>NC_133510.1:59460000-61860000 GCF_049354715.1 Callithrix jacchus | reverse complement strand
ATTCCAGGCGCCACGGCCACGCCCCCGGGCCACTCCCCCCTTCGCCAGACTGCGGCCTCCCTGTCTCCTCGGCCACACCCCCTTCCGAACTGTTTAAAAGGCCACTCACTCCAAAGCTCACGTTTCCGTGCTCTGTGCTGGGGTGTCCTTGTCTTGTTGGCTGTACTCGCGGAAGGCGGAAAGGTTCCGCCCTTGGGGGGTGACCTGGGCCATCCGCCAAGCCTAAGGCAACTCCAGCCGGGGATGGGGCGGATCGGAAGTTACCTTACTCACTGCTTAATCCTCGAATCAAGGACCTACCAAGTCACATAAAAGTATAACCTTCGAGGCCGGGCGCGGTGGCTCACGCCTGTAATCCCAGCATTTTGGGAGGCTGAGGCGGTGGATCACGAGGTCAGGAGTTCAAGACCAGCCTGACCAAGATGGTGAAACCCCGTCTCTACTGAAGATACAAAAAAATTAGCTCCGCGTGGTGGCGAGCACCTGCAGTCCCAGCTAGTTGGGAGGCTGAGACAGGAAAATCGCTTTAACTTGGTAGGTGGAGGTTGCAGTGAGCCAAGATCGCTCCACCACTGCACTCCACTCCACCCTGGGCGACAGAGCGAGACTCCGTCTAAAAAAAAAAAAAAAAAGTACAGCCTTCGAATCCTGCGTGTGGGCAGACGTAGGACCCCAGAGAGTAAGAACCGGAACTGACCTGGGGACAGTGTCCCTCCCACGCTGAAAATGAGACCTGAGGTGCTGGGCTTTCCTTACAGCCATGGACTTATTTCTGTTTAGGCTGTCCCACCTCCTCTCCCTCTCTCTGCCCCCATAGTCCCATCTTTCTTTAGATGGATAGAGGTCTCTCAAGGAAGAGCTCAGTTTTGTGGACTCTAGCTTGCCCCCTCCTCTTGTTCTTTAGGCCTCAGGACACGCTCCCCTGGCTAAGGCTCCTGGACTCTCAACTCGAGTCGCTCTGTTCAAGGTTGTAGGTGCTTTTGTTCCCCAGAGGTCGTAGCTCCAGAAAGGCTGGTTTCAGCTCAATATCAAGTCTTTTCCAGTGGTAGAGATGTGGATCTCTACAGGTGACATGGGCTGCCTCGGAACAATGGTAGCTGTTCAGGTCAAGGCCGGCAAGAGTGGTGTAGAGTGAGATTGCACTGGGTGCCTTCTGAGCTAAATCCAGCCCTAATAGTCTGATTCAATGGCACTCACCCTGCCAAGGAAGGGGCTTCCCTCCTGCCGTGGTTCCCATTGCCCAACATGCATTGGGTCTTATTGCTGATTAGAGGACAACTAGGTCACAGCTAAACTTGCCAGGTACTATTGAGACACCTGCTCCTCATGGGCCCTTCTTCATGAGGACAGATGAGGTCATGATCTGCATATGCCTGTGTGCCATACAGTGCTCATGTGTGCCTGTTTCTGCTGTTCCTACGCACATATACAAAACCTTTTTATATAACACCATTTTAATGGAAATGCTGTTTTTCCAAAATGAAAGTGGCTGCTACAGATCTGAATGATGCTTATGTAACTTTAAACACTGAATTTGGGTAGATCTTAATTCATTAACAGAAAGGGAAATGGAGGAGTTCTGACATACCCACCTCCCATCATTAAAACAATACGATCTTTAAGGAAAATCTTCAATAGGTTGCTAGGGGTCCTTTTTAGACCTTGCCCTGACCTCTTTTAAGGTAGATTAGTTGCAGTGGGAGGAATGCAGGCAGGCGCTGAGGACTGAGGATTGAGGGGGCCTACTATGCACAGCACTGCAGAGTAGGACACTTGACTTTGTTATGCTTCCATGTCCTCATCCGTGGAGACAATACTTCCCCTTTTGTAATTTACAAAGTTCATTCACATATATTATCTATCTCATTTGATCTCACTTCTTTGAGGTTGATAGAACAGATATTATGCCCATTTTTATTGATGCCTGTTTGGTGAATGAGGAATCAGGGTCTGGAAAGGTTAATTGACTTGCCCCAGGTCTCACAGCTTGTTAAGATGAGGAGACAGGATGTCTTTGGACTTTAAGACGAGAACCCTTGACACCTTAACATAGTCCCTTTTTTATCTATAGGATGGAGGAGAACTCCACTGCATCACCTCTCCTGGAAGTCCTCCCAGATGCCCACTCTCATGTCAGGGTTTTATAGCCTTGTACATACTCTTTCAGACCATTTGGCACCCTATCTTGCAACTGTGTGCTTATTGGCTTCCCAACCAGAAGGTGGCCTGAGACTAGGAGATGTCTTATTCTACTGGGTTCCTTGTGCCTAGCACAGTGCCTAACACAGGACAGGTGACCTGTACATGTTTTCTGTGTGAATCTTGACTTTGTCTTTTTTTTTTAATTAATTATTTATTTATTTTTAGATGGCGTCTCATTCTGTTGCCCAGGCTAGAGTGAAGTGGCACGATCTTGGCTCACTGCAACCTCCGCCTCCTGGGTTCAGGCAATTCTCCTCCCTCAGCCTCCCGAGTAGCTGGGACTACAAGCACGTGCCACCATGCCCAGCTAATTTTTGTATTTTTAGTAGAGACAGGGTTTCACCTTGTTGACCAGGATGGTCTCGATCTCTTGACCTCGCGATCCACCCACCTCAGCCTCCCAAAGTGCTGGGATTATAGGCGTGAGCCACCGCACCCGGCCACCACAGTTATATTTTCTGTTGTACATATTGTATTCTATTTGATGGCTTTAAGGTGCCAGCCACTGACATTCTAAGCTGAATTCACAAACCACCACAGGGTTGTGACCCAGTGTTAAAACAATGCTACCGGTTGGGCATGGTGGCACATGCCTCTGATCTCAGCACTTGGGGAGGCCGAGGTGGGTGGATCACCTGAGGTCAGGAGTTCAAGACCAGCCTAAAATGATGAAACCCAGTCTCTACTAAAAAATACAAAAATTAACCAGGCGTGGTGGTGCATGACTGTAATTCCAGCTACTCAGGAAGCTGAGGCAGGAGAATTGCTAAATGGGAGGCAGAGTTTGCAGTGAGCCGAGATTGCACCATTGCACTCCAGCCTGGGTGACAGAGCAAGACTCCATCCAAAATAAATAAACAAATAAAATGAAAATGAAAATGAAAAAACAATGCCACCCTCACCTCCTGGATGCCGTTGATGCCTTCATGTGTCGGGCTCCGGCTGTCCGTGAAAGATGCAGAGGAGATGGTCCTCAAGCACTTCTGGCTCTGAGGCCAAAGAAAAGTTTGTGTATAACAGATAGAACTCCTTCCAAGGCCAGAGACACAGGGATGCAAATAGAACCCAGGAAGGAGGGGTAAATGAGGGGGGAGGGGCAGTTCCCAAGAGGCCTGGTGGGGTCCCCTATGCTTCCAGAGACTACAAAAACAGTGGAGGCTCTACTGGAGCCTGGAACCTCAAACACAGACAGGCGGGGCTTGCACTCCTGATGGAGCCACAGGCTTCTCACTGCTCTGCCCACAGATGATAGGAACAGGTGTGCACTCTGGAAAGCTCTGGGGTCCTGGTAGGCCTCTTTCCTGTAAAGTGGTGAAGGTGGTGGGAAGCAAGTGAACATTCTAACTTCTGCCTAAAACAGCCTCAGAAGTAACATCCTGCCTACAGGGCCTGGGCCAGTTGCTAGTTGTGTAACTTTAGGTGGTTCATTTTAGGTGGTTCAAGGGAGATAGCTGAAGCCAGGTCTAACAACTCTCCCAGGAGAAAGCCCACTGACTCTCGCTTGGTTCCCTACCTGCCCCTTCCCTCTGGCCTCTCTGACTACAAGGTTGGTAAGAGGCAAACTGGAAACAACAGCAGTGTCCCTGTTACCCCTAAATGCTGGAACGGGGAGCTAGGTGGGGCAGACATGGCGTGGCTGCTGCCGTCTGTCTTCTACCGTGGCTACTGAAGTCGGACTGGGTGTCCCGAGCCAAGGCTGGCAAAAGGGAAACAGCTGGAGGAGCTTCCTCCATGGGAGATGCCTAATTGCCCTTTTCCCCACAGGAAATAAGTACAAGGTTGGGTACTGACCTTTCATGATTATCTCTGATGTCACTGAGATGTTACTTTCTTTCTTAAAACCTTAAAAAAAGAAAAGGGACATTTGTTTTCTTGTTTTTTCTGATTGTCCCTGCAGATTCAGTTCTACTTTATATTGTTCATGGGTGGGTGGGTCTCAGTGCTAGGATTCCAGAGCTTGGTGCCCTCCTGTCACAAGGCTTGTGTGGTATGGTCCTGGCCTAGCTTCCCAGGGTGGAATCTCAGGGCTGAGGTGGGGTGGGGTGAGGGAGGGAGACCCAGTAACTAATGACTGAACTTCTATGGGGGTGCCAGATGCTGCGGGCTGGGGAGGGAGGAGGAGCTAGTAGTGGTAGTGGGGATACCTTCTCCATGCAAGAGCCTGGGAAACCTTACTGCCTGCAAGGTGCAGGGATGCTCATCACTCCATCACCCCTTAGTTACTTAAACTCTTGACTCAGTTTCCCCTTAAAATGGAGGCAACAGTAGTACCTCCTTTGTAAGTTATTGTGAGGATTAAATGAGGTGATATATGAAGTGTTTAGTGCCGGAAACACTGAGTGCTCAGTAGCTATTATGCTCATCATGATCATTCTCCTTTCCTCCAAAGCTGTTTCTTCCACATCCATCATCTGCCCAGTTCCCCAAGCCAGAAACCTGAGGTCACCCAAGTCTCTCCCACCCAACCAGTCCTGAAAACCAATGGCTCTTCCATTCCCAAAGATTTGTCAGGCGTTTTCCTTCTTTCCATTTGCATGCATGGCTGGCTGCTGTCTCAGGGGAGGCTGGCAACAGGCTTCTCATCAACCTTTTTCACTCTCTACATCCCAAATTCAAATCCATCCCTGCTCTCCTAGAAAATGCAAATCTGATTCTGTCTTGTCCTGATCCTGTCTGTATGGAATGATTCAGCAGTTCCCTAAGACTTCCAGAAGGAAGCTCAGTTGCCTAGCTGGGCACCCATGGTCCCCAGGATCTGGCTCCTGCCAGCCTGCCTACCCCATCTCCAGCACTTTCCCCCACATCCCTCTGCTCCTGTCAGGAGGAACTAAGTGCCTGGGATCATGATAATGACATTGTGCCTCCCTATCTTTGCACAGGCAGTTCTTTCTGCCCGGATGCCCTTTCCCCCTCCTCTGTGAGCTAACTCCTAAGTGCCACCTCTTCCTCGAATCCTCCTAGGTCCCAGTCTGACTTAGAAGCTTCTCCGAGCTCCTGTATTTTCCTTCTGGTTTACTTGCCTGTTCCCCCACTGCACTGTAAGCTCCTTCAGGGCAGGCGCTGTCTCTTTTTCTGCACACCCCTATTGCCTCTCACAGAGCCTGGCACACACTGCTCGTTGGAAACCAGTCCCAGCGGGCACCGTCCTTTCTGGGCACTGCTGAGCTCCCTAGGGCACTGAGCCAGGGAAGCTGGGGGGCGGGATGCCAGCCTCCTAGGCACTTTCTCCTCAAGCCAGTCAGTGATGGAGTTTCAACCGGGGCAGAGCCTGCCAGCGCCCTGCCCATCACCCCAGGCAGCAGCCAGTCGCTCAGGAGTCAGATCTCCACGCGGCTTCTGAAAAAGACAGAGGCCAACTGAGGCTTGGGGAAACCCACAGATACACCTTGCCCTGGGGCCGGTGAATCCGGAGCAGCGCAGCACCCCCGACCTTCCCACCTGCGCAGTCAGTGTCGGGGAGTGTGCCATAAGGACAAAAATAACTACTGGGGGACAGAGCCTGCGAGATTGGCCGAGATTCCTGCCTCCCCTGTATGCGCATCGGGAGCATCCCTAATCTCCCCCCACCCTTTGGTCCTGGGCGGCCACGTGACCGGCGCCCCCAGCAGCCACTGAAAGCCTGGCTCCAGCCCTTCTCCTAAATTGGGAAGCGAGAGGAACCGATCGAGTTTCTTGACCGGTATTTACAGGACAAACCTCCCTCTTCCCACGCTCCTCCCAGCTCCGGCTCTGGGCAAAGGAAAGAAGGGGCCTCTCCTGCGCCCCACCCCCACTTCTCCAATCCTCTAGCTCTCCGCCTTCCCCTCCCTCCCTCGCTACCCCGCTACCTCCTGGCCCCTCTGGGGGCACAGCTTAGGTCGCTGCATTCCAAAAGCCCGGGCGGCTCTTTGAGGTCAAGTAGCGTGGTGGGGGTGGGGAGGGGAAGCCCCTGACCCGGGCAGGCGGCCTTGAGGCCTTTCGGTGATCAGCAGATTGGGGCCCCTTCTCCTGAGACCTCCTGGGGGGCCAGCTTCGTTCTGGCCTCAATAACTCAGTGGGGAGGCACGGCAGGTTTTCACCCTGCAGGCCTGTGGTGCTAAGCGGTCCTCAGTCCTCTCTGTCCCCTCAGCCCAGGCTGCTAACCCATCCTGCTCAAAGACCCGGGCCCTGGACTCACCGGGGCAGGTGAGCTTGAAGGGCTAGAATCTCAACTCTTGGCCTGCAAAATGGACAGGAAAGTGAGAAGACTGGGAAGGGCCAGCCACTTAGTTTAGGCCAAGATCTCCTTGTCAGGCAGGCCAAAGTCCAGACCTAACCAGGTACCCTCTGTCAAGCCTGCGTCCCAGACCTCTGAGAGCTGTGATTTGGGCCTCAGGAGAGGGAAACTGAGAGGGGACTGATGTCCTTCAGGGCTGAGTAGAGAGATATCCCCTAAGCAGCTCATTCCAGTACAAACTCGGAGAGCTAGCAAAGCCCTGGAAAAGCCAGCCGCCATGGCTGAGGCAGGAGGACTGCTGGAGCCCGGGAGTTCGAGGCTGCAGTGAGCCATGATCCAGCAACTGTATTCCAGCCCATGGGATACAGCAAGACCCATGTCTAAAAAAAAAAGCCCTGGCTGGCTGGGTGCAGTGGCTCACGCCGGTAATCCTAGCGCTTTGGGAGGCCGAGGTGCGTGGATTGCCTGAGTTCAGGAGTTCTCAACCAGCCTGGGCAATATGTCAAAACCCCATCTTAAAAAAAAAAAATTAAAATAATAATTTAAAAAACGCCCTGTACTGGAGCTCACACTGGTCATATGAAGGTGCCCTGGCTTCTTTATGGGGTTGAGACAGGAGTAAATGCATTGGAAGTGGAGCACTAGCCAAGCCAACTTGTTTGAGAGGCGTGACCTTGTAGGGAAGAGGGAGAGTAGATGGTAGAAGGGAGATGGCAGAGAGAGGCAGACTTTAAATACTGAGGGGGAGCCTGCATTTTTTGTGACTCATTAATTCACTCGAATCCTTTCTGAGTCCTTACTAAAAGTGAGTCACATATTCATCTGTTTACATAATAACTGACTCCTTAGCCTTTCACCAGGCCCTGTCCTGAGGCTACAGTGAATAAAAGAGTTTCTGGCCTCCGGGAGATTACAGTCTAACAACGAGGGGCAGTTACAGTACAGTGTGCTAAAGGCTCCAGCAGGGAAAGCTGAGGAGGAGGGGGCGGGGAGGAGAGGGAAGGGGAAGAAGGGGAAGAGTATGAGGAGGGAGAGGGGAGGGTGAAGAAGGATAGCTCAGATGAGTGGGGAGAGCAATGGCTATGGAGGAAATGTTATCCGAAGTGTAAACTAGAGTTCAGCATTTGGATGGGAGCAGAGGAGGGAAGACTAACCTTCCAGGTAAAGGGCACAGTGAGTACCTGCAAAGCCTTAAAGGCATGTTTTAGACTCTGATTTTTTATTTACTTATTCATGTATTTTTGAGATAGGATCTCGCTCCATTGCCCAGGCCTGATCACAGCTCACTGCCCCCTCAACCTCCTGGGTTCAATCAGTTCTCCTATCTCACTCTCCTGAGTAGCTGGGACCACAGGTGCACACCAACACACGTGGCTAAATTTAAAATTTTTTTTTTTTTGTAGAGACAGGCTCTTTCTATGTTGCCCAGGCTGGTCTCAAACTCCTGAGCTCAAGCAATCCTTCAACCTTGGCCTCCCAAAGTGCTGTTATTACAGGTGTGAGCCACTGTGCCTGACCTCTAGAAACTTATAGTTCGGTACAGCCACCCAACTGATGGCTGTCACAGGAACAGGAGGAGATGAGAAATTGTGTTGAGTGGAAGAGGGGTAAGCTGATGAATAACACGTGTCCAGACGTGAGGATGGAGACGTGGGGTGAGGATGGAGATATCCCTGCTCCTCTGAGTCCACACAGTCCTGCAGATGTGCTATAGTGGAGAATGTGGCACCAGAGTTATAGTTGCTTTAGGAAATCAGTATTATTTTACCAAGCTAATACATACACATAGCTGAAAAATCAAATAGTGCTAAAAGGCTTGTAACGAAAACAGAAGTTCTCCTGGCTTTTCTCCCAACCCTTATCCTAGTCCCTAGGGGCAACCACTTTCAACTCTCAGCTTTTTTTTTTTTTCTGGTATTTCCTTCCTTATTTCTACCTTTTTTTTTTTTTTTTGAGAAGGAGCCTTGCTGTATCATCCAGGCTGGAGTGCAGTGGTGCGATCTCGGCTCACCGAAACCTCCACCTCCTGGGTTCAAGGAATTCTCTCTGCCTCAGCCTCCCAAGTAGCTGGGATTACAGGGGTCTGCCACCATGCCAGGCTAATTTTTGTAATTTTAGTAGAGATGGGATTTCGCCATGTTGGCCAGGCCGGTTGCGAACTCAAGACCTCAGGTGATCCGCCTGCCTCAGCCTCCCAAAGTGCTGAGATTACAGGCATGAGCCACCATGCCTGGTCCCTTATTTCTAAATAGTATATGTACTGCCATTCTGGATTCATCTAATTTGTTGACTTCTTTTGGTAGAGGAGGATTTTGATTCTCTACTCGAGTCTTCCCCTCCCCCACTCACATGTTTATATCATAATCTATGGTTAAATCCATATTCAGTGATTTTATTATTGAATTTGTAAATACTGTTTATTCTTGAGGCAAGTATTCTGGTTACATTTCCTTTTCTAAATAACTTTGTCATGTTCTCTGTTTATATTTCCTTTCCTGTACAACCTTTTTGTTTTTTCTGGAGTTAATTGCCTCGTTTTTAATTTGCTTGGTTTTTTCTTCAAATCTCTGACTCTGTCTTCCCACACCCTTCAACAGTTCTGTAAAACGCCCTCTCAGAACAATTTTGCATATGGACAAACCTGTCATGTAATCTTACTGGTTCTCTTTTTCCCTTGGAGACTTTTGTCCTGGGGTGCTCTGTCCTTGCACTTTCCTCTGGATGCGTTGCTGTCATCCTCGGTTTCTCATCACCTTTGCCCTTTTCCTTTTTCCTGGACTCAGTGTTTTCTTTCTTGGTTTACTCCCTCGTTTTGATGAAGCACATCCTCCAGTAGCTTCCTGAGAAAGAGTGCCTGGGAGGTAACATTTTAGACTTTCACATACTTAAAATGGCTTTATTCCATCTTCACACTCGATTGATAGTTTTGGCTGGGTATGGAATTTTAAGTTGAAAATCATTTTCCTTCAGAAGTTTGAAGACGTTGTTCCTTTATTTTTCAGCTTCTAATTTTGCAGTTTAGAAGTTCTTGCCATTTTGATTTCTGAGACTTTGAATTCACCTGGGCCCTTCTCCCCACCCCCACTTTTAGGAGTGTTTTCTTTTATCTGGGCTATCTTGAAATGTCATAGTATTTTCTATGGGCTGCTTTTCATTCATTTTTCTGGGTACTTGTTAAGTTCTTTAAATCAAATACAGCAGTTCTTAAAGTGTAGTCCCCAGTCCGGCAGCATCAGTATCACCTGTGGGATCATGTCAGCAATGCAAACTCAGGGCCCCCACCTCACACCTGCTGAATCAGAAACTCTGGTGATAGGGCCCAGCCATCTGTGCTTTAATAAGCCATGTATTCTGATGCCTGCTGGAGCTTAAGAACCTCTGCCCAGAACAATTTATGTACTTTAGTTCTGGGACTTGCTTTATAATTTCTTTGAAATTTCTTCTTCCATTTTCTCTGTTTATTTTTTTCACATTTCCAATTACTTGGATGCTAGGCTCCTTGGATTTATCTTCTAATTTTCTTATTATTTCTCTCTTATTAACCATCTCTTCATTCTGTTTTCTGGTAGATATCCTCTATGTTATATCCTAATCTATTTGCTAAGTATATTGTTATTATTTTTTTATGTTTTTTGGTATATGCTTTCATGTTTGATATTTTTTCTTTTTTTTTTTTTAATTTGAGATGGAGTCTAGCTCTGTTGCCTAGGCTGGAGTACGGTGGTGTGATCTCAGCTCACTGCAACCTCTGCCTCCCAGGTTCAAGTGATTCTCCTGCCTCAGCCTCCTGAGTAGCTGAGACTACAGGTGCACAGCACCTCTCCTGGCTAATTTTTTTTTTTTTGAGGTGGAGTCTCACTCTGTCCCCCAGGCTGGAGTGCAGTGGAGCGATCTCGGCTCACTGCAACCTCCACCTCCCAGCTTCAAGTGATTCTCCTGCCTCAGCCTCCCGAGTAGCTGGGATTACAGGCGCACACCACCACACCCGGCTAATTTTTTTTTTTTTTTTGTATTTTTAGTAGAGATGGAGTTTCAACATATTGGCCAGGCTGGTGTCAAACTTCTGACCTTGTGATCTGCCCGCCTTGGCCTCCCAAAGTGCTGGGATTACAGGTGTGAGCCACCGTGCCTGGCCTCTTTCTTTTCTCTCTTTTTTCCTTTTCTTTTCTTTTCTTTTTTTTTTTAAGTTGGGGTTTCACCATGATGGCCAGGCTGGTCTTGAACTCCTGACCTCAGGTGATCCACCTGTCTTGGCCTCCCAAAGTGCTAGGATTACAGGTGTGAGCCACCGTGCCCAGCCTCTTTTTCTTTTTTTTTAATAAATAGTTTCATGTCCTTTGGACACGTGAAGTAATCTCATCTCTCTGAGGATATTAACTTGAATTTTTCTTCCCACTGTGTTTTGATTTGCATCACGCTGGAGGCTTTCCTTGCAGGTCTGGCGTGCCTTGGCTATCAACTCCTGTTGAGAGGGAGGCTCTAGAGATACAGTTGGAAGCTCTCCCTGTGGGCTCACAGTAGGGCAATCAAGTAGCTGGCTGGACTCCTTCATTGGAGGGTATCAACTGTCAGTGTGAATAGGCTTTTTCTCTGGCACTTTTTGTTTTTGTTTTTTTTTTTCCAGAAAAGAATTATCTAGTTTCATCTCCTGTTTGAAGGTTACAAGCCCCTCACCCAGAGTTTTAGAGCCAGCTATAGTGTGGGAGTTAGGGAGAGGTGTGTGGCAGAGAGAGGGATAATATCGCTCAGATGCCGACTGTATTAGTCTGTTCTCATGCTGCTCATCAAGACATACCCAAGACTGGGTGATTTATAAAGAAAAGAGGTTTAATTGACTCACAGTTCCACAGGGCTGGGGAGGCCTCACAATCATGGCAGAAGATGAAGGAAGAGCAAAGGGACTTCTTACATGGCGGTAGGCAAGAAAGAATGAGAATCAAGCAAAAGAGGAACCCCCTTATCAAACCATCCCATCTCGTGAGACTTATTCACTACCATGAGAACAGTATGGGGGAACCACCCCACGATTCAATCATCTCCCACCAGGTCCCTCACACAACACATGGGAATTATGTGAATACAATTCAAGATGACATTTGGCTGGGGACACAGCCAAACCATTTCATCGACTTTCCCTGTCTTTGATCTCACCCCTTTTTCTGTACCTCCCCAACCCCTAAGACCAGAATCTTCCTGTTTCAATATCTCCAGAATCCATCGTCCTGTCTCCTGCAGGAGTGGGGAGGGGACGTATGAAGTTACCTGATTGTGCTGGGGGTGTGATTGGGTTTCCTGACAGTCTAATTGCTCTTCACACAGATTTTCCAGCAATTCCTGGAGTTTTAGACCCTGCCTCAGTTTTAGAGCCCTGTCCAGCCTTCTGACTTACTTGCTACTTCCAATTCCTGAGCTTTCCTGGGCTCCTGAGGGAACCATCAGCTTGCTTCTCGTGAGTCTGTGCTCCGCATGTTTTTGGCCTGCCGTTCTTGGATTCTGTGGGGTCGTTTGCCATTCCTCCATCCATTTTCTGTTTTCATATGATGGGGGCCAGGATTCTAAACCCTTGTTTAGTTGAAGATGGACTTTGGGTTCCTGTTTCTTATTTTCCTTGTCATCTTGGGGGTGATTTTTGAGAGGAGAAGGGGGCTTTACTCCACTATCTTGTGACCAGAAGTCAGAGCTGTCTTCTTGAGGTGAAAGCGGTGCTTGTGCCAGGCACTCTAGCTGACAAAGTGGCCGAAAGTAGGCCATCTATTAGGAGCAAGGTAAAGAGGGGAGGAGAGAAGCTTCCGGAGCTTAAAAGAGCTGTTGTGGGAACTTGATTTCAAACTCCCGCCCACCCATGAGGGCCCAAGAGGGAAAGGATTATTGGGCCCCAGTGAGGCCTGGCCAAAGTGGGACCATCAGAATCAGTGGTAAGTTCAGCAGGGAACAGGGATGAAGACAGTGAGTAGTGGGCAGCAGCTTGTAGCTCAGAGGAGCACGTGAGGGGATGGGGCATTCTAGAGCCAGAAGGAGGGCAGTGAAGTGGCTTTGGGGCATGCCATTGGCCAGGGAGCAGGAGAGGTCAAGACAATATTGGCAGCCACTAATTAGATGTTGATGATGTGCCAGGGACTGGGCCAGTTTCTTCAAAGCAGGCTCAGTGGGAGTGGGCAGCCAGGAGGAGAAAGGAAAGGTGGTCTAGGCCAGCGAAGAAAGGGCTGAGTGTCAGAGGTGGGGATGGGGCAGGTCTGAGTGATGATGGAGTCTCCTGCTCCAGAGGTGAGAGACTGCTCACGTGCAGAACCACGCACCCTGGGAAGGGCAAGAGTTGAAGTGGGAAGAAGCTGTAGTATAATGGTTCAAGTCTTCTGAAGGAAAGCAGCCGGTGGGAAAGGCCCGTTGTTTAACTGAGTGGCCTCTTGGGAACCAGAGAAAGATACTATTTAATTTAATTGATTTTTTTAGAGATGAGGTCTTGCTGTGTTGCCTAAGCTGGAGTGCAGTGGCTATTCACACGCACGATCATAGAGCACTGTGGCTTTGAACTCCAGGGCTCAAGTGGTCTTTTTTTTTTTTTTTTTTTTTGAGATGGAGTCTTGCTCTGTTGCCGGGCTGGAGTGCATTGGCACGATCTTGGCTCACAGTAGCCTCCACCTCCTGGGTTCAAGTGATTCTCCTGCCTCAGCCTCCTGAGCAGCTGGGACTACAGGTGTGCGCTGCCAAGCCTGGCTAATTTTGGTATTTTTAGTAGAGACAGGTTTCACCATGTTAGCCAAGATGATCCACCCACCTTGGCCTCCCAAAGTGCTGGGATTACAAGTGGGAGCCACCACACCTGGCCTTTTTTTTTTTTTTTTTTTTTTTGAGACAGAATCTGGCTCTATTGTCCAGGCTGGAGTGCAGTGGTCCAATATTACTATAGCTTCTGCCTCCCAGATTCAAGTCATCCTCCCACCTCAGCCTCCTGAATAGCTGGGACTACAGGCACATACCACTATACCCAGCTAATTTTTTGTATTTTTAGGACAGATGGGGTCTTGTTATGTTACCCAGACTGATCTCAAACTTCTGGACTCAAATAACTCACCCGCCATGGCCTCCCAAAGTGTTGGGATTACAGGTGTGAGCCACTGCACTCGGCCTTCAAATGATCCTTCTGCCTCAGCCTCCCGAATAGTGGGAACAAGAGGTTCCGGCTACCACGCCTAGCTTAAAATTTTAAAAAGGAAGGGTGATCAGATAACTTCAGTTCACTTTATTTTATTTATTTATATTTTGAAACTGGGTCTCACTGTGTCACCCAGGCTTGAGTACAATGTCATGATCATGGCTCACTGCAGACTTGACTTCCTGGGCTCCAGGAATCCTCCCACCTCAGCCTCCTGAGTAGCTGGGACCACAGGTACACACCACCAAGGCCGGCTAAGTTTTTGTATATTTGATAGAGACAAGGTTTTTCCCCTTGTTGCCCAGGCTGGTCTTGAACTCCTGAGCTCAAGCAATCTGCCTACCTTGGCCTCCCAAAGTGCTGGGATTACAGATATGAGTCACAGGGGAGGGGCGGGGGGAGAGGTGGGGGGTAGGCTTCAGTTCACTTTAATATTTACTGAACATTCATGTAATGCACTTGCCCCAGGTTACATAGCCTGGGGGTACAGTCACAATGGGTCACCTGAAATACACAGCTGACTCTAAGCTCTAACATCTCACTCCACAGTCATTTCCTGAGGTCCTGGGACTATTTTTCCGGTGCTTCCACGTGGCCATTCTATGCTGCCTCACAGATGTGTGCTGATCGCACTCCTCCTGGCCGAGAAGGCTGCTCCTGTCATCTCATCACACAGCCCCGGAGTGTAGCTCAGCCAGGCTTCTGTGATTACAGGCCGCAGAAATCAACTCTGGCTAACTTAAGCAGAAAAACAATTTATTGGAAGGTTATTGGGCAGTTCATAGATTCAACAGCTACTCTCTACCTTTTTTCTATGCTGTTAAAGGCTTGATTTTGTTCTGAAATTTACCTGCCTGTGCTCGAGGTAGGAGACCCCCTCCTCAGCCACAGGGGATGAATGTTGATGAGTCTCAGCCAACCAGGGTGCTTCCTGCCTCTGTGTCAGTGATTGGTTTAGGTGTAGGCATGTGACACAGCCCTGGCCAAGGACACATAAGGGGAAACCCTCTAGGCCAGGGCTTTCAGAAAAAATCACAGGGAAAGTGACTTTATTAAAGGTGGAATTAATGCTCTCTGCCTCTGAAAAATAATATGCTTGCCCATTGTTTAAGATGCTCGGCCGGGTATGGTGGCTCAGGCCTGTGAGCCCAGCACTTTGGGAGGCTGAGGCAGGTGGATCACAAAATCAAGAGATCGAGACCGTCCTGGTCAACATGGTGAAACCCCATCTCTACTAAAAATACAAAAAATTAGCTGGGCATGGTGGTGCTTGCCTGTAATCCCAGCTACTCAGGAGGCTGAGGCAGGAGAATTGCCTGAACCCAGGAGGCAGAGGTTGCGGTGAGCTGAGATTGCGCCATTGCACTCCAGCCTGGGTAACAAGAGTGAAACTCCGTTTCAAAAAAAAAAAAAAAAAGAGTTTGCAAAATAAAGGAGCTGATGCATTTTTTTGAAGGCAGAGGAACTACCTAATAGAAAAGAACTGACTAAAATTGTTAGAGAGAAGGGAACTATCTCAGGGTGAAGGAGGCCACCACTCATCAAGCAGACACTTGCCATGTGCCAGGCACTGTGAAACGGGGTGGGATACAGTAATGGACAGAAAGACGAGGTCCCTGTCCTTAGGGAAACTTTCAGTCTGGGTGGCGTAGAGAGACAATGAACATGTAAGTAACAAAATAAGCAGGATAAGATCATGGAAAGTAATTTGGCAGGGGGGCAGCTACTTTTGATAGAGGCTGGTCAAGAAAGTCTCCTCTGAAAATGAGAAGATCCAAATGATGGGATGGGCCAGCCACATGAAGACACTTAGGGGGACTCCAGAAGACATCTCAGGGCAACAGTGGGCTCTGTCCTGATTACAGCAATGGAAGTCCAGTGTCCATTTGGAAAAGTGACAGAAATGGCAGCAAAGTTTGCCTTGGAGGCTCCTGCAGGACAGGAGTGATGGAGCAGTTGGAGAGAGATATTTTCCCAGGGCTGGCATGGATGTCACCTCTCCCGTGGCAGGACAGGCTGGGAACCTTGGTGTTGCTGAATTCTGGAAACTGGAGAGATTTGAGTAGAGTATTTGAAGTGCCTGATATGCCATAGGTGGTTGTGATAGCAACCCATGATCCATAACTCTGTTGGATGTTCTTTATTTTCTACTGATAAAGAGATTTTCTACTGTGGGTTGGAGGGAAGATACTTGGGGCCAGCAGATGAGTCACACCTCTGATCCCTACATGCCCAGCTGCCTCTGTCTCCCCTTGACCACGCAGCATGGAATTCCTATCTGCTCCATTTAACATCTCGTCCAATCAATAAGCGCCTCTGAAGTCTTTACTTTGTGAGTAGCATCTTTGACATATTTGTGTCAGATGGATACCATGACAGAAAGACAAGACTTGGCCTCAAGGAGTTTGCTGGTCAAATTTGAGAACACTGCATCTGAAACAATTAGAAAACAGTATATCAGTAGAAAATCAAGGACCCATCCAACAAAGTCACAGACCATGAGTGGCCGTGATAAGCCGTGATATAGTGCACTCGTTTGTATACTGGCTACTGCATTCACACATCAGTGCACTGGTTTGTATACCATCTACTGCGTTAGTCCCAACCTCCCAGACTGACACTGACAGTCTTCTTCTCCATGCCCATGACTCCCTTCTTCCCTCCAAGATCCCTTTGGAGGTGGTCCATCAAGTTGGAGCCTGACACATCATTTCTGCTCATCCTGTGTAGCCTTCCTCCAGTTTCCTGGGGATGTGAAGGAGGAGGAGGGAGGGACCAGTCAGCTGAATGGAGGCTTCTTTGCCCAAAGGTGAGAGTACCACAGTGGGGCTCTTCACAGGCAGCCACTTTGAGACCTGTCCAGCACAAGGTTTTAGTTTTGGGGGGCCTGTCGCTTAACAAATAAGAAAACATTGAGTGCTTGCCTTGTGCCAGTGTCTGTTTGGAGAAGCAGACCACTGGCCCTTTTCTTGTGTTATCTCATTCAATCCACACAACAATTGCCTTTGGTGGGAATTTTAATTATTCCATTTTACAGTTGGGGAAACTAAGGTACAGAAAGATAAAGTCGCTTATCCTTATCAAACAACTGGTAAGTGGTGGAGCCAAGATTTGAACCCAAGCAGACTGCCTGCAGAATCCCTGGTTGGCAGACCTGTGCACACTGCCAAATTGTTTTATTCTAGGAATTTCCCTTCCTTGTGCCATGACATATTAAAAACTCAGCTTGAGGTCATTTTGAGCAAGGAACCTCTCTCCACCCCGCCTTTCCATGAGGGAGTTGGGATTCCAGAGAAGAATTCCAGAAGAGGCACTGCCACTTTGGCTATTTTTTCCTGAATGTTCCCCAGGCAGGGAGTGCCAGCTTTTGATTCGACAGGTGTCTCTCTTTTCTTCTAATTAACACCAGACTCAGCCTTTAGCCAGAGCCCCACCTATAGCTGGAATCCACCACCATGCGGCTCAGGGGCCAGTCCGCTGTGACAGCCACAGAGGACAAAGCAACTGCTAACTCGGGGTGGAGTCTCCTGTGACGATGCTCCCTTCGCCTCATCCATAAAAAGCTCCACTCAGATCGACCTCGTTTATGGCGGAGGCCAGGGTGGCAGAGTGTGCAGGAGGAGGCAGAATCGTGCTGAAACAGCTCCCTTGCCTCCCTGAATTCTCTTCCAAAATGCTGTCAGCACTGCCAGTTGGAAAATATTTTTCTCCCTCCCTTTGTCTTCTTTCTTATTAAAAAAAAAAAAAAGCCATCTGGTGTCAAATTCACTCCTGGCACATCATAAAGGGTAACACTAAAAATGTCCCCGAAAAACTAAAAGCGAAACCACAGCAGTACACATGGGATTTAATCTCAGCATCCTAGAATTTGAGTTGATAGGGTCCTCCGAGATCAAACCGTTCCTGTACACAGGAGGAAACTGAGGCCGGGAGGATTATGTGATTCTTTCAAAAAATGTTTACTGAGCGCCTACTATGTTCAAGGCACTCTTCAGGCGCCACAGATGAATCACCAACACAACAGTGAGGCAGAAACCCCCGCCTCTTTGGAGCTTTCCGTGGGAGGTTCTTGCCTCGGCCCTCCGGCCTGCGTCTGCCGCCGCTTTTAAACGGCCTCGAAGGCGGGAGCCCTGGCTGGACCACCCCCGGGCTGGGGGCCGGGCCTGGGGCCTGAGGCCGCCCCGCTTTTCCCGCCTGCAGCCGCCGTGTCCAGAGGGGCGAAGTTTGTGGCCGCCCGTGGCTGTGCAGTCTACGAGCCTCCCCCGCCGGAGCGCCGGCCCCGCATTCCTCCGGGTTGAGCAAACGGCTTTTCCTCCGAGGGCGGCGGGCCGGGCCGGGCGGGGCCTCTCGCACTGGGGCCCCTCGTGAGGGCGCGGCCCGGGTGTCCCGGGCCTCTGGCAGCGCCCCGGGTTCTCCCCGGGGAGCGGAGGCGGGAGAGCGGGGGCCGCAGGGCCGGAGCCCCAGCCTGCCCTTCCTGCAGCGCCGAGGGATTGCCCAAGGACCAAGTCTGTGCAGGGCCTCACCCGACCTTGATGTTGGCGTTGGTCCGGGTTGACTGCCCACTCCGATGCCTTGCAAAGGGTGAGTTTGCCTTTGCTTCCATTTTTACTCCAATCCTGGATATTCTTTGACGATGAAAGAGGACGGTTTATGGTTAACTCCAGAAGAGAGGTCCTAACCCAGCTCTTTGAACTTAAATACTTAAAATAATCATGTATGTATGTACACACACACACACACACACACACACATACATATTTGAAACAGAGTGTTGCTCTGTTTCTCAGGCTGGAGTGCAGTGGCAAGATCTCGGCTCACTGTAACCTCCACCTTCAGGGTTCAAGCTATTCTCCTACCTTAGTTTTCGAGTAGATGGGACTACAGGTGCGTACCATGCCAGGCTAATCTGTGTATTTTTAGTAGATATAGGGCTTCACAATTTTGGCCAGGCTGGTCTTGAACTCTTGGACTCAAGTGATCTGCCTGCCTTGGCCTCCCAAAGTGCTGGGATTGCAGGCATGTGCCACTGTGCCCCACCCTTCATCTTTTTCTTTTCCTGCCTCTTAAATGTTGAGCTTAGGTCTTGAAGCCTTTTTGGCTTTATTTTATCTTAGTATACTTTTTATTTTGGAAAATTTTTAGATGTACATAAAAGTTGCAACAATAGTGTAGAGAATTCCCATGTACTCTTCACCCTGCTTCCCCCAAAGTTTCTATCTTACCTAACCATGGTACGTTTGTTAAAATGAAGAATTCACATTGGAACAATATTATTAAGTAAACTACAGACTTTACTTGGATTTCACGTTTCCACTCATGTCCTTTTTCTGTTCCAGGATTCAATCTGGGACATCACCTTGAGTTTAGGGGTTTGAAACTGTTTAATATGTAATCCAGATTTCACTGTGTAGAGTCTCTCCCCTTGGCAATGAGGCAGGAAGCAGAGTCCCTGGCACTGGATTGAGCTCCCTGTCCTTGCCCTGACAGCCTAGGAAACACCTGGAGCCCTGGGTATCCTGAGAATGCTATGAAGGGATTCCTGCCGAGTCTGCCTGCTGGCTCCGTGGCACCTGGCTCCGGGTCCTACTGGATGGAGACAAGGAAGTCCATGGGGTTCTTTAGAGAACCCTCAGAGCTGAGGAGGTGAGCAGGTGCATAAGCTCCTGCTGTCTTTTTTTTTTTTTTTTTACTTTTTATGAGATAGGGCCTCACCCTGTCACCCAGGCTGGAAGGCAGTGGTGTAGTCATGTCTCACTGTAGCCTCAACCTCCTGGGCTCAAGTGATCCTTCCCCCTTAGCCTCCTGAGTAGCTAGGACTATAGGCATGTGCCACCATGCCTGGCTAATTTTCTTTTTTTTTTGGTTTAGTAGAGACAGGGTCTCCCTATTGTTACCCAGGCTGGTCTTGAACTCCTGGGCTCAAGTGATCCTCCCATCTTGGCCTCCCAAAGTGCTGGAATTATAGGTGTGAGACAGCGTGCCTGGCTGATTCCTACTGTCTTTAGGTATTTCGAGACCTGCTATAATTTTGGAAGTGACTGGAGTTTTACCTGAAGGCACTTCCCTCTCTTTGGTGGGAGGGGTCCAGATACCTGGGAACACCTGTATGGTCAACTCAAGTAGCTGGGAAGAAGCCTATGGCAGATTTCTAGTAACTACCCCTGAAGAAACCCTGATTCTTAGCTGAACACTGTCAGGAACTATGAAGGGTATGAAAGTTTATCCTACTTACAAGCTAACAAATTAGCCCACCAGTGTCGTAGCTTGTGTTAGAAGCCCAGACTCCTGGGTCAGAGATGAAGGACAGTTTACTATTCACAGCAATAGCAGTAGCAAGAGTATCAGCCCTAATCCCCATTTGGGGGTTTTGCAGAAAGGGCCAGGTGATGCCTGCACACACAGTGGATTGATTGCATTTCAGGACAGTAACCCTGAACTTAGGGAACCCAGATCTTTTATAATGGGCCATGTCTATTTCATAAGGGGCAGCATGCCTGCCCCTTTGGGAGGGAGACAGTAGATCTTCCAAGGCTGTCCACTATATCCTGAAAATGATAACCTGGAACAAAGGACAGTCAATGCCTCACTTGCAAGATGTGTAGAAATGGAATAGAACCGTGGAGAATTCTCTACCAACAAACAAATGGCCATATAAGACAAGCATACATTTCCCAACCTCTCTTGCAGCTAAGTGTAGCCATGTAACCAAGTTGTCATCTATTGCACCTGTGGCAGCTTCTGGGAAATCTCAATGACTAGTGTGCACTCTGGGCAGCTTCTTCCCATCTTCTTTTCCTGATGGCTGGAATGTAGACATGATGTGGGAGCTTGAGCAGTCATTTGGGACCTTGACTAGCAAGCTGAGGACTGGGGATGGCAGGGTAGTGCGGGGAAAGGGGCTTAGGTCCTGATGGTGCTGGAGCTCACAAACTACATCTGTACTAGTTATCTCTGGATTTGTTTATGTGAGAGAAAAAGACACTCTCATCTTAACTTCTTGTGTTTATGGTATATGCACCTGAACCTAATTCTCACTGATGCAGGATTAGAGCAGAGGAAGACCAATGGAGGGTTAAACCTATCAGCAGAGAGAAGGGTCAGGGGCCCTGCTCGCCTTTCCCTCCATCTCAGCTTCAGCAATGATGGGGGAGGGGAAGAGGGAGTCATCTCCGGCTTGTTCACCACCCACTGGTGATGCCCCATTCACAAGAGGGCCTGGCTGGCCACGCGACCCAGCAGCATCCATTTGAAGGCAGCAAGCAACAAGCTGGCTCCATTCACAAACCCTGTCCTCCTTTGAAAACCAATCACTGTGCGAAGCGTGACTGGGTGGTGGCTGGTGTCGGCCCATCTGTCACGCCCTTTCAGGGAGCCTGGTGGCGGCAGCCAGCCTGGGCCGAGCCAGCCCCTCTCCCTTTGTACCCCAGGGACATGCACTGTAACGAGATCACAGTGCCTACTGAATTATTCAGAGCTGCCCTGAGTGTATTATAAACATGCAGATTGCTCCAGGCTCCAAACTTCCAAACCTCCAGCAGCCGCCTCCTTCCAGGATTTTGCACTGGCTGCTTTGTGCCTGTGATTTTCCCCGGCCCTGATGGCCTAATTTCCCTCTAACCAGTTCCTACCTGCTGCTGGGCTTGAAGGCCTCGGCCCTTTATCCATTGCTTCCATAGGCCCTAATTTGTGCTCCAAAACTGTCCTCTCCACTGCCCCAGCAGTCCTGCCACTGCCTCTCCCATACAGGCTTCACTGCCCAAGTGGGTGACATCAGACTTGGAGAGTGCAGCTTGCCTTCCTCTGCTGGGGACATGGATCCTCCGCTCCTGTGGGCCTAGTGTGATCTTTAAGCCCACTAGGTCTCTCCACCCATCTGGGTGTTCTAGCCCCAACTGTGTCCTCTGCCCTTCCCCATATATCCCAGATCCCCGGTGCTCTCCGGAGTTGATCTCGAGAATACCCCCCAGCTGGTAATGAAGCGGAGATGGTAATGCACATTTAAGAGTAATGAAATGCAGTGATATTTCAGGCCTGACAGACCTATTTCTGGCAGCCTTAGAATTAAAGTGTGAGGCTTTGTACTGCAGCTGCTACTAGGAGCCTTCAGAGTTTTTCTAAAGATGTGAATAAAGCTTCCAGGGTTTCAGCTCAGATCGCTGTGGCTATTTATCCTGCTGCTGCTTTCATTGTACCTTTTTATTTGAAATTTTAGAGCTTTTAGATGAAGGGAACGCAGCAGTAAGTGCAAAGCATACAAAATATCCTGGTGGGGGAGAATGTCCCGGTTTTTCTCTCCAATTGTCCATGACAGCTCTGGGAGGGAAGAGCTGCTCGCGGGGAGCACTGCCTCTGTCTCCCCTTTGAGTGGGCTCCTCCTGAATTCTTGCCTCTGTCTCCCCTTTGAGTGGGCTCCTCCTGAATTCTTGCCTCTGTCTCCCCTTTGAGTGGGCTCCTCCTGAATTCTTGCCCCACTGCAGTAGGAAATGGGGCCTCCTGAGAAAGCTCTAGAAGGGAGTCCATGCCACCAAGACTGACGGGGCTGGGTGTGGGCTGGCCCTCCCCCAGCGGCTCAGTGCTGTGAGCTTGGTATAGACTGTCCTCGGTTGGGGAATGTGGTGGAAAGGAGTCAATCCACACTAGGCCGACAGTGAGAGCTCTCGCTCCAGTCCTCCAGTTAGGAAAGTTGGGGTGCTCTTCCTATCTCTGCACCCAGCTCTATCCATCGCATCCAGAAGGATGGAGCCATCCATGAGGAGAGGCCACGTAGGACAGTGGTGCAAACATGGGCTCCACTGGCGGACAAACCTGAGGGCGAAAACTGGTGAGACCAGCTGCATTGCCCAGGACAAGCCACTTGCCCTTTCCGGCCCTCACTGTCTCATTTTCCCCACCTGTAAAATGGGGATAATAAGCATCCATTGTCCAAATCCTTGTGATGCATGTAAAGTACTTGGCACATATGAAGTCACAATATGTATTATTAACACTGAACAGGGTGAGTAATAGTCCCAGAACACAGGCTAGCTAGACCTCCTTCCTGCACTCACTCATGTGCCACCCCCTTTTCACTCTGGGGCAGTGTAGTGCAGTGAGAAGGGGCTCTAGAGTCACAGAGCTGGGCTCTGACCCTGGTTCCATCATTTTCCAGTTTTACTAGATCAATTTGTGAGACTCAGATTTTCTGAGTCCTGGGTTCCTCATCTGTAAAAAGAGTGATAATAAATATTCACCTCAAAGGGTATCAGTGAGGATTAAATGAGATCATGTTTATACAAGAACCTACACAGTGCCTGGCACACAGTAGGTGTTGATAAATGATGGTTTCCTTCTCCCTCTGCTTCTGTTAAAAAGGAGGGGAGTTTTAGAATCAGCCACCAGCATAAAGGAAATGCAGGAGGAAGATAAGCATGGTAAATGGTGGTGGGGGATTTTATCAGCAAAATCCAGAGTTTGGAAAATTCTACAGGACAAATGACCCGGAATCCTCAATGAACAAATGACAAGAGAGAGAAAGAGAGGAAGGGCAAATGGAAATGTGAGAGTCAGTCACCCGCAGAGGCTCACACCTGTAATCCCAACATTTTGGGAGGCTGAGGCAGGAGGATTGCCTGATACCAGGAGTTCAGGACTAATCTGGGCAATATGGTGAGACCCCAGTCTATAAAAAAGTTAAAAATTAGCTGAGTGTGATGACTTGCACCTGTGGCCTCAGCTTCTTGGGAGGCTGAGGCAGGAGGATTGCCTATGTCCAGGAGGTTGAGACCGCAGTAAGCCATGATTGCACTATTGCACTCCAGCCTGTGTGACAGAGCAACACTCTGTCTCTAAAAAAAGAGGCTGGGTGCAGTGGCTCACACCTGTAATCCCAGGACTTTGGGAGGCTGAGGCAGGTGGATCACCTGAGGTCAAGAGCTCAAGACGAGCCTGGCCAATGTGGTGAAACACCGTCTCTAGTAGATTAAAAAAAAAAAAATTAGCTGGGCATGGTGGCGTATTCATGTAATCTGAGCTACTTGGGAGGCTGAGGCAGGAGAATTGCCTGAACTCGGGAGGCAGAGGTTGCAGTGAGCTGAGATCGTGCCATTGCACTCCAGCCTGGGCAACAAGAGCAAAACTGTCTCAAAAAAACAAACAGAAAAACTCTTTGGTAGCTCTCTATTGCCAATCATCCAGTAGAGTACAAAATCCTTATTATGTGATTCAAAGCTCTTCACAGTTACCTGCCTCCCTCCTTGAGCCCAGGCCAAGCCCTGTCCCCTCATGCAGCCTGGCTTTGGTCATACCAGCCAGGCCACTTCATGCTTCCATGACTTCTCTTATGTCATTACCTGGCAGTTCCTCCTCCCTGGCCCTTAACTTCATCCATTGAAGATGAAAATATTTTTCAAAGATCAGTTCAAATGTCATCATTCCTTGGTGGTTTCTAGATGTCTTTCCACTGCTCACTAAATATCTCTGCCTCTCTGCCTTCTGGCATATGGTAGGATCTCTCTCCCTGGCTGGCTGTATTTGGATGGGGCCATGTGACCAGCTTTAACCAATGAGTTGTGAGTAGAAGTCATACATTTCACTTCTGGGCCAAAAATTCCAGAATTCGATTGCTAATTCAGAACCTTCTGAGCTGTCTTTCCCTCTGGCTCAGTGATGGGTGACATCCAGATAAAAGCTATTCTCAGGCCGGGCACATGCCTGTAATCCTAGCACTTTGGGAGGTCGAGGTGGGTGGATCATCTGAGTTCAGGAGTTCGAGAATAGCCTGGCCAGCATGGTGAAACCCCATCTCTACTAAAAATACAAAAAGTAGGCAGGTGTGGTGGCGGGCACCTGTAATCCCAGCTACTTAGGAGGATAAGGCAGGAGAATTGCTTGAACCTGGGGAGCAGAGGTTGCAGTGAGCCGAGATCGTGCCACTTCACTTCAGCCTGGGAGTAATAGTGAAACTCCGTCTAAAAAAAGAAAAGCTGTTCTCTCAGGCTATGTTCTGGAGTGCGCATGGTGCCATGGAACCTCCCGTCCACCCGTGGGTGCTATGTAGTGTGGGACACATATATCTGAGGGACTTTTTGTTTCTTCAGCACAACCGAGTCTATCCTAAGTCTTTCCTCTCTGAGTTGCAATCCACCATGCCGCTGTCCTCAGTGTTTTCACATTATATAGTGTGTATGTAATATGTCCAGATGACACCCCCATCAGGTCAGAAATCCTATGTTCTGATCTTTGCATTCTGGCCAGCAGCACCCAGCACAGTGCCGTGCAGAGGGATGAATGTACAGCAGTCCTTAGCTGTGGTGGATGCAGTTGGGCATATGTGCAGAAGTTGACAGGTGCCATCCTTGCCAGGGGTTCCTGTACTCATTAGTCTTGGGAATCTTGATGGTTTGGAGATGGAACCAGGACCTGGCTTTATCTTGATGAATGGTATGCCCAGCTCCAGGGAATAAAGCATGGTTGGTCTAGGCAAATCCTAATAATCCCTTTCCCTGGTGGTTATAATTCGTTTAGACATGGGTACACAAACCAGTTTTGGACGATGAACTGTAAAGGGAAAGTCTTGTTCCCTCCTAGGAAGACAGAAACAGGTGAGAAATGCAGCTAGTCTGTTCTAGTTTGGATTTCCTGGATTGCAAAGCCTGAGACAGGCATCAAATGCTGATTGTTTATGTGGTAAGGGGTTCTAGGGAGCAGGGAAAAGAGGGGAGGGAGAAGGGAGTGGGGAGAATAAAATAGGTAAGGAAGACAAGCCAACAAAGGGCGCATTTTTGAGCTTGTTATTATAATTGTCCCTCCAAATGGCAGGAGGCTGGGGCATTTATCCAGAGACTTTCATTGGCTGCCAGTTGCACTTCATTTTGCTGAAACTGGATGTTCCCTGTGCCTTCCTAGTGACAAGAATCCACTGGGTGCGTTTCATCTTGGCCTGCTCGGTCCACCGCTTCCTCTTTTTTGAACTCTCTATCCTGGTTTCCTGGTTTCTATGGCAGCTCTCTTTCCAGTGCTCGTCCAGCCTCTCTGGCTCCTTCTTGGTTTCCTTCCCAGGCTCCTTTTCCTTCTTCCACTCCGTGGCTGATCTTCTGGATTCTATTCTAGTCTTCCTCACTTCTACCCACTCTTAACTGGGCAAACCGTTTTGTGAAATAGTTTCCACTGTTACTGTTGTGATGATGCCAGCTCCTATATCTGTGCCCCCAGCTCTCTCTCCTGAGTCCTGTGGGCATATAGCGCTTCATCCACACAACACATATTTATTAAGCAGTTTGAATATGCCCAGAGTTGCGATAGGGCAGTAAATAGGAACTCACCTTCTAGAAGTGCTAGCCAATATGGAGCTAGTGGCCAAAATCCAAGTAAACAAGTAAGTAAGCCAGATATTTTTAGATAGTGACAGGTTTTATGCAGACAATAAAACAGGTCAGTGTGATAGAGGGTGTGTGCATGTGTGTGCATGCACACTGTTTTAGAATGACTGCTTTGAGGAGGTAACATTTCAGCAGAGATCAAGCAGTGGTATCTGTCATTTGCGGTTATGCAAGTGTGAAGGTCATAGAGGCACAGAGGACTTATCAGTGTGTTTGGGGAAGAGGAGGAAGGCCAGTGTGGCTGGAGCAATGTAAGGACAAGGGAGTGGTGGGAGATAAAGTCAGAAAAATAGCAGGGGCCCACTCAAGTAGGACAAGGTGAGCATGCATTGAACAAGATCCCCAGGTGACACTTATGTAAGCTTCTGCACACATTTGAAAGCCATCGAGTAGAAGAAGAAGAGATGAGAAGAGAAACCCCATTTAAAAGTTATTCTTAAAAAAGTATTTTGAGCTGGGCACGGTGGCTCACGCCTGTAATCCCAGCACCTTGGGAGCCAAGGCAGGTGGATTACTTCAGGTCAGGAGTTCAAGACTAGCCTGACCAACATGGTGAAACCCTATCTCTACTAAAAATACAAAAATTAGCCTGGCATGGTGGCTGGTGCCCATAATCCCAGCTACTTGGGAAACTGAGGCAGGAGAATTGCTTGAACCCAGGAGGCAGAAGTTGCAGTGAGCTGAGATTGCGCCATTGCACTTCAAGCTGGGCTACAAGAGTGAAACTCTGTTTCAAAAAAAAAAAAAAAAGGATTTTGGAGGCCGGGCACGGTAGCTCATGCCTGTAATCTCAGCAATTTTGGAACCTGAGGTGGGCGGATCACCTGAGGTCACGAGTTTGAGACCAGTCAGGCCAACATGGTGAAACCCTGTCTCTACTAAAAATACAAAACAAGGCCAGGTACAGTGGCTCACACCTGTAATCCCAGCACTTTGGGAGGCCGAGGCAGGCAGATCATAAGGTCAGTAGATCGAGATCATCCTGGCCAACATGGTGAAACGCCATCTCTACTAAAAAAAAAAAAAAAAAAAAAAAAAAAAAAAAAAAAAAAAGCTGGGCACGGTGGCGCCTGCCTGTAATCCCAGCTACTTGGGAGGCTGAGGCAGGAGAATCCCTTGAACCCAGGAAGCAGAGGTTGCAGTAAGCCAAGATTGTGCCACTGCACTCCACCCTGAAAAACAGAACAAGACTCCATCTCAAAAAAAAAAAAAATAGCCAGGCATGGTGGTGGGTACCTGTAATCTCAGCTACTCAGGAGGCTGAGTCAGGAGAATTGCTCGAACCCAGGAGGTGGAGGTTGCAGTGAGCTGAGATCGTGTCACTCCAGTCCACTCCACGCCACTTACATTCTGGGCAACAAGAGTGAAATTCCATCACACACACACACACACACACACACACACACTCTCACACACACGTATTTTGGAAAGAGTAAGATACACAAAAATATAACATTTTGTCACAACCTCCTATGTACACATCATCTAGCCTCAACACTAGCAACTTTATTTTACAAAGGAAACTGAAAGTATAGCCGGGAATGTAGGAGGAAGACCAGGGAAGAATTGTGTCCATGAAGCATGTCAAAGGGAGAGAGATCAACAGTGACAAATAAAGGGAAAATGCTCTGTCGGTTGAGCAGAGGTCAAATCCTTGCCAACATCATGGCCCTGTGTTGTCCCATGGGCTTCTCACAGTACATGTGGCTGTTATGGTGCCAGCTGCCCCTCAACCTGCTTCTCCTCTTGTTTTCTCTGTCAGAGTCTTCAATGGCTTCTGTTTGAGACCTGGACTTGAGCTCAGGGAGTTTATTTGGGAGATGATCCTGGGAAGCAGGGTGGGAGAGCAAGAACAGTGAGGCAGGGAAGAAGAAAAAGCCACAAAGAGTGTGTGATTGCGCTGATTACCACTGTGAGCAACTGAAGATCTGGCTGGGCCTGTAAGGAACTGGGTAGAACGCATCTCAGATTGGCCTTCAGCAGCATAGGCGGCCAGGGCACTTACTCACTCGTCCCTCATGCCCTGTTTCTTGAGCGCTGTGTGGGAGATACTAGCTTTTCTGCATTTCTGGGCTGCCCAAGGCAGAAGACAGCTACGAGCCAGCCACGTTGTGGCCATTAAGGAGGAATGCTGTGAGTGCCTGGGTGGGTGGAGGGGGGGATGACTTTCTGCCACAGCTGCAGCTGAATCTGAGTGGGGAGAGAGGGTATAGAGTGCAGGACACCTAGAGTTGTGTGCTGCAGCTCCATCACCGACTTGATAGGATCTAACCTCCTTATCACGACACCAGTGTTCTCCTGTTAACCAGCCCAGAATCTTGGGAGTCATTCTAAATGCTTCCCTAACCACCCTCTCTCCCTCGTTTCTCTCTGAAGCCACGCTTTTAGTTCAAGTGGTCATATATTGAGGATCGTGGAAATGATCTCCTTATCATTTATTAAATGCCAATGACACCAAACAAATGATATATATAAGAAATTGGAGGCCGGGTGTGGTGGCTCATGCCTGTAATCCCAGCACTTTGGGAGGCTGAGGCAGGTGGATCACCTGAGGTCAGGAGTTTGAGACCAGGCTGGCCAATGTGGTGAAACCTGTCTCTAAAAAAAAAAAAAAAAATTAGCTGGACATGGTGGTATGTGCCTGTAATTCCAGCTACTTGGGAGGCTGAGGCAGGAGAATTGCTTGAACCTGGGAGGTGGAGGTTGCAGTGAGATGAGATCATGCCATTGCACTCCAGCCTGGGTGATGGAGCAAGACTCTGTCTAAAAAAACAAAGAGCCAGGCATTGTGGCTTACTCCTCTAATCACAGCACTTTGGGAGGCTGAGGCGGTCGGATCACGAGGTCAAGAGGTCGACACCATCCTGGCCAATATGGTGAAAGCCCTTCTCTACTAAAAATACAAAAAGTAGCCGGGCATGGTGGTGCATGCCTATAGTCCCAGCTACTCGGGAGGTTGAGGTGGAAGAATCACTTGAACCCTGGAGGCAGAGGTTGCAGTGAGCCGAGGTTGCACCACTGCTCCAGCCTGGTGACAGAGCAAGACTTCATCTCAAAAAAAAAAAAAAGAAAAAAGAAAAGAAAAGAAATTGGAAGTGATGGGGAGTCCATTGAGGGGTACATGACTCAGTACTAGGAACTCAGAGAAAGCTTCCAGGAAGAAGTGATTGCTAAGCTGAAATCTGAGGACTGACTAGAAGTTAGCCAAAGAAGTCTGATGAAAGTTCAGTTATAGGGAAGACCATGTGTGAAAGCTCAGAAAGGGCATGGCAAGTTTAAGACACTAAAAAGGGTCAGTTTATCTGAAGTGTGATGGAGGAAGAGAAGAGCGTTTGGCTAGATCATACAGGACTCTGCTAACCTTATGAACAAATATTGACTTTGTTCCAAAGGCAATGGGAAGCCTGAAGGATTGAAGATAGGAGGGTGATGATTGAATCTGAGTTTTAGTAAGATCACTTTGGCTAAAGTATGGAAAAAAATTAGTAGATGATCCTAATTTTGGCTATTTGGCTATAAACTCCTGGTTGGGTGCCTGACCAGTGTCTGTTCCCTGCCTCCTGCCATAGTCATGGTTTTCCTTTAGAGAATTTCACATGTTCAACCATGTGATTTGGGTGTGATGAGCTCTTCCCAGCCATTGCTAAGTTAATTACTGCACTGGCCACAGTGGCTGGTTCAGGGATGGGCACTTGATCCATTTTAAGTGAGTGAGAGATTATGAGTCTCAGGACTTGTATAGCAGTTACAAGTTTGAAAATGTAAGGTGTGAATTGCTGTGGCCATGCCATGACTATTTTGGGAGAATTTGGAGCTATTGGAAGACCACTGTATGAAACATGATGGTGCCATGAAAGGTAGAGTGAGAGAAAGGGGGAACTGAGTTCATGGTAATGTTGTATGAACTCTTCGATTAAGCCTTATTTACTTTTTTTTTTTTGAGATAGGGTCTTGCTCTGTTGCCCAGGCTGGACTGCAGTGGTGCAATCATAGTCACTGCCGCCTTGACCTCGTAGGCTCAAGTGATTCTTCCACCTCAGTCTCCTGAGCAGCCAGGGCCACAGATGCATGTCACTGTGCCCAGCTAATTAAAATTTTTTTTTGTAGAGATGGGTCTCGCTATGTTGCCCAGGCTGGTCTAGAACTCTTGGCCTGCAGTGAGCTGAGATTGTACCACTGCCCATCTCAAAAAAAAAAAAAAAAAAAAAAAGAAAGAAAGAAAAAGGTAAGCTTATGTTCAAACTAGCCTATGCAAAAACAGAGAAGGAAGAGAATACAGCCAGAAGTTCCAATCCACCCACCTTGGCCTCCCAAATTGCTGGGATTGTAGGTAGGCATATCCACCAGGCCTGGCCTCAAGCCTTATTTAAAGCCATCTCTTCCTCTAAACTTTATAGTAAAGTGAGCCAATAAATTCTCCGTATTGTTTAAACCAGTTGAATTGGAGATTGGTTTATTCTAACCTAAAGATTCCTAACTGATACAGAAATGAGTTCCATAAAGTGTTTCAGGAGACAGACCCTAAAAATGGGATTGGTTCAACCAAAGAGGTGAGATGAAGGATAAAGAACCCTTACATTTTCGGCTGAAAAATTGGCCGTCTAATTAGCTAGTTACACAGTTTCCTGTTGTGACTTGGGGTGCAGATTGTGTGCCTACTGTGGCTGTAGCAGTGCACTACTTAGAAGAAAAATGTAGAGTGTTGGATTGGGTTTGCTATTAGTAAAGTACTGTAAAAGGGTAAGCTGTCTTCCAGGTGCAGTGGCTCACACCTGTAATCCCAGTACTTTGGGAGGCCAAGGCGGGTGGATCACGAGGTCAGGAGTTCAAGACCAACGTCACCAACATGGAGAAACCCCATCTCTATTAAAAATACAAAAATTAGCTGGGCATGGTGGTGCATGCCTGTAATCCCAGATACTTAGGAGGCTGAGGCAGGAGAATTGCTTGAACCCAGGAGGCGGAGGTTGCAGTGAGCTGAGATCACACCACTGCCCTCCAGTCTGGCAACAGAGTGAGACTCCTTCTCAAAAAAAATAAATAAATAAAAGGTAAGCTTGGCTATGGGCTATGGGCTATGGATATGGGAAATGGGATATGGTATATATGGGCTATGGGCTATGGCTATGGGCTGTGGATATGGGATATATGGGCTATGGGATATGGATATGAAGTATGGATAGGGGATATGGGATATGGGATATGGTTGAAGGCTTATCCCCAGCCCTTTCCCAAGCACCTCCTGGTTTTTACTCCTCCTAAAATAAAGGTGACCATAACTTCCATTACAGATGTAAGTGGGACACAGCCTATAGGCAATGACCAGTTTTAGAGTGCCTCCCAGCCAGTTTCTTCAAGTTGTTCAAAGGTACAGTTCAAGACTAAATGTAAGGCTGGATATCTGTGAAGATAACTAAGACCTATTTTCTTAGAGAAAGAAATACCCAGGCCAGACTCCAGACTCAAAGACTAGTGTTACAAAGAACTCTGGTTTCTGCCAGGTGCGGTGGCTCACGCCTGTAATCCCAGCACTTTGGAAGGCCGAGGTGAGTGGATCACCTGAGGTTGGGAGTTCAAGACCATCCTCACCAACATGGAAAAACCCTGTCCCTACTAAAAATACAAAAATTAGCTGGGTATGGTGGTGCATGCCTGTAATCCCAGATACTTGGGAGGCTGAGGTAGGAGAATTGCTTGGATCCGGGAGGTGGAGGTTGTGGTGAGCTGAGATCGTGTCATTGCACTCCAGCCTGGGCAACAAGAGTGAAACTCCCTCTCAAAAAAAAAAAAAAGCTCTATCTGGTTTCAGATACTAGCTCTACTAGCTCACAGAATCAACCAGGAGCCCACAAAGAAACTCCAAGCCCAGATGACAATGGCTGTAGACTTCAACTCTTAACATTATTTTCAGGTCCCAAAGCACAACCAATCTGTCTTCACAGAACCACTTCTTTAATGTGCACGGAAGACATGAACATTATGTCAAGCAGTGGTTCTCACACTTTTGTGTACATAAGATGTTTATTAAAAATATAGATTGTTGGGCTTCCTCCCCAAAGAATCTGATTCCTTCCATCTGCCATTGGGCTTGGAGATCTGCATTATTAACAAATATCCTTGGTGATTCACATGCGGGTGGCTAGGGAGCCCCACTTTGGGAAACATTGCATTTAAGGAAATTATTGAATTCTTTAAGGATGATCAGCAGGACTCATTTTGTCCTGATAGTATCTGTGCCCTGTGTAGGGCCCAGAGTGAAAGCTCAGCAGAGCCTTTTCTATTAGACCCGAAAAGCATGGGTTTCTACAGCCAAGGTAGGTTTGGGAAGTATGTGGACTGTGATTCCAGGAACTGATTTGCCCTGAGTCCCTGCTGTCTTATTCCTTGATCATGTTTGATTCTGCCTTGGATTTATTAGGGCTGCTTTGTCCAGACACTGAGCTGGCAGTGAGTGTGCCTGGGATCCTCTGTCAGTGTCCCTTGTATAGTCAGAGAATTCTGGACACATCTGTGGGAGGCAGAGAATGTGACAAACACTGGGGGGAGTGTTTACTAGGCTTTTCCATGTTTATTTTCTTTCCTCCATCTCGCCGTAGGACAGGGAGTATTCTGAAAGCCTTAGTGAAGCAGTTACACTTTTCCGGCACCTTCAGTGACTCATATGTCTCAGTGCCACACACCCTTGAAGGCCTTGGGATTGTCAAGGTCAGGATATTTAAAGTCACATTCTTGGGAGTGCTCTGGACATTGCCAGCTCAGCTCAGGATGAGGGAGGTGCCCAGAGACAGCTGTCAGTGTCAGTGCCCATAATTTATGGTGAGTCTAATAGTAAATGCCAGTTATAGGTATAGTCTTATCATTGTTTAATTATAGCTGGTGATGGCCAAGTGACTATGGGTTTCTCTTCATTCATTCTCCTAAACTTTTTTTGCTGTTGTTGTTTTAAAGAAAGTATCTTGCTCCATTGCCAAGGCTGGAGTGCAGTGGCATAGTGAGAGCTCACTGCAGCCTTGAACTCCTGGGCTCAAGTGATCCTCCTGCCTCAGCCTCCTGAGTAGCTGGGACTGCTGGCTCATGCCACCATGCTCAGTTAATTTTTTCATTTTTTGTAGAGACAAGGTCTTTCTATGTTCTCTGGCTAACCTCAAACTCCTGGCCTCAAGTGATCCTCCTGCTTTGGCCTTCCAAAGTGTTGAGATCATAGGCATGAGCCACTGCCCCTGGCCTCATTCCCCTAAACATTTATTTCTTTTCTCTTTTTCTTTCTTTCTTGCTTTTTTTTTTCTGAATCTTATGTTTACTGAGTTCTCCTAAACATTTAATTCAGCACCTACTGTATACCAGACACCAGGGAGAATACAAAGATGTTCAGATATAACTCTACCCCAAATGAGCCCACAGACTAGAAAGCAGCAGGGTGGCCCTTCAGAGAGATTCATAAGCGATAGTCATACTCACAGGTAGGGTATTATAAGCTCACTAAAAAAGAGCTTCCAACCTGCACTGGTGGAGATAATGGTGGGGCATAGGGAAGTCTTCTGAAGGCAAGGTCCTGAGCTGAATATACAAATTTAAGCAGAAGTTATCCAGAACAACTTCTGTTTTGGACTTTATGCTCCTTCCTAGAGCAATTAAAATGTTGTATAAAATATATGAAGCAATGGTTTGGGATATCAGACAGCACAGGACAGTGATCCCTGAGAGAGGGAAAACAAATTAGCTTAGCTGTACATTTGCTCCATCCTACTGCCTTGAGAGAGTTTCCAGGCTGCTGTGCAAAGAGGAGGAATCCAGGCAGAGTCCAGTAGCCTCTCTGAGCTCAGGACATGGAACAGGGAAACCAGGGAGGCCAAGGCAGCTATAGTTTTAAGGGCCATGTACCAAACAGGAGAGAGCTACAGAGAAATGAAGGATGAGAATAAAGGTGGGGGCAAGAGGTGGGGGGAGAGAGAGGCAGAAATCTGGAGAGGGTCCCCTTGAGTCTTTGGCTGAGTACTGATCAGAGCATGTATGTGAAGAAAGTATCTGAGTCTAGGGAAACAACCACACAAAATCAACAGAGGAAATAATCCCTGGAGTGTATGTTCCCATCAGCCAGTTGGAAAACCTCATAAATCACAAGACATCAGATAGAGTACTCAGAAGGCTATTATCTCAGTAGTGGGGCAAAGTTAGCACTAGACTAGTGGCTATTCTGGTCTCAACTAACAAAGTTTAAACACAATAAAACTTGAAAAGCTCTGTTTCCAAATAACTGTGTCTCAGAACAAAGTTCCAGAGTATTTACAGAAATATAAAACTATCCAACACCCAACAAGGTAAAATTCACAATGTCTACTATCCAGTCAAAAATTACTGGATACAGGCATACAAATAATGAGGAAAATATGACCAATAACAGGAAAATCAATCAATCAATGGAAACAGACCCAGAAATGACATAGATGTTAGAAAAAGGACATTAGTAGACAAGGACGTTAAAACAGTTATTATATGTTTAAGAAAGTAAAAGAAAGATTAAGCATGTTAAATAAAGGCATGGAAGATATTTTAAAAATCCAAACTAAACTTCTAGCAATGAAAACTTTAATGTGAAATAAAAAATATATTGGGTGAAATCAACAGCAGAGTAAACACTGCAGAAGAAAAAACAAATGAAGCTGAAGATATATTCATAGAGACTATCCAAAAAGAAACACAGAGAAGAAAGATTGAGAAAAACAAAAAAGAGCAGAGCACCAGTGAGCTGTAAGAAAACTTCAAGTGGCTGCCAGGCGCGGTGGCTCATGCCTGTAATTTCAGCACTTTGGGAGGCCAAGGTGGCCAGATCACAAGGTCAAGAGATCGAGACCATCCTGGCCACTCCTGGGGATGAGGGGGTTACCCCTTCCCAGTGATTTTTATTCCTGTGGGGCTCACCCCAAAGTATTAAAAGAAGCTTTGAAAAAAAAAATTAGCTGGGTGTGGTGATGCACTCCTGTAATCCCAGCTACCTGGGAGACTGAGGCAGGAGAGTCACTTGAACCCAGGAGGTGGAGGTTGCAGTGAGCTGAGATCGCACAATTGCACTCCAGCTTGGGTGACAGGGTGAGATGCCATCTCAAAAAAAAAAAAATGGAGAACGATCCAAGATGGCCGATCGCTAACATCCCGGGATTACAGCTCTCAGGGAAAGCGCAGAGAACTAGAGGACACCACACTTTCAGACAAATTCTGGTCGCTCACGGAGCAGAAGATCCCCCAGTGGAGGAAACACACGGGTGCCCAGCACGACTCTTGTGGCTGGCGCAGCGGTTCCTCCGGCACCTCGGCGCGGCAGCTCTCGGAGCAGAGTAAACAGGTTCGGAGGACCCGCACGGGTCCCCAGCAGGACACCAGAGCTCGGTGCAGCGGCTATGATGGCACCTCGGCGCAGCAGCGCTCGGCGCAGAGTAAACGGGCCGGTTCCCCTTCTGACCGAGGTTTGGAGCCCCGGGAAGGCAGAGTCGCCTACAACGGACACAAGAAGGAAGCCAGACAGGAGAATCCTGGGCAGAAAAGCACCATCAGTTTTAACACCACTGCTCTGGCCCTGGGAACTAACAACCTGGACGTCCACTCAAGAGACCTAATCTGAAAGTTGGTAATTTCAAAGACGACAGGAGGATAAATTTACAATGACAGGAAGAAACCAGTGTAAAAAAGCTGAGAATACTCAAAGTCAGAACGCCTCTCCCTCTAAAGATGATAACAGTTCCACATCAACAATGGAACAAGGCTTGATGGAGAATGAGTGCATCCTGATGACAGAATCACTCTTCAAGGAATGGATAATAACAAACTTCGGTGAGTTAAAAGAACATGTTGTAGCCCAACGTAAAGAAACTAGGAACTTTGAAAAAAAGTTTGATGAAATCCTATTGAGAATAGACAACTTAGAGAGGAGTATGAGTGAAATAATGGAACTGAAGAATACAATACAGGAACTCCGAGAAGTATGCACAGGTTTAAACACTCGAATTGTTCAAGCAGAAGAAGGGATATCAGAGGTCAAAGTCCAACTTAATGAAATAAAACGCGAAGAAAAGATTAGAGAAAAAAGGATAAAAAGGAATGAGCAAAGTCTCCAAGAAATGTGGGACTATGTGAAAAGACCAAATTTACGTTTGATAGGTGTACATGAATGCGACGTAGAGAATGAATCCAAGCTGGAAAATACTCTTCAGGATATTATTCAGGAAAATTTTCCTAAACTAGCAAAGCAGGTCAACATTCAACCCCAGGTAATACAGAGAACACCACAAAGATATTCCTCAAGAAGAGCAACCCCAAGGCACATAATCGTTAGATTCACCAGGGTTGAAACGAAAGAGAAAATACTAAGGGCAGCCAGAGAGAGAGGTCAGGTTACCCACAAAGGCAAGCCTATCAGACTTACAGCAGATCTCTCAGCAGAAACTCTACAAGCCAGAAGAGAGTGGGGGCCAATATTCAACATCCTCAAAGAACAGAACTTTCAGCCCAGAATTTCATATCCAGCCAAACTAAGCTTCACAACTGAAGGAAAAATAAAATCTTTTATGAACAAGCAAGAACTCAGAGATTTTATTACCACCAGGCCTGCTTTACAAGAGCTTCTGAAAGAAGCATTACACACAGAAAGAAACAACCAATATTAGCCTTTCTAAAAATACACCAAAAAGTAAAGAGCACCAATATAAAGAAGAATTTACACCAACGAATGGATAAAACAGCCGGTCAACATCAAATGGCAGTAACCCTAAATATAAATTCACTAAATCCCCCAATCAAAAGACACAGCCAAAACCCAACGGCATGTTACATCCAGACCTGTTTCACATGCAAGGATACACAAAGACTCAAAACAAAGGGATGGAGAAAGATTTATCAACCAAATGGAGAGCAAAAATAAATAATAAATAAATAAAAAGCAGGAGTTGCAATTCTTGTATCGGATAAAATAGATTTTAAAGCAACAAAGATATAATGGTAAAAGGATCAATGCAACAACAAGAGCTAACGATCCTAACACCCAGATACGAGACTTAGATCCAATGAGACAGAAAATTAATAAGATATCAAGGACTCGAACTCAGATCCGGAACAAGTAAACTTAATAAATATTTATAGAGCTCTCCACTTCAAATACACAAAATATACATTCTTGTCAATACCACATCACACCTACCCATAAATTGAAATGAAACATTGATTGGCCATTATTAATACCCAGTTTTTTTCAAAATAAAGCAATATTTCCATTTACTCTCCCTCTTTCTCTTCCTCTTTCTTCCTCTCCTTTACTTATTTTTTTTTTTCTTTCCTTCTCTCAAAAAAAAAGAAATCAACTTGTAAACCTCTAGATCCAGGTCGGCAATGTCTCTCTCATTGCTTGATTTCCTTCCTTCCCTTCCCTCCCTCCCTCCCTCCCCGCTTCCTCCCTCCCTCCCTCCCTCCCTCCCTTCCTTTCTTCCTTCCTTCCTTCCTTCCTTCCTTCCTTCCTTCATCTTTTCCTTCCTCCCTACCGTCCTTCTTCCCTCCCTTCCTGCCTTCCTCTCCCCCCCAAAAGAAAAAATGACAGTAGACTTCTTTTTGTTTTTTTTTTTTTTGTTTTGTTTTGGGGGGACATAGTCTCACTCTATGGCAAAGGCTGGAGTGCAGTGGCATGATCTTGGCTCACTGCAACCTCCACCTCCTGGGTTGAGGTGATTCTCTTGCCTCAGCCTCTTGAGTAGCTGGGATTACAGGCTAAATTTTGTATTTTTAGTAGAGATGGGGTTTCAGCATGTTGGCTAGGCCGGTCTTGAACTCCTGACCTCAGGTTATCTGCCCTTCTTGGCCTCCTAAAGTTCTGGGATTACAGGCATGAGTCACTGCACCTGGCTGCAGACTTCTTGGCCGCAGACTTCTTTTTAGAAACATTGAAAGCCAGAAGACAATGGAATAACATCTTCTAAATACTGAAGGAAAAAATTGTCATCCTAGAATTCTATACCCAACAAAAGTAGCTTTCAAAAATGAAGGGGAAATTAAAAACTTTTCAGACAGTTAAAATGTCAACAATCACCAGAATACTTGCATTATAAAAAATGGTGACTGAAGTCCTTCAAACAGAAGGAAAATTATACTAGATAGAAATCTGAATCTATACCAAGCAATTTAAGAGCACTAGAAATGGGGAGTTCTATCCAATAAATGAATAAGGAATGACAGAATAGAGTAACAAAATTTTGTAGGCTCTAATGAATTAATGAATCTAGGCAATGATCAACAATGACTGACAATGCGACAAAAAGAAGCAACTGTGTGCTATTATATACTAGAAATGTGAAGTAATATTGCCAAAAAATAAGAACAAAAAGAGGTAATAACCAAACCTGACTCTGGCCACTAGATCTAACTACCAATTGACTAGCTTTACAAGGGACAGAGAAACATGTTAAATGACACCACTGAGTTTTAATTATTTTAAAACTCCAGATTTGGGAAATTCTGTAAGATAAACAATCAGATTTTGTTCATTAAAAAAAGTGCAAAAAGAGAGAGAGAGATTTACACACAGAACTATAAACTAGAGACTTCAGAGACATCAATTAATCACAATATATAGATCTTGTTTAGATTTCTACTTGAAACAAACATACTAAAAAAGGAAAAAATTAAAAATCATTCAGGGAAATGTGAACACTGACAGATATTTTATAACATTAAAGAATTAGTGAAGAAAAAGAAGTTACCCATGCCAATAGAGGAGGAAGCTTGCCCCAAGGGGTGGGGACAGCATAGGCAAAGGCATACTCTTTAGTGAGGGGTGACAGTTTGGTAGTTACAGGAGAAGGACACCTGCTGCAAAAACATCATCTCACTTTCCCTCTGGGCGAGAGCTGGCTGTGGTGCTCTGGTTTCTGAGAAAGGAAAATGCAGCATATTGACATGGAGACTATTTCTGTCTACTTCTTCTGGCTTCCCTGGGTGTAGCAGGAACCTAAGGGTGGGGGAGAAGTGTTACTGAGGGATTTCAAGGCCACTCTCAGCAACAGGGAAAAGGACCTGGTGGTTTGGGTGGAGCAGAGGCTTTGAGTACATTGATCTCATCCCACTCTCCCAGCTCTGCCCTGGGATTGGAAGACAAGGAAGGAGAGGTATGGCATGAAGAAGAGGAAAGTAAAGAGGGAAGTGAAGAGAGGAAGAGGGGGGCAAGAGGGAGAGAGGGAGTGGCTGAAGTTAGAGCTCAGGATGTGTTTGGTTGTTTTAAAGTAGCAACTGACTTAGGGCCCCGAAACAGTAGATAGAAGACAGGCATAGTGGCTTGTTGCTCTTGTAATCCCCATGACTCAGGAGGCTGAGGCAGGAGGATCTCTTGAGGCCAGGAGTTTGAGACCAGCCTGGGCAACATAGTGAGACCCTATCTCTGAAAAAAAAAATTAAAAATTAGCTGGGTGTGGTAGTGTGTCCTGTAGTCCAAGTTACTTGGGAGGCTGAAGTGGGAGGATGGCTTGAGCCCAAGAGTTAGAAGCTGCAGAGAGCTATGATCACACCACTGCACTCTAGCCTGGGTGACAGAGCAAGACCCTGTCTCTAAAAAGCAAAACCAGACCCCAGTAGGTAGAACGCGACTCTGTCTCCTCTCCCTACTTACTTCTGTTCAGAGGCAAAGTAGGGGTGTAAGGAGGGATAAAGGGGATCCTCTAGCTGCAGAGATTGAAGAGTTTGCTCAAGGTTGACGGGACAAGCCAGGGGACCTGACCCCATGTATCCACGGCCGCCCACGGTGAATGATGGTACCTTTGTCCTGTGGTTTCCTGTTTTACCGAGATGCACAGTGAGAGATAATAGTAATCTTATAAAACATTATTGAGTACTTGCTATGCCAGGCTCTATTCCAGGTGTTTCCATATTAACTCATTTCATCTTGTCAAGAGTCCTTTGAGGAAGTACAATTAGTACTAGACCCATCTAATAAATGAGTTAACGGAGCCCTGAGAGGTTAGGTAACTTTCTTAAGGTCACACAGATATTAAGTAGCCCAGATGTAATTGAACCTAAGAAAAGTCTAGTTCCAGAGCACATGCTCTTCACAACTACCCGGATGGTATTGGTGACCCGACCAAGCCTGGTGTGACCTCAGCCCCTCCCTCAGAGCTTTAGAAAGGCTCCACCTTCTTTTCCCAGAGCAGTTGGGGCCCAGGGCTGGAATGAAGTCTTCTCAGTGTTCTAGAAGAGACCTGGAGCAGCACTAGAAACGCCACCCTGTGTGTGAAAGGCTGGTAGGGCCCCAAGGCTGGGGGAGAGTGTGCCAAAAGCAACAGCGTGCCTGCCCTAAACTGTTCTGAGGCTGCACAGCCTGGACGTCGGGCTGGCCCGTCCATGACTCCTATCAGCTCTGTAGCATTCCCACCTCGGCACATTCCGAGGGAGCCCAGGAAGGCACTGTCCCAGGCAGCACTCTGCGGGGTGGTGGGGTGGGGAGGCGTGGAGCTCGGGAAGGCCCGTATGTGAATCCCAGCCTGGCTCTTGGTGGGCAGCTGGGTCCCCTCCCCAGGTTCTGGCAGAACACCCTTGAACAATTTCGCCTGAAATAGCATAAGAACTTCTTTCCTATTTTTTCCAGGCTTTTGGATGAAATTATATTTTACAAATGACTCATTATTATATTTATAGCTTCTCTCCAAATGATTCAAATTGTGGTTTGTCGCCTCCCTGTCTCTCAGCTCCCCCCAGCTCGACAGGAAAAAGTGCTGTTTACTGTATGGCCAGGTGTGGCTGCTGAGAGCGGCTTTGCCTCTCCCTGTAATTACGTTTGCCTAAGCCCTGACAAGCACCCCGGCACATTTAGCCATGAGCAGCCTTTGTTCCAGCACGTTGTGGGGAGGCAGCCTCTGACATTAGCTGGGCTTGGAATCTGCTCCTGTAGGAAGAGCATGTGTGTGGTGGGGGTTGGGAGAGTGAGGACCGTAGGGGAGGCTGGGACAGAGGGGGCCTTTGTGAGGGCAGAGGCTGGAGGAGCTGGGCTGCAGTTCCTCCCTCAAAGCGCCCTATGAGAAGGCTGGGGTGGGCTAGCCCCGAGGGCCTCTGAAGAAGCATATTTCTCCCCACCCCCAGCCTCCATGGAGGAGCTGAGTGGGTCACGGTGGAGAAGCTGGTGGCTCATACATTCCAGGCTGTGCTAGCCTCCGGCCAGTGACACTCCACAGCTTTTTGTGAGGAACCACTCTGGCTCTTGAGAATGGGGAGATCTTGAATTCTCTCCCCTTTTCCAGGAAGCTCTTGGTCACAGTGATGGCTCAGCCCTCCCGCCCCTCCCTGCCACCCAGCTCCCAGGAAGGTGTGGTAAGGTTAGAGAAGCTTGCTCTTAAACAGGCCAGCTTTGAGAGGAGGGGTGGAGAAGAGGTTGGGAAGAGGCCCCATTTGTAGAAACAGTTTATTCCATTGGTCGCTGGTGGGATCAAAGTCCTCTGGGCCTACCCTCTGCTGGGTACTGAGTAAAGTTAAAATCCCATAAAATGGAAAAGAACATTTTGTAATTCATGGTGATATTCTCAGAGCCCACAAAGACCCTCTGCCTCTCTGGGTTCTCGGAGCTGGGGTGTGGTGACCCGCAGATGCCCCTGACTGGCCTGGGTTGAAGGCTGTGGGGCCACAGCAAGGACAGGCCACCCTGAGTGTCCTGAGGCCCAGAGGCAAGTAGGGAAACAGGCTACCCGATGAGAGAAGCTGCAGAGAGCTATGATCACATAGCTTTGTGGGAAATCTCTCCATTCTCCTCCCTTGACTTTAAGTGAAAAGACAGCTCCTGTACATTGCAGATTCTGCAGCTGTGGTGCCACGCAGCTTGGGAGGCTGGGCTGGATAAGGTCGGAGTCTGGAGTTGTCTGTGATCCAAGCCCTGGGCCCCGGTCATGTCCCCAGACACAACCCCAGCCCAGGTTCCTGAGTCTGCTTCCATTTTCACTTCTTGGCACTGCCTGTGTGAGTGGGAAGGGGACTGGGAAGGGGTTGATGTGGGAATGGGTGTGGATGAGCATGACGTCATTGTTGGTGAAATCAGTCTGAAGCCCTAACCAGATGATTTCCATCTGGGCTGAGCTGGGTCACTGTGAGGTGTGTGAGATGGGCCTGAGTGTGGCCGGGGACTACAGGGACCTCTGCCTCTGCCTCTTGGTGCTCCCCAGAGGTGGGAGGGGACAGCTGCAAGAAGGACAGAAGAGGGTCCTTGTGAGGCAGGGGAGGCTAGAAGGAGAAAGGATGCGGACTTACTTGGGCCATGGGGACCAACTTCTTCCTTAGGCCTGAGGGAAAGAGACTTCTTGGCAAGAAGTGCTGCCTTCTACATCCCAAGGGACCAGAGCCAGGGCAGCAGGACTGGCTGGCAACCAGACTGAAGGGCAGCTAATGCCACTGTCTGAAGCCACCATCAGGCCACTGTCTTTTATGAGACCGTGATCTCGTATCCACCCTACTCATGCTGTCACCTTTTCATTTGTCTTTTGACAGTCAACATGCCCAAGTGCTGTGAACGTTATGAGAGGGCGCCATTGGGCACATGCGCTCCTGGGAATCAGCGCCTCCCTCTGTCCCTTTCCCACTCCTCCCCAACGATGCTCCTGCTCAGAACCCACTCCTTACCTCCCAGAAGCAATGCAGTGGGCACCCTGTGGACAAACCTGGATATTGGCTATGAATAAAAGTGAATCATTGGGAAAATCAGTGTCTCAATAAACTGGGGTTTCCTAGTAGAGACCAGACTGTGAAGGCCCTTGCTTCATTCCATCTTTGAAGAGGATGATGATTTAGGGTTATTGGCCCATGATCAAAGTTGCGTTTCTAGGTTGTATTTACTGAGGTATTTGCCAACCACCTCCTCATTTCCAGGTAGCAACTTCCTTCTCGTGTCTGAGATGTTTAAGAGATGATGAAACTGTTAAAATGCGAGCTCTGAATGAAGAGACCCCTAGAGACTTTGTGTGAGCAACATGGCTGTTTATTCACCAGGGTGCGGGTGGGCTGCGTCCGAAAATGGAGTCGGCAAAGGCGGGTGGATAGGAGTTGGTTTTTTAGGTTGTGGGGAAGGCAGTGGAAAATTACAGGAGTTACAGTTTAGGGCAGTTTTTTGCAAGCTGGGAGGGATTGTAGGGCATGGAGTCAAGAGGTTGGCCAAGGTCAATTTAAAGTCCAATGGACTTGTCAATTGGGGCTAGAATAAAAAACAATAGAAGAATGTCTCAAGTTAGGTGCTAACTTGAGTTTCTTCCAGGAACTCATCTGGGGTGTACGTGCAGGTCAGATAGATTACCATGCCATTCATGGTGCAGTCAGACCTTACAGAAACCAGCTTGCACACTTCTCAAAGTGTGTTCACATCCATTATTTCACTGGGGATCAGCTATTATCTTCTCTATTTTCTTTATAAGGATATTGAGAGAGAGATGAAATCACTTGCCCAAGGCTGCATAGCTAGTTAACGACTGAACTAGGCTTAAAACCAGCGTCTGAAGGCTCTTATTCCAGTGGCAGCAGCTGCGTGCTGCTTCTGTTTTCTCTCAGTTTGGAAGGGGAGCATGAAGTCTACAGCCACATAGGTGGAGTCAGCAGAAAGATGTTTGACCACCGAGCCTGAGGCAGGTGAGGCTGATCTCCTGAGCACAGGATCTCTGCAGTTGTTCACAGACGTGCTATGATCCAAAGTTGCTGAGGGAAAAGCCCCTATTTGTGCAATTAACTGCAGGTCTCTCTTGAGGTCAGAGTAAATGCTATAGACCTTATTTATTTCTTTATTTTAATTGTGGTAAGGTATATATAATGTAATATGCACTGTTTTTGCTGGGCATGGTGGCGCATCCCTGTAATCCCAGCATTTTGGGAGGCTGAGGCAGGCAGCTCACCTGAGGTTAGGAGTTCGAGAGCAGCCTGGCCAACATGGTAAACCTTGTGTCTACTAAAAATACAAAAATCAGCCGGGTGTGGTGGCAGGCACCTGTAATCCCAGCTACTCAGGAGACTGAGGCAGGAGAATCACTAGAACCCGGGAGGCAGAGGTTGCAGTGAGCCGATATCGCGCTATTGCACTCCAGTCTGAGTGACAGAGCAAGACTGTTTAAAATTAAAATATAATGTACCACTTTTACATGTACCGTTTAGTGGCACCAAGTACATTCACACTGTTGTGCAACCGTCATCATTTTCCATCTTTTTTATCTTCTCAAACTGAAACCCCACACCCACAAAACCACAACTCCTCCTTCTCCTCCTCCCCAGCTCCTGGTAACCACCATTCTACTTTCTGTCTCTGGGAATTTGGCTACTCTAGGTAGCTTATGCAAGGGGGCTCGTACAATATTTGTGCTTTTGTATCTGTTTCATGTTGACTTATTTTTAATTAGATCACCATTTTCAAGTGCAGCAGGAATGCTGGTTAGTGATGTGCCATGCCGATAGAGGAATAAAGGAAAGAAAGAACAAAAAGGAAAAAGAAAACAGGAACATTTTGGGGTGGATTTCTTGACTGTCAGGGGTACCAGATGTAAGGGGGCGGCAGTGGGGGGTGGATAGGAAGAAAGTGTTACATAGAAAACAAAATGCTGTGCTTTATCATTCCACGGGTGGGCTGGCACTTATCCTGGAGGTAGATGTTTTGAGGATTATGCTATGCTCAACTCCGACAGGGAAGCGCTCTGGTAAGAACAATGAGACTTTCTGGGCATGTGGAAGGCAAGACAAATTGTTTTGCAAGTTGAATCCCCAGGAACTTGGAGTTTGGGTAGAAGGCCGTAGAAGAGAAGAGAAAGGCTGGAGAGAAGATGGTTTAAGTTGGGACTTAGGGGACAGTGAAAAGTTTTTTGAGGTTGGAGTTGGTTGGTGAACTTTCAGGGTAATGTCTATTCATAGACTTTCATTTGCTTACTGTCATTCTTTCTCTATGACCCCTAACCTTGAGTAAAAGTCTGCTGCTGTGTGAGTTGGGGGTGGCTGGGATCATGCCAAGATGGGGCTGAGCAGAGGGTGATAAAGAGGGTGTGGAGAGGAGAGCAGCTTTGGGAGGAGGTGCAGATGGAGGCTGAGAGGTGGGAAGCAAGGAGTCTGAGCCAGAGGTCACCAGAGGAAGCACAAACCTTCTGAGAATCTTGGCATCTGAAAGCTGGGGGGTGGTGGCAAGATTTGAGAGGGACTGAAAGGTTGGGGGGGACACAATGATGGAGTCCCTATACTTAGGGGAATGGGGCTGAAGTCGCCGCTTGGATATTATAGGGCAGGCAGGCCAGTTAGACAGCCCGGAGGAAGGAGTGGATGGATTTTTCTTCTTGGAGACCTTTGGCAACATTTGGACAAGGTACAGCCCGGGTAAGGAGGAAGTCCCTGTAGTTCAGCTCACTGCCTCCAAGATTTCCAGATACACGGAGAAGAAGACTGTGTTTCTCAAAACAGAGATGGACATAGAACCAAGGCCAAGCCCAGAACATGTCTCAAGCTTTCAAAACAACATTCTCTTTAAAATCATCTGAAAGCAGAGATATATGGCAGGTGACATAAGCTTTTTTTTTTTCGACGGAGTCTTGCTCTTCACCCAGTTTGGAGTGTAGTGGTGCGATCTCAGCTCACTGCAACCTCTGCCTCCCAGGTTGAAACGATTGTCTTGCCTCAGCCTCCTGAGCACCTGGGACTACATGTCTGCACCACCATGCCAGGCTAATTTTTGTATTTTTAGTAGAGACAGGGTTTCACCATGTTGGCCAGGCTAGTCTTGAACTCTTGGCCTCAATCGATCTGTTTGCTTTGGCCTCCCAAAGTGCTGGTATTACAGGTGTGAGCCACTGTGCCCAGCCAACATATGCTTTTTGTATCCACTAGACATAGCAGGAATCCAGTGAGAAGGTCGGGCTGCTCCCACCAGATCCTGGAGGAGCCTGGCATGAAGAGTGAGCTGTGTATCGTGTTGCTGGGAATGCTCAGTGATTCTCTGGCCAGGTCCTGGGCTAGTGTGGGCTGGGGATGGAGCCCTGCCTGGAATCAGTGATGCATCCTGAAATCTCTGGACCAGGCTGCATGGTGATGGAGACCATGATGAGGCTGGCCGAGGACACTTCCCTCTGGTCCTCTCCAGCCTTTGCCCTGAGAACCAAGGCTCTAGGCTCATCTGGCTACACTGATCCTATTTTTGGCCCAGCACAGCATCCTTTTGTTACTTGGGACCTGGGGAAAAAGGCCTGGCTCGGCTCACACTTGAGAAGGTTTGCCAAATGTGTTAGTTACCACTAAAAGCTTGTAAACCTGGGGTGCACGATGCCGTGGGGGCCTGGGCTGGCTGGAGGATGTGCTGTTTAAAAGTTCCAGAAGTTCCTGCCGGCTGGGAGGGAAGAATGTCTGCAGAGTCAGAGGCAAGCCTGCCCTGGGCCTAGGCCAGCTTTCCCTCTCGTGGGCCCCTCTGCTCTGGGGGAGCTGCGTGTTCCCTTCTACTCAGGCAGCTTGGGAAAGACCAGAGGCCCTTTCAGGGAAGGGAGAAAAAGGGAAACAGGCCTGAAATGACTGTCGCGAAAGCCCACTTCTGAGCTTCAGCCCAGAGCACAAACGCATTTTCTCCTCAGTTATGAGAATGTGGAGAGTTCCAAGAGGTTGCTCAGGGGAAGTCTAGAGCCTCAGAGCTCAGATACTAGGAGGACCTTGAAGAGCAGTTAGGACAGTCCCCTCATTTTACTGGAAGGCTAATATGAAACAGAATGGAATTTGGCAGGGGCTGGGATGCCTTTTTTCTTCTGAGGCTTCATTTCCTGAAAGAGACAGTGTCCATGATGAGCTGATTTCACTAATTCACTCATTGCATTTTTTAAAAAACCTCAGCTGTCCAGATCTGGCTTCTTTGGAAGGTAACAGAGTTTGTGGCTTCCAGGGTGTTTTCAGTTTGGGGCCATAATTTCTGTTTGTTCATTTAAAATATTTGTTCACCACAGGCTTATTGCCAGGTCTTCCTATGCACAGCATCAGGCTGTGCTTGTGAATGGCCAAGGGAAGCTGGAAATAGGCGGAATCAGGAAAATACAAGAATAAGGCAGGGGCTGGTGTGGTCTAGGAGGGTTAGAAGGTAGAGGCCCGCAGACCTGGAATTAAGGGTGGTGTTTGGGCACCCTCAGTGAGGAGTCTTCATAGCTATGGAAGAGACCAAGAGACCCTGGAAAGACATCTGTGCAGGGCCCAGGGACTCAGGACCCCCTGTGGATGCAGCTGAGCTGCACCTGGGAGGGCTCTGAGATGGACAGGCCCCTGGCACAAGAAGCTTCAGAAAGAGGAGGCCTGCACGGGGGCAGCCAGGCATATCAGGAAAAGAACTCAAAAAAAAAGAGACAGAAAGCAGGTGACACAGAGTGAAATGGGGCCTGAATTAATTATAAATGGTGGTGGCTGTATCTTTTTTTGGGAGGGGCTCAGGAGGCTGCCAACTTTGATCTCATTTTTCTGGACAGGCCTTTAGGTTACCTCTTCTATCCACCACTCAGTCACCAGGGAGTTAGTGCCTTCTGACAGAAGCAGCTCTTGGCAGAACACAGGAGACATAAGCAGCTGGGGCTGGGGCAACACCTGCGAGGGGTGGGCTGGGAAGGAGACAGACACGGTGGTGCAAAAGAGGAAAGTCTATCATAGCCTCCTGTCCTGGGAGGCAGAGTGGAGGGGTGAGCGGCGGGGTTTGGGGAGGGGCCATCTCTGTCTTATTCACATGGTAGCCCCGGTGCCTAGCTCAGTGCCAGGCACGCCTTAAATAACGAAATCATCAAATAACAGAATGAGTGAAATTAGCATATGTCTGAACACACAGAGTGCCATCCTCTCGAATCCCTATGCTAACCTGTATTTTCCTTCTTCAGGATTTATGGAATAATTGGGAATCTTTGCCTACTGTGAGCTTTTCCCTTTATGAAGGTTCTTCTCATTGCTGGTGTGACAGAGGGCACGGAAGCTGTATTCCTGCAATGATCTCAGCATAAAGACCCTCCATCTGACAGGGAAAGGGCAGGTAGGAGGAGGGCCAGGAGGACCTCCTAGAGCTGGCTGTGCAGGATGTGGAGGGTGGGCTGGTACAGAGGCTGAGGGCGGAGGTCAGGGTGAGAGGAGGCATTAGCAGCTTTGTTAATTGCATCATATCTTTCCTCCAGGTGAGACAGCACTAGGCTTATGCCTCATCCTCAGCAGGTGACCAAAGGAGGAAAATAAAACAGAACGTCCACATGCTCTCTGACGAGCTGGAACCCCTGGTACTGGTTGCTCTGAGAAGCCACCGGTTTTCTTCCTTGGACAATTTCAGAGCCCATCATTATGGTTTACGGAAAGGAAGTGGTGCCGAGAGAGACCCCTGCTTCTCCTGCCAGCTCTTCTCCCTTGAGAAAGCCCCTCCACTTCTCCTGAGCTTGGTTTCAGAAGTTATGGTTCATCCTTTCCCATTGGGAGTCCTTCTGGGATGGGCTCCATGTATTCCTCCAGCAGCAGGGGGGATGGTTGAGATGACCTTTTCAGGTCACTCAGGAGCTCTTCCACTTTCTCAGGATGATCTAAGCATCTCCCTTTCCTTTAGAAGCTGTCAGAGCTAACTCCGCGTGGGCGTAGGCTCCTGGCAGCTACATCACCTCCCCTCCAATATTTAAAAGATCTATGCTGGTTCTTAGGGCTTCCTAATCACAGGCTTTTTTTTCTGGGCTCTGCCTTAAAGGCTACATCCGTTTTTTTCCGCTGGTCTAAACACGACCGCCCCACAGCTCTAGAAATGGCTGATTTTCGTTATGCCCTTTCCAACCAGATTATTTCTTAAATTGCCCTCCCCCCGTTGGGTGTTCTGGGACACAGACGCCAGTGTGTGGGATCCCCGGCTTTCCTTTCTCCTTGAGCAGCTAGGGGAGAGCCTCAGTTTCTCCTGGCCTGCGGGCAGCAGCCGACCCAGCCTGGGGAGTGGGCCTCGTGTACCCTCGGAGGCCCAGGACCGCGAGGCCACGCCGAGGACCCCCTGAAAGGCAGACCACCACGAGGCAGCGTGAGGACCACACTGCCGCGCCCCAGAGCCCGCCGCCGCCTGTCCCCGCGTCTGAGGTCCACAGGAAGTGCTGCGGCAACACACGCCCCGGGAGGAGGCTTTGTGAACTGAGGCTCCGCGCGCCCCCCACGCGCGCCCCTCACGGGCAGCCGGGACCAGCCCGCCGCCCGGGCCCCTCTGGGAAGGGCTCGGAGGCGACGCGGGGAGGGGGTCGGGGGAGGAGGGAGCGTTCCTGCAAATCACATGATTTTCCCGCTTATATAAATCACAGCTTGTTTTTCTCAACCGGGTGCAGACTTAAAGGTGCAGTGTCTCCTTTCTCTCCCAAGGGCAGAGGTTCCCCAGGGTGCTTTGGACGACCCCTGAGCTGGGCTGGGGTGGTTTCACCAAGGAGGGGTCAGGGTTTAGGGTTCAGGAACCCCCACCCATCCCCCATCCCCGGGATGTTTCCTTTTAGCTCGGGACCAGGGAGGGGCATGGAAATCTGATCGCCAAATCAGCAGGCAGAGCCGAGCTGGGGCGGCCTCCAGCGCCTCGCCTCGGTCAGCGATCGCTCTGGAGACCATCGATGCCCGTGGGGGACCCTGAGCTGAGGGTTACATTGAAATTGGCCTGTGGCAGATTTGCGGTGGCCAAGAGCAGACTTCTAAGGGTGATGCTTACCGTTCTGACCCTCCCTGGCTGTGTTTGAGGCCAAGTTATGTGGGAAGAAAAACGAACTCAACACATACCCAGCACCTATCACTTACCTATTAGGCACTGTAGGGAGAAACCAAGACTTTTTAGACAGTCCTCACCTCCAAGTGGTTTATAGTATTTAGGTGATGAGATATGTAGATATAGACATAGAGGCAGACATGAGATACAGAGATTCAATAGCAGCTGGGGGCGGTGGCTCATGCCTGTAATCCCAGCAGTTTCAGAGGTCCAGGCGGGCGGATCACCTGAGGTCGGCAGTTCGAGACCAGCCTGGCTAACATGGTGAAACCTTGTTTCTACTAAAAATACAATAATTAGCCAGGTGTGGTGGTGCCTGCCTGTAATCCCAGCTATTCGGGAGGCTGAGGCAGGAAAATCGATTGAACCTGGGAGGCGGTGGTAGTGGTGAGCCAAGATTGCACCACTGCTCTCCAGGCTGGGCAACAAGAGCAAAACTCTGTCGAAAAAAAAAAAAAAGATTAAATAGCACCAGTCAGTTTCAATGCCTATTCTAGGCTAAACAGAAGAGAGTTACAAGGCAATGCATAATTACTTGCTTGATCAACAGTACAGATAATGAGTCCTGCAAGCCTTGGGAGGAGGGCTCCGGAGGCCATGACTGACAGGTGGCCAGAGGCAGGAGGGGGACAGGCAGCTGGGGGAGGAGGGACTGCAAGTGTCAGGAGGGGAGAAAGGAGCATTATGTTGGAGCAATCTCTTTGCTAAACTGAGGAACTGGGGAGAGGAGGAGTGGGGGTGAGGCTGGAAAGCTGTGGGGAGGCCAGGTGCAGTGCCCTGGAGTGCAGGGCTGAGTGTGGGCTTGGTCTGGTGAAGGCAGCCTGCAGAGGTGGGAGGGCAGGTGAATGCTATGATGAAGGAGGTGTTTGTAAGGACCACAGGTGTGGCAGCAGTGTGCAGGGTAAACTTGAAGCACTGGCAGAGACCCGTTGGAGGCTTCTGCAAGGAACCAGGCTGACAAGGTCACAGTGCTGGCGTGTTAAGAGAAAAGGTGAAAGTGAACAGAGAGAAGTAAGAGATTTTGAAGAAAGAATGGAGATAATTGAGTGATTGTGTATATGGCAAAGGGGAGAAATCACCAGAAGTGATGTTGATTTTGAGCATGAGTGGCAGGGAGAAGAGGGCAGCCCTTAGGTGGAGGGGGGAGTGTGAGCGGCCAGAGAAGGAGCTGCTTTTGGAGATGGTGTTTTTTTTGTTTTTTTTTTGAGACGGAGTCTCGCTGTTGTTACCCAGACTGGAGTGCAATGGCGCGATCTTGGCTCACCTGCAACCTCCGCCTCCTGGGTTCAGGCAATTCTCCTGCCTCAGCCTCCCGAATAGCTGGGACTACAGGCGCACACCACCATGCCCAGCTAATTTTTGTATTTTTAGTAGAGACAGGGTTTCACCATGTTGACCAGGATGGTCTCGATCTCTTGACCTCGTGATCCACCCGCCTTGGCCTCCCAAAGTGCTGGAATTATAGGCGGAAGCCACCGCGCCGGGCCTGGAGATGGTGTTTTGTGAAGAGAGCGAGAGCGGGCTCTTAGCTGGGAAATGTCCAGTGGGCTGAAGTCAGAGAAAGTAATTCAAGGGATGAGAGAGATCTTGCAGATCTTACAGGGAGATCACAGAAAGGGGGAAAGAGAAGTGGGCCAGGAGACACCCATGTTTAGGAGAAGGAGCCACTGGCCAGGCTGTGGAAGGAATGTTCACACCCCAGGAGCAGACTAACCTGGGCACCAAGTGTCTCTGCCTGACCTTGGCCAAGTGATTGATTCTGTCTGAACCTCAGTTTTCTCATCTCTAAAATGGCGCTGAGAGCACTTGCACTAGTTTCAGTGAGGACGCAGTGACATATCTGAAGTGTCTCACATGGCACAGTGTCTGGCGCAGGGCGAGTCCCAGGTGCTCTTCCTCCCCACGCTTCCCTTCCAGCCACGCCCTCTATGTCCTTCACGGCAGGCACTTGAACCACTTTCTCTCCTTTTAAATTGTTGTTGTTTTTCTTCTTACCTCTCTTCCTCTTCATCTCCTTTTTCTAGAAGAAACATGCAGTCTTGTTTGCATTACTAAGTATTTGAACTGGAAATACCCTCCATTATGAAGGAAGGAAATAATAAATTTTTTTCCTAAGGGCCTCTTAGCTGAAGCTGGCTCTGACCTCACCGGACCCTCCCAGCAGCCCTGCAGGGTTGGGAAGGCAGGTATTATCAGGCCCCTTTCCCCCCCACATAGCTGAAGAAATGGAAGAATGGTTGTAAAAAGTTTTATTATTCTGTTGAGACCCACATGTCTAATCAGTACTCTCTAGTTCAAAGCTTTCTAAATGTCTATTTGCAGCCCTTTATTTTTGGAAATAATTTTACTCAGTAGTCAAATAAAATAGATATAGGCAACCCAGTTCTGGTTTCAGTGCAGTGGGGAGGTTCTGAGTCATGACTGCTTGGCGGTGCTCCCGCTCCCAGTCCCAGGCCAGGCTGAGAAGTGGGGCTTTCCTTCTGGGGTAACCCAGCACCCAGAGCCTCTGCCTCTACACTAAGCTTCATTGTTTCCTTTTCAGCCACAAACTTCGTGACTGTGAAAGCCAGGCCCCAGCCCAAGAAGGCTTCACAGACCCCTAGGTGTGCCCTCTGTGTGAGCCAAGTGTTGACTCTGGCGATGATGCCAACAGCCCGGCTCTGCCCAGCTTTCAGCCACATGAATGTGAACCAGTGGAGCAGCACCAGCTCAGGCTAAGGCAGAAGGCCAGGTGCACTGTCTCTGGCCAGGCAGGATGAACAGCAGCACCTGATGTCATGGGGGGCAGGGGAACCACCCTGGCTGGGGCATGCTAACTTACCCTGCTGATGTGCTGTTCATCCTAATTCTCTTTTTGAATGAGTTTCTTTAAAAAACGACTTGTTAGGTGAAAAGATAGTTTGTGTTTAAAAAAAAATTTTTTTTTAAGGCAGAGTCCCCAGCTGGAGTGCAGTGGTGGAATCTTGGCCCACTGTAACCTCTGCCTCCTGGGTTCCAGTGATTCTTCTGCCTCAACCTCCTAAGTAGCTGGGATTACAGGTGCATGCCACCACACCCGGCTAATTTTTTGTATTTTTAGTAGAGATGGAGTTTCACCATGTTAGCCAGGATGGTCTTGATCCCCTGACCTTGTGATCCACCGCCTCGGCCTCCCAAAGTGCTGGGATTACAGGCGTGAGACACCATGTCTGGCCAGTTTGTGGTTTTTAGAATGATGATTTGAATAAGGCAGGTATTGGTAAAATGCTCTGCAGATAGTTATCAAATACACTAATGCTTAAGATAAACTCCTGGCAATGGAATTAGATGAAAGTATATATATATTAAATTTTAAAATATACACTATTTAAGGCATATGAATAGACATAAAAAATAAAAGAACCTTAAAAAATAACACTGTCATCACAAGCAGAACTGCTTTATACAACCCTGTTCTCGCCATCCTTTCCCTTCTATCTAGAGGACACCAGGATCCTGAATTTGGTGTTTATCATTCCTGTGCAATGCTTTGAATGTTTTTACATTTTATGTAAATTATATTTTGCTATATGCATTCTTCTGAAACTTGCATCTTTTATTATTGTGATTCAGGGTCTTGTTCTGTTGCCCAGGCTGGGCAGTGGTGTCATCATGGCTTACTATAACTTCTAACTCCTGGACTCTAACTTCTGCCTCAGCCTTCCAAGTAGGTAGGACTACAGGCTTTCGCCACCATGCCTGGCTAATGAAAAAAAAATGTGTAGTGATTGAGTCTCATTATGTTGTGCAGGCTGGTCCTGAACTCTGGGCATCAAGCAATCCTCCTGCCTCAGCCTCCTGGGTAGCTGGGATTACAGGCATGGGCCACCGTGTCTAGCTGAAACTGGCATTGTCTTTTCCTCAGTATTAGATTTCTGAGATTCTTCCATGTTGATACCTTTTTAAAACTAATTTATATTCACTGTAGAACTTCAAATTGTGTGAATATACTACAATTTACATATCCATTTTCTGGTTGATGGATATTAAAGTTGTACCAGTTTTTTTTTTCTGTTACAAACAATGCTTCTATTAACATTCTTGTATACATCATCTCTTGATTGTGTATGTGTGGGAGTTTCTCTAGAGTATTTGCTTAGGAGTGGAATTACTGAGTGGTTCATAGATTATGGAAATCTTCAATGATATTAGAAATATTCTCTGGGCCTGGCGCGGTGGCTCGCACCTGTAATCCCAGCACTTTGGGAGGCTGAGGTGGGCAGACCACATAAAGCCAGGAGTTCGAGACTAGCCTGGCCAACATGGTGAAACCCATGTTCTACTAAAATAATAACAAAAATTCACTGGGTGCGATGGCATGAGCCTGTAATCCCAGCTAATCCTCAGGAGGCTGAGGCAGGAGAATCGCTTGAACCTGGGAGGCGGAGGTTGCAGTGAGACGAGATGGTGGCGCCACTGCACTCCAGCCTGGGTGACAGCTAGACTCTATCTCAAAAAAAAAAAAAAAAAAAGGAATATTTTTCAAACTGGTTATTGTAATTTACACACTTATCCACAGTTACTCCACATCTTTACCATCACTTGTTGTCAAACTTTTAATTTTTGTGAATTTGATTGGTGTGAAATGCTTTCTTCTTGTGGTTTACATTTCTCTGATTATTAGTGAGGTTAGGTGTCTTTTCATATTTTTTTTTTGCTATACATATCTCCTCTTATGATAATTACCTTTGCCCAGTTTCTTCTTTTAAAGTGCTTGTCTGTTTCATATTGATTATAGAATTCCATTAACTATTATGCTTACTGATCTGCTATCAGTTAAATGTTTTGCAAATATCTTTCTCATCTGTTGATTGTCTTTTCACTTTTTTTTTCTTGAGAGCGTGTTTCAGTCTGCTGCCCAGGCTGTAGCACAATGGCACAATCACAGCTCACTGCAGTCTCAAACTCTTGGGTTCAGGTGATCCTCCTGCCTTGAGCTGGGAATATAGGCATGCACCACCTCAGGCTTGGCTATCTTTTCACTTTTAAAACAAGTAGACTTTAATGAACAAAAGTTACTATAATATAGTTGAGTTTTGCATACATTTTTGATATTGTTAATTGCTCAGCTTGTACTTCTGTTAATAGTATATAAGAGTGCCTGGTTTTCCACAACTCCTCCTAACACTGGGCATGAATGATTTTAATTTTGTTAATCTGATAGGTGAAAATGGTGTCTCATTGTTTTGATCTGTCTTAAATATGGCTAAACCTGAGCATATTTTCACAGGCTGTTGGCCTTCTGCATTTCTTTTTCTGTTTTCTTCATTTTTTTTCTATTGAGTAATTTGCTTTTTCCTGATTGATTTGTGAAGGCTTTCTGAATAGTAAAGAAATACACCCTGTTTCTGCCATGTGTGTGGCTATATGCCGCATGTGTACCTCCTAACCGCAGGCCATTGATGGTGCAACTAGAAACACCTGAGCCTCTGTACTGCATTTGCCCCCTTTGGCCCTTGAACTCTAGCTGTGTTGCACTAGCTGCCGTTGGAGGCTTTGTTGAGGCGGCAGGTGGAGCAACGTAGTTCTGTGTAAGTAGAAGCATCTAGGGTAGGGAGTGTGTACACTGTCTTCTACTGAAGGGTACAACAAACAGACGCCAGAGAGAAAGTTTGAGTTGGACCAATAGGAATGTGGCTCGCATTCTCATTTCTTAAGTGAAACATTGCTAATGGCCGGGTGAGGAATGCTGAAGTGTCTTGTGTAGCTTGGCTGCCCTGGGCTGGTGGTGAGAATGGGAGAATGGAATAGTTCTGAGGGTCTGGCTGTACCAGGCATGCAGCCCTGAGGGGACGCACCCTTAGAGGGGAAATGGAGGCTCAAGTAAGTCACTTGCTCCAGGTCACATGGCTGTCGGTGGCCAAGCTGGGATTGAACTCTGGGACTAGCTGACTCTTCAGCTTGGCTCTTTGCCGCATAATAATGGTTTTCCCATGATTAGGCTCAATTAGGGAAGACTTGGCTTTTATAAAGAGATTTGTCAAGAGAGCCTGATAACAAAAGAGTCAAATTAGAATGTATTTTAAACAGATTGCTATCTCAACAGTGAAATTTTGTATTTCTATGTTTTAATGTCACTAATTGGCTTAAGTAGTCCCTCTCGGAGAACACAGGTAAATTAACAGTAATTATAATTGGACTATATTGAAAAAGAGCAATAGTCTTATTAGTCCTGTTCATGCCTGAAAGAATGTTCAATGGAGAAGCCAGCCAGGATTCCATTTTTCCCTCTCTTGCATTCGGTACAATTTGGATGACATTATGCTTTCTCTTCACTCATTTATTCCTCCAACATCTGCTTACCACATTCACATTCTGTGCCATTTTGTTGAGAGCTGAAAGAGTGGTGAACAGCCCTAGGGCCTGCCCTCACAGAGCCTGCAGTCTAGTGAGAGGGATAATCAATAAACAAGGAAACAAATAAAATACTTAACAGCTGTTGTAAGTGCAGTGAGGGACATTCGCAGGTGCTTCTTCGACAGACAATAATATGGGATTGACTTCAGTGGGCAGGTCAGGGAAGGTCACACGTTCTGTGGTGACTGAGCACTGTCATTTATTCTGGAGTCACAAACACCTCTTACAGCTCTGTTGCTGCAGCGATGTCAGCCTGAGCTCAGAGCAGGATGCCTCGGATTGATGTAAGAAAGTGGCAGACAGACTGGGCATGGGGGAAATCGCCAGCTTCTATAAGGCCACGCTGAGGAAAATGGGGATGCAGAATACCCTGCCAACCAACCCAAGAGAGTGCTGAGCAGGAGAAGCGGGGTAAGGCTTCCTAAGATCCCCTACCCCTCTCATCTTCCAGACTCCAGCTGCCATGTAGAGGAGGCTGATTTTAGTTTTTTTTTTTTTTTTGCCATGCCATGAGATGTGTTTATTTTCTATGATGAAAATTATTTGTATGATCAATACAAAATTATGTGTATTAATTTTCATTACAGAAAATTATTTGTATAATTTTCATTATAGAACATTATTTTGCATGATTACTGAAAATAAGACACCTGACATGTCAAAAAACCACCCCAAAACCCTCCTATAATCAGCTTCAATATAAACAGTTTTATTTTAACTGAGGAGAAATAGCAGCAGTATACAAAGAAGAAGAGCAGGGTATGGGCTTTTTTCTTCTGGGGTCTACAGAGTGAAAATAGCCTTGAGGCTCCCTGGATTGCTTTTTCTGCTGAATGCAAACACTAGATACCCCGAGTGCAGTCTTTTTGTGCAATCTGGATGTGCATCTTGGTTTTTCACCGAAATTTCTTCCTTGGGGTAAAAGATGACCACTATATCTAATGGGAGGACTTGAAAGCATTTATGGAGAATCTAAATTCCAGAGGTCTATCCAGAACTAACGTGAAAACCCCTCTTTTAAATTTGCTGCCCTCCAAGGCAAAGCATCTTCCTTGAAGCAGGTTTGAAGGATTTGCTTCCTCATCTTGCCTCTTCCCTTCACACCTGCCAGTCTACCAAGGGCTGAGTGACAGCACCTGGCCTACGCTTTTCCAGGCACAGCAAAACTGTCCCCTCACAGAGTTTCTTTAGTTTACAAACACCTCTCCTCTCATTTTGGTTGTTTGAGCCATGGTGTGAATGCTGGGCTTTCAGGAATGTAATTTGATAATCAAGGGATTCACCCTCTCTGCCCAGGACTTTTTTTTTTTTTTAAGACGGAGTCCCGCTTTGCAGGTTGGAGTGCAGTGGCGTGATCTTGGCTTACTGCAACCTCCGCCTCCCGGGTTCAAGCGATTCTCCTGCCTCAGCCTCCTCAGTAGCTGGGATTACAGGTGCCCGCCACCAGGCCCAGCTAATTTTTTTGTATTTTTAGTAGAGTTGGGGTTTCGCCGTGTTGGCCAGGCTGGTCTTGAACTTCTGACATCAAGTGATCCACTGGCTTTGGCCTCCCAAAGTGCTGGGATTATAGGCGTGAGCCACCACACCCGGCCTGCCCAGCACTTTTTGAAGGGCTTTTATTTGTTTTGCTTTTAGGTATGTATATTTGTTATTTTCTTAATAAAACACCACCAACGCCTGCACACCAGCCTGGGGGACAGAAACGCTGTCTCAAAAAACAAAACAAAACACAAAATAAAACTAAAGAGAGCCTCTCTTTCTAGCCAATGTTTAAAAAGCTCTCAGTGTTGCTCCTTTTTCTTCCTGCATTTCCTCTTCCTAAGCAAAGTAACATAAAAACTCGAGACAAGTGGCAGGTATTAGTCTGGTCACCTGTGGGAGAGATTTCACTTTTCAGGGAGCGGGAATAAAGGAAAACGATTGTGGAGTGCACCTGATTTAAATTAAGTCCTGGCCTTCATTAAAGTGGTGTTGGGATCCATCTGGTGGCCAGAAGGTTTTAACGCAGGCCAGGGCTTCCTGCTGTCCTCTCGTGGCAAGAGTTGGTATGACGCCTTAGGTAGGCATCCTTTCCCCTGCCTTGTTCTGGATTACAGAAAGAAAAGATACAGATCAGCAGAGAAGGCAGTTAACAGTTAACGTTTACTTAATGCCCTGGATTAAGCAACAGATGGGGCTCCGGGAGGAGCCAGGACAGCACCGACTCTGGTGTGGCATCTGCAGTTGCTGCCTGCTGCCCACAAGAGATTGACAACCCCAAATATGTCAATCCCAATTCGTAATTTTGGGTGGAGTGGGGTGGAATTTTATGACGTATTCTCAACTAAAAAAATCTTTATCCCATTTTTGAATCATAGGATTTTAGAGATGAAAAGGATCTTAAAAATGAGTCAATAAAATTTTATTGAGTTTTTACTACGTGCCTCTGTATTATGTGCTGTTAGGGACTTAAGGATGAATTCAATATGAACAAGTCCTGTTGTCAGCCCTGACCCGAGGTCAGTGAAGGCTTGAAAGGGAGGAGCTGGCACCGGACTTGTGTCTTGGAGAATAAGGAGTTTTCCAGATAGGTGGGTGAGGGTGGAGCTAGGAGAGGGAGGCCCAGGCAGTTGGAAAGCACACGCAGACAGGTGGGACGTTGCAATGGCCTGTAGCATGTGGTGTGAGGTAGGTGGCAGATGCTGCATAAATCTTTGCTGAATGAATGCATCTGTGAATGATGATGGTGGGAACGGTGAGAGAGGAGGATGAAGAGGTTATGGGGGGCGGGGTGCAGGTCATAACACCAAGGAATTTGAACGTCATGCTAGAAGAGATGAGGGAGAGTGTGGGTGGAGGGACTTTGAAGGGTTTAGGCAGAGGAGGGAGGTGATCGTATTTATGTTTTAAAAACAATTTTGGCAGCAGTGAGAAGGAGGCAGAGAACTAATTAGTAGGCTGCTGTAATAACCCAGGGAGTGATGATGAAGTCCTAAGGCAGTGAAATGGGAACACTGAGGACATGATAGATTTGAGTACTATTGGGAATATGGAGTCAGTAGAGGCGATGGAAGAGAGAGAAGGGTCTAGGGTGGCTGCCACCCAGAGTTTTGGTGTGGCATCTGCGTGGAGCTGGAAGGTAAAGAACATAGTGGCGGTGTTTGTGGAACCTCCAGGTTGATGTCAAGAGGGCATCTGAATATATGGGTCCAGGTTTAGGATCACAAAACTGAATGAAAGAAACCTGGAGAGTGTGTGGAGTGTGTGACCAGTGGGAAGCGTGGAGGATGAACTCTGTGGGGGGGCGGGAAGGATGGGTGAGCAGGGGTCAGAAGAGGTGCTAGGAGAGGAGGAAAACTGAAGGTGAAACTGGCGAAGGGAGGTGTCCTCAAAGGCCAGCAAACTCTGGGCGAGAGTCCGCCTAACAGGACTAGAAGCCTAGGCCAGATGGAATTGCTCTTGTGTTTTCTACACCATGAGTTTGCTTATTTGTTTATTCTATGCTTGTCTTCAAATTTAGGAAAAGGGTTTCCTCTTTTTCTTTCTTTGAGCTGAAGTCTCACTCTGTCACCCAGGCTGGAGGGCAGTGGTGCAATCTCAGCTCACTTCAACCTCGGCCTCCCAGGTTCAAGTGATTCTCCTGCTTCAGCCTCCCAAGTGACTGGGATTACAGGTGTGCACCACCACACCTAGCTAATTTTTGTATTTTTAGTAGAGATGGGGTTTACCATGTTGGCCAGGATGGTCTCTATCTCTTGACCTTGTGATCTGCCTGCCTTGGCCTCCCAAAGTTCTGGGATTATAGGCGTGAGCCAACTGCACATGGCCAGTAAAAGGTTTTTCTTGCAAGAGCACCCCTCCCTGCTGCAAGTTTCTGTTCCATAGATGGAGGCTGGTCGCAGGTAGAGTTGCAGTGGGCTCGCTGCCCCGTGGCCCTCTCCCTTGCAACCTCTCTCCCTCTGTGATCCCACCGGCTTGGCTCATGTGCAGTTCTGATAACTTTTCCCCATCACAATTGTTTTTTCTCCCTTTCTTAGCCTGCTTCTCCCAGGGCTCCTACAGAGTTGCTCTCAAGCCTGGCATTCAGAGCCCCTAAAATCTGATCCCGACTTCTTCCAGCTTTAGCTCAAAACTCCTCCACTCACTTCCACCCAGCCAGAGCCTCAGGCACAATGGAGCTCACTTTCCCTCCCTCTGTCATCACCAAAATTCCTTTCATCTCTTAAGGTCAAAATCAAGTAGTCCTTCTTTCAACCTTCCCTGATTCTTTTAGCCCGAACCATTTTAAAAAATTACTTTTCTGAACTTCTACAGCACTTAGCATATTCTCTATACTTTTCTAGTAATTTAGAATCCATTTTATTTCCTCTAATCTTGTTCAGGCAAAAGGGTGTTGTATTACTTTCCTTGTTTTCTTTCAAGAGCCAAACAAAATGTCCAGTACACACGCAGGTATTCAATGAATATTAAAAGACAACTGGGTCAGGCACAGTGGCTCATGCCTGTAATCTCAGCAGTTTAGGAGGCCAAGGTGGGAGGATCGTTGAGGCAAGGAGTTTGAGATCAGCCTGGACAATACAGGAGGACCCGTTCTCAACAAAAAATTTAAAAAATTAGCCAGGTATGGTGGTACATGCCTGTAGTCCCGGCTGCTCTGGAGGTTGAGGTGGGAGGATTGCTTGAGCCAGGAGGTTGACATTGCTGTGAGCTATAATTGTGCCACTGGACTCTAGCCTGGGTGACAGAGCAAGGTCCTATCTCAAAAAATAAAATAATTGATTACCAAGAAATCCTTAGGAAATAACTTAAATGAGGGAAGCAGCAATTAATACGCTTTTATTTTTATTTTTTTGAGACGGAGTCTTGCTTTGTTGCCAAGCTGGAGTGCAGTGACGCCATCTCAGCTCACTGCAACCTCTGCCTCCTGGGTTCAAGTGATTCTCCTGCCTCAGCCTCCCGAGTAGCTGGGACTGCAGGAGTGCACCACCACGCCCAGCTAACTTTTGTATTTTTACTAATAGAGATGGGGTTTCACCATGTTGGCCAGGTGGCCTCAATCTCTTGACCTCATGATCCACCAGCCTTGGCCTCCCAAAGTGCTGGGATTACAGGCATGAGCAACCGTGCCTGGCCAATACGTTTTTCTAAACTAGAAATAAAGGGTTGAAGCAGAAACATAAAGAGGCACTGAGAGGAATTGGGAGGTAGGAGGCAGAGTTGGAGGCAGACTTTAGGTACCTGCAGAACTTCAAAAAAGGACTAAGAGGTAGATTCTGGGGCTACCAAAGGGTGAGACACCCAGTAGTGGGTCTGAAGATGGTTAATAAATATGTGGGTCAAACCTAAAGCAACCTTCTGTTAAGAGCATGATGATATATAAGTGGTGGCAAGCGAGTGTTAAGGACTTAACTATTTATGGAATTTACCTGGTTTGGGTGTAGTCTGTGTTCCCCATCTCCATCCACCATAGTAATTGAAAGCCTTAGGTTATATCAATTTAGCACCTACATGTCAAGCGTGATGATGGGTACTTCTCATCCATTCTTTCTGAACCTTAAACATAATCGTACAATTTGGGTACTATTATTATCCAGTTTCTACAGGTGGGAATATGAAGTTCAGTGAGCTTCAATATCTCCCCCAGCTACTTGGGAAGTTGAGGCATGAGAATTGCTTGAACCTGGGAGGTGGAGGTGGCAGTAAGTTGAGATCATCACTGCACTCCAGCCTGGGTGACAGAGCAAGACTCTGTCTTAAAAACAAACAAACAAACAAACAAACAAACAAAAGAGAGAGCCTTTGCAGAGGGAATTAAGATCACGAACTGAAAATAGGGAGATTATCCTAGATTATCCAGATGGGCCTAATGTGTGAATCATAAGAGCCTTTAAAAGTGGAGAGAAAGGCAGAAGAATGAGTGAGGGAGGTGAGACAGAAGAAGATGCAGGAGAGACTCAAAGTGTGAGAAGGACTTAAAGTCTGGCTTTGAAGATGGAGGAAGGTGCCAGGGGCCAGCGGCCAGGAGCTAGGAATGTGGCAGCCTCGAGAAGCTAGGGACAGCCAATGACAGTGATCAAGGACATGGGACCTCAGTCCTACAACCATGAGGCGGTGAATTCTGCCCAAAACCCAAAGGAACAGAGAAACGGATTCCCCCTTAGAATCTCGGGAAGGAAAAGCAGCTGTGCCAACACCTTACATTTAGCCTGATGAGACCATGAGACCGTGTCAGACTTCTGACCTATAGAACTGTAAGATAATATATTTGTTCCAAGTTGCTAAATTTATGGTACTTTATGCAACAATAGAAAACTAATGCAAAAGATAGAGCACTACTTAATTCCTCATATCCATGGTCCTTCACTTTTTGAGGGCCATAGACCCCTTTGAGAACCTGGTGAAAGCCAGGGATCTTCTATCTAGAAAAATTCACATGCACACAAAACTTTGAACAGTTTCCAGAGGTTCATGAAATCACCAGAGCATACCTCATGGACCCAGCGTAAAAACTTTTGCAGATGATAAAAAGGCAAAAGGTAATGTTCAGAAGAGACAAGGAGGGTAAAAATGAGGCTTCCTAGGGATAGCATTGTTATCTCCCACCAAAGACTCTCACAGTACCCAGGAGAACACTTAGCTGGGTTGCATTGAACAGATTCAATTCATAAATGAATTTCTAGACACTGAAGCTGAAAGGCAACCATCTCAGCCCGATCCTTTCCTGATGGACTCCTTGGAATGAGGCCACACTGTTGAGTAGAACAGTCCGTCTTTATGAGATAGCTACTGATATCTACTGATTTGAGAATCACTCTGAAAAATTAAAATATAAAAAATTACTAAGAAGGGGTATTGATTTTATTCCCCAGAAGAGTATGCAGAGAAAAAGAAATCATAGATAGTACTCTTTAGTAAATTAAATTTACTTAAAGTTTGTGACAAGAAGTGTTTTGGGGATTACTGATGTCATATAGATTTCCTATTTGTTTAGAGCAGTGCTGGCCAATAGAAATATATTGTGAATTCCTTAGGTAATTCTAGTAGCCACGTTAAGAAAAATAAAAAGAAGCAAGATAAATTAATTCTTTTTTTTTTTTTTTGAGACGGAGTCTCACTCTTTGCCCAGGCTGGAGTGCAGGGGGGTGATCGTGGCTCACTGCAAACTCTGCCTCCTGGGTTCAAGTAATTCTCGTGCCTCAAGCTCCCCAGTAGCTGGGATTACAGGTGTGTGCCATCGTGCCCAGCTAACTTTTGTACTTTAGTAGAATCGAGGTTTCACCCTGTTGGCCAGGCTGGTCTCGGACTCCTGACCTCATGTGATCTACCTGCCTCGGTCTCCCAAAGTGTTGGGATTACAGGCGTGAGCCACTGTGCCCAGTCAAAATTAATTATAATAGTGTATCTTATTTAATCGATCTAAAATAGTATCATTTAAAACATATAATCAATCTAAAAATGTCAGTGAAGTAGATTCCATTTTTCAAAGTAAATATTTGGTATCTAGTGTGTAGTTTGCACTTATAGCATGTCTCAGTTATAATTTTCCATATTTCATGAGCTTAGTAGTCACATGTGGCTAAGGGTGACTTTATTAGTGCAGATTTGGAGAGCAATGAAGCATTGAAGCAATGTTTAAGCATTAAGGCTTAAACATTGTTTAATAACAACTCACAGATAGATGTGTACTATGTATGTGTGTGTATATAAAATCTCACTAAAATCTCAGCAATCACCACTAAGTTAGAGGCTGAGGCTGTTTTCCTATGTATGTATATATTAGATGCATGTGTATAATACACACTCACATATATACATTTATGTATGTGTATCATATGTATGTATATCTATGTGTATATTTACATATGTATATATATAAATAGCCTCAGGGGTCAGAGTATTATGTAGAGGAATGCTTGTCACTTGCTGCTTCCTTTGATCATATACACAGCGACACTAGTGGCAATAGTGTGTGAAGAAAGAAAAAAATAAAAATCTAAAGATTATTTTTTAGCAGATTTTAACGTAAGCAGGTTGATATAAGAATTTATTTGAACTTCTCTGTACATTATAGGCCTTTAATATGTATCTGTTTATTTTTTGACATTAAAAATAGATTCCTAGTACTGAAAAAAGCCTTGGAAATAATTCGTTTTTTCAAGTGAGGAAGTACAGATTAGAAGATGGAAAGAAAAGAAGGTATAAATTACCTTTTCAGCCTTCCTTATGTGGTGCTGTTTTTACATAGGAAGCTGAGGTTCCTTCTCTCCCTCCATCACCACTACCACTGCCAGTTACTGCTTACTGAGTTATTGATATGAACAGGAGATAGGGAACTACTGAGTAGGAGAGGGTGGTTCCTTGGGAAAGGCCCCACCCTCAAGCCCACAGAGCTGTGGCCCTAAATGAGAACAGGCATTCCTGTTTTTGCACCCAAAAAGTTGCCTTTTGGCCTGCTATGCCCCCTATCCTGTATGCATATAAGTCCCATACTGGTCCAGGCTCCAGAAGCAGACAAGGAGATGAGCAGACAAATGGCAGAGAAGGAGAGAAGAGAAGGAGCATCTGAATGCCAAGAGGAGTTCAGCTGGGGACAAACAGAGAGGAGATTGGCTGCTAAATGGCCAAACTCCAGGGGAAGATCATCTTCCTACTCCATCCCCCTTTCAGTTCCCCATCCATCCCTCTGAGATCCATCTCCACCACTCAATAAAAGCCCTGCATTCACCTTTCAATTCCATGTGTGACCTGATTCTTCCAGGACACTGGACAAGAGCTTGGGATACAGAAAGCTGCCACTCCGGCCCTCTGCCCTTGCAAAAAGGAGGAGTGTCCACTGAGCTGGTTAACACTGGGAAGGCTAAAAGAGCACACTGCAACACATGCCCATTGAGCTCCGAGAGTCACAGGCTCCCATCCCTGGATGCTGCCATAGAGCCGAGCCCAGCACCCCGGCTCCTGCACCTGTCCATTTGCTCCCCCTTCCATAAGGGGTTTGAGCAGCGGTAGTGACCCAACAGACAAGCCACACCCCTGTCACATGTCCTGCAAGGGGGTCAGGGAATTCTCCTATTTCACTACAAATATGTCAGACACTAAAACCATCTTTATTAATCCTGCAACAGTTCTGCAAGGTAGATCTTTTTAAAAACTTTATTTCAATTGTTTTTGGGGTACAGATGGTTTTTGGTTATATGGGTAAGTTCTTTAGCGGTGATAGCTTTTAGTGTACCCATCACTCGAGCAGTATACACCATACCCAATATATAGTCTTTTATCCCTCACCCTCTCCCAACCATCCCCCCATAAGTCCACAAAGTCTCCCTGCAAAGAGTGAATGTTATATCATTCTTATGCCTTTGCATCCTCACAGACTAGCTCCCACTTATAAAACATATTTGATTTTCCATTCCTGAGTTACTTAGAATAATGACCTCCAGCTCCATCCAAGTTGCTGCAAAATACATTATTTCATTCCTGCAAGGTAAATCTTATTATCCCTATTTGGCAGATGAAGACACAGACTTAGAGGGGCTATATAACATGCCCAAGGTCATAAAGCTCATCAAAGCAGAGCCAGAAGTCAAACTTACAGTTTTCATCCAAAGCCTGTGCTGTTTTCAGTATACTCTGCAGCCTCCATCAGGCTGGAGAGGGAGAGGACCTAGATTGGCTTGTTGAAGTACTATCGGGGAATTGGTGAAGTGGCCAAGGGTAGGAGGAGTGCAGGGTAAGAGAGAAAAAGCAAGAGAAGGAAGTAGAGGTGTGGCATAAGCAGGGAAAGCTGTTGGATGCAGGGTTGGAATGAGTGGGGGTGGTTTCCTCCACCCTCCACAGGTGGATGGCTTGAAGGCCAGCCAGGCAGGTGTGCTTTGAGGAAGAAGACATGAGTGAGGCGCCTGACTCCCTTAAAGAGGAGTTGTGCCTCCTGGCTGGTTCTACAATATTGCTCATTGACAGATGGGCCTTTTCCTGCATGGGATTCTGAGGATGGTAAGAACAAAGTGAGGGTTAAAGGCATGTGCCCACTCTAGTCATTCAACAGCTTTGAGCTTCTTGGGATTTGCAATGTGCCTTCAGTCAGATCCAAGCAACCTTTGATGTCAGTTGTCTTCTCCTGGCACATAGTTCTTGATAATGTTTAGTTTCACATCCATAGGTTTAGCTTTTTCCTTGTTCCTTGGTGAAAGCAAAAAATTTTTTCTTACATGATGAAAATATGTGAATAAAACAGACACATTTTGCAAGAAAGACAAACCCAACCCAACACCAGTCTCAAGACACTGACAACCATACGGGGTGTGTGGGAATCTATTTGAGTGGTTGTCCCCAGAGCATAGTATTTTCACTGTATCCTCCTGCTGGGGTGGTAGCCAGACTGACTACATGATAGGGCTGGGTGCTTGCCTGCTTCTAGGTTCTGTACTGTTTCAAAATACAGTTGGAAAAAAAAAAAAAAAGGAAAAGATCCAAATAGAAATAGAAAATCCCCATGGGGCTGGATGTGGGGGCTCACACCCGTAATCCCAGGACTTTGGGAGGCCGAGGTGGGCGGATCACCTGAGATCGGGAGTTCAAGACCAGCCTGACCAACATGGAGAAACCATGTCTCTACTAAAAATACAAAAAAAATTAGCCAGGCGTGGTGGCGCGTGCCTGTAATCCCAGCTACTTTGGAGGCTGAGGTAGGAGAATCACTTGAACCCAGGATGTGGAGGTTGCAGTGAGCCAAGATTGCACCATTGCACTCCAGCCTGAGCAACGAGAGCGAAACTCCGTCTCAAAAAAAAAAAAAAAGAAAATCCACATAATGTAAACTCATGGATGCAAGCTGCTCATGATTCCACCGAACTTTACCTAAAATTCTTTTGGAAAAATCATCCATTTTAGGATATATAGATAGACATGATGATTACAGTTGTATTTTTTTTTTTTTAAACATGAGTATGACCAATAGTTTAAAAAACACTGTGGCTGGGCGTAGTAGCTCATGCCTGCAATCCCAGCAATTTGGAGGCAGAGGTGGGGGGATCACCTGAGGTTGGGAGTTCGAGAGCAGCCTGGCTGATGTGGTGAAACCCTGTCTCTACTAAAAATACAAAAATTAGCTGGTTGTGGTGGTAGGCACCTGTAATCCCAGCTACTCAGGAGGCTGAGGCAGGGGAATCGCTTAAACCTGGGAGGCAGAGGCTGCAGTGAGCCAAGATTGTGCCACTGCACTCCAGCCTGGGGGACAGAGTGAGACTCTGTCTCAACAAACCAACCAACCAACCCACCCGCTGTGGGCAAGGTGCGGTGGCTCACAGCTGTAAACCAGCACTTTGGGAGGCTGAGGCATGTGGATTGCTTGAGCCCAGCAGTTTGAGTCCAGCCAGGGCAACATAGTTAGACACTGTCTCTACAAAAAATGTTTTAAAAAAATCGTTCACGCTTGGTAGCTTATACCACCTGCTTGGGGGGCTGAGATGGGAGGATTGTTTGAGACATGGAGGTTGACGTTGCAGCAAGCTGTAATTGCACCACTGCACTACAGCCTGAGTGACAGAGCAAGACCCTGTCTTAACACCCCCCAAAACACACACACACACACACACCCCACTGTAACCTTTGTCAGGTAGGCTATGGAAAAACAGGCATTCTCATAGATTGCTGGCATTGAATGCAAAATAACATAATCCCCATAGTTCGGCAACATCCATCAAAACTACATATAAGTTTACCCTTTGACCCAGTGATCTCACTTCTTTTTGCTTATTTGTTTGTTTTTTGAGATGGAGTCTCACTCTGTTGCCCAGGCTGGAGTGCAGTGGCGCGATCTCAGCTCACCTCAAACTCCGCCTCCTGAGTTTAAGCCATTCTTCTGCCTCAGCCTCCCAAATAGCTGGGATTACAGTCATGTACCACTACATCCAGCTAATTTGTGTATTTTTGGTAGAGATGGAGTTTCATTATGTTGACCAGGCTGGTCTTGAACACCTGACCTCAAGTGATCTGCCTGCCTCAGCCTCCCAAAGTACTGGGAATTCAGCATGAGCCACTGTGCTTGGCCTCGATGCTCACACTTACAAGAATTTAACCTGAAGAAACATCTTCAACAAAATAAAATGACACGTGTAAGATTTTATATGCAGTATTATTTGTAATTGCAAAATGGAAATAACCTAAATATGTATACACAGGATACAGAGTGAATAAATTATATGACATTACATACACATAATAGCGTATTAGGCAGCTTTTACAGAGTGATTTTCAGGCTTTGCTGCTAAGTGAAAAAAGTGAAGAGCCAAAGAGAATAATAGTGTGCCACTACCATAGATAAGAAATAAGGGGAGACGATACACATGTATCTGCTTCCCTTTAACAAAAAGACATATTAGAAGGACAAAGCAGAAAGGACTGAAATTTGTTACTTGCAGGGGGAGAGTGGGAACAGAATGGAAGGAATATGGAGAGAATGACACTTCTACATATCCCCTTGTGTATTCTTTTGACTTTTGGAATCATGTTAATGCTTTACATATTTATGAAATACTCAACAATTTTGGGGAGGAAGTCCTAAAATTAAATACAAATAGAAACAAAGAAACCAAACTGTACATAAAATGGAGAATCATACAGGAGGAAAAAGAGACCCAAATTATTCAAGTAACATTTGGGCACAGTATCTTGACTACACATCCTGAGTCTAAAAACAAGAGAGCCGTGAGAAATTTTGAGCTCTACCTGATAGCAGTATTGTTGTTGGTGGCATAGGTATAGCAATTCTGAAACTGTTTTTTGTATATTATAGTATTGAGCAGATAACTGCATTGGTAATTATTGGAAGCCAGAGTTCTAGCTTGGAGGAGGGAGATTCAAAGATGGAATGGGGAAAGGTAAGGAAGAACTTTGTGGCGCTGGACTGGCATACACACTCATGCTTTTTTCTTTTCTCTTTTTAAAACAAACAAAACAAAACAAAACCACATCCTAGCTCTGCCTGCTGAAGGAGCAAGTTTCAATGAAGAGATCTGGTTTCCAAATCTTGTTTTTAAAAAATCATTTCCTGCTACAAGGGACCAGGGCTTCTTGAAGATGAGACTTTTCATGGCTAGAGGAGAGAAAATGCAACACGGGCCTGAAAAACCCGCTAGGCTAGAAAGTAAAGAAGTGCTAAAAAAGCATGAAATTATGTCAGAAGGACACAGAAGCCAGCTGATGGGCTTTCCCTGGCCAAACCTGGGATAATTTGAGCATTAAAATAAGTAGTGACATCAGTGGATTACATCCCACTGAATAAAATATAATCCATGAATTCATACTGACACTAAAAAACAAGCAAGCAAATGCAGATAGTGAAGGGAGAAGGAGGGCTCTTTACAGTAGGATGTCAGCTAATGTTGAAGTAGCGATGAGTTAGAAAGTCACCATTTATGCAATTACTGTGGGTACTGAGAAGTAAGCAACAGCAAGGAAGGGGCCTCACAGGTGGGGAAGAACAACAAACGATTGTTCTGAGAGACGATAATCGATAATCAACAACTCAGGGCCACAGCGACCTTGTGGCACAATGACCTGTTCGGCAAGTACCCTCCTCCAGCATGACCCTGTCAAACTTCCCTCCAGCCCTTGGCTCTTTGCAGGAGCTTTGGACATGGGGCTCCTTCTCTGCTGTGCTGCTGCATGTTGCATCCTTGCAACGCATTTTCATGTCTTAATCTGACTTTACCTACAGCTGTCTTGGTAAATTCCTTTACAGCCTGCGCCACTAGCCCTAGATAGTCACACCTGCAACAATTACCATAGTAATAATTTATTCAGGTAAGAAGTGTCAGTGGATGCTGTAAGTTGGTAGAAAATTTATTGGGGAAGAGTATATTTACACAGTCCTGAAGTATATTTCTACAGATTATTTATTAAATACAAGGAGAAAAAAGGAGAACGAATCTAGTGGAAACCACTTTAATCAAGTGATCAAGGTCAACATCCTCCCAAATAATACAAACTGACTGTAGGTGTGTCCTGATATGATAAATGTAAATTGCTTATGTAGTGTCTCTGCCAAAAACGTATAATTTTAATTGAATCATGGGGAAACAGTGGGGACAAAACAATGGGTCTGTATTCTTCAGTGGGGCACTGTCATGAAAGACAAAGCAAGGCCAAGAACTCCTCCCGATTAAAAGAGACTGAAGAGGGTGCAGTGGCTCACGCCTGTAATCCCAGCATTTTGGGATTCCGAGGTGGGCGGATCACGAGGTCAGGAGTTCGAGACCAGCCTGGCCAACATCGTGAAACCCCATCTCTACTAAAAAGTACAAAATTTAGCTGGGCATGGTGGCTTGTGCCTGTAATCCCAGCTACTTGGGAGGCTGAGGCAGGAGAATTGCTTGAACTGGGACCTGGGAGGTGGAGGTTGCAGTGAGCCGAGATCACGCCACTGCACTCCAGCCTGGGTTACAGAGCGAGACTCCATCTCCAAAAAAAAAAGAGACTAAAGAGACATGACAACTACATGAAATACGTGATTCTAGATTGTAAAAAAAGGTGGATAGTATTGGAAAAGTTGGTGAAATTTGAAGATGGAATGTATATTAGATAATAGCCTTGTCTAAATATTAAAATTCCTGATTTTCTTTTTATTTATTTATTTAAATAGACAGGGCCTTGCTATGTTGCCCAGGCTGGAGTGCAGTCGCTATTCACAGGCACGATCCTGCTACTGATCAGCATGGGAGTTTTGACCTCCGTTTCTGACCTGGGCCGGTTCACCCCTCCTTAGGCAACCTGGTGGTCCCCTGCTCTCAGGAGGTCACCATAAAATTCCTGATTTTTATAGCGTCTGTGTGTTTAGTTAAGAGAATGCTATTGTTCCTGGGAGATACATGCTGATGTACCTAGGAGAGAAGGGTCATAATCTCTGCAATAAGTCTCAAATGGTTCAGCAAAAACAAAATAAAATATTTTAGTACGTATAAATTCCCATATGTACTAAAATATCTTCCTGAAAAGTATATAAAACACAGTATATAATATATACTATAAAAATTTCTGCGAGGCCAGGCATGGTGGCTCAAGCCTGTAATCCCAGCACTTTGGGAGGCCGAGGCAGGTGGATCACGAGGTCAAGAGATTGAGACCATCCTGGTCAATGTGGTGAAACCCCGTCTCTACTAAAAATACAAAAATTAGCTGGGCATGGGGGCACGCGCCTGTAGTCCCAGCTACTTGGGAGGCTGAGGCAGGATAATTGCTTGAACTCAGAAGGCGGAGGTTGCGGTGAGCTGAGATCGTGCCATTGCACTCCAGTCTGGGTAACAACAGCGAAATCCCAACTCAAAAAAAAAAAAAAAATTCTGCGAATTTTTTAGGCTGGTTTCCATATTTGCTCATTAAATGAGTGCAGTGGCGTGATTTCAGCTCACTATAACCTCTGCTTCCTGGGCTCAAGTGATTCTTCAGTCTCAGACAAACTTTAGTTCCTTTTGTTTGTCACAGGAGTCGCTAAAGAAGTAAACTGCAGCATAATGCCTCTATTATGCCTTTAGGCTAAAGGTGACAAGCTCCATCTCTTTTTTAAAGAAAGCAGGATATTTTTCAAGGTACTAACTTTTCCAGATTGCTCTAATCAAACTCATTTGGTTATAAGCCTTTCAAGCTAGTTCAAACAAAAGGTGAACATTGTACTAAGGGGGATCAATTTTCTTGGCATTCAACAAATAAGAGACATTCTGGGATTAGACATCAGACAGACCAGAGCTGGAGAGTGGCTCTGGATTTAAGCAGAAATGTGTGGGCCTCAGCTCCACGCTTTGGCATTAGTGTGAATGATGGCACCTTGCATATTTCTATGTCCAACTGGCAGGCCTAGGGATTGGCTACCCTTGAGTTAGGTATCTGATTTGATCAGTTCTGATGCTCTTGGAGTAATGAAAAGCCCAATCCAAAGTTGTTTAAGCATTTATTATCATATATAATGATAATCTAGAGATAAGGCATGTCTTCAGTTATCTCATTACCTGGGTGCCCACGTGCCTCCTATCTTCCTGCTTTGCCATCCTCAGCAAGTTGGCTTTTCCACTGAGACTGGTTTCTTCCATGAATCCAAGTTGGCTATTATAGCTTCAGGCATCACAGGGGTTGACAATACTGGGAGATAGAAAATGAACTGTCCCTCTCATGTATTCCATTAAAAAAAAATTTCTCCAAAAAAATCCCAAAAAACAAAACACAGGATACATGTGCAGAACGTGCAAGTTTGTTACATAGGTATTCATTACATGTGCCATGGTGGTTTGCTGCACTATTGATCCATCTTCTAAGTTCCCTCCCCTCATCCCTCACCCCCTAACAGGCTCTGGTGTGTGTTGATCCCCTCTCTGTGTCCATGCGTTCTCAATGTTCAACTCCCACTTATGAGTGAGAACATACAGTGTTTGGTTTTCTATTCCTATGTGTTCCATTTTTAGGGCAGGGAAAAATGTTCCCGGAAGGCCTCTGGCAAAATTCCCCTTACATCTCACTGGCAGATTAAGTGGGGCAAATGGCAATTATCATAGTTGACTTACACTAATCAAGGTTCATCCTCTTAGGCTGAGAAGGTGCTCAGCCTGTCATGACACATTTGGCTAAGATAACAAAGGAATTTTTCTATTAGGATGAAAAAGGAAAATGGGAGAATGGTATTGAATGTGGTGATCAGTGGCTCACAACTGGCCTGATCAGTCATGGTGATGATAAGTGGTTTAGTAAATGATCTTTTTCTTTTTTGAAACAGGGTCCGCTCTGTCACCCAGGCTGGAGTGCAGTGGCGTGATTTCAGCTCACTATAACCTCTGCTTCCTGGGCTCAAGTGATTCTTCAGCCTCAGGTTCCTGAGTATCTGGGACTACAGGCGTGAGCCACCATGCCTGGCTTTTTTTGTAGTATTTGTAGAGATGGGGTTTCGCCATGTTTCCCAGGCTATTTTTGAACTCCTGAGCTCATAGCAATTTGCCTGCCAAAGTGCTGAGATTACAGGTGTGAGCCACCACATCTAGCTAAATTATCCTTTAGGGAAAGAAAACCTGTGCACGAAACAAGTTCTCGGCAATTATTGGCTTCTCAAATATACTAATTGCCACATCATAAAATGTAATGAAGGTAATTATCTGATGGGTACATTGCTTTATCTATTTTAAAATAAATAATAGCTTCTTGTTAAATTACACAAATAGATACTCCTTTTTGAAAAACTTAAGCTATAAACAAAGAAAATACTTGCAGTTGTAAAGAGAAGTGAGAATTATATTTACTATTATGGTATGATCTTTAGGTCTAGATTTAAGTTAAAAAAAAAACCAAAAACCAAGGAGGTCAAGAGAAGGAGGAGACAAGCCACACACTGGAAGAAAATATTTGCAAAAGACATATCTGATAATGGACTCTTAACCAAAACATGGAACTCTTAAAACTCAATAATAAGAAAACACTCTGATGAAAAAAATTTTTTGAACAGACACTTGAACCTGAACAGACACCTCATCAAAGAAGATATACAGATGGCAACTAAGCAGGTATAAAGATGCTTAACATCAGATGTCATCAGGGAATTGCTAATGAAAACAACGAGGTATCACTACACGCTATACCAGCAGGACAGAGAGAGTGAGGAAGTGCCACACTTATTAGAATGGCCAAAATCTAAAACATTGAAAATACCAAATATGGGTGAGGATATGGAGCAAGAGGAACTCTCATTTATTGCTGGAGGGAACCCAAAACGGTGTAGCCACTTTGGAAGACAGTTGGGCAGTTTCTTACAAAACTAAACATGTTCTTACCAACAATTCAGTAATCGTGCTCCTTGGTATTTACCCAAATGAGCTGAAAACTTACATCCACACACAAATCTGCACATGGATATTTATAGCAACATTATTTATAATTGCCAAAACTTGGAAGCAACCAAGATGCCCTTCAGTAGGTGAATGGATAATTAAACTGTGGTAGATCCAGACAGTGAAATTTATTCAGTGCTGAAAAGAAATAAGCTATCAAGACATGAAAAGACACAGAGTAGGCTGGGTTCAGTGGCTCACACCTGTAATCCCTGCACTTTGGGAAGCTGAGGTGGTAAGACTGCTTGAGCCTAGGAGTTCAAGACCAGCCTGGGCAACAGAGTGAGACCCATTTCCACAAAAAAGAAAAAGAAAGAAAAGACACGGAGTAAACTTAAATGCAGCTAAGTATGGTGGCTAATGCTAGTAATTCCAGCACTTTGGGAGGCCAACATGGGAGGATGGCTTCAGTCCAGGAGTTTGAGACCAGCTGGGCAACATAATGAGAGCCTGTCTCTACAATAAAATAAAAAGTTAGCCATGGTGGTGGGTGGCTGTAGTCCCTGCTTCTCAGGAGGCCAAGGTGGGAGGATCCCTTGACCTAGCAGTTTGAGGCAGCAGTGAGCTACGACAGTGCTACTGTACTCCAGCCTGGGTGACAGTGGGGTCCTGTCCCAAACAAAGAAGCAAATCAACAACAACAACAACAGAAACGTAAAGGCCCATTACTAAGCAGAGGAAGCTAGCTGAAAAAGTGTATGCTATGCAATTCCAGCTGTATGACATTCTGGTAAAGGGAAAACCATGAAGACAGTGAAAGGACCAGTGGTTGCCAGTAGTTTCTGAGGATGGAGGGATGAATAGGCAGCACAGAGGATTTTTAGGACAGTGAAACTATTTTTTTTTTTTGAGACAGAGTCTTGCTCTATCGTCCAGGCTGATGTGCAGTGCTGTAATCTCAGCTCACTGCAACTTAAATGCCTCCCAGGTTTAAGCGATTCTCATGCCTCAGTCTCCCTAGTAGCTGGGACTACAGGTGTGTGCCACCATGCCTGGCTAAGTTTTTTGTATTTTCAGTAGAGATGGCTTTTGCCATGTTGGCCAGGCTGGTCTGGAACTTAGCTTCAAGTGATCCATCTGCCTTGGCCTCCCAAAGTGCTAGGATTACAGGTATGAGCCACCAAGCCTGGGCTAGGACAGTGAAACTATTCTGTATGATACCATAATGGTGGACATGTTATTACACATTTGTCAAAACCCAAAGGATGTGCAACCCCAAGAGTGAACTCTAATGCAAATGATGGATTATGAGATGTAGGTTCATCAATTGTAAAAAATATGCCTACCACTCTGGTGTGGGATGTTGATAGTGGAGGAGCCTATGCATATGTGAGGGCAGGAGGCAGATGGGAATTCTCTTTACTTTTCTGCTTAGTTTTGTTGTGAACCTAAAACTGCTCTAAAAAAAAAAAAAAAAAAACAAAACATTAAAAAACAAAAACAAAATGAAAAAACAAAAGCAAGAAAAAAAGGAAGGAGAAATCTGAAAATGACATAAAGAAAACAATTCCATTTACATTAGCATCAAAAAAAAAAAAAAAAAAAGAAATCCTTAGGAATAAATTTAACAAAAGTAGTACAAAAAGTTGTGATCTGAAAACTACAAAAGAAATTAAAAGATTAGTGTTAAAAGAAATTAATGAAGACATAAATAAGAATAAATAAATGAAAGACATCTAATGTTCATGGATTGAAAGATTTAATGTTACAAAAATGGCCATACTCCCCAAATTGACCTACAGATTAAACATAATCTCCATAAAAACTATTATTTTTGTTTTTATATTATATTAAACTATTATATTTGTGGCTAATTGGTTTTTTAAGTAATGGTGCCAACACAATTAAATCAGAGAAAAAAGAGAATAGTCTTTTCAACAAATGGTGCTAGGACAACTGAATAACACATACAAAAGAATAAAGTTAGACCCCTACCTCATGCCATAGACAAAAATTAACTCATAATGATGGATCATAGACTTAAATGTAGAAAATAAAACTATAAAAATCTTAGAATATGAGTGTTAATCTTTGTGTGTTGGGTTAGGCAGAGCCTTCTTAGACATGATGCCAGCACAAGTGACAAATGAACAAGCAGATAAGTAGGACTTGATCAAAATTAAACTGACTAAAAACCCCAACCTTTTGTGCTTCAAAGAACACCATCAAGAAAATGAAAATAGAATGGGAGAAAATATTTGCAAATTAAATATTGACGAGACTTATATCCAAAAAGATATATAAACAACTCTTACAACAAGAAGAAGACAACCCAACTGATAAATGGGTGAAGGATCTGAACAGACATTTCTTCAAAGAGAAGATCTACAAATGGCCAAAAAGCAAATGAAAGATGCTCCATATTTGTACTAGTCCATTTTCACAGTGCTGTAAGGAAACTACCTGAGACAGGGTAATTTATAAAGAATAAGGTTTTAATTGAATCACAGTTCTGCATGGATAGAGAGGCCTCAGGAAACTTACAATCATGGTAGAAGGCGAATGGAGAAGCAAGTACCTTCTTCACATGGCAGCAGGAGACAGAGCGAGGAAGTGCCATACTTTAAAACCATCAGCTCTTGTGAGAACTCACTCGCTATCATGAGAACAGCATTGGGAAAACCATCCCCATGATCCAGTCACCTCCCACCAGGTCCCTCCCTCAACATGTAGGGATTACAATTTGAGATGAGATTTGGGTGGGGACAGAGTCAAACCATATCAATGTTATAGGCCATTTGGGAAATGCAAACCAAACCATAATGAGATCCCAGTTCACTTCCACTAAGATGGCTATAATAAAGAAAATGGACAGTAATAAGTGGTGGCAAGGATTCAGAGAAACTGGAAACCACACTGCTGGTGGGAATGTCTTTTTGGGAGTAATGAAAATATTTGAAAATTGATTGTTGTGATGGTTGCACAGCTTTGTGAATATATTAAAAACCATTAAATTGTATACTTTTTTTTTTTTTTTTTGAGACAGAGTTTCGCTCTTGTTACCCAGGCTGGAGTGCAATGGCGTGATCTCAGCTCACTGCAACCTCTGCCTCCTGGGTTCAGGCAATTCTCCTGCCTCAGCCTCCTGAGTAGCTGGGATTACAGGCACGTACCACCATGCCCAGTTAATTTTTTGTATTTTTAGTAGAGACAGGGTTTCACCATGTTGACTGGGATGGTCTCGATCTCTTGACCTCGTGATCCACCTGCCTCGGCCTCACAAAGTGCTGGGATTACAGGCTTGAGCCACTGTGCCTGGCCTGAATTGTATAATTTAAATAAGTGAATTGAGTGCATAGTCTGCTGCCATTTATATTTAAAGAGAGGACGGACATACATACATATATCTGAAATATTGTTTATACTTTAAAAAATGGAAGGACAAGCCATAAAAATAAATGGCCATTTATATAACAAGGAATGGGTGAGCATTTATGGAATAAAGTAGAAGCTAGATTTTTCTCAAATAGACCTTGTTTTTCTTTTCTTTTTTTCCATTTTTTAAAATTGCATTTTAGGTTTTGGGGTACATGTGAAGAACATGCAAGACAGTTGCATAGGTACACACGTGGCAGTGTGATTTGCTGCCTTCCTCCCCTTCACCTATATCTGGCATTTCTCCCATGCTATCTCTCCCCAATTCCCCACCCCCTGCTGTCCCTCCCCTATTCCCCTCAACAGACCCCAGTGTGTAGTGCTCCCCTCCCTGTGTTCATGTGTTCTCATTGTTCAACACCTGCCTATGAGTGAGAACATGTGGTATTTCATTTTCTGTTCTTGTGTCATTTTGCTGAGGATGATGGTCTCCAGGTTCGTCCATGTCCCTACAGAGGACATGAACTCATCATTTTTGATGGATGCATAATATTCCATGGTGTATATGTGCCACATTTTCCCTGTCCAGTCTACCATCGATGGGCATTTGGGTTGGTTCCAGGTCTTTGCTATTGTAAACAGTGCTGCAATGAACATTTGTGTGCATGTGTCCTTATAGTAGAACGATTTATAATCCTTTGGATATATACCCAGTAATGGGATTGCTGGGTCAAATGGAATTTCTATTTCTAGGTCCTTGAGAAATCACCACACGGTCTTCCACAATGGTTGAACTAATTTACACTCCCACCAGCAGTGTAAAGTGTTTCTATTTCTCCACATCCTCTCCAGCATCTGTTGTCTCCAGATTTTTTAATGATCACCACTCTAACTAGCGTGAGATGGTATCTCAATGTGGTTTTTATTTGCATTTCCCTAATGACCAGTGATGATAAGCATTTTTTCATATGTTTGTTGGCCTCATGTATGTCTTCTTCTGTAAAGTGTCTGTTCATATCCTTTGCCCACTTTTGAATGGGCTTGTTTGTTTTTTTCTTGTAAATCTGTTTTAGTTCTTTGTAAATTCTGGATATCAGCTCTTTGTCAGATGGGTAAACTGCAAAAATTTTTTCCCATTCTGTTAGTTGCCGATTCACTCCACTGACTGTTTCTTTTGCCTTGCAGAAGCTGTGGAGTTTGATCAGGTCCCATTTGTCTATTTTGGCTTTTGTTGCCAATGCTTTTGATGTTTTGGTCATGAAGTCCTTGCTTATTCCTATGTCCTGAATGTTTTTCCCTGATAAAACCTTGTTTTATAGATTTGACTTTAGAATCCCAAAAATAATTTATATAATTATAAAACAAAATTAAATATAAAAATGCAACCCCTAAAAATTGAAATCAAAATTAAGCACATCAGCCTATGTACTGAGCTAGTGGCATAACCACACATGAGAAACTTTACCAAGTGATATTATTATTTTTTTGAGATGGAGTCTTGCTCTGCCACCTAGGCTGAAGTGCAGTGGTGCAATGTCGGCTCACTGCAACCTCCACCTCCTGGGTTCAAGCGATTCTCCTGCTTCAGCCTCCCAAGTAGCTGGAATTACAGGCATGCACACTACGCCCGATTAATTTTTGTATTTTTAGTAGAGATGGGGTTTCAGCGTGTTGGTCAGACTGGTCTTAAACTCCTGACCTCAAGTAATCCACCTAGCTTGGCCTCCCAAAGTGCTGGGATTATATGTGTGAGCCACTGCACCCAGCCTCCAAGTGATTTTAAAACATGATAATTGACTATACCTTTCTATTAAAACAACATTTCCTAGCTCCACCCACTGCAAAGGTCTAGAAACAATGAACTGGTTATGAATGACCCGGTAGGAATAAGCACCTATTCTAGATTGTTGCCTCTGAAATACCATTTCCCACTGAGAAGATCAGGGCTCCTTGGAGACATGCTGATTCCACATCTGAGGCAGGAAATGTTGAAGATGAGTCTGGAACATCTTGTTATTCAGAAGGCAAGGAAGATATCAACGGCTTCTATAGTCGTGTCAAAGAACTCTGATGTTAATTTGAGAAGATTCCCATTGACTAAAGATAGGACAATTTCAACATCAATGAGAATGAGAATTAAAATGGATTAAACACATCAAATATGCAAGCTGAGTCTCCCTTATCCAAAATGCTTGGGCCTAGAAGTGTTTTGGATTTTGGATTTTTTTTTGATTTTGGAATATTTGCACATATATAATGAGATACCTTGGGGATAGGACTCAAATCTAAACACAGAATTCATTTATGTTTTATATATAGCTATCTACACAGCCTGAAGGTAGTTTTACACAATATTTTAAGTAATTTTGTGCATGAAATAAAGTTTGTGTACACTGAATTCTCAGAAAGCAAAGGTGTCACTACCTCAGTCACCCATGTGGAGAATCTGTGTTGTTTGACATCACTGTTATTCCTGACTCTGAATTTATATGCTACTGATAGCAAATATTTTCTTACACTTGTTCACACGTAAGTGCCTAACAGTAAAATATATGACCCACCATCATTAATCCAGTGAAAAACGAATGTGCTCAGAGTAAGTAAACAGCACAGTAGCATCACCAGAACACCTGCGTCAGCTGGAAACAAGAGCGACAGCCAACATGGCTGCTTCGTCTCCACTGTGTCCCATCACATGAGGTCAGGTGTTGAGTTTTCCACTTGTGGAATCATGTTGGTGCGCAAAATGTTTCAGGTTTTGGAATCTGGATTTTTGGATTAGGAATGCTCAATCTCTAAATTTTTTTTCTGGAGACAGGGTTTTGCTCTATTGATTAGAGTGGTGGCAGCCTTGACCTCCTGGGCTCAAGTAATCCTCTCCCCGACCCCCCAGACTCCAGAGTATCTGGGCCTACAGGAGTACATCACTATGCCTGGCTAATTTTTGTATTTTTTTTTGTAGAGATGGGGTGTTGCTATGTTGTTCAGGCTGGCCTTGAACTCCTGAGCTCAAACAATTGGCCCACCTTGGCCTCCCAAAATGCTGGGACTATAGGCATGAGCCACCACACCCAGTCTATATTTAAATTCTTAAATTCTTTAAAACCCTCACAACTCTCACTAGTAATCTTTGATGAATATGAAGGAACCAACTCATTATTTTGATAATTGTTAAATAAAGGGAAACAATTAAGCATGAATCCTGCCTTTCCCGTCTAAACTGTATTTCAGGGAAACCAAATATATGTTGAAGGGAAGTTTCTTTTTATAAAAGCTTTTCAGCAGATACATGGATGAAAGAATTAGAATATCACCATTTTGTAAACCTTGATAGATATAATGATCGTCAGTAACTGCTAACGGCACATACACCATACACAGACGCACACACACATGCACACACATGCACACACGCACACGCACACACACCCCAACCCCAAATAAAAAGGACCACCAACACTAAATTTTGGTGGAATGTGGAGCACCTAGGACTTTCATACCTGCTGTTGGAAATGAAAAATGATACAATCACTTTTAACTGTTTGGCAGTCTCTTTTTAAAGTTAAATAATCATTTTCACTCCCAAGTACTTACTGAGAAGAAATTAAAATGCCCTCCAGGCCCTGCATGAGCCCATCCTTAGTTCTTTCTTCCTAAGGGTGGACTGTGCTGCCAGGGGTGGCTGTTTGCAGAGGATGTAGATTGAATTTGGATATGTGGGCTGGGGTTTCCTTGATATTGGGATAAAGGCAGGGGTGGGAAGAGAACAAGGACAGCCTTTGGGATGTGTGCCAGCTCTCCAGTGCAACCACAATCCAGTGAGGAACTCTGAGGCTGAAAACTCTAAATTCAAGCCTGGCCTTCCAGGTTGTTAAAAGGGTTTGTCAAGGTAGAAGTTTAGAGCATATTTAACTGTTAGCTTGAGTGATACTTTTACGTATTTAAATGTATGGTATTTGAGCCTTTGTTTGTACTATTGTCCCAGGTATGTAAATGTTAGGGTTAGGCCTACTCTTAGGCTCCTAAAGTTTAGAATAAACAATCCAATTACTTCTCTAAATAAACTGCAAGAAAACAAAAAAGAGAGAGGGAAAAAGAACCTATAGATTAACAGACCTCAATTGAACTGCAAAACCATTCATAAGACAATCAGGAAAATGTGAACACTGACCAGATAGAGTTGATATTATTGGGGGGAATGGTTAGGATTTTCTAGGCATGATAATAGTATTGAGAGTGTTTTAAAAGCATTGTTATCTTTTAGAAGTATATATTAAACTATTAACTGAGAAAATGTCTTAATGCTTGAAAAATTAGGGTCAGGGAGGCAGTGGGTAGGAATATAGATGAAACTTGATTGAGTAGGAGTTGAAGTACATGGGGATTCATACTGTTCTCTCACTTTTGCATGACCTTAAAATTCACTTGCAATTCCACCAGAGATTTCCATTATTAATATTTTGATATTACTTCTGTTTGGAAAACTCTGCCCCTACCGCAAAAGCTCTCTCTCTCTCTTTCCCTCCCCCACAAAGAGGCTCCCTTATCTCTCACTTTACATACTGGCCCTAGCCCTCCCGCCACCCAGCTTCCCGCCGCCCAGCTTCCCGCCCAGCAGTTCAAACTGACCAACAGTTGCCCACCACCTCGGCTTTTGGCTTCCCCACCCCCCAGCCCTTCAGTCCCCTATAAAACAACCCTGCCCCTCTGAGCGGCGCGGCCATTTTTCCTTTTCGTCCTGGCTGGCCCGCCCGGAGGCTCTTTCCTCTCAATAAAACCTGAACTTAAGGAATTTCCTCTAGCCTGCGGTCGGGTTTTTTCCGAAGGAGCTCAGTCTTCCCGCAGAGGGTAGGTCGGACACTTCAATGTATACTTACACACATAATTTAAGTAAATGGGATAACAACATATTTTATAACAAGCTATTTTCACTCAAAAGCCCTTAGCTTCTTTTCATAAGGCTTTAAGTTGTTTCCATTAAAAAATTTATTTTAAAAATTATTTATTTACAGAAGGGCTCTTGCTCTGTTGCCTAGGTTGAAGTGCAGTGGCACGGTCATAGCTTACTGTAGCACCCAACTCCTGGGCTCCAGTGATCCTCTCGCCTCAGCCTCCTAAAGTGCTGGGAGTATAGGCGTGAGCCACTGTGCCCTGCCTGTTTCCAACTTTTGACTAATGTTGTAATGACATTCATGTACCTACATCTTTTCTGATTTGTCTATCACTTTTGGATAACTTCCTAGAAGTATCACTGCTGATTCAAAGGTACACATATTTAACATTTTGATACATGTTGCCAAACTGCAGTTCAGAAAGGCTGAACCCATTTATACTCTGGCATGGCCCTATCTCATTTTTCTGCCAACACCAACAATTGTAATAACTTCGCTAATAAACTTCGCTAATAATACTGCAAAAAAGCTATCTTATTTCTAGATTTATTTATTTTAGAGACAGGCTGGAGTGCAACAGCACAATCATAGCTCACTGCAGTCAAGGCTCAAGTGATCCTCCTGCCTCAGCCTCCCAAAGTGCTTGGATTACAGTGCGAGCCACCGTGCCTGGCCTATTTGTATTTCTTTACTAGTGAGGATAAAAATATTTTCATGTTTATTAGGCATTTGTATTGTGGGTGTGCAAATTTGTTCATTTTTTTTTTTATCAGTTTTGTTTGATAGGGTGTTGGAACTTTTTATTGACACATGAAAGCTGTTTGTATACCAATAACATGCGTCTTTTGTCATATATATCACAAATATTTTCTCTCAGGTTGTTGCTTCAACTTCAATTACGATTTTTTTCTTTTGCCATGTAGTAATTTTTTTTCTGTTTTCTTTTGAGATAGGAGCTCACTTTTTTTTTTTTTTTTTTTTTAGCCTTTTCACTCTGCCACCCAGGCTGGAGTGCAGTAGTGCAATCTCAGATCTCTATCCCCTGGGTTCAAGCAATTCTCCTGCCTCAGCCTCCTGAGTAGGTGGGATTACAGGTGTCCACGACCACTCTCAGCCAATTTTTGTATTTTTGTAGGGATGGAGGATGCGGTTTTGCCATGTTTGCCAGGCTGGTCTCGAACTCCTGACCTCAAGTGATCTGCCCACCTCAGCCTCCAAAATCCTTGCTGGGATTATAGGTGTGCATCACTGCACCCGGCTGGGTCTTACTCTTGTTGCCCGGGTTGGAGTGCAGTGGAGTGATCAGAGCTCACTGTAGCCTTGACTTGCTGTCCTCAAAAATCCTCCTGCCTCAAGCCTCCCAAGTAGCTGGGACTACAGGGGTGGCCACCATGCCTGGCTAATTTAAAAAAAATGTTGGTAGAGTTGGGGTCTTCCTGATGCCCAGGAAGTCTCAAACTCCTGGTCTCAAGTAATCTTGCCGCCTCGGCCTCTCAAAGTGCTGAGATTACAGACATGAGTGACTGTGCCCAGCCAACCATGTAGTAATTTTTATTTTTATATAGTTTAAGAACTTCTATAGTTTTGGGTTTTGGAGTCATGTTTAAAAAGTCCTTTCTCATCACAAGACTATGAAAACATTTACTCCACTCTTCACTTATTCTTACAAGTTATCTTATTAAAATGTTATTTAAAGATGTAAACATAATGCTTAATATAGAATTGAACATTAATTTTAACCCCAAAGAAAAACACCAATACTTTGTTTGTATCAACAAAATGATTATGATTAATGATTAATATAAATCATTAAAAAAGTAATCATATTATGCATACAATTTTACAACTTGTTTTTTGAAAAACAATGCATCTTGGGGCATCCTCTTTTGTCAACATACAAAAATCTACCTCATTCTTTTTAACATGGTATCAAATTGTATACAGCAGTTTTTCTCAGCGGAGTGTGGAGTGCAGTGGCGTGATCTCGGCTCACTGCAACCTTCACCTCCAGGTTCAAATGATTCTCCTGCCTCAGCCTTCCAAGTAGCTGGGATTACAGGCACCTGCCACCACATCCAGCTAAGTTTTGTATTTTTAGTAGAGACTGGGTTTCACCATCTTGGCCAGGCTGGTCTTGATCTCCTGATCTTGTAATCCACCCACCTCGCCTTTCAAAGTACTGGGATTTCAGGTGTGAGCCACCGTGCCTGGCATAGACAGTTTTTTCTTATTACTCTCCCATGAAGTTTCAATACCACATATACACTGTATATCCATTTATATGAGTTACATGTATCTATGCTTTAGAAAAAGATGTTTCTCTTAAGAATCAATTTTCACCTCCTTGTTGTGATATTGTTTCTCTGTGAATGCATGACATAGGTATTCGGTATCCTATTTCACATGTGTACTACTACTTTTGATATTTCAATACAGCATTACCCATATTTATACAAATATTTTGTTTCTGTAGGATATATTTCTGGAATTGAAAGGCTGTGTTGAACTTTATTAATATTTAACATTTAATCGATATTGCTAAAGATTGTGCCAGTTATATACCAATCAATATATATTGAGAATCTGGCTTCAATTTTTACATTTAAGTCACAAATCCATATGAAATTTATTCTGGGAATAAGGTACAGATCTAATTATCTTTCTCCTCTAAATCTGGCTCAATGTTTTTATATACTTTACTGGATTAATCTTTTCTTAACTTACCACATATTAAATTTGGCAAGTGCTCTTAGATATATTCAGGCTTTGAATTCTGTTCCACAACTGTTTATTCCTACTCCATTATCACCCTGTGTTTATTTTTCTTGTTTCATGCTTTATTATATGACAGTGCAATTACCCTTTATGAATTCTATTTTCTTGTTTTTTTTCCTCTCAACGAATTTTGGAGTAATTCTGTTTAGTCCCAAACAAGTAAACAAACAACAAAAACAAGCTCTTAAAATACTTTTGGGATTAATACTGGAATTTTACTAAATCTGTGGATTAACTTAGACTGTAGAATACTTTTAGAATACATTATCGAGTTACATTTAAAATAAGACAGAAAAAAAGAAATAATGTTGATTTAATGATGCATATCTCTATATTAGACTATTTTGAACTGTAAATGACAAAAATCAGGTAAAATCCAAGGTTAAGTATGAAAGAGAGTTTATTGGCTCATTTAACTGATAAGTCCAGTGGTAAAACTAGTTTTCAGACATGTCTGTATCTCTGGGTTCAAACAACATCATCAGGACTTGGTCTCTCTGTCTTCCGGCTTAGCTTCTTTAGCTTCAATATTAGACAAACCTCCATGTGGTAGCAAGGGTGGCCTGTCTGCTCTGTGTCTATATGTCTTTAGCACCTGCAATATCACAACATCAGCGGGAGAGAGGTTGGTTTTTGTTTTTAAATAGTGTCAGCAAAAGTACCAATTATGATTTTCATTGGTCAGGTCTCCATCAAGTGTAAAAATGGGGGCAGGGTGGGGAGTTGGGAATCAGCCCCACTTCAACCACATAGGCTAAGGCTGGTGAGTGGTGGTTTCCTGAGAGCAATGTGGAGCAACCAAAAAATCACCATAATATCTATTTATTTATTAGATGGAGTCTCGCTCTGTCACCCAGGCTGGAGTGCAGAGGTGTGATCTCGGCTTACTGCAACTTCCACATCCTGGGTTCAAGTGATTCTCCTGCCTCAGCCTCCTGAGTAGGGAGGATTACAGGTGTCTGTCACCACACTCAGCTAATTTTTATATTTTTAGTAGATGTCAGGTTTCACCATGTTGGCCAGGCTGGTCTTCAACTCCTGACCTAAGGTTATCTGTCTACCTTGACCTCCCAAAGTGCTGGGATTACAGGTGTGAGTCACCACGCCCCACCAATAATATCTGTTTATAAAAAAAAGATTTAAAAGCAACGTTAGGAAATATTGGTAAGTTAAAGTTTTTAAAAAATTTATTTATTTTACTTTAGGTGCATACTATATCTGGCATTTCTCCCCATGTTATCCCTCCCCACCCTCTTCTCCCTCCTCACCCCCCACTGTCTCTCCTCTACCCCACCGCAACTGCCCCCAGTGTTTGATGCTCCTCTCCCTGAGTCCATGTGTTCTCATTGTTCAACACCCGTCTATGAGTGAGAACATGCAGTGTTTGGCTTTCTGTTCTTGTGCCAGTTTGCTGAGAATGATGGTTTCCAGATTCATCCAAGTCCCTACAAAGGACACAAACTCATCGTCTTTTATGGCTGTGTAGTATTCCATGGTGTATATGTGCCACATTTTCTTTGTCCATTCTATCATCAATGGGCATTTGGGTTGGTTCCAGGTCTTTGCTATTGTACACAGGGCTGCAATGAACATACGTGTGCATGTGTCTTTATAGTAGAATGATTTATAGTTATTTGGGTATATACCCAATAATGGAATTGCTGGGTCAAATGAATTTCTGTGTCTAAATCCTTGAGAAATCACCACACTGTCTTCCACAATGGTTGAACTAATTTACACTCCCTAAGTTAAAGTTCTAATACTATTTTTTAGATTATGAAGTTATTTTAGAGCCATAGAGGTGAAAAGAAACCAGGCCATTGGGCAGGAAAACATAATTTTTAGAATTATAATGCTGATTCTTGATGTTACTCTTCCCTCATTTCTTGATCTCATTACTGCTCCAAAATCTTGCTTCACAAATTTATCCTGTTTTGCAGCTTAATCTCACCTTCTATTTTCTTCCTCTGCACCTATGGAACCCCATTCCCTACCTCCCTAAACAAATCAATAAGCCTCTCAATTCTACTGCTTTTTTAAGCTCCTCTTCTTATATTCATCAGCCAATTGTTTAAAGTCATAAATGATTTCCTTAATCATCAAATCCAAGGGCCTTGGATTCTCCTTGATGGCTTCCTGTCTCTCTAGTATTTGACAATACTGGCTGCCCTTTCCTTTTTGAAACCTGGAACCTTAGTTGCTATGAAACGCATTCTCCAGATGTTTCTCTTAGCTTTCTGATGACTTTGTTTACTTTGTTGGTTTCTCTTCCTCATCTTCTTTATATGTGGGTGATTCAAAATTCTGGCTTCAAATTGTTTCACTATTCACTTTTTTTGGCAGTTTCAAATATTGACTTTCAAAAGGGTATACATCTTCTATTTTTTTTTTTTTTTGAGACAGAGTCTCACTCTGCCACCCAGACTGGAGGGCAGTGGCTGCCTCCCATGTTCAAGCGATTCTCTTGCCTCAGCCTCCCATGTAGCTGGGATTACAGGTGTGCACCACCACACCCAGCTAATTTTTGTATTTTTAGTAGAGACAGGGTTTTGTCATGTTGGCCAGGCTGGTCTCAAACTTCTGACCTCAAGTGATCCACCCACCTCAGTCTCCCAAAGTGCTGGGATTACAGATGTGAGCCACTGCACCCGGCTTACATCCTCTATTTAACTGCTTCTGATCAGTTCCTCTCCTAAAACCCATGTGATTGAATCCTAACTGTCTATTATCAAGAAAGACACAGCTTAACTTCTTCTAAAACAATCTTCTCCTTCTGAATCCCATGGTAGTTGTTTTTTTTAAAAATGGCACTACTTTAAAACTTGCATTAGTTACTTATGTGTCTTAGTTTCTGGCCTATAAGCTGCTCCTTCTTTCTTTCCTTCCTTCCTTTTTTCTTTCTCTATTCTCTTCCCCCTCCCCTCCCCTTTCTTTCCTTCCTTCCTTTTTTCTTTCTCTATGCCCCTCCCCTCCCCCTCTCTCGTGCGCTCGCTCGCTCTCTCTCTCTCTCTCTCTCTCTCTCTCTCTCTCTCTCTCTCTCGTCCTTCTTTCCTTTCTTTCTTTCGGATATGGGGCCCTTGCCCTATAAACTTCTTTAAGAAGATTTTCTTCTTTTTAAACTTTTATTTAGGTTTGGGGTATATGTGAATGTTTGTTGTAAAGATTATTTCATCCCCCACGTATTAAGCCTAGTACCCAATAGTTATTTTTTCTCCTCCTCTCCATGCTCCCACCCTTCACCCTCAAGTAGACCCCAGAGTTTCTTGTTCCCTTAAGATTTTCTAATTCAACTCTGCATCTTGCATACTGTAATACACAGTGTTTTGTATTTTTTCATTTAGTTATTCAACATACATAAGCACTGACTGTGTATTGTGCTAGGAGCTGGGTAATGGTGAAAAAAAGTGGTTTCTGCCTTCAGACAGTTGAGAGTCTTGTGAAAATACATATTGTGTTATATAATCAATAAAACTTTAAAGAATGAATCTTACATCTTTAACTCCTTTTTCATCTTCTCTCCCCAAACTCCTGACCTACATTCCTGTACACTTTCCCCTGATAAATCCCACAGATTTCTCAAACCCAACAGCTAAATTGGATTCATGTTCTAAGTTTGCCCCATATTGAAGAAACTCACAATCAAGAACCTTCTCTCCCCAAACCTTCTGCTAATTTTAGTATCAATGCTACTATCTCCTCATTACCAAGGGGAAATCTTGGTATTCTTTTTGATTTCTTCTTTTTTCTTCATATTTAATTCTTTAATTCAAACAATTATCCCTCTTGTTGATGTCCTTTCACCTATAGCAGAGGTTGAAAATTAGTGACCAATGAATTGTATCTAGCCAGTAGAGATGTTTTATTTGTTTTGTATAATATTATCAAAAATATGATTTCCCTGTTTCTCCTGAAAACTGAGAACATTTGGCAACACTGGGTCCTTATCCTTATAATTACAAGAATTGTCTGGAGTTTTAGATAGGACAGCTCAATCAACTCCACCCTTCTAAACTCTATCACTCCTTGTTTTTACCACATCCCATCCATTTCCTCACTTATAAAACTTTCTTAGTCCCTAATTTAGGCATTTGAGTTTGCTGTCTCTGGCCTATATGATCATAGACTATTAGCAGTGGAAGAGATACTAAAAGATCATCTCGTCTAACAGTTTCCTTCCTCTCTCCACTCTTTAAGAGATGGAGAAATGAGGTCTAAAGAACTTACATTACCCAATCAATTTCATACAGCTAATGTGTAACAGGATTTCATAATATGCCATTAGTCCCCCTCCCTCATATGGATTATGTGAAACTTATATTTACCCTTTGGTTTAGTTGTGAGGAACCTCAAAACCCTATTTGTGGCACCCCTCTAGTAATTACATGGACCTTTTGGTATGAAGTTTTGGGGTATTAACATACCTCTGGCTTTATTTTGTTTTTTAGTTACTTTTGCCTCAGTTTCTCTTCCAATTATTTTCTCCTATTATAGTATATATTTTTTCCCCAAGCATACTCTATATTTTGTGAAAGAGGTGGGACATCAATACAGGCATAAACTGTCAGGCTGTATTGTCTGGCTCCCAATTTCTTTCTTTCACCTGTCATTCTCCTCTGGCTACTCACATTCTCTATTTTCCTTGACAGCCAAACTTCTTGAAAGAATTGTCTTCACATGCTGTGTCCACTTTATCCTGTCTTTTCAATTCACTGTAAACAGATTCAAAGTCTTCAATGCCTTCTTTGTTGCTGATATAAATCCCAAAATTATATCATATTCATACGTATATGCAGAACACAAAATGGTTTTCCCTAAATCATCTCAACTATAAAATAATGCAGAGAAAAAAATTAATAGGTAATATATGAAAATTTTGTTCTGGGTAGCTGGATGACTGGTGAGATTTATTTTCTTTTTTAAATTTTCCACAATTTTAAAAACAAGCGCATTAGAACACATCCCGATGTAAATTAGAAATTCTCAACTTACATTTTCTAAAAGAAGACAGAAAACTAGAAAAGCGACAGTGAAGTCACGGGGCCACACTTCATTTCACCTTAAGACTGACTCAGGAAAACGAGAGGGCGACTCAGATCCCCTGGTCCAGCGGCTGGGGCACGGGTCACGACTGGATAACCTCTTGTTAAGATAATCTTAAGAGAGCCCTCACGACCCTTTAGCTCATCCTAAAAGACCTTTGAACATCTCCGCCTCTCCCTAACGGCTCCAAACCGCAGATAACGGTCAATCGCCTCCGGTTGTCCTGGTAACAGCCAGCAAACACAATTCCGCCTCCGTAACTCTTCCCAGAATGCTGTGCGTTTTCTGTCTTCACTTCCAGGTTCCGTGAGCCCATTTCTTCCGGAAGTGTCTGCCTGGAGGTCACCTGGCGTTTTCTGCCTTCGTGGCGTCTTGTTGGGCAGGCTCATGGGGACCCTTTTGTTTCTCACCGTTTAACAGGACTGGAAAGCTAAGCAAAGGCTTTACTCTCACGGAATTTTGGTTGGTCTTTGATAGATGAATTGGACGATAGTTTTTAAAGAGCAGAAGGGTGCATTTGTTAGCTTTCTCTAACCATTCCACAGTGTATACATATTTCAAAACATCATGTTGTATACTATAAATATAATTTTTATCATCTAAAAACAAAAACATTATTAAGTACTAAAATTTGTGGAGTCAGAATGTAGAGATGAATTTTTGAAATTAGAATATTTTATTTGGGAAGAAAATAGTAATTTGGGGCATATGTATAGACTGCGGTGGTTTTCGTCATATCTGAAGAGTGAAGAGGTTAGGTATGTCTTTATACTGTATGCAGATGAAGGTACACATGGCATCCAAAGCCCACTCAGTTATTTAAAGTTTATTTTTCTGATTATAAAGGTAATACATGCTTACTGAGGAACATTAGAAAATTTCAGAAGAATGTAACAAAAAAATTCCAATATCTACACAACCATTGACATTGTGGTATGATTTTTTTTTCTCTCTGTTCCTTCAACAATGAGAATTGAAAGAGTTTTAACTAATTTAGTAAGGATATATTGCAGCTTTTGGTTTGTACTTTTTTGCTTTTGTAGCTGAAGGGTACTGCAAATATTCTACAGGAATAAAGCCACATACCTACAACCAACTGATCTGAGACAAAGACAACAAAAATAAATAATGGGGAAAAGATACTCTATTTAATAAATGGTGCTAGACAAAGTGGATAGACATGCAGAGAAATGAAACTGGATCCCTTTCTCTCACTATATACCAAAATTAACTCAGGATGGATTAGAATTAAATGTAAGACCTGAAACAACAAAAATCCTAGAGGAAAACCTAGAAAAACCTCTGTGGATATTGGCCTAGGCAAAGAATTTATGAGCAACTCCTCAAAAACAAATGCAACAAAAACAAAAACAGACAAATGAATTTCATTAAGCTAAAAATCTTCTGCATAGTAAAATAAATAAATAACCCACAGAATGGAAGAACATATTTGTAAACTGTGCATTCAAGAAAGGACTAATATCCAGAATCTACAAAGAACCAGAAAAAACTAAACCCTATTAAAAAGGGGGCAAAGGACAGGAATAGACATTTCCCAAAAGAAGACATATAAGTGGCCAAAAAACATGATAAAATTCTCAACATCACTAATTATTAGAGAAGTGCAGATTATAACCACGGTGAGATACCATCTCACACCAGTCAGGACTATTATTGAAAAGTCGAAGAACAACAGATACTGATGAAAATTCAGAAAACAGGGATTGCTTATACACTGTTGGTGGGAATGTAAATTAGTACAACCTCTGTAGATACTAGTATGGAGATTTCTCAAAAGAACTAAAAACAGAACTACCATTTGACCCAGCAATCTCACTATGGGTACCCAAAGGAAAACGAATTGTAACTATGTGTAGTGGCTCATGCGTGTAATCCTAGAGCTTTGGGAGGCCGAGGCACGGGGATCACTTGATGCCAGGAGTTTGAGACCAGCCTAAGCAATACAGCAAAACCTCCATCTCTACAAAAAATTAAAATGTTAACCAGACATGATGGTACATGCCAGTAATCCTAGCTACTTGAGAGACTGAGGTGGTAATATTGCTTGAGCCCAAGAGTTCAAGGCTGTGGTGAGCTATGATTACACCACTGCACTCCAGCTGGGTGACAGAGCAAGGTCCTGTCTGTGAAAAAAAAAATCATTATGACAAAAAGACAAAGACATACAATCAACCACCAACCTGAGTGTCCACCAACGGATGGTTAAAATGTGGTATGCATATACCATTTATGCAGCCATAAAAATAATGAAATCGTGTCTTTTGCAGCAACATGGATGGAGCTGGGACCCTTATCCTAGGTAAAATAACTCAGAAGCAGAAAATCAAATACCACATGTTCTCACTTATAAGTGGAAGCTAAACATTGGGTACACATGGACATAGAGGGGAATAATAGACACTGGGGACTACAAAAGTGGGGAGGATGGGAAGGGAAGGGTGAGGGTTGAAAAATTAAATATTGGGTACAATGTTCACTATTTGGGTGACAGGTACACTAGAAGCCCAGATCTCACCACTACACAATGTATTTATATAATAAACCTGCACATGTACACCCTGAATCTATGTATACAAAAAGAAAGCAAGAAAAAAAATCCAAATAGTATTTCAAATGTTTATAGGCTCTGGGCCATTTCTAGGCATAGCTAGCCTTCCTTCAGTATTCCAAACTAATCACACTGTATTGTAATGGCTGAGTTTTCCATATGTGTATGTTTTAGTTCTGTAACTGGATTGAAAGCTAATTGTGTGGTCGTAGACAAATTATTGAATTTTTCTGAGCCCACTTTCTTTATCTGCAAATTAGAGATAATACTTCGCAGGGTTGTAGTGAGGATTAGAAATAATATGTCCAAGGTGAGTTTAATTAAAAAGTAGTTTTTTTTGACTTTTGGCTTTAGCAGTCTATGCACATAGGAGGTGTTTGCATTTTTATAATATTCCAAATGAATGAATATTCTAGCATCAAATGTCCACACTCAATTTAGATATTTATTGAGCATCTATGACACATAAAGCACTGTTTATAACCCCAAAGGCCTGGTGAGTCTATATTATTCAGGTAGGTTTCTTACATAAACCACATGCTGCTCTTCAACTTTAGCAATTTTCTTAGTCATCTGTTTCCTCAGTCTCTTAACACATTGCTTGGCCCATCATAGTAGGTGCTGAATAAATGTGTGAGCTTAGCAGAATAATTTCGTAGGAAAAGAGAAACACACATATTGGATAAAACCTGGCAGGCTATGATGAAAACGATTAACAGGTACAAAGTACTTTGTACACTGGGAGATCAGGAGACATTAATTGTGATGAAGATATTTGGGAATGCCCTGTGGAGTAGGTGTGGATAACCCCCAACATGGGCACTGAGGAAGGAGAGCTGTGCAAACCCCAGGCACAATTAGTGCCTGAAGAATATCTTAGTTTATAGTGTTATTACTCAGCTATTTCCTTTATATATCCTTTATATATAATCATATATTAGCTTATAGGATTAGTGCCTGAAATATAACTTACTGCTTACATATATCTAGCTTATATAATCATACTTAGTACTTACATCTAGCATACTTAGTTCCATAAATCTTTCTATATAATCATATAGGTACTGTAGTTGGAGCTGTACTGACACATTTAGTGCTGATTTCTATAATCCTTCCATATAACCATATAGTAGCTTATAGTAGGAGGAATGCCTAGAGCAGTCACAGGACAGAATCAGTACATGGGAAAACAGCCTGATCAGGACAAGAACCAAAGACCCAAGTGGTGGTGTCCCTGCCTGAAAGGGCATATGGTGTATGGCAGGCTTGGAGCAAGAACCTCTCCTGATAAAGGAGTTGTAGTACCTTGCATCCAGTTCCTGTGGAAAGTAGGCCTCAGGCCTGAGATCCTGCAAATAACGGAGGGAGAAGAACCCCTCTGGTGTGACCAGTCATGGCAGCTGTACAACCTGTCAGTCTTTTCTCTCTTCTGTGCTAGCTCAAATCATTCTCCCATAAATATCTTAAGAGCACAAGTCTGTCAGCTCCCACTGCATTGGCTTACAGTATCTTTCTATTAGAAAACCTTTGAAGTCTCCAGTCCCCAGATAAGAAGTGTTGTGCACAACACCTGTTGCACACAGCCCACCTCCTTGCCTCGGTGACCTAATGGGGGTGGACCCTTTTTCTGTACATGACCCTCTACTACTGTGCAGAGCCCACTTCTCTGCCCAGATGACATAATGGGGTGACCCCCTCGCTTGTGACTCACGTGATTATGTATGCCCTATCACTAAGCCTATAGATGATGACCTCACTTACAACCCTTCCCCCTGCTTCTACCTAATAAATACAGATGCTTCTGAGTGTTCAGGGCCTCGCCTGTCTCCGCTCATAGGTGGCGTGGTCCCCCGAGTCCAGATGCCCTTCACCAGTTCTTCAGTGTCCTATCTCTTTACTTCTCAGATCCTGCACCTCAGCACAGCATAAAGGACACCCTACGACCCTGTGGGGCCAACAGCTCTACAGTAGGCAGATTTGACCTGGGCCCCCAACATAGAGGCTGAGGAAAGGGGTTTAAAGATGGAAATAACAGTATGGTTATACTACTGGCATGCATCATCATGTGTGGTTAACTTTTTAATTTTTTTAGAGATGGAGGTTTTGCTATATTGCTCAGGCTGGTCTCTAACAAATAACAGTTAAAGCTGAGATGTGGAAACAAACAGGGTGCACTTTGTTATTAGTGAGTTATTTGGGGTGGCAGAAGAGTAGGGTAAGTGAATGGGTACAGATGGGCAGAAAAAATACAATTGGTCCTACATTTTGAGGATTTTGATGTGACTTGTCATTCTTTACAGTTTTCAAACGTTTCTGAAAAACACTACTTACTTTTTTTAAATTATGCTTTAAGTTCTGGGGTACATGTGCAGAATGTGCATGTTTGTTACATAGGTATACATGTGCCATGGTGGTTTGCTGCATCCATCAACCCATCATCTACATTAGGTATTTCTCCTAATGCTGTCCCTCCCCTACCCCCGCACCTCACCCCCGACAGGCCCGGGTGTGTGATGTTCCCCTCCCTGTGTCCATATGTTTTCATTGTTCAACTCCCACTTATGAGTGAGAACACGCGGTATTTGGTTCCTTGTTCTTGGAAAAACACTACTTTCAATATGGCCTGAGGCATCCTTGGGCAAAGTGAATCTGAGGGATGGCAGGGGTCCGGAAAGTGGGGGCCAGAGATGACAACTGGCCTGCCCGTGAAGAAGGCAGGGAGTGGGAGGATGGCCGATGCCTTCAGCAGCTGAAGAACACTTAGTGGCCAGTATTCGCCCCGAAGTGAGGAAGGAGTGTCTGCGAGGAGTCGGGACACCCTTAGCAGCTCAACAGGCAGCGGGAGGCTGCAGAACAACCTGTCACCCACACTGGGTGGGCAGTAGCGAAGACCGCTGCAGCCCGGGTGTTGCCTTTAAGGGAAGTCGCAGGACCCAGCTCCGAGCGCCGGCTTCTGGCCCAGCACCGCCCCGCGTTTATCGCCCCGCCCTTCTCTCCCCGCCCCGCGCCCCCTGCCCCGCCCTGCGACCCTCGCCCCGCCCCTCGCCAGTCCCTCCTGCCCCCGTGTTCCCCGTCAGGTTCAAAAGTCCCCTCCCGCCTAACGTTTACCGCCCAGCCTGCTGCCCTTCTTCCCTGCGGAAGGAGGGCCTTCCTGGGCGGTCGGGGGGGCGGGAGGGAGGTTACCTTTCCCTGTCTCTCTGGCCGCCCGAGCTTGGAGGAAGCAGCAGCGCGGTCTGCTGGCGGCATGGCGGGAGCTCCGGATGTGCGCCGGCCAGGCTCCGCGGCAGGGGAGCAGCTGCAGCAGCAACACGTCTCTTGCCAGGTCTTCCCTACGCGTCTGGCCCAGGGGAATCCCCAGCAAGGGTTCCTTTCCAGCTTCTTCACCAGCAACGAGAAGTGCCAGCTTAGGCTCCTGAGGACGCTGGAAACAAGTATGAGCCATGACCTAGAGTGGTGTTCGGCAGAGTGGGTATGAGACCGGGTGGGCGAGGAGAGGCCTGGGCGACACTTGGCCAGAGGCTGCAGCTTCAGCCTCAGGGCTGAATGAGCCGGGTTCAGCACAGACTCTAGGCAGACTGGGCATCATGGGAGCCTGGGCCTCAGTTTCCCCACTAGAGGAGGCGCTGAGATTCTTTTCATCGCTGTTTTTGGCTTGTGGAAAGAGTTTGTCTGCTCTTTTCTGTCACCCACTGTTCTGACGGATCATCCGATTTCTTACATAAGTTATGCAGCTACACTGTGATTTCAGAGTAAGGGTGAGGCAGAGTTTTAAAGAGCCAGCCAGGTTAATAAATACCTACGGCTGGCAGTGCAAAAACAAGTTTTGCAAACCTACCTTTCCTTGGAAAGGGTTCTTAGCCTTCATGCATGAATGGGCTCAGAGCATAGAAATCCCTGAAATGGTCTGTGAATTTGTGTGTGTGTGTATGCCTAAGTGCATTTTTTTGGGGGGGAAGGAGAGAGTTAATGGCTTCATCATATTCTCCAAGAGGCCAATTACCCCAAAAACTTTAAAGACTGCATGGGTTAAACAGGTACACACCTACCCATTGACAGATTACTCTCCAGTCCTATAGACATTGCACTGGAGAAGATTTCTTAATTCCTTCACATTGACGTAGACTTCCTAAGTTTACTTTCAGATACATTTAGAAAATCAGACTTAAATGTACGTGTCCCAAAGCAAGGTTACTATTTTATAGCTGGCCAGTCACAGTTAAAAAATCAACCACCCAAACATTTTACAGCCTTCTTGGGATTACCTGCTTATAGAGACTCAGGGAGGTAGGAGGAGGAAGGGGAATAGAGGGTAAGAGGGGAGAGAATGATGATACTGTGTTTACTGCACAAATATGTATTGAGTGCCTCCCAGGTTCTGGTGGGGGGAAGTACAAATGAGTTAGCACCCCGCTTTGAAGGTGCTTCGATGTGGAAGAAGTGGAAAGAGTATGCGTTGCAGAGTTCGATGTGGGTTCAAATGCCGATCCCTTTCTGCAGGTGTGGAAGAGTGACTTAACTTCTCTGATCCTCACTATCCTAATTGTAAAAAAAGAGAAGTGGAAAAATGCCTCTTTTGGGGTTGTTGTTGTGAATAAATTTTATGGGTCTGGGTACGGTGGCTCATGCCTATAATCCCAGCACTTTGGGAAGCCAAGGCAGGAGGATTGCTTGAGCTCAGATGTTTAAGACCAGCCTGGACAATATAGGGAGAGCCTGTCTCTACAAAAAATAAAAAAATTAGCTGGGTGTGGTGTCTCATGCCTGTATTCCCAGCTATTTGGGAGGCTGAGGCAGGAGATCTGCTTGAGCCCAGGAGGCTGAGGCTGTAGTGAGCTATGATTGCATCACTGCACTCCAGCCTGGGCAACAAAGCGAGACTCTGTCTAAAAAAAAAAAGTATTGATTTTATGAATGTAAAGTACCAGCTTATCAGGAGCTGAGCTGAATAAATGGTAGCTGTTTTTTTTTTTTTTTTTTTTTGAGACGGAGTTTCGCTCTTGTTACCCAGGCTGGAGTGCAATGGCGCAATCTCGGCTCACCGCAACCTCCGCCCCCTGGGTTCAGGCAATTCTCCTGCCTCAGCCTCCTGAGTAGCTGGGATTACAGGCACGAGCCACCGTGCCCAGCTAATTTTTTGTAATTTTTAGTAGAGACGGGTTTCACCATGTTGACCAGGATGGTCTCGATCTGTTGACCTCGTGATCCACCCGTCTCGGCCTCCCAAAGTGCTGGGATTACAGGCTTGAGCCACCGCGCCCGGCTATGGTAGCTGTTTTTACAGTGGAAGGGCCACACAGTAGAGGAAGAGTAGAAATAGACAGGATGTGAGGAAGGTGGGGTGCTGAACTGAACCTCAATAGGAATCAGTGGGCCTTGATCTTCCAAGGGAAGGGTGGCTAAGAGGGCCTGTTGCTGGTATTAAAGTGTCAACCTGCAGCTTTAAAATCCTATCCCTGGGTGGGGCATGGTGGCAGAAACTAGGCCTCATGGGGTACTTTTTTTTTCCACCAAAGCAGATTTATTCTAAATGTTGCTGCAGGTCCTTTTTAAGTACTAAACCACAGTGTTTACAGCATTTTTAAGTACAAGGACTACAGACTTTTGAAACCATTTTAACTTTGTAAAATTCTTTTATTTGCGTGAATAATAATGCGCTTAATATGGTGCCTGCTACCTAGTATTCACTCACTTGTTAACAATAAGTATTCTGCTGTGAACACTCTTGCAAGGGGCAGGTTAGTAAAGCAATAACCTATACCTGCCTTTCTCATCTCACATTTTTTTTTTTAAGACGAAGTCTTACTCCGTCACCCAGGCTGTAGTGCGATGGCACGACCTTGGCTCACTGCAACCTCTGCCTCCCAGGTTCAAGCGATTCTCCTGCCTCAGCCTCCTGAGTAGCTGGGATTACAGGCGTGCACCACCACACCTGGCTAATTTTTGTATATTTAGTAGACATGGGGTTCTACCATGTTGGTCAGGCTGGTTTCGAACTCCTGGTCTCGAACTCTCGAACTCGTGATCCGCCCGCCTTGGCCTTAAAGAGTGCTGGGATTACAGGCGTGAGCCACTGCGCCTGGTCTCTTCTCACATTTCTTTTACTTGCCTGTTTTTGCCTTCAATATTTTTTTTAAACCTTAGTTTCTTTTTCTGTTTTTTGGGGTTACGCCATATTATTTGCTGTGCATTTATACTCTCAGACAAGATGCCTGTGTGAAAAGTTAATATTAGAGACATTTAGGTTCCTTATACTTTCCTGTAGTAGTCACAGGCCCATAGAGTCTTAGATGTGGAAGGGCCCTCAGGAATCATCAAGCCTCCCTGTCCCCTTACAGGAAAACCTCTGTGCCATTGCTGGCCAGATACTCCACAGATCTCTCCTGGAACATAGTTACTTGTTCCTTGAAGCCCTTTCAATCTATTGTCTGTTGTTTCACCAGCTTTAACTGTTGGAGAAAAATCCTTTCTCGTGTTGAGCTGAAATCTGCCACATGTAACTTCCACACTTTGGTCCTTGTTCTGTCCTTTGAAGAAATATTAACTGAATCTAGTCCCACATCCCACCCCTTCAATACTTGAAGCTACTGTGGTCCTATTAAGTCTTCTGTCTCCTTTCCACCCTCCCAAATCCTTTCTTGCTTCTTACTGAAAATAGTCCCGTGGTATCCTAGTCACTATCCCCTGTGGAAGAGCTTCAGTGGCAGGTCCTGTTTAGAGCGTGGTAGTACTCAGCATGGGACATGGTGTTGCCAGCATGGTCTGACCAGGGTAGAGAACAGTGTGGCTACTGGCTTCCTCAAATCTAGGTACTATGCTGTTGTTCGCTTCTAGGAATGTGGCCCTAGATTCCCTCAGCCATTTGGTAATAGATTGTGTTTGATCATTTAACTAAAAATGAACTTTAAAAGCATATTTGATATTGTCTAAGATGCTTAGTAGTACTATCTTGGTATTTGTATTAGTGTTTTATTTCAGTACAAATTTGCTTTGATGTTAATTTAAGCTTGTCCTCTTGTTTCAATTTTTACTAACTTTAAGATAAGATTACTTTTTTTTTGAGACAGAGTCTCATTCTATCATCCAGGCTGAAGTGCAGTGGTGTGATTTCAGCTCCTGTAATGTCTGTCTCCCAGGTTCAAGTAATTCTCATGCCTCAGCTTCCCTAGTAGCTAATTTTTGTGTTTTTAGTAGAGACACGGTTTTGCCATTTTGGTCAGGCTGGGCTCGAAACTCCCGGCCTCAAGTGATCTACCCACCTCAACCTCCTAAAGTGTTGGGATTACAGGCATGAGCCACTGTGTCTGGCCTGTGAGTTACTTTTTGATAATATACTGCTATTTGGGTAGTTTAATTGGTGCTACTTTTCCAATTAACTTACTTAATTGACTTAATATCTTTTTTAGATCCATATGTCAAACTTCTGCTTGATGCTATGAAACACTCAGGTTGGTAAGTGACTCTTTTTCAAGTGCTGCTCTGCAGTCTGGCTGCTGAAAACAAAAACCAATTTCTCTTTTTTTTTGAGTCAGAGTCTCATTCTGTCGCCCAGGCTGGAGTGCCGTGGTGCAATCATCTTGGCTCACTGCAATATCTGTCCCCTGGGTTCAAGCAGTTCTCCTGCCTTAGCCTCCCAAGTAACTGGGATTACAGGTGCCTGCCACCGTACCCGGCTAAGTTTTATATTTTTAGTAGAGATGGGGTTTCAACATCTTGGCCAGGCTGGCCTTGAACTCCTGACCTTGTGATCGACCTGCCTCGGCCTCCCAAAGTGCTGGGCTTACAGGTGTGAGCCACTGCACCTGGCCCTCTTTTTAAGAGAACTACTTAAAATTTCTCTGAGGTCATGAAGTCTTTTCCATAGGGTAAATGGAGGTAATTGGCTGCATTGTCTCCAGGCAAGTCTTGTTCTCTTTGGACGTCTTCTGCCCTAACTCATCTTCTCTTTTTTTGAGACAGAGTCTCGCTCTTGTTGCCCAGGCAGGAGTGCAGTAGTGCTGTCTCGACTCAGTGCAACCTCTGCCTCTCAGGTTCAAGCAGTTCTCTTGCCTCAGCCTTCTGAGTAGCTGGGTTTACAGGCATACACCACCATACCCAGCTAATTTTTGTATTTTTAGTAGAGATGGGGTCTCACCGTGTTGACCAGACTGGCCTTGAACTCCTGTCCTCATGTGATCCACCTGGCCTTAGTCTCCCAAAGTGCTGGGATTACAGGTGTGAGCCACTGTGCCAGCCCAACTCATTTTCTAGCTTTTACCATTCACCCTATTAGTAAAGACAGTACTCAAAATTTTCTTGTAAGTAATTACCAATCCTGACCTTTCTGCTATAGCAGCCTGAGCATTGTTTTTAATGGAGAAAACATCTCAGCTTGTTATGTGGGAACCTTGCAGACATTGTATAACTTTGAGGGGCTTAAAGGAAGTCACTTTTGACATCCAGTTCTTAACATTCGGGCCCAAGGGCAGGAACTCCAGCGTACTTGCAATATGGTCATAATCAGTTGAACAAATACTTTGTGGAATCATATCTATAGAATTTGAACTAGGATGGATTTTACATACAATCTCCTTATTTTTTTTTTTTTTTTGAGTCAGAGTCTCTGTCCCCAGGTGCTAGGCTAGAGTGCAGTGCAGTGGTACGATCTTGGCTCACTGCAACCTCTGCCTCCCGGGTTCAAGCAATTCTGCCTCAGCCTCTCAAGTAGCTGGGACTACAGGTGCACGCCACCATGCCCAGCTAATTTTCTTTGTATTTTTAGTAGAGACGGAGTTTCACCATTGGCCAGGATGGTCTCGATCTCTTGACCTTGTGATCCACCTGCCTTGGCCTCCCAAAGTGCTGGGATTACAGGCGTGAGGCACCGCGACTGGCCTACAATCTTCTTATTTTACAGATGAGATAACTGAGTCCTGAAGGTGTTAAGTTTCTTTCCCAAGGTTCTCTATGTGTTAGTGGTGGAGGGTCTCCTGAGTCCTGGCCCAGGACTGTTTGCCACCTACACACTGCTTCTTGACATTGTCTCTTTAATCTGTTCTTGCCTTCTAGTGCTGTTAACAAAGATAGACACTTTTCTTGCGAAGACTGTAATGGGAATGTCAGTGGAGGTTTTGATGCTTCAACGTCTCAGGTAGGCATTATTGCCAAATTGTTTCCTTCCTTTTAACCCTCTCTCCTGGTATTTTTTGAGCATCGTCCACATGCTCAGCATTCTGTTTGGTAGATTTTGTGTAGGACTAAAAAAATGAATTAGTTATTCTTACTCTAAGAAGTTTACTCTTAAAATCTCTTAAGGAGTTTACAGCCTCACAGGGAAGATAAGACATGAACACAGATAATTATAAAATGAGGCAGGCTAAACCATTTTAGATGGGTTTGGTTACAATGGGACAGTGACGTGATTGATTGAAAGGTACCAACTGATTCGACTGAAGATGTTAAAGCTTCCTTAGGGGAAGAGCAGGGGTAGCGTGAGCAAAAGTGCATGCTAGGAAACTGCACGGCATGTGTAGGGAATGGCATATTGTCTCTTTTATCTGGAGGGCAGGAACATATGGGAATAAGGGAAAATAGGATTGGAAAGAATTGTTAGCCATATGGTGGGAGTCTTTGAGTGCTAAACGAAAGGGTTTTACCTTTATATGGTGATAGTGCTTGTGAAAATTTTTATTAGGGGAATTTTCTTATCTGTATAACATGGGCAATAAATGTATCTATTTTACGAAATGATTATGAGAATTAAATGAGATATCTCTTACAGAGTTGCTTATCTTAGTGCCTGGCCCATAGTAAGCATTCAATAAATTTTATTGTTAGTTTTAAGTCGTCAGAGGGTTTCCGACAGAGTCTTGGAGGTGGTAGATAATGTCATGTGATGAGGGTGGTGTTATAAGTAACTGTTTCACACTTTAATATATAATTCATACTTAACTATATTTACCTGTTTCCTGCTGGAGAATTTTATATGTATTTAGGTTATTGATAACTTTTTTATAGTAAACATGGGAAGTGGCAATATAGAAGAGGAATGAGAAGTCTAGATTTTGGAGTCAGATTTGATTTCAAACCTAGTTTCCCTGCTTATTATCTGTGGGGCTTGGGCAAGTTATTTTTCTTCTTCTTGAGAAGAAAATGTGCTAGCCTTTCCTCATTTGTAAACTGGTAATCACAATACCTATAGCCCTCAAAATGGCTCTGAATAAGTTCCCGTCCCCCCAGCGTTAAATAGAGTGTACCTCTTGAACTTTCATCGTAATTTTCAGCAGTGTTGAAGATAGTTGGACACCCTCTCCTTTAATTTTTTAAAATTTTTTGTTTTTTAAATTATTATTTTTTGAGATGGAGTCTTGCTCTGTTGCCAGGCTGGCGTTCAGTGGCGTGATCTTGGCTCACTGCAACGTCTACCTCCCAGTTCGAGCGATTCCCCTGCCTCAACCTACCAAGTAGCTGGGACTACAGGTACATGCCACCACACCTGGCTAATTTTTTGTATATTAGTAGAGATGGGGTCTCACCATGTTGGCCAGGATGGTCTCAATCTCCTGACCTCATGATCTGCCCATCTTGGCCTCCCAAAGTGCTGGGATTACAGGCGTGAGTCACTGTGCCCGGCTATTATTTTTGAGACAGGGTTTCACTTTCTCACCCAGTCTGGAGTACAGTGGCACGATCTGGGTTCACTGCAACCTCTGCTTCCTGGGTTCAAGTGATTCTCCTGCCTCAGCCTCCCAGATAGCTGGGGTTACAGGCATGCACCACCATGCCTGGCTAATTTTTGTATTTTTTTTTTTGGGACGGAGTTTCGCTCTTGTTACCCAGGCTACGGTGCAATGGCGTGATCTCGGCTCATTGCAACCTCCACCTCCTGGGTTCAGGCAATTCTCCTCCCTCAGCCTCCTGAGTAGCTGGGATTACAGGCATGTGCCACCGTGCCCAGCTAATTTTTTGTATTTTTAGTAGAGACGGGGTTTCACCATATTGACCAGGATGGTCTCGATCTCTTGACTTCGTGATCCACCCGCCTAGGCCTCCCAAAGTGCTGGGATTACAGGCGTGAGCCACCGTGCCCGGCCAATTTTTGTATTTTTAGTAGAGATAGGGTTTGCCATGTTGGCCAGGCTGGTCTCAAACTGCTGACCTCAGGTGATCCACCCGCCTCAGCCTCCCAAACTGTTAGGATTACAGGTGTGAGCCACTGCACCTCGCCTATTTTTTAAATGAAGATTTTCATTGTGAAGTATCTCACTCATACAGAAGGATAAAAAAACCTATATGTACACTTTCAGTAATAAGAAAGTGCACACATCTGTAACTGCCACCCAGATTAGAGAAAAAGAACATTACCAGGACTTCAGAAGCCTGTGTGTTCCTCTTGAATCAGGTTGTTTTCTCTTCCTTATCCTGACTTTTGTGGTAACCATTCCCTGTTTTCCTAAATGGCTTTACCATCTCCATATACAGTCCAACAATGTGTTACTTAGTTGCCTGCTTTTAGCTTTATGCATGGAATACTCTGAGTTTCATGTAGTATTTTGTAGTATTATGAAATCGTACAGTAGATAGTCTCCAACTTACTTCCCACGTTCAACATTTGTGAGATTCTTTCATGTCGTTGTGTGTACCTCTCTGGTTTATTTAGTTTTCCTGTTATATCGTATTTATTTCATTGTGTGTTTATACTATAGTTTATTCTAATATTGATTGTTTCCAACTTTATTATTTTGAACAATGCTGCTATGAATATTCTTGACTCTCGCTACTGGTGCACATTTGTAAGAGTTTCTCCAAGGTATACGCCCAAGAGGCAGAATTACTGGGTCATAGAGTGTATGTACACTTGACTTCGCCTGTTAATGCCAAACATTTTCTCTCTGTGGTTTCTAGAATACAGCACTCTTCTGGTTACTTCTTTGCTAGCTTACCTTCTTCTATCAGCGCTTAAATATCAAAGTCCCTCAATCCTTGGTTATAGGGCCCCTTCTTTTCTTACTCTGTTCTCCGCCAAGGAGGTCTCATTAATTTTCTGGGGTCAAAGCTCACTTTTTAGAACTACACATTCCATATGTCCAAGTGCCCATTTAACACCTCTACTTGAGTGTCTTTTTATTTATTTATTTTTATTTTTAATGAAAAAGAATTTTTTTGGAACAGGATCTTGCCCTGTTGCCTAGGCTGGAGTGCAGTGGTGCAATCATGGCTCACTGCAGCCTTGAACTCTTGGGCTCAAGTGATCCTCCCATCTCAGCCTTCTGAGTAGTTGGGACTGCGGACGTGAATCACTGCATGTGGCTAACTTTTTAAATTTTTTGTAGAGATGAGGTCTCACTGTGTTGCCCAGGCTGGTCTTGAACTCCTGGCCTCAAACGATCCTTCTACCTCAGCCTCCCAAAGTGCTAGGATTACAAGTGAGAGCCACTGCTTAAGCGTCTTAAAGACACTTTAGATTTGAAATGTCTAAGTCCAAATTCATGATTTTTACCATCCCCTATCCCCACCCAACCCAGTCTTCTAGTTTTGCATATCTCAGTGGATGGTGCTACCGTCAATCCTATTAGCCAAGCCAGAAATTTATGGATCATCGTTGATATCCCTGATTCCTTCCCCATATTCTATCACTATATTTTATCTGATTTACCTCCTAAGTATCTCTTTCAACTTCCACCAGTCTAGCTGAAGTACTGTTCTCATTGCCTAGAATATTAGCCTTCAGCTAATTTCTCTGCATCCAGTTTTGGCCATCTCCTGCCTGTTCTTCCAACTATAGTTAAAAGGATAAAAGCAAAATAAAACAAAAGCAGTCTTCTGTTTCAGCATTTCCTTTATCCTGAGAACTTCCCAGTGCTCTTAGGGTAAAGACGAGGTCTTCAGGGAGTTGGCCCCCCGACCTCACCAGCTGTATCTGTTGCCTACCCCCCGCCACTGCTGTGCTTCAACTCTAGGGCTCTCCTTTTAGCTTCTCAAGAATTTTCTTCCTTCAACCCTCCCTCTACCCTTTGCATAGGTTTTTCTTTCCACCTAGAATACTCCCTTCTTCTCTGCACCTCAAATTTCATTTCTGTTCATTCATTAGATACCAGTTCAACTATTCCTTCCACAGAGAAGCCTTTCTTTACCTCCAGACCAGGTCAGGGATTCTTTCTTTCTTTCTTTTTTTTTTGAGACAGGGTCTCCCTTTGTTGCCCAGGCCAGAGTGTGCAGTGTCATGTTCCTGGCTCACTGCAGTGCCAACCTCCTGGGCTCAAGTGATTCTCCTACCTCGGTCTCCCCAGTAGCTGGGACTATAGGCATGTGACACCACATCTGGCTAATTTTTATTTTTAATTTTAGTTTTTGATAGAGATGGGATTTTGCTATATTGCCCAGGCTGGTCTTGAACTCCTGGGCTCCATCAGTCTGCCTGCCTCAGCCTCTCAAAGTGTTGCGATTACAGCCTATTACATTATATATGCTCATGACAACCTGGGCTTTTCTTCATGACAGCTGTCATTGCATGTATTTAAACATTTTGGTAAATATTTTGTTAATTGCTATCTTCATCAATGGATTATAAATCTATTATTAGGTCTCAGTAAGTATTAGTTGAATCAATGATGTTGAATGAATGTATATAAATATATAAATATCTGGGACATATCCCGGCGTCTGGCAGTAGTACCTATTAAATGGCAGCTATTACTATTGGGATCCCTCGTGTCTTGCTAATTTTTTTAGGGTCCTGCTCAGGGTGCTGTTGGCTTTTTGCACTTCTTTCTGAGGGTCTTTCTGAGGACTTTTCCCTAGCATTTTTCCTCATTCTAGTAAAATGAAGACAGTGGTGGTCATTCCTTGTTCATTCAATGCTCATTCAGAAACTCGATTTACAATATTTACAATATTGTAAAAAATTAGAATACAATAAAAAATTAGAAGTATTTACAATATATTCTAATTTAATTCTCACAGTTCTATGTGGTAGGTATTCTATCTCCTTTTTATAGTTGAGGAAACAGGTACAGAGAGATTAAGAAACTTGCCCAAGGTCACTGAGTTAGTAAGGGCTGGAGCTGGAATTTGAATTTGTCGGCTTCATTCCAAAGCCCAATCTCTTAACTGTAATGCTGTGGAGTCTGAGATAGACTAGTGTCATCAGCTCAGGATGGTGCGTGAATACATGTCCTCAATCTAAGTACTATTGTAGTCCAGAGAGAAGAGAAGAGAGAAGTTAGTCATTGGGTGAGGCAAATGGAGCATGTACAGTTAGGACTGGGACTTGTCCAGTGGGTAGACGTGCTGTCAATGGAGAGGAGTGTGGGTGGAAGCATTCCAGGCAGGTGAATTCCCTCACTTCTGGGGAGAAGGGATGTCAGTGGGAGAGAAGATTGAGTCTATGAAAGGAGATTTTAGAAATCACTGAATTTCCCTTATTTGGTGTCTCCTAGATAGTTTTGTGCCAGAATAATATCCGTAATCAGGCCCATATGAACAGAGTGGTCACCCACGAGCTCATTCATGCATTTGATCATTGTCGTGCCCATGTCGATTGGTTCACCAACCTCAGACACTTGGCGTGCTCAGAGGTGAGTTTTATTGTATGAGTTTTATTGCATTTTTCCCCAGAACCCTCTATGCGTGAATATTTTATTCAAGTGTGATTTATTTAAATGTATTCCTCTACCTTAGTCTTGAATTTCTGTTTTTAATTATCATTGAATAAACAGCTAGAGGAATTTAAAGTGTATTTTTAGAATTCTCTTAACTATATTATTTAAGTCCTAATAATAGTGATGACTGACTTTAATAAGCTATTAATTTTTTCCTATTGAATATGTTTTATAATATGAAAAAATAATAATTAACATTTACTGAGGGCTGTGCTCCAAATAGTGTTCTGTTTGCATAGGTTCTTATTTAATCTTCACAATAACGCACTTAGATAGGTATTATACTATTATTGTCCCTGTTTTATGTATGTGGAAAGTGAGACAGTTGTTTAGATTCCAAAGTTCATAAGTAGCAGAGGCAGGATTACAACCAGTGTTTTTAACTGGCTTGCCTGGTTGCCTTCCATAGAGCTCCTTGCTTGCCCTAGAGTAAAACATGCTCATCTCCAAAATACAGCATAAAAAGGTATTTATTACTAAGCACGTTGGATTGCTCTTGGAATATGGTCCTAGAGAGAGCATATTCTGCATATACATATACTTGCTTGTCATTAATTGAAGAATTCATTAAAATAATCTAAATCTCAAGCCTATACTTTATAACTTAGATTATTTTCCCTTTCTCTTTTTTTTTTTTGAGACGGAGTTTTGCTGTTGTTACCCAGGCTGGAGTGCAATGGCACGATGTTGGCTCACCGCAACCTCTGCCTCCTGGGTTCAGGCAATCTCCTGCCTCAGCCTCCTGAGTAGCTGGGATTAGAGGCATGCACCACCATACCCAGCTAATTTTTTGTATTTTTAGTAGAGACGGGGTTTCACCATGTTGGCCAGGATGGTCTCGATCTCTTGACCTTGTGATCCACCCGCCTCGGCCTCCCAAAGTGCTGGGATTACAGGCGTGAGCGACTGCGCCCAGCTATTTTCCCTTTCTCTTGAAATTAATATATAGCCCTCCTGCATCTAATTATAATTCCAATTATTTGGAGAATAGACTGAAACTTGAGTTTTTAAATAGATCTCTCTCTTGAGTGCTATGAAAATTAATTCCTTTTAACTAGTTAAAGTGTATTAAGTACTTTGAGCTCCTCAGAGGAATGTGGCCGTAATATTGTAGAAGGAACAAGAAGTGGGCCATTCTCTTTGTGATGAATTAGTAAAAAATGTGGTCAGGCTGCCTGTAGAATCTATGTGGGTAGTTCTTAGACTTTTTCATCCTTTGAAGTATAGTAAATCTGAAAATGTGTGCTAATTTCCGGCTGTCATGCTCATAGCATGATCAGTTTGGAATGTTCTTGATTCCTTGTGTTTTGTGTTGCTTCATTTTTCACAGGACAATCAAGTCCCTAGAGGAAGGTCATGAACTTACACTGGTTGGAGGGAAGTTCCAAGAGCGGTTGGGGCTAGGGTTGGGAGGGCCATGTGCTCCAAGTGTCTCAGATATTAATGCATTCAATTTGAAGCTCATGCTGAACCTGTTTATTTCAAGATGCATTCTTGAAGTACTTTTGTTAATTTCTACAAGTATTTCTATCTTGTTGAGTGTGTATATTTTAACTCTGAGGTCTAGCTCTCTGACTTTTGGTCCCAGAAGAAATTAGTTCTGTCAGGAAAGCTACAGCATGAAATTGAGAAAATTTCCTTTGGTAGGCGATTCAACTTTTCCCCATCTCTACCGCATATTTGGCATTGTCTAGCGTAGCTCATAGATATCTGTTCTTGTCAATAGAGTTTAAAAGTTCTTTAAGAAAAGGTCTTACAAATACTCTTTTCTCAGACAAAGATGCAAATTTTATATTCTTTTCTAATTTTAAAACATAGGTTGATATCATAAAGATATATAGAACACGAGCGTTTATTTTCTTTTTCTTTGTCTTCTGTTTGATAGGTTCGAGCTGCTAACCTTAGTGGAGACTGCTCACTTGTAAATGAAATATTCAGGTTCCATTTTGGATTAAAACAACACCACCAGGTAAAAACTAACATGAAATCACCTACTCTCCAGAGTGTTACGAGTGGAAATAATGAAAAAAGAAAGGAGAAGTACATTTAGTATTTGAAATTTGAAAGAACTTCCTATATGAAAAGAATACAAAGTATGTACCATTTAAACAAAGTAGATGGAATTTAGTTCTACTTTAAAATTATGGGCAAGCTATGTGAGTCAATGAGTGTGTGAGAGATTTTAATAATGAAAGGGGCTAAGATCTTGTACCTGGGATACTTTTTGATGGGGGTGGATAAGGAATGGAATTGAAATCACAGCCTGTCTTACTGTAATGCTAGCAACTCTTGACTTCTGTTTTCTACCATAGCATTCTGGAGACAAAAAGTGTTATCCCTTTCAGAACAGAGAGTGTGTTGTTGCACAGGTTATGGCTATGTCTCAGTGCACCTGTAAAGGCTATATAATGTGACAGAAAACCTTTGGCTTGGTGCAGACTTGACTATGATGAGCTTAGCTGAGAAGGGTTTGTGTAAGCAAAACAAAAACAAAAAGCAAAAGAGGTAGCTATAAGGCAAGATTATCCTGCTAGAAAGGCTTTGAGATCTGTATTTGATGGATGTGGGGAGAGGAAGTATAGAACTTATGGATTGATACCGAATGTGAGCAGTTCTGCCCAATGTCCATGCTTAGGAGAAAGGCTGGTCAGTGATTTTCTACAGTAAGAGCCTGCTGAGCCGGTTTGTGAAGTATGTGAACATCAGGCTATCAGTTCCAACTAGATGAAAAATGATAGGCTTGGAACGACAGGAAAGCCCTTGGTATTTTGGAAAAGAGAGTAACTCAACTCTGGGGTGGAGGTTGGAAAGTCACAGTGAGCTACTCAGAGAAATTGTGAACTTAGTGAATGGGAGCGAGAAGAAAAGCCTGCTGCCTGGGAAGGGTGATTACTCTGGACAGTGAGGTATTCAGCCTGTGCCAGGTCAGCTTAGTGATATGCCACTGACTTGTCTTGTGCTGCATGTTTTCTGTGCCCTTGAGTTCCTGCTTCTCTAGTGAATTCTGTGTTCTGGCTCTCAGTGGAGAGGGTGGAAGTGGGGTACACATCAGCACGCCCCTAGAGAAGAGAATAATGTGGTTAAAGCATGTGCTGGCATAGCTCATGGATATCTGCTCTTGTCAGTAGAGTTTGAAATTTTTTATTTTTTTGAGATGGAGTCTCTTTGTTGCCCAGGCTGGAGTGCAATGGTGCGATCTCAGTTCACTGCAACCTCCGCCTCCTGGGTTCAAAAGATTCTCTTGCCTCAGCCTCTCGAGTAGATGAGATTACAGGCATGTGCCACCATGCCTGGCTAATATTGTATTGTTTTTAGTAGATATAGAGTTTCTCCATATTGGCGAGGCTGGTCTTGAACTTCTGACCTCAGGTGATCTGCCTGCCTTGGCCTCCCAAAGTGCTGGGATTACAGGCATGAGCCACTGCACCTGGCGAAAAATTCCTTTAAAAAAAAGTTGTATGTATACTCTATTTTCAGAAAAATATGCTAATTTTACATTATTTCCCAATTTAAAAAATGTTAGTTGATATAATAAGGAAATAGAGCATGAATTTTTTTTCATTCATCTGTCTTTGTGATGGGTTTGAGATACACACAGTCTTTAAAAGAGAAGCTTTTTCCTTTTTACTGCTGGGTAGCAGCAGCAGAAAACAAATAGAAATAGCAATTGAACAGAAAATATGTGGAGGTAGTAGGAATGTGGCTGAGGAGGTCTTAGAGAATCGAGTTCCTGCCTTTGTATAGCATGTACCCAGAGAATAGAAACAGCAAGTAAAGTTACCAATTGTAAAATTGCACAGTCATACCTTTATTTTGACAGAAATGTATTATATATGAAAAGAAGTAAATCTGTGGTCTACACTTGTGTTTCCTAACCCTGTGGCTTCAGAAGACAAATTTTTGGTATCTTTTTATCTTTGAAGTGGAGAAATTTCTTCTCTTTCTAGCAATTGTTGTTTTGGCTTCAAATGGTTCTTCCTTTCCTTATTCCTTTATGCCTGGGGTGTATTTTTTTTAAAAATCAGTGTTTAGTGAAATTTAGGTTGAGAAACACTATATTCCAACATTAGTAAGTATCTCTAGCTTGAGCACACTGGCCAGGCCAAAGAAAAACTGGGAACATGCAGAGAAAATGGATGATTGTCAGGATGCACAGCCATCCAAACCAGTGTTTGGTTATTTTTAGGAAAAGGTCAAATGCCATTCTTCTTAGTTTTAGTTTGGGCCTGGGGAGAAATAAATGGATTAAAAGCTCTCCAAGAATTGGAATGGCAGGGCCTTATATTTATTAAATATTTAAATTAGAGTATTGAGAAATTCTAGTCTATTACTATGAAACATTAGATAAATTATTATTTTAGAAACAGAACTTTATTTTTTACTTTTTTTAAAACGAGACAGGGTTTCACCATTTGGCCAGGCTGGTCTCGAACTCCTGACCTCAGGTAATCTGCCTGCCTTGGCCTCCCAAAGTGCTGGGATTACAGGCATGAGCCATTGCACCTGGCAGAAACAGAACTTTAATATCTGTGTAAAGAACAGTCAGGAAAAAAAGTTGTTTAATTCTCCCCGCCCAAAACATAAAGATACTTTCCAGGTTTGGTTGGATATGTGTATGGTTTCCTGTTGCCTCTAGAGAAGACTGCCCTTCTCAAAGGAAAAGTTATCTAGCATTGGTCAACTGAAAAGAAAGAGGGTACAGAAGTGAAGTATATTTTAAATTTATTTATGAAAAACGTCAGTCAGAACCTTATAGACCTTTACTTTTGGCGATTTTGCAACTGGGAGATACTGTTAGGCAGACACTACCTCAAATTTCTGAGAATGACATCTGCTTATATTAGTGGGAAAGATGAGAAAATAGAGAGGGTCTTACTTATGCCTAAATAATTTTAGATTGAGCTAAAAATTCTCCTTAAGAGTTATGTATCTTGTTTTCTTCTTTGGAATGACAGAAATCAGTAAAATAGTATGAGAGGAAATTAATTTTATCAGACATTAAATAAAATGTATTATTTCATGATTAAATGTTTATATAAAATTAAAGCCTCATACTGTTCTTTCCTTTTAGACTTGTGTACGAGACAGAGCTACTCTTTCTATCCTGGCTGTTAGGAATATCAGCAAAGAAGTAGCTAAAAATGCTGTTGATGAAGTTTTTGAATCTTGTTTCAATGACTATGAACCTTTTGGAAGGATCCCACATAACAAGACTTATGCAAGATACGCTCATAGAGACTTTCAAAACCGTGATCGGTATTATTCAAATATATGAGCACAATGACATTTTATAAATACAGAACTTCCATCATCATGAAGAAAAAAAAATTTGGTTCTCAAGTGAACAAACATAAAATGTAAACAATCTATTCAATCCAGATAAAACAGAGAAGACTGTGATTCTAGCATACCATCAGAAAAAGCAACTATGGCAAAAAGTGAAATTGCTTTAAACTCCAAGGCAAACATTTTGTCTTTATAGCTAACCATTTAGTAAATACATAAATTACATTTTTGTATTTTAGTGATTTGTTTTTATTACATGTGATTATTTTAAAATTTGATTATGAAACCTGGGAAGTGTGCTCTTCCATGATGTTGATAGGTGACCACTATTGGTGTTTATGTTAAATGTAAAGAAATGTACACTGATCTCATTGTAGGACAGTTGTTGTTATAATGAAAGTTGGAAATAATTCATTCAGTGTCAATGTCATCCTCTCCCTATTCTTCTTTTATCATAGATGTGGGATCCACATAGCTTAATTTTTCGGGGACAGTCCTGGTTAGATTTTTTTTTCTTTTTAATAAAGGTGGTGCTCGAATTTTAGCTCCAGATTGACTGCAAGAACAAACCAGCAATACTGAGACAACTCACAGACCCTCTGAAGGAGTAGACTGCTCCTGCGGTACCCAGGAGCACCCCGAATACTGTGAGTGCCCCACTGCAGAAGTGGGAGAGGGAGACCCTCCTTTCCTGAATACACACCCCCACTGGAAAAACTGAAGTTTTGTTTGTGAGATAAATTTCTGACCTTATCTGGAGCTGAGTCACTTTAGAGAGCTGAGTGAAATACAGGGGTAGAGGAAGCAGCAGAAAGGCCCTGGGCGCTTGCTGGGTCCCCAAGCAGCCATTTCTGCTTGGCACCACAGAGATCCATTGTGAGGGCAGCCAGAGGAGCAGGGGTAAAACTCCACAGGGAGGAGGAAATCTCTAGCTGAACTTTTTAACAATTTGAATGGAATGAGAAGCCTCCTGGCCAGAACTCAGGGGAGGTGCAAATTCGGTGTGCAGAATCCACAGGTGGGGAAGAACCAAACCCTTTTCTTTCACAATTGGGTGGCAGGTAGCCTGGGGCAAATTTTCAAGCCTGATTCGCCCACCCCCTGCAAACTGACTTGGGGCTGGGGTGGGTGGGTGGCATGGCGGGAGTGAGACTGGCCCTTCGGTTTGCATGGGAACTTAGTGAGACCTGTGACTGCCAGCTTTGCCCCATTTCCCTGACAACCTGCATGACTCAGCAGAGACGGCCATAATCCTCCTAGATACACAACTCTAGTGACTTGGGCATCTTACCCCCAGCCCCCACAGCAGTCACAGCAGGACCCGCCCAAGGAGAGTCTGAGCTGAGACACACCTAGCCCTGCCCCAACCTGATGTTTCTTCCTTACCCACCCTGGTATCTGAACACAAAGGACATGTAATCTTGGGAGTTCTAGAGCCCTGCCCACCACAACCTCTTCACACTTCCACAACTGACGCTCTCTGGAAAGCGCCACCTCCTGGCAGAAGGCCAACCAGCACAAAAATAGAGCATTAAACTACCAAAGCCAAGAACCCTCATGGAATCCATTGCACCCTGCTGCCACCTCCACTGGAACATGCACTGGTATCCATGGCTGAGAGACCCATAGATGGTTCACATCACAGAATTCTGTGCAGACAGCACTCAGTACCAGCCCAGAGCTGGATAGAATTGCTGAGTGGCTAGACCCAGAAGAGAGACAACAATCACAGCAGTTTGGCTCACAGGAAGCCACATCCATAGGAAAAGGGGGCGGGTACTACATCAAGGGAACACTCCATAGGATAAAAGAATCTGAACAGTGACCTTCAGCACTAGACCCTACTCAAATGAGTAGGAGCCAGAAAACTAACCAATAAGACAAAACAAAAGTTCTTTGTAATAAGACAAAAAAAAGTTCTTTAACACCCACAAAAAAAATCACAGTAGTTCACCAGCAATGGATTCAAACCAAGAAGAAATCCCCAATTTACCTGAAAAAGAATTCAGAAGGTTAGTTATTAAGCTAATCAGGGAGGCACCAGAGAACGGCAAAGCCCAATGCAAGGAAATCCAAAAAATGATACAAGAAGTGAAGGGGAAAATATTCAGGGAAATAGAGAGCTTAAAGAAAAAAACAGTAAAAAATTCAGGAAACTTTGGATGCACTTTTAGAAATGTGAAATGATCTGGAAAGTCTGAGCAATAGAATTGAACAAGTAGAAGAAAGAAATTCATAGCTTGAAGACAAGGTCTTCAAATTAACCCAGTCCAACAAAGACAGAAAAAAGAATAAGAAAATATGAATGAAGCCTTGAACAAGTCTGGGATTATGTTAAATGACTAAACCTAAGAATAATCAGTGTTCCTCAGGAAGACAAGAATTCTGAAAGCTTGGAAAACATATCTGGGGAAATAATTGAGGAAAGCATCTCTTGCCTTGTGAGAGACCTAGACATCCAAGTACAAGAAGCACAAAGAACACCTGGGAAATTAATCACAAAAAGATTATTGTCTAGGCACATAGTCATTATGTTATTCAAAATTAACAAAAAGGAAAGAATCTTAAGAGCTGTAAGACTATAGCATGAGGTAACCTATAAAGGAAAACCTATCAGATGAATAGCAGATTTCTCAGTAGAAACCCTACAAGCAGAAGGGATTCTGGCCTTATCCTTAGCCTCCTCAAACAAAACAATTATCAGCTAAGGATTTTGTATCCAGCGAAACTAAGCATCATATATGAAAGAAAGATACAGTCTTTTCTGACAAACAAATGCTGAGAGAATTTGCCACTACCAAGCCACCACTACAAGAACTGCTAAAAGGAATTCTAAATCTTGAAACAAATCCTGGAAACACAACACATCAAAACAGAACCTCTTTAAAGCATAAGTCACATGGGACCCATAAAACAAAAGTACAAGTTAAAAAGCGAAAGCAAAACAAAAACAAAAATCACCCCAAAATACACAGGCAACAAAGAGCATGATGAATGCAATGGTACCTCACATTTCAGTTGTGACATTGAATGTAAATGGCTTAAATGCTTTACCTAAAAGACAAAGAACTGCAGAATGGATAAGAACTCACCAATTATCTGCTGCCTTCAGGAGACTCAACTAACAAGTAAGGACTCACATAAAACTTAAAAGGAGTTGAAAAAAGGATTTTATGCAAATGGACACCAAAAGTGGGCAGGGGTAGCTATTCTTAGACAAAACAAACTTTAAAACAACAGCAGGGGCCGGGCGCGGTGGCTCAAGCCTGTAATCCCAGCATTTTGGGAGGCCGAGGCGGGTGGATCACCAGGTCAAGAGATCAAGACCATCCTGGTCAACATGGTGAAACGCTGTCTCTACTAAAAATACAAAAAATTACCTGGGCACGGTGGCACGTGCCTGTAATCCCAGCTACTCAGGAGGTTGAGGCAGGAGAATTGCCTGAACCCAGGAGGCGGAGGTTGCAGTGAGCCGAGATCGCGCCATTGCACTCTAGCCTGGGTAACGAGCGAAACTCCGTCTCAAAAACAAAAAAAACCAAAAAAAAACCCCCCAAAAACCAACAGCAGTTAAAAGAGACAAAGGGACATTATATAATGGCAAAAGGCTTTGTCCAACAGGAAAATATCACAATCCTAAACATATATGCACCTAACATTGGAGCTCCTAAATGAATAAAACAATTTCTAATAGACCTAAGAAATGAAATAGACAGCAACACAGAGTAGGGGACTTCAGGACTCCATTGACAGCACTAGACAGGTTACCAAGACAGCAAGTCAACAAAGAAACAATGGATTTAAACTATACCTTGAAACAAATGGACTTAATATATGTATACAGAACATTTCATCCAACAACCACAGAATACACATTCTATTCAACAGCACATGGAACTTTCTCCAAGGTAGACCTTAGGATAGGCCATACAATGAGCCTCAGTACATTTAAGAAAACTGAAATTATATCAAGCACTGTGAGACCGCAGTGGAATAAAACTGGAAATAAACTCCAAAAGGAACAATCAAAAGCATGCAAATACATGGAAATTGAATAACTTGCTCCTCAATGAGCAATAGGTCAAAAACAAAACCAAGATGGAAATTAAAAAATCTTTGAACTGAATGACAACAATGACACAACCTACCAAAACCTCTGGGATAAAGCAAAGGCAGTGCTAAGAGGAAAGTTCATAGCCCTAAACACTGACATCAAAAAGATTTTTAAAAGAGCACAAACTGACATTCTAAGGTCACACCTCAAGGAACTAGAAAAACAAGAACAAACCAAACCCAAACCCAGCAGAAGAAAGAAGTAACCAAGATCAGAGCAGAACTAAAGGTAATTGAAACAACAACAACAAAAATTCAAAAGATAAACAAAAAGCTGGTTCTTTGAAAAGGTAAATAAAGTAAATGGACCATTAGCAAGATTAACCAAGGAAATAAGAGAAAATCCAAATAACCTCACTAATAAACAAAACAGGAGATATTACAGCTGACACTACTGAAATACCAAAGATCACTCAAAGGTAATATGAATGCCTTTACACACATAAATTGGAAAACCTAGAAGAGATGGATAAATTCCTCGAAAAACATGACTCTCCTAGCTTAAACCAGGAAGAATTAGATACCCTGAACAGGCCAATAACAAGCAGCAAGATTGAAATGGTAATTAAAAAAATTACCAACAAAAAAAGTCCAGGACCAGATGGATTTACAGCAGATTTTTACCAGACATTCAGTGAAGAATTGATACCAATCCTCTTGACACTATTCCACAATATAGAGAAAGAAGGAATCCTCCCTAATTCATTCTATGAAGCTAGCATCACCTGAATACCAAAAACCAGGGAAGGACATAACTGAAAAAGAAAACTACTGACTAATATCCTTGATGAACATGAATGCTAAGATCATTAACAAAATACTAGCTAACCGAATCCAACAATATATTGAAAAAGTAATCCACCAGGATTAAGCAGGTTTCATACCAGGGGTGCAGGTATGGTTTAACATACACAAGTCAATAAATGTGATACACCACACAAACAGAATTAAAAACAAAAATCACACGATCATCTCAATAGATGCAGAAAAAGCATTCAACAAAATTCAGCATTGCTTTATTATTAAAACTCTTAGCAAAATGGATGTACAAGGGACATGCCTCAATGTAATAAAAGCCATCTATGACAGACCCACAGCCAACATAATACTGAATGGGGGAAAGTTGAAAGCATTTCCTCTGAGAACTGGAACAAGACAAGGATGCCTACTCTCACCAGCCTCTTCAACATAGTACTGGAAGTCCTACCCAGAGCAATCAGACAACGGAAAGAAATAAAGGGCATCCAAATTGGTAAAGAGAAATTCAGACTGTCACTGTTTGCTGATGATATGATTGTTTACCTTGAAAACCCTAAAGACTCCTCCAGAAAGCTCTTAGAACTGATAAAAGAATTCAGCAAAGTTTCTGGATACAAGATTAATATACACAAATTAGTAGTTCTTCTATACACCAACAGTGACCAAGCAGAGAATCAAATAAAGAACTCAGCCCCTTTTATAATAGCTGCAAAACAAAACAAAACAAAAACAAAAACCTTAGGAATATACCTAAACAAGGAGTCAAAATACCTGTACAGGAAAACTACAAAGCAATGCTGAAATAAATCATAGATCACACAAATAAATGGAAACACACCCCATGCCCATGAACGGGTAGAATCAATATTTTGAAGATGACCATACTGCCAAAAGCAATCTATAAATTCAGTGCATCTCCATCAAAATACCACCATCATTTTATACAGAATTAGAACAATTCTAAAATTCTTATGGAACCAAAAAGCCCACATAGCCAAATCAAGACTAGGCAAAAAGAACAAATCTGGAGGCATCACGCTATCTGCTTTCAAACTATACTGTAAGGCCATAGTCACCAAAACAGTATGTTACTGCTATAAAAATAGGCACATGGACCAACAGAATACAATAGAGAACTCAGGAGTAAACCCAAATACTTACAGTCAACTGATATTTGACAAAGCAAACAATATAAAGTGGGGAAAGGACACCAATGGTGCTGGGAGAATTGGCTAGCCAGATGTAGGAAAATAAAGTTGGATCCTATCACTTTATACAAAAATCAACTCAAGATGGATTAAGGACTTAAACCTAAGACCCAAAACTGTAAAAATTTTAGAAGATAATTTTGGAAAAATTCTCGACATTAGCTTAGGCAAGGATTTCATGACCAAGAACCCAAAAGTAAATACAAGAAAAACAAAAACAGCTGGGACCTAATTAAAGAACTTTTGCATGGCAAAAGGAACAGTCAGCAGAGTAAACAGACAACCCACAGAGTGGGAGAAAATCTTGACAATCTAGACATCTGACAAAAGACTAATAACCAGAATCTACAATGAACTCAAATAAATCAGTAGGAATAAAACAATCCCATCAAAAAGTGGGCTAAGGACATGAATAGAAAATTCTCAAAAGAAGTTGTACGAATGGCCAACAAGCATATGAAAAAATGCTCAACATCCCTAATAATCAGGGAAATGCAAATTAAAACCACAGTGCAGTACGACCATACTCCTGCAAGAATGGTCTTAATCAAAAAGTCAATTAACAAGTAGATGTTGGTGTGGATGCAGTGATCAAGGAACACTTTTACACTGCTAGTGGGAATATAAACTAGTACAGCCACTATGGAAAACTGTGGATATTCCTTAAATAACTAAAAGTAGAACTTCTATTTGATTCAGCAATCCCACTACTGGGTGTCTGCCCAGAGGAAAAGAAGTCATTATTTAAAAAAGACACTGAGACACATGTTTATAGCAGCACAATTCACAATTGCAAAATTGTGGAACCAACCCAAATGCCCATCAATCAATGAGTGGATAAAGAAACTGTGATATCTATATCTGTATCTATATCATCTATATATCTATATCTTTATCGATATCTGTATCTGTGGTGGAATACTGATGGCTCAGCCATAAAAAGGAATGAATTAACAGCATTTGCAGTGACTGGATGAGGCTGGATATTATTACTTTATGTGAAGTAACTCAGGAATGGAAAACCAAGCATCATATGTTCTCACTGATAGGTGGGTGCTAAGCTATGAGGAAACAAAGGCATAAGAATGATTCAGTGGAATTTGGTGACTTTGGGGAAAGAGAGGGAGGGGGGCCGAGGAATAAAAGACTGCAAATATGGTACAATGTATACTGCTTGGGTGATGGATGCATCAAAATCTCACAAATCACCACTAAAGAACTCACACATGTAACCAAATACCACCTGTACCCCAATAATTTATGGAAAAAAAAATAAATAAAATAAAATTAAGCAAACTAAAACCATAACAAATAAAGGCAGTGCATTAAATTCATAATACAATCAAATTTAATTTTTGTATATTAATAATATTTTTCATATGATGATTCTCAAATCTTTTAGGCACTATATCTGAATTTTGGATCCAGAAAGCATGGTCATTGTGTATATAGCCCTTAACACAGGCATTACCTGCATCTTCCACCTGTTCCTAGCAGCTGTATTTTTAACCTGCTCCTAGCAAACATCATTTGGCCTATGTCTAGATTGATAGATGGTGATGCCTATGTGTAGATGTGGCTGATTAGACGTTTAAAGACAGTTAAACTAGCAGGATTTATTCTTTTGAGCTAAAATTTTATTAAATATAAATTAAAAGTAGTATCTCAAGACTATTAACTTATCAAACATTTAAAACAAGATTTGAGGATTGTGGGAAGATAATAGAGAAAGAAGCACCAGAAATCTGTTTTCCCACTTAGGTAAACATTATAGAAATAGAATCTGATGTAACTATTTTGGAACTCTGGGTCTATTGAAGCCTTGCAACATCCAGAGAAAAGCTTGGAGAGTAGTTTGTGGTTCATTTTGATCAATTTTAGCTCTTAGCACAGTAGCAGCTAACCATCCCCCATCCCCTATCCCTGTGGCAGATAGCTGTGCACATGTTCCTGGAGAAGCTTGCATGCAGGTTGTGGGGGCCAAGGTGGACAAAAAAAAAAAAAAAAAAGACTCTGTCCTCCAAATAGTGGAGATCTCTGCTTTGATTGCCTATTGCTGCTTCTGATCTGATTACAGAGGTTCAGAGGTATGCAGACATTGTGGTTGCACCTCCCTTCATTGTTGCATGTTCTCACCTATGGGAGCTAAAATTTAAAGAAAATGAACTCATGGAGATAGCAGAATGATAGTTACAAGAGGCTAGGAAGGGTAGTGGGGTGGGGGTGTGGGTGTAGGTGTAAGGGAGGGGAAATTGGGGATGGGTAATGGGTAAAAAAATAGAATGGACAAGACAGTATTTCTAGCAGAACAGGGTGAGTGTAGTAAAAAATAATTTAAATGTACATTTAAAATAAGTGTGTAATTCAAAACACAAATGCTTGAGGTGGGGGATACCCCATTTATCTAGATGTAATTATTATGCATTGCCTGCCTATTTAAAAATGTCTCATGTATCTTATAAATATACCTAATATGCTCCCACAAAAATTAAAAATAAAATTTAATTAAAAAAGAACTAGCAAAAGATGCTCAGAGAACTAAAGGAAGGCATGAAGAAAGTTAAGACTATGTATAAACAAAATAGGAATATTAAGAGAAAACCTAGAAAGGAAAAAATTTCTGAAGCTGGAAATTTCAATAATTGAAATAAGAAATTCACTAGAAGGATTCAAAGGCAGATTTGAGCAAGCAGAAGAAAGAATCAGCAAACCTTAAGATAGGACAATGGAAATTAGCAAGTCTGAGGAACAGAAAGAAATTGAAGAAAAGTAAACACAGCCTAGGAGTCCCATGGGACAATATCAAGCAGACCAATATGTACATTGTGGGAGTTCCAGCAGAAGAGAGAAAGAAAGGGGTAGAGAGAATATTAGAAGAAATAATGGCTGAAAACTTCTCAAGTTTGATGAAAGCCATAAATATAAACATCCAAGAAGCTCAACAAATTCCAAGTAGGATGAACTCAAAGATAGCCACATTGAAACATATTATAATCAAACTGTCAAAAGACAAATAAAGGCCTTTGTCTCTTGCTGCAACCAGAGCTCCAGTTCTTGTGTTCACTTTTCTGTTTCTTCTAGTTCTAGAGGCCCAGCCTCTGTGACCCTGTGATCTGCAGAAATTGGGAGATCCACTGCTAAGATAGCAGGACACCCTGGAAGCCTAGAAACGAGATCATTGACATTTAGGGATGTGGTCATAGAATTCTCTCTGAAGGAGTGGCAATGCCTCTACACTACACAGTGGAATTTATATAGGAATGTGATGTTAGGGAACTACAGGAAAATGGTCTCCCTGGGTATTGCTGTCTCTAAGTCAGACCTGATCACCTGTCTGGAGAAAAATAAAAAGCCCTGGAATATGAAGAGACATGAGATGGTAGCCAAACCCCCGAGACCTTTGGCCAGAGCAGGACATAGAGGTTTTTTTTTTTTTTCAAAAAGTTATACTGAAAAGATATGGAAAATGTGAATATGAGAATTTACAGTTAAGAAAAGTAAGTAAAAGTGTGGATGAGTGTAAGGTGCACAGAAAAGGTCATAATGGACTTAACCAGTGTTTGACAACTAACCAGAGCAAAATATTTCAATGTGATAAATGTGTGAAAGTATTTTATAAATTTTGAAATTAAAATAGACATAACATAAGACATACTAGAAAGAAACCTTTCAAATGAAAAGAGTGTGTCAAATCATTTTGCATGCTTTCATACTTAACATAAAAGAATTTATTCTAAAGACAATTCCTACAAATGTAAAGAATGTGGGAAAGCCTTCAATTAGTCCTCAGTTTTTACTAAACATAAGAGAATTCACACTGGAGAGAAACCCTACAAATGTGAAGAATGTGGCAAAGATCTCTTTATTTTATTTTTATTTTACTATTTTATTTTATTTTGAGATGGAGTCGTGCTCTGTTGCCCAGGCTGAAGTGCAGTGGCACAATCTCAGCTGACTGCAGCCTCCACCTCCTGGGTTCAAGTGATTCACCAGCCTCAGCCTCCAAGTAGCTGGAATTACAGGTGCACACCACCAAGACTGGCTAATTTTTGTATTTTTTTTTTTTTTTTTTTTTGAGACAGAGTCTTGTTCTGTCACCTAGGCTGGAATACAGTGGTATGATCTCAGCTCACTGCAACCTCTGCCTCCTGCATTCAGGTGATTCTCCTGCCTCAGCTTCCTGAGTAGCTGTCCCAGCTACTCAGGTGCCAGTCACCACACCCAGCTAATTTTTGTATTTTTGTAGTGACTGGGTTTCACCATATTGACCAGGCTAGTCTCAAACTCCTGACCTTGTAATCTGCCTGCCTGGCCTCCCAAATACTGGGATTACAGGCGTGAGCCACCGTGCCCAGCCTAATTTTTGTATTTTTTTTCGAATAATTCTTTTATTGCATTTTAGGCTTTGGGGTACATGTGAAGAACATGCAAGATTGTTGCATAGGTACACACGTGGCAGTGTGGTTTGCTGCCTTCCTCCCCATCACCTATATCTGGCATTTCTCCCCATGCTATCTCTCTCCAACTCCCCACCCCCCGCTGTCCCTCCCCTATTTCCGCCCAACAGACCCCAGTGTGTGGTGCTCCCCTCTCTGTGTCCATGTATTCTCATTGTTCACCCACCTATGAGTGAGAACATGCAGTGTTTTATTTTCTGTTCTTGTGTCAGTTTGCTGAGAATGATGGTTTCCAGGTTCATCCATGTCCCTACAAAGGACATGAACTCATCGTTTTTTATGGCTGCATAGTATTCCATGGTGTATATGTGCCACATTTTCCCTGTCCAGTCTATCATCAATGGACATTTCGTTGGTTCCAGGTCTTTGCTATTGTAAACAGTGCTGCAATAAACATTTGTGTGCATGTGTCCTTATAGTAGAATGATTTATAATCTTTTGGATATATACCCAGTAATGGGATTGCTGGTTCAAATTGAATTTCTGTTTCTAGGTCCTTCAGGAATCGCCACACTGTCTTCCACAATGGATGAACTAATTGACACTGCCCCCCACAGTGTAAAAGTGTTCCTGTTTCTCCACATCCTCTCCAGCATCTGTCTCCAGATTTTTTAATGATCGCCAGTCTAACTGGCATGAGATGGTATCTCAATGTAGTTTTGATTTGCATTTCTCTAATGACAAGGGATGATGAGCATTTTTAAATATGTTTGTTGGCCTCATGTATGTCTTCTTTTGTAAAGTGTCTGTTCATATCCTTTTCCCACTTTTGAATGGGCTTGTTTGTTTTTTTCTTGTAAATCTGTTTTAGTTCTTTGTAGATTCTGGATATAAGTCCTTTGTCAGATGAGTAGATTGAAGAAATTTTTTCCCATTCTGTTGGCTGCCAATTCACTCTAATTACTGTTTCTTTTGCTGTGCAGAAGCTGTGGAGTTTGATTAGGTCCCGTTTGTCTATTTTGGCTTTTGTTGCCAATGCATTTGGTGTTTTGGTCATGAAGTCCTTGCCTATGCCTATGTCCTGAATGGTTTTGCCTAGACTTTCTTCTAGGATTTTTATGGTATTAGGTCTGATGTTTAAGTTTTAATCCATCTGGAGTTAATTTTAGTGTAAGGTGTCAGGAAGGGGTCCAGTTTCTGCTTTCTGCACATGGCTAGCCAGTTTTCCCAACACCATTTATTAAACAGGGAATCCTTTCCCCATTGCTTGTTTTTGTCAGGTTTGTCAAAGATCAGATGGTTGTAGACATGTGGTGTTGCCTCCAAGGCCTCTGTTCTGTTCCATTGGTCTATATCTCAGTGTTGGTACCAGTACCATGCTGTTTTGATTACTGTAGCCTTGTAGGATAGTTTGAAGTCTGGTAGTGTGATGCCTCCAGCTTTGTTCTTTTTGCTTAGAATTGACTTGGCTATGCGGGCTCCCTTTTGGTTTCATATGAAGTTTAAGGTGGTTTTTTCCAGTTCTGTGAAGAACGTCATTGGTAGCTTGATGGGGATAGTGTTGAATCTGTAAATTACTTTGGGCAGTATGGTCATTTTCACGATATTGATTGTTCCTAACCATGAGCATGGAATGTTTCTCCATCTGTTTATGTCCTCTCTTATTTCGTTGAGCAGTGGTTTGTAGTTCTCCTGAAGAGGTCCTTTACATTCCTTGTTAGTTGTATTCTTAGGTATTTTATTCTCTTTGTAGGGATTGTGAATGGCAGTTCCTTCCTGATTTGGCTCTATTTAAGTCCGTTATTGGTGTATAGGAATGCTTGTGATTTTTGCACATTAATTTTGTATCCTGAGACTTTGCTGAAGTCGCTTATCAGTTTCAGGAGATTTTGGGCTGAGATGATGGGGTCTTGTAAATATACAATTATGTCATCTGCAAGTAGAGACAGTTTGACTTCCTCTTTTCCTATTTGAATACCATTTATTTCTTTTTCTTGCCTGATTGCCCTGGCTAGAACTTCCAATACTATATTGAATAGGAGTGGTGAGAGAGGGCATCCTAGTCTATGCCAGATATCAAAGGGAATGCTTCCAGTTTTTGCCCATTCAGTATGATATTGGCTGTTGGTTTGTCATAAATAACTTTTATTATTTTGAGATACATTCCATCAATACCTAGTTTATTGAGGGTTTTTAGCATAAAGGGCTGTTGAATTTTGTCAAAGGCCTTCTCTGCATCAATTGATATAATCATGTGGTTTTTGTCTTTGGTTCTGTTTATGTGGTGAATTATGTTTATAGACTTATGTATGTTGAACCAGCCTTGCATCCCTGGGATGAAGCCTACTTGATCATGATGGATAAACTTTTTGATTTGCTGTTGCAATCCGTTTGCCAGTATTTTATTGAAGATTTTTGCATCTATGTTCATCATGGATATTGGCCTGAAGTTTTCTTTGCTTGCTGAGTCTCTGCCGGGTTTTGGTATCAGGATGATGTTGGTCTCATAGAATGATTTGGGAAGGATTCCCTCTTTTTGGTTTGTTTGGAATAGTTTCAGAAGGAATGGTACCAGCTCCTCTTTATAGTCTGGTAGAATTTGGCTGTGAACCCATCAGGTTCTGGGCTTTTATTTGGTTGGTAGGCTATTAATTGCTGCCTCAACTTTTGCCCCTGTTATTGGTCTATTCAGGGTTTTGACTTCTTCCTGATTTAGGCTTTGGAGGATGCAAGTGTCCAGGAATTTATCCATTTCTTCCAGGTTTACTAGTTTATGTGCCTAGAGTTGTTTGTAATAATCCTGATGATGGTTTGTATTTCTGTGGAATCTGTGGTGATATCCTCTTTATCAGTTTTTATTGCATCTGTTTGATTATTCTCTCTTTTCTTTTTTATTAATCTGGCTAGTGGTCTATTTTGTTGATCTTTTCAAAAAACCAGCTCCTGGATTTATTGATTTTTTTGGTGGTTTTTTTGTCTCTATCTTTTTCAGTTCTGCTCTGATCTTAGTTATTTCTTGTCTTCTGCTAGGTTTTGAGTTTTTTTGATCTTGCTCTTCTAGCCCTTTCAATTTCGATGATAGGGCATCAATTTTAGATCTTTCCTTGCTTCTCATGTGGACATTTATTGCTATATATTTTCCTCTAGACACTGCTTTAAACGTGTCCCAGAGATTCTGGTATGTGGTGTCTTTGTTCTCGTTGGTTTCAAATAACATCTTTATTTCTGCCTTCTTTTCATTTTTTATCCAGTCACCATTCAAGAGCCAGTTGTTCAGTTTCCACAAAGCTGCGTGGTTCTGAGTTAGTTTCTGAATTCTGAGTTCTACCTCGATTGCACTGTCGTCTGAGAGACTGTTTGTTATGATTTCCATTCTTTTGAATTTGCTGAGGAGTGATTTACTTCCAATTATGTGGTCAATTTTAGAGTAGATGCAATGTGGTGCTGAGAAGAATGTATATTCTGTGGATTTGGGGTGGAAAGTTCTGTATATGTCTATTAGATTTGCTTGGTCCAGGTCTGAATTGAAGTCCTGGATATCTTTGTTAATTTCCTGTATTGTTGATTTGTGTAATATTGACAATGGGGTGTTATAGTCTCCCACTATTACTGTGTGGGAGTCTAAGTCTCTTTGTAGGTCATTAAGAACTTGCTTTATGTATCTGGGTGCTCCTGAATTGGGTGTGTATATATTTAGGATCGTTAGCTCTTCTTGTTGCATTGATCCTTTTACCATTATGTAATGTCCTTCTTTATCTCTTTTGATCTTTTTTGATTTAAAGTCTATTTTATCAGAGACGAGAATTGCAACTGCTGCTATTTTTTTTTGCTCTCCATTTGCTTGGTAAATCTCCCTCTATCGCTTTATTTTGATCCTTTTTGTATCCTTGCATGTGAGATGCATTTCCTGGATACAGTACACCAATGGGTTTTAGGTTTTTACCCAATTTGCCAGTCTGTGTCTTTTGATGGGGGCGTTTAGCCCATTTACATTTAGGATTAATATTGTTATGTGTGAATTTGATCCTGGCGTTTTGATGCTAGCTAGCAGTTTTGCCCATTAGGTGATGCAGTTTCTTCATTGTGTCGATGCTCTTTACCATTTGGTATGTTTTTCGAGTGGCTGGTACTGGTCGTTCCTTTCTATGTTTAATACTTCTTTCAGGAGCTCTTGTAAAGCAGGCCTGGTGGTGACGAAATCTCTGAGTACTTGCTTGTTTGTAAAGGATTTTATTACTTCTTCACTTATGAAGCTTAGTTTGGCTGGGTATGAAATTCTGAGTTGAAAGTTCTTTTTTTTAAGGATGTTGAGTATTGGCCCCCACTCTCTTCTGGCTTGTGGGGTTTCTGCTGAGAGATCTGCTGTGAGTCTGATGGGCTTCCCTTTATGGGTAACCCGACCTTTCCCTCTGGCTGCCCTTAGCATTTTCTCCTTCATTTCAACCCTGGTGAATCTGACGATTATGTACCTTGAGGTTGCTCTTCTTGAGGAATATCTTTATGGTGTTCCTGTATTTCCTGGACTTGAATATTGGCCTGCCTTGCTAGGTTGGGGAAGTTTTCCTGGATAATATCCTGAAGAGTATTTTCCAGCTTGAATTCATTCCCTCCGTCACATTCAGGTACACCTATCAGATGTAGATTAGGTCTTTTCACATAGTCCCATATTTCTTGGAGACTTTGTTCATTCCTTTTTACCCTTTTTTCTCTAATCTTGCCTTTTCATATTATTTCATTGAGTTGATCTTCAACCTCTGATATCCTTTCTTCTGCTTGGTCAATTTGACTGTTGAAACTTGTGTATGCTTCACGAAGTTCTCGTGTTGTGTTTTTCAGCTAACAAGTTTATTCTTTTTAGCATTTCGTCAAATCTTTTTTCAAGGTTCTTAGTTTCTTTGCATTGGTTTAGAACATGTTCTTTTAGCTCAGTGAAGTTTCTTATTACCCACCTTCTGAAGCCTGTTTCTGTCAATTCATCATACTCATTCTCCATTCAGCCTTATTCCCTTGCTGGTGAGGAGTTGAGATCCCTTGTAGGAGGAGAGGCATTCTGGTTTTGGGTGTTTTCATCCTTTTTGTGCTGGTTTCTTCCCATCTTTGTGGATTTATCCATCTGTCATCTTTGTAGTTGTTGGCTTTCAGATTGGGTCTCTGAGTGAATGTCCAGTTTGTTGATGATGAAGTTATTTTTTTCTGTTTCTTAGTTTTCCTTCTAACATTCAGGCGCCTCTTCTGTAGGACTGCTGAGGTCCACTCCAGTTCCTGCTTGCCTGGGGATCACCTGCAGTAGCTGCTCGTTTCTTCTGCTATCTTTGTCCCAGAGGGACAAAGATGTCAGTCTGAGCTTTCCTTTATGAGCTTTCCTTTATGAAGTGACTCTTTGGATATATGGGGGTCAGGGAGCTGCTTGAGGAGACAGTCTGTCCTTTATAGGAGCTCTAGTGCTGAGCTGTGAGCTCCCTTGTTCATTCAGAGATGCTTGGCAGGTACTTTAAGTCTGCTGCAGCAGAACTCATAAACCTCCCTTTGTTTTTTCCCAGGTGCTCTGTCCTGGGGAGTTAGGGCTTTATTTATAAGTCTCTGTCATGCTGCTGCCATTTTTCAGGGCTTCCCTGCCCAGTGAGAAGGCAGTCTAGTCACTGTCTGCCTGCAGAGGCTTTGCTGAGCTGCTGTGGGCTCTGCCCAGCTGCTGTGTGAACTTGATGCAGTCCCATTTATATGGGTATGGTTAGAACTGCCTCAGCAATGGTGGGCCACCTCTGTAATGGTGGACTCTCTCTGTAATGGCGGCTGCCTCAGCGATGGTGGGCTGCCTCAGCAATGGTGGACTACTTCCATAGTGGAGGACTGCCTCGGTAATGGTGGACGGCCCTCCCCCACAGAGCTGGACCATCCCAGGTTCAACAGTGCTTGCTGCTAAGCTCTCAATCCAGAGTGTTTCAGATGGCTATCTTTTGTGGGGGTTGGACCAGCTGAGCCTGATCACCTGGCTCCCTGACTCAGACCCCCACTTTTTTTTCCCCATTTAATGGGAGACTCTGTCTCCCAGGTGTTCTAGTTACCTGTTGGAAAGGCACTGGGATCTGTGTGATTTCCCATGTGGCCACCCACTGTGCCAGCTGAAACAGCCGTGCCCATGATTTGTAGTGCTTTTTTGCCTGGGAATCTCCTGGCCTGGCTCCCTGTTTCAGTCCCCTTTTCATCAGTTGAATGTGCAACTGTCTCCCAGGAGCTCCAATCGCTAGCTAAAATGGCGCTTGGACCCGTTTATTTTGCGCAGAGACCTGCAGAGCTGGGGCACTGGCCAAAACAGCTGTGCTGGCCAAAACAACTGCGCTGGCGACCCGTGGGGCTCCTCCGCCTGGGAGTCTCCTGGTCTGTGGGCAATAAAAATCCGTCTGTAAATGCGGCATCCACTCACCCTCTGCGTTTTCACTGGGAGCTGCAATCCTGAGCTGCTCCTAATCAGCCATCTTGGATCCATCCACCGGCAAAGATTTTTAACCAATCCTCAAAGCTTACTGTTCATAAGATAATTCATACTGGAGAGAGACCCCACATATGTGAAGAATGTGGCAATTTTTTGTAGTGGAGAAAACTACAAGTGTGAATAAGGTGGCAAAACGGTTTTTTAAAAATAATTTAAGTTCTGGGGTACATGTGCAGAATGTGCAGGTTTGTTACATAGGTATACATGTGACAGTGTCGTTTGCTGTATCCGTTACCCTGTCATCTACATTAGATATTTCTCCTAATGCTATCCTTCCCCTACCCTCCCACCCCCTGCTCTCCCTCCCCTAGACTCCACTCTGCAAAAGGCCCCAGTGTGTGTTGTTCCCCTTTCTGTCTCCATGTGTTCTCATTGTTAAACACTCACTTATGAGTGAGAACATGTGGTGTTTGGTTTTCTGTTCTTGTGTCAGTTTGCTGAGAATTAATGTTTCCAGCTTTATCCATGTCCCTGCAAAGGACATGAACTCATACTTTTTTGTGGCTACATAGTATTCTGTGGTGTACACGTGGAATGTGGTGAAACTTTTAACCAATTTTTGCACCTTATTGCCCAGAAAACCATTTATAGTTGAGAAAAAATGTACAAACAAAAAGAATGTAAAAAAGCCATTAATATTTGTTCACATCTTAATATCAGAGAGTTTATACTTAGTGAAAGCATTATAAGTGTAATTACTGTCAAATTTTTTTTTAGAAAATATAAGCTTTTAAAGTGAAGAAAAGTATATATTTTAAAGGCAAACATTATAAAGAAGGTTGTAGTACCTTTATTTGTATCACAGATCTTATTGTACACATTTTTACTACAGGAAAACCCTGAAGCAGTTGCTCAAACTTTGTTCAACATCAAAGAATTTATATTGAAGAAAAACCCTGCAAATGTAATAAATTTGGAAAAACATTTTTGCAATAACTACAGCTTAGAAAAATACCAGAGAGTTTATGTTAAAATATCATTTTGCAGATGCAGCAAACATAAAAAATATTTAATCCAAAATTAAGTCTATGTTAATATCAGATAATTGATAGCAGAAATAACTAAGGCACTGACACTTCAGACATTACAGTAAATCAGAATACTGAATATAGAAAATAATCCAAAACTAAAGTTGGTAGACAAATTATTTGTATATAACTTAAAAAAGGGAAGACTTTTTGAAGAGTTATAATTGCATTTAAAGTATACTTTTTTGGAAAAATATGCTAATGTTTAAAAAATTGAATTATATAATTTAAGTCTAAAATTACTTCATGTTTCTTTATTCCTATTGTGTTTACATGTGGAAGCATGTGATAAGTTGTTTCTGCATCAAAGATATGACAGATTCTTTTTCATTAGATGGGCATTATTTGTAATATTTTCTTTTGAGACCGAGCTTCACTGTTGTTACCCAGACTGGAGTGCAATGGCATGATCTCGGCTCACTGCAACGTCTGCCTCCTGGGTTCAAGCAATTCTCCTACCTCAGCCTCCCAAGTACCTGGGGCTACAGGTGCGTGCCACCATGCCCAGCTAATTTTTGTATTTTTAGTAGAGACGGGGTTTCACCTTGTTGACCAGTATGGTCTTGATCTCTTGATCTCGTGATCCACCTGCCTTGGCCTCCCAAAGTGCTGGGATTATAGGTGTGAGCCACTGCACCTGGCTTGTAATATTTTCTATGGGGGAGTAAGGACATTAAAATATAAGATGTATGATGAATATCTTAAAAAGACTCTTTGTGGTTAACATGGAAGCAACTCAAATGTCCATTGATGCATGCATGGATAAGCAAAATATGGTATATTCACATAATGGAATATTATTTATGTATAAAAAGGAAGGAAATTCTGACACATGCTATGACATGGGTGAACCTTGAAGACTTTATAGTAAATAAAATAATTCAGACAAAAAAGGACGAATATTGTATGATTCCATTTATATGAGATACTTATAGTAGTCAAAATCATAGAGGCAAAAGCTGGTTCAGGGATTGGGAGAGAAGAGAACAGGGAGTTATTGTTTAATGTGTATGAAATTTTAATTTTAAAAGAGGAAAAGTGTTCTGGAGATGGAGGATGCTGGTGGCTACACAAGAGTGTGAATGTACTTAATAGCACTGGACCATACACTTAAAAGTAGTTAAGATAGGGCCAGATGCTGTGGCTTATGCCTGTAATCCCATCACTTTAGGAGGCCAATGGGAGCAGATCCCCTGTGGTCAGGAGTTCAAGAGCAGCCTGGCCAACATGGTGAAACCCCATCTCTACTAAAAATACAAAAATTAGCCAGACGTGATGACAGGCGCCTGTAATCCCAGCTTTTCAGGAGGCGGAGGTTGCAGTGAGCCGAGATGGCACCACTACACTCCAGCCTGGGTGACAAGAGTGATACTTGGTCTTAAAAAAAAAAAAAAAGTCCTCACTCACCACGCCCATGCCCTGTAGCCACCCCACAGAAATGCTTCAGTTATACACAGTTTTTTGCCAAATGAGACCAGTGTCCAGGGTACTGGCTCCTCATCTCACTCAGGTTTAGGCCAAAGATTTAAAATATGGTGCAGATGCCTGAGCCTTAATGCTTTAAGGGGTAGACCTTTTGGCCACACTGTAGCTGTTACAATGGGGTCAAAGGGAAGAACAGTGATTATTGAGCAGCGCTGGGGAAGTCTCAAAGTAACAAAAGATGGTGTGACTGTTGCAAAGACAATTGACCTAAAGACTAACTATAAAAATATTGGAGCTAAACTTGTTCAGGATGTTGCTAATAATACAAATGAAGAGGCTGAGGATGGCACTACTACTGCTACTGTAGTGGCATGCTGTATTGCCATGGAATTCTTTGAGAAGATTAGCAAAGGTGCTAATCCAGTGGAAATTGGAAGACGTGTGATGTTAGCTGTTGATGCTGTAATTGCTGAACTTAAAAAGCAGTCTAAACCTGTGACCACCCTTGAAGAAATTATGCAGGTTGTTACAGTTTCTGCCAATGGACACAAAGAAATTGGCAATATCATCTCTGATGCAATGAAAAAGGTTGGAAGAAAGGGTGTCATCACAGTAAAGGATGGAAAAACACTAAATGATGAATTAGAAATTATAGTGTACCGTCCATTGTACCTGCTCTTGAAATTGCCAATGCTCACTGTAAGCCTTTGGTCATAATTGCTGAAGATGTTGATGGAGAAGTTCTAAGTACACTCATCTTGAATGGGCTAAAGATTGGTCTTCAGGCTGTGGCAGTCAAGGCTCCAGGGTTTGGTGACAATAGAAAGAATCAGCTTAAAGATATGGCTATTGCTACTGGTGGCGCACTGTTTGGAGAAGAGAGGTTGACCCTAAATCTTGAAGACGTTCAGCCTCATGACTTATGAAAAGTTGGAGAGGTCATTGTGACCAAGGATGTGCTATGCTTTTAAAAGGAAAATGTGACAATGTTTAAATTAGAAAATGTATTCAAGAAACCATTGAGCAGTTAGATGTCATAACTAGTGAATATGAAAAGGAAAAACTGAATGAACAGCTGGCAAAACTTTCAGACGGAGTAGCTGTGCTGAAGGTTGGTGGGACAAGTAATGAAAAGAGAGTTACAGATGCCCTTAATGCTGCAAGGGTGGCTGTTGAAGAAGGCATTGTTTTAGGAGGGGTTGTGCTCTGCTTCAGTGCATTCCAGCCTTTGACTCATTGACTCCAGCTAATGAAGATAAAAAAACTGGTGCAGACATTATGAAAAGAATACTAAAGGCCGGGTGCGGTGGCTCAAGCCTGTAATCCCAGCACTTTGGGAGGCCGAGGCGGGTGGATCACGAGGTCAAGAGATTGAGACCATCCTGGTCAACATGGCGAAACCCCGTCTCTACTAAAAATACAAAAAATTATCTGGGCATGGTGGCATGTGCCTGTAATCCCATCTACTCAGGAGGCTGAGGGAGGAGAATTGCCTGAACCCAGGAGGTGGAGGTTGTGGTGAGCCAAGATCACTCCATTGCACTCCAGCCTGGGTAACAAGAGTGAAACTCTGCCTCAAAAAAAAAAAAAAAAAGAATACTAAAAATTCCAGCAATGACCATTGCTAAGAATGCAGGCGTTGAAGGATCTTGATAGTTGAGAAAATTATGCAAATTTCTTCAGAAGTTGGTTATGATGCTATGGTCAGATATTTTGTGAATATGGTGGAAAAAGTAATTATTGACCCAACAAACGTTGTGAGAACTGCTTTATTGGATGTTGCTGGTGTGGCCTCTCTGTTAACTCCAGCAGAAGTTGTAGTCACAGAAGTTCCTAAAGAAGAGAAGGACCCTGGAATGGTGCAAGGGTGGAATGGGAGGTAGTATGAGAGGTGTCATGTTCTAACTCCTAGAATAGTGCTTTACCTTTATTAATGAACTGTGACAGGAAGCCCAAGGGAGTGTTTCTCATTGATAACTCCAGATAAGCCAGTTGAAGAAAATGAAGAAAAGGCTGACTGATGTTTAAGAAATCACTATAACCACCATCACTTACCGGTTTCAGTTGACAAAATATATATTGCTGTCATTGTTCCTGCCTACAGATAATTGTATTTTTGAATAAAAAGACATTTGTACATAGGTACAAGAGCCATGTACCAGCGTACTGCTTTCAACTTAAATCACTGAGGCATTTTTACGACTATTCTGTTAAAATCAAGATTTTGGTGCTTACCACCACCAGATGAGAAGTTAAGTAGCCTTTTTGTGGAGAGTGAGAATAATTATGTACAAAGTAGAGAAATATCCAATTATGTGACAACCTTTATGTAATAAAAATTTGTTTAAAGTTAAAAAAATAGTTAAGATAGTTGACTTGCTATATCTCCTTTTCATACTCTAGGTTTGAGTTTAAATGTTACATTTTCTGGACATTTTTTCTTTTTTCTTTTTTTTCCCAGCAAGGCAGTTTACTTCTGTAGAGGGTGCAGGGCACACGGTCAGAGGAGTGATGGCTGCTGCATGCTTGGACAATGGGGGAAGGGGTACTTAGGCCTGACGGGGTTGTCCCTACTGCTGCGTCATCCCATATTGGCTAGGGTTAGACTGCACAAGCTAGACTAATCCTGATTGGCTGTTTAAAAAAGTGCAGGGGTCCGAGCTGGAGTGGAAGCATGGGTGTTTTGGTGTGAAGGATAGTTATAGGCATGTCAGAGCAGGTAGCCAGGATGATCAGGTGACCAGGATGAGTCAGGGAGGAGCCAGGGGGAGGGCGAGCAGATGTGAACTACTGATTAGAATACGTGGAGAAGGTCATTTACTGGAATTACAAGGAAGTTAAACTTTAAAATAGACAATTAAAGAATAAGAGAGCTCAACATACTGATATATTGATTCTTTGAAGAAAAACTTGGGGTTCATTATAACATTCCCCATCTTGAATTTTTACAGTTTATTATATATTTTTTATTGTACTTTGGGTTCTGGGGTACATGCACTGATCATGCAGGATTGTTGTATAGGTACATATACGGCAATGTGGTTTGCTGCCTCCATCCCCCTGTCACCTGTATCTGGCATTTCTCCCCATGTTATCCCTCTACAACCTCCCTACCCCGTGATGTCCCTACCCTATTTTTTTCAACTAGACCCCAGTGTGTGATGCTCCCCTCCCTGTGTCCAAGTGTTTTCATTGCTCAACACCCACCTATGAGCGAGAATATGTGGTGTTTGATTTTCTGTTCTTGTGTCAGTTTGCTGAGAATGATGGTTTCCAGATTCATCCATGTCCCTACAAAGGACATGAACTCATTGTTTTTTATGGCTGCATAGTATTCCATGGTGTATATGTGCCACATTTTCATTGTCCAGTATATCATCAATGGGCGTTTGGGTTGGTTCCAGGTCTTTGCTATTGTAAATAGTGCCACAATGAACATACATGTGCATGTGTCTTTATAATAGAATGATTTATAATCTTTTGGATATATACTCAGTAATGAGATGGCTGGGTCATATGGAATTTTTATTTCTAGGTCCTTGAGGAATTGCCACACTTTCTTCCATAATGGTTGACCTAATTTACACTCCCACTAACAGTGTAGAAGTGTTCCTATTTCTCCACATCCTCTCCAGCATCTGTTGTCTCCAGATTTTTTGATGATTGCCATGCTAACTGGTGTGAGATGGTATCTCAATGTGGTTTTGATTTGCATTTCTCTAATGACGATTGATGATGAGCATCTTTTCATATGTTTGTTGGCCTCTTACATGTCTTCTTTTGAAAAATGTCTGTTCCTGTCCTTTGCCCACTTTTGAAAGAGTTGGTTTGTTTTTTTCTTGTAAATCTGTTTTAGTTCTTTGTAGATTATAAATATTGTCAGATGGGTAGATTGCAAAAATTTTTTTCCCATTCTGCTGGTTGCCGGTTCACTCTATTGATAGTTTCTTTTGCTGTACAGAAGCTCTGCAGTTTAATTAGATCCCATTTGTCTATTTTGGCTTCTGTTGTCAATGCTTTTGGTGTTTTAGTCATGAAGTCCTTGACTATGCCTATGTCCTGAATGGTTTTGTCTAGGTTTTCTTCTAGGGTTTTTATACTGTTATGTCTTATGTTTAAGCGTTTAATCCATCTGGAGTTAATTGTAGTAAAGTGTCAGGAAGGGGTCCAGTTTCTGTTTTCTGCACATAACTAGCCAGTTATTCCAACACCATTTATTAAACAAAAAATCCTTTCCCCATTGCTCATTTTTGTCAGGTTTTCAAATTTCAGATGGTTGTAGATGTGTGGCATTGCCTCTGAGGTCTCTGTTCTGTTTCATTGGTCTATATCTCTGTTTTGGTACCAGTACCATGCTGTTTTGATTACTGTAGCCTTGTAGTATCGTTTGAAGTCAGTTAGCATGATGCCTTCACATTTGTTCTTTTTGCTTAGGATTGTCTTGGCTATGCAGGCTCTCTTGTGGTTCCATGTGAAGTTTAAGGTGGTTTTTTCCAGTTCTGTGAATAGGGCCATAGGTAGCTTGATGGGGATAGCATTGAATCTATAAATTACTTTGGGCAGTATGGACATTTTAACAACATTGATTCTTCCTAACCATGAGCATGAAATTTTTTTTATCTGTTTGGTCCTCTCTTATTTCCTTGATCAGTGGTTTGTAGTTCTCCTTGAAGAGGTCCTTTATATCCTTTGTTAGTTGTATTCCTAGGTGTTTTATTCTCTTTGTAGCAATTGCGAATGGAAGTTTGCTCTTGATTTGGCTCTCTTTTAGTCTGTTATTGGTGTATAGGAATGCTTGTGATTTCCGCACATTGATTTTGTATTCTAAGACATTGCTGAAGTTGTTTATCAGTTTCGGGAGATTTTGGGCTGAGACAATGGGGTCTTCTAAATATACAATCATGTCATCGGCAAATAGAAACAATTTGACTTCCTCCTTTCCTAACCAAATACCCTTTATTTCTTTTTCTTGCCTGATTGCTCTGGCTAGAACTTCCAATATTATATTGAATAGGAATGGTGAGAGAGGGCATCCTTGTCTAGTGCCAGATTTCAAAGGGAATGCTTCCAGTTTTTGCCCATTTAGTATGATATTGGCTGTGGGTTTGTCATAAATAGCTTTTATTATTTTGAGATACGTTCAATCAATATCTAGTTTATTGAGAGTTTTTAGCATAAAGGGCTGTTGAATTTTGTCGAAGGCCTCTGCATCTATTAAGATGATTGTATGGTTTTTGTCTTTGGTTCTGTTTATGTGGTGAATTACGATTATAGACTTGTGTATGTTGAACCAGCCTGCATCCCCGGGATGAAGCCTACTTGATCATGATGGATACACTTTTTGATTTGCTGTTGCAATTGGTTTGCCAGTATTTTATTGAAGATTTTTGCATCTATGTTCATCATGGATATTGGCCTGAAGTTTTCTTTTCTTGTTGAGTCTCTTCCAGATATTGGTATCAGGATGATGTTGGTCTCATGAAATGATTTGGGAAGGATTCCCTCTTTCTGTATTTTTTAAAATAGTTTCAGAAGGAATGATACCAGCTCCTCTTTGTATGTCAGGTAGAATTCAGCTGTGAACCTATCTGGACCTGGGCTTTTTTTGTGAGGTAGGCTCTTAATTGCTATCTCAACTTCAGCCCTTGTTATTGGTCTATTCAGTGTTTCAACTTCTCCCTGGTTTAGCCTTGGGAGGGTGCTAGTGTCCAGGAATTTATCCGTTTCTTCCAGATTTACTGATTTATGTGCATAGAGTTGTTTGCAGTCATCTCTGATGGTAGTTTTTATTTCTGTGGAATTGGTGGTGATATCTCCTTTATTTTTTTTATTACATCTATTTGATTCTTCTCTCTTTTCTTTTTTATTAATCTGGCTAGCAGTCTATTTTGTTGATCTTTCAAAAAGCCAGCTCCTGGATTTATTGATTTTTTGGAAGGTTTTTTATTTTTTATTTTTATTTTAATCTCTGTCTCCTTCAGTTTTGCTCTGTTCTTAGTTATTTCTTGTCTTCTGCCAGCTTTTGAGTTTTTTTTATCTTTCTCCGCTAGCACTTTCAATTTTGATGGTAGGGTTTCGATTTTAGATATTTCCTTGCTTCTCATGTGACATTTATTGCTATAAATTTCTCTCTAGACACTGCTTTAAATGTGTCCCAGAGATTCTGGTACATTGTGTCTTCATTCTCCTTGGTTTTGAAGAATATGTTTATGTCTGCCTTCATTTAATTGTTTATCCAGTCAACACTCAAGAGCCAGTTGTTCAGTTTCCAAGAAGTTTTGTGGTTCTGAGTTAGTTTCTTAAACCTTAGTTCTAATGTGATTGCACTGTCTTCTGAGAGACTGTTTGTTATGATTTCAGTTTTTTGCATTTGCTGAGGAGTGACTGACTTCCACTTATGTGGTCAATTTTAGAGTAGGTGCAATGTGGTGCTGAGAAGAATGTATATTCTGTGAATTTGGGGTGGAGAGTTCTATAAATGTCTATTAGGTTTGCTTGGTCCAGATCTGAGTTCAAGTCCTTGATATCCTTGTTAATTTTCTGTCTCATTGATTTGTCTAATATTGAGAGTGGAGTGTTAAAGTCTCCCACCATTATTGTGTGGGAGTCTAAGTCTCTTCATAGGTCATTAAGAACTTGCTTTATGTATCTCTGTGCTCCTATATATTGGTGCGTATATATTTAAGATTGTTAGCTCTTCTTGTGTTGATCATTTTACCATTATGTAATGCCCTTCTTTGTCTCTTTTGATCTTTGTTCATTTAAAGTCTATTTTATCAGAGACTAGGATTGCAATTCCTGCCTTTTTTTGCTCTCCATTTGCTTGGTAAATCTTCCTCCATCCCTTTATTTTGAGCCTATTTGTGTCCTTGCACGTGAGATGGGTTTTCTGAATACAGCACACTGTTGGAGTTTGGCTCTTTATCCAATTTGCCAGTCTGTGTCTTTTGACTGGGGCATTTAGCTCATTTACATTTAAGATTAATATTGTTATGTGTAAATTTGATTCTGCCATTTTGATGCTAGCTGGTTGTTTTGCCCATTAGGTGATGCAGTTTCATCATTGTATTGGTGGTCTTTACCATTTGGTACGTTTTTGGAGTGGCTGGTACTGGTCGTTCCTTTCTATGTTTATTGCTTCTTTCAGTAGCTCTTGTAAAGCAGGCCTGGTGGTGATGAAGTCTCTCAGAATTGCTTGTCAGTAAAGGATTTTATTTCTCCTTTGCTAATGAAGCTTAGTTTGGCTGGATATGAAATTCTGGGTTGAAAGTTCTTTTCTTTAAGAATATTGAATATTGGCCCCCACTCTCTTCTGGCTTGTGGGGTTTCTGTGGAGAGATCTGCTGTGAGTCTGATGAGCTTCCCTTTATGGGGTAACCCAACCTTTCTCTCTGGCTGCCCTTAGCATTTTCTCCTTCATTTTAACCCTGGTGAATCTGACGATTATGTGCCTTGGGGTTGCTCTTCTTCAGAAATATCTTTGTGGCGTTATCTGTATTTCCTGGACTTGAATGTTGGCTTGCCTTGCTAGATTGGGAAAATTCTCCTGGGTAATATCCTGAAGAGTGTTTTCCAGCTTGGATGCATTCTCTCTGTCACATTCAGGTACACCTATCAAATGTAGATTTCACATAATCCCATATTTCTTGGAGGCTTTCTTCATTTCTTTTCACTCATTTTCTCTAATCTTGCCTTCTTGTTTTATTTCATTGAGTTGATCTTCAGCCTCTGATATCCTTTCTTCTGCTTGGTTGATTCGGCTGTTGAAACGTGTGTATGATTTGTGGCATTCTTGTGTTGTGTTTTCTAGCTCCATCAAGTCATTTATATTCTTCTCTAAGCTGTTTATTCTTGTTAGCGTTTCGTCTAACCGTTTTTCAAGGTTCTTAGTTTCTTTGCATTGGGTTAGAACATATTCTTTTAGTTCAGAGAAGTTTGTTATTACCCACCTTCTGAAGCCGTTTTTTGGTCAATTCATCAGACTCCTTCTCTATCTAGCTTTGTTCCCTTGTTGGTGAGGAGTTGTAATCCCTTGGAGGAGGAGAGGCGTTCTGGTTTTTGGTGTTTTCATTCTTCTTGCACTGAAGTCTTCCCATCTTCATGGATTTATCTACCTGTGATCTTTGTAGTTGGTAACTTTCAGATGGGGTCTCTGAGTGGACATCCTTTTGTTGATGTTGAAGTTATTTCTTTCTGTTTTTTTTGTTTTCCTTCTAACAATCATGCCCCTCTGCTGTAGGACTGCTGGAGGTCTACCTGCTTGCCTGGGGATCACCTGCAGTGGCTACAGAAGAGTAAGGGTTGCTGCCAGTTTCTTCTGTTATTTTCATCCCAGAAGGGTACCTGCAAGATGACAGCCTGAGTTCTCTTTTATAAGATGTCTCTTTGGATATATGGGGGTCAGGGAGCTGCTTGAGGAGACAGTCTGTCCCTTGTAGGAACTCAAGTGCTGAGCTTGGAGCTCTGTTGTTCTGTTCAGAGCTGCTGGCCAGGTATGTTTAAGTCTGTTGCAGCAGAACTCATAACCATCTTTTTTCCCAGGTGCTATGTCCTGGGAAGGTGGGGCTTTATTAATACGTTCCTGAAATGCTGCTGCTTTTTCTTTCAGAGATGCCCTGCCCAGCAAGGGGGTAGTCTAGTCACAGTCTGGCAGCAGAGTCATTGCTGAGCTGCTATGGGCTCTGCCCAGCTGCTATGTGAACTTCCTTGTAGTTTTGTTTACAGAGATACAGTTAGAACTTCCTCAGTAATGGTGGTCTACCTCAGTAATGGCAGACTGCCTTGGTAATGGTGGACTGTTTTGGTAATGGTGGACTACCTCGGTAATTGTGGACTGCCTTGGTAATGGCTGATGCCCTTCCCCTCATTGAGCTGGACTGTCCCAGGTCCAGCTGCACTTGCTGTGAAACTCTCAATCCAGAGAGGTTCAGATTTCTGGTCCTTGTCGGGGTGGGACCTGCTGAGCTAGATAACCTGGCTCCCTGTTTCAGCCCCCCCTTTTTTAGTTGAATGAGCATCTCTGTATCCCAGGCATTCCAGATGCCAGTTGAAACAGCTGCCCAGATTTGTGTGAGTTTTTTGCGGAGACCCATGGAGCTGGCTGAAACAGCCATGCTTGAAACTCATGGTGCTTTTCAGCCTGGGAATCTCCTGGTCTGTGGGCAGTAAAAACTAGTGTGGAAATGTGGTGATCACTCACTCTCTGCATTGTTCTCACTGGGAACTGCACTCCAGAGCTGTTCCTATTTGGTTATCTTGTACCCGCTCTATAGCTTTCTTTTTTCTTCAAACTTTCTTAACATGTCTTGGCTTAGTTGTTCTGTTTGTTCTTCTAAAAGAATTAATCTATCTGAATAGGGTGGAGGTGGGGTTGGGGATATTTTAGTAAGAGTTGTGTCTATTAGCCTCTGAACGAGTCATCAGATGCATGGTATGACACAACATCTAATGAGAAGTATAATTATCACAGTTGCTAGAGAGGTAAGAATTGAGGTTATGGTTTCTTTCCATTGACTGAACCACCTTTTGAGCCAATTAGAAATAGGATTATTGATGTCTAGACATTTTTTCTTGAGCCTTAAACTTGGGTCTCAACCCAGGTTATATATCCTCAAATATATGCTGTATTACACACCCCAGATCACCCTGCACTTCCTCCTTGATGCAGCTGTTGCCCATGGTGACAAAGACTCAGCCCATGTTGTTTTCTCCTGTGTCCCTGGTGCCTACATCAGTACACAATAGACAGTGAGTGTTTAATAAATACTTATTGAATGAGTGCAATATCTATTTTTTTCTTTAGATTGAGTCTCTCCTCATGCAGTGGTTTGGAGAATGAAAGGGAGTTGTGGTTTCCTAGTGAGCTCTTAGTCCAGCCACCTTGACTCTTCTGAGGCTCCTCAGGGTTTCCTATTAACAGGTGGCCATGTTAGTGGGTTGTCTGATCTGACTTTGATCCTACAGATCCAGATTTGGAGTGTGCATATCACTTTGACTTTTGCTCTAGGATTCTGAAGCATTATGTTAGGAGAGTTTTCTTGACCCATTGTAATTATTCCCCCCTTGTATTTGACCACTTTGGTTATGAGGAAGTGTGAATGCAGTTAGCACTCAGAGAAGCTGCCAGTTGCCACTCAGGGCATCACACAGTTTTTGTTTTCCTTCTACTTAACATAGGTACCTGTTGAATAAACAATGCTGTTCAATATAATACCAGATATTCTACTTGGTAGTTTCTATAGAACCAAATTCAGCCCTTAGGGACTCTAACACTTGCATTGCAAAAGTCAGAGGTAGAAATCAGCAGGGAAGAGAAAGAAGAAAGAGAATAATGAAAGAAAAATGCAGGCTTATTAGCAGAATGTTTGGCTCTTGCTTCTCAAATATTTTAAATTCAGAAAAATGTTAAAAAATTCAAGTGCAACATTATCATTAACATAAATTAACATTTATTAATTATACACTCAGGGCATTGCTCTGAAGCGAGTTTAATGAACAAATAACTAGGTTTGGTAATATCTTGGCTGAATATCGCTATCCTCTTGAGGAGGTGAATAGTTGAAATAGCATGGTCTGATTGCTACAGACTAACATTATTCTGTTTCATTCTTTTCTGCTCTTCATTCTTCCAAGGGCATAAATGAACAAAACAAAACAGTAGTTTCTTAATTGTTTAGCACTCAATTTTCTGCCTAGCAAAAACTGTGGGGTTATGCCAGTTCTCATATAGTTTTAGTTAAAATAAAAGATTATTGCATTTAGAATTCGGTGCATATTAACCTTTAATTCATTTCTACCAGTTTAAACAAACTCCATCGTAGAAAATGTCAAACATTTACAAAGCAAACCAAGTATAATAAATATCTTTGCACCTATGACTCAGGTTTGACAATTATCAACATTCTGTTGTTTTGTTTAATCTATACTTTCAGCCATTATCCACCTCACACTCATTTTTTAAAGTAAATTTCACCTACAGTGAGATACCTAAATATTAACTACACAACTTGGATAATATGTTCATTTGTGTAACCCACATCGTAAAATACAGAATACCCCCATTACCCCAGAAAGTTCTTTTTTTTTTCTCAGTTAGTTTCCCTCTTTCCCACAACCCAGGGACTTTTCTGAATTTTTTTCCTCCATAGATTGGTTTTGCCTGTTCTAGAATTTCATACACGTGGAATCATTAAAAACATGCTCTTTTGTATCAGGTTTCTTTTGCTCAGCATGTCTGTGAGTTTCATTGGTCTTATTGCATTTATTAGTAATTCCTTCTTTTTATTGCTGAGACATGTCCAATGGTATGGATATATAACAATTTGCTTATTCATTCTCCTGTTTATAGATAATGGGTTGTTTTTAGTTTTAGGTGTTATAAATAAGGCTGTTATGAACATTCTTGTACAAGTCTTTTTGTGAATATGTTTTCCTTTCTACACATAAGTAAAATACCTAGTAGAGAATAGCAAAATCAAATAATATATGTATATTTAACTTTAAATGAAACAGACACCTTTTCCCAAAGTGGTTGTGCTATTTCAGATTCCTACCAGTAGTGTATGTGAGCTCTATTTGCTTTGTATTCTAACAAATATTGTCAGCTGTCTTTTTAATTTTAGTCATTCTAGTAGGTGTGTTGGGGTTTCTCATTGTGGTTTCAATTTTCACTTCTTTGATGATTAATGATATTGAACAATTTTCTTGTGTTTATTAGACAATTTTAAAATAAATTTCCTTTGTAAAAGTGTCTGTTCAAATATTTTGCCCATTTTTTTCTTGGATTGTTTATCTTTTTATTATTGAGTGCAGCTAAGGATGACAGAAAGACAAAAAGCTGAAGTAGACCCACATATGCATAGTCTAGGTATTATCCATATGGGCACAACGTAATCAAAATAAGAGGGAGGCAAGAGCATCAAAGGAGGAAGAAGAAAGTTTGAGGATGGAGAAGGAGGTTTGGGGATGGAGGCAGAGGTTGAAATGATATTCTTTGAAGGTGGAGGCCAGGGTCCAAGGCATATAGGCAACCTCTAGAAACTGGATAAGACAAGGCAATGGATTCTCTGTTTGGAAACTCCAGAAGAAACACAGCATAGTCTACATCTTGGTTTTAGCTCCTGTGACTCATTTCAGACTTCTGATCTCCAGAACTGTAAGATAAAATACTTGTATTATTTTCAACTGTGGACTTTGTGGTAATTTTCTTACAGTGGTTATGGGAAACTAATTCGTGGGGGCAACAATGAACAAAACCACACACAGCTTGTTACCGTGTTTCTTGTGATTACGCCCTGGACATCAATTTCCCTCACTCTGTCTTACATATATATGAACTATTTCATTAACCAACAACCTTGTTTAGAAACTTTCCTGACCAGAGTGGATGATAGCTTCAATATGTGAGAGAAGAGACAAGGATAACTCTAGGTTAGCAGCTGGGGTGGATAGGGATTGACTGAGACAGGGAACACAGATGGGTCATTTAGGGGTGAGGGAAATGGAAGATAAGGTTATTATTATTCCAGATGTGATAAGTTTCAGGTGTCTGTAGGACTCCAGGTAGACAGCTAGAAATATAAAACTTCAAATACCATCTAGGCAATTTATCACAGTAGTTAAAAACATGGCCTCTGGGCAATGCTAAACCTCTAAGTGATTTGATTCCCTCAATTGTAAAATGGGGAGGAGAATAATAATTCCTACCTCAGAAATTTGTTGTGGGAATTAAATGAGTATGTGTATATCTATCTATCTATCTATATCTATCTATATCTATCTATATATGAGTATGTGTATATATAGATATATATATGCATGTGTGTGTGTGTATGTATGTGTATGTTTGTATATACACACATATATAATACACAGCATGCATATACACATGTAATATGAACACATAGCACACACACAACACACACACCCTCTGAGAGCATATATAAACAGCATATATATGTAGAAAAGACATATAGATGTACAGAGAACATAATGCTATATATAGAAAACATATAGATAGAACATAAAAAGAGAACATACATATATTGAGAACACACACATATATAGAGAATATGTTCTATCTAGCTGTCTACCTGGAGTCCTACAGACACCTGAAACTTATAGAACATATATATATATATATAAAACCAGCATATATAGAGAAAGCATATATATAGAGAGCATATATATTTATACAGGACATTATTATATATATACAGAGAACATATATATATATATATATACACACAGAGAGAGAAAATATATATACAGTCATGTGTTGCTTAATGATAAGGAAATGCTTTGAGAAATGTATCATTAGGCAGTTTCATTGTCATGCAAACATCGTAGAGTGTGCTTACACAAACCTAGATGGTATAGTCTACTACACATCGAGGCTACATGGTATAGCCTATTGCTCCTAGGCTACAAACTTATACAGCATGTTACCATACTGAATACTGTAGGCAATTATAACACAATGGTGAGTATTTGTGTATCTAAACGTATCTTACCATAGAAAAGGTACAGTAAAAAGGATAAAAAAATGGTACACCTGTCTAGGGCACTTACAATGAATGGAGCTTACAGGACTGGGAGTTGCTGTGGGTGTCAGTAGTGAGTGAATGTGATGATCTAGGACAGACTGTACAATAGTGTAGACATGATCAACACTGTAAACTTAGGCTGCACTAAATTTATAAAAAACATTTTTCTTTCTTAAATAATATATTAACCTTAGCCTACTGTAACTTTTAATTTTACAAACTTTTTAATTTTTCAAGACTTTCTTTTCTTTATTATACTTTAAGTTCTGGGGTACATGTACAGATTGTGCAGGTTTGTTACATAGGTATACACGTGCCATGGTGGTGGTTTGCTGCATCCATCACCCCGTCATCTACGTTAGGTATTTCTCCTAATTCCTCCCCTAGCCCCCTACCCCTTGCTATCCCTCCCTTAGCCTCCCATCACAGGCAGGCCCCAGTGTGTGATGTTCCCCTTCCTGTGTCTGTGTGTTCTCATTATTCAACACCCACTTATGAATGAGAACAGGCAGTGTTTGGTTTTCTGTTCTTGTGTCAGTTTGCTGAGAATGATGATTTCCAGTTTCATCCATGTCCCTGCAAAGGACATGAACTCATCCTTTTTTATGGCTGCATAGTATTCCATGGTGTATATGTGCCACATTTTCTTTATCCAGTCTATCATTGATGGCATTTGGGTTGGTTCCAAGTCTTTGCTATTGTGAACAGTGCCTCAATAAACATACATGTGCATGTGTCTTTATAATAGAAGGATTTATAATCTTTTGGGTATATTCCCAGTAATGGGATTGCTGGGTCAAATGGTATTTCTATTTCTGATCTTTGAGGAATCCCCACACTGTCTTCCACAATGGTTGAACTAATTTACACTCCCACCAACGGTGTAAAAGCGTTCCTATTTCTCCACATCTTCTCCAGCATCTGTTGTCTCCTGACTTTTTAACGATTACCATTCTAACTGGTGTGAGGTGGTATCTCAATGTGGTTTTGATTTGCATTTCTCTAATGACCAGTGATAATGAGCTTTTTTTCATATGTTTATTGGCTGCATAAATGTCTTCTTTTGAAAAGTGTCTGTTCATATCCTTTGCCCACTTTTTGACAGGGTTTTTTTTTTTTTGTTGTAAATTTGTTTAAGTTCTCCATAGGTTCTGGTTATTAGCCCTTTGTCAGATGGGTAGATTGCCAAAATTTTTTTCCCATTCTGTTGGTTGCCGGTCCACTCTGTTGATAGTTCCTTTTGCTGTGCAGAAGCTGTGGAGTTTGATTAGGTCCCATTTGTCTATTTTGGCCTTTGTTGACATTGCTTTTGGTGTTTTAGTCATGAAGTCCTTGCCCATGCCTATGTCCTGAATGGTATTGCCTAGGTTTTCTTCTGGAGTTTTTACGGTGTTAGGCCTCATGTTTAAATATTTAATCCATCTAGAGTTAATTTTTGTATAAAGTGTAAGGAAGGGATCTAGTTTCAGCTTTCTGCATATGGTTAGCCAGTTTTCCTGACACCATTTATTACATAGGGAATTCTTTCCCCATTGCTTGTTTTTGTCAGATTTGTCAAAGATCAGATGGTTGAAGTTGTGTGGCATTATTTCTGAGGCCTCCGTTCTGTTCCACTGGTCTATATCTCTGTCTTGGTACCAGTATCATACTGTTTTGATTATAGTCACCTAATTTTTCAAGACTTTTTGACTCTTTTGTAGTAACATTTAGCTTAAAACACAAACACATTGTACAGCTGTACAAAAACGTTTATATCTTTATTGTATAAGCTTTTTCTTATTTAAAAATTTTTTATTTTATTTTTTTAACTTTCAAAACTTTTTTGTTAAAAACCAAGACACAAACACATGCATTAGCCTAGGCCTATGCAGGGTCAGGATCACCAATATCTCTGTTTTCCATCTCCATCTCGTCCCACTGGAAGGTCTTCAGAGGCAATAGCATGCATGGAGCTGTCCTCTCCTATGCTACCAATGCCTTCTTCTGGAATATGTCCTGAAGCACCTGCCTGAAGCTGTGTTACAGTTAACATTTTTTTTATAAGTAGAAGGAGTGCACTCTTAAAATAATGATAAAAAGTATGTAGCAAATACATAAACCAGTAACACAGTTGTTTATTATCATCAAGTATTATGTGTGGCATATAAAATGCTATGCTAATGTCAGCAGTGCATTATGCTATAAATTTACCATGGCTACATCATGGGCCGATCGGAGTTTTTTTAGCTCCATTTTAGTATCATGGGACCACCATTGTATGTGAGGTCTGTCATTGACTGAAATGTTACACAAGGTGAGAAAGCGATAGAGATGGATAGGCAGAGAGTGTGTGAGAGAGAAAGAGACCATACGCACAGAGAGAGAACATAATCAAAGCCTGGCACATAGAAAACACTGTACAGATGGCCCCGACTTATGATGGTTTGATTTAGGATTTTTTGACTATGTGATGTCATGAAAATGATATGATACTCTCTTTGATGCTGGGCAGTGGCAGTGAGTTGCAGCTCCCAGTTAGCCACTTGAACATGAGGGTTAACAACCCATACACTACAGTAGGCTGTGTTGCCAGATGATTTTGCCCAACTGTAGGTGAATGCAAGTGTTCTGGATCCATGTAAGGCAGGCCAGGCTAAGCTCCGATGTTCAGTAGGTTAGGTGTATGGAATGTGTTTTTGACTTACAATATTTTCAATTTACTGTGGGTTTATCAGGACATGACCCTATTGTAAGCTGAAGAGCAACTGTGTGTTAGCTATTGTCATCTAGGTAGCACTGTCCAATGGAACTTTTTGTGATGAGGGAAATATTCTTTATCTGAACTATCCAGTACAGTATATACCAGCTAAAAGTGTTATTGAGTATAGGAATGCAGCTAGTGACTGAGGAATGGAGTTTTAAATTTTATGTAACTTTAATTTATTTACATTTATTAGCTACATGTGGCTATCAACTACCCTACTGGGCAGCATGGGTCTAGGGCTTGGAGGTGAGGCAGGCTGTGAGTTATAGATGTTATCAATTTGTGGGCAACAGGAAAAGCCATAAGAATGAATAAAAAATAAATAGAATAGGAAGGGAAGAGAGTAAAGGTTAGAAACAGGGAAATATTGGCATTTAAGGTTTGGCCAGAGAAGAAAGAGATCGAAAAAAGGCGGCCAAAGAGGCCAAAAGGAGGAGTGTTTCCTATAAAAAAACAGAAGAGAGTTTCGAGAAGAGAGGGTGGTTACTAGGGTTGAATATCATGAACTGATTCATTAAAATAAGAACTGAAAGTATGTCTTTAACACTGACCAAATCAGCATGCTCCAAGTAGGTGTTGTAACTTTGAAGGTGGTGGGGTGGGGAGATAGGCTATTCAGCGGAAATTGATATACGGTTTGTAACACGTCTACTTCTCTGGTGAATACAAGCAAAAGACCTTTTAAAGGCATTGGCTTTTGGGCTGGGTGCAGTGGCTCATGACTGCAGTGGCCCAGCACTTTGGGAGGATGAGGTGGGCAGATCTATTGAGGTCAGGAGTTCACGACCAGCCTGGCCAACATGGTGAAACCCTGTCTCTACTAAAAATGCAAAAAATTAGCACGGCATGGTAATGGGCACCTGTAATTCCAGCTACTTGAGAGACTGAGGCATGAGAATTGCTTGAATGCAGGAGACGGAGGTTGCAGTGAGCTGAAATCATACCCCTGCACTCCAGCCTAGGTGACAGAGTAAGACTCTGTCTAAAACAGAAACAAAAACAAAAGGCATTGGCTTTGAGGTGAAATATGAGTGCTTAAGGCAGAATATTTCAATATCAATTCTTATTACTAATTCTCGAAAAATTTTAAAGACAATGCTATATGCACTGTTCTATAATGTGTCTGTATAAACCATTTTGGAAGGCATTGGAAGATTATGGTGGCTGTTTCCATATTAAAATGTTAATGTTTGAGTCAAATTGGTGGTTTTTGAACATGAAAGATCAAATAGTTCAGTTTAATTGTATTAACCAAATTTATTTTAAACCAGCAGAATTATTTGCAGTGCTTAAAATGTCATTATTTTCCATTCAAGTGAGATGAATGGGTCACCTTGGGATTTGCAGCTGGAGTTTTCCTTTATGATAATATATTGGGAACCCAGTCATTTGTCCTTACGACACTCTCAGCAAAGGTTCACCAAACCTGTCTTGATTAATTTTTCAAAAGCACTTGAAGAAATTTACCAGTTACACTTTCAGGGGTTGATTTGATCAGCTCCACATGGTTGCACAGTCTGCATCTTACTACTTTAAGCTCCAACAGACCAAAATAAGGTTAAAAGAGGTCCGATGGAAATAAACTAAGAACTCAATTCTAACGTGGTCTAAACTTGTATGCTTTAAATTACTGCATATTTGGGATGCTGCATATAAAATTATCTAATGCAAATTCAAGAATTCTGAAAAAGTAATGAGGGAGCAAATATTAATTCCATTTTGCTAGTGAGAGTTACTGTGACAGAAAACGATAAAGGAACGAAAGGTGGCACACTGAACACCACTGTGGGACTTTTAAGATTCATTTTTGGCCTGGCGCAGTGGCTCACACCTATAACCCCAGCACTTTGGGAGGCCGAGGCAGGTGGATCACCTGAGGTCGGGAGCTCAAGATTGGCCTGACCAACATGGAGAAACTCCGCCTCTACTGAAAATACAAAATTAGCTGGGTGTGGTGGCAGATACCTGTAATCCCAGCTACTTGGGAGGCTGAGGCAGGAGAACTGCTTGAACCTGGGAGGCGGAGGTTGCGGAGCCGAGATCGGGCCATTGCACTCCAGCCTGGGCAACAAGAGCGAAACTGTCTCAAGAAAAAAAGATTTGTTTTCTTTTATCTCCGTTCCCATCCTTCGTTTCTATGGCAGTTAGCATTACATTCTGGCAGTAATGTGGTGGTAAGTAATCTGCATTTTCAATCACCGGACGTTATGTAGTTCCATATTGAAAAAAATTATTTTTCTTTTTTGGTCTCTCTTAAAATTTTGCTTCTCAAAGTGTGGTCCTTGGCTTAGCAGCAATGGCATCAACTAGCTGCTAATTAGAAATGCCCAGATTCTGTCAGATCAATCTGTTTCATTCATGTGTACATTAAAATCAAGAAGCACCCTCTGGCCAGGTGCAGTAGCTCACACCTGTAATACCAGGGACTCTGGAGGCTGAGGCAGAAGGATCTCTTGAGGCCAGGAGTTTGAGACCAGCCTAGACAACATAGTGAGATCCTGTTTCTAAAATCAGTCAATCAAATTACTCAGGCATGGTGGTGCACCTAGTCTCAGCTACTCGGGAAGCTGATGCGAGAGGGTCGCTTGAGCCCAAGAGTTTGGGGCTGCAGTGAGCTGTGATTATGCTATGGTATTCCAGCCTGGGCAACAGAGCTGTCTCAAAAACCAACCAACCAACCAACCAACCCCCCAAAAACTTCCACAAGTGATTCAGCTGTGCAAGCTTGAGACTCACGACTTTAGGATAATATTACATCTGGGTGCCCTTACTTTCCAACTTACCACTCTTAGAACAAAACAGAACTTTTTATATGCTTTTAATGTGGTATGTCTGTTGTTCCATAAAGGAAGCAGAGGAATTCAGGACTGTTTTCATTTAATCCATCCATTAATTAAATAACTCTTCTTTTAAGAACAAATGTTTTTAATCTCATGACTAACAAACCCTGCTAATTCAGTCTTTTGCCTTAAGCGTTGATATGTGAAAACCTATTCAGTTTTATCACAACATGTGAGGGAAGAAATAGAAAATAGAGAAAGATATGTTTTGCTTTTACTTATTATTATGGTAGGATAAAGTTTCTGAATATCATAAGAGAAAAGAATTTCAATTATGAGATTCAGAGCACACATGAGAATAGATAAGATCACTAGGTAAGATACAGGAAATCCAGTTAAATTTGAATTTCTCAACCATAAATACCTTTTTTAACCTAATGATTAAGCATTTTTTAGTACAAGTATTTAGTAGAAATAGGTTCCTTGCAAGTACCTGGGGCATAATTTTATTTGCGAAATCTGGCAACCCTAAGAAATAGGCCATGCAAAATAAGAAGTAAATTATATTTTTAATCAATGAAAATTGGAACCTATATGATATGCTAGCATGATAGCTACATAAATTCCCTTTTATGGGGTATTTTACAATTAAAGAGCAATAACATGCTGTGTTCCATATTTGCAGCTCAATATGAAATTTCTAAGTAGTTTTGATCAAGAAAGTTTTTTGAGTTGATGTCAAAACACAAGCAATAATAATTTAAAATAATCCCATGCATCCTGATTACCATTCTACCAATTTTAGTGATTTATGTGTAAAATGCTGAACCAAAACAATGCACTGCAATGTTCTTAAAAGAAGAAGGGGGGGGGCGGGTGGAAAATGGAAAAGAAAAAAGGTAGAAAAAGAAAAGCCATATTGAAATTCTGAGCTGTTGGAAAACCCAGCCAGCAGCAGAGGGCACTAACGTATCACTGATGAATTGTGAGTCACGCGCGACTTAAACATTTTTGTAATGCTTTGTTCAACTTAGATTTTATTTAAATATTTATTTTAATCCACTTTGCCATGCAGTGTTGTTAAAACAGATTAGAAACTAAAAGCAGGTGTAGTGTACTGTTCAGCACTTGCATGACCCTGAATAATAATATATTTTTGCTTCAGATCTTTTGCTAAGTACTTAATTATTTTGGCCACTAGATGCACTATGTTTTTGGTTTCTGCTTGAATGCCTGAGTCTTTGCAAGTGTGTTGACTGTGTGTAAGGGATCGTAGGTCTAATTAAGAAAGGGAGTGGTGGATGGAGGCTTGTGAAGTTAGGGAACTAAAATCCTAGTTGGATGGGAGATGGCCAAGGCTGGACTGACTTAACTCTTAAACCAGACAATATGATACAATTCTGGCCCCAGGCATACAAACCTATACAAAGGTGTGTGTAGGTGCAGTAAAATTGAGGGCGATTTTATTTTCCTCACAGGACCGCCTTTATGGACAGAGAAGGAGAGTGCATTTTGGCCCTCTTTGTGCTAGCCTTGGCGTCGCTTATATTCGATTTCATTTAAGTTTCATGATAACGCGGTGAGGTAGGTGTTGTTATCATCTGTTTTCCCAAGGCTGAAAGAAAAGGTATATTTCAAAGAACGGTATCCTTGTGTGTGGTAGGCACTCACTTAACTTTCATCTAACCTATGTTAGATTTCTTATACTTTGGTCTGTAAGACACTAGTACCATTCAAGATTTCATAAGTTTTCCTTATCAAACAATTATGGGAAATGTTGAAAACTTTAACTGTCTCTTACAGTTTCACAATGTACAAAAATGTTGTAAAATTTCTGTGGTAATGCAACTGATTTAACTTTATGCTTAGGTTTCACAATCTTATTTAACTAAAGAATCCTTCTCCCATTTTTGGTAGAACAAGCGTCCATGTTGCAAGGCATATACCTTTTGTAAAACATGTTTTGAGAAACATGGGTCTAATTATATATGGAATATATTCCTTGGTAGGAAGTAGAGGAGTTAGTTCATTATTATCATCATTCTTAGAGAGTACGTATTTGGGTGGTGACTCCTCAAGGAATCGCGCACACACACACATTCAATTTCATCTCATCAGTGCATCACATCTTAATGTCATTTGTTAGAGAAACAAAAGCAAATGAAGGATGTGGATATCTATATCAGGGGATTGGTCGAAGGGTTTGAAGTTCATAGACTAAAAATTTCAGTTGTGTTTCAGTAATTTTGAAGGCTGGCAAGTTACTACTATTCCAGAGATCTCTAGACTTTCTTTTTTTAGAGATGTGATGATATTCTGCACTGTTCTGGCATCTTTTTTCTAATAATCTTTTAAAACCTTCTCAAGAAATTTAGCATATTACCAATAAGGAAATGAAATCAATTTGTGGTTGTAACATTAACAGAGGAGTTGGAAATGAAATATTCAGCTGTGGTTGGATATGCAAGGGGAAATGTGAAGGTGATGACCAATAAACCAGATAACACAATGTGGAAATATGTTTTCTTGAGTTATTCAGATGCTTATAACGAAAAAAGATTTTCCTCCCTGAATCACCTGATTTAAGCCAGCCCCAGCCCTTCACTCTGTGTCCCTTGGAAGTAGGGCTTTGCTCAGAAAGGCTCTGGCCTTGCTTTTTTGAAAGAATCATGACTTGCACCTTCATCTCATATTCTTGGGGAGAACAGAAAAGAGGATTTATCTTTGCTTCTACAGATCTTAGCAATATTCTTATCCTATTAAGCCACAGGCCTTATTTATTCAGGTCACAGATAACTGAGAAGTGCAGAAATAATAGGTTACTGATGGCAAATTGCATTTTTCCATATTATGACTGTAAATAAGTTACCTGAGACAATTTTTCAGAAGTCAGTTTTATAATAATGGTTTAAACCAAAACTCAATGAAAGGAAGCCATTTTTTCACATAATGCAGTAATGATTAAGAATGATTATTTTCTCTTTACATTGATAATACCTAATCCTTAATTCTCCTTATGAGATTTGCTTTAATATCTAAAAATAATGAACATTTCTAAATAATGTGCCTCCAATGGAACTACAAACTCACTTGAAATTGCAGAGGATGTCCATGTGGAGATGTTTCATATGACACTGCAAGTGGCTCATGACATTACTTTTGGATAGTTCCCCGGGGGAACACGACACACATCTGACAATATAAATGAGATAATTTGTATCTTGGCCTAAAGCAGGCTTTCTGCTTTGGTGTCTCTTCATTTCAAATAATAACACTGGAGGGCCTGGAAGAAAGAGGCAGATTCATCATTTAAACTGTGTTTCCTACATTAAGAGATTGGGAATGCAAAACAAAGGAAGTTGAGCCCCAGAGTTATTGGTTGTCCTCTCTTTCAGCACTGCTAGTAACAGATCCACTGTAAATTTGTTGGGGCAACATGGGAAACTGGGGAGTCTCTAGTCACATGTTTATAACAGAAATCAGTGCTTTCTAAACATCTTTAATACCAGTTCTGGCACAAAGTCACCAGGCGACTCAGTTAAGCAAAAATATTTCTTTAGTACTTACATTGAATTTCTTCAAATAATATTTATTAAGCACCTATTATATGCCAGGCACTGTTCTAGGTACAGGGTCACTGGTGAACATGAGGGGTGAAGTCCCAGCTCTCTTAGAGTTCACTGTTCCTTGGGAATAAAGACAGTAACAAGTTAATGAAGAGCCTATGAAGAAAATAAAATAGGTGACTGTGATAGAGAGTGACAGGTGTGGGGTGGAAAAGGCCTCCCTGAGGGAGTGTTGTTTAAGAAAATGGAATCAGGTAGAGAAGAGGGAGGAAAAAGAGCACCCGAAGCATTGGAAACATGTGCAAAGGCCTGAAGCAGGAGCAAACTTAGCATGTTCAAAGTGCTGGAAGGAGCTCTTGTAGCCAAAGCCTGGTGAGCAAAGGTGGGGTAATGGAAGATAAGCGAGGAGAGGCAGGCAGGGATTCGGCCATCTGGGATCTTGTAAGGCCCCGATGAAGAGTTTAAATTTTATTGTATATGTACTTCTAACTGCTGTGAGGAGAATGACTGTGCGGGCAAGGGTGGGTGCAGGAAGAGCACCAGGGCTATTTCAGATAAGCCAGGTAAGTCCAGGGTCTTGGACTAAAGTGGAAAGAGCAGAAATAGTGAGAAGTAGTTGATTCCAAGATATATTTGAGAGAGAGAAACAAGATATATTGATGGATCAGATGTGGGGATTGAGGGAAAGAGGCGTTTGTCCTGAACAATTTCCTGAGATGGGAAAGAAGAGGTTTAGTGGGTGGAAATTAATGATTTTGATTTGAATGTGCTGAGTTTCAGATGCCTATTGGACATCAAAACACTGATATCAGATAAGTTGGAGCTGAAGATACACACTTGGGTGACATTTGTATACAGGTGGCATTGGAAGATCAGGGACATGACCAGCTGATGTTGGGAGAAAGTATAGATCCAAGAGAAGGTGGTGCAGAACTGTGTCTACAAGTCACAACCTTGTTGAAGATGGGAAGAGGAGGAGGAGCAGCAAAAAAGATGGAGAAAAACCAGAAAGTGTAACGGGCAGCAAGATGGAGAGGTGCAACTATGGAAATCAATAGAGTGCTTTAGGGAGGAGGTATATAGCACTGCAGAGAGGTAAAGTAACATGAGAATAGAGAGAAGACCATTAGGTTTGTCTCTCAAAGGTCATGAGTGACCTTGAGAAGAGTGAGGATAACAAAGAGGATGAAACTCAACCTTTCTCTTCAGAGAACTGACAATGCAGCCACGGAAACAAAAACTAGTCAAAAGTGGAACTTTATTTTGTGGCTCTACTTAACTTCTCAGGGTAACTGTCACCATAGAAACCCACTGTGATTTAAGAACCCCTAGAGGTCGGGTAGTCCAAACTTTCACCCTGGGCCTTCCAGGACAGGCTGACAGATGTTAAAAATTTGCACAAACTTTTCCAGGAATGGAAGTTCATCTTGTGATAGTTCACTTTGTGGCTGGATAGCTTTGTCTGTTACAGTAAAAGCCTTTGACAATTTAAATTTAGCAGAGTTTAGTTGAGTAAAAAATAATTCATGCATCTGCAGTACTCAGAACCAGCAAAAGTTCAGAGAGCTCACCAAGCACAGCTGGAAGTGAGTATGTTTAAACAGTAAAGGGAAGTGCAGAAAGAGCTTGACTGGCTACAGCTTGATGTTTGCCCTATCTGAAAATGATCTGAGTGGGTGGTAGTCTGGGATTGGCTGCTATGATTGGCCGAGACTGATCATTTGTTATATTCCAAAGTTAGGTTTTCAGTTTGTTTACTCACTAAGTTGCAATTAGTTTGTAGGAACTCAAAGTACGGAGAAGACCTCAGACCAATGGTCTCTTGCTATTTACTTTAACAGATCTTTTTCAGAGCAGGGAGACTTCTCATGCCAGCATGTTTATTTTTTATTATTAAATTAAATTAATTTTTATTATTACCATTTTGTTATTATTTATTTAACCATGAGAAACTCACTGTATATTATTTTTAACTTGCTATTTTATTATTATTAATTACTGTTTTGTTTTTACAGGATTTTTAAATGTCTTTTTGCTATTTTTTCCTTTTCTCCTCCTTCTCTGTGTGTGTGTGTTTGTGTGTGTGTGTTTGTGTGTGTGTGTGTTTGTGTGTGTGTTTGTGTGGTGGGGGGAGGTGGGATCAGGAAGAGCATGGGCTTCTGAGTTAGATAAAAGTTCATTCTTCACTCTGGCACTTGATAATTGTTCAGTTTTAGACAAGTTATTTTACTTTTGGGGTATTAGTCTCTTGATCAGTAAAATAGAGACAACATGGAGTTCATAGGGGCTATTATGGGTCTAGACTGAGATGATCTGTGTAAATACTTACTGATATGGTTTGGCTGTGTCCCCACCCAAATCTCATCTTGAATTGTGACTACCATTATTCCCACATGCTGTGGTAGGAACCAGTGGGAGATAACTGAATCATGGAGGCAGGCCTCTCCTGTGCTATTCTCATGATAGTGAATAAGTCTCACAAGATCTGACGGTTTTATAAAGGGGAGTTTCCCTACACAAGCTTCCTTCTCTTGTCTGCCTCTGTGTGAGTTGTGCTTTTCACCTTCTGCCATGATTGTGAGGCCTCCCAGCCACGTGGAACTATGAATCAATTAAACTTCTTTCTTTTGTAGATTGCTGAGTCTCTGTAAAATGGACTAATACACTCACCAAGCACCTGGTAAGTGGCAGGTGTGCAGTAGATGTTCATTACCCTCCCTCCCTCAGCTCTTGTGAGACCAGCTCTAGGCTTTGCTGGAGGCTTCCTCTTGGCAAGCCTCACCCCTCCCAACCACACTCAATTGTTTTCTTCTTTTTTCTTTGTGTGTACCTTTATCATACCATCTATGACATGTGATTGTTTTCTACATTTCTTTCTGACTAGACTGTAAACCTTCAGAGGTTGAGAGTGGTTTTCACCTTTAGAGAGGCAAAATAGCACAGTGATTAAAGGTGCAGCTTGAAGCCCAACAATCTGCTCCATCGATGTCAGCTGAATGGTCTTGAGCAATTTACTTAATCTCACTGTGCCTTGTTTTCTCATTTGAGGAGTGGGTCTGACATAATTGGGTGAGGATTAAATGAGATAGCTCCGAGAAGTTCTTGAGACAGTGCCTGCCACATAGCGTTTTGTAAATGTTTGCTATTACAAGGATTGTCTTTGCAGCCTCTGCAGTGCCTGGTCTGGGGGCTGGTGCCCCAGAGGAGCCAGTCTGTGGGATGACTGAATGAAGTGACCAAATAGAGAGGATGGATTACTACCTAGATGGGTAAGTGTGTTGCAGTTAATTAATATTATTTTAGATGACTTTAAAAAAACAAAATTTCAGAAGTTTTACATAAAAACAGGCTTATTATAAAAAATTTAACAGATAGAATTACATCAAGAAAGAAAAACACCTTATTTTGTCCCCAGTTCTTCATCTTCCTGTGTGTTAAGTTGGTGTATAACCTTCCAACCTTTACTATTTAACGCATTTACTGTTTTCTCTTTGTGGTTCAGGCATTTGCTCTCATGCCCATAGACTGGAAAACAAACTCTACTATCTGTTCACCAGAAATGTCAGAGACTAAGAATTTGAATTAATCAGACATTAATACATTAATTCTAAGTCGTTAGAAACTTATTACTAACAACTTGTTTTTTAAAAAATTGTTTTATATCTGAATATACCTTTCACTTCCTTCAGGGTGATTTGTGTGCAGAGTAGACACTGGCCTTGGAGTGTTTGGGGATAATAGGAAAAGATGCTTTGTTAAAAAATTCTCTCCCACACTCTATCATGTGCTTGGTATTTTCTTGTTAGAGCTGCATTTGTTTGAGTTCAGATATTGCCAAAAAGCCCCTGCATATTCGCAAGTGAGCACAGTTCCTAGACAAAATAGCTTAAGGGAAGGGAAGGCCCTGAGAATGAACCTAGAAGCTTTGTCACTGTCAGGGTTTGACTTTTAGCTCCTCCTGTTTAACAATCAGAATCCCAGTCCTGACTCAGGGGCTTTAACTCTTCTGGTTCCTATGCCTTGATTTTGTAATGCTCTGGTTCTTCAGTTAAAGTTCCTCTCTTCAGGCTCATTTTATGTTTTGGAGAAACAGTAGGAGGAGCTCTTTGGATGAGCTGAGGCTTTAGCCATCCTTTGATGATAAATTTTTATTTCTAAGGCACTAGGCATAGACCTGGAGGCATTTTGCTGTGGTAGGTTTTTATCTCTTTTTAAAATAAATAGAAAGGGACATATGAATTTTTATCAAATCATGGATCTCAAAACAAAGCCTATGGTAACAGAAGGTTGCTCCATATTTCCTAATAATGCTTTATTACTAGCATTTTCATATTATCCTAAAAACTAGCTACTTCTCTTCCAATTTTATGGTAATATAAAATTATTGGTTGGAACATTATTATAGCTGTTTTATATTTGAAAATTTATTTTGGGACTGAACTTATATCTTCAGGGAAAACATAATTGTATATTCATAGATGTTATGATTTCTTAACTAAGTCTTTTAATTTGTATAATATTTTAATACTATTATTTGTCTAGATGTTCAAATAATCAATATCCCAGGGCTTAACAGTGCTTCCAGTATAACTGCATTTAAAACAATAAATTTTATATTGACAATTCAGGGATCCCTATTTAGTTAATCATAACGAATTATGAAACCCCGTTGGTGGAAATCTGGTTAGATGCTGCTGTTACAATTTCCTCTTTCTCTGTGGTTAGTGTTTTATGTTGAAGTTAGTCGCTTCTAACCTTCATGCCTATGGGCACTCCTATCCTTTCAAATGATTATGAAGTTTCCCCCATTTAAAAAATTGTGGTAAAATACATGAAACAAAAAATTTGTCATCCTGACTATTTTTAAGTACACAGTTCAGTATTTTTAAATGCATCGTAATGTTGTGCAATCATCACCACCGTTCATCTCCATAACTCTTTTCATCTCGTAAAATTGAAACTCTGTATCCATTAAACAATAATTCTCCATATTCCCTTTATCCCCAGCTGGTGGCAACCACTATTCTACTGTCTGACTCTATAATTTTGAACTACTCTAAATACCTCATATAAGTGGAATCATACAGTACTTGTCAGCTAGAGACTGGCTTATTTCACTCCGCATAACGTTCTCAAGATTCATCCATATTGTAGCATACATTGAAATTTCCTTCCTTTTTAAATACCGCATGTTCTCACTTATAGGGGGGTGATGAACAATGAGAACATATGGACACAGGGAGGGGAGCACTACACCCCGGGGTCTATTGGGGGGAATAGGGGAGGGACAGCGGGGCGGGGAGCTGGGGAGGGATAGCCTGGGGAGAAATGCCAGATGTGGGTGAAGGGGAGGAAGGCAGCAAATCACACTGCCGCGTGTGTACCTATGCAACTATCCTGCATGTTCTGCACATGTACCCCAAAACTGAAAATGCAATTAATAAAAAAAAGAAATTTCCTTCCTTTTTAAGGCAGAATATGTTTCATTGTATAGATATACTGCATTTTGCTTATCTATTCATCCATGATGGATCATGCGTTGCTTTCATGGTTTAGCTATCCTTAATAGTGCTGCTGCCAACTAGGGTACACACATATCCTTCCAGGCCCTGCTTTCAACTTTTTTTGAGTACAGAAATAGAATTGCTGGATCATATGTTAATCCTATTTTTAACTTTTTGAGGAACTGTTATACTGTTTTCCACAGTGGCTGTAACATTTTACATTCCTGCCAACAGTACACAAGGGTCCCAGTTTCTACACAAATTCTCCAACACGTAGGTTCTGTTCTTTTGGTAGTAGCCTTCTTAATGGGCGTGAGGTGGTATTTCATTGTTTTGATTTGCATTTCCCCAATGATTAGTGATGTTGAGGATCTTTTTGTGTACTTATTGACTATTCGTGTATTTTTTTTTTTTTTTTGAGGTAGAGTTTTGCTCTTGTTGCCCAGGCTGGAGTGTAATGGTGCAATCTTGGCTCACTGCGACCTCTGCCTCCTGGGTTCAAGCAATTCTCCTGCCTTAGCCTCCATGCCCAACTAGGTTTTTATTTTTAGGAGAGATGGGGTTTCTCCATGTTGGTCAGACTGGTCTTGAACTCCTGACCTCAGGTGATTCACCTGCCTCAGCCTCCCAAAGTGCTGGGATTACAGGTGTGAACCACCACACTCAGCCTATTTGTGTATTTTTTTTTAAAAAAGAAATGTCTATTTAAATCTTCTGTCTATTGAAAGTTTTGTTTTTTAATACTGTGGGGAGTTTAGTATGGCCCAACTCATTGTTGACGTGAGGCAGGGACAACCCAGCATGCTTCTGCCAGCTCTGAGGCCTCCACAGGACTCATAGCAAGTGGGCTTATAAATAGGAGCCAGAGATCACACTGGCCTACCAGCCACTGCTTCCAGTTCCTGTTTGTAGGAAAAAAAAAAAAAAAGACTGCCACCTTTTGGTCGGTTGGCTTTTTAAGTGCAAAGGGGATGAGCAGATGGCAACTCCCAGGCATCCCGCAAAGTAGGTGAGTCACCTTTTGCCCATTTTGGCTGCATGCAGTGACTCACGCCTGTAATCCCAGCACTTTGGGAGGCCAAAGTGAGCAGATCATGAAGTCAAGAGATTGAGACCATTCTGGCTAACATGGTGAAACCCCGTCTTTACTAAAAAATACAAAAATTAGCTGGGTGTGGTGGCATGGGCCTGTAGTCCCAGTTACTCAGGAGGCTGAGGCAGGAGAATCACTTGAACTCAGGAGGCAGAGATTGCAGTGAGCTGAGATCATGCCATGGTGCTCCAGCCTGGTGACAGATTAAGACTCTGTTTCAAAAAAAAAAAGTCTTTTGCCCATTTTTGAATCAGGCTGTCTTCTTGTTGAGTTTTAGAAGTTCTCTGTATATGCTGCACATTAATCCCTTATCAGATATGATGCTTTCTTTCATTTGGTGGGTTGTGTTTTTACTTGGTTGATAGTGTCTTTTGATGTACAAAATTAAAAAATTTGTAGGAAGTCCAGTATGTTTATATTTTCTTTTGTTGTCTGTGCCTTTGATGTAGAATCTAGGAAATCATTTCCAAATCCAATGTTGTGAAGCTTTTGCCCTGTGGTTGCTTCTAACTGTTTTATTGTTTTAGGACTCACATTTAGGTTTTGATCCATAAAAAAAAAATCCAATTTAAAAAATTGTTACATTTTTGTTTTTAAATTAATGATAGAAATGAGGGTCTTGCTATATTGCCCAGGCTGTTCTCAGACTCTTGGCCTCAAGCAATCCTCTGCCTTTGTCTCCCAAAGTGCTGGGATTACTGGCATGAGCTACTGTGCCTGGCATCTGATCAATTTTGATTTAATGTTTAAATATGGATTAGATAAGAATCCAATTTTATTCTTTTGCATGTGAATATCCTGTTTTACCAGGATTATTTGTTGAAAAGGCTATCTTTTCCCCATTGAATAGTCTTGGCATTCTTGTCAAAAATCATTTGACCATATACAGGAGGGTTCATGTCTGGGCTGTCAATTCTATTCCACTGGTCTATATGTCTGTATTTATGCCACTACCACAGTATTTTAATTATTATAGCTTTGTGGCAAGTTTTAAAATCAGAAAATGTGGGCTGGGTGCAATGGCTTACACCTGTAGTGCCAGCACTTTGGGAGGCTTAGGTGGGTGGATCACCAGGTCTTGATCTGTCACGAGGCTGAAGGTCAGGGGTTCAAAACCAGCCTGACCAACATGGTGAAACACCGTCTCTACTAAAAGTGCAAAAATTAGCCGATGCAGTGGTGCATGCCTGTAATCCCAGCTACTCGGGAGGCTGAGGCAGGAGAATCACTTGAATCTGGGAGGCAGAGGTTATAGTGGGCCAAGATCACCGCACTGCACTCCAGACTGGGCAACAGAGTGAGACTCTATCTAAAAAAAAAAAAATCAGTAAATATGAATCCTCCAGCGTTGTTCTTTTCAGGTTGTTTTGGCTATTTTGGGTCCTTGAGGTTCTATATAAATTTTAGGGTGGCTTTCTCTATTCTGCAAAAAATGCCATTGGGATTTCGGTAGGTTTGCATTGAATCTGCAGATCACTTTGGGTAGTATTGTCATCTTAATCCTATCGTCTTCCAATCTGTAACATAGGGGGCATTTCAGTTTGTTTAAGTCTTCTTTAATTTCAGCAGTGATTCATAGATTTTATTGTAAAATATTTTACTTCTTTGTTTAGTTCCTAAGTGGTTTATTCTTTTTGATGCTATAGTAAATTGAATTTTCATAATTTCCCTTTTTGATTGTTTGTTGTTAGTATGTAGAAATGCAACTAATTTTTATATGCTAACTTTGTATTCTGCTACTTTGCTGAATTCCATTATTAGTTCAGTTTCTTTTGTTAGAATCCTGAGGGTTTTCTACATATAAAATGATATCATCTGTAAATAGAGACAATTTTACTTCTTCCTTTCTGGTTTAGATGTCTTTTCATTTTCTTGACTAATTGTTCTATATAAAATGTCCAGTATTATGTTGAATTCAAGTGGCAAAAGTGGCCATTCTTGCCCTGTTCCTGATATTAGATGAAAAGCTTTTATTGTTTTGCCATTGAATATGATGCTTGCTGTGGGATTTTTATATATGGCTTTTATTATATTAAGGTGATTTCCTTCTATTCCTAGTTTGTTGAGTGTTTTCTATCATGAAAGGTTATTGAATTTTGTCATGTACATTTTCTGCACCAATTGAAATGATCATGTGGTTCCTCCCCTTCATTCTGTTAGTGTTGTTTATTACAATAGTAGATTCTAATATGTTGAACCATCTTAGCATTCCAGGAATAAATCCCACTTGGTGATTGTATATAATGCTTTTAATGTGCTGCAAAATTTGGTTTGCTAGTATTTTGTTGAAAATGTTTACATCAATGTTCATAAGAGATGGTGGTCTTTTGTTCTCTTTTATTTCTTTCTCATTTATTTTTAATTAATTAATTTTTAAAGATACCGGGTCTCACTCTGTCACCTAGGCTGGAGTGCAATGGTGTGATCCTAGCTCACTGTACCCTTGAACTCTTTGGCTCAGGCAATTCTCCCACCTCAGCCTCCTGAGTAGTTGGGTCTAGAGGCATGTATCACCACGCTTGGCTAATTAAAAAAAAACCACATTTTATTTTAGATACAGGATCTTGCTTTGTTGTTAAGGCTTGTCTTGAAAGCCTGGCTTCAGCTGATCCACCTGTCTCAGCCTTTGAAGTAGCTGGGATTGCAAGTGCAAGCCACTTCATCCAGTCTAGTTTTTTTTTCTTATAATGTCTTTGTCTTGCTTTGGCATTAAGGTAATGCTGGCCTCACAGAATGAGTTAGGGAATGTTTTCTCTTTTCAAATTTCCTGGCAAAGTTTGAGAAGGATTGATGTTAGTTCTTTTTTAAATGTTGGGTAGAATTCACCAGTGAAGCCATCAGGTTCGGGGCTCTCTTTGTCAGTAGATATTTTAAAATTACAGATTAAATATCCTAACTAATTATGGGTCTATTCAGATTTTCTATTTATTTGTGGTTTTGTCTTAGTAGATATGGTGTTTCTAGGAATGTGTACATTTCACCTAGGTTACCCATTTTTTTTTTAGTGTATGATTACTTTTAATACTCTCTTGTAATTCTTTTTATTTCTGCAGAATCAGTTATATGTCCCAACTTTCATTTCTGATTTTAATAATTTGAGTCTTCTCTTTTTCTCAGTCCATCTAACTAAAGGTTTGTCAGATTTGTTGATCTTTTCAAAGGTCCAACTTTGGTTTCATTCGTTTTCACTATGGGGCTTCTGTTGTTTATTTCTTATGTCTCTGCTCTAATCTTTGATTTTTCCTTCTTTCTACTGCTTTGAGTTTAATTTGTTCTTCATTTTATATTTCCCTTAGTAGTAAAGTTAGGTTGTTGATTTGAAATATTTCTGTTTTTTAATATTAGCTTTTATATCTATAAATTTCCTCCTGAGCACTGTTTTGCTGTATCACATAGGTTTTTGTATGTACTGTTGTCATGTTCATTTATTTCTCAGTATTTTCTAATTTCTCTTTTGATTTTTTTCTTTGATCCATTGGTTAAGAGTGTGTTGTCTAATTCCATAATTTTGTGAGTTTTTCAGTTTTCTTCTGTTATTTATTTCTAACTTCATCCCAAGTGGTCAGATAATATACTGTTACAGGATCTTTGGGGTGTTGTTTTTCTGTCCAGAAACCTCTGTGGCTGGTGGTGCCTTTGCCTGGGCCCCCAGGCTCTTTTGCCAACTCATCCTGGCAGGCTGCACTTGACCTACTGGCCTGGGTCCCATGCCTGCCAAGGGTGAGTCAGATGTGGAATGGCAAGGGACGTGTAAGTAAGCATGGGGTCTGGTCACTGAACACAGTCAGACATGCTGGCTGTTGCAGTGGGGTGGGCAGGTGCTAGCACAGGTGCTGGATCTCTGCAAGACTGCAGCAGGACCAGGCATACCACAGGCAGCTTCTAAGACTGGAATAGGGGAACATGGTGATTCCTGGAAGCTTGGAGATACCAGGAACTGTGGGCTGCAAAGAAGGAGTCACAGCCCAGGCTTGGGGAGTTTCCAGGTCTGGGCTCCCCGAAGAGCCATAGTTCTTCTTTCCTTCTCTTCACTCACAATGTGGCGAGCATGGCAGTATATCTCAGCCCTGTTTGTGTTACAGCTCTCTTAGCCTTGCCATTTGGTGGGTTCCAAGTTCTTGTCCTGTGCCCAGGAAGAATAAGGTATGCAGACAAGTGGAGGGTGAATAAGACAAAGAGGAGCTTTAATGAGTGATAGAACAGCTCAGAGGAAAACTGTGTGGGGCAGCTCCTTTCTGCAACCAGTGTGCCCTGATGAATGATATTCTTCTAGCGGAGAGGAGACCCTGGAGTGGGAAGCTCATCTATGCAGGCAGGTCATCCTGATCTTCCCAGCTTTCAGCAGAGAGGAGGCCCTGTAGTGGGTAGCTCCTTTCTGCAGCTGGTTGTCCCAATGTCTCTGCAGCTCTCAGCAGAGAGGAGGCCCTGGAGTGGGTAGCTCTACTCTGCAGCTCTCAGCAAACAGGAGACCCTGGAGTGGGTAACTACTCTGTAGCTCTTCCTCCTGATGTCTGCTCTGGCTGAGCCTGGGCTTTTATGGGCCTCAGAGGGGAGGAAATACTTGCCAGTTGGTCCATGGGTGGCCATGGCAGGCCCAGAAAAGGCACCACAAGTTCCATCTCTGGTCCCTGGGACTAGCAGTGCAGCCCCCAGCCTTTAGGTCCTCCCTGGCCTGAAGATGGGGCCTCAATGGGGAACTGTCCCCTTTTACTCAGGAACTTGCCTGCCTCCTGCTGCCATTCATGGCACCCAGGCTGTAGATGCTAAGTGGTGCCTTCAGGCCAGCGCTGAGCTGCCTTCAGCTTCCCCTTGGCTTCCTTCCTATGCTTGTCTGGAGGGGGCTATGGTGGCAGGGGGCTGGTGTGTCAGCACTGCCCCCAGTGTGTGCACACCTAGCAGGCCATGACAGTGCCTGGGCTTGGTCCTGACTTTGCTCTGAGATTGCAGCAGGCACCAACAGCAGGGAGAAGCCAGGCAGTGGGAGCAGGGACATCTGAGCCTGTGAGGGCAGTGGGGCCTTTCTAGGCTTCCAAGAGTGCAGGGATGGCTGAATCTGTAGCCACAGTTTCGGTGGTTGCAGCTGTGCCTGGTAGGGGTGTGTGTGCAGGGCTCCTGCCAGCTCCATGGTTTGAGTGGCTGTGGCTATGGGGTGGGGTGTGGTTCCCACCTGCTCCCAGGCTCTGAGAGCACAGGGATGCCCAGGTCTGCAGCCATGGCGTGGGTGGCCGCAGTAGCACCTGGGGAGCTTTCTTCCTGACTCAAAAGGGGTGGGACTCCCATTTATCCCTGGCTCCTGCTGTCTTCATGGAATATGCAGCCCCAGCTGTGCCTCCCCATTGAAGCTGGTGTGATGGCAGTGGCTATTCCAGATGGGCCACTGCTGTGATCAATAGTTTGTATAATATCTATATTTTCAAACATTGAGACTTAATTTGCGGCCCAACATATGGTCTATCTTGGGGACAGTATTTCATGTACACTTGAAAGAAAGCATTTGCCATTATTGTTGGGTACAGTGTTCTATATATGTCTATTAAATCTAGTTGATTTTTTGCATTAAGTCCTCTATTTCCTTATCTTCTGTTTGGTTGTTCTATCCTTTATAGAGAAGGGGCTATTGAAATCACCAATTATTACTATAGAATTATTTCTATCTTCAATTCTGTTTTTGATATTTTTGATGGTCTGTCACGTTTTTGGAACTGTCATATTGTCTTACTGTATTGACCCTTTTATTAACACACAATATCCTTCTTTGTCTTTTTTAACTTTTTTTTGACTTAAAGTTTGTTTTATCTGATATTAGCATAGCTACCCCCTCTTTCTTTTGGTTACAATTTACAAATTTTTTTTGACCCTTTCACTTTCAGTCTGTGAGTCTAAATTGAGTTTCTCTTGTAGACAGCATACAGTTAGATCATGTTTTTAAAATCTTTCTGCCAAGCTCTGTCTTTTAATTAGAAAATTTAATCTATCTGTAATTAAAGTAATCACTGATAAGGAGGGACTTCTGTCATATTGCTCTTTGTTTCTTGAATGGTGTGTAGCTTTTTTTGTCTTTCAGTTTCTGTATCTCTGTCTTTTTTAAAAAAGACTTTTGGTAGTAAAATGTTTGAATTTCCCTCTTCTTTCCTTTTGTGTATGTTCCATAGCTATTTTCTTTGTGGTGACCATGGAAATTACATTTAACATGCTACAGTTATAACAGTCTAATATGAATTGATACCATATTAATGTAAATAACGTGCCTGCTCCTTTACCAGCTCCCTCATCACCCCTTTTAGTTGTGACACAAAATTATGTCTTTATACGTTGTGCTCCAAAACATGCTATTTGAAGTTTAATATTAATATTTTATTAATCATGTAATAATTATATAAAATGAATTAGTCTTTGAAATTATGTAAAAAATAAAGTGTGGAGTCACACCAAAGTTAAAATAAGTTTTTAGACTCATCGTTTTAAAATATATTAGTCTCCTAAACCAGAAAATAAAAAAGTGGAGTTATACCTTTATCGTAATACTAGCTCTTATGTTGCACATGAAATCTTTGTTTATTTAGGTTAGAGATGGGGTTTTGCTCTTTCACCCAGGCTGGAGTGTAGTGGTGCAAACAGTTCACTGCAGCCCCAAACATCTGGACTCAAGTATTCCTCCTGTCTCAATCTCTCCAGTAGCTAGAACTACAGGCATGCACAACCACACTGTGCTAATTTTTAAACATTTTATTGTATTGACAGGGTTTTGCTGTCTTGTCTAGGCTGGTCTTGAACTCCTGAGCTCAAGGAATTCTTCTGCCATAATGTCCCAAAGTGTTGGGATTACAGGTGTAGACCACCACACTCTGCTAAGATCTTTATTTCTTTGTATTGCTTCAAGTTAATGTCTAGTGTCCTTTCATTTAACTCTGTAGGACTTCCTTAAACTTTTCTTGCAGGGCAGGTATAGTGGTAACAACCCCCTAGGCTTTTGTTTATCTGGGAATGGCTTAATTTCTTTATCACTTCTGGAGGGCAGTTTTGGCAGATACAGGATTTTTGGCTGACAGTTTTTTCTTTTAACACTTTGGATATATTGACCCATTCTTCTATTTTCAAAAGTTTCTGATGAGAAATCTGGTAATCTTGTTGAGGACCCCTTGTATGTGACAGCTCACTTCTCTTCTGTCTTACTGCTTTCAAAATTCTCTCTTCATTGGTTTTTGACAGATTGGTTATGTGTCTTGGTGTGGCTGTCTTTGAATTCATCTTACTTAGAGTACATTGAGCTTCTTGGAAGTTAATATTTATGTCTTTCATCAAATTTGGGAAGTTTTCAGCCATTATTCAAATATGTTCTCTGTCCTTTTTGTTTTTTCTCTCTCTCCTCCTTCTGGAATTTTCACAATGCATAGTTTGTTCCACTTGATAGTGTTCCAGGGTCCCCTAGGCTCTCTTTTCACATTTCTTTAATCTTTTTTCTTTCTCTTCCTTAGACTTGCTAATTTCCATCATCCTGTCCTCAAGTTTGCTGATTCTTTCTATTGATTGTTCACATGTGCTCTTTGGGGGAACCCTGGCTAAGAGAGCTGTCTATTTCCTATCGCATATCTCATTGGTACTAGGTTAGTACCCAGTTTTGAATAAATATTTGTTCAAAGATGAATATTGAATAAACATTTTTTTCAGTCAACTGAATTTTCATTTCAGTTATTGTAATTTTCAGCTTCAGAATTTGTTTCTTTTTGTGTCTTCTCTTTATTAATATTCCAATTTTGATCATATATAATTTTCTCAACTTTCTCCATGTCCTCATTTAGTTCTTTGAGCATGTTTAAGACAGTTGTTTAAAGTTTTTCTCTAGTAGATCAGCCATCAGGTCTTTTTCAGAAATGGTTTCTGTTGATTTACTGTTATTATTTTTAAATGAGCCATACTTTAGTGTTTCTTTGTATGCTTTGTGAGTTTTTGAAAACTGAATATTTGAATCTCATAATATGTTAACTTTGGAAATGAGATTCTCCCTCTTACTAGGGTTTGCTATTTTCTCTTATTCTTTGTTATTTTGATTGTTGTGCCAAGGAGCAGCTTGAGACGTAAATATAAGGTCTTTCAGCCCTTTTCTGAGCCTGTGACATTTCCCAGTTATGTGTGGTCACTTGCTAACTTTTCCCATATATGTAGTTTTTAAAAATTTTACTTTAAGTTCTGAGACACATGTGCAGAATGTGCAGGTTTGTTACATAGCTATATAATGCCATGGTGGTTTGCTGCACCCATTAACCCATCTATATTAGGTATTTCTATTAATGCTATCCCTCCGCTAGTCCCCCATCCCTCGACAGGCCGCAGTGTATTATGTTCCCCTCCCTGTGTCTCTGTGTTTTCATTTTTCAACTCCCACTTATGAATGTGAACATGCAGTGTTTGGCTTTCTGTTCTTGTGCTAGTTTGCTGAGAATGATGGTTTCCACCTTCATCCATGTCCCTGCAAAGGATGTGAACACATCCTTTTTTATAGCTGCATAGTATTCCATGGTGTATTTGTGCTATATTTTCTCTATCCGGTCTACCATTGATGGGCATTTGGGTTGGTTCCAAGTCTTTTATGCAGTTGTTTTGAATGTCCTAGTTTTCAGTGTCTCACTCCTAAAAAAAGAACAAGAGAAAAACAAAGGAAGATAAAAAGGATACTGGCTCTTTAAATTCTTTCAGGTAACTTCAGCCAGAGGAGTGGGGCTTGCAACAGTGAGGGGAGGTGCAATGACAAGGTCCACTGGCCTCTTTTTCTATACCTCTGTGATCAGAATCAGCGTTCAGTGATCAGAGCACAGATCCCTAATATTTGGAGAGCAAGATCTTTTTTGCCCATTCTGACTCCCACAAGTTGTGTGCAAGATGCTCCAGAAACATATGCACAGCTGCTTGCCATGGGTCTGACTTGTGGGATGTGTATCTTCTACTCTGTTAAGGGCTGAAATTAGTTTAAATTAACCTCTGTTTTGCTATAAGCCTTCCCCTGGAAGTCACAAGCCTTCAGCTAATTTTTTATTTTTAGTAGAGATGGTGTTTCACCATGTTGGTCATGCTGGTCTAAACTCCTGACTTTGTGATCTGCCTGCTTCAGCCTTCCAAAGTGCTGCAATTACAGGCATGAGCCACTGGGCCTGGCCAGATGAGTATTTTAATTGGACATATCATACACTGAACAGAATTGGAGTACTGACAGTAAGAAAGACAGCAGAAAGAATATTGAGTAGGCAACTTACAGTATTTGCCTCAGAAGTCTAAGTGGTATGGGAGAATCAAGGAGGAACCCCAATCCTGGACTGCGGGAAGCGAGGGAGGTCAGGCAAGGTCTTTGAAGGTAACTCTTGAGTTGGATCTTGACAGACGAGCTATAATTGGCCAGGTAGATAATATGTGAACTTTTGTTGGTGTATGGTGGCAGAAGGCAAAAAAGGGAATGGGTGAAAGAACAATCTAGACATTATGTAGAAGGTCGATAAGATTACAGGACCAAAGAAGAATTTTGGAGAGATACAACAGGCTAGAGAATTGAGTACAAATAGGTAGTGGTGAGGTACATCTCTGACAGGTGTTCTGGGCCCAGATTAGACCAGAGAAGGCCTAGTATACCATCATAAGGAATATGGATTTTATCTGGAAGCCTAATAGGAAGTTTTGAAATATTTTAGGCATGAAGGTAATGTGATAAGATCTACATTAAAAATCAATCTGAAAAATGTTTGGAGAATGGATTGGAAGATACAGTCTGGCAATAGTTGAAGACTTGCTATAATCTAAGGGAAAGTGATGTAGAGTTAAACTAACGAGGATAGAGAGAAAAAGACAGACTTGAGAAACATTTTGAAGACAGGGTCGATAGGGCATAGTGGATAACCATGTGATGTAATTTCTCTAATCCAGCAACACATGAGGAGGAAAAGTAAATTTCCAAGGTAAGATGATAAATGGGGACATGCTGAAATGGAGGCTCCTGTGAGTCAGTGAAGTGGTGATATCCAGTAGCTAGGGAGAATGTTGGAACTGAAACCTTTGTAAGAGACTGGAGCTGGAATTCTAGATTAGAGGCCAATGGCATATGGTTGCAATTAAAGCCCTGGGTATGGCCAAGGTCACACAGATGGAGTGAGTATAAGAAAGAGGAGCCTGAAAGGCAGTACTACTGAGCACACTAGCATATGGACATAAGAAGATGAGGTGGAAAAAGGGATGGGGAAAGGGAGTGAGAGAGATCCAAGTGACTCTAGCAGAGAGTGATGCATGGAAAGCCATGGGTGAGAGAGAGAGACATATGGTGTAGTGGTGAATAGTATGAGCTTCAGAGTCAGACAGACCTCATTTCCAGCCCAGGGTCTACCTAATTGTGTGACCTATGACAAATTTCCTTATCCTGTCTATACCTCAGTCTGTTTCCTCATTTTGAAAATGGGGATCATAATAGAACTTACCTCAGCATTGTTTTTAGAATTAAATGAGAGGATATATAAAAAGTGCTCAGCACTGTGCTTAGCACACAGTTCTCAAAGAGTGGTAGCTACCGCCCTAATATGATGTCTTTTCAAGAGATTCAGACAGATCGGAAAAAGGATGTTGGAAAAAAGGCTGGAAAGAATCCATGGGATTGTGATTCAAGGAAGTTACTGGGAATCCTTGATGAGTTTCAATGGCATGGTGGGGACAGAGACAGAATGTGGGTGGGGGTGGGGGAATTTGAGAGGGATGACTGGATTGTGAAGAGTAGATGATAATGAGTATATGGAGTTTGAAATTTTTATAATAAAAATAAAAAATGGCCTAATAATTATAAAAAAAATATTTTTAATCCAAAATACTCAACGCATGATAGAAATAGCAGAAGGAATTGGTGAGTAGGAGGACTTAGGTTTTGCCCTTTGGCCATAGGCCAAGTAGGATGATTTCCAGACTTATGATGCTGTCAAAGGGAAACTCAATTGTTTGTATGTATCCATCAAGCTCAGAGTACGTATGTATGTATCAATCCCTACACCTGTGTAGGCTCTGAAGTCAGACTGCTGCATTCAAGTCCTGTCTCCACTTGCAAACTACGAGATCTTGGGTAGCTTATTAACCACTCTGTGCCTCAATTTTCTTATTTATAAAATAAGGATTATAGTCCCGGCCTCACATGGTTATTATCAGGAATATATGAGTGAATACACACAAGGTACTTAGAATAGTGTCTTGGTCTGTTTGGGCTGTTATAATAAAATACCATAGACAGAGTGGCTTATAAACAACAGAATTCTATTTTTCACTGTCCTGCAGGCTGGGAAGTCAAAGATCAAGGTGCTGACAAATTTGGTGTCTTTTGAGGACTCATTTCCTGGTTTATAGAATGGCACATTCTTGCTGTGTTCTCACATGGTAGAAGGGGCAAAGCATCTCTCTGGAGTCTCTTCTTTTAATGGGACCAATCCTATTCAAGAGGGCTTTGCCCTCATATCTTAACCACCTTCTAAAGGCCTACCTCCAATTATCATCACATTGGTAATTAGGTCTTAACGTAAGTGCAGGAGTGGCTGGGCATGATGGCTTATGCCTGTAATCCCAGCATTTTTGGGAGGCCAAGGTGGGCAGATCACCAGAGGTCAGGAGTTCAAGACCAGCCTGGCCAACATGGTGAAACCTCGTCTCTACTAAAAATATAAAAATTAGCCAGGCGCGTTGGCTTGTAGTCCCAGCTACTTGGGTGGTTGAGGCAGGAGAATCTCTTGAACTCAGGAGGCAGAGGTTGCAGTGAGCCGAGATCGTGCATTGGGTAACAGAGCCTGGGTGACAGAGTGAGACTCTGTCTCCAAAAAAAGGAAAAAAAAAAAAAAAAAAGAATTTTGCCTGGAACAGATACAAACATTAGACTGCAGCATATAGCATTGGGAAGATACTAAGTGCTAAAAAATGCTGTATTTTGTTCTATAATTTTATTTTTCTATCTAATATATACATTTATCAACTTCATATTATATTGAATAATTTTTTTCCCTAAGGAGATATAGAAGTTGTGTTTTTTCTTACTATTGCCTTTCTTAGGATAGTAGTAAATATATCAGTGATGTTTCTCATAATACATATGCTCACAAACACCACATAAACACATATAACATGTACACACACACACACACACACACACACACATCCCCAAAACACACTACTCTTCCACTCCTGACATACATACATGAACACCCAAACAACTACTATTGAAGCTGTTAGCCTTAACATTTTTCTGTTTCACTATTTTTTTCTTTAAAAGACAGGGTTTCAGTATGTTGCCCAGGCTGGAGTGTAGTGACTATTCACTGACATGATCATAGAGCATGACAGCCCCAAACTTGAGCTCCAGCGATCCTCCTACTTCAGCTTCCTGAGTAGCTGGGGACTATAGACATGCGCCACAGTGCCTGTCTCTGTTTCATTTCAAAACTGTCAGATTTTCTGGTAGAAGTATAGGGATATGTCAATTTAAATAGAAAATAGATCCTTTGGAATAGACCAAGTCCCTTTTTGGGGACTATGCATTCACACAAATACTGAAGAAGCTGGCATGATATAGTTAACTGTGGAAAGGGAGAAACACTGTCCAATTAGTAAATTCATAGAGAGTCTTGGTCTGGGGTTGTGGCTGTCCACTGTCCCATGTACTAAGGAAGGATGGAGCTGAAATTGAGCATCTTTGGTTTTCATCAACCATTTTTATCAAAGGAATGTTTTTATTAAATCATACAGTGTCCTTGAATGGTCAGAGTAACAGCTGGTTTTTCTGGTGTGTAATGATCTCTCCTCTCTCTTCACCTGTCCAAATCCCATCTCTCCTTTAAAGTCAAGCTCAAGCCTTTTGAAGGTCACTTTTCCCATGAGAATTATGAGACATGTTGTTGTAGGAATCACGCACAAGTAATTCCTCAGAGATGTACATCATGTAATTGTGACAAGCAATACCATGTTAGGGCTTCAGTAACATATTAACCCTCACTTTGCAGTGGCCTACCCTGTAAAGCTTTCTTTCCTGCTCTAGCTGCATATCCAGTTTGAGTGGGCAGGTGGCAGGCGGGGAGTATGGGGTAGGGTGGTCGTGATGGAGCTCGGCCCACTCAGTCACTCAGGGATCAGCCTGGCAGCAGCTCTACCATCTTGCTCCACCAGTGCAAGAGCGAAACTGGAGAGAGCCTGAATAATTGCACAGGAGTTTGTAATTGCCTCAGCCTACAAGTGACACAAGTAATTTCTCTCATTTTATTGGCCAGAGCCAGTCAGATGTTCCCTTCTAACTACAAGAGGGCTGGGGGTGTAATCTTCTGAATGCCCAGTGAGTGAGAAGATAAATCTGTGTATCACGAGGATGGGCAATGCCTACCAAAGCACATCAGTATTTAGGCCAGTGGGGTAGCTGCTCATAGGTGGAAGGGACAATGTGTGTGTCACGGCTTTTTTTCTTAGAGAAGTCACTGAGACTTCTGGGTAATAGTTAAGTGTACTTCTCTGTATCTGGCCTTCGGATAATGAGGTAAACTAGAGTTAAAACCCAATTTCACATCCTGTAGAAGCCCAAAGCCTCAAATAGATGATTAAGCATAGACTGTAAATGCCAAAGAGACTTACTAGAGCATGCAGCAGGAGAAAATCAGTAACGCCCAATCCCTAATCATGGATCACAGGAAGAGTTCTGAGTGTAAAAACCAGGACACTGAAGTATCATTTTTTTGGTTAGTAGCTTGTCCTTTATCTTAACATTTGGCTTTAGTTGGCAAACAATAACTGTGAGCAATAATAAATCAATTAGAGTCAGCTGTCCAGCAGTTTAGGTTATAACATTTAAATGTAGGCAAATGCTAATTTATTCATTTATGCCTGTCTGGCCACTGAAGACATGGAAATATACCCTTTCTTGTAAATAGAAAATAGCAACCAAAGTGCCCTTGGCAGAGAAGCAGTTCCTGCTCCCGTCTACCTCTCGCTGAGATATCTTTAAAATAGGACTCAAATTAGCTTTTAATATTTGCATAAAAAGTTTTTTAAAAAAGTTGAAAAATTGCTAAAACTGAGCCAGGGATGAAGGAAGTCTGACCAGGGTAGATTGTGTTAGTAGAGAGCATACAAATAAGTTTTATGTGCCATTCCTGGCTTGAATGAATTATTTTTTTAAGGTAATTAAGCCAAGAATTCTAGTGGTATGAAATCTTCAGGGACAGTGACCCTTCTAAGCAGGGTTCCCTGATTCTTCTCCTTGGACACATTTTCGGCCCCATTCCTACTTCTTTTTTGTTATTAGAGAACCATGGTGAGTACCTCATGCCCTGCCTTGTAGGAAATCCTTTGATGTCATGGTTTGTGGTTTCCTCCTAGAAGATGTTACTTGGCCAAACTCCTCAGTGGCTAATAGTTGATGATAACATATTCATTCACCTTTTTTTTCCTTTTAACTTACCTACAGTCTGAGAAAGTAGGAGCCTCAAGAGAGGATGTCAAGGTGGTCCACACATCATTTACTGCTGAGATGACTGTAAACTCAATTTTTTGAGTTTAAAAGCCAATTATTTCTTTACTTTTCAGCATGTGAATTTGGAAGGAATCTATTCTCGCTAAAAACCTGAGAAGTTGATTCCATGCCAAAAATGAGCCGTAACCTCAGTTGACTGCTTTTTATGTTTTCACCAGAGTGTTTCCTTTCCATGTGGCTGGCAGAAGGAACAGATTTAACAGAGGCTTAATATTTGTGAATAATCTATTTCAACATCTTGTAGACCTAAAAATGTAACCTCAACAACTGCTGGAGCAGTAGACATCTGGCTAGCAGGACAGACCATGGGTCTAATCAGGCTGGAAACATTAAATAATCAAGAGAGAAGATTAAGTTTACGATCTCATGGGCAGGGAATGACTCCAACAGCAAGGGAAGTTTGAAGTGGGAACTAATTTTGTTGGTGGCCAGTTAATTAGTGAATTATTTTTAGTTTGAACAAGTTTTTCTTCCCTTGTACTTGGGATCTAGAATGAATACTCTGAAAATGAGAGTTCCAGTAGGTCAAGATATGTCTACTCATATTCCATTCCAAAGCAAGTCACTTGGCCATTTCTGAAGTACACTACACCCAAGGAAGTGGTGGGGGAGGGAGTGATTAATTTTGAGGAGTAATCTAAAATAGCATTAAAGACAGACATGACGCATGCAGAACATGCCTCTCCATCCTCTCTGCAGAGCTGTGGTGAGTAGAAGTAAGTCCTGCAGGGGGTAGTAGGGGTGCAGAATGATGGTGGGGAAAGCTTTTATGGGCCCTGAGTGGCCAGGGTGTTTGGTTGAGCTGGGTCTCCATATTACATTTTGGGGTCATTTATAGCACTTGGGGGACTCATAATTTTTAGTTCATTTACTATATATGAATATAACAAGGACATTTAATGTAAACAAATATCATTTATTGAGCCTCTATTATATGCCAAGCATTGCGCTAAGTAGTTTTCATGCTTATCTCAACCTTTTTCTGTTTAGGGCCAGACAGTAAATATTTTAGGCTTTGTGGGCCATAAAGTCTCTATTGCAACTGCTTGCCTCTGCTGCTGTGTGTGAAAGTGGTCACAGACAATGCAAAAATGAATGCGTGTAGCTGTGTTTCAATATCATTTTATTTATGGATTCAGATTTGAATTTGATATAATTTTTACACATCATGAAATACTGTTTTTCTTCTGATTTTTTTCCATCCATTAAAAAATGTAAACACCATTCTCATCTCGTGGGCTGTATAAAAATAAGTGGTGGGTCAGGTTTGGCTTGTGGATCCTAGTTTGCTGACCCCTGCTTTATCTCATTATATTTTCACAATAAGCCTTATAGGGTAGTTATTGCACATTATAGATGAGGATTTCAGAGGTTTACAATTTCTGCTAATCTCTGGCAATCAGATAGTGTCCCACCAAGATATTAGTGTTTCTTTATTGTGTTTGACTAATTATGTATTCATAATATGTAGTAGAACAATTCTTTCCAATGTTTTTTGTGTATTTAAAATTTTACCTATTAATATACCACAGGAAAAAAATATATTTGTCCCATTTTCTGTAATTTTGAAAGCACATTGTTGATTCTTAAATTATTTGATTATGACATATAATAAATACTTTATTTTAGACTTCTCCATGAAATTCTATTTGATTTAGGCTAATACTAAAATATACTGATTTCTCCTGAATACACTTTAAGGAGATATGATGTTGATTCTGAGAGATGGCAAGGGAAACCAATGTGGGGTGAAACTCTACCACTTTACATGCAATTGATTGAAAGAGGGCTAAATGAAAGCACACTGCCATGTGTGTACCTACGCAACTGTCTTGCATGCTCTGCTCATGTACCCCCAAACCTAAAATCCAATAAAAAATTAAAAAAAAAATAAGTTATAAAGAATAAAAGTATTTAAAAACTCTTAAAAAAAAAAGAGGGCTAAATGTAGACAAATATAAGTGCATGTATGTGTGCACACACAAATACACACACACACACACACACACGCTCTCAAGGGAAAGAATTGCCCTGAACTTGGCAAAGCCTAGAAAAGATACAAAAAGAGGTTTCTCTTTTTTGCATACTCAGTGTGGTGCAGTATTTATAGCTCAGTGAGTTTAAGTAAAACAACTAGACTCATAAGAATTAATACATATTTCCAGCATATTACATTTTGTGCTACAATAAAATTCTTATGTAATATAGACTTTTTTGTTAAATGAGTTTAGATAGAATATGAGCCAAATAATTTTCCTTAAAACACAGTGTCTGCATATAATAAAGATCTGATCCAGCACAGATATTACTTTTAGCTCTCTGTGTTCAATGTTTAGAAAACTGAAACTTCTTATTTAAATAATAGGCAATTTAACAATTTCAGAATGTATCAATTTGCATATGACTAAGACATTTAGACCAAAAGGAGTAATCATCATGTGCCAAGAAACAATAATATATCCACTGTTTGTATGTTTAAAAAAATCAAAATTCCCAGCATGGCTGTGTTTAATTGCATATCACAATATCAGTGGGTAATTGTGCTTTCTATGAGAAAAAATTGTTCCAAAGTCAAAATGTCACCTTGCTGTCGAATAATCCCACAGATTACTATAAACAGAGCTAAAGAAATTGTGCTGTGACTGGAAAGGTGTGATGTGAATCCTGCTCATTACCCAAGACATGACTTCCATTGTAATTATCTGTCTATCACAATAGCTTCCTCTGCCATCTCCAGCTTACCTGATGCCACATACACAACTCATTAACATTCGGTCAATACGCTACCATTTGTACAGTTAACCTCTGAGCAAAGTGGGGTCATTACTTCATTATGATGGATTCTGTAATAACACAACAATTTGCATCAAGGATTAATATTTCTCTTTTCTTCATTTACGGTTAAATTAATAATTAGTCTAACACCTGGATTCCATTATACTCTTGTTTTTCTGATCTTGTGTCAAGAATTCAACTGGTTTAGAGGAAACTTCAGAACTCTGTTGCCAAGGAAGAGCTACATTCCTTTCTGGCTGACATCTATTTTTAAAAGGAGAAAAAATATTTGGCATCCTGTGTGGTCTGAATATGAAAGATATTGGTAGTGTAAAATGAACTGAAGGAACGTACAGGCTAGAACGTCCATTGTGGTTTTTGGAGATAGAGATAAAACTGGATGAAAGTTCTAACAATTTGTTTATTGTGTTGAGAAACTTGAGAGTGAGTCAATTCTGGTGGTTTTAAAAAATTAGTATTTTATGGGCTGGGTGTGGTGGCTCACACCTGTAATCCCAGAGCTTTGGGAGGCTGAGGTGGGCAGATCACCTGAGGTCAGGAGTTTGAGACTAGCCTGGCCAACATGGTGAAACTCTGTCTCTATTAAAAATACAAACATCAGCCAGGTGTGGTGGTAGGTACCCGTAATCCCAGCTACTTAGGAGGCTGAAGCAGAAGAATCTCTTGAATCCAGGAGGTGGAGGTTGCAGTAAGCCAAGATTGTACCACTGCATTCCAGCCTGGGTGACAGAGCAAGACGGCATCTAATTAAAAAAAAAAAAAAAAAAAAAATATATATATATATATATATATGAGACAGGATCTTGCCATGTTGTCCAGGCAGGTCCTGAGCTCCTAGGTTTGAGCGATCCTGCTGCCTTGATCTCCAAGTATTGGGATTACAGGCATGAACCACCATGTCTGGCCTCATTATTTCATTTTTAAGCAAAGCATACAGATCTCAAAGTTGAGTTTTATTTTCACAGTTCTTTAGCATAGCATCTGATTCCATTATGTAAGCTCTTGTAAACAGCTGCATTTAATGTAAAGAAGTGGTTCATTTTCCCACAAGCAGTTATTTGAATTTTCTAAGTTAGGAATAGAATTATTATAGCAAGATACTTTTAAGAGGAAAGGGAATTTAACTTTTAAAAAACATCTCTTACTTATGAAGAACAACAAAAGTCAGAAAGAGGCATCAAGGGGAGAGCTAATGTTTCCAAGCGTCTCTATTAACCTTTGGTGTCTGTGCCCATTATAGCTTTTTTCTATAACTCTGGAATATTGTTTAAAATTTCTACTGTCATTAGTGGAACATTTGATGAAACTTTGTTTTATGCTACCATGATGGTCTTTGGAATGAAAGTTTGAATAAATCTTAGCATGCTAACAATTTCCACCATGAGCAGGTGAATAAAACCCCTAATGGTATCAGAGCACGGTAATTCCCAGATCCAAGCTATCTTTGAAAATAAATGCTTTTTCTGGTGCAAGTACTCTACTAGGTGTTCTGTATAGTAACTTTAAATCCTGAAAAGTAGGTGTTATTATCCCAACTAAGAGGTGAGGAAATTGAAGCTCACAGAGATACAGTAATCTGCTTAAGACCACATACCTGGCAAGCGGTGGAGTCAGAAGTTAAAACCAAGTCTGCTTGACATAGAGCCAATGCTTTTTCCATCATGATATATCTTACTCTGCCATTCTTCATAATGGATCCAAGTAAAGGTGAACAATAATTACGTGCTTATCTCAGAAAGAAAAAATACGCAAATATCAAGAGGCAAGAATTTAAAGTCAATAAAAATCAATTGAATTTATGCTTATATAGAACACCATGCATCCAAACCTATGCAAAACATTCTTAATGAGGGAATGCCCCAAGGCCCTAAATAGACATTCATGTATCAGTGTAGAATTTTCAGACCAGATAGATTATACTTTTCAGAACTTGGAGCTTCACACTTATGCATTGTTTTGGATTTCTTTGGGTAGGAGAGTGTCTTGCAGTGGAAAGTAGCAACACTTAGAGAAGTATAATATTGCAAGTAATCAATAGTTATACTCGAATATTGTATCCAAACAAGAACAGATTGTTTGCCAGTTACTAATTTATTGCTCTCAGGTTTGAATGTACTATTCATTGTCTGCTCTATGATAATGGAGATGGGCCCTTAAACTTTCTGTCTTTTGCCAGCTAGCATAGTGTTAAGCTTTGTCAATAGAGGGTGCTGGAGGAATACTGGAGAAGAATATGTTTTATTTCCTGGTTCCAGTGTCCTTTCTTGACAGGCTCCTGGTCTGTGCATGGCTTCTACCTTGCCATTCTGTCAGTGCAGGGCACACAGTTTTCTTCAATACTCTGTTCCTGCAAATTATGTCTCCTCCAGCACTGGGTTCCTTTAGTGAATGGCTTCTCCAGTGCTCAGCTTCTGCAGTACATGGCAACCAACAGCATTCTAGCATCCAACACCATCCCCTGGTAGTCCCTTGGCAGTTCTGCAGCAAGTTCCAAGGCATGACATCTTCCTGTGTATGGCTTTCTCTGGTGCCCCAGAGGGTAGATTTCCAGAAAATTCCACCAGTATGGCACCTTGGCGACTTCTCTTTATCCAGTAACAATTTCTAGGATCTCAGCCCTAGAAGGAGGGGAGTTCTTGGATACTCTGTCTCAGACTAGGGGTGGTATCTGTAATATCTGTATTCTTTAAAATTTTCTTTACTTCTTATTAGCTTACCCATCAGTACTCTAATTTTTTGTCTCCTGATTGGACATTGACTGGTATAGTTCAGTAGGTTACATTATTTACATTAGTTCTACTTCTTTTTCTTTTTTTTGAGACAGGGTCTTGCTCTGTCACCCAGCCTGGAGTGTAGTAGTGTGATCCTAGCTTACTGCAGCGTTTGAACTCCTGCGCTCAAACAATCCTCCCACCTCAGTCTCCTAAGTAGCTAGGACTATAGGCATGTGCCACCACACCTGGCTGATTATTTTATTTTATTTTTGTAGAGATAGGATCTTGCTATGTTGCCTGGGGTGGTCTCCAACTCCTGGCTTCAAGTGATCATCCTGCCTTGACCTCCTAAAACTCTGAGATTATAGGCACGAAGTGCTGCACCCAGCCCCTTTCTACTTCTTCATCTGATTTGTCTAAATGCCTTTAGTCTAACAGGATTAAAATGTACTACTGAAAGATGACTTTAAGTGTCAAATATTCAATGCCTTAGCAAGCATATTTTCTACAAAATAACTTATCCAGGTGTATTGCATTCAAACTACATCATATACAAATTACCTTCTAATGATAAAGTGAATTATTTTATCAGTTAAGATGATTTGGTTGCAAGAAATAGAAATGGCCTGGCTAACTTAAGCAGAAAAAGGAATGTATGGGAAGACATTGCCTGGCTATTGCAGAAATCTTTAGTGGTCTGGAAAGAGTAGAGATAGGCTTTGAGAGCTATGGGGAGAAGAATGTCTTAGTTTGACAGGTTTTGAAATACAAAGATGATTCAAGAGAAGGATAAATTTTTGGGTGAGGCATTAATTCTCTGCAGCATGGGTTTCCCATCTCACTCGGAGAAAAAGCCAAAGGCTTCACAGTCTTTATGTAGCCTTATGTGACCAGACTACAAGGCCTTATGTGACTAGGCTGCTCTCTTATTTCTGACCTCACCCTCCAATCTCTCCACCACTCATTGCAATGGCTCCAGCCGCTCTGGCCATTCTGTGGCTCTTGAACATCCCAGGTATACACCTGTCTCAATGCCTTGCACTTGCTGGAATAGCTTCTTCCTGGAATACTTTCCTTCAGATATTGCCTGACTTATTCTCTCTCTTCCTACAAGTCTTTGCTCCATTGTCATCTCAATAAGATCTTTCCTGCCACTCTCTTTAAATTCACAGCCCTGACATGGTCCTCCCTATCAGTGTTCCCTTATTAGTTTTTTTCTGTAGCACTGAACACCTTCTAAGACACTACACAACCGACTTATTATGTCTTGTTTGTCTCCCTTTGACCAATATATAAGTTTTACAAGGCAGAACTTTAAAAATATTTTTTTCCAATGCTGCATCCTTATTATTTAGAACAGTGTCTAAATATTTGTGGATATATAAATGATGAACTTCCTGTATTATTGGGCTGAATATGATTCATACTTTATAATTTTTACTCATATTTTTGGGTATATATGTGTATGTGTCTTCAATTATATAACCAGAATTAAAGAGGTAATTCTGGTTTTGTGTTATGAGTAACTTTCTTGGTGGCCTTTACTTCTTGAATAAGGGATTCCCATAACTGGCTTGCTTTTAAGTGGTATTTTGCCCATGTTTTAAAAATTAATGATTGCAGTGAACATTTGCTATTCTTGCCTCCTTCTCCAGTGCTCAGCTATCCCTCTTTTTAACAGCACCCTAGTTTTAATTTGGCGGGACTATCAATCAGTGATCCGATGACTGGAAGGCATTTACATTCTTGAGAAGAGTGATATAAACACCCAAAATGGCAGGCACTTTTCCTTCATAATCTCTGTAGCACCCCTGAAGTGACATGCATCAGGTCACACTTCTGCTTTTGTATGGGGTTGCCTTAGTTCCTACCCTTTCTGAACGTGTTTATTCCACGTTCAATTCCATTTTGTGAGTTATCCCATCTTTTCCCGATGCATTTCTTTTTCTGCGTAAATTAGCTAGACCATTCCTATTTCTTAAGTAATAAAATAATTCATTTTATTATGAGAGAAGAATTTGTATGCTATTATATAGAATGAACACATTATGCCTGGATCATTTAGTTTCTAGAAAATTGCTTTTTAAAATATTGAATATTTGACCAAGAAAAGCCAACTTTTGCTAGTGCACTTCCATCCTGATAGACTAAAGGCATTTAGGCAAATCAGATTAAGACATGGGAATGATGTAACCTCTGCTGATGTTGTATTAGATATAATATATGATGTTCTAGGTCCCTCCTCTAGATTTCTTGTCACCTTCAGTAGGTTTAGAATGACTAGTTGATACACTTAGACACTGGTAAAGAAGGGCTCAGTTATACAGAAATGAGAGAATCTGCAGTCAATTTGTACAGCAAAACAGCATGTGACTACTTTGCTACCCAGAGAGCATCTTCATTCTGTAATAGCAAGAATAAATTTTAAAGATTAATGGAGAAGTGCTCCACAAACCTCATTTCTAAAACTATAGCAAACTATTTACTGGCATAATGAGAAGGTTAAGAACTCTGTTGGAGATGAGGTTTAGAAAGTTGGCAGATTTTTCAATTCAAATTAACTCATGATATCATAATTATAGATGCTGTAAATCATTGTAAAAATGTCACAAAATCTGGAAAAGAATATTTGATACCTATAGGAAATAGGGTATTAGGAAAATGTATTCTCAATTATAGCATTGTTTCCACACCAAATGATTTTTTTTCCTGAAAAATTAATGAAGATGTTTGACCAATAGTACATACAAAATAAACTCTTGGTGGGTAAGCTTCTGTCTTACTACTAATAATGATTTTTTGAAAAGCCCAAGACTATACAAAAATATGTGTGCTAGTCATTTGTTTAGACTAGAGTTAAGTAATAGACCTAATAAGCATTTCAGAAGAGGTTATTTGCATTTCAAAGAGGTTGTTTTTGTTTGAATTAAAAAACTTGTCTGCTATAGGAACATATCATACTCCAATGAAAACAATTGATATTGCCTGAAAGAGACTGCTTATTGGTGTGGCCACTTTGGGAATCAGATTTTTAAAAACTCAACCTTTTACAAACATAGAAGAATACACACACACACAGAGAATAATGTTAGTGTGCATTGAAATAACCTGGAAGACTTGTAAAAACAGATTGGTGAGATTTATTCCCAGAGTTTCTGGCAAGAGATATGAAGTTGGGCCTGCAATTGGCATTTCTCACAAGTTTCCAGATGATGCTGATGCTGTGGGTCTAGGGGCCACATTTTGAGAGTCACTAGTATGATAAATTCCCATGTTTCTGTTCTCAGCTAATAATCAACACATGGCCAACTTGGTTTCATTCATACTCTCCACTCACATTCCCATCCTCTCCAATGTAAGGTTTAGGAGCAAATTCTATGCATTGTGTAATTTCATCCATAAGCTCTTCTGAATGTATCTCTAAAACAGAATTGGCAGAATCCATGCAGTTGCCTGTTTCTGTAAATAAGAATTTTGTTGGAATACAGACACACCTATTTGTTTACATGTTTATGGCTGCTTTCAGGCTATCATGATATAGTTGAGTAGTTGCAACAGAGACTGTAGACACACTGTATTAGTCTGTTTTCATGCTGCTGATAGAGACATACCGGAGACTGGGCAATCTACAAAAGAAAGAGGTTTCCTGGACTTACAGTTTTGTATGGCTGGGGAGGCTTCACAATCATGGTGAAGGTGAAAAGCATGTCTCACATGGTGGCAGACAAGAAAAGTGAGCTTATGCAGGGAAACTCCCCTTTTTAAAACCATCATATCTTGTGAAACTCATTTACTATCATGAGAACAGTATGGGGAAGACCTGCCTCCATGATTCAATTACCTCCCTCTGGGTCCTTCCCACAACATGTGGAAATTCAAGATGAAGTTTGGGTGGGGACAGAACCAAACCATATCACACTCAAAGCCTAAAACATTTGCTGTCTGGCCTTTTTAGAAAAGGTTTGCTGACATAAACAATGAACATCAATGTTCTCTCTTTTTTTTTTTTTTTTAAAGAGAGAGTGTCACTACATTGCCCAGGCTGGTCTTGAACTCCTGGCCTCAAGTGATCCTTCCAAAGTGAATTCTCTTGAAGGCCTCAGCCTCCTGTAGTGTTGGGATTACAGGTATGCGCATCCTACCCAGCCATTAATGTCTTAATATCATCAACTATCTAGCAATATTAATGTTTTCTTGATTGTTTCATACAAATTAAAAAAAAACCGTTGGCTTGTTCAAATTAGGATTCAAATCAAGTCTATGTATTACATTGATCTTTTTAAGATTTAAAAATCTATAGATTCCTGCTCCTATTTCATTTTTAAATTATTTATTTGTTGGAGAAAGTGGATTATTTGTCCTGTAGACTTTCGCTGTTCTGGATTTTGCTGATTGCATCCTCAGGGTGCCCAATAACCTGTTCTTCTGTTTCTGTAACTGGTAGTAAATTAAGAGACTTGATCAGATTCAGGTTGACATTTTGACAAGACTACTTTATAGATGGTGTTGGATACTTCCTTCTGCATCACATCTTTTTATGATGTTAGGATTGATCAGTGGGTTTAGATGTTATTCACTTGGTTCATCTATTCTAGGCCGGCAGTTTTTGATCTATTTGTTCTAGCAGCCATTGGTGGGCATTGCCTATACCAGCAGTCTCAATCATTGCTTCTCATTAGAACCACCTGGGAAGATTTTACCCCCCCCCCCCATATCTCATTGGTAGGCCACCCTTGGGGAATCAAACCGGAATCTCCACGTGTAGATCCAGTCATCATCAGTGTTTGGCCAAGTGATGATAATTTATCATTCATACAAATTATTAGCTGGAGTTTTTCAATGAAGAACAATCTCCCATCAACTATTTGGTTACTTTGAGTTGCAGTTTATATAGGAAAGGCAGAATAAGGGCTCCTTTTTTTTTCATTATCTGTTTTTAGAATAATGAATTCTGGGGATGATAATTTTGGCCATAATGGTCAGGTGTCTACCTACTCCAGGAGTTTCTGGATTATGAAAACACCTGGAATTTTTTCTGTTTGGATCGTAAAATGACAACAAAAGATTTTTTATTTAATAGGATGACACTCATCCTGTAGTGTCTATGAGTACAAATGAGGCCACAAATGCATATTTAGATTCTGATGATTCTTTGTGCTGTCTCCATTTCTGTATTGCTCAGTCCCCTTACAAACTCTCTCCTTCTGTTTATTCTTGAAGTCCCCCTGGTAGTATCACCCATCCACCTATTCATTCACCAGGTATTTGTCAAATACCTTTTGTGTGCCAGGCAGGTATACCTAGGGACAATTCTAGTTCTGCTGCTGCTGCTGCCAGCATTGACAAGGAGCCTCATCATTGCCCTTTGATTGTTATCCTCCTTCAAAGTGCTAGTATATGTGCTAAGGCCGCTATCTGTCATTGCTTCCAAACTCAGCAGTCCTGGTTGTGTCAGGTTTTGGGCAGCAGTGGGAAGATTTCTCCTATTTTTGTTGCTGTCGTCTGTTATGTGGGTTCTGGTAGAGTACCACTTGGTAACCTGAGTCTCACTAAGTCTTTCAGGAAAAAAAGCTCCTTCACCTTTTTGACTTCATAATTTTTTTCTATTGGGGCTTAAAATACATCATCCATTGTTCTTGTCTCTTTTCTTTCCAAACACCCACATACCAACCCCCTTATTCTTTAGCAAATTAAACCAAGTCACAACTGCAGACAAATCAAACAAAGCAAACTCTCCATCCATCCTTATGTCAATTTATAAAAATAGGTTTCTGGAGGGGTCCCTAGCTTGTCAGTTTCACAGTGAGATCATTGCTTCTCAAACTTTAATGAGATTTACTACCTGAAAGTATCTTTTTAAAATTGTCAAAAGACAAAATTACAACTAATTAAATTTAAAGATCTAATTGGCTTTATTAGTAACTCATGACTTAGGCAATGTCTTACCTATAAAAATAGGTGCTCCAATGAACTGAGCAGATGAGGTTGGTTTTATAGGCAGAAAAGGACTGAAGAAAGCAGAAACAGGAACCAAAAAGCAAATGGGTCATTTTAAAGTTACTTTCCTTATAGGGTTAAAATAGATGGGACTTCCTTATCATGCCAGCTCAGGTAACTGGGCCCCTTCTGATTGGTTGCTGTGAATTTCCTGTTTTTGGAAAACTGGTCTGTTTCAAAGTCCAGTTTGATTACATGGCACCTAGCATAAGGGACTCCATTCTGGTTTGGGCTGTTCTATTGGGCCTAACGCAGAAGCTCAGTCCAAAAAATGGCCTTTCATCAATTTCACTGAACAAAATGGAGATCCTGATTCAGCAGGACTGGGATGGAGCTGAAACTCTGTGTTCCTAACAGGCTCCCAGGTTGTACTGCTGTTACTGGTCTTCGGAGGAGCAAGGAGTTAGACTTCTCATTCCAGTTGTGGCTCAGCTGAGACACTGTACTAAACAATCAACATACATAGAAATAGATAGCAAATTGTATATTTTGGGTCACACTTGGGTTTTGATACAAAACCCAAATTCTCCAGTAAGGAGCCATCATCACAAGATGTGACTGTGCTGTCATGGGGCTGCTGATCTTCATCTGTTTATTTGCTCTGGGAGGTTCCTTTTTGCAAACAAGGTCCTAATCTACAGTCTCTGTTTATGAACTTTCTGTGTGTTCCCACTCAGTTGTTCTCAGTCCTGGCTGGGCATCAAAGTACCTGCTGGAGTTTTTAAAAAAAGTGCAAATCTCTAGGGGTACGACCCAGGCATTTCTATTTTAAAAAACCCTCCTCAGATAATTCTAATGTGCAGCCAGAGTTCAGAATCAATGTTTTCTTTTCTTTCTTTCTTTTTTTTTTTTTTGAGACGGAGTTTCGCTTTTGTTGCCCAGGCTGGAGTGCAATGGCGTGACCTCAGCTCACTGCAACCTCTGCCTCCTGGATTTAAGCGATTCTCCTGCCTCAGCCTCCCAAGTAGCTGGAATTATAGGTGCCCACCACCACACCTGGCTTATTTTTAATATTTTTAATTGAGATGGAGTTTTACCATGTTGGCTGGGTTGGCCTTGAATTCCTGACCACAGATGATCCACCTGCCTTGGCCTCCCAAAGTGCTGGGATTACAGGTGTGAGCCACCGTGCCTGGCCAGAATCAATGTTTTAAATACGAAGTTTTTCATTTCAGTGTTGCTAAGGTGATTTGCTGCCTCAAAAATGGCTCTGCAAAAAGTCTGCTGTTAATCCACATGAACTTGGGGATCCTACTCCATGTATGCAGCACCATGGTTCTGCTTTTTCCCAGTGCTGAGCTTATTGAGGACATGGATTCTGCTCTCTTTTTATACCTGCTGCTCAAAAGGAAAGATGATTTTATTTCACCGTCTTTCACAAGATGAACAACTTCTTTATTGTGGTGCAAGCTGAAAACAGGATCTTCCTATTAGGCAGAAACATGGATACCCAGAAATGTCCTGAGCTGTTAAAAGGCTGGTTGGGTATTCTCAAAAGGTTTGCATTGGGTGTTTTTTTCTGATTTTACAGTGGACAGTGTTTTTAGGCCTGTTAAAACAGAGGCAGCAAAGTCTGTTGCAGACATCAGCCAGGAGGAGGGAAAAAGGAATGGAAAGGCTGGTTGCTGTTTAGGATTTAAAAGGCTTTAAAAGGTTGCCAACTGAGAAATGAGTTGTGCTGTTGCCCAATTATTCCATCTACCTTCTCTGGTCCACTGGCTTTCTGGTATTTGTGCACTGAGAGAAATGATCCTAGGGCAGAGATTTGAAAACCAACGTTTAGAACTGTTTGCCAGATTCTGATATTAAATATGCTGAAGTTCAGCCCTTTTCAGTTACTGGAGGCATCCCTTTTTGTAGTGAACACTGGGTTTACATTTTTTTTTTAAGTGAAATACGTATATTCCGACTCTATCCTTTTCTTTCCTAGGCCAAACATTATAGTTCTCAAACATTTCTCTCACCAGGACAAAAAGAAAAACCCTATCCAAAAACAAAAACAAAAAACCAAACAAGAAAACGTCTAAGAGATTTATTCTAAGATCCTGCTTAATTTAAACTGTGCTTGTAAAAGTCTGTCAGGTAGGTCTCTGAAAAGAACAAGTGTTAAAGTCATTTTGGGTTTGAACCATGTGGTTTGAACCAGTGGTGAATGGCTTCTCCATTCCTAAAGCTGCATTGTGAGCTAAAAGGTGAGGTATAAATCACTGTCAACCTGACGTGCCCATCCACCGAGGGAACACGCTGTTGAACAGTCAGGGCTGAGAGGAGCAGAGTGTGTGGAAGAGTATGGTTAAGCAGAATTGAAGTGAACCCCATGGTTAAATGCTGGAGTCGGGGCTGTTAAGAGCTGTGAGAAAAGCAGCCAACTGCTTCAGAATCAAGAAGAACCTTAGCTTCTATTAAATACATGGGGTCCAGCCTTGGGACTCAGCCTTGGGTCCAGCCTTAGGCCACGTTCCAGTCACACCTGACTCACAGATCTCACCACCTGGAACTTTACCATATTTTCCTAGTCTTCAGTGAGAAAATATCTGGCCAAACAATCCACATAACAAAATGGGAAGGAGAGTGAGTTCCTTTGTGGGGAAGTGACATGCCCTTTGACATTCTCTCTCCCCATAGAATTTCCTTGCGGAGCACTCTGCCATTTGCAGTCTTAGAAATGCCAAGCTAAGGGATGCGTGGGTGGGATGGGGGATGGAACATGGAGGAGGAGGCTGGAGGAGACCCAAACTTGCATAAGAAACTGACTTTGCTATATTAAGGGAAAGAGAAGGGACTGAGCATTCATTGAGCATCTGTTATATTTTTGGTGCTTTATAAGTTATTGTATTAATCTTTTTTTTTTTTTGAGACAGAGTTTCGCTCTTGTTACCCAGGCTGGAGTGCAATGGCGCGATCTCGGCTCACTGCAACCTCCGTCTCCTGGGTTCAAGCAATTCTCCTGCCTCAGCCACCCGAGTAGCTGGGACTACAGGCATGCACCACCATGCCCAGCTAATTTTTTGCATTTTTTAGTAGAGATGGGGTTTCACCATAATAGCAATTTTAATATGAGACTTTTCATATTTTAATATGAAACAAATTGAAAGTGAATGTGGCAGATGGGACATTTTGTTTTTTTTTCTATCCCATTTTCACTAAGAATGTCAAAGCAGAATGGCTTTGCATGGCTGTGAATGTCCAAGTATTTGCAGAATGGCTATTCATTTTATCTTCCCAATGCTCCAAGGAATTTCTTTACCAATTCTTTCTCATTTCCTAACAAACACCTTCTCTTCCCTCTTCCTTCATTTTCCTGATAGGAACCAGCTTCACTAATATGGCCGATGAAGTTCCAGTAACTGCTTTCCTCAAAGAACAATGGAAGACCTAAATCAAATTTTAAATATCAAGGGAGATAAAATCTTTAGACAAGACAGCCCCAGAAACCTCTTCTTCCCATTTGTTGTATGGGCTGTTGGACCAGGTATTTTCTAACAGAAGACTAGGAAAAGATTGTAACATTCTGGATGATATAATCTCTGAGCCAGATGTGTCTGGAACATAGCCTGACTCCCAAGGCTGGACCCCATTCATTTAATAAAATCTAAGATACTTCTTGACCAAACGTTTTTGTCTTTTTTAAACCTCCAAAGACTCTGACAACTAAAAGGAAAGCCTAGATTCCTGGAGCTTTAAATATTATTATTTACCAATGCAGAATCTGAGGCTCAGGAAGGTATGTCAAGTGGCCAAGGAAACATTATTGGTGAGAGATGGAGTTAGAGCCAGAGCCCAGACGTGTCGGACTGTACAGTCTCTGCTCCTTTACATCACACCTCATGTTGTAGGATCATTTTAGGGTGAGGCATCTTAGAGTTGGGGTTTGGGCTAATTTAAGCTTCTAAGTCTTTTTTTTTTTTACTTTATTCTCCTGTAAATATTACCCATCAGGTATTTTAGAGAAAAATCAAGACGTCCTACCTGACATGCTTCCTGCACTTTGTTATTCTGCTAGTCTGATTCTGTTGAAAACCGTATCTATACCTATCCACACCCCCATATACAAAATAAATCCAAGCTTACACACAAATATTTTACCCACAAGTACGATTTGAATTTATTAAGTACAAACCTAATAAAACCCAGGTAACTTCAGGCAACAGCTTCTCCTTAAGTAATTACACTTGTAGTTCACAGTTACACTTGATTCCAGATAACCTGTTCAATCAAAACTGTATTAGTTATATACTACTCTGTAACAAATTATCTAAAAAACCCAAAGGTTTAAAAAAGGGATTAAAATTTATCCTTTGTAGTTTCTGTTGGTCAGGAATTTGAGAGTGTATGATGGATTTGGCATGTGTCAACTTGGTGAGGTTGAACAGTGTTCCTCAGAAGTCCCTTTCAAGTGTGTTTCCAGATGCAGTGGGCTACTAGAGATACTGTCTCATGAGAGCGGGAGGATGAAAAAGAAGCAACAGCCATATTGTAGCAAACACACACACCTTCTTCCAGTCATTCAGTGAAACACAAATCTCTGTGCTGCCATGAAAGGATTTTGCAGATGTAATTGAAGTCCCTAATCAGTTGACTTTAAACTGGGTGGGCCTGACTGAAACAACTGGAAGGCCTTAAAAGAGGGCTTAGAACTTTTCTGAAGTTGGGGGAGAGGGGAGAAAGGGAGAGAGAGGAGATTTCCATCTGTGGCTAACAGCTTTGGTCTGTGTCCTTGGAGTTCCAGCTTGCTTGTTTGTGATCATCTCTCACTGATGGCCTGTGGACAACAGCTGGGGTTCCAAGCCAGCTTAGTGGTGAGCTTCTCTTTCTGAGGCTGCTCTATAAACTTCAGACTTGCCAAGCCAGCCCTCACCCCCAATTTCATAAGCAAATTTCTTGTAATAAATTCATGTATTGCCAACTGGTTCTGATTTTCTGTCTGAACCAAAATTATAATACAGGGCAGCTTAGCTAGGCTATTATGGTTTGGAGTGTCTCATGAGGGTATAGTCAAGATGTTGGCCCATGTTGTAGTCATCAAAGGCTTGACTGAGATTGAAAGATCTGTTTCCAAGATGACTCATTTATATAGCTGGCAATTTGGTATTGGCTATTTTCAGAAAGCCTTAGTTCCATGCCACTCAGACCTCTCCATAGACCTACTTGAGTATTATCATGGCATGGCTGCTGGCTTCCTCTACAGTGAGTAATACCAGAGACCAAAAAAACCAGAAGCAGAAATGTCTTTTCTTATCTAGCATTGGTAGTCACACACCATCACTTCCACGGGTTACTTTTGGTCACCCAGACCAAGCCTGAATATGAAAGGGGACTATGCAAAGGCGTAAGTACCAGAAGGCAAGGATCAATAGTAGTCATCTTGGAGCCTGGCTACCACAAAACCTTTCTCATTTCAATTCGTTATTTTGGTGCCATGTAGACACAGTTATAGTGTGATGGCTAAAAATATTTTATGATTAAAAATTGTAAAAATTTAGAATTTAATAAATTTTAAATTCATTTTGAAAGCTCATTGAAATAAGACAAAACATTTATATATAGAAATTTTAAATAAAAAAGTAAATGATATAGTAAAATGGACCTCCATGCACCTATCACCAAGATTAATCAAATATAAAGAGTTGGCCAATTTTGTCTTATCTATTCCTTTTACTCCACTTTTTTTTTTTTGCTACAATATTTAAAACAAATTCCTGAAATAAAGGTGTTTCATCTGCAAATATTTTCTTTTTTTTTCCCTTCCAACTTTAATTTTAGGATTGGGGGTACATATGGAGGTTACATGTACAAATATAAATGTATCATTGTAAACATATATCTCTGGGATTTGGTAAATGTGTTATTTCATCACCCAGGTAGTGAGCATGATGTCCAATAGTTTTTCAGTCTTCACCCTCCTTCCACCCTCCATTGTCAAGTAGGCTGTGGTGTCTATTTTTCCCTTCTTTGTATCCAGGTGTGCTCCATGTTTAGTACCCACTTATAAGTGAGAACATGCGGTACTTAGGTTTCTGTTTCTGTGTTATAGTAATTTGCTTAGGATGAAGACCTCCAGCTGCATCCCTGTTGCTGCAAAGGACAATAGGGATTTTTTTAAGTGGCTATATAAAATAGTATTTTATGGTGTATATATGCCACATTTTTTTATTCAATCCAAAATTGATGAGCACCTGGATTGATTCCATGTCTTTGTGACTATTCACTATTGTGCATAGTGCTGTGATGAACATATGCATGTGTGTTAGTCCATTTTCACACGGCTATAAAGAACTACTGGAGGACTTCCACCAAGATGGCCAAATAGGAACAGTTCTAGAGTGAAATTCCCAGCATGAGCGATGCAGAAGGTGAGTGATCTCTGCATTGCTAACCGAGGTACCAGGTTCATTTCAATGGGACTGGTTAGACAGTGAGTGTAGCCCAAGGAGGGCACACTGAAGCAGGGTGGGTTGTTGCCTTACCCAGGAAGTGCAAGGGGCCAGAGAACTCCCCTTCCTACCCAAGGAAAGCCATTAGGGACTTTTCTGGAAATTCCAGCACTCCGGCTCAGATACTGCACTTTTCCCATGGTCTTTACAACCTGCAGACCAGGAGATTCTTGTCAGTGCCAACAATACCAGTGCTGTGGGTTTCCAGCATAAAACTGGGTGGCCGTTTTAGCTGGTGCCTGGAATATCAGTGAGACAGAACTGCTCATTCCTCCAAAAACAATGGGGCTGAAGGCAGGGAGCCAAGTGATCTGGCTCAGTGGGTCCCACCCCAACAAAGACCAGCAAGCTGAGACCCACTGGCTTGAAATTTTCGCAGCCAGCACGGCAATCTGAGCTTGACCTGGGACAGTAGAGGTCAATGTGGGGAGGGGCATCCGCCATTACTGAGGCAGTTCTAACCTTGCCTGTGTAAATAAAATCACAGAGAAGTTTACATAGTAGCTGGGCAGAGTCCGCAGCAGCTCAGCAAGCCCACTACAGACAGTCTATGACTAGACTCACTTCTTGCTGGGCAGAGCATCTCTTAAAAAAGGCAGCAGTCCATCAGGGACTTATAAATAAATCCCCACCTTTCCAGGACAGAGCACCTGGGAAAAGGGGTGGTTGCGAGTTCCACTTCAGCAGACTTGAATGTCCCTATCCAGCAACTCTGAAGGAAGCAATGGAGCTCCTAGCACAGCACTTGAGTTCTGATAAGGGACAGTGGCTTATCACTTATCACTCAAGTGGCTCCCAGAACCTCATATATCCTAACAGACACCTCATACAGGAGAGCTCTGGCTGACATCTGGCAGGTATTCTTCTGGGATGAAGCTACCAAAAGAAGGAAGAGGTAGCTATTCTGCAGCCTCAGTGGATGGTCCCCAGGCAAGCAGGGTCTGGGGTGGACCTTTAGCAGTCCTGCAGCAGAGGGGCATGACTGTTAGAAGGAAAACTAAAAAACAGAAAGAAATAGCTTCAACATCAACAGAAAGGACATCTGCTCAGAAACCCCATCCAAAAGTCACCAACTTCAAAGACCAAGGATAGATAAATCCATGAAGATGAAAAGGAACCAGCACAAAAAGGCTGGAATCTCCAGAAGCCAGAAAGCCTCTTCTCCTCCAAGGGATCACAAACCCTCACCAGCAAGGGAACCACAGTGGATGGAAAATGAGTGTGATGAATTGACAGGCAGGCTTTAGGGCGTGGGTAATAACAAACTTCTCTGAACTAAAGGAGCATGTCCTAACCCAATGCAAGGAAACTAAGAACATTGAGAAAATGTTAGACAAAATGTTAACAAGAATAATCCACTTGGAGAAGAACGTAAACGACATGACGGAGCTGAAAAACAGCATGAGAATTTTGTGAAGCATGCATAATATTCAATAGCTGCATTGATCAAGTGGAAGAAAGGATATTAGAGATTGAAGATCAACTCAATGAGACAAAGTGAGAAGGCAGGATTAGAGAAAAAAGAGTGAAAAGAAATGAACAAAGCTTGCAAGAAATATGGAATTATATGAAAAACCATATCTACATTTGATTAATGTACCTAAAAGTGACGGGGAGAATGAATCCAAGCTGAAAAATACTCTTCAGGATATTATCCAGCAGAACTTCCTCAACCAAGCAAGGCACGCCAACATTCAAATACAGAAGATACAGAGAACATCACAAAGGTCTTCCTTGAGAAAATCAACCCCAAGGCACATAATTGTCAGATTCACCAGGGTTGAAATGAAGGAAAAAATGCTAAGGGCAGCCAGAGAGAAAGGTCGGGTTATCCACAAAGGGAAGCCCATCAGACTCACAGAGGATCTCTCAGCAGAAATCCTACAAGCCAGAAGAGAGAAGAGAGTGGGGGCCAATACTCAACATCCAAAAAGAAAAGAATTTTCAACCCAGAATTTCCTATCCAGCCAAACTAAGCTTCATAAGTGAAGGAGAAACAAAATCCTTTATGGATAAGCAACTGCTGAGGGATTTTGTCACCCCCAGACCTACCCTACAAGAGCTCCTGAAGAAAGCACTAAATATGTAAAGGAACAACCAGTACCAGCCACTGCAAAAACATACCAAACTGTAAAGACCATCGACACTATGAAGAAATTGCATCAACTAATGGGCAAAACAACCAGCTAGCATCAAAATGGCACAAGTTCATACTTAACAATATTAACCTTAAATGTAAATGGGCTAAATGCCCAATCAAAAGACACAGACTGGCAAATTGGACAAGAAGTCAAGACCTGTTGCTGTGCTATATTCAGGAAGCCCATCTCATGTGCAAAGACACATGTAGGTTCAAAATAAAGGGATGAAGGAAGGCTTACTAAGCAAATGGAGAGAAAAAAAAGCAGGGGTTGTAATCCTAGTCTTTGATAAAACAGACTTTAAATTAACAAAGATCAAAAGAGACAAAGAAGGACATTACATAATAGTAAAGGGATTAATGCAACAAGAAGAGCTAACTATCCTAAATATATATGCACCCAATACAGGAGCACCCATAAAGCAGGTTCTTAATAAACTACAAAGAGACATAGACTCCCACACAATAATAGTGCGAGACTTTAACACCCCACTGTCAATACTAGGCAGATCAATGAGACAGAAAATTAACAAGGATATCCATGACTTGAACTCAGATCTCAACCAAGTGGACCTAATAGACATCTACAGAAATCTCCACTCCAAAACCACAGAACATACATTCTTCTCAGCACCACATTGCACTTACTCTAAAATTGACCACATAATTGGTAGAAAAACACTCCTCAGCAAATGCAAAAAATGGAAATTATAACAGTCTCTCAGTCCACAGTGCAATCAAATTAGAACTCAGGATTAAGAAACTCATGGAAAACTGCACAACATGGAAACTAACCAACCTGCTCCTGAATGACTTCTGGATTAATAACAAAATGAAGGCAGAAATAAAGATGGATGTTCTTCAAAACCAATGAGAACAAAGACACAGGGTACCAGAATCTCTGGGACACATTTAAAGCAGTGTCTAGAGGGAAATTTATAACACTAAATCCCCACATAAGAAGTGAGGAAAGATCTAAAATCAACACTCTAACATCACAATTAAAAGGACTAGAGGAACAAGATCAAACAAATTCAAAAGTGAGCAGAAGACAAGAAATAACTAAGATCAAAGCAGAATTGAAGGAGATAGAGACATAAAAAAACCTTCAAAAAATCAATGAATCCAGGTGGCATTTTTTTTGAAAAGATCTACAAAATAGATAGACTGCTAGCCAGACTAATAAAAAAGAAAAAAGAGAAGGTTCAAATAGATGAAATAAAAAATGATAAAGGGGATATCACTGATTCCACAGAAATACAAACTATCATCAGAGATTACTACAAACATCTGTATGCACATAAACCAGTAAATCAGGAAGAAATGGGTAAGTTCCTGGACACTTACACCCTCCCAAGACTAAACCAGAAGGAAGTTGAATCCCTGAATAGACCAATAACAAGGTCTGAAGGTGAGGCAGAATTAATAGCCTACCAACCAAAAAAAGTTCAGGACCAGATGGGTTCACAGCCGAATTCTGATGAGTTCATAGATGTAAAAGGAGGAGCTGGTACCATTCCTTCTGAAACTATTCCAAATAATCCAAAAAGAGAGAATCCTCCCTAATTCATTTTATGAGACCAACATCATCCTGATACTAAAACCTGGCAGAGACACAACTAAAAAAGAAAATTTCAGGCCAATATCCATGATGAACATAGATGCAAAAATCTTCAATAAAATACTGGCAAACCAATTGCAACAGTACATCAAAAAGCTTATCCAGCATGATCAAGTTGGCTTCATCCCGGGGATGCAAGGCTGCTTCGACATATGGAACTCTATAAACATAATTCACCACATAAACAGAACCAAAGACAAAAACCACATGATTATCTCAATAGACGGAGAGAGGCCTTAGACAAAATTCAACAGCCCTTTATGCTAAGAACTTTCAACAAACTAGGTATCAATGGGATGTATCGCAATATAATAAAAGGTATTTATGACAAACCCACAGCCACTATAATACTGAATGGGCAAAAACTGGAAGCATTCCCTTTGAAAGCTGGTACTAGACAAGGGTGCCCTCTCTCATGATTCCTATTCAACATAGTATTGGAAGTTCTAGCCAGAGCAATTAGGCAAGAAAAAGAAATAAAGGGTGTTCAACTAGGAAAAGAGGAAATTAAATTGTCTCTATTTGCAGTTGACATGATTGTATATTTAGAAGACCCCATTGTCTCGGCCCAAAATCTCCTTAAGCTGATAAGCAACTTTAGCAAAGTCTCAGGATGCAAAATCAATGTGCAAAAATCACAAGCATTCGTCTACACCAATAACAGACAAACAGCCAAATTATGAGGGAACTCCCATTCACAATTGCTATAAAGAGAATAAAATACCTATGAATGCAACTAACAAGGGATGTGAAGGACCTCTTGAAGGAGAACTACAAACCACTGCACAAGGAACTAAGAGAGGACACAAACAGATAGAAAAAAATTCCATGCTCATGGTTAGGAAGAATAAATATTGTGAAAATGGCCAGACTGCTCAAAGTAATTTATAGATTCAATGCTATCCCGATAAACTTATCATTGACCTTCACAGAACTGGGAAAAAACCACCTTAAAATTCATATGGAGCCAAAAAGGATCCTGCATAGCCAAGACAATGCTAAGCCAAAAACCATAAAACCAAAAAAGCAAACAAAAAAACAAAGCTGGAGGCATCACACTACCTGACTTCAAACTATACTACAAGGCTATGGTAATAGCATGGTACTGGTACCAAAAGAGAGATATAGACCAATGAAACAGAACAGAGGCCTTGGAAGTAATGCCACACATCTACCACCATCTGATGTAGATGTGACAAACCTGATGAAAACAAGCAATGGGTAAAGAATTCCCTGTTTAATAAATGGTGTTGGGAAAACTGGTTAGCCATGTGCAGAAAGCTGAAACTGGATCCCTTCCTTATACCTTATATGAAAATTAATTCCAGATAGATTAAGATTTAAACATAAGTTCTAACACCATAAAAACTCTAGAAGAAAAGCTAGGCAATACCATTCAGGACATAGGCATAGGCAAGTACATGACTAAAACACCAAAAGCAATGGCAACAAAAGCCAAAGTAGACAAATGAGATCTAATTAAACTTAGGAGCTTCTGCACAGCAAAAGAAACTATCATTAGAGTGAACCAGCAACCAACAGAATGGGAAAAAATTATTGCAATCTACCCATCTAACCAAGGGTAAATAACCAGAATCTATAAAAAACGTAAACAAATTTACAAGAAAAAAACAACCCCATTCAAAAGTGGATGAAGGATATGAACAAATACTTTTCAAAAGAAGACATTTAAACACCCAACAAACATTAAAAAATGCTCATCATCACTGGTCATTAGAGAAACGCGAATCAGAACCACATGAGATAACATCTCTGGCCAGTTAGAATGGTGATCATTAAAAAATCAGGAGACAACAGATGCTGGAGAGGATGTGGAGAAATAGGAATGCTTTTACACTGTTGATGGGAGTGTCAATTAGTTCAATCACAGTAGAAGACAGTGTGGTGATTCCCCAAGGATTTAGAAATAGAAATACCATTTGACCCAGCAATCCCATTACTGGGTATATACCCAAAGGATTATAAATCATTCTATTATGAAGACACATGCACGTGTATGTTTATTGCAGCACTATTTACCATAGCAAAGACTTGAAACCAATCCAAATGCCCATCAATGATAGATTAGATAAAAAAAATGTGGCACATATACACCATGGAATACTATGCAGCCATAAAAAGGATGAGTTCATGTCCTTTGCAGGAACACGGATAAAGCAGGAAACCATCATTCTCAGCAAACTGACACAAGAACAGGAAAGCAAACACTGCATGTTCTCACTCATAAGTGGGTGTTGAACAATGATAACACATGGACACAGGGATGGGAACGTCACACACTGAACCCTGCCCCTATCTGGTGGTCTTTCTCCACCCACCCTGGTAGCTGAAGACAAAAGACATAAACTCATGGGAATTCTATGGCCCTGCCTATCACCTGAGAAACCCAAATACTTATCCAGAAATGGTGTGTCTGAGCTCAAACTCTCCTTGGGTGGGGCTTGCTGTGGCCACTGTTGGGGATAGGGGTGGTTCTCAGTCCAATGGAGTTATGTTCCAAGGGGGATTATGGCTGCCTCTGCAGCTTCATATAGGTTCCCAGGAAAGTAAAGGAAAGCCAGCAGTGACAGGCCTGACCCAGCTCTCATGCAGCCAGCAAAGCTAATCTCATTCCCGCTGTGCTCTCCCAACATCCAACAGAGCTGATTTATATCCAGGCCACCAGTACACAGGGCTGAGATCTTGCCCCAGGCTATAAGCCTCCCTTCTGAGAAAGCAAGCAGGGCTTTCAGTCCTTGCCATTCCCTGCCTGCCATGGCTTCTGTGCTAATATCTGTACTTCCTGTTTGATACCTGGATTCTGCCAAGGAAAATTCATGCTTGGTCAAAATTATTACAAAGTTCAGCTGGAAGTCTCCTTTTCCCTGTGGCTTTTCCCTAATTCTACTGGCTGCCTTCCCCAGGACCCCTGTGAGATAAAGTTAGAAATGGCTTTCCTGGGGACCAGGAGTGCCTACAGAGCTCTTCCTGCTGCTACTTCTATTTTTATATTTTGCTTGGCTCTCTAAATTTATTTCAGCTCTAGTTAAGATTAGATCCTTCTCCTGTGATCTGGATTTTAGGTTCCTCAGGATGTGTGTTCAGAGGCAGACATTTCCCCTGTCACACTTCGGGCACTTGCAGTTTTTTGACTGTCTCATAGAGTTTGAAGTGACAAGCTGCTTCTTTCAAAGGCTCTGTGAAGTTTTTGGTTTTCCTGGTATGTTCCTGCTGTGGTCTTGGTTAAAAAATTTTTTAAATTTTATGCTCTGCTTCTCTCTTAAATATAAGTTCTAATTTCAGACCATCTCTTTCTTCATGCATATAAATATATTCTTTTAGAAACAGCCATGTTACATCTTGAGTACTTTGCTGCTTAGAAATTTGTTCTGCCAGATACCTTAAGTCATCTGTCTCAAGTTTGAAGTTCCACAGATCTTAGGGCAGGGGCACAATGCTGCCAGCCTCTTTGCTAAAAGCACAGCAAGAATGACTTTTACTCCAGTTCTCAATAAGTTTCTCATCTCCAGATGAGACCACCTCAGCCTGGACTTTATCGTCCACATCACTATGAGCATTTTGGTTAAAACCATTCAACAAATCTCTAGAAAGTCCCAAACTTTCCCACATCTTCCTGTCTTTTTCTAAACCCTCCAAACTGTGCAAACCTCTGTTCATTATTCAATTGCAAAGTCATTTTTACATTTTCAGGTGTCTTTAGAGCAGTGCTCCACTCTGCTGGGGCCAATATTCTGTATCATTCCATTTTCAAATTGCTATAAAAAGAATTACCTGAAACTGGGTAACTTATAAAGGAAAAAGTTCTAATTGACTTAACAGTTCCACATGGCTAGGGAGGTCTCAGGAAACTTACAATCATGGCAGAAGGTGAAGGGAAATCAAGGCACATCTCTCTCTCTCTCTCTCTCTCCATATATATATATATATATATATATATATATATAGTTTCAGGTTTTGGGGCACATGTGAAGAACATGCAAGATTGTTCCATAGGTATATACATGGCAATGTGGTTTGCTGCCTTCTTCCCCATCTCCTATATCTGACATTTCTCCCCATGTTATCCCTCCCCAACTCCCCACTTCCCGCTGTCCCTCCCCTAGTTCCAACCCACAGAATCCAGTGTGTGATGCTCCTCTTCCTGTGTCCATGTGTTCTCATTGTTCAACACCCGCCTATGAGTGAGAACATGTGGTGTTTGATTTCCTGTTCTTGTGACAGTTTGCTGAGAATGATGGTTTCTAGGTTCATCCATGTCCCTACAAAGGACACAAACTTATCATTTTTAATGGCTGCATAGTATTCCATGGTGTATATGTGCCACATTTTCCCTGTCCAGTTTATCATCGCTGGGCATTTGGGTTGGTTCCAGGTCTTTGCTATTGTAAACAGTGCCACAGTGAACATTCGTGTGCATGTGTCCTTATAATAGAACGATTTATAGTCCTTTGGTTATATACCCAGCAATGGGATTTTCCCATTCTGTTGGTAGCTGATTCACTCTAATGATTGTTTCTTTTGCTGTGCAGAAGCTGTGGAGTTTGATTAGGTACATTTGTCTAGTTTGGCTTTTGTTGCCAGTGCTTTTGGTATTTTTGTCATGAAGTCCTTGCCTATGCCTATGTCCTGAATGGTTTTGCCTAGATTTTCTTCTAGGGTTTTTATGGTGTTAGGTCTTATGTTTAAGTCTTTAATCCATCTGGAGTTTATTTTAGTGTAAGGTGTCAGGAAGGGGTCTAGTGTCTGCTTTCTGCACATGGCTAGCCAGTTTTCCCAACACCATTTATTAAACAGGGAATCCTTTCCCCATTGCTTGTTTTTGTCAGGTTTGTCAAAGATCAGATGGTTGTAGATGTGTGGTGTTGCCTCTGAGGCCTCTGTTCTGTTCCATTGGTCTATATCTCTGTTTTGGTACCAGCACCATGCTGTTTTAGTTACTGTAGCCTTGTAGTATAGTTTGAAGTCCAGTAGTGTGATGCCTCCAGGTTTGTTCTTTTTGCTTAGAATTGACTTGGCTATGCCGGCTCTCTTTTGGTTCCATATGAAGTTAAAGTTGTTTTTTTTTCCAGTTCTGTGAAGAAGATCATTGGTAGCTTGATGGGGATAGTGTTGAATCTATAAGTTACTTTGGGCAGTATGGCCATTTTCACGATATTGATTGTTCCTAACCATGAACATGGAATGTTTCTCTATCTGTTTGTGTCCTCTCTTATTTTGTTGAGCAGTGGTTTGTAGTTCTTAAAGAAGTCCTTTACGTTCCTTGTTAGTTGTATTCCTAGGTATTTTATTCTCTTTGTAGGAATTGTGAATGGCAGTTCCTTCTTGATTTGGCTTTCTTTAAGTCTGTTATTGGTGTATAGGAATGCTTGTGATTTTTGCGCACTGATTTTGTATCCCGAGACTTTGCTGAAGTTGCTTATCAGTTTCAGGAGTTTTTGGGCTGAGATGATGGAGTCTTCTAAAAATACTATCATGTTGTCTGCAAATATAGACAATTTGACTTCCTCCTCTTTTAATCGAGTACTCTTTATTTCTTTTTCTTGAGCAAGGCACATCTTACACGGTGGCAGGAGAGATAGAGTGAGGGGGAAAGTGCCACACTTTTAAATAATCAGATTTTCTAGGAACTCAGCCACTATTATGAGACTAGCATGGGGGATATCCTGAAATTTTGATGAAGTTGTTTATCAGATTTAGGAGTCTTCAGGCAGAGACTGGAGTTTTCTATGTATAGATTTGTATCATCTGTGAAGAGATACAGTTTGACTTCCTGTCTTCCTATTTAGATGCCTTTTATTTCTTTCTCTTGCCTGATTGCTCTGGCTAGGACTTTCAAAACTATGTTGAATAGGAGTGATGGGAATAGGCATCTTTAGCTGTTCTGGTTCTCAAGGGGAATGATTCCAGCTTTTGCCTGTTCAGTATGATGTTGGCTCTCGGTTTGTCACATATGGCTTTTATTATTTTGAGGTATGTTCCTTCAGTGTCCAATTTGTTGACAGTTTATATCCTGAAGAGATGTTGAATTTTATCAAAGGCTTTTCTTGTGTCTATTGAGATGATCATGTGGTTTTTGTTTTTAGTTCTGTTTAGGTGATGAATCACATTTGTTGATTTGCATATGTTAAACAATCCTAGCATCCTGGGATAAAGCCTATTTGATCATGGTGAATTAGCTTTTTAATGAGCTGCTGAATTTGGTTTGTTAGCATTTTATTGAGGATTTTTGCATCTATATTCATCAGGGATGTTGGCCTAAAGTTCTTTTTAAAGTTTTTTTTTTTGTCTCTGCCATGTTTTGGTATCAGAATGATGCTGGCTTCATAGTATGAGTTAGGGAGGAGTCCCTCCTCCTAATTTTTTTTTTTTTTGAAATAGTTTAGTAGGATTGATACCAGTTCTTCTTAATATGTCTTGTAGAATTTGGCTTTGAATCTGACTTGTCCAGGGCTTTTGCTGATTGATAGGCTTTTTACTATTAATTCAGTTTTAGAACTCATTATTGGTATGTTCAGACTTTTAATTTCTTTCTGGTTCAATATTAGGAGGTTGTACATTTCCAGGAATTTATCCACTTCTAGGTTTTCTAGTTTGTGTTCATAGAGGTGTTTGTAATAGTTTCTGGGGGTTTCTTATATTTCTATGGGGTTGGTAGTAATGTATTCTTTGTCATTTCTGATTCTGTTTATGGATATTCCTTTTTTTAAAAAATTAGTTTAGCCAGCAGTCTATCTATCTTATTTAGTCTTTAGAAAAGCACTCTGGTTTTCTTGATCTTTTGTATGGTTTTTCACATCACCATTTTGTTCAGTCCAGGTCTGATTTTGGTTATTTCTTCTGCTAGTTTTTGGGCTGGTTTGACAGTTCCTTTAGGCGTGATTTTAGGTTGTTAATTTGAGATCTTTCTAACTTGTTGTTGTGGGCATTTAGCACCACAAACTTTCCTCTTAACACTGCTTTAACTGTGTCCCAGGGATTCTGGTATGTTGTATCTTCATCTATATCAATTTCAAAGAATTTCTTGATTTCTGCCTTTATTTCATTCTCTACCTGAAAGTAATTCAGGACCAGGTTGTTTAATTTCCATGTAATTGTATGGTTTTGAGAAATCTTGGAATTGATTCTATTTTTATTTTGCTGTGCTCCAAGAATGTGGCTGACATAATTTTGTTTTTTAAAAAGTTGTTAAGAATTGCTCTATGGCTGGGCATGTGGTCAATTTTAGAATGTGTACCATGTTTGAATGAAGATGATGTATATTCTTTTACTGTTGGATTCAGTGTTCTGTAATCTATTAGGTCCATTTGCTCAAGTGTCAAGTTTGGATACCAAATATCTTTGTTAGCTTACTGCCTTGATGATCCACCTAATACTGCCAGTGGGTTGTTGAAGTCTTCTGGTGTTATTGTGTGGTTATCTAACTCTCTTCAAATCTCTTCTAAGAACTTGTTTTATGAATCTGGGTGCTTCAGTACTGGGTGCACATGTATTTAGGACAGTTAAGCCTTCTTGTTGAATTGAACTCTTTATCATCATGCAATGCCCTTCTTTGTTACTTTTGATTGTCAGTAAAACCTGTTTTGTCTAGCAACTCCTGTTCTTTTGTGTTTCCATTTATTGAGAGGTTTTTCTCCACCTATTTACTTTGACCCTATGGGTGTCATTGCATGTGAGATGGGTTTCTTGGCAGCATACATTCGGGTCATGCTTCTTTATCCAGCATATCACTCTGTGCATTTTAAGTGGGGTTTTTAGCCCATTTATGTTAAAGGTTAATGTTGATATGTATGGATTTTATCCCATCATTGTGTTGTTAGCAAATTGTTATGTAAATTTGATTGGGTAGGTGCTTTATAGTGTTAATGGTCTTGTGGCCGGTAATGGTCTTTCCTGTCCATGTTTAACATGCCCTTAAGGACCTTTTGTAAGACAGGTTTGGTGGTAATGAATTCTCTTAGCTTGTTTGTAAAGGATTTTAGTTCTCCTTTGCTTATGAAGCTTAGTTTGGCTGGATATAAAATTCTTGGTTGGATTTTTTTTTCTCTAAGACTGCTGAAAATAGGCCCCCAATATCTTCTGGTTCTGCTGAAAGGTCTGCTATTATCTGATGGGGTTCCTTTTGTAGATGAAAGCCTCTTCTCTCTGGCTGGCTTTACTATTTTTTCATTTGCATTGACTTTGGAGAATCTGATGACTATGTGTCCTAGGGATGATAATCTTATATAGCATCTCAGAGGGTTTTCTGAATTTCCTGAGTTTGAATGTTGACTTCTGTAGCAAGGGTGGTGAAATTTTCATGGGTAGTATTCTCATATATGTTTTCCAGGTTGCTTGTTCTCTCTTTTGGGGATGCCAATGAGTTGTAAGTTTATATAACACCCTATTTCTCAGAGGTTTTGTTCATTTTTAAAACTTCTTTTTTCATTATTTTCATCTGTCTGAATTTATTTAAAGAACTGGTCTTTGAGCTCTGAGATTCTTTCCTCAGCTTTGTGTATTCTGCTGTTAATACTTCTGATTATATTACAAAATTATTGTAGTAAGTTTTTCAGCTCTATCAGATCAGTTTAGTTCTTTCTTAAAATGGCTGTTTAATCTTTCAGCTCTTGAATCATTTTACTGGATTCCTGGGATTGGGTTTCTTCTTTCTCCAGAATCTCAGTAGTCTTAATTGCCATCCAGATTCTGAATCCTATGTCTGTCATTTCAGCCATTTGAGACTGGTTAAGAACCATTATGGGGAGCTAGTGAAGTCATTTGGAGGTAAGACACTCTAGCTTTCTAACCTTTAGAGTTTCAGAGTTTTGTGCTTTTTTTCTTTAATCTATGTGTTTGAGCTGATGTTTCTTTAATCTTTAAAGTTGCTTTAAAGGGCTTTTTGCTTTCAAACTCTTTGATGCACTTGAGGGTTTGACGGCAATATAAGCTGGATTTAGCTGACTGGTTTTGTTTCTGAATGATTTCATGGGGCCAAGGCTCAGCTCAGCATTCTTTTCTGTGTGCTGTGACCCTAGGGGTCTGGGACTAGGTCCATGTCTTTGTTCTCTGTCCCCTTGATGTTAAGTACCTACAGCACTGCAGGGACTGAGATATTCCTAGTCAGCTGGTAACAACACTGATTGGGAGGGATGCTGGAAAAAGTACTTTGTCAGGGCAGTGACAGCAGAGCCTGTGCTCACATACACATGCAGCAGTAGCAGGGTGGTTGTGTGGTGGGGTCTGCACCCATGCACTAGTGGCAGTGGTGTGGTGGGGTCCACATGAGCACATCAGTAGCAGCAGGGTGATGGGGTTGCATGTGCACACATGTACCATCAAAGCAGTGGGGGGAGGCTGAGAGTGCGTGTTGCAAAGTGGTGGTGGCAGTGGGCGGGTGTGTGCTGGTGGGGGCCCATCTGCAGAAGCTCTGTAATGGTTAGACAAAATCTGCATGCAAAAGAGTTATAGCAGTGACCACTGGGAAGCACCCTGGTTGGACATCTTGAGGTTGTACTACAAGTGGGTGCAGCCAGGCAGGACCCCTGGAAGAAGCCAACAGATAGAGGGGTGCTCAGTTCAGACTGGCCCCATCTTGTGGGCAAGATAGCTCTGTTCTTTTTAAATCCAACAGTTGACAAAGGCAAAGCCACCTAGAAGAGCCTGGTGAGTCTTGGGGGATGGGCATCCCTGGCCATGCTCCACTAGAATCATTCTCATGCCAAACTCTCTGGGCTCCATGCAGACTAGAGTCCTGTTCCTGCCTGCATGGAGCCCAGAGAAGCTCTTCCTCCCAGCTCAAATATCCATGGAGGTCATAGGGTCTCCTGCAGCTAGGCTCTGGAGTTTGTGGCTTGTCTGGGCCACTCCATACCTATTTTACTCACCATTTCCCCATGAGCCACTCAGGACCAGGAATGAATTCTGGGGCTTGGCAAACCTGTGCAATGTTTCCAGCTTCCTGCTGCTTCAGCCCAGGGTCTGCATCCTCCCTCTGTTTACTCTCAGTGCCTACCTTCTGAAGATTTGCTCAAAGTGTGATGTTCTTCTTGCTGGTCTGTTCTCACTGGGAGAAGTTCTTACTGACTATGTCTAGTCAAACCATCTTGGCCCACATGTCTGTAAATACTTTCACTTACATCTCTCATAAGTTTTTTAAAAAACTTAACCATTATGCCATTATCATACCTAGAAAAATGAGTAATAATTTCTTATCATTTTCTAATACCTAGTCTGTGTTCAAATTGTCCCTATATCTTTTCAGTTGGTTTATTTGAAATAGAATCTAAACAAGGACCAAAATCATATTTGATTATTATGTCTTTTAAATTTCTTTTAATCAGTTTCTCCTTTTCTTTTTTATAGTGTTTACATGTGCCTTAATATTTTATAGCACTGACATGTTTTAATCCACTACCATTATTGCTCTTTTTGATTTTCTTTAGGTTAATACAAGCTTCCTCAAGTTGGTCCTATTTCCCTTTGACATGAACTCATGGGTTCATGTCAAAGCTTCCTTTTGAAAGGATGTCCCAGACCCATCTTGTGGCATTTTCTGCTTCAGATTCAGAATAAGTCATTTATTTAAGGAGCCCTTTTCTTTTTAGTGGGAAATGGTATATAGATGCTACAACCTGGTTCTAGGAGTGTTCACTGCTACTGTAAGACATTTGAAAGTTTATTTTACAGCCTGTTCAATAAGGTACCAAATAAAAATAGCTGGATGTTCCATCTGTAACTCAGTCCAATCTGACATATTGTAATACATGTTATATGAATAGGGACCATTGAGTGGAGGTGGTTTTTTTTTTTCCCCAGGAACATGTGCACTTTATTGAATACCATTGTAGGAAAGTGTGTGAGGATAAAGGGCTGATACAGGACTCAGCTCATGGGCAGGGTGAGGAATGAAAGGTGGAGTATGTGGGAAACAGGTCATGGGCAGAGCCCCTGGCCTGGATGATTCCTGATTGATGCTTAGCAGAATGGTCATGATGATGCCCAAAAATCAGGGCCCAGATGTTCAGGCACTTGGCAGTGGAGACATAGGCCTAGGCCCGGGTCAGGTCACCAACCATCTTCCTGTCCCTAGACTTCACGGAGTAAATGAACACTGTGAAGCCCAGACAGCGGGAGTTCACAAAGAGGGTGTTAAACAGGGACCAGATGACATGGTTGGGCATGGAGGTCTCCCTGCCAATGTGGATCATGGTGGATGTTGGGGAGCTGGGTTATGGGGCACCCCCAGCACATCAACCTCATGCTTCTCCTTCAGCATCTCATAGTTGAGAGAATAGTCGACGTTGGTGGGAGTGAAGAAGGTTTGGATAGTGTGGTTCATGGTGTCCAGGGAAGACCAGCTGTGGTCGGGTTGCTGGGATGGTTTTCAGTGGGTCCTACCTTTCCCTGCTAGTTTCGATTTCTCCTGAGTGGAGTTTCTGCAGTGACAGGAGCTCTTTAAGATGGGTTACCACTATGTTACAGCAAAATTGAAGTAGACATTATTCTATTGTCCCTTCCCAGCTTTGTTATCTATGTCCTTTCCCCCTTTCCTGAGTCTTGCTCAGGGTTTTCAGGTGCTAATTTATTTCCTCTCACTTAGGAAAAAAGCTCATTTACATTCATATTGTTAGTGACAACCATCCAAGTGAAGGAGTATGTTGTAGGGGGAAAAAAGGAGTTTTTTAGGCAAATGAAACAGGGTTTCAATCTAGGCTCTCCTTGTTACATTTTATAAAAAGGATGCCTGGAAATGTCTGGATTGAGATTGCTGAACCCCAAAAAATGTGTCATTGGGAAGGAAGATGTTTCTGGGTTGAGGACGCCTTTCACATGTCTCTCAAATTCTATGTTTAATCATTTAATTTTATGTTTGGTAAGAAAATAAGAACTCTTTGTAAAGTTTTATCACATAAAAAAATCATATTTGTAGGTACTGAAAACAAAACAAACTCTTACAAATCTCTCCTGATGTCAACAGGCATTGAATACATTTTTGTAGAAAGACTTTCAGAACATGGAAAGCCATACATCCTGTACATCCAGGGGTTAAAGCGGAAAGGATATATATATACACATATGTATATTTTTGGTACTGGAGTAAATATGTCAAGCATGGCCATATTTGCATATGCTGTATTTTAAAATCGTGTTTTAAACTGCCTCATATATTCTGATTCTGGCAAGTGGAAGGCAAGGAGGTCACCTGTACAGCTGGTGCAAGTAATGGAATTCCCATCAGGCACATTTTGAAGCTCCAAAGTAATGTGACAAACAGAACACTCCATCTGTTGGGAGCCCATTGAGATGAGCACCAGCTCCACAGACACTTTAATATGGGTAGCGTATTTTGAGGACAACCATTTATATTAAATATATTTAATTTCATTTGCTTTTTGTGTAATTATTCTAGAAGTAGTCACAAATCTGAACTGTACAGGAGCACATGCACTGGCAAGAATATATAATGTTTCTGTCTTAATGATACTACATGAAGAAAAATAATGGAAACATATTTCAACACGAGACATTTTATAAATCATGCATTATTAAAAACTGTTTAATCAAAGCTTGGTGGCAGTTTACTCATAATATTGAAAATGCCCATGAATAACTACATGAAGAATATTTGGGATAAGAAAGTATAATAAATAATTTCTAAAACATGCTGTCATTTTAAACACTTTGGGTCATTAAAGGAAAAATATAGGTAATTAAACAGAAAAATTCCTTTTAGTGAATTATTAAATGTAATACTAACTGGATTGAGGTCTTCTCAGAAGAAGGGGCAGGCAAAAAAATTTTATTGAATATAAGTGTTAGGATAGGTGGGATCACTGCAGCTTCTACTAATATAATTAACCCTTAGCTTCAATATTTTTACTTAACTTTGGTAGATCTCATTTGGGAGCAGCAGTACTCAATCAAGATATGTCCTTTGTGAGGTGTGTCACAAGTAATTTATTATTTATAACAGCTACCAAAGTTTTAAAATGAATTACTTGTTAGAAATTACAGCAAACTCAAAGTGATCTGCATGATGAGGTCATCCAAGGACATGGGTCTCTTTGGCACTCTGTGAGCCTTAAATGATGTGAGTGAGTTGGTGAAGGGGAAATTGTACACAACCTGCAGCACATTCCATCTGCATCTTAATCTTGGTGCTACACATGAATGCCATTCATCATGTATGTTGCAGTGGGTATAAAAGAGTGGGAACTGCCAAATACCTGATACGCAAAGGCTGATTATGGTGCTAGAGACCCCTTTAGGGCTGGCCTCATAATCCCTCTACTTCTTGCTTAGCTCTTCATGATAGGGATGATGCTTAGTGTTTCCAGAGGTCAATGTTTCTGTTACCGTCTTTTAATTAAATGTCCTTCTATAACACTTGTGTGAAGAACGCTCACAAAGGAGAGCTCCTACTTGCCCAGGAATGTATGTTTTTCTGGATTATGGAGTCAGGATCCGAGAAAAGCAAAATGTAACATCATTAGACAAAAGTAAAAAACATGCAGTTATAACCAATAATGGGATCTTTATTAAGCTCTTTTTATGATTGATAATATTACATATTCACTAATTTTCATCAAACTATTCCAAAAAATTGAAGAGGAGGAAATTCTCCCTAATTCATTCTATGAGGTGAGCGTTTACCTTAATACCAAAACCAGACGATGACTCAACAAAAAAAGAGAAAACTGTAGGCCAATATCCCCAATGAACAGAGACTCCAAAACCCTCAGCAGAATACTAACGAATTGAAATCCGTAGCACATCAAAAAGAGTATATCATGTGGAGATTTGTCCTAGAGATGCATGATGATTTCAAATACAGAATCAATAAACATGATACATCACATCAACACATGGACAAAAATAATATGATAATCTCAGAAGATGCAGAAAAAGCATTTGATAAAATTAACTCTTCATGACAAAAATGCTCAACAAACTAGACGTAGAAGGGACATACCTCAACATACTAAAGACCATATGTCACAAACTCACAGCTAATATATGGACTGAAGAAAAGCTGATAGCCTTTCCTCTATGAAAAGGTATAAGACAAGGATGCCCACTTTTACCACTCCTATTCAACATAGTACTGGAAGTCCTAGCCAGAGCAATGAAGCAAGAGGAAGAAATAAAAGGTATCTAAGCTGGAAAAGAGGAAGTCAAATTGCCCTTCTTTGCCCTCTTTGCAGATGAAATGGCCTTATGTCTAGAAAAACCTAAGACCCTCACAAAAAACTCTTAGATTTGATGAATTTGGTAAAACTGTAGAATACAAAATTAACAAACAAAAACCAGCAGCATTTCTATATACTAATAATGGACTAGCTGAGAAAGAAATCAAGAAGGCATCCCATTTACAATAGTTACAAAAAATATATAGAAATAAATTTACCCAAGGAAGTAAAAGACTTGTACAAGGAAAACTACAAAACACTGATGAAAGAAATGGAAGATGATACAAAAAAATGGAAAGACATCCCATGCTCATGGATTGGAAGAATTAATTTTGTTAAAATGACCTTACTGCCCAAAGCAATCTACAGATTCAATGCAATTCCTATCAAAATACTAATACCAGAATAGCACGATATTGGTATAAAGATAGACACATAGATCAATGGAACAGAATAGAGATCCCAGAAATAAAATTTACAGCCAACTAATTTCTTTTTTTTTTTTTTTTTAAATTATACTTTAAGTTTTGGAGTACATGGGCAGAACATATAGGTTTGTTACATAGGTATACATGTGCTATGGTGAATGTAAGCTGTTTAAATTATACTGTATTTATTATGTATATACATTTTTTCATAAAGCATTTTGTAAAAATCCTTAGAATAAATTATCATAAGATTTGTTTTTTTTTTTTTAAAGCTTTATTTTTATAGGTTTTTAGGGAACAGCTTTATTTTTATAGGTTTATAGGTTTTGGTTATATGCATAAGTTCTTTAGTGGTGATTTCTGAGATTTTGGTGCCCATCACCCAAGCAGTGTACACTGTACCCAATGCCTAGTCTTTTATCTCTTGCCACCCCCCCTTTCCCCCAAGTTCCCAAAGTTCAATGTATTCTTCATATGCCTTTGCATCCTCATAGCTTAGCTCCCACAAATGTGTGAGAACATATGATGTTAAGTTTTCCATTTCTGAGTCACTTCACTTAGAATAATAGTCTCCAATTCCATCCAGGTTGCTGCAAATGCCATTGTTTCATTCCTTTTTATGGCTGAGTAGTATTCTTTTACATATATATATGTTACATATATGTTATATAAAGTAGTATTCTTTTATATATATTCATTCCACAATTTCTTTATCCATTTGTTGATTGATGGGCATTTGGACTGGTTCTGGACTTTTGCAATTACAGATTGTGCTGCTATAAACATGCTTGTCCAAATATCTCTTTCATATAATGACTTATTTTCCTCTGAGAAAATACCTAGTAGTAGGATTGCTAGATCAAGTGGTAGATCTACATCTAGTTCTTTAAGGAATCTTCACCATGTTTTCTATAGTGGTTGTACTAGTTTACATTCCCACCAACAGTGTAAAAGTGTTCCATTTTTACTGCATCTTTACCAACATCTATTATTTTTTGATTTTTTTGATTATGGCCATTCTTGCAGGAGTGAAGTGGTATGGCATTGTGGTTTTGATTCATATTTACCTGATAACTAGTGACTTTGAGTGTTTTTCCATATCCTTATTGGCCATTTGTATATCTTCTTTTGAGGATTATCTATTCATGCCCTTAGCCCACTTTTTGATGGAATTATATTCTTTTTTCTTGCTGATTTGTTTGAGTTCTTTGACAATTCTGGATATGAGTCCTTTTTTGGATGTACAGATTGTGAAGATTTTCTCCCACTCCATGGGTTGTCCATTAAATCTGCTGATTATCTCTTTTGCTGTACAGAGCTTTTTAGTTTAATTAAGTCTCATCTATTTATCTTTGTTTTTGTTGCATTTTCTTTTGGGTTCTTGGACATGAAGTCTTTGCCTAAGCCAGTGTCTAGGAGAGTTTTTCCAGTGTTATCTTTCAGAATCTTTATAGTTTCAGGTCTTAGATTTAAGTCTTTTATCCATCTTGAGTTGATTTTTGTGTAGAGTGAGCGATGAGAATCCAGTTTCATTCTTCTACATATGGCTTGCCAATTATCCTGGCACCATTTGTAAAATACAGTGTCCTTTCCCTACTTTATGTTTTTGTTTGCTTTGTCAAGAGTCAGTTGGCTGTAAGTATCTGACTTTATTTCTGGGCTCTCTATTTTGTCCCATTAGTCTGTGTGCCTATTTTTACACCAATGCTATGCTGTTTTGGTATATATGGCTTATAATATAGTTTCAAGTCAGATAATGTGATGCCTCCAGATTTTTATTTTATTTTATTATTTATTTATTTATTTATTTATTGAGACGGAGTTTCGCTCTTGTTACCCAGGCTGGAGTGCAATGGCGCAATCTCGGCTCACCGCAACCTCTGCCTCCTGGGTTCAGGCAATTCTCCTGCCTCAGCCTCCTGAGTAGCTGGGATTACATGCATGTGCCACTGTGCCCAGCTAATTTTTTGTATTTTTAGTAGAGACAGGGTTTCACCATGTTGACCAGCATGGTCTTGATCTATTGACCTCATGATCCACCTGCCTTGATTTTTTTTTTTAACTTAGTCTTGCTTTGTATAGCCAACTGATTTCTGACAAAGGCACCAAGAACATACACTGGGGAAAGAACACCTTATCAATAAATGATGCTGGGAAAATTGGATTGCTATATGCAGAAGAATGAAATTAGATTCCTATTTCTCACTACAGTCAAAAATCAAGTCAAAATGGATTAGATACTTAAATGCAAGAAGAAAACATAAAGAAACTATTTCAGGATATTGATTTAGGCAAAGATTTTATGACTAAGGCCAAAGCAGAGGCAACAAAAACAAAAATAGACAAATGAGACTATATTAAAGTACAAAGCTTCTGCACAGCAAAGGAAACCACCAAAAAAGTGAAAAGGCAACATGTTGAATGGGAGAAAATATTTGCAAACTATTCATTTGACAAGGGACTAATATCCAGAATATACTGGTAACTTGAACAACTCAACAGTAAACACACACACACACATACTCCAATTAAAAAGTGGGAAAATGACATGATAGACATTTCTCAAAAGAAGATATACAAATGGCCAATATGACAGGCATTTGAAAAAATTACCAACATCACTAATCATTAGGAAAATGTAAATCAAAACCACAGAGATATGATCTTACCTTAATTAGAACAGCTATTATTAAAAAGACAAGGGGGACTTAGGAAGATGGTGCTGTAGGACCGACTCAGGATTGCAGCTCCTAGTCAATCCGCAGAGGGTGAGTGGATGCCACATTTCCATACGGATCTTTATTGTCCGCAGACTATGAGATTCCCAGGTGTAAGAGCCCCATGGGCCACATGGCAGTTTGGGCCAGTGTGGCTGTTTGGGCCGGTGCGGCTGTTTGGGCCGAGGCCACAGTGCAGTGACACTCCATACAAAATACGCTGGTTTGGTTGCCCTGTTAAACCGGCAACTGGAGATTTCAGAAGGCAGATTAGCACATTCATCTGATTAAATGAGACTTAAACAGAAAGCCAGCCCAGGAGATTCCTGGGCAGCAATGTGGTTTGAGCTGGCGCAGTGGGTCACTACATGGGAAATCACACAGATCCCGGCGCCCTTGCAGCAGGCAACTGAAACACCTGGGGAAGAATCAACCACTCAACTTAAAAAAAAAAAAAAGGGCTCTGAGGCAGGGAGCAAGGTGATCAGGCTCAGCGGGTCCCACCCCCACAAAAACAAACAAAACAGCAATTGGAAACCCTCAGGGTTGAGAGTTTTATGGCAAACACAGCAAAACCCAGGATGGTGCAACTTGGAGGGGGAGGGGCGTCCACTATTACCGAGGCACTTGACTCCTACGGAGCTACACTGCTATTGCTGATGCAGCCTGCCATTGCCTAGGCAACCCGCCATTGCCGGGCAACCCGCAATAACAGAGAGAGTCCACCACTACAGAGGCAAGCACACTCATATAAAGGGGATTACAGGGAATTACACATGGCAGCAGGGTGGAGCCCACAGCAACAGGGCGGAGTCCAAGACAGCAGGGCAGAACCCACAGCAGCAGGGTGGAGCCCATGGCACCACAGGCAAGCAGTGATTAGACTGCTCCTTGCTGGGCAGGACAGTGCAACGGATACTCATAAATGGAGCCCCAACTCCCCGGGACAGAGCACCCGAGGGAAAAAAAAAGGGGGCTTTATGAGTTCTGCTGCAGGGGACTTAAATGTACCTGCCTAGCAGCCCTGAATGAACAACGGAGCTCACAGCTCAGCACTTGAGCTCCTATAAAGTACAGACAGTCTCCTTAAGCAGCTCCCTGACCCCCGTATATCCAAAGAGTCATCACACAAAGGACTGATCAGACTGACATTTGGCAGGCATCATTCAGGGATAAAGTTAGCAGAAAAAGAATCTGGTAGCAATCCTCATGGTCCGCAGCTGCTACAGGAGTTCCCCAGGCAAGCAAGGCCTGGAGTGGACCTCAGCAGTCCTACAGCAGAGGGGCCAGACTGTTAGAAGGAAAACTAAGAAACAGAAATACTTCATCATCAACAATCTGGATGTCCATTCAGAGACCCAATCGGAAAATCAGCAACCACTCAGACGACAGGTGGATAAATCCACAAATATGGGAAGAAACCAGTGCAAAAAGGAGGAAAACACCCGAAACCAGAACACCTTGCCTCCTACAAAGGACCAAAACTCCTCACCAGCAAGAGAACAAAGCTGGACGGAGAATGAGTGTGATGAAATGATGGAATCAGACTTCAGAAGGTGGGTAATGAGAAACTTCCGTGAGCTAAAAGAACATGTTCTAAATCAATGCAAAGAAAGTAAGAACCTTGAAAAAATATTTGAAAGAAAATTTGAGAAAATGATAACAAGAATGGACAACTTAGAGAGGAATATGAGTGAATTGAAGGAGCTGAAAAACACAACACGAGAACTTCGTGAAGCATGCACAAGTTACAACAGCCGAATTGACCAAGCAGAAGAAAGGATATCAGAGGTCGAAGATCAACTCAATGAAATAAAACGAGGAGGCAGGATTAGAAAAAGCACAAAAAGGAATGAACAAAGTCTCCAAGAAATGTGGAACTATGTGAAGAGGCCTAATCTGTGTTTGATAGGTGTACCTGAATGTGACGAAGAGAATGAATCCAAGCTAAAAAATACTCTTCAGAATATTATCCAGGAAAATTTCCCCAACCTAGCAAGGCAGGCCAATATTCAAGTCCAGGAAATACAGAGAATCCCAAAAGGATATTCTGCAAGAAGAGCAACCCCAAGGCACATAATCATTAGATTCACCAGGGTTGAAATAAGGGAGAAAATGCTAAGGGCAGCCAGAGAGAAAGGTCGGGTCACCCACAAAGGGAAGCCCATCAGACTCACAGCAGATCTCTTGGCAGAAACCCTACAAGCCAGAAGAGAGGGGGGCCAATATTCAACCTCCTCAAAGGAAAGAACTTTCAACCCAGAATTTCATATCCAACCAAACTGAGCTTCATAAGTGAAGAAAAAATAAAATCCTTTGCAAACAAGCAAGTACTCAGAGATTTTGTCACCACCAGGCCTGCTTTACAAGAGCTCCTGAAAGAGACACTACACATAGAAAAGAACAACAAGATCCAGCCGTTCCAAAAATATACCAAATGCTAAAGAGCATCAACAAAATGAAGAATCTGCATCAATGAATGGGCAAAACAGCCAGCTAGCATCAAAATGGCAGTATCAAATTCACACATAACGATATTAACCCTAAATGTAAATGGGCTAAATGCACCAATCAAAAGACACAGACTGGCAAATTGGATAAAAAGCCAAAACCCATTGGTGTGCCGTATCCAGGAAACCCATCTCACATGCCAGGATACACAAAGCTTCAAAATAAAGGGATGGAGGAAGATTTACCAAGCAAATGGAGAGCAAAAAAAAGCAGGTGTTGCAATTCTTGTCTCTGATAAAATAGACTTTAAAGCAACAAAGATCAAAAGAGACAAAGAAGGACATTACATAATGGTAAAAGGATCAATACAATAAGAAGAGCTAATGATCCTAAATATATATGGACCCAATACAGGAGCACCCAGATATATAAGGCAAGTTCTTAATGACTTACAAACAGACTTAGACTCCCACGCAATAATAGTGGGAGACTTTAACACTCCACTGTCGATATTAGACAGATCAACCAGACAGAAAATTAATAAGGATATCCAGGACTTGAATTCAGACCTGGAACAAACAAACATGATAGACATTTACAGAACTCTACCCCCCAAATCTACAAAATATGCATTCTTTTCAGCACCATATCACACCTACTCTAAAACTGACCACATAATTGGAAGTAAATCACTCCTCAGCAAATGCAAAACAACTGAAATCATAACAAACAGTCTCTCAGACCATAGTGCAATCAAATTAGAACTCAGAATTCAGAAACTAACTCAGAACCGCACAGCTTCATGGAAACTGAACAACTGGCTCCTGAATGTTGATTGGATAAACAATGAAATGAAGGCAGAAATAAAGAAGTTCTTCGAAACCAGTGAGAATGAAGACACAACATACCAGAATCTCTGGGACATATTTAAAGCAGTCTCTAGAGGAATATATAGCAATAAGTGCACACATGAGAAAAGTGGAGAGATCCAAAATTGACACTCTATTGTCAAAATTGAAAGAACTAGAAGAGCAAGATTAAAAAAACTCAAAACCTAGCAGAAGACGAGAAATAACAAGGATCAGATCAGAACTGAAGGAGATAGAGACACAAAAAACCCTTCAAAAAATCAATAAATCCAAGAGCTGGTTTTTTGGAAAGTTCAACAAAACAGACAGACCACTAGCCAGACTGATAGAAAAGAAAAGAGAGAATAACCAAATAGATGCAATAAAAAATGATAAAGGGGATATCACCACAGATTCCACAGAAATTCAAACCATCATCAGAGAATATTACAAACAACTCCATGCACATAAACTAGTAAACCTGGAAGAAATGGATAAATTCCTGGACTCCTGTGCCCTCCCAAGCCTAAACCAGCAGGAAGGCGAAACTATGAACAGACCAATAAGAAGGTCTGAAGTCAAGGCAGCAATTAAGAGCCTACCACACAAAAAAAGCCCAGGTCCAGATGAGTTCACAGCCGAATTCTACCAGACACACAAAGAGGAGCTGGTACCATTCCTTCTGAAACTATTCCAAATAATCCAAAAAGAGGGAATCCTTCCCAAATCATTTTATGAGACCAACATCATCCTGATACCAAAACCTGGCAGAGATCCAACAAGAAAAGAAAACTTCAGGCCAATATCCATGATGAACATAGATGCAAAAATCTTCAATAAAATACTGGCAAGTCAATTGCAACAGCATATCAAAAAGCTTATCCATTATGATCAAGTAGGATTGATCCTGGGGATGCAAGGCTGGTTCAACAGACGCAAGTCTATAAACGTAATTCACCACATAAACAGAACCAAAAACAAAAGCACAGATTATCTCAATTGACACAGAGAAGGCCTTTGACAAAATTCAACAGCCCTTTATGCTAAAAACCCTCAATAAACTCGGTATTGATGGAACGTATCTCAAAATAATAAAAGCTATTTATGACAAACAAACATCCAATATCATACTGAATGGGCAAAAACTGGAAGCATTCCCTTTGAAATCTGGTGCTAGACAAGGATGCCCTTTCTCACCACTCCTATTCAATATAGTACTGGAAGTTCTCGCCAGAGCAATCAGGCAAGAAAAAGAAATAAAGTGTATTCAAATAGGAAAGGAGGAAGCCAAATTGTCTCTATTTGGAGACGACATGATAGTATATTCAGAAGACCCCATTGTCTCAGCCCAAAAACTCCTGAAACTGATAAACAACTTCAGCAAAGTCTCAGGACATAAAATCAATGTGCAAAAATCACAAGCATTCCTATACACCAATAACAGACTTAAAGAGAGCCAAATCAAGAATGAACTGCCATTCACAATTGCTACAAAGAGAATAAAGTACCTAGGAATACAACTTACAAGGAACGTAAGGGACCTCTTCAAGGAAAACTACAAACCACTGCTCAACAAAATAAGAGAGGACACAAACAGATGGAGAAACATTCCATGTTCATGGTTAGGAAGAATCAATATTGTGAAAATGGCCATACCGCCCAAGGGTAATTTACAGACTCAGTGCTATCCCCATCAAGATACCATTGACTTTCTTCACAGAACTGGAGAAAACCGCCTTGAACTTCATATGGAACCAAAAGAGAGCCCGCATAGCCAAGTCAATTCTAAGCAAAGAACACAGCAGGAGGCATTACACTACTGGACTTCAAACTATACTACAAGGCTACAGTAATCAAAAGAGCATGGTACTGGTACCAAAACAGAGAAATAGACCAATGGAACAGAAAAGAGGCATTGGAGTCAACAGAACATATCTACAACCATACGATCTTTGATAAACCTGACAAAAACAAGCAATGGGGAAAGGACTCCTTATTTAATAAATGGTGTTGGGAAAACTGGCTACCATGTGCAGAAAGCAGAAACTGGACCCCTTCCTGACACCTTACACTACAATTAACTCCAGATGGATTAAAGACTTAAACATAAGGCCCGGCACCATAAAAACCCTAGAAGAAAATCTAGGCAAAACCATTCAGGACATAGGAGTAGGCAAGGACTTCATGAACAAAACATCAAGAGCATTGGTAACAAGAGCCAAAATAGACAAATGGACCTAATCAAACTCCACAGCTTCTGCATGGCAAAAGAAACAGTCACTAGAGTGAATCGGCAACCAACAGAATGGGAAAACATTTTTGCAGTTTACCCATCTGACAAAGGGCTAATATCCAGAATTTACAAAGAACTAAAACAGATTTACAAGAAAAAAACAAACAAGCCCATTCAAAAATGGGTAAAGGATATGAACAGACACTTTACAAAAGAAGACATACATGAGGCCAACAAACATATGAAAAATGCTCATCGTCACTGGTCATTAGAGAGATGCAAATCAAAACCACATTGAGATACCATCTCACGCCAGTTAGAATGGCGATCATTAAAAAATCTGGAGACAACAGATGCTGGAGAGGATATGGAGAAATAGGAACACTTTGACACTGCTGGTGGGAGTGTAAATTAGTTCAACCATTGTGGAAGACAGTGTGGCCATTCCTCAAGGACCTAGAAATAGAAATTCCATTTGACCTAGCAATCCCATTACTGGGTATATATCCAAAGGACTATAAATCGGTCTAGTATAAGGACACATGCACACGAATGTTCATTGCAGCACTGTGTACAATAGCAAAGACCTGGAACCAACCCAAATGGCCATCGATGATAGACTGGACTGGGAAAATGTGGCACATATACACCATGGAATGTTATGCAGCAATCAAAAATGATGAGTTCGTGTCGTTTGTAGGGACATGGATGAATCTGGAGAACATCATTCTCAGCAAACTGACACAAGAACAGAAGATGAAATACTGCATATTCTCACTCATAGGCGGGTGAGGAACAATGAGAAGACCTGAACACAGGGAAGGGAGCACTACACAGTGGGATCTATTGGGGGAATAGGGGAGGGACAGCGGGGGGTGGAGCTGGGGAGGGATAGCATGGGGAGAAATGCCAAATGTGGGTGAAGGGGAGGAAGGCAGCAAAACACACGGCCACGTTTGTACCTATGCAACTATCTTGCATGTTCTACACATGTACCCCAAAACCTAAAATGCAATAAAAAGTATAAAAAAATAAAAAGACAAAAAAAAGATGCTTGGAAGGATGCAGAGAAAAGGAAACTCTTACACAGTGTTGGTAGGGATATAAATTACTACAGCCATATGGAAATTAGCATGGATGTTTCTCAAAAAAAACAAAAAACAACAAAAATAGAAGTACCACAGGACCCAGCAAATCTCACTCACTACTAGGTATTTATCCAAAGAAAAGCAAATTAGTATAACAAAGGGAGACCTGCATTAGCATGTTTATTGCAGCACTACCTGCAATAGCAAGGATGTGGAATCAACCTAAGCTCTCATCAATGGACGAATTGATGAAGTTTATCACTGATGAATTCATCAATGGATGAAAAAAATGTGGTATAGGTTTTGGAATCTATACAGTGGATACTGTTCTGCCATAAAAAGAATAAAATCATATCATTTGCAGTAACATGGATGGAACTTGAGGTCATTAAATGAAATAAGTCAAGCACAGAAAGACAAGTATCATATGTTCTCACTTATATGTGGGAGTTAAAAAAGTGGATCTTATGGAAGTAGAGAGGAGAATGATAGATACCAGAGGCTGGGAAGTGTATGTTGAAGGATGGGGAATAAATAAATGTTGGTTAATGGGTACATACATATAGTTAGGTAGAAGAAATTGTTCTTTTGTTTGATAGCAGCATAGAGTGACTATAGGTAATAACAGTGTATTTATTTTATTTCAAAATAGCTAGAAAAGGGAACTTGAAATGTCTTAACATATAGAAATGATAAACACTTAAGGTGATATACACCTCAAAATACACTGACTCAATTATTACATATTCTATGCATGTAACAAATGTCATATGTACCCCATAAATAGGTACAAATATTATGTATTGATAAAAAATAAAAATAATATATTAAAAAAAAGCTACCACTAGACAGGGCCAAATTTGATAGATTGGACTAAATTTAGTTTTTCTGCTGTCAAGAGGGAGTGGGAGCTTGTCAAGTAAAAATGTTTAGAGGTATAAAAGCAAAGGGAGTTTTATGTTTTCACATAGCCAATTTGTGATTGTTCAATTTATACCCTTTACACTAGATTTATTAAATCTATAGTGAGGCAGTTACTGAAAGCTAGGCTTTGTTGAAAAGAACATACTTCCTAAGTTCTAAAAGCTTCCTCTGAAATCATAGGAATCCAGTCTGAGAGGCCCAAACTTAGAGCTGTATTATAAGGCACACAGTAGGCTGGCTATGCAGCAGCAATGTTCCTTCCAACAGAAAAGACAGGGAGCAGACAGTTGGAGAAGAAGAGAAAGCCAAGAGACCTGGTCTACCTCTTCCTGTAGTGGTTGAGAGTCCACAGTAGGCATGGCAAATATAAATAATTAGGGGACTTTAGGGAAATCCTGAACAGGAATCTTTCACCCTCACTGGAAATTGGGCTCTAGAGTGAGATGACATCAGTTCTAGAAAGTAACATGAGGTCATTTTTTTGTTTGCACATCTGAATCACAATGTGTGACATGGTTTGGATCTCCATCTCTACCAAAATCTCATGTTGAAATGTAATTCCCAATGCTTGAGGTAAGACCTGTGGGAGGAGATTGGATAAGTGGAGCTGTTTCTCATGGCTTTATATCATGCCTGCTCCTACTCCCCAGTGCTGTCATCACAATAGTGAGTTATTGTGAGATCTGGTTGTTTCGAAGTGTGTGGCACCTCTGCAGTCTCTCTATTCCTCCTGCTCAGGCTATGTAAAGTGTGGGCTCCCTGTTCACTTGCTGTGATTGTAAGTTTCCTGATGGCCCCCAGAAGCTGAGCAGATGCCAGCATTATGCTTTCTGTACCCTGCATAACTGTGAGCCAATTAAACCTCATTTCTTTATAAAGTACCCAGTCTCAAGTATTTCTTTATAGCAGTGCAAGAATGGACTAATAGAGAAAATTGGTACTGAGAAGTGAGGTATTGCTATAAAGATAGCTGAAACTGTGGAAGCAGCTTTGGAACTGGGTAACAGAGGTTGGAACAGTTTGGAGGGATCAGAAGAAGACATGAAGATGAGGGAAAGTTTGGAAATTTCTAGAGACTTGTTGAATGGTTGTGACCAAAGTGCTGATTAGTGACATGAACAGTGAAGTCCAGGCTGAGGAGGTCCCAGATGGTAATGAGGAACTTGAGAGTGATAACAGCACTCTCAAGATAGGGTATCTGGTGGAAGAAATTTCTAAGCCACAAAGCATTCAAGATGTGGCCTGTCTGCTTCTAACAGCCTATCTCATATGCAGGAGCAAAAATAACCTGAAACTGGAACTTATGTCTAAAAGGGAAGCAGAACAAGTCTGGAAAATGTGCAGCCTTCTCAGGAAAAGAGAAGCCCATTTTCTGGGGAGGAATTCAAGGAAGCTGCAGAAATTTCCATAACATTTTAAAAGGAAAGCAGGTGCTGATAGCCAAGACAATGGAGAAAACTCCTCAAAGGCATTTCAGAGACCTTCCTGGGTAGCCTCTCCCATCACAGGCCCAAAGGCCTCGGAAGACAGAATGGCTTTGTGGACCATGCCCAGGGCCCTGCTGCCCTGTACAGCCTTGGAACACTACTCCCTGCATCCCAGCTGCTCCAGCTCCACCCATGGCTAAAAGGGGCTCAGGTACAGTTTGAGGCACTGCTTTAGAATGTGCAAGCCATAAAACTTTGTGGTTTTTACATGGTGTTAAGCCTGTGGGGGCACAGAATGCAGGAATTGATGCTTGGGAGTCTCTGCTTGGATTTCAGAGGATGTATGGGAAAAGCCTGGATGTCCAGACAGAAACTCGCTGCAGGGGTGGAGCCTTCATGGAGAACCTTTACTAGGGCAGTGAAAAGGGGAAATGTGGGGTTGGAGCCCCTACACAGGGTTCCCACTGGGGCAACTGCATAGTGGAGCTGTGAGGAAAGGACCACTATCCTCCAGACTCTAGAAGCATAGATCTACTAGCAACTTGCACCGTGCACCTGGTAAAGCTATAAGCACTCAATGCCAGCCCTCGAGAACAACTGTTGGGGCTGAACCTTGCAAAGCCATAGGGATGTGAGACATAAAGTCAAAAGAGATTTTGGAGTTTAAAGAGTTAAAGACTGCCCTGCTGAGTTTTGGACTTGCGTGGGGCCTATAGTCCCTTTCTTTTGACTGATTTTTCTTTTTTTGAATGGGAATATTTATTTATATCCTCATTATATCTTAGAAATAACTTATTTTTGATTTTACAGACTCATAGGCAGAAAGGATTAGCCATGTCTCAGGTGAAACAAACTGTGGACTTTTGAGTTAATGCTGAAATGAGTTGAGACTTTGGGGGAATGTTGGGAAGGCATGATTGTATTTTGAAATGTACCAAGGACATGAGATTTTGGAGGGGCCAAGGGCAGAATGATATGGTTTGGATTTGTGTCCCCACCCAAATCTCATGTTGAAGTTTAATCCCTAATGCTGGAGGTGGGGCCTAGTGGGAGATGATTGACTCATGGGGGCTGTTTTACAAGTTTAACATCCCCACTGGTGGTGGTGTCATGATAGTGAGTTATTGTGAGATCTGGTTGTTTAAAAGTGTATGGCACCTCTCTACTTCCTCTATTCCTTGGGCTCAGGCCATGTGAAGTACAGTCTCCCTCTTCACTTTCTGCTATGATTGTAAAACTCCTGATGCCTCCCCCGAAGTTGAGTAAATGCCAGTATCATGCTTCCTGTACAGCCTGCAGAACCATGAGCCAATTAAACCTCTTTTCTTTATAAACTACCCAGTCTCATGTTTTTATAGCAGTGAGAGAATGGACTAATACAGATTGGTAGATGGGTTACTGCACACAAGCATTCAGTGGCCCTCCTGATGAGAAGGTTAGATATTTCCACCCTTTTGAACTCAGGCATGACAGGTGAAATATAACCAGAGGTGGAGGGTGTCTCTTCTAAGCAGAAATGTTAGGAAACAAAGCATATGCCAATATGGAGCTTACAGTGGTCTGGGCTCTTGAGTGAGTATGGTGAGCAGACCCTCCTTATAAATTAATTACGGGGGAGAGGTAAACTCTGTTTTTATAAGCCACTGTGACTTTTGACTTATTTTTTCTTGTAGCATAAACTACTATTTTCTGACTAATACACAGTGTAAAAATTTAATCCCCACTACAAAGTCTGTATAACATCATTAGCAACAATTTCCTCAACTTGAAACAATCTAAGGAGGTGGCCAGCATTTCTGCAATAACTTACGGTTTTACTTAGTCCCCCCACATTTTTTTTTTTTTTTGAGACGGAGTTTTGCTCTTGTTACCCAGGCTGGAGTGCAATGGTGCGATCTCGGCTCACTGCAACCTCTGCCTCCTGGGTTCAGGCAATTCACCTGCCTCAGCCTACTGAGTAGCTGGGATTACAGGCACGTGCCACCATGCCCAGATAATTTTTTGTATTTTTAGTAGAGACGGGGTTTTACCGTGTTGACCAGGATGGTCTCAACATCTGGACCTCGTGATCCACCCTCCTCTGCCTCCCAAAATGCTGGGATTATAGGCTTGAGCCACCGTGCCCGGCCCCCTTAGTCCCTTTTGTTATGGCACGTATTACTTTCCATTTGCATTGTAGCTATTGGTGATGTATTTTTTTTGGTTGGTTTTTGCTTGTTTGTTTTTAAGAATTCTTTTTCTAGAGGAAGTTATTGGATGAAGAGAGGTTAAGTAACTGGCTGAAGCTCATAGTCAGTAATGTGGTGGATTTGGGGTTTGAACCCAGTTTGTCTCCAGAAATCTTGCTCTTGGTCTCTGTACTCCTGTATGTACCCTCTACTGCTTAGTATGTAGAAGACATGTTTTTGAGGCTTCTCCAGCTCTCAGTTCCTTTACCTGGGAGACATCCCTGCCCACAGCTCACATTAGTGGGTCAGGCTTGGGCTTTTCTTGTAGCTGATTAGACTAGGGTTAGACTGGTCAGTTGTTTGTTTAGTGGAATGTTAGACTTTTTTTTAATTAGAGAATTTGAATAGAGAAATACGGAGCCTATAATGAGTTAGTGTCAGGGTATATGTAAGGCAAAAATGAAAAATTGAGTGTCTTTGAGCTGGACCTTTTTATTTGGGCCACAGAGTGTTTTTGAAACATATATATATATTTTTAAATTTTTTATTGCATTTTAGGTTTGGGGGTACATGTGCAGAACATGCAAGACAGTTGCATAAGTACACACATGGCAGTGTGTTTTGCTTCCTTTCTCCCCTTCACCCACACTTGGCATTTCTCCCCAGGCTATCCCTCCCCTCCTCCCCCTCCCACTGGCCCTCCCCTTTTCCCCCCAATAGACCCCAGTGTTTAGTACTCCCCTTTCTGTGTCCATGTGTTCTCATTTTTCATCACCCGCCTATGAGTGAGAATATGCGGTGTTTCATTTTCTGTTCTTGTGTCAGTTTGCTGAGGATGATGTTCTCCAGATTCATCCATGTCCCTACAAACGACACGAACTCATCATTTCTGATTGCTGCATAATATTCCATGGTGTATATGTGCCACATTTTTCCAATCCAGTATATCATCAATGGGCATTTGGGTTGATTCCAGGTCTTTGCTATTGTAAACAGTGCTGCAATGAACATTCGTGTACATGTGTCCTTATAGTAGACCGATTTATACTCCTTTGGATATATACCCAGTAATGGGATTGCTGGGTCAAATGGAATTTCTATCTCTAAGGCCTTGAGGAATCGCCACACTGTCTTCCACAGTGGTTGAACTAATTTACACTCCCACCAACAGTGTAAAAGTGTTCCTTTTTCTCCACATCCTCTCCAGCATCTGTTGTCTCCAGATTTTTTAATGATCGCCATTCTAACTGGCGTGAGATGGTATCTCAATGTGGTTTTGATTTGCATCTCTCTGATGACCAGTGACGATGAGCATTTTTTCATATGATTGTTGGCCTCATGTATGTCTTCTTTCGTAAAGTGTCTGTTCATATCCTTTACCCACTTTTGAATGGGCTTGTTTGTTTTTTTCTTGTAAATCTGTTTGAGTTCTTTGTAAATTCTGGATATCAGCCCTTTGTCAGATGGGTAAACTGCAAAAATGTTTTCCCATTCTGTTGGTTGCCGATCCACTCTAGTGACTGTTTCTTTTGCCGTGCAGAAGCTGTGGAGTTTGATTAGGTCCCATTTGTCTATTTTGGCTTTTGTTGCCAATGCTTTTGGTGTTTTGTTCATGAAGTCCTTGCCTACTCCTATGTCCTGGATAGTTTTGCCTAGATTTCCTTCTAGGGTTTTTATGGTGCCAGGTCTTATGTTTAAGTCTTTAATCCATCTGGAGTTAATTTTAGTGTAAGGTGTCAGGAAGGGGTCCAGTTTCTGCTTTCTGCACATGGCTAGCCAGTTTTCCCAACACCATTTGTTGAACAGGAAATCCTTTCCCCATTGCTTGTTTTTGACAGGTTTATCAAAGATTGTATGGTTGTAGATATGTTGTGTTGCCTCTGTTGCCTCTGTTCTGTTCCATTGGTCTATATCTCTGTTTTGGTACCAGTACCATGCTGTTTTGATTACTGTAGCCTTGTAGTATAGTTTGAAATCCGGTAGTGTGATGCCCCCCACTGTGTTCTTTTTGCTTAGAATTGAAGTTTGTGGTGGTTTTCTCCAGTTCTGTGAAGAAAGTCAATGGTAGCTTGATGGGTATAGCACTGATTCTGTAAATTACTTTGGGCAGTATAGCCATTTTTACGATATTAATTCTTCCTAACCATGAACATGGAATGTTTCTCCATCTGTTTGTGTCCTCTCTGATTTCGTTGAGCAGTGGTTTGTAGTTTTCCTTGAAGAGGTCCCTTACATTCCTTGTGAGTTGTATTCCAAGGTATTTTATTGTTTTTGTAGGAATTGTGAGTGGCAGTTCGTTCTTGATTTGGCTTTCTTTAAGTCTGTTATTGGTGTAGAGGAAGGCTTGTGATTTTTGCACATTGATTTTATATCCTGAGACTTTGCTGAAGTTGCTTATCAGTTTCAGGAGTTTTTGGGCTGAGGCGATGGGGTCTTCTAGGTATACTATCATGTCGTCTGCAAATAGAGACAATTTGGCTTCCATCCTTTCTATTTGAATACCCTTATTTCTTTTTCTTGCCTGATTGCTATGGCTAGAACTTCCAGTACTATATTGAATAGGAGTGGTGAGAGAGGGCATCCTTGTCTAGTGCCGGATTTCAAAGGGAATGCTTCCAGTTTTTGCCCATTCAGTATGATATTGGCTGTTGGTTTGTCATAAATAGCTTTTATTACTTTGAGATACGTTCCATCGATACCGAGTTTATTGAGGGTTTTTAGCATAAAGGGTTGTTGAATTTTGTCAAATGCCTTCTCTGCGTCAATTGAGATAATCATGTGGTTTTTGTTTATGGTTCTGTTTATGTGGTGAATTACGTTTATAGACTTGCGTATGTTGAACCAGCCTTGCATCCCCGGGATGAATCCTACTTGATCATGATGAATAAGTTTCTTGATTTGCTGTTGCAATCGGCTTTCCAATATTTTATTGAAGATTTTTGCATCTATGTTCATCATGGATATTGGCCTGAAGTTTTCTTTTCTTGTTGGGTCTCTGCCGGGTTTTGGTATCAGGATGATATTGGTTTCATAGAATGATTTGGGAAGGATTCCTTCTTTTTGGATTATTTGGAATAGTTTCAGAAGGAATGGTACCAGCTCCTCTTTTTGTGTCTGGTAGAATTCGGCTGTGAACCCGTCTGGACCTGGGCTTTTGTTGTGTGGTAGGCTCTTAATTGCTGCCTTGACTTCAGACCTTCTTATTGGTCTGTTCATAGTTTCGCCTTCCTGCTGGTTTAGGCTTGGGAGGGCACAGGAGTCCAGGAATTTATCCATTTCTTCCAGGTTTGCTAGCTTATGTGCATAGAGTTGTTTGTAATATTCTCTTATGATGGTTTGAATTTCTGTGGAATCTGTGGTGATTTCCCCTTTATCATTTTTTATTGCATCTATTTGGTTGTTCTCTCTTTTCTTTTTAATCAATGTAGCTAGTGATCTGTCTATTTTGTTGATCTTTTCAAAAAACCAGCTCTTGGATTTATTGATTTTTTGGAGGGTTTTTTGTGTCTCAATCTCCTTCAGTTCAGCTCTGATCTTAGTTATTTCTTGTCTTCTGCTGGGTTTTGAGTTTTTTTGATCTTGCTCCTCTAGCTCTTTCAATTTTGACGATAGGGTGTCAATTTTGGATCTCTTCATTCTTCTCATATGGGCACTTATTGCTATATACTTTCCTCTAGAGACTGTATTAAATGTGTCCCAGAGATTCTGGCATGTTGTGTCTTTGTTCTCATTGGTTTTGAAGAACTTCTTTATTTCTGCCTTCATTTCGTTGTTTATCCAGTCAACATTCAAGAGCCAGTTGTTCAGTTTCCATGAAGCTGTGTGGTTCTGGGTTGGTTTCTGAATTCTGAGTTCTAACTTGATTGCACTATGGTCTGAGAGGCTGTTTGTTGTGATTTCAGTTGTTTTGCATTTGCTGAGGAGTGCTTTACTTCCAATTATGTGGTCAATTTTAGAGTAGGTGTGATGTGGTGCTGAGAAGAATGTATATTCTGTGGATTTGGGGTAGAGAGTTCTGTCAATGTCTATCAGGTTTGCTTGCTCCAGGTCTGAGTTCAAGCCCTGGATATCCTTGTTGATTTTCTGTCTGGTTTATCTGTCTAATATTGACAGTGGGGTGTTAAAGTCTTCCACTATAATTGTGTGGGAGTCTAAGTCTCTTTGTAAGTCGTTAAGAACTTGCCTTATGTATCTGGGTGCTCCTGTGTTGGGTCCATACATGTTTAGGATCGTTAGCTCTTCTTGTTGTATCGATCCTTTTACCATTATGTAATGGCCTACTTTGTCTTTTTTGATCTTTGTTGCTTTAAAATCTATTTTATCAAAGATGAGAATTGCAACTCCTGCTTTTTTTTGCTCTCCATTTGCTTGGTAAATCTTCCCCCATCCCTTTATTTTGAGCCTTTGTGTATCCTTGCATGTGAGATGGGTTTCCTGGATACAGCACACTGCTGGGTTTTGGCTTTTTATCCAATTTGCCAGTCTGTGTCTTTTGATTGGTGCATTTAGTCCATTTACATTTAGGGTTAATATTGTTATGTGTGAATTTGATACTGCCATTTTGATGCTAGCTGGCTGTTTTGCCTGTTAGTTGTTGTAGATTCTTCATTATGTTGATGCTCTTTAGCAATTAGTGTGATTTTGGAATTGCTGGTACTGGTTGTTCCTTTCTATGTGTAGTGCCTCTTTCAGGAGCTCTTGTAAAGCAGGCCTGGTGGTGAGAAAATCTCTGAGTACTTGCTTGTTCCCAAAGGATTTTATTTTTTCTTCAATTCTGAAGCTCAGTTTGGCTGGATATGAAATTCTGGGTTGAAAGTTCTTTTCTTTAAGGATGTTGAATATTGGCCCCCACTCTCTTCTGGCTTGTAGAGTTTCTGCTGAGAGATCTGCTGTGAGTCTGATGGGCTTCCCTTTGTGGGTGACCCGAGCTTTCTCTCTGGCTGCCCTTAGTATTTTCTCATTTATTTCAACCTTGTTGAATCTGACGATTATGTGCCTTGGGGTTGCTCTTCTTGCGGAATATCTTTGTGGTGTTCTCTGTATTTCCTGCAATTGAGTGTTGGCCTGTCTTGCTAGGTGGGGGAAATTTTCCTGGATAATGTCCTGAAGAGTATTTTTTAGCTTGGATTCATTCTCTTCATCACATTCTGGTATGCTTATCAAACGTAGGTTAGGTCTCTTCACATAGTCCCACATTTCTTGGAGACTTTGTTCATTCCTATTTGTGCTTTTTTCTCTGATCTTGGTTTCTCATTTTATTTCATTGAGTTGATCTTCGACTTCTGAAATTCTTTCTTCTGCTTGGTCAATTCGGCTATTGAAACTTGTGCATGCTTCGCGAAGCTCTCGTATTGTGTTTTTCATCTCCTTTAATTCATTCATATTCCTCTCTAAGTTATCCATTCTTGTTATCATTTCCTCGAATCTTTTTTCAAGGTTCTTAGTTTCTTTGCATTGATTTGAAACATGTTCTTTTAGCTCACAAATGTTTCTCATTATCCACCTTCTGAAGTCTAATTTCGTCACAGTCATTCTCCATCCAGCTTTGTTCCGTTGCTGGTGAGGAGTTTTGGTCCTTTTTAGGAGGTGAGGTGTTCTGGTTTCGGGTGTTTTCCTCCTTTTTTCGCTGGTTTCTTCCCATCTTTGTGGATTTATTCACCTATCGTCTGTGTAGTTGCTGACTTTTCGATTGGGTCTCTGGATGGACACCCAGATTGTTGATGAGGAAGTATTTCTGTTACTTGGTTTTCCTTCTACAAGTCTAGCCCCTTCGCTGTACAACTGCAGAGGTCCACTCCAGGCCCTGCTTGTCTGGGGTGCACCTATTGCAGCTGTGGAACAGTAGGGATGCGACCAGTTCCTTTTCCTGCTATCTGTGTCCCAGAATGATGCCTGCCAAATATCAGTCTTTTGGATATAGAGGGGTCAGGGAGCTGCTTGAGGAGACAGTCTGTACTTTATAGGAGCTCAAGTGCTGAGCTGTGAGCTCTGATGTTCATTCAGGGCTGTTAGGCCGCTATGTTTAATTTTGCTGCAACAGAACTCATAAAAAAGCCCTTTTTTTCTTAGCTGCTCTTTCTGAAGGGTTTGGGGCTTTATTTTTGAGTGTCCGCCGGGTTGTCCTGCCCAGCTAGGAGGCATCTTGTCCTGCCGAGGCTCCGCCCTGCTGGTGTGAGGTTCGCCCTGTTTCTGCAGGCTCTGCCCTTCTGCTGCGGTCTCCGCCCTGCAGCCGTGGGCTCCGCCCTGCGGCGGAGTCTCTCTGTTGTACCGGGTTGCCTCGGCAATGGCAGGCTGCGTCAGCAATGGTCGTGTACCTCAGTAGGGGCTGATTGGCTCGGTGATGGCAGACGCCCCTCCCGCACGGAGCTGCGCTTTAAGGGAAGCCCCTAACAGCGAGCGTTTGGAATCGCCGTTTTGTTTGTCGCACTGCGCTACCCCTAACGCTTTGTCCTGGGCTGGCTCACTGTTCAAGTCCCGTTCAGTCTCAAGTTCAGCCCTCTCAGGTCTCAGGTTGCCAGTTCAACCGGGCACCCAGAACAGTGCGCTTTTGTATGGAACTCTGTGGAGCACCTCTGCGCTCCGGCGTGGGCCGCAGCCGCACCGGCTGCTGGCTACACCAGTCAAGATCTCTGGCTGGCGTCCCGCGTTTGTTTTATATCTGGGAGTTTCCCCGTTCTGTGGGCAACAAAGGTCCGTCTGGAAATGCGTCCCCGACTCACCTTCTCCGCACATCCAGCGAGAGCCTCAATCCTGGGTTGTTCTCACAGCGCCATCTTGAGTCCTCCCCCTTTTGAAACATATTTAAATCACTAGTAATACGTCAAACAGGGATCATGGAGAAGGTAAAGAAAAAAATCATAAAAAGTTGTTCATAATAAAAAGTAAAACATAAAATTTTCCATTTAGATATAATTATACTTGTGTGTTTATAGGTACAAAGAGATGCTTGTACATAAGAATGTGGTTATCAAAATATTAATGGTGCCCAGTGCAAAACAGTGGCATTTCAGGTAATATTTATTCTTTCACATACTTTATTTTTATTTTTATTTTTGAGGCAGAGTCTCACTCTATGGCTCAGGGTGGAGTGCAGTGGTGCAATCTCCACTCACTGCAACCTCCATCTCTCAGGTTCAAGCAATTCTTGTGTTTTAACCTCCCCAGTAGCTGGAATTACAAGTGTGTGCCACCATACCTGGAAAATTTTTGTATTATTAGTAGAGAAAGGGTTTCAACATCTTTGCCAGGCTGGTCTAAAACTCCTGACCTCAAGTGATTCACTCACCTCAGCCTCCCAAAGTTCTGGGATTACTGGCATGAGCCACCATGCTTGGCCACTTCCACATACTTTTATATATTTCTTAAATACTGTATAATGAACATGTATAAATCAGAACAATTATTTTATTTTTAATTATATCATTGAGATTTTACATAAATCTGTATTCCTAGTTCCTGTTGAAATTTAAAAGATCTAGCACTGCTAAGCTCATATTGTCACATAGCCACAATGGTCAGGACTGACTTTTGGCTGCCTCTTTAAATATGGCGGGCACTCTCTAACTTCTACAACCCATTGCTCTGTACACTTGACCTTATTCACTGTTTGATATTTACTGCTGCACCTGCTGGCACTTGAATGAATCTTCTTTAGATAAAGGTTACACAGACTTGGAGTTGGCAGCCATGTTGGGTTATGTGCAACCTACAAAAACCATGTTAGTTTACATGCAAGCTAAGAATCTAAAGAACTGTCATTTGATAAGACATTCTGTGGTGATGGAAATGAGCAGTTGAAATGTGGCTAGTGCAACTGAGAAACTAAATTTTAAATTTAAATAGTCATACATGGCTAGTGGCTACCATATTGGACATTGCAGATCTAGAGGAAGAGGGAGACAGGAGAGAGACATGGAGAGAGGAGTGAAAGGGAAGTAAAGATGAAAGAGTTTGCTGAGAGTAGAGATACTCTGTTTTTTAAATTTATTTTTTCTTCTTCTTTTTTTCTAAGATGGGGTCTCATTCTGTTACCCAGGTTGGAGTGCAGTGTTGCCATAAGTTCTCACTGCAACCTTGACCTCCCAGGCTCAACTGATTCTCTTACCTCAGCCTCCTGAGTAGCTGGAACTACAAGTGTGTTCCATCACATTCATTTATATTTTTTGTGGAGACAGGGTTTCACCATATTGCTGAGGCTGGTCTCAAGCTCCTGGGCTCAAGCAATTTGTCCACCTTGGCCTCCCACATGGTTGGGATTACAGATATGAGCCACTGTGCCCATCCTGAGTTACTCTAAACAGAGAATCTCTCTAGGATGCTCTCTTTACTAACAGGTAGTTCAAAAGCTGCTCATAGTCTATCTACAGATTGTATATTGAAAATAAGATGGTAATGAGAAAAGAGATTAACACAGAGAATTTATTTAGTGAGAGCTGTCAGCGTGCTCTGTGCTTCAAGTCAAGTGAAGAGAGATTCAGGAGGATTGCACAGAGAGCTGACATAGACTTCTAAATTTATAGGACTCAGAAATGAGTGCTTGGTTCTTTTTGGCAAGTGTCAAAAGAGTGGCTGATAATTCCCCTGACCACAGAGCAAAAAGAAAGGGGTACAATGGAGAAGTTTGCATTTGACAAAAAAGTTTCCATTGAACTAGTCAGGCTGCTACAGAAGGTGGTAGTGGGATCGCTACCAAAGAAGATAAGACAACTGCAACAGGAAGAATCTCTGTAAGATCTACTTCTAGTAACTGCATTTAGGATGGAGGGAGTAGAGACTCCAAATGTAACCACTGAAAGAGTGACCTAGTGGTGTACCTCTATTTTTCAGAGGGTATCAACTTCCAAAGACAGAAGCACCCATCAGTACAAGTCTCTCCCTCTTTACCCCTCTTTTTTCTCCCAGCTGGTGAGAGGATAGAACATGGAGAGCAAAGGCAGACCTCATCTCCTATTCTCAAAGACGGTTTCCAATGGGAAAAATAGATTCCCATTTACTGAGATGGGGAATGCTGAGGAAGCTGTTCTGCTTGTCAGGGGAGAAATCAAGAGTTCAGTTTTGCACATGAAAGTACAAAACTTGATGATGTAGTACATAGTTATACTCAGAAAGTTCTAGGACTGTTGTGTTATGGTGTAAAGCAATTTTATCTCTCGTATAAGGATTAAAAGATAAAGGTATTCAAAACAACTGTAGCTATAATAAATTGTCAAGGGATACACATTGCAAAAAGATATAAATTTTGACATCAAAATCATGAAAAGTTTGGGGATTTTTTGTCTGCAATCGAAGTTTAGTCATTACTAGTTTAAAATAGCCTATTACGGGTATAAGACATTTTGTGTGAGTCTCATGGTAACTGTAAAGCAAAAACCTATAATAATGGGATTAAATATAAAAATAAAGTATTCAAAGCACACAACTAGAGAAAACCATCAAATCATAAAGACAGCAAGAGGAAGTAACTATGTACAAAACAACCAGAAAACAGATTTAAAAATAGCAGTAATAAGTCCTTACCTATTAATAATTATCTTGAATGTAAATGAATAAAATTCTCCAACCAAAGACATAGAGTAGCTGAATGGATAAAAAAAGAAAACAAGATCCAAGTATATGTTGCCTATAAGAGGCTCACTTTTCTAGTAAAGACAGACAAAGACTGAATGTGAAGGGATAGAAAACAATATTCCACACAAATGGAAACCAAAAGACAACAGGAGTAGCTATACTTGTATCAGACAAAATACATTTTAAGTCAAAAACTGTAAAAGGAGACAAAGAGGCTGGGCGCAGTGGCTCACACCTCTAATCCCAGCACTTTGGGAGGCTGAGGCTGGTGGATCACAAGGTCAAGAGATCGAGACCATCCTGGTCAACATGGTGAAATACAAAAATACAAAAATACGAAAAATTAGCTGGGCATGATGGCACGTGCCTGTAATCCCAGCGACTCAGGAGGCTGAGGCAGGAGAATTGCCTGAACCCAGGAGGTGGAGGTTGCAGTGAGCCGAGATTGCGCCATTGCACTCCAGCCTGGGTAACAAGAGCGAAACTCCATCTCAAAAAAAGGAGACAAAGAAGCACTTTATAGAGTGATAAAGGGGTCAGTTCATCGAGAGGCTATAAAAGAGTTGGTACCCTGACCCTGTGTGTGTGTGTGTGTGTGTGTGTGTATGTATGTATATGAACTTAAATATATAAAGCAAATGCTAAATGATCTGATGAGAGAGATAGATTTCAATGCAATAATAGTAGGGGACTTTAATACCCTACTTCCAATAATTTGGCCAGATCATCTAGACAGAAAATCAATAAAGAAATGATGGATTTGAATTACTCTTTAGACCAAATGAACCTAACAGACATGTACAGAACATTTCACCCAACAGCAACAGAGTATACTTACTTCTCAAGAATACACAAAACATTCTCTCAGATAGAGCATATGTTAGGTCATGTGAAGTCATAAGACTTGACATAAAGTCTTAACAAATTTAAGAGGATTGAAATAATACCAAGTCTCTTTTCTGATGAGAATGTTATAAAAGAAATTCTGGACAATTCACAAGTATGTGAAAGTTAAACAACATGTTCCTTAACAGCCAATGGGTCAAAAAAGAAATCAAAAGGGAAGTAAAAAAATTGCCTGAGACAAATTAAAATGTAAACACAACATACCAAAACATATGAAATGCAGCAAAAGCCATTCTTAGAGTAAAATTGATAGCAATAAATGCCTATATCAAAAAGAAAAATCGTACATAAACAATATAATATTGCATCTCAGGGATTTTTAAAGAGAAGAACAAACTAAGACCAAGGTTTGCATAAGGAAGGAAACCATAAACATCAGAGCAGAAATAAATAAAATGGAGAAAAAAACCAGAAAAAATTCAACAATACTGAGTTGTTTTTTGAAATGACAAAATAGACAAATTCTTAGCTAGATTGGAAAAAACAGAGGACTCAAAATCAGAATGCCATGAAAGTGTGAAGAATCATAATAAATTATTAACTGTTATATACAAACAAATTGGATAACCTAGAGGAAACAGAAAAATTGCTAGACACATTTGAGGTATAAAAACTTAATCATGAAGGAATAGAAAATCTGAGTAGAGTTATAATGAGTAAGATTAAATGAGGTTCAAAAATCTTTGAGGAAAGCCCAGGACCAGATGGCTTCAAAACTGAATTTTACCAAACATTTAAACAACTAATACAATCCTCAAAAACTACAAACTAACTTAATAGCATACTCTAATACCAAAGCTGGACAAGGACATCATAAGAAATGAAAATTACAGGCCAGTAACCTTGATAAACATAGATGCAAAAATGCTCAACAAAATACTAGCAAATCAAAGTCAACAATACATTAATACTATAAAACAATACATTAAAAGAATCATTCACCATGATCAAGTGGGATTCATCCCTGGGGTGCAAGGCTGGTTCAACATATGCATTCTTGCACTTTAGGAAAAAATATGCACATTAAAAATGTGATAAACCACATAACAGAATAAACATCTCAGCCACATGATCATTTCTGCAATAGATGCAGAAAAATTATTGCACAAAATTCAACATCCTGTCATGATAAAAACCCTCAATGGATTTGATATGGAAGTAATGTATCTCAACACAGTAAAGGCCTTATATGACAAACCCACAGTAAACATCATGCTCAACAGTAGAAAGTTGATAGCTTTTCCTCTAAGATCAGGAACAAGATAAGGATGCTTACTCTTACCACTTCTTTCAACATAGTACTGGAAGTCCAAGCCAGAGCAATTAGGCAAGATTAAAAAAAAGGTATCCTAATAAGAAAAGGAGAAGTAAAATTGTCTCTGTTTGCTGATGACACAATTTGATATATAGAAACCAAAGACTCCACCAAAAAACTGTTGCAAATGATAAATTTAGAGTAAAGTTGCAGGATACAAAATCAACATATAAAAATCAGTGGCATTTCTATATGCTAACAACAAACTATCTGAACAAGAAATCAAGAAAATGATTCCATTTACAATAGCAACAACAAAATACTTGGGTGTAAATTTAAACAAGGAAGTAAAAAATCTTTATTCTGAAAAGTATAAAACATGGATGAAAGAAATGGAAGAAAACACAAATAGATGAAAAGATATCTCAGGTCGAAAGATTGGAAGACTTAATATTGTTAAAATTTCAATATTGCCCAAAGTGATCTACAGATTCAATTCAATCCCTATTAAAATGTCAATGTCATTTTTCATGCAAATGGAAAAAAATACTAAAATTTGTGCAAAACCATAAAAGATCCAAATAACTGAATAACCAAACCAACTGTATTAGTCCATTTTCATATTGCTATAAAGAACTGCTGAGACTAGGTAATTTATAAAGGAAAGAGGTTTAACTGACTTACAGTTAAACATGGTTGGGAGCCCTCAGGAAACCTACAATTATGGCAGAAGGTGAAGGGGAAGCAAGGCACCTTCTTCATAAGGCGGCAGGAAGAAGTGCTGAGCAAAGGGGGAAGAGCCCTTATAAAACCATCAGATTTTGTGAGAACTCACTATCATGAGAACAGCATGAGGGATACTACCCCAGTGATTTATTACCAGCACCTGGTCTCTCGTTTGACATATGGGGATTATGGAATTTACAGTGAAGATGAGATTTGGATGGGGACACAAAGTCTCACTGTATCACCAACATTCAGCAAAGATAATGAAGCTGAAGGCATCACACTACCTGACATCAAAATATACTAAAAACTGTGATAATTAAAACACCATAATATCAGCACAAAAACAGACACATCAGCTAATGGAATAGGATAGAGTCCAGAAATAAACCCATGCATTTATGGACAACTGATTTTTGACGAAGTTGTCAGGAACGTACACTGAGGAAAGGACAATGTTTTCCATAAATGGTACTGAGAAAACTCAATATTTACATGCAAAAGAATGAAATGGATCCTTATCTCATACCATATAAAAATCGACTCAAAATGAGCTAATGACTTAAATATAACACCTGAAACTGTAAAACTCCTAGAAGGCAACATAAGAGAAAAGCCACATGACATTGATCTGGGTAATAATGTTTTTCGGCTATGACCCCCAAAACACAAGCAACAAAAGCAAAATAGACAAACAGGATTACATCAAATTAAAAAGTTTCTGCACACCAAATGAAACAATTAGACTTAAGAAATTGTCCACAGAATGGAAGAAAATATTTGCAAATCATACATCAAATAAAAAGTTAATATCCAAAATATATAAGCAAATCAACTCAATGGCAAGAAAATAAATAACTTGATTTAAAAATGGGCAAAGGACCTGAATGGACATTTCTCAAAATAAGGCAAAAATAGTCAAGTTCATAAAAAATGCTCAGAGTCACGAATCATTAGGGAAATACAAATTAAATCCACAATGAGCTATCACATCATACCTGCAAGAATGGCTATCATTAAAAAGATGAGAGATAGCAAGTGTTAGCAAGGATGTGGAGAAAAAGGAATCTTTGTTCACTGCTGGTGGGAATATACATTAGTATAGCCATTACAAAAACAGTATGGAGGTTCCTCAAAAATTAAAAGTAGAACTCCCATATGATCCAGGAATCCCACTTCTGAGTGTATATGCAAAGGAACTGAAATCAGTATGTCAAAGAGAGAGCTCCACACTCAAGTTCATTGCAGCAGCATTTAGAATAGCTAATATATGAAATATAAAATTAAATATAAAATATAATTAAATACTAGTCAGCTTGAAAAGAGAAGGAAATTCTGTCATTTGCAACAACATGGATGGAGGATATCATGCTAAGTGAAGTAAATCAGGCACTAAAACACAAACACCATATGATCTCCCTTATATGTGGAATCTAAAAAATTCAAACACATAGAAGTGGAGAGCAGAATGGTGGTTACCAGGGGCTGGAGGTGAGGAGTAGGAGGGAAGAAAATGGAGAGATGCTGGTCAAAGGGTACAAAGTTTCAATTTGATGAAAGGAATCAGTTTTTGAGATATATTACACAGTGCAGTGACTATAGATAATAATGTAAGGTATATTTCAAAATTGCTAAGAGAGTAAACTTCCCATGTTCTCACCAGAAGAAAATGTTAAGTAAGTGAGGTGATGGATACACTCATTAACTTGATTTAATCATGCCACATTGTGTTCATATTCCAAAATATCACATTGTACTCTATAAATATATACAGTTATTTGTCAATTGTAAAAAATAACTCCGTTTTGGAAGGTGAATGCTGATAAGCCAGTCAAGTGGAGATGTTGAGGAGACAGCTGTATACCAATATGGAGTTCGAGAGTGAGAGGAGACAGGAACTTGGGAGTTGCAGGATATGGATGGCATTTAAAACCTAGGAGTGCACGAGCTCACTTAGGAATCAGTCCTGATAGAGGACTGCAGACTAAACACTGGGGCACCCAATGTTTAAAGATGTGGAGATGGATAGATTCATGTAAAGTGCTTAGAAAAAGGTCAGGCACATGGCAAGTGCTCATTAGCTGCTATTATGAGTCAGGAAATGACTCACTTGGGGAACAGAGGTTTTCTAATGGAGATCAAACTCTTAGCTTTGATCTAAATGACCTGTTAAAACACCTGCAAAAGGGGGCCAATGTTCATCATAGAAAGAACAAGTGGCAAACTAGCCCATTCGTGCTTTTGAATTCATGTTTTCAAATGCAGTGGTATCAGACTTAAAAATACTTGCTGATTCTGGCTCTCTGATGTAAAATTCAAATTAATCTGTTAATAGATTTAATCATGACAAACTTCTTAATTCATGAAATCAGACCATACCAAACTTTGAAGTTACCTTTTTAGTCATATGAATAGCCTATAGGAAAATAGGTAAGTGTAGTTAAAGTAGAAGTTGGCTAGTCGTTCTGGCATACGTGAAAATGTAAAACTTAGAGTGGACCTTTGCTTAACCTCAGTTTTCTTTCAGGAAGGCATTTGAATACTGTGACAATACAGACCATGGGAAGAAAATATGAAAAAACTTGAACAAGAAAATAATCTTTAAAAAAATTTGAGAACCTTTGTTTCCAGAATTTTATAAGTAGTTTTTACAAAAGACATGCCTGTTAAGCTTTGCCAGACCACTGTCAGTAGTGGATGCTACATGGTTAAATCCAGCACATGGCATTTCTTACGCTTCATGTGTTATGGGATGCAGAGTGACAGATTTATGCAACCTTATGACACATGCCAGCACAATGTAGCATTTAAGCTAAGATATTTTAATGACCCAATTTGTTCAGACTGCTTGAGGATAAAAAGTGATTTCACAGGATTTGCTACTATTAATCACAACAGCTTCTAGTATTTCGTACATGGTGGGCAGATGTTTTTGGGATTATACTAATAACAAGGAAAACAACAGAATGTTTTTTAATAGTCACATTATAATGAGAGACAATGTAACATTTAAATTAGTATAAAAGGGCAAGGTTAGCATAGTATAAAGTATATAATTAATGTATTAAATGCAGATGAAATAATCTTACTTCATTTAGCAATTACTCATTCTGTAACAGATTCAGATGGAACTTAACTGGAAGAAAATAAAAGGCATTGTTGCTTAACTCCTGGTGTCTAGGAAGGAGAGAGAATATGCCATATTTTAAGAGACCTCTGAAAAAAGTTCATTTACAAAAATGCCAGGACTCAGGTTTATTATTATTCTCCTGGGGCACACACTTTGAAATGATATTTTCACACAAGGTAGAATCTGAAATTTGAATCCTGTCAGTGCCACAAAATGCTAAGTCCAGATCTCACAGGGAATAACATTTAAATATTAAATGTCTATGTCCAAGGCAGAGATGACAAGAATAAAAATGACTCAATTTCAAGTAAAATCTCTGTCCTCTTTGTTTTTTAAACTGGGTCAAATTAGCATTTTTGTTCAGTTTGGCCTGAAAGAATACAAAATAAATATGATAAGGGTTTGCAACTGTAATGTTCACATAGTTAAAATGATTCTCAATTTCACTGAAGGCTCTCCTTTGCATGGAAGCTTAGGATTGTTATTTATAGGCTGTGAAACCAAAATGAATGGTCCATCAGTCAAACTGGATGCTTAGTGCAGTGGAAAAAAATCCAAGATTTGATTGACTGAATGTTTCACTTTGCAACAAATTGTTTTGGTGTTAGAGAAGTCTTATAGTCATTGCTGTTTGGTTCTTCCCTTCTCTTTTTAGGATTGATGTCTTACACATGTCAATCACTAGGTATTCTGAAAAGCTTCAGCCTTATGGGGCTACTGTGTCCTTAAATAAATAAAAATAGCCAGCGTCCCCACATCCTGTGTGTTGAGAGTATTTGAGGAGCAAACAATACATAGCCTCTTTTTTAAACTTAAGTTCTAAATTAGTGGAGAAAAAAAATGCAAGTGACTGTATATCAAGTGTGCATTCAAATGATTGTTGACAGAGGCCAAAATGTCAGCCAGAGAGAGGTCCGAGTTGCTGTGCGAAGTGCTCTGCTATATTACCTAGCCCATCCAATGGTGCTTGAAGTGTCTGAATAGATTGGGATGTGTGTGGAGACTATGGCAGGCTGCTCCAGGTGAATTACAGTGCCTGTCTTGAGAATTTTGGAGCAAAGCTCTGCCATCCTTTTTAGACAGCTATTCTTTGAGAAACAGCTTATGGATTGCTCCTTGGCCTTAGCAGAGACTCAACACTTGGTGATGGGCCACCACATGAACAGGAGCTGTGGACAATAAACTGGGTGTTTTTAGCCCCCTCAAGAAAGTCATAGAGTTGGGTATGCAGTGCAGCTTAAGTAAGTCCTGAAGACATGAGTAAGTTGCTTGACAAGTTTCCCAGATTCTGTTGGCCCCTCATTATGTTATCTTACCTCCTCTCTCTCAACCCACATAGTCAGTCCTCAATATCTGAGGGTTCTGCATTGTAGAGTCAACCATCGGAGGATAAAAACTATTTTGAAAAAAAAAAAGAATGATGCAATAATAAAAGTCATACGAAGAAAGATATAACAACCATTTACATAGCATTTACATTGTGTTAGGTATTATGAGTAATCTGGAGATGATTTAAGGAATACAGGAGGATGTGCAAGGGTTGTGTGCAGATACTATTCTATTTTATATAAGGGCCTTCCACATCTGTTGATTTTAGTATTTGAAGGGCTCCTAGAACCAATCCCACATGAATATCTAAGGACAAATGTATATGGCTCATGAGGGGGTTCCCTATGGCCAATATTGACTGAGGAAGAAGACAATTCAGGCCTGGTTTATAGATTGGTATGATGTGCGGGCATGTCCTAAAAATGAATAACTCAGCACTACTGCCCACTCTGGGGTGGCTTTGAACTACAGTAATGAAGGGAGGTCCTACTGTTGGACAGTACTTTAAGGAGTACACCTACTTACTCATTATTTTTTTTCTGCAAGAGGAGATGGCCCCAGGTATGGCCTTATACTGGTAGGCAGTGGCTAATGGGTGACTAGATGGTTTGTGTTATGGACTGACTGTTTGCATCCTCCCAAGAAAGAACACAACTAGACAATTGGTGACAAGGAGGTGTGTGGATAGAGCTTTCTGAATGGGCAGAAAGAGTGAAGACCTTTGTCCCATGAGATTGCTCATCAAAGAGCAACCTCGGTAAAAGAGGATTTTATTAATCAGATGAACAAGATGCCCTGCTCTGTGGACATCAAGCAGGCTTTTTCCACAGCCTCTCCACCCATGCCCAGTGGACTCATGAACAAAACGGCTGTGGCGGCAGGGGTAGAACTTACATATGGACTCAGCAACATGGACTTCCACTCACTAAGGCTGATCTGTTTATAGTCACTGTTGAGTGCCCAACCTGCCAACAGAAGAGTTCAACTCTGAGCCCCTGACATGGTGCCATTTCCCAGGAGGCTGAAATCGCTACCTGGTGGTAGATTGATTGCACTGGACCACATCCATCTTAGAAGAGGCAATGCTTTGTTCTCACTAAAAGAGACATTTACTCTAAATATGGATTTGTTTTCCTTGCCCTCAATGCTTTGGTCAAAATCACCATCTGTGGACTTGCATAGTATGATTCACATCAAGGTATTCTTATAACACTGCTTCTGAACAAGGAACTCACTTAATAGCAATTGCAGTGTGGACTCATGCTTATGGAATCTACTGATCTTACCATGTTCCTTATTACTCTGAAGTATCTGCTCTGACAGAATGCTGGAATAGCCTTTCAAAAATTTAGTTTCCATGACAGCTAGGAAGGTACACTTCACAGGCTTGAGATAAAGTCTTCAGGATGTGGCATACGCTCTAAATCAGTGACTAATATACAATGCTGTCTTTCACATAGGCAGCATCCATGGATTCAGGAAAGCTATGTGAGATGGGAGTGATTCCTTTCACTGTTACCCACAGTGAGCCACTATGTGTGGAAGTTCAGTGTGGGGTACCAGGCATTCTTGAAGTTCATGCATGTTGTCCCTGATCTGCTGCTCATCCTGTTGGCACAAGGCAGCAGCCAAGCGCTCCCCAGTCCCTGCTGGTTAGCTTTTCCAGATCTTAGGCTGGGTGTATGCGTGGTTCTGTGATAAAGTGTGCCAGCTCCTTCTGTGCCATTGAGGCTGGAGGTAGAGAGAGGAGGATGAGGGTTCCAGCTGGTCTTTGTAGGTTCCAGTCTGTCCTTGTCCTGCCTTTTAAATGTCCACCTGTTCTTACCAACTGCTGGTACTGAGAGGCTCTGCAGAGCCTGCAGGCCTACAACAGACAAGGACCGACAACCTCCCATAGGGTTCCTCAACAGCTCCTACAATTACATAAGGTGGAATTCCTACAGTAAATCCCATATAGTGGTTTGCTTGTTTGACAAAGCCTAAATGACACAACACCTTTCCGCTATCTGTGAAGATTCTCCGGGAGACTTTTGTCCTCTTAGTCATTCATTGATCTAATTTTCTGCTCCTCAGAGTTTTCAAATTTACTGTCACCTTGACTTGTGTGTCTGTTCCCCTTTCTATGCCCCAGGTTAATCAAAATGTGCAACACAATGCCTTTTCCTTAATTTACCTCAAATACCACTCATAAAAGCAAGGAATTTCACCAAGGTTCTATGGTAAAAATTGGAGTTGCATTAAAGCAAAATGTCCACAGCAGATTACTGAAAACTGAATATTAGTTGCTCTGTTTTGAAAAGTCCGGTTCCTTGGCCTCCTGCCAACTATCAGTTTTCTTTCTCTTCTCTCATCTGTCTCTTTAATCCATTCTCCTGGCAACTCAAAACTCCTTTCATTAAAAAAAAAAAGTAGAATAATTCAGCTCTCTCATTGTCTTCTTCATGATCATTGATATGGTTTGGCTGTGTCCCCACCAAAATCTCTTCTTGAATTCCCACATGTTGTGAGAGGGGCCTAGTGGGAGGTAATTGAATTATGGCGGTGGGTCTTTCCCATGCTGTTCTCGTGACAGTGAATAAGTCTCACGAGATCTGACGGTTTTAAAAAGAGGAGTTCCTCTTCACAAGCTCTCTCTCTTTGCCTACTGCTATGCATGTAAGACATGACTGGTTCCTCTTTGCCTTCCACCATGATTGTGAGGCTTCTCCAGCCATGTAGAACTATAAATCCAATTAAACCTTTTTCTTTGTGAATTGCCCAGTCTCAGATATGTCTTTATCAGCAGTGTGAAAACCGACTAATAGAATCATGTTATTGTATGTTTTCATTTTTATAACCAAAGGCCATCAAAGAAAAGACAACTTTCTTTTTTTTTTTGAGATGGAGTTTCACCGTTGTTACCCAGACTGGAGTGCAATGGCACGATCTTGGCTCACTGCAACCTCTGCCTCCTAGATTCAGGCAATTCTCCTGCCTCAGCCTCCCGAGTAGCTGGGACTAGCAGGCATGCATCATCATGCCCAGCTAATTTTTGTATTTTTAGTAGAGACGGGGTTTCACCATGTTGACCAGGATGGTCTCGATCTCTTGACCTCCTGATCCACCCACCTAGACCTCCCAAAGTGCTGGGATTATAGGCGTGAGCCACTGCACCTGGCCAAGAAAAGACAACCTTCTCCGGAAGAGGAAGTTTGCTGCCAGTTGTAAAACATAGGCCCTTCTCTCCTCCTCCCGCTGTGTCTTGAACTGTCTTATATTGGATCTCAGTGGAGAGGGATGCCATATTCTCTACTATCCTGTCACAGATTTACTCAAAATCAATTTTATGAAACCAAAACCTTAAAAGAAAGATTGGCAAAAATGATTGTATTGGGAGAAGCATGTCCTGCTAAGAGGGGGAAAGTTTTGAATTACAGGCAGTTTGTAACAGCTGTGGATTGCAACATTTTCCCTCGTGAGTTGTTTAGGGTGTCATTATGTATAAATTTCAAGCTATACTTCTAGAAGCTTTCGTTTAGAAAGTTGGTCTTTTACTTCTTTAAGGGTGTAAAAGGAAACTGCAGCCTGTGCCTGTGTGTGTGAAACTGTGGGCAAATTGTAGCACCTCAGTCTCCTCTTTGGAGACCTGTATGTTTATCATTTTAAAAATACAATTTAAGGAAGCAAAAGAATTGTAGTGAGATGGATATTTAAATTTAGAGATGGAAGAAAATACAGAAGGAGATGGAGGAAGGTAGGACAGTTATTTCTTTAACTTATCAAGACATGAATGCAAGCACTTTATCTTAACAAAAGGATTCGTTATAGCCATGCTGAATTAATCATTCTAATTTGATTTCCAAGATATTTGAAAAAAGACTCTCCATATTGAGCGACTGATAATGTTTCATTGACACTTTGCTATTTTTGTATTAGTGGTCCACAGCCTCATACGTTTAGAATTTTCAATTCAACAAATTAGAATAAAAAGTGAAAGGGAAAATTACTTCTTTTTGACTAGAATCACAGGTTTTTATGTTCTCAGTATATGGATGTATTATCTATATACTTTTTTCTTTTTTTTTTTTTTGCTATGTGCAAAGTAGGAAGAAGAGTTTTGGGGAAGAGGGTACTCGTGGGAAATGCCTTCAGCAGCAGCTATGCAAGAGGACAGATGAGAAAACCTTGTAGGTTTGGTATCCACAGTGCTTTTGACAATGAGTTGACTTGATGTTTCCACGTGATAAGGCCAGAGCACCAGGATTCAGGGTATGACTCAACCACTATCAGATTCTACTTTTGAAGTTCATTACCTTGGAAGTTGCTCTGAAGCAGTAGTTTCTTAACATTTTTGGTTCATGGAGGTCTATGAAGTCATAGACCCTTTCCAGAGAAAAATGCACACATATATATATACACAAAAATTTGTCAACAATATTAGAAGATTATAGGCCCCATGAAACCTACCCAAGGACTATAGGCTATCACTTTTATTCTAAATCATTATCTTTTGGAGAATTGTAAAGGCTTTTCTATTCTACGTTGAGGTTCCTTTTTGGATCTAAGCCTGAGTGTCACTCAACTCTTCTGTGACTTAGCGGAGGATGATAGATTCTTATACCTCATAGTTGTTCAACACAAGGCTGGATAAATTCTAAAATGAGCACAACCACGGAGAAGCCACATTTGTGTCTTATTTACTGTTATGTTCCAGGAACATAGTGGGTACTCAAGAAGTATTTGTTGAAACTTTTGCTTTAGAGTATAAGGTGGTAAAGTGAGGTGAAAAATTAAAGTGGGCTTTGTGTGCCCTTGGAGCAAGAGGAGTGCTCCTGGAGCTCATACGATAGGTAGAATGTGCAGCTGGGTCTCCAATAAACCAATGAACAAGGGACTCCTTGCCTTCCTTTAGTCTTGCTGATCACAAGAGGAAAGTTGGGGCTGCATAAGAAATTTGAGCTGTGGGTAGGGCTGCTGGAGGACCAAGAAGAACAAGGGAAAGGTTGGTATTGTGATGGTCCAAGAGCTGAGGAAGAAAGCCCTGTCCTTGGACCAGGGAGTTGTGAACATTCCTTAATTGAGCCAAGTGTGCCCACGTGGTTCCCCACTCAGATGGGAATACATGCATGAAGCTAAGATTAAAGTGAAGAAAGGGTTTTCTAACTCTTAATCCTTTCTCTTATTTCAGTAAAACTGGACCAAGTTAGTGTCAGGCCTTCTGAGGGGGCCAGTAATTTACAACTTTTCCGGTGGCAAACTCTGTACCAGTTGAGAAGTAGACATAGGAGTCAGCCAAGAATTAACAAGAAGCTTTATAATTCTTTTTTTTTTTTTTTTAAATTTTTTATTGGATTTTAGGTTTTGGGGTACATGAGCATAGCATGCAAGACAGTTGCGTAGGTACACAGATGGCAGTGTGCTTTGCTTTTCTTCTCCCCTTCACCCACATTTGGCATTTCTCCCCAGGCTATCCCTCCCCACCTCCCCCTACCACTGGCCCTCCCCTTTTCCCCCCAATAGACCCCAGTGTTTAGTACTCCCCTTTCTGTGTCCATGTGTTCTCATTTTTCATCACCCACCTATGAGTGAGAATATGCGGTGTTTCATTTTTTGTTCTTGTGTCAGTTTGCTGAGGATGACGTTCTCCAGATTCATCCATGTCCCTACAAACGACACAAACTCGTCATTTCTGATTGCTGCATAATATTCCATGGTGTATATGTGCCACATTTTTCCAATCCAGTCTATTATCAATGGGCATTTGGGTTGATTCCAGGTCTTTGCTATTGTAAACAGTGCTGCAATGAACATTCGTGTACATGTGTCCTTATAGTAGAACGATTTATAGTCTTTTGGATATATACCCAGTAATGGGATTGCTGGGTCAAATGGAATTTCTATTTCTAAGGCCTTGAGGAATCGCCACACTGTCTTCCACAATGGTTGAACTAATTTACACTCCCACCAACAGTGTAAAAGTGTTCCTTTTTCTCCACATCCTCTCCAGTATCTGTTGTCTCCAGATTTTTTAATGATCGCCATTCTAACTGGCATGAGATGGTATCTCAATGTGGTTTTGATTTGCATCTCTCTGATGACCAGTGATGACGAGCATTTTTTCATATGATTGTTGGCCTCATATATGTCTTCTTTCGTAAAGTGTCTGTTCATATCCTTTGCCCATTTTTGAATGGGCTTGTTTGTTTTTTTCTTGTAAATCTGTTTGAGTTCTTTGTAAATTCTGGATATCAGCCCTTTGTCAGATGGGTAAACTGCAAAAATGTTTTCCCATTCTGTTGGTTGCCAATTCACTCTAGTGACTGTTTCTTTTGCCGTGCAGAAGCTGTGGAGTTTGATTAGGTCCCATTTGTCTATTTTGGCTTTTGTTGCCAATGCTTTTGGTGTTTTGTTCATGAAGTCCTTGTCTACTCCTATGTCCTGGATGGTTTTGCCTAGATTTTCTTCTAGGGTTTTTATGGTGCCAGGTCTTATGTTTAAATCTTTAATCCATCTGGAGTTAATTTTAGTGTAAGGTGTCAGGAAGGGGTCCAGTTTCTGCTTTCTGCACATGGCTAGCCAGTTTTCCCAACACCATTTATTAAACAGGGAATCCTTTCCCCATTGCTTGTTTTTGTCAGGTTTATCAAAGATTGTATGGTTGTAGATATGTTGTGTTGCCTCCGATGCCTCTGTTTTGTTCCATTGGTCTATATCTCTGTTTTGGTACCAGTACCATGCTGTTTTGATTACTGTAGCCTTGTAGTATAGTTTGAAATTCGGTAGTGTGATGCCCCCCACTGTGTTCTTTTTGCTTAGAATTGACTTGGCTATGCAGGCTCTCTTTTGGTTCCATATGAAGTTCATGGTGGTTTTTTCCAGTTTTGTGAAGCAAGTCAATGGTAGCTTGATGGGGATAGCATTGATTCTGTAAATTACTTTGGGCAGTATAGCCATTTTCACGATATTAATTCTTCCTAATAATGAACATGGAATGTTTCTCCATCTGTTTGTGTCCTCTCTGATTTCATTGAGCAGTGGTTTGTAGTTTTTCTTGATGACGTTCCTTATGTTCCTTGTGAGTTGTATTCCTAGGTATTTTATTCTTTTTGTAGCAATTGTGAATGGCAGTTCGTTCTTGATTTGGCTTTCTTTAAGTCTGTTATTGGTGTAGACGAATGCTTGTGATTTTTGCACATTGATTTTGTATCCTGAGACTTTGCTGAAGTTGCTTATCAGTTTCAGGAGTTTTTGGGCTGAGGCAATGGGGTCTTCTAGGTATACTATCATGTCGTCTGCAAATAGAGACAATTTGGCTTCCATCCTTTCCATTTGAATACCCTTTATTTCTTTTTCTTGCCTAATTGCTCTGGCTAAAACTTCCAGTACTATATTGAATAGGAGTGGTGAAAGAGGGCATCTTGTCTAGTGCCAGATGTCAAAGGGAATGCTTCCAGTTTTTGCCCCTTCAGTATGATATTGGCTGTTGGTTTGTCATAAATAGCTTTTATTACTTTGAGATATGTTCCATCGATACCGAGTTTATTGAGGGTTTTTAGCATAAAGGGCTGTTGAATTTTGTCAAATGCCTTCTCTGCGTCAATTGAGATAATCATGTGGTTTTTGTTTTCGGTTCTGTTTATGTGGTGAATTACGTTTATAGACTTGCGTATGTTGAACCAGCCTTGCATCCCCAGGATGAATCCTGCTTGATCATGATGGATAAGTTTTTTGATTTGCTGTTGCAATTGGCTTGCCAATATTTTATTGAAGATTTTTACATCTATGTTCATCATGGATATTGGCCTGAAGTTTTCTTTTCTTGTTGGGTCTCTGCCGGGTTTTGGTATCAGGATGATGTTGGTCTCATAAAATGATTTAAGAAGGATTCCCTCTTTTTGGATTATTTGGAATAGTTTCAGAAGGAATGGTACCAGCTCCTCTTTATGTGTCTGGTAGAATTCGTCTGTGAACCCATCTGGACCTGGGCTTTTTTCGTGTGGTAGGCTCTTAATTGCTGCCTCGACTTCTGACCTTGTTATTGGTCTATTCATAGTTTAAGCTTCCTCCTGGTTTAGGCTTGGGAGGATACAGGAATCCAGAATTTATCCACTTCTTCCAGGTTTACTAGTTTATGTGCATAGAGTTGTTTGTAATATTCTCTAATGATGGTTTGAATTTCTGTGGAATCTGTGGTGATTTCCCCTTTATCATTTTTTATTGCATCTATTTGGTTGTTCTCTCTCTTTTTTTTATCAGTCTGGCTAGTGGTCTGTCTGTTTTGTTGATCTTTTCAAAAAACCAGCTCTTGGATTTATTGATTCTTTGAAGGGTTTTTCATGTTTCTATCTCCTTCAGTTCAGCTCTAATCTTAGTTATTTCTTGTCTTCTGCTGGGTTTTGAGTTTTTTTGATCTTGCTCCTGTAGCTCTTTCAATTTTCATGATAGGATGTCAATTTTGGATCTCTCCATTCTCCTCATATGGGCACTTATTGTTATACATTTTCCTCTAGAGACTGCTTTAAATGTGTCCCAGAGAGTCTGGTATGTTTTGTCTTCGTTCTCATTGGTTTCAAAGAACTTCTTTATTTCTGTCTTAATTTCATTGTTTATCCAGTCAACATTCAAGAGCCAGTTGTTCAGTGTCCATGAAGCTGTGTGGTTCTGGGTTGGTTTCTGAATTCTGAGTTCTAACTTGATCGCACTATGGTCTGAGAGACTGTTTGTTATGATTTCAGTTGTTTTGCATTTGCTGAGGAGTGCTTTAATTCCAATTATGTGGTCAATTTTAGAGTAGGTGTAATGTGGTGCTGAGAAGAATGTATATTCTGTGGATTTGGGGTGGAGAGTTCTGTAAATGTCTATAAGGTTTGCTTTTTCCAGCTCTGAGTTCAAGCCCTGGATATCCTTGTTGATTTTCTGTCTGGTTGATCTGTCTAATATTGACAGTGGAGTGCTAAAGTCTCTCACTATTATTGTGTGGGAGTCTAAGTCTCTTTGTAAGTCGTTAAGAACTTGCCTTATATATCTGGGTGCTCCTGCATTGGGTCCATATATGTTTAAAATCGTTAGCTCTTCTTGTTGTATCGATCCTTTTACCATTATGTAATGACCTTCTTTGTCTCTTTTGATCTTTGTTGCTTTAAAGTCTATTTTATCTTAAATGAGAATTGCAACTCCTTCTTTTTTTTGCTCTCCATTTGCTTGGTAAATCTTCCTCCATCCCTTTATTTTGAGCCTTTGTGTATCCTTGCATGTGAGATGTGTTTCCTGGATACAGCACACTGATGGGTTTTGGTTTTTTATCCAATTTGCCAGTCTGTGTCTTTTGATTGGTGCATTTAGTCCATTTACATTTAGGGTTAACATTGTTATGTGTGAATTTGATACTGCCATTTTGATGCTAGCTGGCTGTTTTGCTTGTTAGATGATGTAGATTCTTCATTATATTGATGCTCTTTAGTATTTAGTGTGATTTTGGAATGGCTGGTACTGGTTGTTCCTTTCTATGTGTAGTGTCTCTTTAGGAGCTCTTGTATACCAGGCCTGGTGGTGACAAAATCTCTGAGTACTTGCTTGTTTTCAAAGGATTTTATTTTTCCTTCACTTCTGAAGCTCAGTTTGGCTGGATATGAAATTCTGGGTTGAAAGTTCTTTTCTTTAAGGATGTTGAATATTGGCCCCCACTCTCTACTGGCTTGTAGAGTTTCTGCTGATAGATCTGCTGTGAGTCTGATGGGCTTCCCTTTGTGGGTGACCCGACCTTTCTCTTTGGCTGCCCTTAGTGTTTTTTCCTTTATTTCAACCCTGGTGAATCTGATGATTATGTGCCTTGGGGTTGCTCTTCTTGCGGAATATCTTTGTGGTGTTCTCCGTATTTCCTGCATTTGAGTGTTGGCCTGCCTTGCTAGGTGGGGGAAATTTTCCTGGATAATATCCTGTAGAGTATTTTCCAGCTGGGATTCATTCTCTTCATCACATTCTGGTACACCTATCAAATGTAGGTTAGGTCTCTTCACATAGTCCCACATTTCTTGGAGACTTTGTACATTCCTTTTTGTGCTTTTTTCTCTAATCTTGGTTTCTCGTTTTATTTCATTGAGTTGATCTTCGACGTCTGATATTCTTTCTTCTGCTTGGTCCGTTCGGCTGTTGAAACTTGTGCATGCTTCGCGAAGTTCTCGTATTGTGTTTTTCAGCTCCTTCAATTCATTCATATTCCTCTCTAAGTTATCCATTCTTGTTATCATTTCCTCGATTCTTTTTTCAAATCTTTTTTCAAGGTTCTTATTTTCTTTGCATTGATTTAATACATGTTCTTTTAGCTCACAAAAGTTTCTCATTATCCACCTTCTGAAGTCTAATTCCGTCATTTCATCACAGTCATTCTCCATCCAGCTTTGTTCCCTTGCTGGTGAGGAGTTTTGGTCCTTTGTAGGAGGCAAGGTGTTCTGGTTTCGGGTGTTTTCCTCCTTTTTGCGCTGGTTTCTTCCCATCTTTGTGGATTTATCCACCTGTTGTCTGAGTAGTTGCTGACTTTTCGATTGGGTCTCTGCGTGGACGCCCAGATTGTTGATGATGAAGTATTTCTGTTACTTGGTTTTCCTTCTACCAGTCTAGCCCCTTTGCTGTATGACAGCTGAGGTCCACTCCAGGCCCTGCTTGTCTGGGGGCACCTATAGCAGCTGCGGAACAGTGAGGGATGCTACCAGTTTCTTCTTCTGCTATCTTTGTCCCAGAATGATGCCTGCCAAATGTCAGTCTTTTGGATATAGAGGGGTCAGGGAGCTGCTTGAGGAGACAGTCTGTACTTTATAGGAGCTCAAGTGCTGAGCTGTGAGCTCTGATGTTCATTCAGGGCTGTTAGGCTGCTACGTTTAATTTTGCTGCAGTAGAACTCATAAAAAAACCCCTTTTTTTCTCAGATGCTCTGTCTCGGGGCATTGGGGCTTTCTTTATGAGTGTCCATTGTGCTGTCCTGCCCAGCTAGAAGGCAGTCTAGTCACTATTTGCCTGCCGAGCCTCCACCCTTCTGGTGTGAGGTCCGCCCTATTGCTGCAGGCTCTGCCCTGCTGCTGTGGTCTCCGCCCTGCTGCCATGGGCTACGCCCTGCGGCGGAGTCTCTCTGTTGTGGTAGGTTGCTTTGGCAATGGCAGGCTGCGTCAGCAATGGGAGTTTACCTCAGTAGGGGTGGATTGCCTTGGTAATGGTGGTCGCCCCTTCCCCACCGAGCTGCACTGTCCTGAGTTCAGCTGTGCCCACAGTGAAACTCTAAGGCCGGAGCATTTGGAATCGCCGTTTTGTTTGTCCCACTGCGCTGGCCCAAACGCTGTTTCTGTGGAATCTCCTGGCCTGGCTCACTGTCCAAGTCCCGTTCAATCAGATGGATATGCCAATCTGCCCTCTCAAGTCTCAGATTGCCGGTTCAACAGGGCACCTGGACCAGTGTGCTTTGTGCGGAGCGCTGTGGAGTGCTGCTGTGCTGCGTGCCGGCCACCGGCTGCACCGGCTGCCGGCTGCACCAGCCAAAACCTCTGCCCTGGCGTCCCACGTCGTTTTTATACCTGGTAATTTTCCTGTTCTGTAGGCAACAAAGATCCATCTGGAAATGCGGCCCTGACTCACCCTCCGTGCATTCACCAAGAGCTTCAATCCTCGGTTGTTCTCACTGCACCATCTTGAGTCAGTTCCCTGGAAGTTATTTTGTTTTTTATTTGTATAGGAGGTAGGCATCTCATTCCTTTCCTGCCTGCCAAAGAGAATTCTGTATGTCTTCTTTGTTTCCTCTTGCCTAAAAAAGAATCCTTACTCCCAAGAGAGGAAAGCAGACTTATGTAATAAGGGAAAGAGATTGCTGGAGGTGGATGAAAGAGAGAAAAATCACAGGATTAGTGAGTTAAGAGAAGTTTTTGAGAGAGACACTCTGGAGAACACATGCTTGCAAATATGCAGTTCAGATGATTTCTTCAGGATTGATTTCCCATAGTGAAATTACCAGGTCAAATGATGTAGATGTTCTTAAGTTCTTGATGACAAAGTGCTTTTGAGAAAAGTCAATCATTTAACCTCCTCTATTTTCCATTTCTGAAACATAAGAAGGTACTCTTATGTTGTCAGTATTTTTTACATTTTATAACCAAGGAAACAACATTTTGGAGAATGTAAATACTTGCCCAAGTATTTGTTCAATTTCAAATGACACGCTTTCCCTTACACAGCACCATGGTTCAGTGTTGAGGTCCACAGAAAATGTGACAAGGTTGGCCTTTGACTCAGGCTTAGGATCCCTGAAAATAGGGATGGGGTCAGAGAGAGAGAGAGAGAGAGATATATATATATAGAGAGAGAAAGAGCTAGAGAGAACTGTGGATCAGGGCTTCAGGGATGCAATGAAAGCTGCAAACATCATTTTCTCGCAAGGCTCAAAAACATCCAGTCACTTCCCTGACCACACTTCTCAGATCTGCTTTCATCTGACTTTCACGTTCTCAAGGTTAACCTTGTCAGGCTTGATGATCAACAAGGTTGCAATGAGTATTCATAGAAATTGGTACAGAAGTTAATGTCCAGATCCACATGAAACGCAGGCAAAAATGAAGACAGTGACACTTATCAATCTTGACAGAAGGGACAAAAGCCTAAACTCTACAAGGAAACATTTGTAACCCTCATCAGCATGGTGCTGCATATTGTAGACAATACATGCACTTTAAAAATCACAGGATCTAAGCATTATGGAAATGACAATGACAACTTAAGGAGAGCTGTTGTCACTGGGGGAAGATGCTTAGAAACACGTACTGCTTTTCAGCATCGTTAGGAAATCCCCAAGTCCTTGGTTTTAGGTAATTTCTTTTGTAAGTTTATAAGATATAGCTCTCTAATTCTTTCAAAGTATTATTAGTTCCTTGATATTTATGACCTCAATATTCATTAAGTGGAAAAATGAAAGGAGGAAAGGGAAGACAAATGAGTGTGCAGTTTTTACAAATATTGTTTTCTTTTTTGTTCTGCTTCCTGAAAATAATAATATGGGATACATTCATACAGTCCAGAGGATGATTTCTATTGAAGGCACAGAGAAAAATAGATAAGCACATAGTATACCAAGTGAACAAATTCCCCTTAATGAATATTCAAAGTCTGCCCACCAAAAATGTTGTTTTCTGGTCTTAGTTGGTTTTGGATGTCTGATTTTTTAGGTCAGGCCTGGTAGATAGGGCGGGGACTGAGTTATCTGTGCTTTTGTGCTTTACTAGTGTGGGCCTGCCTTATCAATGCAGCCCTAGAGCCAATTAAGGGCAAGATGAATTTTTGGGGCCTCTCCAGTAACCTGTCTTGAGCTTCCACAAGAAAGGTAACTTTTAGTGCCTTTACCTGATATTGCTTGAAAACAGTCAGGAGAATGCTATGGTCTGAATGTTTATGTCCTCCCAAAATTCATAAGTTGAAAATATAATCACCAATGTGGTGCTATTAGGTGGGGTCTTTGGAAGATGATTTGATCATGAGGTTGAAGACATCATGAATGGTGTTAGTGCCTTTATAAAGAGGCCGCAGAGACCTGTCTTGCCCCTTTCTACCATGTCAGTTTATAGCAAGAAGAGAGCTCTCACCAGACACTGAATCTGTTAGTGCCTTGATTTTGGACTTCCTAGCCTCCAGAACTATCAGAAGTAAACATTGTTTATAACCTGTCCAGTCTATGGTATTTCGTGATAGTAATCTACATGGACTAAGACAGAGGCTGTTATTAAAATTATAGGAAATATATTTAGAAAAGACATTATTATTATTATTTTATTATACTTCAAGTTCTGGGATACATGTGTAGAATGTGCAGGTTTGTTACATAGGTATACATGTGCCATGGTGATTTGCTGCATCCATTCCCCACTCATTGACATTAGCTATTTCCCCTAATGTTAGCCTTCCCCAATGCCTCCACCCCCTGCTATCTCTTCCCTATCCCTTCCACCCCCCGACAGGCCCCTGTGTGTGATGTTCCCTTCCCTGTGTCCATGTGTTCTCATTGTTCAATACCCACTTAATGAGTGAGGACATGTGGTGTTTGGTTTTCTGTTCTTGTGTCAGTTTCCTCAGAATGATGGTTTCTAGCTTCCTCTATGTCCCTGCAAAGGACATGAACTCATCCTTTTTTATGGCTGCATAGTATTCCGTGGTGTATATGTGCCATGTTTTCTTTATCCAGTCTATCATTGATGGGCATTTGGGTTGGTTCCCAGTCTTTGCTATTGTGAGCTGTGCTGCAGTAAACATACGTGTGCACGTGTCTTTATAATTGAATGTTTTACAATCCTTTGGGTATATACTTAGTAATGGGATTGCTGGGTCAAATGATATAAAAAGAAATTATTTAAAAATGCTGCATATTTATCCATATGGAGAAAAGACTCTTGGAGAAGTATTATGTCCCACAATGACTATACTTAACCATATGCTTTTTCATTAATGTTGACAGCAACTCTGTGAGCTAGACATTATTATTATTATCTCTCTTTTATGGATGAGGAAACTGTAGCTTGGAGGGGTTTAGGTGACTTGATCCTGGCTACACACCTAGTGAGGAATGAAGAGAGGAGGATTCATATCTAGCTCTTCTGAGATAAAAGTATTTGTTCTTTTTGTTACTTTACGTTCCTTTGGTTAAGCCAGGTGTATTATTGAAATATTTATGGTTATATTTATCTTTCATCATTAGTATCCCTCATCCATGAAGTGGCTTTTATCTTGTAAGACAAATATCGGAAGGTGTTTCCATTTAAAAATTACAAAGTCAAGAAGTCTGAAAGTACAACTCTGAGTACTGGCCATTTGGATGTGAAAACATCAGTCTCATCAAAATTAAATGAGAAAAAAGTGAGCAATGTATGAAGTAGGAATGTATTTGGCTGCAAGTAATAGAAAAATAAGCTGGGTGCAGTGGCTTATGCCTGTAATCCCAGCACTTTGGGAGGCCCAGGTGGGTGGATCACGAGGTCAATAGATCGAGACTATCCTGGTCAACATGGTGAAATCCTGTCTCTACTAAAAATACAAAAAATTAGCTGGGCATGGTGGTGTGTGCCTGTGATCCCAGCTACTCAGGAGGCTGAGGCAGGAGAATTGCCTGAACCCAGGAGGCAGAGGTTGCAGTAAGCTGATTGTGCCACTTCACTCCATCCCAGGTAACAACAGTGAAACTCCATCTTAAAAAAAAAAAAAGTCTGGTTAGAGTGGCTTAACCAAATAAGAATTTATTATTTTTTCCATAACAAGAAGTTCAGAGGTAGGTAGTCCATGGTGGGGAGTAGCCCTGCATGCATCAGAGTTTCTGTTACTCAAATCCTTCCACTTCACCATCCTTAGCATGGGCCTTCTGTCTTCAGGCTTATTGCCTAATGATTGTAAATTGAGTTTTTCATCTTTAGCTCAATATCCATACTCCATACTGGCAGAATATGGGCCTAATCTGTTTGCCTTTGAGTTTATCTTTGGGTTTGGAAAAGGATGTTCTCTCTGGGGACTTTCTTGTATCAGTTGGCCAAGGCTAGGTCTCAGGACCACCTAACTGCAAGGGAGTCTAGGAAGGTGAATATTTTCAGCTTGGCCTACTTTCATATTGAAGAAAATATGGATTATGTTAGAAAGCATAATAAAGGAATGAATGTAAAGTGAATTTTCTGGAGGGATTGGGAATGAGAGTTGTGAATGGATGGTAATGATTAAAAATCACTTAAACCAAATGCTCAGTTGAGATGGGCTTCTGAGGAGGAAACAATATCCTTGTACTTGGGTGTGTTCCAATGAATGAGGAGCTAGTTGGGTCAGCCTGGGCAGGTAACTGCATTGAAGAGCCAGAAGAGCTAAGTGGCTGGAATGGTGTTGAAAGATCATGACAGCAAGGTGGAGCTCAATCAGAAAATGGCCAGAAAAGATTAGGACAGGGAGAAGATGCCAGAATTTATGGGGTCATACTTTTTTTTCTATTATATTTTAAGTTCTGGGATACATGTGCAGGATTTTTACATAGTTATACTCATGCCATGGTGTTTTGCTCAACCCATCAATCTGTCATCTACATTAGGTATTTCTCCTAATGCTATCCCTCCCCTAGCCCCCCACTCCCTGACAGGCCCCAGTGTGGGGTGTTTCCCTCCCTGTGTGCATGTGTTCTCATTGTTCAACTCCCATTTATGAGTGAGAACATGTGATGCTGTTTGGTTTTCAGTTCCTGTGTTAGCTTGCTGAGAATTATGGTTTCTAGCTTCATTCATGTCCCTGAAAAAGACAGGAACTCATCCTTTTTTATGGCTGCATAGTATTCCATGGTATATATGTACCACTGTTTCTTTATCCAGTCTATTACTGATGAGCATTTGGGTTGGTTCCAAGTCTTTTCTATTGTGAACACTGCTGCAATAAACACACATGTGCATGTGTCCTTATAATAGAAGGATTTATAATCCTTGGGTATATACCCAGTAAAGGGATTGCTGGGTCAAATGGTATTCCTGGTTCTAGATCCTTAAGGAATCACCACACTGTCTTCCTCAATGGTTGAACACTCCCACCAACAGTATAAAAGTATTCCTATTTCTCCACATCCTCTCCAGCATCTGTTGTTTCCTGCCTTTTTAATGATTGTCATTCTAACTGGTGTGAGATGGTATCTCATTGTGGTCTTCATTTGCATTTCTCTAATGAGCAGGATGATGAGCTTTTTTTCATATGTTTGTTGGCTGTGTAAGTGTCTTCTTTTGAGAAATGTCTGTTAATAGACTTTGCCCACTTTTTGATGGGGTTGTTTTTTCTTGTAAATTTGTTTGAGCTCCTTGTAGATTCTAGACATTAGCCCTTTGTCAGATAGATAGATTGCTAAAATATTCTCCCATTCTGTAGGTTGCCTGTTCACTCTGATGATAGTTTCTTTTGTTGTGCAGAAGCTCTTTAGTTTAATTAGATCCTATTTGTCTATTTTGGCTTTTGTAGCAATTGCTTTTGGTGTCTTTGCCCATGCCTATGTCCTGATTGGTATTGCCTAGGTTTTCTTCTAGGGTTTTTATGGCTTTACATCTTACATTTAAGTCTTTAATCCATCTTGAGTAAATTTTTGTATAAAGTGTAAGGCAGAGGTCCAGTTACAGTTTTCTGCATATGGCCAGCCAGTTTTCCCTACACCATTTATTAAATAGGGAATCATTTCCCCATTGCTTATTTTTGTTGGGTTGTTAAAGATCAGATGGTCATAGATGTGTGGCATCATTTCTGAGGCCTCTGTTCTGTTCCATTGGTCTATATATCTGTTTTGGTACCAGTGCCATGCTGTTTTGATTACTGTAGCCTAGTAGTATAGTTTGAAGTCAGGTAGCATGATGCCTCCAGCTTTGTTCTATTTGTTTCAAATTGTCTTGACTATACAGGCTCTTTTTAAATTCCATATAAAATTTAATGTCGTTTTTCTAATTCTGTGAAGAAAATCAATAGTAGCTTGATGGGAATAGCACTGAATCTGTAAATTACTTTTGGCAGTATGGCCATTTTAATGATATTGATTCTTTCTATCCATGAGCATGGAATGTTTTCCCATTTGCTTGTGTCCTTTATTATTTTCTTGAGCAGTGGTTTGTAGTTCTCCTTGAAGAGGTGCTTCACATCCTTTGTTAGTTGTATTCCTAGGTATTTTATTCTCTTTGTAGCAATTGTGAATGGCAGTTATTTCTTGATTTGGCTCTCTTTTAGTCTGTTATTGGTGTATAGGAATGATTGTGATTTTTGAAAATTGATTTTGTATCCTGAGACTTTGCTGAAGTTGCTTATCAGCTTAAGGAGATTTTGGGCTGAGATGATGGGGTTTTCTAAATATACAATCATGTCATCTGCAAACAGAGTCAATTTGACTTCCTCTTTTTCTATTGAATACCCTTTATTTCTTTCTCTTGTCTAATTGCCCTGGCCAGAACTTCCAATACTATGTTGAATAGGAGTGGTGAGAGAGGGCATGCTTGTCTTGTGCTGGTTTTCAAAGGGAATATTTTCAGCTTTTGCCCATTCAATATGATATTGGCTTTGGGTTTGTAAAAAATAGCTCTTATAGCTCCTAAAAGAGGCACTACACATAGAAAGGAACAACCAGTACCAGCTATTCCAAAATCACACTAAATGCTAAAGAGCATCAACATAATGAAGAATCTACAACAACTAACAGGCAAAACAGCCAGCTAGCATCAAAATGGCAGTATCAAATTCACACATAACAATATTAACCCTAAATGTAAATGGACTAAATGCACCAATCAAAAGACACAGACTGGCAAATTGGATAAAAATCCAAAACCCATCAGTGTGCTGTATCCAGGAAACCCATCTCACATGCAAGGATACACAAAGGCTCAAAATAAAGGGATGGAGGAAGATATACCAAGCAAATGGAGAGCAAAAAAAAAAGCAGGAGTTTCAATTCTCATCTCTGATAAAATAGACTTTAAAGCAACAAAGATCAAAAGAGACAAAGAAGGCCATTACATAATGGTAAAAGGATTGATAAAACAAGAAGAGCTAATGATCCTAAACATATATGGACCCAATGCAGGAGCACCCAGATACATAAGGCAAGTTCTTACTGACTTACAAAGAGACTTAGACTCCCACACAATAATAGTGGGAGACTTTAACACTCCACTGTCAATATTAGACAGATCAACCAGACAGAAAATCAACAAGGATATCCAGGGCTTGAACTCAGACCTGGAGCAAGCAAACCTGATAGACATTTACAGAACTCTCCACCCCAAATCCACAGAATATACATTCTTCTCGGCACCACATCACACCTACTCAAAAATTGACCATATAATTGGAAGTAAAGCACTGCTCAACAAATGCAAAACAACTGAAATCATAACAAACAGCCTCTCAGACCATAGTGCGATCAAGTTAGAACTCAGAATACAGAAACCAACCCAGAACCACACAGCTTCATGGAAACTGAACAACTGGCTCTTGAATGTTGACTGGGTAAACAATGAAATGAAGTCAGAAATAAAGAAGTTCTTTGAAACCAATGAGAACGAAGACACAACATGCCAGAACCTCTGGGACACATTTAAAGCAGTCTCTAGAGGAAAGTATATAGCAATAAGTGCCCATATGAGGAGAATGGAGAGATCCAAAATTGACACCCTATCGTCAAAATTGAAAGAGCTAGAGGAGAGGGGACTCAAGATGGCGCTGTGAGAACAACCCAGGATTGGAGCCCGCGTTGAATTCGCAAACGGTGAGTCAGTGCTGCATTTCCAGACTGATCTTTGTTGCCCACAGAACGGGGAAACTCCCAAGTATAAAAAGACACGGGACGCCAGGCAGTAGGTCTGCCTGGCGAAGCCGGCAGCCGGGGCGGCGGCGGCCGGCCCTACCCAGCAATCCCCACAGGGCGCGCTTGTCCTGGTGCCTTGTTGAACCGGCAACCTGAGACTTGAGAGGGCTGGACTTGAGACTGAACGAGACTTGCACAGTAGCCCAGCCCAGGGGATTGCAGGGACAGATCGCTTGGGATACCCAGTGGGACGAACAAAACCGCGATTTCAAACTATCCCGGGCAGACGGTCCGAGACACTCTGTGGGGGAGGGGCGTCCACCACTACGGAGGCAACCTGCCCCAACTGATATACACGCCCACTGCTGAGGCAGCCAGCCGTTGCCGAGGCAACCCGCCCCAACTGAGATACACGCCCACTGCTGACGCAGCCAGCCGTTGCCGAGGCAACCCGTCCCTACTGAGATACACGCCCACTGCTGACGCAGCCTGCCATTGCTGAGGCAACACGCTACAATGAAGAGACTCCGCCGCAGGGCGTGGCGGAGACCACAGCAGAGCCGGCAGGAACAGCGCGAATCACACAACAGCAGGGCGGAGCCTCAGCAGCCAAACAGTGGCTAGTCTGCCTTTGAGCTGGGCAGGACACCTGATCGGACATCCAAAAATAAAGCCCAAACCCCTCAACACAGAGCATTTGAGAAAAAAAAAAGGGTTGTTTAATGAGCTGTGTTGCAGCAGAATCAAACATAGCAGCCTAACAGCCCTGAATGAACAACAGAGTGCACAGCTCAGCAATTAAACCCCTATAAAGTACAAACTGTCTCCTCAAGCAGCTCCCTGACCCCTCTATATCCAAAAGACTGTCATTAGGCAGGCATCATCCTGGGACAAAGAGAGCAGAAAAAGAAACTGGTAGCATCCCTCGCTGTGCCACGGCTACTCGAGGTGCACCCCAGAAAAGCAGGGTCTGGAGCGGACCTCAACAGTCGTACAGCAAAGGGGCTAGACTGGTAGAAGGAAAACCAAGCAACAGAAATACTTCATCATCAACATTCTGGGTGTCCACTCAGAGACCCAAACGAAAAGTCAGCAACTACGCAGATGACCAGCGGACAAATCCACAAAGATGGGAAGAAACCAGCGCAAAAAGGAGGAAAACACCCGAAACCAGAACACATCGCCTCCTAGAAAGGACCAAAACTCCTCACCAGCAAGGGAACAAAGCTGGACGGAGAATGACTGTGACGAAATGACGGAATTAGACTTCAGAAGATGGATAATGAGAAACTTTTGTGAGCTAAAAGATCATGTATTAAATCAATGCAAAGAAACTAAGAACCTTGAAAAAAGATTTGAAAAAAGATTCGAGGAAATGATAACAAGAATGGATACCTTAGAGAGGAATATGAATGAATTAAAGGAGCTGAAAAACACAATACGAGAACTTCGCGAAGCAAACGCAAGTTTCAATAGCCGAATTGACCAAGCAGAAGAAAGAATATCTGAAGTCGAAGACCAACTCAATGAAATAAAACGAGAAACCAAGATCAGAGAAAAAAGCGCAAAAAGGAATGAACAAAGTCTCCAAGAAATGTGGGACTATGTGAAAAGACCTAACCTACGTTTGATAGGTGTACCAGAAGGGGACGAAGAGAATGAATCCCAGCTGGAAAATACTCTTCAGGACATCATCCAGGAAAATTTCCCCCACCTAGCAAGACAAGCCAACACTCAATTGCAGGAAATACAGAGAACACCACAAAGATATTCCGCAAGAAGAGCAACCCCAAGGCACATAATCGTCAGATTCAACAGGGTTGAAATAAAGGAGAGAATACTAAGGGCAGCCAGAGAGAAAGGTCGGGTCACCCACAAAGGGAAGCCCATCAGACTCACAGCAGATCTCTCGGCAGAAACACTACAAGCCAGAAGAGAGTGGGGGCAAATATTCAACATTCTTAAAGAAAAGAACTTTCAACCCAGAATTTCATATCCAGCCAAACTGAGCTTCAGAAGTGAAGGAAGAATAAAATCCTTTGCGAACAAGCAAGTACTCAGAGATTTTGTCACCACCAGGCCTGCTTTACAAGAGCTCCTAAAAGAGGCACTACACATAGAAAGGATCAATCAGTACCAGCCATTCCAAAATCACACTGAATGCTAAAGAGCTTCAACATAATGAAGAATCTACAACAACTAACAGGCAAAACAGCCACTTAGAATCAAAATGGCAGTATCAAATTCACACATAACAATATTAACCCTAAATGTAAATGGACTAAATGCACCAATCAAAAGACACAGACTGGCAAATTGGATAAAAATCCAAAACCCATCAGTGTGCTGTATCCAGGAAACCCATCTCACATGCAAGGATACACAAAGGCTCAAAATAAAGGGATGGAGGAAGATTTACCAAGCTAATGGAAAGCAAATAAAAGCAGGAGTTGCAACTCTCATCTCTGATAAAATAGACTTTAAAGCAACAAAGATCAAAAGAGACAAAGAAGGCCATTACATAATGGTAAAAGGATCGATACAACAAGAAGAGCTAACGATCCTAAACATATATGGACCCAACACAGGAACACCCAGATACATAAGGCAAGTTCTTAATGACTTACAGAAGGACTTAGACTCCCACACAATAATAGTGGGAGACTTTAACACTCCACTGTCAATACTAGACAGATCAACCAGACAGAAAATCAACAAGGATACCCAGGGCTTGAACTCAGACCTGGAGCAAGCAAACCTGGTGGACATTTACAGAACTCTCCACCCCAAATCCACAGAATACACATTCTTCTCAGCACCACATCACACCTACTCTAAAATTGACCACATAATTGGAAGTAAAGCACTGCTCAACAAATGCAAAACAACTGAAATCATAACAAACAGCCTCTCAGACCATAGTGCAATCAAGTTAGAACTCAGAATTCAGAAACCGACCCAGAACCGCACAGCTTCATGGAAACTGAACAACTGGCTCTTGAATGTTGAATGGGTAAACAATGAAATGAAGGCAGAAATAAAGAAGTTCTTCGAAACCAATGAGAATGAAGACACAACGTGCCAGAACCTCTGGGACACATTTAAAGCAGTCTCTAGAGGAAAGTATATAGCAATAAGTGCCCATATGAGGAGAATGGAGAGATCCAAAATTGACACCCTATCGTCAAAATTGAAAGAGCTAGAGGAGCAAGATCAAAAAAACTCAAAACCCAGCAGAAGACAAGAAATTACTAAGATCAGAGCTGAACTGAAGGAGATTGAGACACGAAAAACCCTTCAAAAATCAATAAATCCAAGAGCTGGTTTTTTGAAAAGATCAACAAAATAGACAGACCACTAGCCAGATTGATTAAAAATAAAAGAGAGAATAACCAAATAGATGCAATAAAAAATGATAAAGGGGAAATCACCACAGATTCCACAGAAATTCAAACCATCATCAGAGAATATTACAAACAACTCTATGCACATAAACTAGTAAACCTGGAAGAAATAGATAAATTCCTGGACTCCTGTGTCCTCCCAAGCCTAAACCAGGAGGAAGCTGAAACTATGAATAGACCAATAACAAGGTCTGAAGTTGAGGCAGCAATTAAGAGCCTACCTCACAAAAAAAGCCCAGGTCCAGATGGGTTCACAGCCGAATTCTACCAGACACACAAGGAGGAGCTGGTACCATTCCTTCTAAAACTATTTCAAACAATCCAAAAAGAGGGAATACTTCCCAAATCATTTTATGAGACCAACATCATCCTGATACCAAAACCCGGCAGAGACCCAACGAGAAAAGAAAACTTCAGGCCAATATCCATGATGAACATAGATGCAAAAATCTTCAATAAAATATTGGCAAGCCGATTGCAACAGCAAATCAAAAAACTTATTCATCATGATCAAGTAGGATTCATCCCGGGGATGCAAGGCTGGTTCAACATACGCAAGTCTATAAACGTAATTCACCACATAAACAGAACCAAAAACAAAAACCACATGATTATCTCAATTGACGCAGAGAAGGCATTTGACAAAATTCAACAGCCCTTTATGCTAAAAACCCTCAATAAACTCGGTATCGATGGAACGTATCTCAAAGTAATAAAAGCTATTTATGACAAACCAACAGCCAATATCATACTGAATGGGCAAAAACTGGAAGCATTCCCTTTGAAATCTGGTACTAGACAAGGATGCCCTCTCTCACCACTCCTATTCAATATAGTACTGGAAGTTCTAGCCAGAGCAATCAGGCAAGAAAAAGAAATAAAGGGTATTTAAATAGGAAAGGTGGAAGCCAAATTGTCTCTATTTGCAGACGACATGATAGTATACCTAGAACACCCCATCGTCTCAGCCCAAAAACTCCTGAAACTGATAAACAACTTCAGCAAAGTCTCAGGATATAAAATCAATGTGCAAAAATCACAAGCATTCGTCTACACCAATAACAGACTTAAAGAAAGCCAAATCAAGAGCGAACTGCCATTCGCAATTGCTACAAAAAGAATAAAATACCTTGGAATACAACTCACAAGGAACGTAAGGGACCTCTTCAAGGAGAACTACAAACCACTGCTCAACGAAATCAGAGAGGACACAAACAGATGGAGAAACATTCCATGTTCATGGTTAGGAAGAATTAATATCGTGAAAATGGCTATACTGCCCAAAGTAATTTACAGAATCAATGCTATCCCCATCAAGCTACCATTGACTTTCTTCACACAACGGGAAAAAACCACCATGAACTTCATATGGAACCAAAAGAGAGCCCGCATAGCCAAGTCAATTCTAAGCAAAAAGAACACAGCGGGGGGCATCACACTACCGGATTTCAAACTATACTACAAGGCTACAGTAATCAAAACAGCATGGTACTGGTACCAAAACAGAGATATAGACCAATGGAACAAAACAGAGGCACCGGAGGCAACACAACATACATACAACTATACAATCTTTGATAAACCTGACGAAAACAAGCAATGGTGCAAGGATTCCATGTTTAACAAATGGTGTTGGGAAAACTGGCTAGCCATGTGCAGAAAGCAGAAACTGGACCCCTTCCTGACACCTTACACTAAAATTAACTCCAGATGGATTAAAGACTTAAACATAAGACCTGGCACAATAAAAACCCTAGAAGGAAATCTAGGCAAAACTATCCAGGACATAGGAGTAGGCAAGGACTTCATGAACAAAACACCAAAAGCATTGGCAACAAAAGCCAAAATAGACAAATGGGACCTAATCAAACTCCACAGCTTCTGCACGGCAAAAGAAACAGTCACTAGAGTGGATCGGCAACCAACAGAATGGGAAAACATTTTTGCAGTTTACCCATCTGACAAAGGGCTGATATCCAGAATTTACAAAGAACTCAAACGGATTTACAGGAAAAAAACAAACAAGCCCATTCAAAAGTGGGCAAAGGATATGAACAGACACTTTACGAAAGAAGACATATATGAGGCCAACAATCATATGAAAAAATGCTCATCGTCACTGGTCATCAGAGAGATGCAAATCAAAACCACATTGAGATACCATCTCACGCCAGTTAGAATGGCGATCATTAAAAAATCTGGAGACAACAGATGCTGGAGAGGATGTGGAGAAAAAGGAACACTTTTACACTGTTGGTGGGAGTGTAAATTAGTTCAACCATTGTGGAAGACAGTGTGGCGATTCTCCAAGGCCTTAGAAATAGAAATTCCATTTGACCCAGCAATCCCATTACTGGGTATATATCCAAAAGACTATAAATCGTTCTACTATAAGGACACATGTACACGAATGTTCATTGCAGCACTGTTTACAATAGCAAAGACCTGGAATCAACCCAAATGCCCATTGATAATAGACTGGATTGGAAAAATGTGGCACATATACACCATGGAATATTATGCAGCAATCAGAAATGATGAGTTTGTGTCGTTTGTAGGGACATGGATGAATCTGGAGAACGTCATCCTCAGCAAACTGACACAAGAACAGAAAATGAAACACTGCATATTCTCACTCATAGGCGGGTGATGAAAAATGAGAACACATGGACACAGAAAGGGGAGTACTAAACACTGGGGTCTATTGGGGGGAAAAGGGGAGGGCCAGTGGGAGGGGGAGGTGGGGAGGGATAGCCTGGGGAGAAATGCCAAATTTGGGTGAAGGGGAGAAGGAAAGAAAAGCACACTGCCATGTGCGTTCCTACGCAACTGTCTTGCATGCTCTGCTCATGTACCCCAAAACCTAAAATCCAATAAAAAATTAAAAAAAAAATTACTCTTATTATTTTGAGTTACCTTCCATCAATACCTAATTTATTGAGAGTTTTTGGCATGAAGAGTTGTTGAATTTTATCAAAGACCGTTTCTGTATTTATTGAGATAATCATGTGCTTTTTTTTGTCACTGGTTCTGTTTATGTGATGGATTATGTTTATTGATTTGTGTATGTTGAACCAGCCTTACATCCCAGGGATGAAGTTGAGTTGATTGTGATAGATAAGCTTTTGGAAGTACTGCTGGATTCTGTTTGCCAGTATTTTATTGAGGATTTTTGCATTGATGTTCATCAGGGATATTGGCCTGAATTTTTTTGTTTTGTTTTGTTTTTGTGTCTCTGCCAGGTTTGTGTGTTGGAATGATGCTGGCCTCATAAAATGAGTTAGGGAGAGTCTTTCTTTTTCTATTTGAAATAGTTTCAGAAGGACTGGTGCCAGCTCCCCTTTCTACCTCTGGTAGGATTTAGCTGTGAATCTGTCTGGTCCTGGGCATTTTTTGATTGGTAGGCTATTAATTACTGCTTCAATTTCATAACTTGTTATTAATCTATTCAGGGATTTGACTTCTTCCTGGTGTAGTCTTGGAAGGGTATATGTATCCAGGAATTCTTCCATTTCTTCCAGATTTTCTAGTTTATTTGTGTAGAGGTGTTTACAGTATTCGCTGATGGTAGTTTGTATTTCTGTAGGATCAGTGATGATCTCCTCTGTATAATTTTTTGTTTTGTCTATTTGATTCTTCTGTTTTTCTTGTTTATTAGTCTGGCTAGCAGTCTATCTATTTTGATAATCTTTTCAGAAAACCAGCTCTGGATCATTGGTTTGTTAAAGGTATTTCATGTCTCTATCTTCTTTAGTTCTGCTCTGATCTTAGTTGTTTCTTGTATTCTGCTAGCTTAAATTTGTTTGCTTTTGCTTTTCTAGTTCTTTTAATTGTGATGTTAGGGTGTCAATTTTAGATCTTTTCTGCTTTCTCTGTAGGCATTTATTGCTATAAGTTTCCCTCTACAGACTGCTTTAGCTGTGTCCCAGAGATTCTGATATGTTGCATCTTTGTTCTCATTGGTTTCAAAGAACTTATTTATTTCTGCCTTAATTTTGTTATTTTCCCAGTAGTCATTCAGGAGCAGGTTGTTCAGTTTCCATGTAGTTGTGCAGTTTTGAGTGAATTTCTTCATCCTGAATTCTATTTGATTGCGCTGTGGTCTGAGAGATTATTTGTTATGATTTCCATTATTTTCCATTTGCTGAGGAGTGTTTTACTTCTGATTATGTGGTCAATTTTAGAATAAGTGTGATGTGGTGCTGAGAAGAATGTATATTCTGTTAATTTGGGGTGGAGAGTTCTTTAGATGTCTATTAGGTGCACTTGGTCCAGAGCTGAGTTCAAGTTTTGAATATCCTTGTTAATTTTCTGTCTCATTGATCTGTCTAATATTGACAGTGGGGTGGTAAAGTCTCCCACCATTATTATGTGGGAGTCTAAGTCTCTTTGTAGGCCTCTAAGAACTTGCTTTATGAATCTGGGTGCTCCTGTATTGGGTGAATATATATTTAGGATAGTTAGCTCTTCTCGTTGCATTGATCCCTTTACCATTATGTAATGCTTTTCTTTGTCTTTTTTGATCTTTGTTGGTTTACAGTCTATTTTATCAGAGAGTAGAATTGCAACCCTGCTTTTGTTTCCTTTCCATTTGCTTGGTAAATCTTTCTTCATCCCTTTATTTTGAGGCTGTGTGTGTTTTTGCACATGAGATGTATCTCCTGAATAAAGCACACTAATGGGTCTTTCCTCTTTATCCAATTTGCCTGTCTGTGTGTTTTTAATTGGGGCATTTATCCCATTTACATTTAAGGTTAATATTGTTATATGTAAATTTTATCCTGTCATTATGATGCTAGCTTGTTATTTTGCCTTTTAATTGATGTAGTTTCTTCATAGTGTTGATGGTCTTTACAATTTGGTATGTTTTTGCAGTGGCTGGTACTTGTTTTTCCTTTCCATATTTAGTGTTTCCTTCAGGAGCTCTTGTAAGGCAAGACTGGTGGTGACAAAATCTCTCAACATTTGCTTGTTTTTATAGGATTTTATTTCTCCTTTGCTTATGAAGCTTAGTTTGGCTGGATATGAAATTCTGGGTTAAAAATTCTTTTCTTTAAGAATATTGAATATTGGCCCTCACTCTCTCTGGCTGTAGGGTTTCTGCAGAGAGATCTGCTGTTAGTTTGATGAGCTTCCCTTTGTGGGTAACCTTAACTTTTTCTCTGGCTGCTCTTAATATTTTTCTTTCATTTCAACCTCGGTGAACCTGATGATTATATGTCTTGGAGTTTCTCTTCTCAAGGAGTATCTTCCTGGTGTTCTCTGAATTTCCTGAATTTGAATGTTGGCCTGTCTTGCTAGGTTGGGGAAGTTCTCCTGATTAATATCCTGGAGAGTGTTTCCCAACTTGGTTCCATTCTCCCTGTCACTTTCAGGTAAACCAATCAAATGTAGGTGTGGTCTTTTTACATAGTCCCATATTTCTTGAAGGGTTTGTTTGTTTCTTTTCATTCTTTAATCTTGTCTTCATGCTTTATTTCATTGAGTTGATCTTCAATTGCTGATATTCTTTGTCTGCTTGATAGATCCGACTATTGCTACTTGTGTGTGCTTCACAAAGTTCTTGTGCTGTGTTTTTTCAGCTCCATCAGGTTATTTATGTTCTTCTCTAAACTGGTTATTCTAGTTAGCAATTCATCTAATCTTTTTCAGTGTTCTTAGCTTCCTTGCATTGGGTTTGAACATGCTTCTTAATTCAGAGGGGTTTGTTATTACCCACCTTCTGAAGCCTACTTCTGTCAATTGGTCAAACTCATTCTCTCTCCAGTTTTGTTCTCTTGCTGGCAAGGAGTTGTGATCCTTTGGAGGAGAAAGTTGTGATCCAAGGAGGTGTTCTGGTCTTTGGAATTTACAGCCTTTGCACTGCTTTTTCCTCATCTTCATGAATTTATCTACCTTTGGTCTTTGATGTTGGTGACCTTCAGATGGGGTTTGTGTGTGGATTTCTTCTTCATTCATGTTGATGATATTCCTTTCTGTTTGCTAGTTTTTCTTCTAACAGTCAGGCCCTTCTGCTGCAGGTCTGTTGGAGTTTGCTGGAGGTACACTCCAGACCACGTTTGCCAGGGTATCACCACAGAGGCTGCAGAATAGCAAAGATTGCTGCCTGTTTCTTCCTCTGGAAGCTTCATCCAAGAGGGGCACCCACCAGATGCCAGCCAGAGCTCTTCTATATGAGGTGTCTGTCAATCCCTGCTGTCAGGAGGCATGGGGATCAGGGACCCACTTCAAGAGGCAGTTTGTGCCTTAGCAGAGCTCAGTTGCTGTGCTGGGACACCCACTGCTCTCTTCAGAGCTGGCAGACAGGAAGGTTTAAGTCTGCTTGAGGCTGTGCCTACAGCTGCCCCCTCAGGTGCTCTGCCCCAGGGAGATGGGAGTTTCATCTGTAAGCCCCTGACTGGGGCTGCTGCCTTTCTTTCAGAGATGCCCTGCACAGAGAGAAGGAATCTAGAGAGGCAGTCTGGCTACAGGGGTTTTGTGGGGCTGTGGTGGGCTCTGCCCATTTTGAACTTTGTGGTGGCTTTTTTTATACTGTGAGGGGAAAACTGTCTACTCAAGCTTCACTAATGGCAGACACCCCTCCCCACACCAAGCTCGAGCATTCTAGGTTGACTTCAGACTGCTGTGCTTGCAGTGAGAATTTCAATTCAGTAGATCTTAGCTTGCTGGGCTCTGTGGGGGTGATATTAGCTGAGCTAGACCACTTGGCTCCCTGGCTTCCACCACCTTTCCAGGGGAGTAAATGGTTCTGCCTCACTGGTTTTCCAGGCACCACTGGGGTATTAAAAAACTCCTGAAGCTAGCTTGGTGTCTGCCCAAATGGCCATTGAGTTCTGTGCTTGAAACCCAGGGACCTGCTGGCATAGGCACCTGAGGGAATCTCCTGATCTGTGGGTTGTGAAGACTGTGGGAAAAGCCTAGTGTCTGGGCAGGTGTGCACTGTTCCTCACAGCACAGTCCCTCATGGCTTCCCTTGGCTGGAGAGGGAGTTCCCCAACTCCTTGTGCTTCCTGGGTGAGGCAACACCTCATCCTGCTTCAGCTCACCCTCCATGGGCTGCACCCACTGTCTAACCATTCCCAGTTAGATGAGCCAGGTACCTCAGTTAGAAATGTGGAAATCACCCACCTTCTGCATTCATCTCCCTGGGAGATGCAGACCAGACCTGTTCCTATTCGGCCATTTTGCTAGCCATCTTGGGGTCATACTTTCAAAGCCAAGTCAAATAGTCAGCTTCTGGAAGCCTAGACTCTACCTTTTGAAGAGGAAGAACTTCCTTGTCTTAAAGTGGCCTTGTTTGCAAGCCATGTACTTACACCACAACTCAGAGTGTGTCAGGAAGCTGGAGTGTTGGTCAGCAGAAAAACCCCACATGCTGCCATGTTTTTGGTAGTACTGTTGATTATTTCAGGAGCAACACAGTGATGAAGCTGGATTTTGAGCAAGAAGACTATAATTATTCAATGCCCCTTCTTTTTTATTTTTTATTTTTTTTGAGATGGAGTCTCTGTCACATGAGCTGGAGTGCAGTTGCATGATCTTGGCTCACTGCAACCTCCACCTCCTGGCTTCAAGCAATTCTCCTGCCTCAGCCTCTGGAGTAGCTGGGATTACAGGCATGTGACACCACACCTGGCTAATTTTTGTATTGTTAGTAGAGATCGGATTTCACCATGTTGGCCAGGTTGGTCTTGAACTCCTAACCTTGTAATCCACCCGCCTTGTCCTCCCAAAGTGCTGGGATTACAGCCAATGCCCCTTCTGTTAGGGAGATTATGTGACAATTCCATGGCTTGTGAAATGTGCATCTTGGGGTTTTCATCTAGCCACTAATTGGCTTCACTTTCCCCTTTTCTCTGTAACAACATTATGCTTCTGCATCACTGCTGGCCAATTATCGGTGTTACATCTGTGGCCATAGAATAGTGAGGCTGCCTGGAGTCTTAGTCTGTGACTCTATTCTCTTTAGTCTCATGTTAAGGCCATTAGAGTTACATGGAAGTACACTAGCACCCACTCCTACTGGAGCTCTTGCCCTTGAGTGGAAGCTGGGGCCACGAGGATATAGCCCCACTGACAAGCTGGCTGGGGCCTGTCCTGTGAGTAATATTTGGGAGCATCAAACTGCAGGCTGGGTTCAAAGACAATCAGTAGCATCATGCTGAAGGAGAAGCCAGGAAGGAGATCCCAGGCATAGAAGCCAAATTAAAGAGGAGAATGGTTAGGTAAGCTAATACAATGGAATAAGCAGAGAAATGTGTTCTGTAGAAGCCTGCCTAGGGAGATCTGAACCCTTGGGGGCCAAGGCAAGGGATGGGCTCTAGGCCCCAGAAGCCACAGTTCTGAGTCAGGTGGCATGAATGTCAGCTGTGGTGGCAGTGGTGGTTGGTACTGGGCCAAGTGGGGAGGAGGGCTGAGGGAAGGTTGTTGAAAATGTATACATCTGGTTCTCCCAGTCCTGAGGCTTATCTGTCTTATAATAGTGGTCTGAGGCTGGCTGCTGTGAAAATTCGGAGCGTGGACCTGATTAGCTAAGGCTTTGAACTTGGAATTTCTCAAAAGGGATTGTTGGAATGCATTTCCATTACCAGGGAACTGCTTTCTAACCTACTTGGTGCAAGGTCTGGTTCAAACTCTATATGCCTTTTCTTTTCCATTGTTTAAAATGGAGATATTTCCTAGTTTGCAGGCTGGAAGAGATGTTATGAGTCCAAATGAGATTATGTAGTTCTTGGAATTCCACCGAGGAAATAGTTATGTAAATTCAATGTGTTGTTATTCATGACATGTGTGGTTGAGCTGAAAACTCTAGCTACTACCCAACCATGCAAGCCATAAAATTAGACTTCCTATACTGTGCACAGTAATTCTCTTTCTTACAATAGAAACCACAAACCAATTTTGACTTACAGAAATGTGCTCTCATCCCCAAATTGTTAATGCACATTTTAAAAACCAGCTCAGTTTTATTGTGAAGTCACATCTAAGAAAAGTGACACAGTTAGGGAAATGTCTGTCTTACATACAGGAGGGGCATGCATATTTTATAAGATTATCAGGGGCTGATTGTGAATATCACCCATCTAAATGATCTAACAACTTTAATTTTCACATCACTAGTTTAACTGAGAAATAATTTCCAATAAAATGAATCCAAATATATTTTCATTTCTGGGCATATATGCATCCATGCCGTGGGCATTATTTGATTTTCTTGATTACTCTTTAATTCTTTAACATGCATTTTTTTTTTGCTTTGCAAGTGTATAGTGGGTAATTTATGTTGTTTTGATAGTTTGTTTCTTTGATATAATTTGCAATTCTGTACCCAGAGTTGTAATATACTACAGTTTAGATAAACGACATGGAAATACAGAGGTTATCTATGTAAAATGATTCATAGTTCAGAATAGGGACTTCTGTAAAATGAAAAAAATACATATCGCTATTAATCACACTTTTTATATAACTTTTTTCCTTGACTGAGATTTGTTGCATTTACTATTGTAATGTATTTCCAAAACACATTAGTTAAATGGGGCTGAAAATCACGCATGCATATTTTATGGAAAAAATGTGCAGATATATTTTCAATTTTAAGCTATAAACTATGGCTTTTTTTTGATGATTAAAATATTCTGGCCCGTTTAAAATGAGCTACATAATAAAAGTAATGTGCAATAATAATTTTACAATGCCTAATAATATAAAGTGCTTTATCTGAAAGACGCCTTTTAAAAGATTTTATGCATAATTCAAGCACTTTTGTTCTCTTCTGTGTAGAAAATAAGTGAGTGATATGCAAGTGAAATCAGAAATTGAAAAGAATTTAAGAAACAATTAAAAAACCAGACAGATTTTTGTCTCTGCTAGAATTAAGAAGTAGTGACATGTTAAAATGTTTTATGCTATTGGCAACTGGGAGAAGTAGGGCAGAGTGACACAATAGAAAACGTTAGGCCCAAACTTTTTCTAATATAGGTTTTCTGGCTTTAAAAAAGGGGTACAAAGGGTCATTGAAGTTTGTTGAATATGCTTCTTATTGTCAATTCATGTCACTAAAGAGAGTTTGCCCTTGCTCACACAAGAGAGGAGCTTTCAGATCTTCGACCAGATAACTTCCAGGAGCATCTTTAACATGCAAACTAGCCCAGGGAGTTTGCCTGCTTCCCAGTCACCATCAAAGCACAAGCACCTGAAGAGAGAGTGCACACATCCTTCTGGTGCTGCCCCTGAGCTATCCCTAAAGAAGACTCAGGAAAACCAGGTTAGGGAATTGTAATGTGTTTATTAATGAAGGCTGGGCTATTGTTCACTTAGAATCATCCAAAAGATTAAAATAATTTTGAAAGGGGCTTACAGTATAAAAAAAAAATGTGGAAAATAAGCCCCAGTAGGAACCAATTAATTACTAATCCACAGTCGAAAGTGTGCTTCACATTTTTTTTAAATCTGGAGACATGGTAAACTATGGGTAGATTTTAAAAAATTACATACGAACCAATGACTAGATTGTCAAATGTAATAAAGTGCCAGAATAGCCTAGTTGCTTTGGTACAGAATTCCACTGTTGCTTGTAGGTTTTATCTACCTAACACCGCAATTTCGTTTGGGTGAATTTTTGTTTGTACTTGAAGGTTTTGGTTGTATTGCCTGGCTCATTTGAGTGGCGCAGCCTGAAATCTTTTGTTCCGACTTGATCTCCCATGAGCAAATTTGTAAAAGGATAGTTTTACTATTTATAAATGTGGTGCTTCTCAGAGGTCATTAAAGAAGTTAATATTAAGAAGTTAAAAAGGCACAAATGAAACAGTAACCTGTTGAAACTGACCTAGACACAATCTTACCAGAAGGCAGGCTTGTTGTGTGGTTTATTTTAATTTTTGTGGGGTTTTTTTTTTTTTTTTTGGTGAAAGGTATTTACTTGATTAGAGCCTTAGAAAATTCAGACAGAGTTTTGTAAATAGTGTCCTGAAACCTTGTTTGTAAGAAAAGTTGGTTGTTCTGGCTTCTATGGTTTTGCTCTGTTCTAAAATCTTTCATGATACCCATGTCCTAATAGGTCAAGGTGAAGCTTTGCTGCCTGGGTCATGGGTGGGAAAGACAGAGAGAAAGAGTACACAGATGCGCTTCCCTTTCCGTTGATGCTGTCTTGCCTTTTGGATTTGGCCTTGTCCTTGATCTCTAACATCTTTATGTTGAGGGGTCTACAGAGTAAACGATGGCACTCAACTAACATTTGTTACCTGATTTATTTTAGAGAAAATTTGAACATAGCCTAAATAGACACAGGATTTTTTTTTGGTTGGGGGCAATATTTACAAAGTGTTCCACATAGTTAAAAGAGTAAAAATTTTTTTTAATGTAGATTGTCTTTGGTCCATTCTTCTATAAATTAAAACTAGATATTTCAGTTGAGAATTACTTTGTTCCCTCCACTCTGTGTATGACATTCTTTTGTGAAATGAAAAAACTTTCTAAAATCCTTAGCCACATTTAAATCAACTCTGAAAAATCATGTTTAATATTGCCTTTTTTTTGCCATCTGCTGTCATTTATTCCGGTTTTATTTTTTTACCCAGAGCCGCTCCTTAGAAGAGCATTATATGGGTAGAAATAATTGTTGGTTGATTGATTATGATTGGAGAATATGTGTTCTGAAGTTGGGAGTTAAATAAAGTCAATGCCACAGGTCTACATTGAATATATGTGTGGTTGATTTGATAGAGAAAAAACCCAGTCCATTACAGAGAGGGCCAGGCGAGATCCTTGATGGCTCTGGGCTACACTTTTGATTCCTAATCTACACAGATTACTTTGGAACTGGCTATAAACTAGTTAAATGATTGGTGGCAAAAAAGAAAGATGAAGAACATAATGAATGCATACTAGGTGGCACAAAGATTTAGAGGGATTTGTATTAGCTTTGTAACCAGACTGACACATGGGAAATAAAATTTATTGTTGCTAAACATTGAACATTACTCTTGAGCACTAAAATAATGAACACAGTAAAAATAAATAGCATTGAACTAACTAGAGCAGTACGACTTTCAAAAGAGCCCTCCAGAGAGAGGAAGCAAGGGTTTTTCTTTCACATTGTGTAGATAACATAAGCCACACATCACCTATGCAATAGCGTTAGGCTAATTATGCCCAGATAGCTGGTCAGGGTATCTAGTAATGCCTGATTTATTGACTCTTTCCTCTTAAATTCCTAAGGAAGTATCAATATTTCTTAAAATATACATGTCAAGATTTCAAATCCCCAAGCTTTTAAAAACATAGCAAAAATATTATAATACAGTTTGGGTTAGAAAATGATTAGAAAGGTTTCAACTCAGCATTTGTGTTGAGTGTTGAATAAACCCGTTAGATCTTGAGATACTGCCTTGGAAAACCTAAATGACAACAAAAAGTATTCGTTTAGGGAGTAGCCTTCCTGGAAAAGAGTTAGAAACTCTTATCACTAGAGACATTCAACATGGCCATAAAATGTGGCAAAGAAATTATTTTCTCTCTGATGTTATCCTGAGCATACTTGATGAAAAAAATGCTTTCTATTTTATCCACGTGTTTTTTGCTCTCAGTTTACCACTAAGTGCATTACAAATCGGTTTTGAATTTCATAGTAAACATAGTTATGTTTTTCAGGGTCTCCTCAATAGGTCCATAGAGTCAGAGATGAATTGCTTAGGGCGGTGTCAGATTTGTCACTTACCCAGGTGTTCAGTTTCAAACTGAACCTCTCTTTAGGACTGAGATCAATTTTTTGTTTTTAAAATTCCCTACTAACTGCATTTGTCCCTCTTCATCAAGGTGTACTCCGAAAAGTCATGCTTTTGTATCTTACTGATGCACAGATGTTGATCAGTTGGACTGAAAGAGCTCGAAAGGTGTTGTGGTGCTTTGTTGGCAGCATCAGTTCGAGGTGGTATGTTGCAGAGGAGATTCTAGTCTTAGCTCTGCCACTAAAAAGCAGCTGGACTTTAGATCAGTCGATTGGCATCGCTAGGTCTTGCTTTCTTCATTCGCAAATGAAAAAAAACGTCTTTGCCCATGTTCCAGGATGCTCTCAGAACTGTCTTTTATTCATCCAACCATCAGCCTTTATTCCATCCAGGAGAAAATGGAAATGAACAGTGCTGCTTCTGGAGGTCTCATCTAATGAGGGGCTAAAAAACTTTTTCATAAGGGGCCAGAGAGTAAATATTTTAGATTTTGTGAGGCAAAATTGAGTGAATTATGTAGGTATTATGTAGCATTTGAAAATATAACCATTAGAAAATGTAAAACCCCTTTGGGAGGCTGCAGCTAGTGGATCACAAGGTCAAGTGATCGAGACCATCCTGGTCAACGTGGTGAAACCCCGTCTCTACTAAAAATACAAAAATTAGCTGGGCATGGCGGTGCGTGCCTGTAGTCCCAGCTACTTGGGAGGCTGAGGCAGGAGAATTTCTTGAACCCAGGAAGCGGAGGTTGCAGTGAGCTGAGATCGCACCATTGCACTCCAGCCTGGGTAACAAGAGTGAAACACTGTTAAAAAAAAAAAAAAAGGCAAATGTAAAACCCATTCTTCTGGATGGTACAAAAATGAGTGGTGGGTTGGATTCAGCCCTGCTGCGGTTGTCCACCCCTGCTCTAGAGGGATGATATACACAGATAATCACACCCCAATGCACAAGCTGGGATAGAAGTAAGAGGCCAAAAAATTCATCTGAACGATTTCCTTCCTTGACCAGACACTTTAGTTAAGACAGCCTTTCTTGGTCACTCAGGAGCCCTTTGCCTCACTGGGGGCCAGGGAGAGCCCTCCCGGCCGTTCTTTTCATCTCTCCTCTCATCTTTCTTTCTCTTTGTTTTCTTTGACTTCAAACTACCATTCCCATTTGCTTCAAGAGCTCTTTTATTGGGACAAGATGAGGAGGCCTGGGGGAAGGGAGGAAGGGAAGGAGAAGGCCAGCAAGCATTTTAATTTCCCATGCGCCAACCTAATTACAGAGCAGATACAATTGCCTCCAAATCTTTTGTGCTGCTTTATATGCATTCATTATTTTCCTCATCTTTTTGTCACCAGTCAGCCATTTAACTAGTTTACAGTCAGTTCCAGGGAAATTTATGTAGATTAGAAATCATCGACCTTAACTGAAGCCCTGAAGACATCTTACCTGTTGGCATGTTGATAGATACTGTGTTTTAACAAATTCAGTTTCTCTATCAGAAACTTCCTGGCAGCTGCAAACCTCTCTTATCACAGAGGCATCTGAACTGCCCTAAGTATGGAATATGGACAATCAGAAAACTTTGTCTCAGATTGTTCTGAAGGTTTTCTCCAGAGAGAGCCCATTATTTTCCATTTAAATATGTAGAAGGAAAATATCAAGAGCCTAAAAAAATGCATGTAATGCCATTGCATTTTCCTTTTCTACGATTAATTTCAGTTCCCCTGGGAAATGTTACCCTTTGAAGTTGTGGATGAATTAGAATTTTTCTCTCAGAATTATTAACACATACCATTTCTGACAAATAGTGCGTTTCCTTTAACAATCTTTGATTTTTCTGACATTTAAATGCAGTTAATATTGAAAAAATGGCCTGTTGTCTTAGTATTTATTGTTCCTGTGACTTGAACACTTGCAGTATTTCCTTTTTGAAATGTATAAGGATATATACATGTTCTAGGATAAGATTTTATCTAAAAACATTCTGACCAGTATTGGGCATGTGTCAAAAATGGTGTGCTTGCTGATTTGAAGTCCAGTAAAGGGAAAATGAAAAGTTGTGGGACAAGGCTGGTCAATTGCAGCTTGAGTTCAAACAATGACTGTTTTGAGATATAAGCATGTATGAGCTCGTCTCTCAAACTGGTGGGGCACTCCTGCAATGAAGCCTTCTTTCTTTAAAATTTTATTTTATTATACTTAAATTCTCAGGCACATGCACAGAATGTGCAGGTTTGTTACATAGGTATATGCGCACCATGTGGTTTGCTGCATCCACCTACATTAGGCATTTCTCCTAATGTTAGCGCTCCCCAATCCCCCCATCCCCTGCTATCCTTACTTTAGCCCCCCACCCCCAATAAGCCCCAGTGTGTGATGTTCTTCTCCCTGTGTCCATGTGTTCTCATTCAACACCCACTTATGAGTGAGAACATACGGTGTTTGGTTTTCTGTTCTTGTGTCAGTTTGCTGAGAATGATGGTTTCCAGCTTCATCCATGTCCCTGCAAAGGATATGAACTCATCCTTTTTTATGGCTGCATAGTAGTCCATGGTGTATTTGTGCCACATTTTTTAAAATCCAGTCTATCATTGATAGACATTTGGGTTGGTTCCAAGTCTTTGCTATTGTAAAGAGTGCCACAATAAACATATGTGTGCATGTGTCTTTATAACTGAATGTTTTATAATCCTTTGGGTATATACCCAGTAATGGGATTGCTGGGTCAAATGGTATTCCTGGTTCTAGACCCTTGTGGAATCACTATGCTGTCTTTCACAATGGTTGAACTATTTTACACTCCCAACAACAGTGTAATTAGGAAAAGCAGAAGTCAAATAGTCTCTATTTGCAGATGACATGATTGTATATTTAGAAGACCCCATTGTCTCAGCCCAAAATCTCCTTAAGCTGATAAGCAACTTCAGCAAAGTCTCAGAATACAAAATCAATGTGCAAAAATCACAAGCATTTCTGTAAACCAATAACAGACAGAGAGCCAAATCAAGAAAAAAACTCTCATTCACAATTGCTACAAAGAGAATAAAATACCTATGAATGTAACTAACAAGGGATGTGAAGGACCTCTTCAAGGAGAACTATACAAATCACTGCTCAAGGAAATAAGAGAGGACACAGTTGGAAAAACATTCCATGCTCATGGTTGGGAAGAATCAATGTTGTGAAAATGGCCATAGTGCCCAAAGTAATTTATAGATTAAATGCTATCCCCATCAAGCTACCATTGACTTTCTTCACAGGGAAAAAAACCACCTTAAACTGCATATTGGACCAAAAGAGAGTCTGCATAGCCAAGACAATCCTAAGCAAAAAGAACAAAGCTAGAGGCATCAAGCTACCTGACTTCAAACTATACCACAAAGCTAAAGTAATCAAAACAGCATGGTACTGATATCAAAACAGAGATATAGACCAATAGAACAGAAAAGAGGTCTCAGAAGTAACACCACACATCTGCAACCATCTGATCTTTGACAAACCTGAAAACAGTCAATGGGGAAAGGATTCCCTGTTAATAAATGGTGTTGGGAAAACTGGCTAGCCATATGCAGAAAGCTGAAACTGGATCCCTTCCTTATACCTTATACAAAAATTAATTCCAGATGGATTAAAGATTTAAACATTAGGCCTAACACCATAAAAACCCTAGAAGAAAACCTAGGTAATACCATTCAGGACATAGGCATGGGCAAGGACTTCATGACTAAAACACAAAAAGCAATGGCAACAAAAACCAAAATAGACAAATGGGATCTAATTAAACTTAAGAGCTTCTGCACAGCAAAAGACACTATCGTTAGAGTGAACCAGCAACCAACAGAATGGGAAAAAATTTTTGCAATCTACCCATCTGACAAAGGGCAGATCTGGTTAGATCCACCCATCTAACCAGAATCTATAAAGAACTTAAACAAATTTACGAGAAAAAACCAAACAATCCCATCAAAAAGTAGATGAAGGCACAGAAAACAAACATGATAAAAAGCTCATCATCACTGATCATTAGAGAAATGCAAACCAAAACCACATTGAGATGCCATCTCACGCCAGTTAGAATGGCAATCATTAAAAAATCAGGAGACAACCGATGCTGGAGAGGATGTGGAGAAATAGCAATGCCTTTTTTGATCACCACAGGTACTGGATAAGCACTCATTCAGAGAGAAGGAGACAGGTTTGAAAAGCTTCATCCATTATCAAAACTATAGTCACAGTCAATGTGTGTGTGGGTGACACAGGGGACGGATGTCCACCACTTAGCCTTTTACCTGGCCAGACCCCCATGGACTCAAATCTGGGCTGTAGAAAAGAGAAGACCTTGACTAGATTTTCTGTGTGTGGAAGGTAATATGATGGAATTGGAGTCTTTAGCAGACACGGTTAGTTGCCCTTCTAACCCCAATATCCATTTCCCCTCCTTTTTGTAAACACACTTTTGTTTTCTTTGACGGGGAGGGGTGGCCGTATGCCCCACTATGAGGGCTAAAATCGTGATTGGTAAGTCATTAATGCAATTTCATTACTTTGACAGTCTCCCTTTCCCAGAGCTCCTGGAGCTGTGATGACCACATGATGTAGTTCTGCTGTGCAAGGAGAAGGCTGCTGCAGGGCACTGGGAGAAACTCTCCTATCATTTTGCCCACCTGATAATGTGTGAAGATGTGCAGTCTGTATCTGTGACAGTCATCTTGTTATCAAGAGGTGGCACGTCCAAGAATGAAAAGCGCACAGTTGAGAATGGCATGGTAGAGGCAGAAAGAAATCGGATGATGGATAGTGCTGTGGAGCGGCTGCACCAAACTTGGAGCTCCACATCTCCAGACTTTATATAACACAAGATCAGTAAATGCTTTTATTGCTTGAGTCACTGTGAGCTGGGTTGTCTCTTTCAGCTGCTTGGAATCAAATGAGTGTAACATCAAAATGGAATGATGCATTGGTTTAATTCACCACAAAACTTGGAGGACTTTCAGTAATTCAGGAGCCCCAGCAGAAGATGTAGCAGAGTTCAGGAAGGGTGAGCATGGTGGGCCAGAACATCAGTACCCAGAATAAGCAGTGGGAGTGCCAATGGAGGCAGCGGTGCCCAGAGGCTACAGCAACAATGTCTGGCAATCCTGGTAGAAAAGGCAGATGTGCCAGACTGAAGTAAGGTGAACGGGGAAGCCCAGCAGATCGATGTAGTGGTCCCTGGTTGACACTGGGTAGCTCATGTTGCAGAAATAGAAATGAAGAAGCTGTGGCACAGAGTAGCTTTCTGGATAGCTGATTTTACTTGTTTGTAGGCATATTTGAGGCATCATTTTGTACATGAGAGAGGATAATCTGTTGCCTCATATATGCCCAGAATGTTTAAAGGCTCAGACACAAGGAGTTTGTGTTCTGCTCACATAACAAAGTGGCGGCCAGTGGATGGTTCTCCCTCTTTCTGGTGATTCGGGGGCTTTGGAGACTTCCATTTGGAGATTCTGAAGTTCCTTGGGACATGGTTATCATGGCATTCAGCTGGTAGAAGGAGAAAGAGAGAGCATGGAGAAGATATGCCTGATTCTTAAAAACCTCAGTCTAGAAGTGGTACAAATTACCCCCCTCCTACTTCACAGTGGAAGAGTTATATGTTTCTACCTAACTGCAAATTGAGTGGGCAATGGGTTTCCCTGGCTGGGCAGATGCTCCAGGTTATATCTTGAAATAGGAGAATGACTTTGATAGGTAGTCTCTGCAAGCCAGGTACTCCTGGAAATATGATATTTGTTTTGTGGTGGGATTGGGGTGGGGCAGATACTTTGCAGAGCCCTAGGGTTCTGAGCCAGCTGGTGGGGTAAGCCAGTGACACAGAGGTAACAAGTGCAGTGATTTAACCATTGTTCTTCTAAGTGTTGCCAATTAGAGTAGCTTAGGCAGAAGGGGCATTTTTCCTCCCCATTCCTTGGAATTATTTGCTCGACTATATCAAATTACTGAATAATTGAAAAACTCTCTCTTTTGGCTAACTACAGTCATGTGTTGCTTAATGACAGGGATACATTCTGAGAAAAGTGTCAACAAGTGATTTTGTCACTGTGTGTACATCACAGAGTGTGCTTACAGAGACTTAGATCGCACAGCCTACTACACACCTATGATATAACCAGTTGCTCCCAGGCTACAAACCTGTATGGTATATTACTGTATTCAATACTGTAGGCAATTACAACGTGATGTATTTGTGTACCCAAGCATATTAAAACATAGAAACGGTACAGTAAAAACATGGGATGATCTTAGGGGACCGTAATTATATATGCAGTCTATCATTGACCAAAACATTATTAGGCAGGGTATGACTGTGTTTAGATCTGCTATGGACAGAGTGTTGAATTTCATTTATGATTTAACATAAACCAAATACCAGCAGTCTAAACTCTAATATATACACCTGCCAAGTCGTTTTATTATTGAAAACAAAGCACTTAAAAGCATGTGATAGTTTTCTTTCTCTTTTAAAGTATATTTGATGACTGTATGGCCTATGACTACTAAGAAATGGAATTTCAAAATGAGCATCAGACTTATTTTTCAAGTGCCTTGTCATAAATGCATTGCTACCCATGTAATAAAGTCATTTTCCCTTGTGTGATAAAGATAGCACTAAAGAAGAATGAGCCTTGTCTGATCAAATGGCTTTTATTAATCTTCTAATGTTTTTATTTTGTTGTAAAACTATGATTAGTTTCAAGAGACTAGCAAACAGGTTATGATCAGAGTTGAGTATTATTGCTATCCAGGTATATTTAGTTAATGCCTGCTGTTTGTTTCAAAAACAGAATGTTCCATTAAGAAAAATCAATGATAATGGTTAGACTTTATTATCAAGAAATTATACCTGTTATGTAAACCTTGCTAATTATAAGTGCTTGGATTCATTTGGGTGATATAACAGATGAAAAAGGCCATTTATTAGGAGAAGTACTTGGGGTTTGTACCAGCATAATTAAACTAAAATAATAAGAAACAAGCCAAGGAAAGAAAAAAATGTTAATGAGGAATGGAATTTGCCCAGGAATGAATTATAGTAGGAGACAGCATGGAGTGTGGGATTAACACTGAGTGCTTCATCCTGGATATCAATTTCCCTTTGACAACTCTCACAGCCCGTCCTTGTCTCACCCTCTTTCCACTTCACTTCTGACTTTTTCTGGCTGAGCTCCTGCATGTACATGCTTCAGCTTCTATTAACTCCTGTCTTTGTAACTTCAGTGCTGACCTCTTGCCCATGGTTCAGTCTGCCCTCTGGCCATCTCTGCCTGGATGTTTCCTAGGAACGTGAACTCTACGTGTTCAAATAGAGTTTATCTCTCATCCTCTTCTTGAGTATCATAGTGACAGCCCTCACTCCTCCCTCCCTCACACCCGCATCCCATCAGCCACACCTTCTTGTTTCCAGTCAGAGATTTCTCTCTCAAATCTGGACTCTGCATTTGCTCACACTCCCACTGCCTTAGTCTGGGTCATCATTGCCTTTTGTTTTAACGACTATAAACCTATAGATCTGACCAGTGGACTCAGAGGATGTAGTCACTAAAGCAGTTTTATGTTTGTCTTCTATAGTTCTTTATTTTAAAATTGTTCTCTCAGCTTTCAGTTTTCAGATATTTCAAACTGACAGAAAAGTTGCAATAACAAAACAATAAACACGTGTATAAACTTTACCTTCTAGATTCATCAGTTGCTAACACTTTATGAGCTGTCTTTCTCTGTGTGAATCTCTCGTGTTCTCTCCCTGTCCCCACTCCTCTGTCGCTATCTCCTGTGATCCATTTTGTACATCCCTGTACAGAACCCAACCCTGCTTTGGCTCCCTAAAGACGGTGGCTTGGGGCTGGTGTGGACACTGGCCTTCCCATCTGTTTCTAATGGTCTGACTCCAAAGTAAAATGTGTTTGATTTCAGACAGAAGCAGAGAGAGACAGCAGAAGAAAAAGAGCTACTTTGATGAGAAACGTTGTGAGCCTTGACAAGCCATGTGCTTGTATGTCTGGGTGTCAGAGTTTGCAAGGAGGCCATTTTCTTAGACTGCAGGTTGGCCACATGGGGGCTCGGGGTGGGGCCAGAATGTTGTGTGAGACTGTGACCCTCAGAGAAATGTCCTTATGGATGACCCTGGCAGATACGACTGGGCCCAGACACCTCCTTGAAGTGACTGGCTCTTTGTTAGTGGACATTGAGAGCATAAGGTGTGAACAAACTTGTTTCTGAACACTTGGTGATTTTCAGAATGGGTAAGACCTTAAGGCTGAGGAGGTGATGGTGGCCACAAAAACCTTATGAATGCAGGTAGAGGACATAAAACAGCATGATGTGAGCATTGTTGTTATGGTGACCTCACAGGCTAGTGAAGCCTGAGGACACAGGGATAGGAAAAAAGATATCGAAAGAAATATATTTATTTCAATGAGAACATTTCCTTTATCCTATAGTTTGCCATTGGCTCTAATTGTGTACAACTTATCCATCATCCCACCTTTGCATTTTGATGATATATATGTGATATAAACACATGTGACAATCTCTTTGGCCAATTGATCTTCAAAGCCATTGAGGATTATTAGTGCTGATTTTTTTTTTTTTTTTGAGATGGAATTTCACTCTTGTTACCCAGGCTGAAATGTAATGGCGCGATCTCGGCTCACCGCAACCTCTGCCTCCTGGGTTCAGGCAATTCTCCTGCCTCAGCCTCCTGCTGATTTTGTTTTAATAGATATACAATTTTTTTTTGCCTGAATTAACTACTCTGCTTTTCAAGTCATTAAAGCAAAACTCAAATCCTTACTGTTTCAAAAATATTACTAATGGGCTTATTTGTTTAAAAACATCTGCTTTTGGCCAGGCGCGGTGGCTCAAGCCTGTAATCCCAGCACTGTGGGAGGCTGAGGCGGGTGGATCACAAGGGCAAGAGATCGAGACCATCCTGGTCAATATGGTGAAACCCGTTTCTACTAAAAATGCAAAAAATTAGCTGGGCGTGATGGTGCATGCCTGTAATTTCAGCTACTCAGGAGGCTGAGGCAGGAGAATTGCCTGAACCCAGGAGGTGGAGGTTGCGGTGAGCCGAGATGGCGCCATTGCACTCCAGCCTGGGTAACAAGAGCGAAACTCTGTCTCAAAAAAAAAAAAAAAAAATCTGCTTTTCATCAGAGGCCACTGAGGTAATATGTTGCAGATTGTATTTTCCAAAGATGATGACAATGGTCTCTCCTACCCCTTGTTCTCTTATTATGTGACTGTGACATTTAACTTATAAAATAGTGAAGACTGTGTCCCTCCTCTTGAATGCAGGTGGATATAGTGATTGCATTGATCAACAGAGTACCGAGGAAGTGACTCTCTGTGGCTTCCAAAGATAGATCATGAAAATGCCATGCACCTCTGCTTTGCTCTGTTGGCACATTTGTTCTTGGCATCCAACCACCACACTTTAAGAAAGCCCAGCTATCTCACATGGAAAGGCCATGTGAAAAGGCCATGTATAGGTATTTCAGCCAACAGCCTAGCTGAGATTCCAGCTGACCACCAGCATCCGTCACCAGACCTGTGAGCATGCCGGATGATTCCACTCTTTGGCTGTTGAGTAACCCTCAGTCTTTGAGTCTTCCTAGTTGGGTACACAGTTATCAGAGGGCAAAGACAAGCCCTCCCTCTGCGCTCTGTTCAAATTCCTGACCACAGAATCTGTGAGCATAATAAAATGCCTGTTCTATACCGTCAAGTTTTAGGGTGTTTGCTATGCAGCAGTAGCAACTGGAACAGCATGTAACACCATTTTCTGGTTTGTTAACAACTCCGTGAGTTTTGATCATCTAAAAATGTTTTATAAATGAATCAATTTGAAGACATTTTCTTTATCCAGTATCATAAAGGCCCTAATTTGAGAAACATCTCTCTGAAGTCCTTTAATCAAGCATGCCTGGGCAGTTAGAAGAGCTTGTCAGGTAATTTTCCTAGGAGTCTTTGTGTGGAAGACCAACAAGCCTCTTGAGAAAGAATTCATCCTGACCAAAGAGACTCTCCTCAAGAACTTGGTGCCAGGGTAATGGTCTAGTGTTCCAGGACTGGTCAACTTTGAGAATAGTTCGGTACCATCACTTGACCTGCCTTGCAGCCCAGGCACCATAGACCTACCCCTGCATCCCACAGAGAGAGGAATTGCAATAAAAGAAAGAGGAAAAGGAAAGGAGTGCTTGAGTTGCTCTTCCTTGGGGCCTTGGGAATATAAGTCAACAGGTTCAGCAGCAGCGGTACCAACTGCCTCCGCCACATCAGAAGGCATCTGACCTAGGATGTTGGGCATTGGGTGCCCCACTACCAAGACTTTGGTAGATTTGGCAGAAAGCCAGAGGAGGGGGCAAGTGGTGCTTGCTGTGTGGAAGCAGGGAGGACCATATTCACCCATTTATTCATTCACTCTGCAGTGGGCACTCTTAACTGTCCGTGACTTATGTTTTTCTTTTCTGTAATAACCAAATCGTAGTTGGCATGTGGTTGCCAAGTTAGCCTATGTTTTTCAGCTTTTCTTGTAGTTAGGTGTCGTCATGTGGAATGGGAGAAGTGATTTGTGCCTCTTGCAGTGCTGAGACTTTTATGCCCGATATGCGTCTTCATGCTATTTTTTTCCTTTTCTACTGGTTGGAATCTATCAAGTCAACCTGGATATGCAGATGAAGATAATACCATGGGTCTCTGAATGACCACATGGAGCAAAGCCACCCACTGACATGGGATGCTCACTACTAATTTTTAGGTAAATAACAAACTATCTTTTTTCAGTCTTTGAATTATTGTTGAGTCTTTGTTTTATCATTTTACCCTAAACCTAAATCTGCGTATCTATCCAACAAATATTTACTGAACTATATATTATGTTCTGTGAAAGATGATGAGGTTACAATGGCAAGCTTAAAATTCACCAGGGGAAGCAGACAAAATATAATTATAATTGTGATACATGCTAAATCCTCCAGAGGAGAGATGCATGGTGAAATGAGAGTGTATATTCAGGGGAATCGATGCAGTCATGGGCATGAGCAAAGTCCTCTGTGAAAAAAATAATAATTGAAGTGTTCAGGAAGAGTGAGATTAATTTGTGGGTAGGAGGCAATCAGCAGAGATCATTCTGGGCAGAAGGGATAGCATGTCGAAAGGCCCCGGGGTAGCAGTTTGCATGGTACACCTGAGGATCTGAAAGAAGGCCGGTGTGGCTGACATGAAGGGAAAGAGCATTGTTCAAGCTTTGGCTGGAGAGACAGAACAAGGTCAAGCCCTGAGGGGATTCGTAAGCCAGATCTTCCTCTTTATCTTAAGAGCAAAGAGATTGTCATTAACTAAACAATGACTAGAGCTCTTTGAGAGTTAAAGCAGAGGGGTGACGTCAGAGTTGTACTTTGAAATGATTTCTTTGGCAGCTATGTGGGGAGCAAGGGGAGTTGAGAGAGTCTAGTTAGGAGGCGATTGCACTTGGGAACACATGCAGCAGATCCTCTGGGATTCCTGAATAATTAGAAGGTAAATTTGAGTTGGGGCTAGAATTCTCAAAGTTATGAGTAGGCATGAGCCAATGAAATACAATTTTGTGTTTGCAACCCTTGTTTTGCATGCAGGCTGATAGGCCGGAGAAGTTTGTATCACAAAAGTACAACTATAACATCTTTATTTAGTGAACCCCCAATTGAGGCACATGATCTGACAATGGGACAAATACTTGAAGTTTCAGTATACTTCTTGGAAAGTCTGGATTGTAGTACTGCTGGATTAAGTTGAGTCAGATTTGATGGCTCATACTTTCAAGTAGTTATAAAGAAACACTTTAGGTTATTTTGTACAACCTCAGGATGGGGCATGAACATCTTGATTGAGTGTGAACATTTAATGCATTCTTAAGATGCATTATCTACATGATATCAAATGGCTGATGAGTATCAAGTCATCGGATACTCAGAAGGCTCTTTTCTCTTTAATTTTTACATAATTGTCACTGATTTTGGCAGTCTGAGGCCCTGTGCAGTTTGAAGTCAATACTTTAGGCCCTCATTTTTTCTTCACTCTACAAAGAAGACTCTTGAGCTGCTATCAGAGGTTTTGTTCTTAGGTGGTGGTGTACAGTGTGTTCTGTGTTCTACTGTGACTCTGACATTAACTCTTTAATTGTAGTTTTTTCCTCTGGGCAAATTCATTGATGAAAAATCTAATCATGGTAATGATTTAAATTTTCATTATAGAAAAATTTAAAGAACTCAGAAATAAAACTGCATACCTACAACCAATGGATCTTTGACAAAGTCAACAATAACAAACAATGAGGAAAGGACCCCTGTTCAATAAATGATACTGGGATAATGGCTATCCATATGCAGAAGAATGAAACTGGAGGCCTACCTATCACTGTATACAAAAATTAACTTGAGATGGATTAAAGACTTAAATGTGAGACCTCACACTATAGAGATCCTAGAAGAAAACTTAGGAAGTATCCTTCTCAGCATTGGCCTTGGCAATACATTTATGACCAAGTCCTCAAAAACAATTGCAGCCAAACTAAAAGTTGACAAGTGAGACATAACTAAAGAGCTTCTGCACAACAAAAGAAACTATCAACAGAGTAAACAGACAACTGACAGTGCTATTTGCTAGCACTCTCCTGGTGGCAAGTGAAAGAAACTGAACTAGGGAAAGCAGAAAAGAGGATTTACTGGTTAACAGAACTGGAAGGGAGGGGTGGAGTCAACATTAGGGACAAATGGAACCAGGGACTTGAACATTGTGAGTTCTGTTCCTGCTTATCTTGGCTTCTCTGAGCATCAGCTTGTCTGCTCATGTTAGCTTTTCATGTGGCTGGAGCCACGGTTGCTATAGCTCCAGCCTCACACATTTACGGTTCCAAGACTAGAGAGGAAAGGTCCTCTCTCCTAAGCTCAAGTTTGAAAAACCAGGGGATAATTCTGATGGGCTGGATTGGAGTCACATGTCTATTCCTGGACCAATCACAGTGACCAAAGTGTGAGACTTTATGATTGGCCTGATTGGATCAAGTGCCTACCTCTTGGCACATGTTGAAAACACTCATCAGAACCACCTGGTTTGAAAAGGCATCTACCTAAAAATGCTGTTCTGGGCACTGTTTTGATACATTTTTCTTTGAAGTTTTCCTTCCCTCTATTTCCTTATATTTATGTATTTTTAAAATGACCTGAAGGACAGAGCCTCTGTTAGATCCTAATTGCTCTACCAAGTGGTTGCATCTCAATATCCTTAACAAAGGTGGGCAGTCAATGTCTTTCTCTTTTTTTTTGAGGCAGAGTCTTGCTCTGTCGCCTAGGGTGGAGAGCAGTGGTGATCTCGGCTCACTGCAACCTCTGCCTCCCGGCTTCAAGCGATTCTCCTGCCTCAGCCTCCCGAGTAGCTGGGATTATAGGTGTGCTCAACCACACCCAGTTAATGTTTGTATTTTTTGTAGAGATGAGGTTTCACCATGTTGATCAGGATGGTCTCGATCTCTTGACCTACTGATCCGACCGCCTCGGCCTCACAAAGTGCTGAGATTACAGGCGAGAGCCATGGCACCTGGCCCCAATGTCTTTTTTAACAAAGAGGGAGTGTTTAGGGCAGGCGCCCCAGGAGCCCAGGGCAGGGCTCAGGCCGGGTAGCCTGGGAAGCAGGGCCGATTGGATATGTGTGAAATGCAGGGCACACAGTAAATGGGCTGTAGTGGAAATCCTACATCTGTGATACTGGAGGGGTTTCTGTATTTCTGGCTGCTGGTAGATAAGAACCAGAGATTTCTGTGTGCTGAAAACTAGAACACAGAAAGATTGGTGCTTGTTATGAGGTGAGAGAGGGAAAGAGAGAAACTGTGCAGGTCTTGTTTCTCACCCTGTGCTCACCACCTTCGTCTCTCTTTGGGCATGTCTCTCAACTTAGAGGTTTGCTTGGGGGCTTCCCCAGCCAGCTCTGTGCTCCTCAAGGCAGGAAACAATGCTTGCCAATCTTTTTGACTCATTTTTAATCAGGACGGAAATTTAATCAGAATAATGCCAGGTACATGCAATTGTAAAAAAAAAAATCTATTAATTAGCTACCCACAGGTTTGCCTTCTCAAGTTAAATTTAAATCCTGAGGAGAAAATGACATACAGCTCTCTTCTGTACCTCCAGGTATGGAAACCACCACCTGGGATTAAAGCCTCAGTGAAGATGCTGCTTTGGAGGGATTCAGTTTTAGAGGAGAAAGGAGGTCATGCGAGCTCATTACTGGATCACTGAACTGGTAAGAATTATAAAGAGCTCTCTTTTTTCTTTTCTTGTATATGTGCACTACATGCATTTTTTTTGGTGTGACAACAGTGCTTATAAAGGACCAAACATTCACTCTACTAATGACAGTTGACATTTCTAGTCACCCGAGAAACAAGGATCCTTAATTTCAAGAGATGTGCATCAAGGTGGTACCAATGGGTACACAGTGTAGACTCTTTGGGGAACTGAACACTCGGAATGGACACAGGTTTTATTTAACTCAGAAACACACTTAACAACTGCAGTGGGACAGTTTGTCTGCAGTGTCTGACTACTCTTTATGACCATGACCTTGGTGCATTTATCTCCCCAGAATTCGATCAGGAGTAGCTCTTGCCTCAGCTGCGGCAAGTGTGCTGCCAAGTGGCTAGCCTATTACTGCGAACCTTGCTGAAATAAAGGTCTTGATTCAACAGTGCAGGGGTGGGATCAGAGATTCCACCAGTTTCCAGGTGGTGCCAAGGCTGCTGGTTCCAGGGTCATGCTTTGAGTAGCAAGGGACTAAGTCACAGACACAGGGGAGGTGAGAGCCCAGACACCTTATTTGTGTAGCTGATGTCAATGTCTGGGAGCTTCTGGTGCAGAGGATCCCAGACAAGCCCTAATTTGTTGAGTCCTATTTTTCCCCTTTTTATTTTCCCCCTCATTTCCATGGATTCCACAAGAGATGTGTCCTTTGAACAGAGCCCCTTTTCTGAGCTAATTTGAGGGGATTCTATCCTGTTCTTGCAGCCAGATGAGCCTTGCTAGGTCAAGAAACAGATACATCAGTATTTAGAGAAGAGTTCGCAGGTTAGGCGTGTATGAGGTACAAATAACCAGACTCTGTCTCCGCTGGCTATGGCCTGGCAACTTTCTCTTTCTTCCCTACCTCTCCTTCAGCCAGACACTTCAAGTCTGTGCCTTCAGGGCAAGACCTTCTTTTGACCCTGTTAACTTGCTCATTTCTCAAATCAGCTTGTCTGGTGAAGAGGTGTAGTTTCAAAATAGAAACACCTCCAGTACTGCAAAGTGAAAAAAGCAGAACATTTAGCTGTTTGATATAAAAACAATCTGAAAATACAGTAAGTGAATCCATGGTTAAAATGCTAAACAGTAAATTTATTTGCAAAGTGAATCACACGTCAGTTGTGCTTTCACTGTAGCCCAGAATAATTTGCTGTTATATCCACACTAAATAGAAAATAGCTTGTATGCTGTTATTTAAAATATTCACAAAATGGGGAGAAGACTAGAAAGAACTGAATGTATCAATGTGACTGCTCTGGGGCTGTTTTAATACTTGGCCTTGTATGGCACCCACACCCAGTTTGGCTCAGGCAATGAAAATGAAATGGACAAATATATTTGGTGACATAAATAACAGTAAAGTTAATAGATTCTACTCAGCACTTGGCATGTGACTGCAAAAGGAATTCAAATCCTTTGGGGTCACTGAAGACATACTGAGCACCCGCTTTTACGCAGGGAACTCTAATAAGTGTGGTAGGAGTTCAAAAGGAAGCAAAATGCTTCTTCTTTCCCTTTGGCTTTTATAGTCTAGGAAAAAAATGACAACAAATGTTTTTTTCTCCTCCCTCCATTTTCTATTAGCTGACAACTACATGAATCCTCTTTAAAAAAAAAAAAAAATTGATGGACTATCTCTCAAGTGGTGATATTTTAGTCTCAGCAACAGGCCAAGGAGTGAAGTGTTTTGAACAGACCATTTTCAGTGTATCATGATGATGGGATCCCATGATGCAGGTAACAGATCCCTCCTAAGGCCAGCCCCTTATTAGTTCATCCTTTCAGTTTACCCCAGCTTTCCTAATCAGAGCCATTCTTTGCTCAGATGACCATGGACACTTCTGGTGAAACAACCCTTTCCCTTTCCCTTTCCCTTTCTTTTATCCCCTACAACCTTCCTGAGAAATTTCTGCCTTGGCCTCTGCCAAGGGACCACCTGGCAAAGCACTATTAGGAGATACCTTGCAAAAATGATACAGCCTGAGAACTGGGGGAGCCCTGCTACTCACCAGCCACTCTCCCAGCACAGCTTCCTCAAAACTTTTTTTTGAAATGATGGTGTGTCATGGTGAATAAGAGCATCAATGTACCAGGACCAGGGATGCCATAAACTAAATTGTGCCCCATTCCTAAATTCATACGTTGGAGCCCTAACCCCTCATGTGGGCTCTACTGGAGATAGGATCTTGAAGGAGGTAATGAAGGTTAAATGGGGTCATAAGGCTGAAGCCCTGACCTGGGAGAATGGGTGCTCTTAGAAGAAAAGGAAGAGGTACCAGAGCTCTCTCTCACTATGTGAGGGCACAGTGGGAAGGCAGACATCTGCATGCTAGAAACAGAGCCCTCACTAGAACCCAGTTGTGCTGGCAGGCTGATCTTTGACTTTCAGCCTCTGCAAGAAAATAAATTTCTGTTGTTTAAGCCAGTGGTTCCCAACTTTTTTGACACCAGGATGGACTCAGGGAGGGGGTGAGATGGTTTTGGGATGATTCGTGAACATTGCAGTTATTTGCACTTTATTTCTATTATTATTACATTGTAATATGTAATGAAATAATTATACAACTCACCAAATGTAGAATCAGTGGGAGCCCTGAGCTTGTTTTCCTGCAACTAGTTGGTCCCATCTTGGGTGATGAGAGACAGCGACAGATCATCAGGCATTAGATTCTCATAAGGAACACACAACCTAGATCCCACACATGCACAATTCACCATAGGATGTGCACTCCTATGAGAATCTAATGCTGCTGCTGATCTGGCAGGTGGCAGAGCTCAGCTGGTAATTAAAGCAGTGGGGAGTGGCTGTAAATACAGATGAAGCTTAGCCCGCTTGTCTGACACTTACTTCCTGCTGTGTGGCCCAGTTCCTAACAGGCCATGCAGAGACTGGCATCAGTTTGTGGCCCTGGGGGCTAGAGGACCCCTGGTTTAAGCCACCAGTCTGTGGTACTTGGTTAGGGTAGTGCGAATATAATTAATACAAGGGAGACTCAGGGATGGAAAGGCAAGCTGAGGTGGGCAGGAGTGAGGCAACTGTGCACACTGCAGGCTGGGAACTGAGATGGTTCCCGGTAGAGGTCAGCTTCATCTGTTTCTTCAAACACTTTAAAATCCATGTCTGGGAACCATTTCACTTCTTATGGATGGGTAGCAAGAAAAGCTGCCTGCAACAAGATTTAATTGCAGTCTGGCAAGAACATTATTTTGTTTTAAACCACAAAGAATGTGGACTTCTTATGATACCGATAGTGAAAGAGTCACATAAAAATAGGCATTTGGCCTCAGAACCACAGTCTATGGCAGTTTAGGTTTGAATCCTGAAATTAATTTTTGACAGCCCCAATAAACTGCACATTGAGACCACACTTCCCTAACCACTCATGTGATCATTAGGGTTTCTACTTCTCAGGAGTTATTGGGAGGAAAACCAACTATCTCCAAGCTGCTGGGAGATGCACAGCCGCTGATAATTAGAAAGAAATAAAATCGATGACTAAATGAATGTGCAGTTTACACGCAAAGGTAACCTTTTATTCTTTCCAATTAGGCTTTCTCCTGTAGGCTTGGCAGATGAGGCTGTGTTATAAATAGAAGTGGTATTTTGTAGGGTTCTTCAAACTGAAGTGTACAGGAGGTCAAATTATAATCAAGGTAATATATATAAGTAATGAGCTGAGTCCACATTCCCAGGCATTTATACATTTATGGTAATAAATGAGTAAAGATGAAAAGAGAGCTTCTGGACAAATGCAGCAAAACAGTTACTTGTGTGGTTGGGGCACAGCAGCGTACCTCTTTGTAATGAACGCTTGCCAGTGATAATTGACTTCATTCGTTAATTGTATTCATGATATTAATGAGATCATTAGCATAACAGTCACATCCTATTCTCCTGTGGTCAAAGTCTAGGGAATTACAAGTTTGGGACACCTTGTTGCTATAGATATACTTATGCATCCCAATGATGTACAAATTTAAATGCCATCTGGGTTGACTTTTACAAGGACACCCTGAAACAATTCCTTGCCTGTGTTTAAAGGGGCTTTCTGAGAATTTGGGAGAGATCTTTTCTTCTCAGAGTAATGAGTTTCATATTTATGAGAAAGATCCAAATTTAGCTCCTGTCATCTTTTTCTCCCTTGAATTCTACTTATTAGTAAGACTTAGCCATGAGCTAAGAACCTGGGAGGAGGAGGAGAAAGTGGAAACAGCCATCTCAGTAAGAGAGGAAAGGGAAGTGATGGGGCTCAGGAGCATCGAAATATGGCACCTTTTGCATTTGAGAAAACTGCAGAAGGGGCATGTCTCCCTCACTTTACCCTTCCCCCTCTCCCCTGAAGCAGGTCATGAAACCTAGGAAGGGCACTCTCTGATTTTCTCAGATCCTTCTTCCCTGAAGGAGGTCCTAATATCCTCATTTAGGAGGTGCCCTCCCTATACCTGAAAGAAAGGAACATCCTTATCTCTGAAGACACAGGGACACAGAATAATCTGAACAAAGAAACAAACCTGCCTTGGTAATTTCTCCAAGTTTATTCCCATTAGGTCATATCTCCTTTGTCCAATCATATTTCCCCATGATTGTCCATTCTTCAACAAACCCAAATGTAAATGTATACAAGTTTCCCTGTTTCTTTGGGTCTTCATTTCTGAAGGCTCCTGGGTCACGTTAAACTTATATTAAATAAACATGTATGCTTTTTTCTTATTAACTAGGCTTTTCTTATAAGTGCCTCAGCCATGAACCTGGAGAAGGATAAGAAAAGAAATCTTTCTTCCCCTATAGTAGTTAGTAAAACTAACCCCTTCTGGCCTGGGGAATTGTGTGAAGAAAAATGCCTAGAGGTTCAGGAGATAGCGGGGAGATGGGTATGTTGGATAAGACCTTCAAGAATGGGGAGGAGAAGGTTTGTCTCAGTTTAGGTGTGAGACTCTGGAAGTGAACTGGATTACCGTCTTCTCCCAGGCAACTCTTGTACCAATTTATGTGGTGAGGTGTGGAGGAGACCCAGATGTGCCCATGTGCCTCTCCCAGCCCCAGGAGGGATAGTGAAAGGGACTGGACAAGATCCAAGCAAGCGTGCTTTAGAACCCAGCCAGATACAAGGAAGATGACCCCCAGCAGCTGGTTGAAGGATGTGGCAGAGCTCAAGTGAGAAACCAGGGAGAATCACCAGGCTATTGTGGAGCTGAAGGGGCCAGATCAGCCCAGTCTGGCCCAGCCTAGATTCCCCAGGAGACACTAATACCCTTCTAGATGTTGGCTGCTCCATGAGGGTCATTTTCCAGGAGCAGCACAGTCTAGGGATTATGCTGCAGGGGATGCCATGTGGAATCAAGGACCCTTTCCTGTCCTTGAAAATCATCTTGGGGAAGAGAAGAAGGAAGGAAGGAAGGAAGGAAGGAGGGAAGGAAGGAAGAAAGGAAAGAAAGAAAGGCATCTGAAAAACTGAACATTTATTCCAAAGACATCACCTGACCAAAAGATTCTGTTCAGATTTTAGGATGGCCTGTGGTTTTAGAATTCAACTAAAATCTCTAGTTCCCTCTCTCTGCTTGCAAGGGGAATGGGAAATTTAGAGAGATTAATTAATAAGAAAATAGTGAAACTTCATTTCTCTGGATTTATGAAGGTTGTGTAAGTGAATTGCAACCCCACCACATATCAAATTGCTATCAAGAGGCAACCTCTTTTGGTCCTTTATCTCTCCAGGACCATTCCAATTATTTGTAATAATTGCTCAGTATAATTATGTATGGGAAGGCCAGCAGGTCTGGAAATGGCTCCACGACTGCTCTGTCACCATGAACTAATTCTCAGGCACAATCTGAAGTTACTGAGATGCGGCCCTCCCCTGATTATCCCTGTGTGTATCCTTACCTGACCCCTTTTTCCTGATTCTGCTTGGTACCTGGGATTCCTCTGCTTTCCCCTATGACCTTGACATATGCCTGGTGGGGAAGCCACTCCATGTCCTCAGCTGCCTGGCAGGGCCCGTATGCTGGCCTTATCCTTGCAGTGCATTTTTCAGATGGGCACAAGGCGGCTAGGTGACTTGCCTAAGGTCATGCAGTTGGTGGCAAAGCCAAGGTTTAAACTCATGTCAGGTTTCATGGTCTCTGTGCCTAACCCTCCTTTTTGGATGCTGTACTCACCCAGACCCAGCTTTTCTGCACCCATTTGTTTGGAAAGGAAGCTAGTACACTGACAACTTAGCACAATATTTCAACTGACATGGATACATTTTGCTTTGAAGCCAACCTCATTGACACCTAATTTTTTCACTGTTAAATTATATTATCTGTTGTTTTCTATGATGGAAGTCTAAAATTCAGGGCAAGACTCTCAGGCGAATAGAGCTTATTCAGACTGTGGCCACTCCAATGACAGGGAAGTCCCTTGTTGTTGTGATCCCCAAATCCACAGAGAAAAGGTACAACAATGAGGTTGTTTGCACAATGCTGAGCAGTTAACTCCAAATGAGGTATTTTCTGTGTAACTCTCCTTGCACTCTTAGGTTGACAGTTCCAAATAAAGAAGTGAGGAGGTGTTTTTTTTTAGTGTCCAAGAGCACTCCCTCCACAGCTTGGTGGAAACCAAGTAGTGCTTTACAGAAGATCTTTAGATCCCCCTGAGCCAAGGGTGTCACATACCAAACTGAAGAGTCCCTGACCAGATGGGCCTTCAGCTGGTGGTTGTACAAGACAATCCCAACTTTGTGTGAATTCCTCATACAGGACTCTGCCAAATCCTTTCACACTATCCCTACAGATAGGAGGTTTAGTAAGAGGGCTGAGACAATGTGTGGGCCAAATGGGTCTGCTATTCTGCCCCCACACCTCTTTTAATTGCTTTCACTGGGTTCTAGGTGTGTTTGGTGGGTCTTTGGCCATCATCATGGTGCCCTTCTCAGGCTGGTCCCACTGTCCAAACATTTCCCAGTCTCCCCATTACTACCTTCTCTGAGTATTTTTAGCTATTTTGATGGATGGATGCTGTGATAGTTAATTTTACATGCCAACTTTGCTGGGCCATGGTGCCCAGATACGTGGTCAAACATTATTTTGGGTGTTTCTATGAGGCTGTGTTTGGGTAAGATTAACATTTATTTATTTATTTATTTTTTGAGAGACAGAATCTCACTCTGTCAACCAGGCTGGAATGTAGTGGCATGATCTTGGCTCACTACAACCTCCACTTCCTGGGTTCAAGTGATTCTCCTGCCTCAGCTTCTCAAGTAACTGAGACTACAGGTGTGCAGAACCATGCCCAGCTAATTTTTGTATTTTTAGTAGAGATGGGCTTTCATTGTATGTTGGCCAGTCTGGTCTTGAACTCTTGAACTCAAGTGATCTGTCTGCCTCAGCCTCCTGAAGTGTTGGGATTACAGGTGCGAGCCACTGTGCCCAGCTAAGATTAACATTTAAATTGGTAGACTTTGAGTCAAGCAGATTGCCCTCCCAAATTTCAGTGGGCCTTATCCAATCAGCTGAATGCCAAAATTGAACAAAATATTGACCTCCCCCAAACAAGAGGGAATTCTACCACGGCTTTTGGATGTGAACTGCAACATTAGCTCTTTCTGGGACTCCAGCCTGATTGTACACCTTGAAGATTTCAAACTTGCCAGCTTAACTACGCTAGCCAGTTTCTTAACTAAACCTCTTTCTATGTGAATTTATACCCTATTGGTTTTGTTTCTCTGTAGAACCCTCAATAAAAACCCAAACTGTTTTTCCTTCTCTCATTCTCATTGCAGAATACTTCCCCTCTGGTCACCAAAATATGTAGGGATTTCTCCCCACCAGCAAGAATCAGTTTTCCAGTGCATACGAGTAGGATGTTCTGTAATTCAACTCTAACACTGTCTACCCAGAGATAGCATTAGATCAGACAGCTTAGCTCCACAAGACTGCCCCACCCTTCAGATGCCAAGCACAAGTCCCAGGTTGTGACCTGTATTTCTGACCAACTGGCTTTATATAAATTGGGGGTTCTCACAGCCCTTTCCCTGGGTTTAATTTGCTAGAGCAGCTCACAGAACTTAGGGAAAAGCACTTTACTTATGTTTACTTATTGTCTCAGTCTGTTAGGACTGCCATAAAAAATACCTTAGATTGGGTAATTTATAAATAATCAACACATGTTTCTTACAGTTCTAGAGACTGGGAAGTTCAAGATCAGCAGATTCAGTGTCTGGTGAGGGCTACTCTCTGCTTCTAAGATGGCGTCTTCTTGCTGCATCCTCATATGGTAGAAGGGGCTGAAGGGGCTGGGGCACTCCCTTCATTTTCTTTTATAAGGGCATTAATCCCATTCACATGGGTGTAACTCTCATGACTTAATCACTTCCCCAAAGACACCACCTCTTATTGCTATTATCTTTAGGTTTAAGTTCCAACATAGGAGTTTGGGAGGGACACAGACATTCAAACCATAACACCTATTTATTATTAAGGATATTACAAAGAATACAGATGAACAGCCAGATGGAAGGGATGGAGGTCAGGGAGTGAGGCTAAAAGTTCCAATCCTTCAGTCATATGGTTGGTTCCACTAGTGATCAGCCCCTACCCTGAGGCTATCTAGGAACCCACCATCTGTCATCTCATTAGAACAGAAGATGCTCCTATCACCCGAGAAATGCCAAGGGATTTTTGACCCCTGTTCCAGAAGCTCCTACCACTCAGGAAATCATAGAGGTCTTAGGAAATCTGTGTCAGGAACTGGTTAGAGACCAAATATTAACTGCAGAACTGGTGACAGAGACCAAATGTGTATTTCTTCTTGTATCACAATATTACACTTGCTCTCTCTTACTCTCATGCTGTTTTTCTTCTCTTGAGGACCTCTTTGTAGCTTGAACTGGTTGGGGTTCACTTTGTCCCCACTCCCTTCAATTTCCATAGATCCACTTTAATCTCTTTGGGGTTTCCTAAAATATTTTATTTATTTTTTTATTAAAAATACAATTAATATTATATTTAATTGGCCAATCATAATTGTATATAAAAGTATTTTATTTAAAGGTTTCTGTGGCTAAAATATTTTGAAAATGCTGGAATAACATTTTTGATATAACAGCTTTTCCAAAATAACATGTTTGAATTAAAAATGTTTATAGTTCTCCAAACCTTAGTGACTTCTAGTGTAACCTACAAGACATAACTTAGTGAGAGGTTAAGGCCAGTCTAGTCTGGACCTCCATGGGCTGAACTCTGAGGGCAGTGCTAGACAGGGCCTTAGGTTTGCAGGCTTGGAGCACCTTTTCCATCTCTACCCCAATCAAACAAATAAAAAATATGTTATTATGTAATAATACATGTTCATCACCAAAACCAGCAGCATAGCATCTTCAGATCTCTCTCTGCTTCTGTTGTCACATCGCCTTCTCTCTTTGACCCTCTTGCTTCCATTTATAAAGACCTTTGTCATTACGTGGGTCCCGCTTGGATAACCAGGACAATCTTCCCATCTCAAGATTCTTAATCACATCTGCAAATGTCACAGATGTGACACATCTTTCGTCACAGGTAAAGTATTAACAGATTCTAACTACTAGGACATGGACATTTTGGGGGTTTTATTATTTTTTAGCCAGACAGGACTTATTCTAGAGTCTGGATAATAGATGGGAAGAAAGAAATGTATTGGACATGAGGGGAATGATTAAAGCAAGCTCAGAAAGTTGTTCAGAAATGGTTATTCAAAAATACAACCATACAGACGAACTCCACCCAGTTACAATGGAAGGCTTGCTGTCTCTTTCACCTCATCATCTGTATTCCTAAAACTTTATAAGATATGTGGATGTGACTTCTATGTCTGCAAACAATCATTCATATTAAGTTTGAAGCAAAGAGTTAATAAATTTGCTCAAAGTTATACAGCTTATTTACAAGATTATAACTTGAAGTTAATGGGATGGTTAAGCTGTTGCTTAGCTCGTAAGTCCCACTACCAATGCTCATGCTGCTTGTAGCATTGTTTATGTACCTAGAGCACAAATAAAAATGTAATTCTGAACATCTAAATACATATAAACACAGCAAGCTCCAGGTATCTCTCTTGATATACCTATATTCCTCCATCATATATTTGAAAATCTTCTCTATTTTCTTGTTTCTGCCTTTCTTTCTCCTTCCATGGTTCCAGTTTGAGTCCTAGGTTCTCTCTCTCACCCCAGGATTTAAACATATCTAGGGCACTGCTGAGTCATGGAGCCAGAGCTATCTGAGCCCTTTTTTTTTTTTAAATCACTGTACAGAGTCAGCATAGTGCCTGACACCTGATGGGCCCTCAATATTTGTTGAACAAATTAGGGAATGACCCTGTTAGCGGCAGAAACTGTGGAGCCCCATGAGAAAGAACTCAACCGAGGGGAACAGGGAGTCAGGCACACAATTTTAGTGCAATATAAAATTTCCAGGCTGGGTGCAGTGACTCACAGCTGTAATATCAGCATTTTGGGAGGCTGAGGTGGGAAGATTGCTTGAGCCTAGGAGTTGGAGACCAGCCTTGGCAGTGTTCACGCCAAGGGCTTGAGACAGTAGCTGTCTTGCCCCAACTTGGTTGCTGGACCTGTGCTGCTCTACCCCTGCTCTCAAGGGCTGTCGAGTTGAGGCAAGAATGGCTAAGCCACTGAGGCAAAAAACAGAATGCAGAGTAAGGGCTTGCAGTTTATGAGGACATTGTGCTGACTGCTTCATATCCCACTTAGTCTCTGTGTAGGCAATAGGCTTGCTGCAATTGAGGTGCCTGAGAGGGGCAAGAGACTCCTGCCCATATTTTCTCAGGAGCTGTGCCTTTGCTCTACCTCCTGATGGAAAGCATAATTAACAAGCCACCTTTAAGGAACCATTGTTTGCTTGCACTGTGTATCTTTGAAAAACACACATTAACTCTTAAACTGCTTTGTAAGCTATTATCACAAGCCCCCTTGAAAATGCTTTGTGAGCTGTTATCACAAGCCCCTGATAACTATTTTTACGTGATTTCTGTTTTCTTTTCTGTTTGCCCCCTTTTTCTGCTGAGCTAAGGTAAATGTAACAAGAAAAAAGGTATAAAAGCTGTAACCTACAAAAATAAAGTGCTGTGTGCTGCTTGACTACACGCAGACCTCCAGACTCTACTTTCCTGTATTCTTTCTTTTCCACGCGCTCTCTCCCTCAGGTTGAACGAGACATCTACGTTGCTGGTCTCGGGGACTCCCGCGGGTCGGTATTCCCCTGGCAGACATGCCGGACCCCGACACAGCCTGGTCAAAATGGTGAAACCCGGTCTCTATAAAAAAATAAAAATTATCTGGGTGTGGTGGCACATGTCTGTAACCCCAGGTACTTGGGAGGCTGAGGTGGGAAGAATGCTTGAGCCCAGGAGGTTGAGGCTGTAGTGAGCTCCAGCCTGGGTGACAGAGCAAGATTTTGTCTCAAAAAAAAAAAAAAAAAAAAATTCCAGGCAGAAAGATCTCTTTGGGGTTTCCTAAAATATTTTATTTATTATTTTTGTTACAAATACAATTAATGTTTAATTAGTCAATCATATTGTATATAAAAATATTTTATTTAAATAAAGTTTTCTGTGGTTAAGATATTTAAAAAATGCTGACAGTCCAGTTTTCGATCTGTTGCTCAGATTGCCCTGTGCCCCACTGCGAACTGTGTTCTTGGAAGAAGAACCTGAAGTTAAAATTCATTAAAGAATTTGGATGATACCAGGAGGACCTGGGAACACTGCTTCAGAGACCGTGGTATTAGACACTCAACCCAAAGTGGCCACATCTTAATGTGACAGGGATGCAGATGGTGCTTCTATGTTAGGGCACCATTGACCTAGCATCATGCTGCAGTTAGAATCTGCAGTAGCTTTGGCCCAGGAGGGTAGCATTAAGGGCTGTAGTATTGGCTAAGTGACTCTGAGGAGCACAGTGGGAGCTTGACACCAGCAACAACCACAAGGCTCCTTCCATGAGTCTTGGGAGCCTCAGCCTCAGTTATTACTACGTGGCCACTGAAAGGCCTGAGCTCCTGGGAACACACAGGACATCTCCATGGCTCCTGGAAACACCAAGGGGAAGTGGAGGGACCACAATAGTGTGTGAAGATAAAATCAGAGAAATGCTGTTCTCTTTAATGCGATCTTTTTTTTACCTTTCAGACCAGGCTTGGGAAAACACAGGTAAGGCATCAATAAGATCAGTATTAGATGTGCAAATAATATTTACTCATAATAGCAATATAGGTAGATTACATATATATATATTATGTTTTAACATCAATATGCCCAAATAAGCAGTATTATATATATTATAACCATCAGATATATGCCCGTGTGTGTGTGTTGTGTGTAAATGTATACATAAACAGAAATCAATTGGTGACTGGAGTTTTTACTGTCATAGATACTGATTAGCTTGGTCACATGCAGAAAAATGTGAAAACAGTAAAGGTCACTAAAAAGCAACCAGTGGGCCAACCTAATTTGAATATGGTCAGGCTAATATCATGAAGCCCATTGCACTTGTGGAGAGTGTAAAAAATAGCACCAGAAGATATTGTAAGGCATCAGATTTTTTTTTTTACTGTTGCTTTTTCTTTTTCCTTTTTTTTCAGTAAGAAGGGATAGAAGAAAAATGTAAAAATTACCTTGGGTGCCAGGATTTACTGTATTTTTTCAAAGTAAAGCTAACATACTTAATGGTTCTAACTGTTTTTCTGAGTCTGAAAAGAAAGATATGATAATTTTTCACAGATGGAATTCCCAACAGTATTACGTGTTCTTTATAAAGAAGAAAAATTTCATAGACCTTTAATATCAAGAATTATAGAAGATCATGAATGGTATTTCCATAGTTAATTTAGAAAAATGTGGCATTTTGTTTTGTTTTGTTTTTCTGTTTCTTTCCTAGTTTCCAGGGAAAGAGATAATAGTTTTAATTTTGAGGTGTGTTTTGGAGGGAGGATATTTGTCTGGCAGAGGGAAGGCAACCCTGTCACTCTGTTTTGAATCTGGGAGGTCAATGTGTTTGTGTGAGTATGTGGGTGTGTGTAATTATTTGTGACTGTAGGGTATTTGGAGGTTTCATATCTCAAAGGTAGAGAAGGAGAATGGCTTGTGTGTGGTTTGATCCCCAAGAGCATAAGGAGGAATGGAGGATTGGAGATTCTGAGGGTGACAGAGACCTGAGCCTTCCAGAGCAGGACACCCAGATGTGGCAGAACCTTGTGTAGTGTATTAGTTTTCTACTGATGCTTAGAATAGATTACTGTAAACTCAATGACTTAAAACAATACAAATTTGTTACCTTACAATTCTGTATGCTTGAAGTCTAGCGGGCTCACCTGAGGCTCATCAGGCTAAAATCAAGGTGTTGGGAGTGCTGCTTTCCTTTCTGGAGGCTCTAGGGGAGAATCTATTTCCTTGCTCATTCACATATTATAGGCAGAATTGAATTCCTTGTGGTTGTAGGACTGAAGTCCCCAATTCTTTGCTGATTGCCATCGGAAGGCTGTTAGCTTTCAGAGGCTACCTGCATTTCTTGGCTCCTGGTTCTTTGCCTCCATCTTCAAAGCCAGCAATGGCAGGGCTTGTCCTCAGGTTTTGAATCTTTCCTGCTTCTTTTTCCACCTCATCTCTGATGAACTGTTCTGCCTTCCTCTTTCATTTTTAAGGGCTCATGTGAATACATTGGTGCCACTGGGTAATCCAGGATAATCTCCCTATTTTAAGGTTTGCAACCTTAAGTTTATCTGCAAAGACCCTTATGCCATATAATGTAGCACACAGGTGTAACACAAGAAGGTACAGATCTTGGGAGTCAAAATTTTGCCTGCCATGCATAGGAATGACTATTTGGGTTACTTTTTAGACCGAGGCCTTAAGAATCTCAGTGATCATCCCTTTGGCCAAACTTGGTACAGAGGGTACAAAGATGTCAGTGGAGCTGGCCACTCTTGAATGACTCTTAAGGGCCTGGGAAGGAGTCACAGCAGTGGTGACATGATAAGCCCAAGTATTCTTCTCCGATCCAAAGGTAGAGGATTCTGAAAAATGATTGGAATTAGACTTCTGGCCAAACTTGGAGGGCTGGGGTATGTAGCAATTAGGATGCTTTTAGCTACAAATAGCAAAAGCTTGGGTTCAGCTCGCTTAATAATGAGACTGTTATTGTAGGGCACACAAAGTGTAAAGGTAGGGGGCTAAAGAATTGGTTAACGCTGTGGCTTAAAAATGCCGTCACCTAGATTCTTCTCTCTTTCTTCTCTACCATCTTAAACTGATTGGTCTTGTCTTCAGGCTATGGTCCTTCAGGCTGCGGTTTTAAGTTGCTGTCTTGGTTTCACATCTAGAGATGCCTGTATCCAATGGAGAACAGACCATCTCCTTCTGTGTCTCCTTGAAAGATGGAAGCTTCCTGCTTTCCTGGGTGTCTCAGGCCAGAGCTGCACCCCATCCCCCTTCTGACAAGGTGCCCTGTTGGGACCACTCAGGATTCACTCACCTGGGCTAGAGCTGGGATGGCAAATGATGGGCATCTGAAAAAAAATCAGGGTTTGGCTACAGAGGACATTGGAGTGGATGTTGTGCTGGCCACCAATGGTGTCCATGACAGGGAGAGGGTCAGATATAATTAGATTTGGGAAAATGAAGAAAAATAAATGTGACATTTATTATATTTCTATACAGCATCAGTGATCACATTAATCTTACTGCCATGAGCAGGGAGACCTTGTCAGAGCATTTAAGAGACTTGCTCAGAGCTACACAGCAGGTAAATGGGGAGTCATGGCTTCAACCCAGGTTTTCTGATTCAAATTAACTTCTCTTTCCACTACCCTGAAATTGTATTATAGTAATTGAATAGATCATTTTTTATACCAAAATTATACCATATTCTTCAACTATGCATTTTGACTTCTGAAACATGCCTATTTCTAAACCACCTATTATAGTTTTGCCTAGGTCTTAAACAGATACAAAATTAATACATTGGAGGAAGATAAATTTCTCCCTGCCTCAAACACTGTATGTTCACATTAGGAGAGATGACTGCAAGAGAAGAGAGAGTCAAGACATTTGTGGATCTTTAGTTTAGCATTCAGTGGGAAATTGTTTTAAACTTTTCATTTTTTTCTCAAGAAAAAAATTTAACAAGAGGCAAAACTACTAAATTTAAAGTTGCATTTAAAATGTCATCCTCAAATAAACAAGAACAAAACTGTAGGGAAATGGATTTTCTAAACTCTGCCTCAAATCACATTTAGCTGAGAAAAAAATGGGAGAAGTTTTCGCATAAAATATAATTATTGGGGAGCCAATAAGATTCAGAAAACAAAGGTTAAATAAGAAAAGACATTCTGAGCCAGAATAGTAATAAGTAGAAGTAGCAAGTCAGTGTATTTCAGCAAGAACACATTATTTTGTATTTTTTTTTTTTTTTTTTTTTTTTTTTTTAAGAAATGGGATCTCGCTATGTTGCTGAAACTGCATTTGAACTCCTGGGCTCAAGCAAGCCTCCTGCTTCAACCTCCTGATTAGCTGGGACTGCAGGCATGTGCCACTGCACCCACCTCTTGTATGGAATTTTTTATATGGAATGTTTAATACATAAACTATTCAAATCACTGAATGCTTGCAAGGAATCCATTGCACCTGGAAATTAAATCAGGCTATCTCTTCACATAAAAGTAGAGAAAGCACTAAACAGACTAAAGAAAATTACCTCTCTACCCTTGCCTCCTGCTTTCTGTTAGTCTTATATGAAGCTTTTAAGGGATAGTCAGCTGCACAAAAGCAACATCTGCTTGACAGATTTCCTTTAGTCCTGGAGTCCACCATTCCGTTCTATCTCACTGAACATGTTTATTGGAAAGTATGAGCAGATTCCAGTGGAAGCACAGATGCATTTATTTAGCTTCTTACTTTTTTGGAACTGCTCTTTTAAAATGAAGGCAAGAGTTTTGGGGCTGTTTACAATGAGTGGCAACGTCCACTTGTGGGAAATGTTGAATGATGGATAATGTAACAGCTACAGTGAGTATTTGGCAGAATGGAAAATGTTCTAGATTTAGCTCCCTTGCATGCATGTCCAGAGGATGATTAGCACTTTGGCATGGTGAGGTCGGTAAGTTATTTACTAGCCAAAACACTCTCCAAGGTCAGAAAGTTAACTTTTGATTGTCTGTTGTGTTTTTAAAGATCTGCTGGCACAGGTCTTTGAGGTTTCCTTTTGAAGGTAATTTTCTGAATTAATGGGTTTCTAACTGTGTCTATGGCTAGGTAAATGAATTTCAGTAAAAATAAAGAAGATTGTATTTTTAAAAAAGACATTTACTGATTATCTAGTAATATATATCAATTGTTAAGACACATTTCTTCTCCCATTGTGGTAGTAACTATTAGCTTCACACATATAATTGCCAATAATTGACAGTTTTTTTACCTTGAAGGCTATTTTATATGGTCCAATTGAATATATACTATATTTCAATTCCAACCAATACTTTAACAAATATTAAGTTCCTACTGAGGTACTATGTTAAATGTTGAAGTTACAAGGATGAACAAAGCAGTCATGAGTCTTGTCTTCACAAAGCTTACAGTCTAGAAGGAGCGGCTGGCAGACAATTAAACCACTGCTTTGATAGGGGCAGAACAGTAGCTGCATGAATTTAGAGCAAGGGAAGCTAATACATTTTAGAGTGGTCAAAAGAATCTTCCCAGAAGAATGAAAGCTAAGCTGAACTTGAAAGATGAGTAAGAATTAAATGGAAGAGTAGAACACGGTGAAGAGGCTCCTGGCAATGGGAACACAGTATGAAGGCAGGGAGGTAAGAGCAATACGGTGGGATCTGTGACATGACAGGGGAGCTGAGCAACACTGAGTGGAGGGGGCCGTGTAGAGAGATGATGCTGGGAGGGAAGAAGGGCCCCATGGTGAAGAGAAGAATCTGGTAATTCTATAATAAAATATTTACCTCTTTATTCTGAAGGCATGAAGAAACTATTGGATAAGGAATGACATGATCATAATGGTGCTGTAGAAGAAGGACCACGTGGTTGCTGTGTAAGCATAGGTTGGAATCTGGGAAGTCACCTAGGAGGCCATTCCTGGAATCCAGGCAATGAAAGATGGTGGCCTGTACTGGGGCAGTGAACATGGGGATGAAACATGGAAGACTCTGTGAGCTGCTTGGGAGGCAAGCTGATGGGTCTTGGTGATTAGCTGGGGTATAGGGGTGGTGTGACAGAGAGATGGGAAGGAGAATTGCTCTCTGAATGTAGAACTACTTCTGGGCCACTGGAATTTTCACTGGCCACAATGGTTTGACTTCTCAAATGACTCAGTGGACTGCAGTATCACAACTTGCCACCGGGTGCTGTTCTCTAACATCTGAATTCTAGCTTAAAAACTCTCTAGGAAGTTTTGGGCTATGTAATAGTTATAGATTTTAGCTTTGACAATTCCAAAATGTGTGCATGAAATTTATTTAACATGGAGGAATACCAGCAGAGTTTTCTTATTTGAAATCTGATGATAAAAGTTTCAGTTTATAGCTCAATCCTATGGATGTGATAAGATGTTAGTCTTTAACTCAGTTTCATGTTCTGCTTAGAGACAGCCTGGATTTGAATCCAGTAAAGCTAGAAAAGGGGTAAAGCCAGTCCATTGTTAGAAGACTGATTCTTTAAAAAAAAAAAAGGGCCTGGATTTTCATTTTACAGACATCAGTTCAATTAGGTCAGTGATTTCAAGATGGCTCTTTCTCCTAGACTAGGAGGAAATGTGAAGGGAACACTTATTTATTGAGTACCTATTTTTTTTTCACATTAAATTTTAGTTTAGTCCCCACACCAACCTTTTGAGGTAGATTTTGTATCTCTATGTTATAGATGAAGAAATCTAGGGCAAGGCAGATTAATTGACATGCCCAAGGTTACCTAGCTGCCAAACAACAGAACTGAGGCTTGATTTCTTTCTTTTTTTTTTTTTTTAAATTTATTGTACTTTAGGTTCTGGGGTACATGTGCAGATCATGCAGGATTGTTGCATAGGTACACATATGGCAATTTGGTTTGCTGCCTCCATCCCCATCTCACCTACATCTGGCATTTCTCCCCATGTTATCCCTCCCTAACTTCCCCAACCCTCCTCTGTCCCTCCCTTGGCCTCCCCAAACAGACCCCAGTGTGTGATGCTCCCCTCCCTGTGTCCATGTTTTCTCATTGTTCAATACCTGCCTGTGAGTGAGAACATGCAGTGTTTGATTTTCTGTTATTGTGTCAGTTTGCTAGGAATTATGGTTTCCAGATTCATCCATGTCCCTACAAAGGACACAAACTCATCATTTTTTTGGCTGCATAGTATTCCATGGTGCATATGTGCCACATTTTCTTTGTTCAGTCTATTGTCAATGGGCATTTGGGTTGGTTCCAGGTCTTTGCTATTGTAAACAGAGCCACTGTGAACATACGTGTGCATGTGTCTTTATAATAGAATGATTTATAATCCTTTGGGTATGTACCTAGTAATGGGATTGCTGGGTCAAATGGAATTTCTATTTCTAGGTCCTTGAGAAAGTGCCACGCTGTCTTCCACAATGGTTGAACTAATTTACATTCCCACCAACAGTGTAAAAGTGTTCCTGTTTCTCCACATCCTCTCCAGCATCTGACGTCTCCAGATTTTTTAAGAATCACCATTCTAACCATCATGAGGTGGTATCTCAATGTGGTTTTGATTTGCGTTTCTCTAATAATCAGTGATGATGAGCATTTTTTCATGTTTCTTGGCCTCACATATGTCTTCTTTTGAAAAGTGTCTGTTCATATCCTTTGCCCACTTTTGCATGGGTTTGTTTCTTTTCCTTGTAAATCTGTTTTAGTTCTTAGTAGATTCTGGATATTAGCCCTTTGTCAGATGGGTAGATTGCAAAATTGTTTCCCATTCTGTTGGTTGCTGGTTCACTCTAATGATTGTTTCTTTTGCTGTACAGAAGCATTGGAGTTTAACTAGATCCCATTTGGCTGTTTAGGCTTTTGTTGCCAATGATTTTGGTGTTTTAGTCATGAAGTCTTGTCTATGCCTGTGTTTTGAATGGTTTTGCCTAGGTTTTCTTCTAGTGTTTTTATGGTGTTTGGTCTTATGTTTAAGTCTTTAATGTATCTGGAGTAAATTTTAGTGTAAGGGGTCAAGAAGAGGTCCAGTTTCTGCTTTCTGCATAGTGCTAGCCAGTTCTTCCCAACACCATTTATTAAACAGGGAATCCATTCCCCATTGCTTGTTTTTTTTTTGTCAGGTTTGTCAAAGATCAGATGATTGTAGATGTGTGACATTGCCTCCAGGGCCTCTGTTCTGTTCCATTGATCTATATCTCTGTTTTGGGACCAGTACCATGCTGTTTTGATTACTGTAGCCATGTAGTGTAGTTTGAAATCAGGTAGTGTGATGCCTCTGGCTTTGTTCTTTTTGCTTAGGATTGTCTTGGCTATGCAGGCTCTCTTTTGTTTCCATATGAAGTTTAAGTTGTTTATTTCCAGTTCTGTGAAGAAGGTCATTGGTAGCTTGATGGGGATAGCATTGAATCTATAAATTACTTTGGGCAGTATGGTCATTTTCATGATTTTGATTGTTCCTAACCATGAACATGGAATGTTTCTACATCTGTTTGTGTTCTCTCTTATTTTGTTGAGCAGTGGTTTGTAGTTCTCCTAGAAGAGGTCCTTTACATCCTTTGTTAGTTGTATTCCTAGGTAGTTTATTCTCTTTGTAGCAATTATGAATGGCAGTTTGTTCTGGATTTGGCTCTCTTTCAGTCTCTTATTGGTATATAGAAATGCTTGATTTCTGCACATTGATTTTGTATCCTGAGACTTTGCCAAAATTGCTTATCAGTTTAAGGAGATTTGGGGCTGAGATGATAGAGTCTTCTAAATATACAATCATGTCATCTGCAAAAAGAGACAATTTGACTTTCTCTTTTCCTAATTGAATACGCTTTGTAGTTTTTTCTTGCCTAATTGCTCTGGCTAGAACTTCCAATACTATATTGAATAGGAGTGGTGAGAGAGGGCATCCTTTTTTAGTTCAGGATTTCAAAGGGAATGCTTTCAGTTTTTGCCCATTCAGTGTGATATTGGCTGTAGGTCTGTCATAAATAGCTTGTATTTGTTTTGAGATATGTTCCTTCGATACCTAGTTTATTGAGAGTTTTTAGCATAAAGGGCTGTTGAATTTTGTTGAAGGCCTTCTCTTCATCTGTTGAAATAATCATGTGGTTTTTGTCTTTGGTTCTGTTTATGTGGTGGATTACCTTTATAGACTTGTGTATGTTGAACTAGCCTTGCATCCCTGAAATGAAGCCTCCTTGATCACGATGGATAAGCTTTTTGATGTACTGTCGCAATCGGTTTGCCAGTATCTTACTGAAGATTTTTGCAACTATGTTCATCATGGATATTAGGCTGAAGTTTTCTTTTTGTTGTTGAGTCTCTGCCAGGTTTGGGTATCAGGATGATGTTGGTCTTATAAAATGATTTGGGAAGGATTCCCTCTTTTTGTATTGTTTGGAATTGTTTCAGAAGGAATGCTACCGGCTCTTCTTTGTACATCTGGTAGAATTCAGCTGTGGACACTTCTGGGCCTGGGCTTTTTTTTGGTGGGTAGGCTATTAATTGCTGCCTCAACTTCAGCCCCTGTTACTGGTGTTTTCAGGTTTTGTCTTCCTCCTGGTTTAGGCTTGGGAGGATGCAGGTGTCCTGGAATTTGTCCATTTATTCCTGGTTTACTGATTTATATGCATATAATTGTTTGTAGTAATCTCTGATGGTAGTTTGTATTTCTGTGGAATCTGCGGTGATATCCCCTTTATCATTTTTTATTGCCTCTATTTGATTCTTCTCCCTTTTCTTTTTGATTAATCTGGCTAGTGGTCTGTCTATTTTGTTGATCTTTACAAAAAATCAGCTTCTGGATTTATTGAGTTTTGATGGGTTTTATGCGTCTCTATCTCCTTGAGTTCTGCTCTGATCTTAGTTATTTCTTGTCTTCTGCTAGCTTTTGAGTTTTTTGGTCTTGCTCCTGTAGCTCTTTCATTTTTGACAATAGGGTGTCGATTTTAGATCTTTCTTTCTTTCTTTTTAAATTGCATTTAAGGTTTTGGGGTACATGTGCAGAACATGCAAGATAGTTGCATAGGTACACACATGGCAGTGTGTTTTGCTGCCTTCCTCCCCTTCACCCACATTTGTCATTTCTCCCCATGCTATCCCTCCCTAACTCCCCTCAACTGTCCCTCACCTATTTCCCCCAATAGATCCCAGTGTGTAGTACCCCCTTCCCTGTGTCCATGTGTTCTCATTGTTCATCACCCGCCTATGAGTGAAAATATGTGGTATTTCATTTTCTGTTCTTGTGTCAGTTTGCTGAGAATGATGTTCTCTAGATTCATCCATGTCCCTACAAAGGACACGAACTCATCATTTTTGATTGCTGCATAACATTCCATGGTGTATATGTGCCACATTTTCCCAGTCCAGTCTATCATCGATGGCCATTTGGGTTGGTTCCAGGTCTTTGCTATTGTAAACAGTGCTGCAATGAACATTCGTGTGCATGTGTCCTTATAGTAGACCGATTTATAGTCCTTTGGATATATACCCAGTAATGGGATTGCTGGGTCAAATGGAATTTCTATTTCTAGGTCCTTGAGGAATGGCCACACTGTCTTCCACAATGGTTGAATTAATTTACACTCCCACCAGGAGTGTAAAAGTGTTCCTATTTCTCCCCATCCTCTCCAGCATCTGTTGTCTCCAGATTTTTTAATGATCGCCATTCTAACTGGTGTGAGGTGGTATCTCAATGTGGTTTTGATTTGTATCTCTCTAATGACCAGTGATGATGAGCATTTTTCATATGTTTGTTGGCCTCATGTATGTCTTCTTTTGTAAAGTGTCTGCTCATATCCTTTGCCCATTTTTGAATGGGCTTGTTTGTTTTTTTCTTGTAAATCTGTGTGAGTTCTTTGTAAATTCTGGATATCGGCCCTTTGTCAGATGGGTAAACTGCAAAGATTTTTTCCCATTCTGTTGGTTGCCGATTCACTCTAGTGACTGTTTCTTTTGCCGTGCAGAAGCTGTGGAGTTTGATTAGGTCCCATTTGTCTATTTTGGCTTTTGTTGCCAATGCTTTTGGTGTTTTGGTCATGAAGTCTTGCCTACTCCTATGTCCTGAATGATTTTGCCTAGATTTTTCTTCTAGGGTTTTTATGGTGCCAGGTCTTATGTTTAAGTCTTTAATCCATCTGGAGTTAATTTTAGAGTAAAGTGTCAGGAAGGGGTCCAGTTTCTGCTTTCTGCACTTGGCTAGCCAGTTTTCCCAACACCATTTATTAAATAGGGAGTCCTTTCCCCATTGCTTGTTTTTGTCAGGTTTATCAAAGACTGTATGGTTGTAGATATGTTTTGTTGCCTCCAATGCCTCTGTTCTGTTCCATTGGTCTATATTTCTGTTTTGGTACCAGTACCATGCTGTTTTGATTACTGTAGCCTTGTAGTATAGTTTGAAGCCCAGTAGTGTGATGCCTCCTGCTGTGTTCTTTTTGCTTAGAATTGGCTTGGCTATGCAGGCTCTCTTTTGGTTCCATATGAAGTTCAAGTTTTTTCCAGTTTTGTGAAGCAAGTCAATGGTAGCTTGATGGGGATAGCATTGAGTCTGTAAATGACTTTGGGCAGTATGGCCATTTTCATGATATTGATTCTTCTTTACCATGAACATGGAATGTTTCTCCATCTGTTTGTGTCCTCTCTTATTTCGTTGAGCAGTGGTTTGTAGTTTTCCTTGAAGAGGTCCCTTACGTTCCTTGTAAGTTGTATTCCTAGGTATTTTATTCTCTTTGTAGCAATTGCGAATGGCAGTTCATTCTTGATTTGGCTCTCTTTAAGTCTGTTATTGGTGTATAGGAATGCTTGTGATTTTTGCACATTGATTTTATATCCTGAGACTTTGCTGAAGTTGCTTATCAATTTCAGGAGTTTTTGGGCTGAGACAATGGGGTCTTCTAGATATACTATCATGTCATCTGCAAATAGAGACAATTTCTCTTCCTCCTTTCCTATTTGAATACACTTTATTTCTTGCCTGATTGCTCTGGCGAGAACTTCCAGTACTATATTGAATAGGAGTGGTGAGAGAGGGCATCCTTGTCTAGTGCCAGATTTCAAAGGGAATGCTTCCAGTTTTTGCCCATTCAGTATGATATTGGCTGTTGGTTTGTTGTAAATATCTTTTATTCTTTTGAGATACGCTCCATCAATACCAAGTTTGTTGAGAGTTTTTAGCATAAAAGCCTGTTGAATTTTGTCAAATGCCTTCTCTGCATCAATTGAGATAATCATGTGGTTCTTGTTTTTGGTTCTGTTTATGTGGTGAATTACATTTATAGACTTGCGTTTGTTGAACCAGCCTTGCGTCCCGGGGATAAATTCTACTTGATCATGATGGATAAGCTTTTTGATGTGCTGTTACAATTGGCTTGCCAGTATTTTTTTGAAGATTTTTGCATCTATGTTCATCATGGATATTGGCCTGAAGTTTTCTTTTCTTTTTGGATCTCTGCCGGGTTTTGGTATCAGGATGATGTTGGTCTCATAAAATGATTTGGGAAGGATTCCCTCTTTTTGAATTATTTGGAATAGTTTCAGAAGGAATGGTACCAGTTCCTCTTTGTGTGTCGGGTGTGAACCCATTTGGACCTGGGCTTTTTTTGTGTGGTAGTCTATTAGTTGCTGCCTTAACTTCAGACCTTCTTATTGGTCTGTTCATAGTTTTGGCTTCCTCCCAGTTTAGGCTTGGGAGGACACAAGTGTCCAGGAATTTATCCATTTCTTCCAGGTTTACTAGTTTATGTGCATAGAGTTGTTTGTAATATTCTCTGATGATGGTTTGAATTTCTGTGGAATCTGGTGATTTCCCCGTTATTGTTTTTTATTGCATCTATTTGGTTATTCTCTCTTTTCTTATTTCATCAGTCGGGCAAGTGGTCTGTCTATTTTGTTGATCTTTTCAGAAAAACCAGCTCTTGGATTTATTGATTTTTTGAAGGGTTTTTCATGTCTCTATCTCCTTCAGTTCTGCTCTGATCTTAGTTATTTCTTGTCTTCTGCTAGGTTTTGAGTTTTTTTAATCTTGCTCTTCTAGCTCTTTCATTTTTGACAATAGGGTGTCAATTTTGGATCTCTCCACTCTTCTCATGTGGGCACTTATTGCTATATATTTTCCTCTAGAGACTGCTTTAAATATGTCCCAGAGATTCTGGTATGTTGTGTCTTCATTCTCGTTGGTTTTGAAGAACTTCTTTATTTCTGCCTTCATTTCATTGTTTATCCAATCAACATTCAGGAGCCAGTTGTTCAGTTTTCATGAAGCTGTGTGGTTCTGAGTTAGTTTCTGAATTCTGAGTTCTAACTTGATTGCACTATGGTCTGAGAGACCGTTTGTTATGATTGCAGTTGTTTTGCATTTGCTGAGGAGTGCTTTACTTCCAATTATGTGGTCAATTTTAGAGTAGGTGTGATGTGGTGCTGAGAAGAGTGTATATTCTGTGGATTTGGGGTGGAGTGTTCTGTAAATGTCTATCAGGTTTGCTTGTTCCAGGTCTGAGTTCAAGCCCTGGATATCCTTGTTAATTTTCTGTCTGGTTGATCTGTCTAATATTGACAGTGGAGTGTTAAAGTCTCCCATTATTATTGTGTGGGAGTCTACGTCTCTTTGTAAGTCATTAAGAACTTGCCTTATAAATCTGGGTGCTCCTGTATTGGGTCCATATACATTTAGGATCGTTAGCTCTTCTTGTTGTATCAATCCTTTTACCATTATGTAATGTCCTTTTTTGTCTCTTTTGATCTTTGTTGCTTTAAAGTCTATTTTATCAGAGATGAGAATTGCAACGACTGCTTTTTATTTTGCTCTCCATTTGCTTGGTAAATCTTCCTCCATCCCTTTAGTTTGAGGCTTTGTGTATCCTTGCCTGTGAGATGGGTTTCCTGGATACAGCACACCGATGGGTTTTGGCTTTTTATCCAATTTGCCAGTCTGTGTCTTTTGATTGGTGCATTTAACCCATTTACATTTAGGGTTAATATTGTTATGTGTGAATTTGATACTGCCATTTTGATGCTAGCTGGCTGTTTTGCCTGGTAGTTGATGCAGATTCTTCATTTTGTTGATGCTCTTTAGCATTTGGTATGTTTTTGGAATGGCTGGGACTGGTTGTTCCTTTCTATGTGTAGTGCTTCTTTCAGGAGCTCTTGTAAAGCAGGCCTGGTGGTGACAAAATCTCTGAGTACTTGCTTGTTTGCAAAAGATTTTATTTTTTCTTCACTTATGAAGCTCAGTTTGGCTGGATATGAAATTCTGGGTTGAAGGTTCTTTTCTTTAAGGATGTTGAATATTGGCCCCCACTCTCTTCTGGCTTGTAGAGTTTCTCCTGAGAGATCTGCTGTGAGCCTGATGGGCTTCCGTTTTTGGGTGACCTGACTTTTCTCTCTGGCTGCCCTTAGCATTTTCTCCTTCACTTCACCCCTGATGATTATGTGCCTTGAGGTTGCTCTTCTTGCGGAATATCTTTGTGGTGTTCTCTGTATTTCCTGGACTTGCATATTGACCTGCCTTGTTAGGTTGGGGAAATTTTCCTGGATAATATTCTGAAGAGTATTTTCCAGCTTGGATTCATTCTCTTCATCACATTCTGGTGCACCTATCAAATGTAGGTTAGGTCTCTTCACATAGTCCCACATTTCTTGGAGACTTTGTTCATTCCTTTTTGCCCTTTTTTCTCTAATCTTGGTTTCTCATTTAATTTCATTGAATTGATCTTTGACTTCAGATATTCTTTCTTCTGCTTGGTCAATTCGGGTGTTTAAACTTGTGCATGCTTCGCAAAGTTCTCGTGTTGTGTTTTTCAGCTCCTTCAATTCACTCATATTCCTCTCTAAGTTGTCCATTCTTGTTATCATTTCCTCAAATCTTTTTTCAAGGTTCTTAGTTTCTTTGCATTGATTTATAACATATTCTTTTAGCTCATGGAAGTTTCTTATTACCCACCTTCTGAAGTTTGATTCTATCATTTCATCACACTCATTTTTTATCCAGCTTTGTTCCCTTGCTGGTGAGGAGTTATGGTACTTTGTAGGAGGTGAGGTGTTCTGGTTTCGGGTGTTTTTTTCCTTTTTGCCTTGGTTTCTTCCCATCTTTGTGGATTTATCCACCTGTCATCTGAGTAGTTGCTGATTTTCCGATTGGGTCTCTGAGTGGACATCCAGATTGTTGATGATGAAGTATTTCTGTTTCTTAGTTTTCCTTCTAACAGTCTGGCCCCTCTGCTGTAGGACTGCTGAGGTCCATTCCAGGCTCTGCTTGCCTGGGGAACTCCTGTAGCAGCTGCCGAACTGGGAGGGTTGCCACCAGATTCTTCTTCTGCTATCTTTGTCCCTGAATGATGCCCGCCAAATGTCAGTCTGATCAGTCCTTTGTGAGGTGACTCTTTGGATATACAGGGGTCAGGGAGCTGCTTGAGGAGACTGTCTGTACTTTATAGGAGCTCAAGTGCTGAGCTGTGAGCTCCGTTGTTCATTCAGGGCTGCTAGGCAGGTACCTTTAAGTCTGCTGCAGTAGCATTCATAAAGCCCCTTTTTTTCCTTGGGTGCTCTGTTCTGGGGAGTTAGGGCTTCATTTATGAGTATCCATTGCACTCTTCTGCCCAGCAAGGGGGCAGTCTAATCACTGCTTTCCTGCAGTGGATATGCTGAGGTGCCATGGGCTCTGCTTTGTTGCCATGGGCTCTGCTGTGTTGCCATGGGCTCCGCCTTGTTGCCGTGGGCTCCATCTTATTGCCATGGGCTCCGCCCTGCTGTCATGGGCTCTGCCCTGTTGCTGTGTTACACATGCTGCCATGTGTAATTCCCTGTAGTCCTGTTTATATGGGTGTGATCGCCTCTGTAGTGGCAGACTCTGTTATTGCTGGTTGCCCCAGCAATGGCGGGTTGCCTCAGCAATGGCAGGCTGCGTCAGCAATGGCAGTGTAGCTCCGTAGGGGTTGAGTGCCTCAGTAATGGTGGACGCCCCTCTCTCTCCAAGCTGCACCATCCTGGGTTCTGCTGTGCTTGCCATGAAACTCTCAACCCCGAGCATTTCCGATTGCTGTTTTGTTTGTTTTTGTGGGGGTGGGACCCGCCGAGCCTGATCACCTGGCTCCCTGCCTCAGAGCCTTTTTTTTTTTTTAAGTTGAGCAGTTGACTTTCTCCCAGGTGTTCTAGTCACCTGCTTCAAGGGCGCTGGGATCTGTGTGATTTCCCGTGCAGCGACCCACTGTGCCGGCTCAAACCACGTTGCTGCCTGGGAATCTCCTGGGCTGGCTTTCTGTTTAAGTCTCATTTAATCAGATGAATGTGCTAATTTGCTTCCGAAATCTCCAATTGCTGGTTTAACTGGGCAACCAAACCAGTGTATTTTGTATGGAGTGTCTCTGCGCTGCGGCCTCGGCCCAAACAGCCGCGCAGGCCCAAACTGCCGGGAGGCCTGTGGAGCTCTTACACCTGGGAATCTCCTAGTCTGTGGACAATAAAGATCCATATGGAAATGTGGCATCCACTCATCCTCTGCAGATTGACTATGAGCTGCAATCCTGAGTTGGTCCTACAGCGTCATCTTCCTTGGAGTTTCAAGCCATTTTAGATCTTTCCTTGCTTCTCATGTGGGCATTTATTGCTATAAATTTCCCTCTAGACACTGCTTTAAATGTGTCTCAGAGATTCTGGTATGTTGTGTCTTTGTTCTTGATGGTTTCAAAGAACATCTTTATTTCTGCCTTCATTTCATTGTTTATCCAGGCGACATTCAGGAGTCAGTTCAGTTTCCATGAAGCTGTGTGGTTTGGAGTTAGTTTCTGAATTCTGAGTTGTAATTTGACTGCCCTGTCATTTGAGAGGCTGTTGGTTATGATTTACATTCCTTTGCATTTGCTGAGGAGTGATTTGCTTCCAATTATGTGGTCAATTTTAGAGTAGGTGCAATGTGGTGCTGAGAAGAATGTATATTTGGTGGATTTGGGGTGGAGATTTCTGTAGATGTCTATTAGGTTTGCTTGGTCCTGATCTGAGTTCAAGTCTGGGATATCCTTGTTAATTTTCTCTCTCATTGATCTAATACTGACAGTGGAGTGTTAAAGTCTCCCACTATTATTGTGTGTGAGTCTAAATCTCTTTGTAGGTCATTAAGAACTTGCTTTATGTACCTGGGTGCTCCTGTATTGGGAGCATTAATTTTTCTTGATGCATTGATCCTTTTACCATTATGTAATGCCCTTCTTTGTCTCTTTTGATCTTTGTTGGTTTAAAGTCTATTATATCAGAGAGTAGGATTGCAACTCCTTTTTTTTGGCTCTCTATTTGCTTGATAAATCTTCCTCCATCCCTTTATTTTTAGCCCATGTGTGTTCTTGCATGTGAGATGGGTTTCCTGAATACAGCAGACCAATGGGTCTTGACTTTTTATCCAATTTGCTAGTTTGTATCTTTTGATTGGGGCATTTAGCCCATTTACATTTAAGGTTAATATTGTTATGTGTGAATTTGATCCTGCCATTTTGATGCTAGCTGGATGTTTGCCAGTTAGTTGATGTATTTTTTTCATTGTGTCGATGGTCTTTACCATTTGGCATGTTTTTGGAGTGGCTGGTACTGGTTGTTCATTTCCTTGTTTAGTACTTTTTTTAGGAGCTCTTGTAAGGCAGGCCTGGTGGTGACAAAATCTCTCAGCAATTACTTGTCCATAAAGGATTTTCTTTCTCCTTCCCTTGTGAAGCTTAGTTTGGCTCGATATGAAATTCTAGGTTGAAAGTTATTTTCTTTAAGGATGTTGAATATTGGCCCCCACTCTCTGTTGGCTTGTAGGATTTCTGTGTGGAGATCCACTGTGAGTCTTATGGGCTTTCTTTTGTGGGTAACCTGACCCTTCTCTTTGACTGACCTTAGCATTTTTTCTTCATTTCAACCCTGGTGAATCTGATGACTATTTGCCTTGGGGTTGCTCTTCTTGAGGAATATCTTTGTGGTGTTCTCTGTATTTCCTGGACTTGAATCATGGCCTTTCTTGCTAGGTTGGGGAAGTTCTCCTGGATAGTATCCTGAAGAGTGTTTTCCAGTTTGGATTCATTCCCTCTGTCATATTCAGGTACACCTATCAAATGTAGATTAAATCTTGTCACATAATCCCATATTTCTTGGAGGCTTTGTTCATTTCTTTTCACTCTTTTTTTTCTCTGTTCTTGCCTTCTCATTTTATTTCACTGATTTGATCTTCAATCTCTGATATCCTTTCTTCTGCTTGGTCAATTCAGCTATTGAAATTTGTGTACACTTTGTGAAGTTCTTGTGCCATGTTTTTCAGCTCAATCAAGTCATTTATAGTCTTCTCTAAGCTGTTTGTTCTAGTTAGCATCTCATCTAATCTTTTTTCTAGGTTCTTAGTTTCTTTGCATTGGGGTAGCACATGTTCTTTTAGCTCAGAGAAGTTTCTTATTACCCACCTTCTGAAGCCTATTTCTGTCAATTCATTAGACTCATTCTCCATCCAGCTTTGTTCCCTTGCTGGTGAGGAGATGTGATCCTTTGGAAGAGGAGAGGCATTCTGGTTTTTGGTGTTTTCATTGTTTTTACACTGGATTCTTCCCATCTTAGTGGCTTTATCTACTTGTGTTCTTTGTAGTTGGTGACTTTCGGATGGGGTCTCTGAGTGGACATCTTTTTTGTTGACGATGAAGTTATTTCTTTCTGTTTCTTAGTTTTTCTTCTAACAGGCCCCTCTGCTGCAGGACTGCTGGAGGTCCACTCCAGACCCTGCTTGCCTGGGGATCACCCACGGGGGCTGCAGAACAGTAAGGGTTGCTGCCAGTTTCTTCTGTTATCTTTGTCCCAGAAGGGAACCTGACTGATGGCCTGAGCTCTCCTTTATGAGGTGTGTCTTTGGATCTACCAGCTTTGGGGAGCTGTTTGAGGAGACAGTCTTTCGCCTATAGGAGCTCAAGTGCTATACTGGGAGCTCCGTTGCTCCATACAGAGCTGCTGGGCAGGTACTTTTAAGTTTACTGCAGCAGAACTCATAACTGCCTCTTTTCTCAGGTGCTCTGTCCTGGAAAGGTCGGCTTTATTTGTAAGTTCCTGTCATGATGCTGCCTTTTTTCATAGATGCCCTGCCCAGCATGGAGTGGTCTAGCCACAGTCTGCCAGCAGAGGTATTGCTGAGCTGCTGTAGGCTCTGCCCAGCTGCTGTGTGAACTGCCTCGGTTGTGGTGGACTGCCTCAGTCATGGTGGAGTGCCTCAATACTGGTGGTTGCCCTTCCCCACACTGAGCAAGACTGTCCTGGGTCCAGCTGTGCTTGCTGTGAAACTCTCAATCCAGAGTGTTTCAGATTGCTTCTTTTGTTGGGGTGGTACCTGCTGAGCCAGATCACCTTGCTCCCTGTCTCTGCCCCCTCCCTTTCAGTTCAATGAGTTGCTCTTTCTCCCAGGCATTCCAGGAGCCAGTTGAAATGGCTGCCCAGATTTGTGTGAGTTTGTGTGTGCCAACCAGGCACCAGCTGAAACTGCCGTGCTGAAGACTTGTGGTGCTTTTTGGCCCAGGAGTCTCCTGGTTTGTGGACAGTGAAAATTTGTTTGGAAATGCAGTGGCACTCACCCTCTGTGTTGTTCTTGCTGGGAACTGCACCCCAGAGCAGTTCCTATTTGGCCATCTTGGATCGAACCTGAGGCTTGATTTCAAGGCATACTTTTGCCTTCCACTTTATGGTGTCATCTCTGTTATGTCTCACACCCACAGCATGCCATCATACCATCACGCACAGATGCATGATTAAAATGAATGCTCTTTGATATCCAAGTTCAATTTCAGTTAGCTGTCTTCCAACACATTCATTTAATCATCTATTGTAGCCATCTTATTCAAGTAAGTTTAGTAGATTTATGTTGATAATGAGCTCGATAAATGAGCTGGTAAAAGTACAGTTTCACCTGAAGACATTTTTGAAGTGATTATTTGTATTTTTTAATGGATAAAGAGCAACTGTTACTCTAGGATCCTTTTTGGGGCCTCAGTGCTCAGGGCAGATGGAATTCATCAACCAAACTTTTAGATAACAATTTAGCCACCAGAGATAAAGGAGCAATGCCCACATTGATACATAGTAGTTTAAAGAACCACTGAACAGAATCTACTATGGCTGCTTGTAGGACCACTGAATGGGAAAGCCTGCCGTGTTGCTCTTACGGCAAATATGATTATCTGAAGGCTGTCTGCAAGGAGAACCCAAATATAACTGATTCTGAAGCTTTTGTATCGAGGAAAAAAAGGTGGCTGGAGTCATTTGAGCCTCTTGAACAAAGAGGTCAGAACATGGTCACCCATTTTCAATTTCTTAGCATAGATTGATAACTATAATAAGGTCCACATGATTAGAAAAAGATGATGTAGCAATAACACTAAGTCAGACAAAAGAGGCTTTGAGAGAAAGAGTATAAGTGATGAAGAGGGTTTCTACATAATGAAAAAGGTTCAATTCACCAGGGAGATATAAAAATTTAAATTGATATTGATTGATACTAATACAATTTTTAAATACATAAAACAAAAGTTGATAGAACTGTAAAGAGACAACCATGACAGACATATCTAGTAGGTGAGTGGGAGATTTTAATCTACTTTTCTTAGTAATTAAAAAATAAAGCAGATGAAAAATCAAAAAGGATATAGGAAATTTTAATAAGACTAATCGTGTTATTGGATCAACAGACATTCAGAGATCACTACACTGCCAGTCTTAGGAAATTTTATACTTTCAAATAATTTATGGATTAAAGAAAAAAATTATAGTGAAAAGCAAAATAATGAGCAATAATAAATATACAACAAATTATTTATAAGATACATCAAAACAACACTTCAAAGAAAATGTACAGCCATAAATGTATATATTAAAAAAAGAAGAAAGACTAAAAATTAAAGAACTAAGCATGCAATTTAAGACATTAGAAAAGTAGCAAAACAAATTTTTTCAAAAAGGAGAAAGATTATAATAAAGATAGCTTATATTAATGAAAGGGAAATAAAAAGATACCATATAAAGACTCAAAAAAGATGATAGTTATATTTTTAAAAAGGTTAATAAAATTAGCAGTCTTCCTCTGAGAAGAACAATTAAAAAAGGAGAGAAGGCACAAATAGAAGTTACTTGGAATGAACAAAGCAGCATAACCACATGTGATGTGGAGATTAAAAACAAAGTTTTAGAACATAATAACATTTTGCCTATAGGTTTTGTTTTTTTGAAAAAAATGGGTCATTCTTTTGTTTACTTGTTTTTTGTTTTTGTTTTGGAGAAAAATAATTTGTTGGCTCATGTACCTGGATTTCCAAGAATGAACTTAAGGCACAGCTGAATTCAGGGACTTAAATTATGTCATTGTATCTGCTCCTTTCTCCTTCCTTTGATTCCACTGAAAAATGTTTTTTTGAGGGAAAATGTCCATATGTAATTTATCACCTTTACTATCAGTTCAGTGAAAAGAAATACGTTTATAATCTTTTTTTCCCCCTATCATCTTCGCCCTTCTTCTTCCTGGCCTCTGGTAACCACCGATCTCTGTCTCCAGGAGATTCATTTTGTAGCTTGCATGTATGAGTGAGAACATACAATGTGTGTTTTTCTGTGCTTAGCTTATTTTATTTAACATCAGGACCTCCAGTTTTATCCATGTTGCTACAAATGAGAGAATTTCATTTTTGTGGCTATATAATATTCCGTTGTGTGTATGTGTATACATACATACATACATACATACATATACACATATATTTTCTTTATCCACTCACCTGTTGATGATCACTTAAGTTGATTCTATATTTTGGCTGTTTGTGAATAGTGCTGCAATAAGCACAAGAATGAGATATCTCTTTGATATATTGATTTTCTTAGTTTTGAATATATATCCAGTAGTGGAATTGCTGGATCATCATATGAAAGTTCTATTTTTAGTTTTTTTGAAAAACCTTGATACTGTTCTCCATATTGGTTGTAAAAATTTACATTCCCACCAATAGTGTGTGAGGGTTCCTCTTTTTCCTCATCTTCACCAGCATCTATTGTCTCTCTTTTTGATGCAAATCATTTTAAGTAGAGTGAAGAGATATCCCATTATGGTTTTGATTTGAATTTTCCTAACAAGTAGTGATGTTGAGTGTTTTTTTCATATTCCTGTTGGCCATTTGTATGTCTCCTTCTGAGAAATGTTCAGATCTTTTGTCCACTTTTTGACTGAATTATTTGTTTTGTTTTTTGCTATTGAGACAAGAGGTAATTAACTGGCACAATATGTAATGATGGATTTTTTAAGAAATTATGTTTAAAAGATAAAAATGTATACTATTATCACTTCTATTCAGCTTTATATCTTGTCGAGTCTAACAGGCCAAAAAAGAAAAATAAAAAGTATAAAAATTTGAGAAGGTATAGAAAGATTAGAACTATTTTTAAATGATATAACTTAACTCCCATGGGTCTATAGACAAATTATTAGACTCAATAAGAGTTTTACAAGATTGCTTGATATAAGACTATTATACAAAAATCAAATATACTTCCATGCATCAAAAATGAACAGTTAATGAACAAAAGTTTAACATTTAACATATACAATAGTTAACAAAATAAAACATACCTAGGTAAAAATCTCATCAAAGATGTGTAAAATCTTTACAGAGAAAATCATGAAACTTATTGAAGGACATTTAAAAATGAACAGACATCATTTTCAAAGAAAGGGCCACAGGTTGGAGAGACGTGAGTCCTCTGTGGTCGCCGGCAATAAACCCTGGAATTTGGCATACTTTTGTCTTGGTGTTGACTTTCTGTGCTCGGTCCAATACAACATTTGGAGGTTCCACCGAGATCTTTTATTTTTCATCACCAGACAAAAGCCATCTCAGAGTCTTGCCTGGGCGGCTGCTCCCTTCTCGGGAGCCTCTAGGGGAGGCGCCCCCTGAGCTGTCTCAGGGCCCCGGAGTGCCACTGCGGAAGAGCGCCCACCCAGCTGACCGACGTTCACCCAAAAATTCTTCAGGGTCCTAAAAGCCTCTGGAGTCCTTGCAGGCACTCCAGTCTATTCAGTCCCAGGTGCACTCACTCATCAGGGGAGCTCGACCTACCCCAGGGGACCTCACTGACCAGCTGGTACACCCCTTCCAGCTGGGGATGAAGTCCTGATAAAAAGATTCACTGCCTCCGGCCTGACTCCTTGCTGGAAGGGATCCTACACCATGATTCTGGTCACCCCCACGGCAGTCAAGATGGACGGTCTGACTGCCTGGATTCACCATCCACACGTCAAGACTGCCCCCCGGATGCAGGATAGGAAGTGGTTTCATCCTCAATGGACCCCCTAAAGCTAAACTTTCATGCCATTCACGGTCGTCATCCTAATCTCTTTGATTCCTGTAACCACCCCCCGAAAGGGACCCCACTTAACGCCCACTTATTATCAATGGGTCATCACGGAGGGCTCAATGGGACAATTTGTTAGTGCTGTACTTGGGGTTGGAACTACCCTTGTCAACTTAACCCTAGAGTACATTCCCAGAGAGCCCATAACCTTCTCCCTAGACCTCTGCACTCTCTTAAGCGAAAGCCTAGATGCAAATACTATAGGACAAATGAAGACAAAAAGATGGGGTGGGGAAATGTGGTGAAAGCAAAGGAGATGGGGTGTGGGAACATAGTGGCCGAAAAACGGCTTCAGACAATGGGGCTACATCTATACCCAGGGTCCACACCAGATAAGAGGTGAAATTCTCATAGCACCCAATACAGACAGGTGTTGGAAATGGGCCCCCATAATTATACCCCTATTAGTGGGACTTGGAATAGTAGGGTCCAACGCTATAGGAATATCTGCCTTAGTCACTGGGGACCAAAATTTCTAAACTCTTTCACACCAAATAGATGCAGATATAACCCATCTGGAAAAATTCTATCACCAAATTAGCTAAACAAGTAGACTCCTTGGCTGAAATAGTATTATAAAATAAAAGGGAGTTAGACCTGTTATTCTTGAAGGAAGGAGGACTGTGCATGACTCTCAGTGAGCAATGTTGCTTCTATGCAAATACTTCTGGAATTATCTGAGACAGCCTTGAGATGGTTAGGCAGAACTTAGAAACAAGAAAACACTTCAGAGAGGCCTCAGGAAATTGGTGACAAAAACTGTTCCCTTGGTCCCCCTGGCTGACATCCGTGCTCACTGGATTAGCAGAACCCTTAGTGTTAGTGGTCATAGAGTTAACATTTGGACCATGCCTTTTAATCAGGACATAGGAGTAGGCAAGGACTTCATGACCAAAACACCAAAAGCATTGGCAACAAAAGCCGAAATAGACAAATGGGACCTAATCAAACTCTACAGCTTCTGCACGGCAAAAGAAACAGTCACTAGAGTGAATTGGCAACCAACAGAATGGGAAAAAATTTTTGCAGTTTACCCATCTGACAAAGGGCTGATATCCAGAATTTACAAAGAATTCAAAGAGATTTACAGGAAAAAAACAAACAAGCCCATCCAAAAATGGGCAAAGGATATGAGCAGACACTCTACAAAAGAAGACATATATGAGGCCAACAAACATATGAAAAAATGCTCATCATCACTGGTCATTAGAGAGATGCAAATTAAAACCACATTGAGATACCATCTCATGCCAGTTAGAATGGCAATCATTAAAAAATCTAGAGACAACAGATGCTGGAGAGGATGTGGAGAAATAGGAACACTTTTACACTGCTGGTGGGAGTGTACATTATTTCAACCATTGTGGAAGACAGTGTGGCGATTCCCCAAGGCCTTAGAAATAGAAATTCCATTTGACCCAGCAATCCCATTACTGGGTATATACCAAAAGGACTATAAATCGTTCTACTATAAGGGCACATGCACACGAATGTTCATTGCAGCACTGTTTACAATAGCAAAGACCTGAAACCAACCCAAATGGCCATTGATGATAGACTGGACTGGGAAAATGTGGCACATATACACCATGGAATATTATGCAGCTATAAAAAATGTTGAGTTTGTGTTCTTTGTAGGGACATGGATGAATCTGGAGAACATGATTCTTAGCAAACTGACACAAGAACAGAAAATGAAATACTGCATATTCTCACTCATAGGCAGGTGATGAACAATGAGAACACATGGACACAGGGAAGGGAGTACTACACACTGGGGTCTATTGGGGAGAATAGGGAAGGGACAGTGGCGGGGGTGGGGAACTGGGGAGGGATAGCCTGGGGAGAAATGCCAAATGTGGGTGAAGAAGAGGAAGGCAGCAAAACACACTGCCATGTGTGTACCTATGCAACTATCTTGCATGTTCTGCACATGTACCCCAAAACCTAAAATGCAATAAAAAAAAAGCTTAATGATCAGAAAAGGTAAAAAACAAAAACAAAAACAAATAAAGGAAGACTAAATATCATTAAGGAGTAATTTATCCCCAAATTAGTCAATTGATTTAATAAAATTTCAGTTAAAAAAAAACTAAAGGTATTTTTGTGAATCTTGAAAAACTTACTCTAAAATATAAATGAGAAGCAAAGAACCAAGAATAGCTAATACATTCTTGAAGAAAAGTGAGGTTGGGAAACTGATTATAATATTTTTTGTGTACTTAACAGCATTTAGATGATGTGACATTGGTGTATACTAGACAAATAGGCCAGTGCACCAGAACAGAGTCCAGAAACAGACATATCCATGTTAGGAAAGATATAAAAGATATATTTCAGACCAGTGGTGAAAAATGAAGCACTCACTGGGAAATGCTATCTTTATGGGAAACAGTACATTAGTACTCTTACCATATACAAAATCAATCAAGGACCTAAACATTAAAGATGAAAGTTTAAAACTTTTAGAAAAAAAACTGGAGAATATTTTTATGTCCTCAGAGTTGGAAAGGGTTTTAAAACAAGACACAGAGAGCATGTACATACAGGAAATGACTGATGAACTATGCATTACAAATAACTTCTGTTCACTAAAAAAGCACACAAGTAGGATGAAAAGGTAAGACACAACTTAAGAGAAGATAATTTCAACTCTATATAACTGGGCAAAGGCTTTTCTGCAGTTCATACAGAATTCCTAAAATCAATAAAGAAATATGGCTCAAGTCATTCAATGCTTCTTGAAGTGTTCGTGGCAGACCCCTATAGACAAATACTAGTGTAGGCCTTAAGGGTTTTGAAACAAGGTTCTGCCATCCTCTTCCAATAACTAGTGTTTTGAGAGACATCTTCTGGCTTGCTAGCAGGCTTTAGTACAAATTCAACATTGACCACGGGTCACCGAGTTACTATGTGATGAGAAGTACCCACATGAACACTGTGAGGAAGTTGCTGTGCTTCTGCTGCTCTTCCTATTATTTGTTTCCTGGTAAGCATGGTCCTGTGGTGTTTTTTTTCCCCTTTCCATCATGGCAGCTTAGTAGAAGCCTCAGTATTTCTTCCCCAACTTTATGAATGTTGAGAAGCAGGATGTTGTGGCTCAGATAGCATCAAAAGATTCCTTAAATCCAGCAGTTGAGGTGGTGGCTACCCAGTTCCCCACTTCCTGATCCTGCAGATTGTAGCCCCTTTGAGGGACCAGTTTTGTCCCATTGTTCGGGAATTGTTCCTAGAAGTTTAGTGTGTCAGTTCAGGTTGGGGTCGGCTGAGAAGCAGATGTCAACATGGAAATTTCTCCCAATGAATCTCTCATGTGAGAGATTTATTGAGGAAAATGCCTGTGAAGAATAAAGCTGGGAGGGAGCAGGAGTGGGCAGGGAGAGGTGCAGATCATGATCAGGCTCTGACATTACCCATAAAATGAGAGGGGAAGGAAGGAGGGTTAAGCAGGAAGAGACCTGTACTGCAGTGCAGCTCTAAGAAAAGTCTCGGTTAGGCTGATGGGGAGTACCCAAGCACAGCCTGCTTGTGCTTGTCAGAGGGGTCTTGCACTGGGCAGGAGGAACCTGGCTCTAGAACTTCCACTATACTCACTGGCGTGGAGTCATCAGTTTGGAGCAGGCTGTGTAAAGCTGCCAGCTAACTGATTTCAGAGCAGGTTCTTTCTCAAAGAGAGATCTGAGCACTACACTCCCAGGGTTGCCTAACTCAACCTAGAGGCTTCTCTTTCTGTTTTTTGAATGATTTTTTTTTTTTAGAGCTTCAAAATTCTGTTTCAAATCACTCATCTTACTCTAGCGTGTACAGTTTCTTTTACTTGTAGTTGAACCCTGACTAATATAACCCTGAAGCTCAGCAGATTGTCTGGTATATTGTAGAGGATCAATAATGTTTCCTGTATGAATTAATTTAAGTGGAATGGTGAAAGGTTTTTTGAGAACAGGATATTTAACATTTAATTGCTGATTGTATGCATTGCTGCAAATAATCCTTTTAGCAAATTCTAATAGACCCATAGAACCATATTTAGGGGTGATGTAGCTGCCACCATTCATCAATCTGCTGATGCTTATGTTGGGATAGCAGGAGGGGTTGTGGTACAGGGGTTCCAGGCTGTATTTGATAGTGAATGAATTATTCCTGATACAGAGAAGCAGCTGCAACCTGAATTCCATGCCAGGAGGTGATGAAAAGAAAAATATAGTGGAGGGAGGTCACCTTAGAATGGGTGGGTAGGTGGCAGGTGGAGGCTGGTCTCCGGGTTTACATGCAAAGCAATGAATTCCATATATATCTTTATAGTTCTTCTCAGATTTAAACACCAGCCATCAGAGGCACCTCCTTTTCTCTCTCTTGCTGCCACCCCAAGGAATGTTTAGTTATTTATTAAAGCTAATCAGCCCTCTTAAGTGGAAGGATTGAGGTAATCACCCCAATTCAGTCTACCCTCAGGAAGGCTCAGTGTGTTTATAAATTCTTAGCTATTTTCTGGGAACTATGTTTGTTAAACTTTGAACTCTACCATCAAATTCCCCCCAAATATTGAATATAATGAAGCAAAATAGTTTTTAAAGTGGTTGATGTCAACAGTTTTACAGAAAAATTCTTGGACAAAGGGGAAACACACAACATATCAAGACTTCTAAAATCAAAATTAGTCAGCACGTCTCTAAAAAAGCTCACTTTTTTGGTAGGAAGAGTTTCAGGGAAACACACTTAACATACTGAGACTTCTAAAATTAAAATTTACTTGGCATTTTCCCTAAACACATTAACTTTTTGCTGAGAGGAACTGTAGGAAACTTAGGTGGAGGTGGTAATTTTCCAGGTAATAAACACATTAAGAACAAGAGCTGCAATCAAAGTTTCTTCTCAACCATATCTCAGGCTAATGGAGCAGAGTGCTTTCTGGTCGGGCATTCTTCATTCTGCATCTGGAAATACCCAGGCTGATGAAAGAAACTGATCTATAGTAGTATTTAGTTTTGTGAAGCAATGTTTAATATTCCAGATGAAAAGCTGTAGAACCTCACTTGAAAAGCAGGACAAACCTAAAGCAGTGTCTAATTCTCAGCCTTCTTTTTTCATTTCATCATGGTGACCTGGTACTCCCTGCTGTCTAGTACTTTGGTTCATTATTGTGTCTGTACATGGACTGCACCTGCCATACAAAAGCACTTAATTTAAGCATTTGGGAAGATGCTATTAACAGACTTAAAGAAAAGTGTTATGTACATATAATGTATATATGTATATTTGGACCCACTGATAATTTATTTAGTATTTTGAAAACACTTATTTAAAACTAACAATTCTTCAATATCATATCTAACAAATTATATATGATAATTTAAAAAATTTCTTAGCTATATTAAAGAATTGATAAAGATATCTAATAAATTTTAAAATGTATTTATTAAAGAATTATTATCTTACTATTTATTTAAATAGTGTTTCTCTCTGCTTGAGTCAGATGTCATTAAGTTTCACACATTGTGATTGATTGATGTGCATTTAAGCCTCTTTTTATCTACAGGCTCCCCCCATTCCTATGTCTCTCTGTCTCTGCCTCACCTTGCAGTTTTATTGGTTGAAGAAATTAGGTCATTCATTCTGTAGAGTTTCTTACAGACTAGATCTTGCTGACTGCATCCCTGTGATGTCTTTTAACATGTCCCTGTTTTTTGCATTTCTCATGACTTAATACTTGGATGGAGGCTTGGTCAGATTCATGGTTGTCTTTTGGCAAGACCTTTTCATAGACAGTGCTCTGTGTTTTCATCAGGAAGTACATGATGTGTGTGTGTGTATGTGATGGCAGCAACCACAGGGGATATCACTGACTAGATTATTAATTCAAGTGGTGGCTGCTAACTTTTTATTTTGAAATAAATTTGAACTTATGGGAAGTTGCAAAAATGGTATAGAGTCACATGTACCTTTCACCTACCTTCCCTCATCTATGTAAGGAACATGTAACCCTAGTTCAATATTAAAACAGGGAAACTGACACCAGTACAATAATCATACACTTTTAAATGTGTTCTTATAAGAGCATTTTTCTTTTAAAAGTTCAGTGAAAGAATCAAAATCAAAAATCAAAACTGTTCATAATTTGGTTGATTACATGTGACTTTCAGAAATTTATTCCACCTCAAAATAGGGATTTTTATCTGAAAATTAATTTGTGAACCTAGGTTAAGATACATCAAAGCTAGCTTTATTTTGAGTTGAAGATAGAATTGGCACTGTCTGATCCTGTTCCAGGACATTGATTTGTAATTCAGCAATTTAAGTCTGGATTCTGGGTGTCCAGAAAAAAATGCCAAAGGTTCACTTTTGTTAAATGTGAAAGAAACAACCTAAGAGATGAGGTCACCTTCCTTTCCCTTACAATGCAGGCAATGCACTTACATGATGACTCCATGGAAAACTAGCATAGAACAGGGATAACAGGAATGACAGAAATATTTTTAGTACTTTCTCATTTACAAATACTTGAGTTAAATAAAACTACCCTGTAACAGAATGTCTGGGTCTGAGTCAGTGGAGGACATATCTTGCTTAGAATATGAATTCCTTCTTTTGTGATAGCAGAGAAAAACGTGGCAATTTTGACATAGTAACAGTGTTGCTTATGGCTATTTAAACATTGTTGGTTGGAATATTCTTCCGATCTAGTTTTGAAATTAAAAATTATTCTTTAGGTTCATAACTTGTAAAAATTGGGAGATCATTTTGAAATCAATTGGCTATGTACTCAAGATACACACGAGAAACTGAGGTTTAGAGAAGTGAAGTGCTGGCATCCCCCTGGACTGGGTCCAGGACCCCATGGATACCAAAATCCATGGGTGCTCAAGTCCCTGATATAAAATGATGTTGTATTTACACATAACCTATGCACATTCTTGCATGTACTTTAAATCTTCTCTAGATTACTTATATTACCTAATACAATGTATATGCTATATAAATAGTGGTTATACTGTATTGTTTAGGAAATAATGACAATAAAATAGTCTGTCAGTACAGATATAATCCCCCCCACCCCAAAATATTTCAATTTGCCATTGGTTGACTCTATGGATAGGGAGTACTAGGAATAGTCAAGTATTTCTTCTAAACCCCTGCTGTGTAGAGGACTGACTGTAATTTGCTTAAGGTCACCCAGTGAGCCTTTGGCCGGGACAGCAAAGTTATGTCTCTTCACCACTAAGACAGGATTTGGGGCAGATGAGGAGCATGTGTGAAAACCCAGAGGCCCAAGGGATCTGTTCTAGCCATAAGCATGGCTGTGACTTCTTGTTCCCTGTAGTATCCCCAGGCTTTCCGCTGCATCTGACATGGAGGAGAGTTGGGCATGTGAGAGTGTCCATTGTGGCTCTGGGGGAGTGACAGGAGATGAGACACCGAAGGGGCTGGCTGGGACAAACCCTCACACACTTTGTACACTGTGTTAAAGAGTTGGAACTTTGCATTGATAGATGACAGCCCTGAAGAATTTTGATATAACATAATCAGATTACCCTTTTAAGAAAATCATTGGGCAGCAGGTGAAAGATGAGCAGCTAGAAGCTGGTGAGACTGGAGCAGAGATAGCACACAGAGTCCTGGTGGAAAGGAAGGGGCTGATGTCGGGGATCCCACTAAGGCAGTGACATGGAGGATGGAGTTCACAGAGCTGCATTTGGAAGATGCTCAGGGGTGGGTTTGGTTAAACAGTGACGGAGGAGTGAAGGCTGACTCCTGAGTTCCTGCAGTGGGTAAAGTGGTTGATAGTCTTGTTTGCTAAGATAAGGAAGGCAAACTGGCTGAGAGTGAACAAGGAGACTGACTCTTGAGATGATGGATGTGGGTCTGGAACTCAAGAGACAAGTGCCAGCCCCTTAGGGAGGAGATAGTGTAGTGAAATTCACAAATTTAACATTTTTTAAAGCAGCATTTTGTCGACACAATATAGACCTCACTGTACTTCTCACACTAAGACAGCCATCCAGTCTGCATCTTTGCAGCAATGATAAAAAGAAAAGTGCTTCTGGTGGTTTCAAAACCTTAAAACATGACATTAATCTCTCCTGTTGCTTTTTCCACACTTGTTTGGCTAAGTTGAGGTTTTCAAAGGTGAGCCAAAATCTGGACCATGAGCAGGCAGCACCCCCATTTGCCTGTGCCATGCAGCAATCCTGGAAGCCTGCAGTGAGGACTGGAGGTGGCTGAACAGCCGCCTGGTGCCACTCAAGTTTGCTTCATGGTTCTCATCGCCCTCCTTCTCACCCCCACTGCTCTCTCCCCAGAGCAGCTTAGCCAAATATTTCTTCTTAACTCATATACTATTCTCCCAGAGAGGAGTTCTGGAAAATACAATTTTCTCTGTCTCATTACATTTCCAGATTTTTAAAACTGGTTACTGATTTTATTACATTCATCTCTTTTTACTTCTGTATCTCTTACCAAATTATAAGTTGTTTGAGGGGCAGAAGTGCAACTTATTGCTCTTTTTTGGAACCCAGGTGCAAGTTTGGATCTTAGTACAGCTTTTAATAAATGAAGGTGAAATGAAAAGTATTTTAGTTTCAGGTTTATATATATATATGTTTTTTAATAAAATGAAGTTTCCATAAGAATTGTTACAAAAACTTTTATAAAAGAAACAAGTGGTCGGCCAGGCATGGTGGCTCATGCCTGTAATCCAAGCACTTTGGAGGCCAAGGTGGGCGGATCACCTGAGGTTGGGAGTTCAAGACCAGCCTGACCAACATGGTGAAACCTCATCTTTATAAAAAAAAAAATTCTGTTTTTCAATGACGTTTACAGAAATTTAGGTCTCGTCTAATCTGCTAAATATGTTAATCAGTGTCAGATGCTGGATTCCAATTCATTTTTAGTGTGCCTGTATGACTTTTTCTATATCCTTTAATTAAATTTATATTACTTGTTAAAAAAAAAAAAAGAAACAAGTGCCCTACTTTTTCTCATTTGGTTCATTCAGAAATCTTTCTTGCATTAACAAAACTACTTAGAATATAGAAATAGTTTCTATAAAAACTATTTTTTGAACTCTAGAGATAGTCCACTTTAGTTATTTTTGGCACTTGAATTTTATAATGCCTTTGATTTTATACATTTGACTTTTAAAACAGGGAATGCTTGCCTTATGGCCATATTGAATTTAAACAAATGTATCTAGGTCTCTCATGGGTGGTGGCAAAGGTGACTTTAAGATAATGCATTTTGCAGCAAACAATTCAAATGATAAATAAGCCATTCTTTGAGTTAGCCACTTAGGAAAGGCTGGGGTGTATGGAAATTAATTCTGTGTAGCTGAACATTCTTTTTATTGTATTAAAAAATGCTTACTCTTTATTCAAAGCTTATATGTGAAGTGATTTTGTGTATATATATGTATATGTATTTTAATTATTACTGTAAGTTCTGAGATACATGTGCTGAATGTGCAGGTTTGTTACACAGGTATATGTGTGCCATAGTGGTTTGCTGCACCTATCAACACATCATCTAGGGTTCTTTTTTCTTTTCTTTTTTTTTTGAGATGGAGTTTCTTTCTTGTTATCCAGGCTGAAGTTCAATGGCACAATCTTGGCTCACTGCAACCTCTGCCTCCTGGGTTCAAGCGATTCTCCTGCCTCAGCCTCCCAAGTAGCTGGGACTACAGGCGTGTGCCACCACACCCAGCTAATTTTTTTCTTTTTTTGTAGTTTTAGTAGAGATGGCGTTTCACCATGTTGACCAGTATAGTCTCAATCTCTTGACCTCATGACCCACCCGCCTCAGCCTCCCAAAGTGCTGGGATTACAGGCATGAGCCACAGCACCTGGCCTCATCTAGGTTTTAAGTTCCACATGCATTAGGTATTTGTCCTAATGCTCTCCCTCCCCTTTCCCTCAACCTCCCAGCAGGCCCCAGTGTGTGATGTTCCCCTCCCATTGTCCATGTGCTCTCATTGTTCAACACCTGTCTATGAGTGAGAAATAATTTTCTCTTCCTTTGTTAGCTTGCTGAGAATGATAGTTCAAGTTTCATCCATGTCCCTGAAAAGGACATGAACTCATTTTTTTTTTATAGCTGCATAGAATTCCATCATGTATATGTGTCACATTTTCTTTATCTAGTCTATCATTGATGGGCATTTTGGGTTGGTTCCAAGTCTTTGTTATTGTAAATAGCACTGCAATACCATTTATATATGTGTGCATGTGTCTTTACGGTAGAGTGGTTTATAATCCTTTGGGTATAAACTCAGTAATAAAATTACTGGGTCAAATGGTATTTCTGGGTCTAGATCCTTGAGGAATTGCTACATTGTCTTCCTGACTTTTTTTTTTTTTTTTTTTTTGAGACAGAGTCTCACTCTGTCACCAGGTGCCAGGCTGGAGTGCAGTGGCGTGATCTCGGCTCACTGCAACCTCCACCTCCCAGGTTCAAGCAATTCTCCTGCCTCAGCCTCCTGAGTAGCTGGGACTACAGTTGCATGCCACCATGCCCAGCTAATTTTTGTATTTTTACTAAAGACAGGGTTTCACCATTTTTGCCAGGATGGTCTCGATCTCTTGACCTCATGATCCACCTGCCTCAGCCTCCCAAAGTGCTGGGATTACAGGCATAAGCCACCGTGTCCATTTCCTGACTTTTTAATGGTCACCATTCTAACGGCATGAGACAGTGTCTCATTGTGGTTTTGTGGTTTTGATTTGCATTTCTCTAAGGACCAGTGACAATGAACTTTTTTTTCATAAGTTTGTTGGCTGTATAAATGTCTTCTTTTGAGAAGTGTCTGTTCATATCCTTTACCCACTTTTGATGGGGTTGTTTTTTTCTTGTAAATTTGTTTAAGTTCCTTGTCAATTCTGGACATTAGCCCTTTGTCAGATGGATAGATTGCAAAAATTTTCTTCCATTCTGTAGGTTACCTGTTCACTCTAATAATATTTTCTTTGGTTGTGCAGAAGCTGTTTAGTTTAATTAGATTCTATTTGTCAATTTTGACTTTTGTCCCCATTGCTTTTTGTGTTTTAGTCATGAAGTCTTTGCCCATTCCTGTGTTCTGAACAATATTGCCTAAGTTTTCTTCTAGGATTTTTATAGTTTCAGGTTTTAAGTCTTTAATCCATCATGAACTAATTTTTGTATAAGATGTAAGGAAGGGGTCCAGTTTCAGTTTTCTGCCTATGGCTAGCCAGTTTTCCCAATACCACTTATTAAATAGAGAGTCCTTTCCCCATTGCTTGTTTTTTTCAGGTTTGTTGACAATCAGATGGTTGTTGATGTGTGGTGTTATTTCTGAGGTCTCTGCTCCATTCCTTTGGTCTATTTGACTGTTTTGGTACCAGTACCATTGCTGTTTTGGTTACTGTCTCATGGAGTATAGTTTGAAATCAGATAGTGTGATGCCTCCAACTTTGTTCTATTTGCTTAGGATTGTCTTGGCTATGTTGGCTCTTTTTTGGTTCCAATATGAAATTTAAAGTAGTTTTTTTCTAATTCTGTGAAGAAAGTCAATGGTAGCTTTATGGGAATAGCACTAAATCTATAAGTTACTTTTGGCAGGATGGCCATTTTCAATGAAACTGTAAGAAGCATGGAAATGTACAAAATAGGACTTCAAAGGGAATTTCTGTTTTAAAGGCCTGGCCATGGACAAACAAAGCCTCATGTCTGAACAATTTTGTTTTCTTTTTAGGAGGCAGAAATTAATTGGGCTATAGAGAGAACTTTTTAAACCCCTTGATTAAAACTAAAAAGACCTTTTTCTAGCTCATGTTTGTGTTCAGTTCTTTCAATTAAACAACTTTTAATTTTTTAAAGAAAAGTAAAATTTTAAGGAAGAAATCCACAATTTATTCTATGTTCTTAAAAATTCAAAAATTCAGACAGAAGGGCAGAGCCCACAGCAGCAGGGCGAAGCCCACAGGAGCAGGGCAGAGCCCACAGCAGCAGGGACTGGAGTGGACCTCAGCAGGCATATAGCAGAGGGGCTAGACTGTTAAAAGGAAAACTAAGTAACAGAAATACTTCAGCATCAACAATCTGGGTGTACACTCAGAGACCCGATCAAAAAGCCAGCAACTACTCAGACGACAGGTGGATAAATCCACAAAGATGGGAAGAAACCAGTGCAAAAAGGAGGAAAACACCCAAAACCAAAACACCTTGCCTCCTAAAAAGGACCAAAACTCCTCACCAGCAAGGGAACAAAGCTGGACAGAGAATGAGTGTGACGAAATGACGGAATCATATTTCAGAGGGTGGATAATGAGAAACTTCTGTGAGCTAAAAGAACATGTTCTAAATCAATGCAAAGAAACTAAGAACCTTGAAAAAAGATTCGAGGAAATGATAATAAGAATGGACAACTTAGAGAGGAATATGAATGAATTGAAGGAGCTGAAAAACACAACACAAGAACTGTGTGAAGCATGCACAAGTTTCAATAGCCGAATTGGCCAAGCAGAAGAAAGAATATCAGAGGTCGAAGATCAACTCAATGAAATTAAATGAGAAACAAAGATTAGAGAAAAAAGGGCAAAAACAAATGAACAAAGTCTCCAAGAAATGTGGGACTATGTGAAGAGACCTAACCTACGTTTGATAGGTGTACCTGAATGTGATGAAGAGAATGAATCCAAGCTGGAAAATACTCTTCAGGGTATTATCCAGGAAAATTTCCCCAACCTAGCAAGACAGGCCAACACTCAATTGCAGGAAATACAGAGAACACCACAAAGATATTCCGCAGGAAGAGCAACCCAAGGCACATAATCTTCAGATTCACCAGCGTTGAAATGAAGGAGAAAATACTAAGAGCAGCCAGAGAGAAAGGTCGGGTCATCCACAAAGGGAAGCCCATCAGACTCACAGCAGATCTCTTGGTAGAAACTCTACAAGCCAGAAGAGAGTGGGGGCCAATATTCAACATCCTTAAAGAAAAGAACTTTCAACCCAGAATCTCATATCCAGCCAAACTGAGCTTCATAAGTGAAGAAAAAATAAAATCCTTTGCGAACAAACAAGTACTCAGAGATTTTGTCACCACCAGGCCTGCTTTACAAGAGCTCCTGAAAGAGGCACAATACATAGAAAGGAACAACCAGTCCCAGCCATTCTAAAAACATGCCAAATGCTAAAGAGTATCAACAAAAAGAAGAATCTGCATCAACTAACGGGCAAAACAGCCAGCTAGCATCAAAATGGCAGTATCAAATTCACACATAACAATATTAACCCTAAATGCAAACGGGTGAAATGCACCAATCAAAAGACACAGACTGGCAAATTGGATAAAAAGCCAAAACGCATCGGTGTGCTATATCCAGGAAACCCATCTCACATGCAAGGATACACAAAGGCTCAAAATAAAGGGATGGAGGAAGATTTACCAAGCAAATGAAGAGCAAAAAAAAAAAAAAAAAAAAAAAAACAGCAGGAGTTGCAATTCTCATCTCTGAAAAAATAGACTTTAAAGCAACAAAGATCAAAAAAGACAAAGAAGGTCATTACATAATGGTAAAAGGATCAATACAACAAGAAGAGCTAATGATCCTAAATATATATGGACCCAAAACAGGCACACCCAGATACATAAGGCAAGTTCTTAATGACTTACAAAGAGACGTAGACTCCCACACAATAATAGTGGGAGACTTTAACACTCCACTGTCAATATTAGACAGATCAACAATACAGAAAATTAACAAGGATATCCAGGGCTTGAACTCAGACCTGGAACAAGCAAACCTGATAGACATTTACAGAACTCTCCACCCAAAAACTACAGAATATACATTCTTCTCAGCACCACATCACACCTACTCTAAAATTGATCACATAATTGGAAGTAAATCACTCCTCAGCAAATGCAAAACAACTGAAATCATAACAAATGGTATCTCAGACCATAGTGCAATCAAGTTAGATCTCAGAACTCAGAAACGAACTCAGAACCACACGGCTTCATGGAAACTGAACAACTGGCTCTTGAATGTGGATTGGATAAACAATGAAATGAAGGCAGAAATAAAGAAGTTCTTTGAAACCAACGAGAACAAAGACACAACATACCAGAATCTCTGGGACACATTTAAAGCAGTCTCTAGAGGAAAATATATAGCAATAAGTGCCCACATGAGAAGAGTGGAGAGATCCAAAATTGACACCCTAATGTCAAAATTGAAAGAGCTAGAAGAGCAAGATCAGAAAAACTCGACACCTAGCAGAAGACAAGAAAGAACTAATATCAGAGCAGAACTGAAGGAAATAGAGACACAAAAAACCCTTCAAAAACTCAATAAATTTAAGAGCTGTTTTTTTGAAAAGATCAATAAAATAGACCACTAGCCAGACTGATAAAAAAGAAAAGAGAGAACAACCAAATACATGCAATAAAAAACAATAAAGGGGAAATCACCACAGATTCCACAGAAATTCAAAGCATCATCAGAGAATACTACAAACAACTCTATGCATATAAACTAGTAAACCTGGAAGAAATGGAAAAATTCCTGGATGTCTGTGTCCTCCCAAGTCTAAACCAGGAGGAAGCTGAAACTATGAACAGACCAATAACAAGGTCTGAAGTCGAGGCAGCAATTAAGAGCCCACCACACAAAAAAAGTCCAGGTCCAGATGGGTTCGCAGCTGAATTCTACCAGACGCACAAGGAGGAGCTAGTACCATTCCTTCTGAAACTATTCCAAAAAATCCAAAAAGAGGGAATCCTTCTCAAATCATTTTATGAGACCAACATCATCCTGATACCAAAACCCGGCAGAGACTCAACAAGAAAAGAAAACTTCAGACCAATATTCATGACGAACATAGATGCAAAAATCTTCAATAAAATACTGGCAAACCGACTGCAACAGCACATCAAAAAACTTACCCATCATGATCAAGTAGGATTCATCCCGGGGATGCAAGGCTGGTTCAACATACGCAAGTCTATAAACGTAATTCACCACATAAACAGAACCAAAAACAAAAACCACATGATTATCTCAATTGACGCAGAGAAGGCATTTGACAAAATTCAACAGGCTTTTATGCTAAAAACTTTCAATAAACTTGGTATTGATGGAAAGTATCTCCAAGTAATAAAAGCTATTTACAACAAACCAACAGCCAATATCATACTGAATGGACAAAAACTGGAAGCATTCCCTTTGATATCTGGCACTAGACAAGGATGCCCTCTCTCACCATTCCTATTCAATGTAGTACTGGAAGTTCTAGCCAGAGCATTCAGGCAAGAAAAAGAAATAAAGGGTATTCAAATAGGAAAGCAGGAAGCCAAATTGTCTCTATTTGCAGATGACATGATAGTATATCTAGAAGACCCCATTGTCTCAGCCCAAAAACTCCTGAAACTGATAAGCAACTTCAGCAAAGTCTCAGGATATAAAATCAATGTGCAAAAATCACAAGCATTCCTATACACCAACAACAGACTTAAAGAGAGCCAAATCAAGAATGAACTGCCATTCACAATTGCTACAAAAACAATAAAATATCTAAGAATACAACTTACAAAGAACGTAAATGACCTCTTCAAGGAAGACTACAAACCACTGCTCAACAAAATAAGAGAGGACACAAACAGTTGGAGAAACATTTCATGTTCATGGTTAGGAAGAATCAATATCGTGAAAATGGCTATACTGCCCAAAGTAATTTACAGAATCAACGCTATCCCCATCAAGATACCATTGACTTTCTTCACAGAACTAAAAAAATCCACCATGAACTTTATATGGAACCAAAAGAGAGCCCACATAGCCAAGTCAATTCTAAGCAAAAAGAACACAGCAGGAGGCATCACACTACCAGACTTCAAATTATACTACAAGGCTACAGTAACCAAAACAGCACTGTTACCAAAACAGAGATATAGACCAATGGAACAGAACAGAGGCATTGGAGGCAACACAACATATCTACAACCATACAATCTTTGATAAACCTGACAAAAACAAGCAATGGGGAAAGGATTCCCTGTTTAATAAATGGTGTTGGGAAAACTGGCTAGCCATGTGCAGAAAGCAGAAACTGGACCCCTTCCTGACACCTTACACTAAAATTAACTCCAGATGGATTAAAGACTGGCACCATCAAAACCCTAGAAGAAAATCTAGGCAAAACCATTCAGGACATAGGAGTAGGCAAGGACTTCATGACCAAAACACCAAAAGCATTGGCAACAAAAGCCAAAATAAACAAATGGGACCTAATCAAACTCCACAGCTTCTGCACGGCAAAAGAAACAGTCACTAGAGTGAATCGGCAACCAACAGAATGGGAAAAAATCTTTGCAGTTTACCCATCTGACAAAGGGCTGATATCCAGAATTTACAAAGAACTCAAACAGATTTACAGGAAAAAAACAAACAAGCCCATTCAAAAATGGGCAATGAATATGAACAGACACTTTACAAAAGAAGACATACATGAAGCCAACAGACATATGAAAAAATGCTCATCATCACTGGTTATTAGAGAGATGAAAATCAAAACCACACTGAGATACCATCTCATGCCAGTTAGAATGGCAATCATTAAAAAATCTGGAGACAACAGATGCTGGAGAGGATATGGAGAAATAGGAACACTTTTACACTGTTGGTGGGAGTGTAAATTAGTTCAAGCATTGTGGAAGACAGTGTGGTGATTCCTCAAGGCCTTAGAAATAGAAATTCCATTTGATCCAGCAATCCCATTACTGGGTATATATCCAAAGGAGTATAAATCGGTCTACTATAAGGACACATGCACACGAATGTTCATTGCAGCACTGTTTACAATAGCAAAGACCTGGAACCAACCCAAATGGCCATCGATGATAGACTGGACTGGGAAAATGTGGCACATATACACCATGGAATGTTATGCAGCAATCAAAAATGATGAGTTCGTGTCATTTGTAGGGACATGGATGCAACTGGAGAACATCATTCTCAGCAAACTGACACAAGAACAGAAAACGAAATACCACATATTCTCACTCATAGGTGGGTGAGGAAAAATGAGAACACATAGACACAGGGAAGGGAGTACTACACATTGGGGTCTATTGGGGGTAATGGGGAGGGACAGCTGGTGGGGAGCTGGGGAGGGATAGCCTGGGGAGAAATGCCAAATGTGGGTGAGGGGCAGGAAGGCAGCAAAACACACTGCCATGTGTGTACCTATGCAACTGTTTTGCATGTTCTGCACATGTACCCCAAAACCTAAAATGCAATAAAAAAGGAAAAAAAAGAATAGAGAATAAAGGATCAAAAGGAATGAGCAAAGTCTCCAAGAAATATGGGAAAAAAAATTCAAAAATTCAAAAATACAGAAGTATACAGAGGGAATTAGGTTCTTTTAGCCTATCCTGCTACTTTACTACATGCTCCTCAGCAGTGACTACTGTGAGTGATGCAGACTTCTAAGCCCTTTTTCTGTGTATTGACACACAGGCACACAGACACGTGCACACACACACACACATATAAAGCCATGCAAACTTATAGTTTTTATTTTTATAACATAAATAATATTACATATATTGTTTTGCAATTTGCTATTCTTTTCTGAAAAAAGCTCTTTGGCTTTTTTTTTTCACGTTACTAGATATAAATCTACCTTATTCTATTTGACTTTTGCCCAGCGTTATGTAACATGCATGGTAGATAGCATGGTTACGTATGCTTTATCAATAATCCCTTGATTTTGCCAGGCAGAAGACAGACATCCCTTGATCTCAGGGAAGGCCTTTTTTCCCAACCAGTGATGGTTCTTTTTGCAGGGTATTTACTTCCAAACCTCTCTAAAGCAACAGTGACCATGTGACATGGCTCTGGTCTATGAATGCTGGCATAGAGGCTTCTGGGAAATTTCAGAGTTCAGTGTTCTTTGATCAAAAAGCAAGAGTGTTACAAAGGAAGGTTTTTCTCTGTCCTGGCTGCCCTCCCCACACCCCTAACTTTTTGCCTTTGAATACAGATGAGCTTTCTGGAGCTTGAAACCATCTTGAGACCACAGGCCAGAGGCCTAAGGATGGAAAGTCAACATGCAAAATTTATTAGTTAGTTTTGTTGTCTAACAAACAACCTCAAAATCTCAGTGGCTTGTAACAAAAATATTTATTTTATTGCTCATGGGTATTTGAGTTAGCTCTGGCTGTGCTGCTCGGCTTATCCTGGATTGGCTGGACTTGGCTCTAAGCTGTGAGTTTGGTTCAGCTTTGTATTTCTTCATTCCTCTTGGGTCAAGGGTTCCCTAAGAAATAATTCTTATGGTGGATCACAGGAGTGTAACAGAGTTGGTAGAAACATGAGATCCTCTTAAGACCTTGGCCTGGAACTGGCAGATACACACTTTTACCCAAATTCAATTGGCCAATGCATGTTGCAAGGCTACCTCCAACATCGGCCCATTCTAGCACACTGCAAGGTTAGACTGCAGACAGAAGGGGTAGAGAGCTGAGAACAATAATCAAATTGACATAAAAAGATGGAGGAGCAGAAGGATGAGAGCCTAGGCTCTTAATGACAACATAGAGCAGCTGTCCCAACAATGGCACTAACTAGTTTTTTCTAGATTTTTGTTATAAGATAAAAATGTGCCCCTGTTTAAGGCACAATTTCTGCTTGCTGTTGAAAATATTCCAAAATGATAAAATGCAGTTGTATTCTAATTTAACTCTTTCCTTATTGATGGGGATTTAAGTTGTTTCTAGTTTTCCAGATAATGCTACAATGAACATCTTATATAAAACTTACCAACTGTATGTGTGTTCTAATCACATAGATTCTTAGAAATGAAATTGCTGGGTGGAAGAGTATTTACATTTAAAGTTTTGATAGATAATATCAAATTGCCCTCTACGAGACTTCATCAGTTCATTCTTCATATTATTACTAATTCTGATAGTATGTCATTTTAAAAAATGCTTCCAGGCCAGGCGCAGTATCCCAGCACTTTGGGAGGCCGAGGCTCGCGGATCATGAGGTCAAGAGATTGAGACCTTCTTGGCCAACATGGCCCGTCTCTACTACAAAATACAAAAATTTGCTGGGCTTGGTGGCATGGGCCTGTAGTCCCAGCTACTCGGGAGGCTGAGGCAGGAGAATTGCTTGAACCCAGGAGGCGGAGATTGCAGTAAGCCGAGGTTGCACCACTGTACTCCAGCCTGGCGCCTGGTGACAGAGCAAGACTGTCTCAAAAAAAGTGGTTCCAGTGTGGCAGGTAAAATATAGTTCTGCTTCATCTGCATTACTATGATTAATGAAATTGAATGTTTTTTCATATATTCATTGGCCATTTGTATTTCTTACTTTATGATCACATGTTCATATCCTTTGCTCATTTTTCTCTTGTGTTTTTCTTTTTTCTTAGTTGGCAAGGGATTATTTTATTTTACGCTTTTTTGGTCTGTTTTACACTTGATAAATATTGTCATTTATTTGTCTTTCCTTCTTTTAAAATAATTTTTATTAGATATTACAGAGATACAAAAGAGTATATATGAAATATGCTCAAACTCTAAACAATGAGAATACAATAAATTTCCGAGAATTTATCATCCAAAGAATTTGTACATTCTCATTGCCTTTGAAGTCTACCCATTTCTTCCACATTCAGAGTAATTGAAACCCTGAAATTTGTGTTTATTATTCTCATTTTTCTTTACACTTTTACTACAAACATATGTGTCCAGAAGCAGGATTTAGTTCACATGTTTTGACCTTTATATAAATGGAATCATACTATAAGTGTCCTTTGGAGACTTTTTTCATTCAACATATTTCTAAGGTTCATCCACTTCATTGCATGTGGTGGTAATTCACAGTGGCAAAGACTTCTATTATATAAAATAACATAATGTATTTCTCTTTTTAAATTTCTTAAATGTAGTAAACATACTTGTCTGTTTATTCCAGTACCTGAAGTACAGAGGTTAGTTTATGTTGTCTATTGCTTCTTCTGGCTCTTAGTCATGATGCCTCATATGCTTCTGTGCTTTGAGATTTGCCATGGTTTCAAAGCATGTGTCCCCCCTCAAATTTCATATGTTGAAAACCTAATTACCAATGTGAAGGTATTAGGTGGAGCTTTCGAGGGGTGGTTAGATCAGAGAGTGGGCCCTCATGAATGCGATTAGTGCCCTGATGAAAGATACCCCAGAGTTGCTGGCTTGGTGGCTCACGCCTGTAATCCCAGCACTTTGGGAGGTTGAGGTTGGAAGTTTGAGACCAGCGTGACCAATATGGAGAAACCACGTCTCTACTAAAATACAAAAAGTTAGCTGGGCATGGTGGTGCATGCCTGTAATCCCAGCTACTTGGGAGGCTGAGGGAGGAGAATCGCTTGAACTTAGGAGGCGGAGGTTGCAGTGAGTTGACATTGCATCATTGCACTTTAGCCGGGGTAACAAGAGCAAAACTACGTCTCCAAAAAAAGAAAAAAAGGAAAAAGAAAGATACCCTAGAGAGCTGCTTTTTGTCCCCTTTTCCTATGTCCTCACATGGGAGAGAAGGTGCTGTCTATGAGGAATGGGCCCTTGCCAGACACTGAACCTGTTGGCACCTTAATCTTGAACTTTACAGTCTCCAGAACTGGAGACTGTCTTGAAAGATAACAATAATAAAGTCACACGGGAAGATGAGCTCAGCATTCAGGTCTGGTGATGAGAAATGATGCTGACATGTGGTTACCTTACATTTGAATTTGGTCAGTGGGAACACAAGAGTTCAGATCCCAGTGGACATTTCAGAAACTTCTTTTGTTTTTTTCAAATGTCAAAGCCCAAACTGCCTGAAGGCTTTGAGGAAATTTTCTGCCTCCAGAACTAATCAAGGACATTCTAAACGGTGGCTTTGATCCAAAGCAATTTGTTTTTTATTGTCATTATCTATATAAATTATGGATCTTTCATTTATAGTTGAAGTTACTTTCACTTTTGAATGCTAATAATTGAGATTGCTTCAGAATGAATATGTGAATGTATGTATCAGATATATATCTGTGTATCACTTAGGGATAGCATCCATTTTGTCCTTTATTCTTGTTTCTCTGTTAAACTTGATTACAACCTGGAAGGCAGATCACCTAGAACTGGTTTATATTAACTTTCCTCTAGTTTGTTCATTTAAAAATATTTGAGTGTGTCTGTGAGCCCAGGGCTGTGCCATGTACTCATTCAAGCCCATGAATATTTATTGCATACTCTGTGTTTTCTAGTCACTATATGAGTGAATGATATGCATTCTTGGCCCAAGAAAACAATAGTTTAGTTAAAGATAAAACTCCAAATTTTAGTACAAATCATTGGGCAGTTTTACACTGACATAAAGTATTAAATATAGCTGCTTTGACTTGCTGCTTGTGAAAAACTACACTTTGTGTAATTATGTGACTGCCACCCCAGTGGCTTTCAGAAACAAGAATCAGCGGAATTTTGCACCTTTAATAGAGTATATGAGCAACGAAACTACATTTTATGTAATTATTACACTTTGTGTAATTATTGTGAACTAGGAAAATATTACTTTAAAAAATTCATTCTTCTATTGTACTTCTTTCTGAAACAGAGTAACATATAATCTCTTTTTTCCATTTAGCATTTAACAAAGAAGATATAAATATGATTTTTAATATATGTAAGTGACCCATGCCACAAACAAAGGAACTTTATCTTATATCCTTGCAGGGGGATGTTGCACGTGGTGCAGTTACCCAAGATCCTGAAAGGATTTGGCTGAACACAAAGGAACAAGGCTCTGACACTGGTTGAGCAGTCTAGGTTGACTTTAGACACCAGTGTAAAATAACTGTAGGGAAACTATATATATATATAGATTTTTTTTAAAGGAATGCAGTTTTCTTTCTTTCAGAGATACCTAATAATGTAAATGAAGCCACACAAGAAAGAATTACTAGAGTCTGCTAAAGATTCTAAGGAAATCTGCTGGACTGACTCAGTATGATAAAACTGTTTTAACTAGTTTATCACTTTGTTAAAATAATGATGCTTCTAGATAATAATAATAATTACAGCTTGTACCACTGAGCGTTTATTGTGTTCCAGGAACTTTTCTAAGTGTATTGTTAACTATAACTTTTATGACAACCTACTATGAAGAATACACTATTATATTGCCATTACTTTTAATGGCAAGAACTTGAATTACTTTTGTACCAACATAATATCTCCATTTCATAGACAAGAAAATTTAGGAATGATGAGGTTTAGTAATATGTCCAAGGTCATGATGGTGGGGCAGGATTCTAACTCGGGTGGACTGGCTCTGGAATCCATGCTTCTAAACTTTATTGTCTTAAGATTGCCTTTTAATTATAAGGGTATGAACATTCAAGCTTTTTATCTTATTTTTCATAACATTTTTACCCCATTAATTCACTTAGCAAATCTTTTCTTCATAAATTATGACAGGGCCACCCAATTTCTTAAAAGTTAAGATTAGCAGGGTCCAAATTTACAAATTACAAGATAAGACTGTTTTTACTGACGGTGGCTTATATTCTAAAATAGTACTTATGTATATGTATATCTCTAAAAAATATTACTGAAAAAGCAAAAAAGAGACAAAAACCTCATGTACACACAAAAGTCCACGGTGGCAGACTGGATAATTCATAGTGGTGTCTCGTCCTTTTAGAGAATGGATTATTTTCTTTTAGTCTTTGAATGTTCACACTTTTATTTAGTGTAGTATATCCTCATTAACCCCTTCCATTAGATGGTGGTCAACAATTATGCTTCTGCTGTGCTTCTGTTCTCTCACAGGGAGAGAGAGATGATGGATTCAGCATAAAGCTGGACTTCACTGTATTAGTAAGTAGCCTGACTGCTGTGCACATCAAGATAACTTTCATGATACATAGAGGTAACACAATGGAAATCACAGTTTAGAAATCCAATTTATCTTGCTGTGAATAGAATTGCCTTCAATACAGACACCAATTAGTTTTGTTCCATAACACTGTTATAGAAATGTGACATTGAAAAACTACTTGCAAACTACTAAAGCATTCATCTACCATGAGTTCATGTCATGGAGGGAAAAATGTTAATTCTACTCATGTGAGAAAACATAAAAGTGTTTTTACAAAGAGCAGCCACAAGGTCAGGATACGACTGCTGAGGTAATGAAGTGAAGACTTCTCCGAAACTTTTAGTTGCTTATGCATTCTATTAAAGCTGCAAAATTCTGCTGATTCTTGTTTCTCAAAACCACTGGGGTTGCAGCTCAGTCACATTGTAGATTAAGTGGATAGCAATGCCAGCCTTTAATGTTTCTTCTTGGATGGCATCAGGACCTGCTGCTGATGCTCTGGGCTGGCCTTGGTTCTCCTCTTTGGCTCCTCTTCCTGTAATCTACTGGTCAGTTCACTACTTAGACCATTTATGGCAAAGCCCAATGTACCTGCACATTCATTATAAGAATAAAAATGTCCAGCTATAGAGTACTTTAGAAGTTAAAAAACTGAAGTGTAACTGACATTTTCCCATTTATCTGTAGACAAGCATGCATCGTAAGAACACGTGTATGGTTTAATAAGATTGGACTCAGACATCTTGTAACTCAATTGTGCACATACTTATTGATCATACACAAGATAAAAGACACTATTTAGGAAAATCATGATATGGTGGAAAGAGTATAAGAACTGGAGCAGGACAGACTGGGGTGGGAATTCAAGCCCCAGCATTTATCAGTTCTCTGGGTCTGGGCCAGTACTTAATATTTCTAAATTTTTGTATACTTTTTGTTAAATGGAGATAATAGCTACCCTGCTTGTGTGGTTGTTGAGAATTAGACATTATGTATACAGAGTGTCTGAAACATAATGTGTTAAGCGATGACTGTTATTACTAAGCTGTGTGGGAGTAATAAAGGTGAGACATGGATCCCATCTTTAAGGAGCTTGTTTTAGAAGGGGAGAGAAAACACATGAGCAAATACTTATGCTTCAAGCTGAAAGGATAAAGGCCATAAAGGAGCTTCAAAGTGCCTTGATGAGAGTGCTATGAAGGGAACCTATTGGCTGGAGTATTTATTGCAGCAACCTCCTAACCAGTCTCCCTGACACTGTCTTGCCCCCTCTAGTCTACTCTTCATTAACAGCTAACACAGTCTTTCTTAAATGCAGATATGGTCACATTACTCTCATGATTAAAATACTGCTGCAGCTTTTCATTCCCTTTGTGACAAAGTGTTTAGTATAAGAACTCTGCCTTAAATTTCCAACTTGATCTCTCTCCTTCCCTCTGCCTTCCCCATCCCCAAACATACTTCATGGGCTAGCCCTACTAAACATTTTTTCAGTTCCAGGTTAGTTAGGGTTCTACGGAGAAACAGAACTGTGTGTGTGTGTGTGTGTGTGTGTGTGTGTATACACATAAAGAAGAATTGGCTTACACAGTTATGGAGTTTGAGAAGTCCCAAGATCTGCAGTTGGCAAGCTGGAGACCTAGGACAGATGGTTGTAAATTTCGGTGTAAGGGCAGAAGACAATGTTCCAGTTCAAGTAGTCTGGCTGGCAGAATTGCCTCTTGATCAGCCTTTTTTCTATTCAGGTCTTCATTTGATTGAATGAAACCCACTCACATCAGGGAGGATAATCTGCTTTATTCAGTCCCTCAATGCAAATGTTAATTTCATCCAGAGACACCCTCACAGATACACCCACAATAATGTTTGATTGAATATCTGGGCATCCTATGGCCCTGTCAAGTTAACACACAAAATCATCACAAATTCTAAGACTAGGACACGTTCTCTTTTACTTCTGTTCCTTCGCACATGCAGTTCTCTCTGCCTAGGCTACTCTTGGTCTCTTGACCCCTGGTCCACTTCTACTGGCTGTTCTGGTCTCAGTCCACAAGTCTAACCCCTACAGACTGGGTTAGATCCCTCTCCTATTATACCCTTCTGTTCCCCTATGATAGCATGCATCTTTGTATACTGTAATTTCCTATTTACCTGTCTCTGTCACATAGACTGTTAGCTCACAGAGAGTCAAGAATTGTCTTTACTGCTTCCACAATTTCTCCTGTGTCTATGACAGGATCCAGCATGTTAAATCATCTACTAGTTATTTGTTAAATGAATGAATAAATAGGTTTAGCGGAGCAGGTGGCAGCTAATATAGATCTTAGAGGAGGAAGACTTCAGAGGAAATTTGATACCCAATTTGGGAAAATCAACAATAGGTAATACCGAAATATTCACTTTGTGATTAAGACTTCAAACATTTGTGTAGTGATTCTGGAGACTAACAGTTATTTCACTATACCAAAAATAATTGTAGCTATCATGAGATATTCTCTAGGAGGTAAGGGGCTTTGTTTTTCTTTATATTTGAAGAACATTTTTTATTTTGAGAAAATTCAAACACATAAAGAAGATGAAAATAGCATAATGAAGCTTTGTATTCTCATCTTAAATAATTATTAACACATCATCACATTTGTTTTTATTTTTATTTTTTGGTTGAAGAATTTTAAAGCATATCCAGGGTGCTTAAATAGTTTAATACATTTATGTATCTTTTAAAATCATACTTTAAGTTCTGGGGTACATGTGCAGATCATGCAGGTTTGTTACATAGGCATACACGTGCCATGGTGATGGTTTGCTGCATCCATTGCCCTGTCATCTATGTTAGGTATTTCTTCTAATGCTATCCCTCCCCTATTCTCCCACCCTCTGCTATTCCTCACCTAGCCCCCCCACCCCCCAGGGCCCAGTATGTGATGTTCCCCTCCCTGTGTCCATATGTTCTCATTGTTCAACACCCACTTATGAATGAGAACATGCAGTGTTTGGTTTTCTGTTCTTCTGTCAGTTTGCTGAGAATGATGGTTTCCAGTTTCATACATGTCCCTGCAAAGGGCATGAACTCATCCTTTTTATGGCTGCATAGTATTCCATGGTGTATATGTGCCACATTTTCTTTATCCCTTCTATTGTTGATGGGCATTTGGGTTGGTTCGAAGTCTTTACTATTGTAAACAGTGTCGCAATAAACATATGTGTGCATGTGTCTTTATAATAGAATGATTTATAATCCTTTGGGTATATACCCAGTAATTGGATTGCTGGGTCAAATGATATTTATATTTCTAGATCCTTGAGGAATCACCACACCATCTTCCACAATGGTTGAATTAATTTACACTCCCATGAACAGTGTAAAAACATTCCTATTTCTGCACATCCTCTCCTGCATCTGTTGTCTCCAGATATTTTAATGATTGCTATTCTAACTGATGTGAGGTGGTATCTCATTGTGGTTTTGATTCACATTTCTCTAATGACCAGTGATGAGCTTTCTTTCATATGTTTGTTGGCTGCATAAATGTCTTCTTTTGAAAGTGTCTGTTCATATTCTTTGCCCACTTTTTGATGGGGTTGTTTGTGTTTTTCTTGTAAAATTGTTTTAGTTCTTTGTAGATTCTGGATATTATCCCTTTGTCAGATGGGTGGATTGCAAAATGTTTTCCCATTCTGTTGGTTGCTGGTTCACTCTGTTGCTACTTCCTTTTGCTGTACAGACGCTCTTAAGTTGAATTAGATCCCATTTTTCTATTTTGGCTTTTGTTGCCATTGCTTTTGGTGTTTTAGTCATGAAGTCCTCCCCATGCCTATGTCCTGAATGGTATTACCTATGTTTTCTTCTAGAGTTTTTATGGTATTAGGCCTAATGTTTAAATCTTTAATCCATCTAGAGTTAATTTTTGTATAAGGTGTAAGGAAGGGATCCAGTTTCAGCTTTTTGCATATGGTTAGCCAGTTTTCCAAACACCATTTATTAAATAGGGAATCCTTTCCCCATTGCTTGTTTTTGTCAGGTTTGTCAAAGATCGGATGGTACCATGTGATCTTGCAGATGCATGGCATTGCCTTCAGAGGGCCTCTGTTCTGTTACATTGGTCTATATCTCTGTTTTGGTACCAGCATCTTGCTGTTTTTATTACAGTAGCCTTGTAATATAGTTTGAAGTCAGGTAGCATGATGCCACCAGCTTTGTTTTTTTTTTTTTTTTTTTTGCTTAGAATTGTCTTGGCTATATGGGCTCTCTTTTGGTTCCATATGAAGTTTAAGGTGGTTTTTTTCAGTTCTGTGAAGAAGGTCATCGGTAGCTTGATCGGGATAGCATTGAATCTATAAATTACTTTGGGCAGTATGGCCATTTTCACGATATTCATCTTCCTAACCATGAGTATGGAATGTTTTTCCATCTGTTTGTGTCCTCTTTTATTTCCTTGATTAGTGGTTTGTAGTTCTCCTTGAAGAGGTCCTTCACATCCCTTATTAGTTGTATACCTAGGCATTTTATTCTCTTTGTAGCAATTGTGAATGGGAGTTGATTTATGATTTGGCTCTCTGACTGTTATTGGTGTATAGGAATGCTTGTGATTTTTGCACATTTATTTTGTATCCTAAGACTTTGCTGAAGTTGCTTATCAGCTTAAGGAGATTTTAGGCTGAGACAATGAGGTTTTCTAAATATACAATCATGTCATCTGCAAACAGGGACAATTTGACATTCTTTCTTCCTATTTGAATACACTTTATTTCTTTCTCTTGCTTGATGGCCTTAGCCAGAACTTCCAATACTATTTTGAATAGGAGCAGTGAGAGAGGGCATCCTTGTCTTGTGCCAGTTTTTAAAGGTAATGCTTCCAGTTTTTGCTCATTCAGTATTATGTTGGCTGTTTGTCATAAATAGCTGTTACTATTTTGAGATACTATCCCCCAATACCTAGTTTATTGAGAGTTTTTCACATAAAGGGCTCTTGAATTTTGTTTAAGGCTTTCTCTGTATCTATTCAGATAATCATGTGGTTTTTGTCTTTGGTTATGTTTATGTGATGGATTATGTTTATAGATTTGCAGATGTTGAACTAGACTTGCATTCCTGGGATGAAGCCAACTTGATCATGCTGTATAAGCTTTTGGATGTACTGTTGCAATCAGTTTGCCAGTATTTTATTGAGGATTTTTGCATCTAGGTTTATCATGGATATTGGCCTGAAATTTTCTTTTTAGTTGTGTCTCTGCCAGGTTTTGGTATCAGGATGATTTGGTCTCATAAAATGAGTTAGAGAGATTCCCTCTTTTTGTATTGTTTGGAATAGTTTCAGAGGGAATGGTACCAGATCCTTTTTGTACCTCTGGTAGAATTTGGCTGTGAAACTGTCTGGTCCTGCACTGTTTTTGGTTGGTAGGCTATTAATTGCTGCCTCAACTTTAGAACTTGTTATTTGTCTATTCAGGGATTCAACTTCTTCCTGGTTTAGTCTTGGGAGGGTGTTAAGTGTCCAGAAATTTATCCATTTCTTCTAGATTTACAGGTTTATGTTCATAGAGGTGTTTGCAGTAATCTCTGATGGTAGTTTGTATTTCTGTGGGATTGGTGGTGATATCCCCTTTATCATTTTTTATTGCATCTATTTGAATGTTCTCTCTTTTCTTTTTTATTCACCTGGCTAGCAGTCTATCTATTTTGTAGATCTTTTCTAAAAACGAGCTCCTGGATTTATTGATTTTTTTGAAGGGTTTTTGTGTCTCTATCTCCTTCAGTTCTGCTTTGATCTTAAGTTATTTCTTTATCTCAAGTTACTTCTTGCCTTCTGCTGGCTTTTGAGTTTGTTTGATCTTGCTCCTCTAGTTCTTTTAATCGTGTTGTTAGGGTGTCAATTTTGTATCTTTCCTCACTTCTCTGGTGGGCATTTATTGCTATAAATTTTCTTAAAGGCACTGCTTTAAATATGTCCCAGAGATCCTGTCACGTTGTGTTTTCATTCTCATTGGTTTCAAAGAACATCTTTATTTCTGTTTTCATTTCATTATTTATCCAATTGTCATTCAGGAGCAGGTTGTTTAGTTTCCATGTAGTTGTGAGGTTTTGAGTGCATTTCTTAATCTTGAGTTCTAATTTGATTGCACTGTGGTCTGAGAGACAGTTTGTTATGATTTCCATTCTTTTGCATTTGTTGAGGAGTATTTTGCTTCCAATTATCTGGTCAATTTTAGAGTAAGTGTGATATGGTGCTGTGGTTTTGGAGTGGAGAGTTCTGTAGATGTCTATTAGGTCCACTTGGTCCAGATCTGAGTTCAAGTCCTGGATATTCTTGTTAAGTTTCTTTCTCATTAATCTGTCTGGTATTGACAGTGGGGTGTCTCCAGTATTATTGCATGGGAGTCTATGTCTCTTTGTAGGTCATTAAGAACTTGCTTTATGGGTGCTCCTGGATTGGGTGCATATATATTTAGAATTGTTAGCTCTTCTTGTTGCATTAATCCATTTACCATTATGTAATGCCCTTCTTTGTCTCTTTTGATCTTTATTGGTTTAAAGTCCATTTTATCAGAGACTACGATTGCAACCCCTGCTTTTCTTCCTCTACATTTGCTTGGTAAATCTTCCTTCATCCCTTTATTTTGAGCCTATGTATGTCTTTGCACATGAGTTGGGTTTTCTGAATACAGCACACCTATGGGTCTTGACTTTTTATCCAATTTGCCAGTCTGTATCTTTTGATTGGGATATTTAGCCCATTTACTTTTAAGGTTAATATTCTTATGTGTGAATTTGATCCTGCCATTTTGATGTTGGCTGGTTGTTTTGCCTCTTAGTTGATGCAGTTTCTTCATAGTGTTGATGCTCTTTACAGTTTGGTATGTTTTTGGAGTGGCTGGTACTGGTTGTTGCTTTCCATGTTTAGTGCTTCCCTCCAGAGCTCTTGTAAGGCAGGCCTGGTGGTGATGAAATCTCTCAACAGTTGCTTGTCCATAACAGATTATATTTCTCCTTTGCTTATGAAGCTTAGTTTGGCTGGATATGAAAATCTGGGTTGAAAGTTCTTTTCTTTTAAGATGTTGAATACTGGCCCCCACTCTTTTCTGTCTTGTAGGGTTTCTGCCAAGAGATCTGCTGTGAGTCTGTTGGGCTTACCTTTGTGGATAACCTGACCTTTCTCTCTGGCTGCCCATAGCATTTTTTCCTTCATTTCTTACGCTGCTAAATTGGACGATTATGTGCCTTGGGTTTGCCCTTCCTGAGGAGTATCTCTGTGGTGTTCTTTGTATTTCCTGTATTTGAATATTGGCCTGCTTTGCTAGGTTGAGGAAGTTCTCCTGGATAATATCCTGAAGTGTTTTCCAGCTTGGATTCATTTTTCCCATCCTCTTCAGGTACACTGATCAAGCGTAGGTTTGGTCTTTTCACATAATCCCATATTTCATGGAGGCTTTGTTCATTTCTTTTCACTCTTTTTTCTCTGATCTTGCCTTCTGGCTTTATTTCATTGAGTTGATCTTCAATATCTGATGTCCTTTTTCCACTTGATTGATTTGGCTATTGAACCTTGTGTATGCTTCACAAAGTTCTCGTGCTGTGTTTTTCAGCTCCATCATGTTGTTTATATTTTTCTCCATTCTGGTTATTTTTGTTAGCATTTTGTGTAACCTTTTTTCAAGCTTCTTACTTTCCTTGTATTGAATTAGAATATGCTCCTTTAGCTTGGAGACGTTTGTTATTACCCGCCTTCTGAAGCCTCCTTTTGTCAATTTGTCACACTCATTCTCCATTCCATTTTGTTCCCTTGCTGGTGAGGGGTTGTGATCCGTTGGAGAAGAGGCGTTTTGGCTTTTGGCGATTTTAGCATTTTTGCATTAATTCCTTCCCATCTTCATGGATTTATCTACTTTTGGTCTTTGAAGTTGGGGACTTTTGGGTGGGGTTTCTGAGTGGACATCCTTTCTGTTGATGTTGAAGCTATTTTTTTTTTTGCTTGTTAGTTTTCCTTCTAATAGTCAGGTCCTTCTGCTGCAGGTCTGCTGGAGTTTGCTGGAGATTCACTCGAGACCCTGCTTGCCTGGGAATCACCTGCAGAGACTGCAGAACAGCAAAGATTGGTGCCTATTCCTTCCTCTGGCAGCTTTGTATAAAAATGGTTCCTGTCAGATGTCAGCCAGAGCTCTGCTGTATAACATGTCTCCCAGTTATGATACATGGGGCGGTGGGGGGTCAGGGAGCCACTTGAGGAGGCAGCCTGAGTTCTCCAGTCCCTTGTGCCTCCCAGATGAGGCAGTGCCCCACTCTGCTTTGGCTTGCTGACCTTGGGCCGGTCCCACTGTCTAACCAGTCCCAGTGAGATGAACCTGGTACCTCAGTTGGAATGTGGAGATCACTCATCTGGCATGCTCTCACTGGGAACTGCAGACTGGAGCTATTCCTTTTTGGCCATCTTGGTGGAAGTCCCTCACATTTATACATCTTTAAAAATAAGGACGTTTTCTTCCTAATCACTATACTATTGTAGAACCTAAAAATATTAGCAATATTTCTATAATATTATTTAACACCCAGTCCATACTTGAATTTCCCCAAAGTGTCCTTTTTAAAAACAATTAGTTTGTTTGAATCAGAGTGCAAATAAGGTACACACATTTGATTGCCATGTGTCTTGACTTTTTTAAATCTATGAAAGTACTCTTACCGCCACCACTCCTTTTTAACACATGCCGTAGAAATGTTGAAGACTGCGTCATTTGTCATGTAGAATACTTCTCATTCTGGATTTGTTTGGTTGCTTCCAAATGATGTCATTTAACCTATTCTTCTTTCCCTTATATTTCCCATGAATTGGAAGTTCGAGCTAGAGTCTTGATTAAGTTCAGATTCAACAATCTCAACAAGGATATTTCATAGATAGAGCTGAGTACTCCATATTACAATGTATCAGAAGTATATGTTGCTTTCTAGTTTTAAGGATGCTAAGAGTGATCATCTGGTACTTCTGTAATAAAGTTGCACCCCGCTCACTTATGCTTATTTCAAATCAGTGGTTTGTTACTTTGGCACAGTTATTGTTATCCTTTCATCTAATTGTCTTTAGCGACTACTAAAGGTTGCTTAAACAATTATTTTATTGGGGATTGCAAGCTGGTGATTTTCTAATACAGTAGTTCTTGCTACATTTATTAGTTGAAATTCATCTACAGAGTTGTTTTTTTACCTAAACTAGAACTATTTGGTCTTCTGAAATATAGTTTTTTTTTAATAAGAAAGGCAAGATGAATTCTAAATTCATTCTCTTTAAAGAGATTTTCTTTTGTCTTTAAAAAATGATTCATTATGGATTTTTATATATTCAGTATATTCCAACCAATCACAATCATTATTCATGTTGATGCTCAAATTGTTCCATCTCCGGCCAGTTGAAACCCCTTTAAGCTGCTTTCTAAGACCTTTTGAAGAGTCTTATTAAACTTTGATAGCTTTCTTACTTTCTGGAGCACAAAATGCTTCAAGCTTATCTTATATATTTCACTCCCCAGGCCTGGAATCAGCTTTTTCTTTTTCTTTTTTTTTTTTACTTTAAGTTCTGGGATACTCTGCAGAATGTGCAGGTTTGATACATAGGCATATGTGTGCCATGGTGGTTTCCTGCACCTATCAATCTGTTACCTAGGTCTTAAACCCCACATGCATTAGCTATTTTCCTGATGCTCTCCCTCATCCCATGCCTCCAATAGGCCCTGGTGTGTGTTGTTCCTCTCCCTGTGTCCATGTGTTCCCATTGTTCAACTCCCATTTATGAGTGAGAACATGCAGTGTTTAGTTTTCTGTTCCTGTGTTAGTCTGCAAAGGATGATGGTTTCTAGCTTCATCCATATCTGTGAAAAGGACATAATCTCATTTCTTTTTATGGCTGCATAGTGTTCCATATGTACCACATTTTCTTTATCCTGTCTATCATTGATGGGCATTTGGGTTGGTTCCATGTCTTTGCTATTGTGAATGGTGCTGCAATAAACATATGTGTGCATGTGTCTTTATAACAGAATGATTTATATTCCTTTGATTTATGCCCAGTAATGGGATTGCTGGCTCAAATGGTATTTCTGGTTCTAGATCCATGAGGAATCACTACACTGTCTTCCACAATGGTTGAACTCATTTACATTCCCACCAACAGTGTAAAGGCGTTCCTATTTCTCTACAACCTTGCCAGCATCTGTTGCTTCTTGACTTTTTTAATAATTGCTATTCTGACTGATGCAAACTGGCATCTCATTGTGGTTTTGATTTGCATTTCTCTAATGATCAGTGATACTGAGCTTTTTTTCACGTTTGTTGGCTGAATAAATGTCTGTTCACATCCTTTGCTTACTTTTTGATTGTGTTGTTTGTTTTTTTCTTGTGAACTTCTTTAAGTTCCTTGTAGATTCTGGTTATTAGCCATTTCTCAGATGGGAGATTGCCAAAATATTCTCCCATTCTGTAGGTTGCCTGTCTGCTCTGATGATAGTTTCTTTTACTGCGCAGAAGTTCTTTAGTTTAATTGAATCCCATTTGTCAATTTTAGCTTTTGTTGTAATTGCTTTTAGTGATTTCATCATAAAGTCTTTGCCAATGCCTATGCCCTGAAAGGTATTGCCTAGGTTTTCTTCTAGGACTTCTATGGTTTTGGGTTTTACATTTAAGTCTTTAAACCATCTTGAGTTAATTTTTGTATAAGGTGTAAGAAAGGGGTCCAATTTCAGTTTTCTGCATATGGCTAGCCAGTTTTCCTGGCACCATTTATTAAACAGAAAATCCTTTCCCCATTGTTAGTCTTTGTCAGGTTTGTCAAAGATCAGATGGTTGTAGATGTGTAGTCTTATTTCTGAGGTCTCTATTCTGTTCCCTTAGTCTATATGTCTGTTTTGGTATCAATACCATGCTGTTTTGGTTACTATAGCCATGTAGGATAGTTTGAAGTCAGGTAGCATGATACCTCCAGCTTTGTTCTTTTTTCTTAGGATTATCTTGGCTATGTGAGCTCTTTTTTTGGTTCCATATGGATTTTGAAGTGGTTTTTATTCTAATTCTGTGAAGAATGTCAATTTTAGTTTCATGGGAATAGCATTGAATCTATAAATTGCTTTCAGCAGTATGGCCATTTTCATGATTCTTCCCATTCATGAGAATAAAATGTTTTTCCATTTATTTGTGTCCTCTCTTACTTCATCCAGCAGTGGTTTGTAGTTTTCCTTGAAGAGGTCCTTCACTTCCCTTCTTAGCTATGGAATAAGCTTTTTCTCTGAGGAGTCCTGGTTCCTTTTAGTGGTATATAATATTTAAATTCCAGTTCTGGTCAGTAAGCTCATTACTGGGCTGTTATTATTTTCAAGCATTTTTAGTAGATAAGAGCTAGGGAATCTGTATTAAAACAACCATAAGTTCATTCTGATATTTCCAATTCCAATTTAATAGGGTTTTTACTCACTTAAAATATTATACACTTGCTTCTTTCATTGTCAGTGAAAATGTTAATTCCTAATAACAACACATTTTTATAGTTTTATCTTCCATATATATGATGTAAAATTTAAATAGTTACAAATAATCATACCAATATTACTACTAACAGATTACTAAATTAAGTTTAAGGTTTTGTGTTTTTTTGCCCTTAGAAATAACACATTAAATAAATATGGCCCAAATACTTTGTTTTAAAGCCATTTGAGTTATTTCTTTTCTCTGTGTGGTAAATTATCTTTTCTAATGACTTAAACAACACAACTAATGAGTCTTCATTATACTTAAAAAGGCAAGGTTTTCATTCTAACAGACCTAGTTCCTCTGGGGGAGGGATGCTAGAGATTAAAGTTGTGTTCTAAATTAATTAGTTGAAGCAACAAAAACCAGAGGAAAATATGTTGTGTAAATACGTGGTCACAATGGATTATATCTTGAAGAAACTTGTCAGGGAGTGAATAGCAGATGCAGAATTTTTCTGGCAATGTGAATTATTGGGCTGCCTGGTTAGTATTTGCTTCTGCAAATTTTTAAATGTGATCCCTCAAAAACCTATGGACACTGCCAGATTTCCTATCACCAACTTAGTTTTCAGGTCATTTTGGGTATAAGCATATACTCAGCAGAAGGTTAAGAAAGAAGTCAGATTAGAACCAGAGAAGGTAGTTGCCTTTCACCATTGTTGAAAGTGGAGATGAAGAATTTCTGCTTCAATAGTGTTTCTTTTGAGTACAATTGGAGTAGTAGGAGTGAAAGGAAAGGCAGATTTTGGAAAAGGAGATGGAAAGAAAGGAAGAGGAAAAGGAAGATGAAGATTATAATAGCTCTCCTCTCCTATACCAGACAGAGTGATAGGCATTTTAATTAATTTAAACAATTTTCAGAATGCAACTTTCACATGATCTTTGTCGAATAAACTGAAGGCTGTGTATATTAACACAATTTTAGCAAAATATTTTAGCTTCTTTTTGGGTCTGGTATTGAGGGACTGTGTTAAGGAAAATTACCTGTGTTTCAAAGGCAGGAATTTCCCAGTGGCATACCTCCATCCATGTCCCCATCTGGGGACTAGAGGGATTGCAAATATAAAGTTGTTTATTTAACTTTCCCGCATGTGGGTTAGGTAAAAATTCCAGGTGAGCTTCCTTTGTTCAGAAAGCCTGCCAAAAGCCCTGGGAGGAGGGGCTCTGTTGTGGGTCCAAGCAATCAATCTGGGATCAAAGTCAAAGATCAATTACTCCAGAGGAAGTTTGAAAGAACTCCTCTCACTGGACAGGAACATGAATAAGGAGGGAATAGCTTCAGGATTAAAGCTCCCCTGCTCCCTTACCCATACGGATTTCCCAGTCTGGCCCTTCCCACAACAGTGTGGGAGCTGTCTCTCCCTTTCCCTGTAGGGGTATCCCCTCCAGATTTTCCTCCCATGGCAACATGCTCTCTCTCTTTTTCCCTTTCTCTCTCTCTCTCTTTCCCTTTCTCTCTCTCTCTCTCTTTTTCCCTTTCTCTCTCTCTTTTTCCCTTTCTCTCTCTCTCTCTCTTTCCCTTTCTCTCTCTCTCTCTCTCTCTCCCTCCCTCTCTCTCTCTCTCTCTGTAATTAATCAGTTCTCTGCACATTCTTTGCCTAATAAGTAATTTTCTGCTAAACTCTTTGAGTCTGATATTTATTTGAATGGTAAGCCACTGCACCACCAGGGCCCTTTCCCCATTCTTGGGGCAAGTGAGCCCAAGAACCTGGGGATACTGGGTTACATCTTTGATCAGCACGGGGAGGGAGCTGAGCCCCCATTGTCCTGCCACCCGGTTACAGCATAATGCAGTGATCTGTTGATTATAACATTTTATTAGACTAAATATGTACTTTGGTTTGAGGTTGAGACCAAGTTTTGCACTCCATGTTTTTGTAGAGAAATAATTAGGAACACCAGTATTATCATCACTTTCATTTTATTTTCTCAAGCCTGCTACCTAGGTTCTGGCACATAGTAAGTGCTCAATAAATGTTTGTTGAGTGATTAAATCACTCGATTATTTTTCATTCCTTCCAACCCTGGATAGAATGGAGAACTAAAAATATATTATGAAAGTTTATACAAGCAAACAATTTGTATAAGGAAATATAGTGAATGGAAATGCCATAAATGTTGAAATAATCCTAAACACTCTACTGTAGTAAAAAGAAAAATCAGGGAAATACGTGGGTAAATCGTAAGGTTTCAGTGCTAAAAGGGGCTTTAGAAATAATCCAAAACTTCATTTTGTAGATGAGGAACATGAGGATCAGACATGGTTGTGACTTGTGCAGAGCCACACTTCTGTTTAGGGGAGTCAGCTGATTCTGGTTTTCTAATTCCTTCCTCCAGGTGCACACCCTACCCATACATCACACCCAATGCTCAACAAAGAGAGTAGGACTTGACTTCTGTGTTCCTTGAATCCCAAGCAATTACTTCAAAAACCCTGAAAAAAATCATTTTGGGACATTTTCTGAGATAGGAATGAAGCCCATAATGCAATTTAGAAAACAAACAAGGGAGCTTAGCAGATCACATAAGCCTGTTTACACTGAGACCCAGATAGAGAATAGTTTCTCAAGAGACAGCTTGAGGCTTCAATTTAAGGGACATTTCTGTAGTGATGACATAAAACTATTGGGATGTTTGGGAGAGAGTGAGTCTTCATCCCACTGAGAGATTGGATAGACTGATTGGTTCTATTTTCAATTCTTCTCATTTTCATTATCTGTGTTTGGGACGGACAATCACAATCGTTATGGTTTCTTTTTGGGGGAAGGGTGGAGGGCAATACTAATGATGTCACCAGAGGAGGCACACAGAGAGTATTTACCATCTGGGAGTTCAGTCAACTGAAAATTTTGCTAGCACATCAGTCCTAGGGTGATGAGCTCAGTGGGAGCTGAGAGTAGCAATGAGTTGTGCTAGCTACCCACTGAGGGTGACAGTTTAAAAACAATGGACTGAAAAATGTTGTAAATTTGAAAAACAATGAACCACCTGGTGTCAGGGTTTAGAGATTGATGGGACTGGTGCTTGGAAAGCCAGATAGAAGAAGTGTACAAATTCACACCATTTTAACATTCAAAGTATTCCTCAAAGTGATTCATTAAAAGCCATATAGATATAAATGCATATCTATGTATATAGATTTATATGCATTTATACACATACACACATGCATATTATTTATATTGTTCTTGCTCTCTGTTTGAAACACTCAGGAGTTGAAACTTGTTTGGAAATATTCAGTCAAACGAAATGTTTCCTTTTGCAACATGCAGTTCATCTTGGTAGCTCATGCTGCCTTTAACTTTCTTTTCTCTTTCTCCTTATATAATTAAAGGTGAAGGGCATGCAGGAGAAAGTTTTTACTGGTGCTCTCCCAGCAGCGCTGCTGCATGTGGCCATATAGGCTCTGCATTGCACAACATATAGATTATGATGTGAATGGCAACTTCCAAAGTGGTGTCAGTCCAGTGTTGTAGCCAGATGGGAATTGGGGGTTTGAAAGTGTGTTAGTTAACTATTGGTACTTGATATCCCAAAACTTTATGGTTTAAAATAATAATCCTTTGTTATATGTCATGAGTTAAAGGCTCAGCTGGGAGGTTCTCGCTCAGTTAGTTCATGTGAGATCTGGTTGTTTAAAAGTGTGTGGCACCTTTGCCCTCTCTCTCTTGCTCCCACTCTTGCCATGTGACATGCTGGCTCCTTGTTGCCTTCCATTATGGTTGTAACCTTCCTGAGGCGTCACTAGAAGCAGATGCTAGCACCATGCTTTCTGTAAAGTCTGTAGAACCATGAGCCAATTTAACCTCTTTTTAAAATAAATTACCCAACCTCAGGTAGTTTTTCATAGCAATGCAAGGACATCCTAACACACTCCACTTTGTGAAGTGTGCTGGTTTTTCATTGGCCAAAACAAATCACATGGTAAAGTCCAAAGTCATGTGGGAATGTAGTATCAAAGGGAGTGGACATAGGGAGATATTGAAAAATTGAGAGATGAGATCCAAGATGGCTGATTCCTAACAGTTTGGGATTATAGCTCCCAGTGAAAGCACAGAGAATGAGAGGATGCCACACTTTCAGATGAATTTTCGTCACTCATGGACCAGAAGATTCCCAGTGGAGGGGCTCCACGGGTCACCAGCACGACTCTTGTGGCCAGTGCAGCAGTTTTGCCAGCACCTCGGCATGGCAGCTCTTCATGCAGAGTAAGTGGGAGGAGATTCCTCAGCAGAAGAGCACCATCAGTCTTATCGCTGCTGTTTTGGCTGGCGCAGAGACCCAACTAGAAAGGCGGTAATCGTAAAGATGACAGATGGATAAATTTATAACAAAGAAAAGAAACTAGCCTAAAAAGGCTGAGAATACCCAAAATCAGAACCCCTCTCCCTCTACAGGGGATTGCAGTTCCTCATCAGCAATGGAACAAGCCCTGATGGAAAAGGACTGTGTGCCATTAACAGAAGTAGGCTTCAGAAGGTGGATGATAAGAAACTTTCGGGAGTTAAAAGAACTTGTTCTAACCCAATGTAAAGAAACTAAGAACTTTGAAAAAAGTTTGACAAAATGCTAACAAGAATAGACAATATAGAAAGGAATATAAATGAACTAATGGAGTTGAAAAACACAACACAAAAAATTAGCGAAATATGCACAAGTTTGAATAGCTGAATTGATCAAGCAGAAGAAAGGATATCAGAGGTTGAAGACCTACTTAATGAAATAAAATGAGAGACAAGAAAAGAGAAAAAAGGGTAAAAAGCAATGATCAAAGTCTCCAGGAAATATGGAACTATGTGAAAAGAGCTAATTTACGTTTGATAGGTGTACCTGAATATGACGAAGAGAATGAATCCAAGCTGGAAAATACTCTTCAGGATGTTATTCAGAAAAACTTTCTGAATCTAGCAAAGCAGGACAATATTCAACCCCAGGTAATACACAGAACACCACAAAGATATTCCTCAAGAAGAGCAACCCCAAGGTACATAATCGTTAGATTCACCAGGGTTGAAACAAAGGAGAAAATACTAAGGGCAGCCAGAGAGAAAGGTCAGGTTACCCACAAAGGGAAGCCTATTAGACTTACAGCAGATCTCTCAGCAGAAACTCTATAAGCCAGAAGAGAGTGGGGGCTGATATTCAACATCCTTAAAGAACAGAACTTTCAGCCCAGAATTTCATATCCTGCCAAACTAAGCTTCACAACTGAAGGAAAAATAAAATCTTTTATGAACAAGCAAGTACTCAGAGATTTTATTACCACCAGGCCTGCTTTACAAGAGCTTCTGAAAGAAGCATTACACATAGAAAGGAACAACCAGTATTAGCCTTTCTAAAAATATACCAAAAAGTAAAGAGCATCAAAATAAAGAAGAATTTACATCAATGAATGGATAAAATAGCCAGTTAACATCAAATGGCAGTAACCCTAAATTTAAGTCGACTAAATCCCCCAATCAAAAGATACAGCCAAAACCTAATGGTATGCTACATCCAGACCCATTTCACATCCAAAGATACACAAAGACTCAAAACAAAGGGATGGAGAAAGATTTACCAACCAAATGAAGAGCAAAAATAAATAAAAAAATAAAAAGCAGGAGTTGCAATTCTCGTATCTGATAAAATAGATTTCAAAGCAACAAAGATATAGTGGTAAAAGGATCAATGCAACAATAAGAGCTAATGATCCTAACACCCAGATGCATAAGACTCATAAAGAGATTTAGACTCAACGAGACAGAAAATTAATTAGGATATCCAGGACTTGAACTCAGATCTGGAACAAGTAAACTCAATAAATATTTATAGAGCTATCCACTTTAAATACACAAAATATACATTCTCCACCTTAAATACACAAAATATTGATCGGCCATTATTAATACCCAGTTTTAGAATAAAGCCACATTCCTGTTTTCTCTCCCTCTTTTTCTTCCTCTTTCTTCCTCTCCTTCACTCCTTTAAAAAAAAAAAAGAAAAAAGAAGCTTATCCATCATGACCAAGTAGGATTCATGCTGGGGATGTAAGGTTGGTTCAACATATGCAAATCTATAAATGTAATCCATCACATAAACGGAACCAAAGACAAAAACAACATGATTATCTCAATAGATGCAGAAAAGGCCTTAGATAAAATTCAACAGCCCTTCATGCTAAAAACTCTCAATAAACTAGGTATTGATGGAATGTGTCATAAAATGATAAAAGCTATATATGACAAACCTACAGCCAATATCATACTGAACGGGCAACACTCCTATTCAACATAGTATTGGAAGTTCTAGTCAGAGTAATCAGGCAAGAAAAAGAAATAAAGGGTATTCAATTAGGAAAGGAGGAAATCCAACTGTCTCTATTTGCAGATGACATGATTGTATATCTAGAAGACCCCTATAGTCTCAGCCTAAAATATTCTCAGACAGATAAGCAACTTCAGCAAAGTCTCAGGATACAAAATCAATGTGCAGAAATCACAAGCATTCCTATAAAATAAAAATAAAAAAAAGAAAAATTGAGACTTTTAATGTAACCATTCTAATGCAGAGAGTGAGTGAGCATACAAAAGGCTTAACGAGATGCTCATGAATGTTGCTCTGGGTTGCATGTCCCCTCCAAAACTCATGCTGAAATTTAATTGCCATTCTCCCTTTTTCTTTCTTTCTCATGCACTCTCATCCTTTCTTGCCACATGATGCCTTCTGCCATGGGATAACACAACAAGAAGACCCTCACCAGATTCAGCCCTTTGATTTTGGGCTCCCCAGCCTCCAGAACCATTAGTCAAACAAACTTCTATTGTTTATTAATTTTCCAGCCTGTGGTATTCTGTTACAGCAGCAGAAAACAGACTAAGACAAATATTGATAGTCATTACTGTTCAAATCAGTACCATTTTTCTTTAAAGTTTGTATTTATTCATTTATTCATTCATCTAGCTTTTATTAGGGGCACCACATTGAGACACTATTTTAGAGATTAAGACAAACTTCATGCTTAAAGTGGTTACCTGGTGAAATAGGCTTTTCATTGAGCCCCACATCTTCTATTTCTTCTTCTCTTCTTCATCTTCTATTTCTTCATATCTCAGATATGAAGGGGGTCTTTTGTAAAATGAATATCAAAAGCTTGCTCTATGAAGCAGTTCATGTTAACTGGAGAAAGATGGAAAAGTCCTGAACCTTGCTCATAAGAAACATTGCCTCTCCTGCGAGTTGCTCAGAAAAGAGGCAAAGGAAGTAGAAAGAGGCCAAGGAGATAAGGGTAGAGAAGAGAAGGGAGGAAAGGGAGGAAGTCCATAGAGAAAGAGAAAGGGAGAGAGAGAATTTAGACTCTGTCTGAGGTGAACTGAATGAACTGAAGGGTGATAGCAAAGATGTTTTGCATCTTCCTCTGGGTTTTGTGTGTTTTGATAACTGGCTAATGCTTTTCTGTAATGGCCTGTCCTAATGCTGTCTCCCAGATACTGTGGGGATTAATAAAGAATTCATTATGTGGAAATATGGAAGAAGAATAATCACTTATCCTGCTCTAATCTTGCCCTCAGGACTACCCAATCCTCTCTTTATCCTTGTCATGTGCCAGTCATCCTTTTTGGCTTCAGGAGCTTCCCCACTAACCTGGACTTCAATTATTAGTCACTTAAATTTTGCATTTTGTAGAATTCTAGAATTCTCATCTTTTTGATCTTGATTCCTCAGCAACATTTCCACATTCTAGCTCCCAGCCTATTGCCTTGATTCTAACTTCATTCATTCATGGAACATTTAGAGAGCTCCATTGTTCGTGCATGACAGTATAGCTACAAACAATACTGTGAAGATAATGATTGATTATTTACTATGTGTAAGACCCTATTGCAGCACATTTATTTGTATAAACTTTATTTCACACCATTTCCTCACCTGTAAAATGAGGATAATTCTATTATTATTTTTTACAGGTGAGGAAATGGAAGCACAGAGAGATCAAATCACTTGCTTGAAATAACAGAACTGGTGATAGAACTGGGAGTTGAATCCAAGTGGGTAGGCATAACCGCACTGGATAGATAAGGCCAATTTCTGCCCTCAGGGAGTGACGATACCTTCATTTTCTTCTCCTTTTGTTACTATAACCTCTTACTGCTGCAAACAGTTTTTGGACTTATCCATTCTTAGGAAAATTTCCTTGACTTTTCAAAGTTAACTATTTAATATTTCTGTGGTATTTTAATTCTTCTTTTTACTGGTTGCCTTCCTCTTGTCCTCATATCCTCTGAGACAACGCTCTGTTGATTACCTTGGCTTGACTTTGATCTTCTATGGCTTCATCTTTGCTAGCTCCTTTCCCTCAATAAAAAAACAGGCTGAACATTAAAAAAAACCCAACTACCCTCTAACTTGTACTTCCATGAGTCACAAAATTAAAAATTATGTGGATCTTTAATAATCCACCTCTTGATGGGCTCTTCTCTCGTGGTGTCCCTGAAACCATGTCTCTCCTGTCATGGCCATTTTTCACTTTTCTGAATATGCTCTCCTGCTTCTCTGAGTGCTTTTCTGTCCCCACAACTGAACTTTACCCCCTTTCCTCTTGTTCATACATGGGCATTGCCCAGTGTTCTGTCCTGTAGGCTTGTCTGTAATCTTTGTAACTTCTTTCTCAGTGATAGGGCCATACTACTTGTTGCCCTAACTGGGACACTGTTGTCTGGGACAAATGCCAAACCAGATGGGATGCCAGGACTACTGGAATAAACTAGGACTGCCCTGCTCCCAAATCTTCCTCAGTTCCACGTTTCTAGCCCTTTGCTGTTGGTTTCTATTTGTGTGTTCAGGGCTTTGAGTTTCAGATATCCTGACTCAGAATCTTTTTTTTTTTCTTTTCTAATCAATAATTCCTGAATTCCCAGCTTCTGAGGGAGCTGCCATCCTGCAGAGCCCTGAGATGGGTCATTCTGGGTCATTCTGAATGTTTCTTATCCACTGTCCATGGCATCATTTTTTATAATGTTTCACTTCATTCATTCTTTAAAATTTTCAGTGCGGATATTTAGTTCAGGCCTTTATCACTTCAGTCCAGGATTACTGTGGTAGTCTGATCTGAACCAACTCTTTATCTGTATCTTCCCCTACTTGTTCTAGAACTCTATACATATCTGATATAGACCCTTTCCTGTCTCCTGTACTGCATGGATTAGTTTGGCTTTTAATTGTTTGAATATGATATGTTTTTATATGAATGTCTTTGAGTTTGTCCTACTTGAAGTTCATTGAGCTTTTTGGATGTGATTAATGTATTTTTCATCAAATTTGGAAAATTTTCAATCATTTCTTCAAATATTCGTTTTCTTCTTGTATTTTTCTGATATTCTCATTATGAGTATATGGATATATTTGATGGTATTCTGTAGGTCTCTGAGCCTTTTTCTATTTTTATTGTTTTTCATTTCTCTTCCTCAGACTAGAAAATTTCAACTGACCTGTCTTTGGGTTCACAGATTCTTTATTCTGCCAGCTCAAATTTGCTATTAAGCCCCTGTAGTGAATTTTTCACTTTAGTTTTTGTATATTTTTTTTAAAAAAACTTTTCTTTTAAGTTCAGGAGTACATGTGCAGTTTTGCTATGTAGGTAAACTCATGCCATGGATATTTGTTGTACAGATTATTTTATCACCCAGGTACTCAGACTAGTATCTCCAATCGTTATTTTATTCAGATCCTCTCCCCTCCACCCTCAGCCCTCAAATAGACCCCAGTGTCTGTTGTTCCCCTCTTCAGGTCCATGAGTTCTTATCATTTAGCTCTCACTTATAAGTGAGAACATGCAGTATTTGGTTTTCTGCTCCTGCATTAGTTTACTAAAGTTTCCTCCAGCTCCATCCATGTTTCTACAAAAGACATGATCTCTTTCTTTTTTTATGACTGCATAGTATTTCGTGGTGTGTATGTATCACATTTTTTTATGCAGTCTGCTATCGATGGGCATTTAGGTTGATTCCATGTCTTCGCTATTGTGAATAGTGCTGCAGTGAACATTCACTGCATGTGTCTTGATGGTAGATTGATTTATATTCCTTTGAGTATATACCCAGTAATGGGATTCCTGGGTTGAATAGTAGTTCTGTTTTTTGCTCTTTGAAGAATTTCTAATCTGCTTTCTGCAATAGTCAAACTGATTTACACTCCCACCAACAGTGTATAAGTTGGCCAATTATTCAATGTGGCCATTTTAATGATATTGACTTTTCTTATCCATGAGGATGGAATTTTTTTTCTGTTTGTTTGTGTCATCTCTGGTTTCTTTGAGCAGTGTTTTGTAGTTCTCATTGTGGTGATCTTTCACCCTGGTTATCTGCATTCTTAGGTATTTTATTCTTTTTGTGGCAGTTATGAATGATATTGCATTCCTGATTGGCTCTTGGCTTGCCTGTTATTGGTATGTAAGAATGCTAGTGATTTTTGTAGGTTGATTTTGTATCCTGAAACTTTACAGAAGTTATTTATCAGCTGAAGGAGATTTTGGGCTGAGACTATGGGGTTTTTCTTGATATAGAATCATGTCATCAGCAAACAGGGGTAGTTGGAATTCCTCTCTTCCTATTTGGATGCTCTTTCTTTCTTTCTTTCTTTTTTTTGAGGTGGAGTTTCGCTCTTGTTACCTAGGCTGGAGTGCAATGGCGCGATCTCAGCTCACCACAACCTCCGCCTCCTGGGTTCCGGCATTTCTCCTGCCTCAGCCTCCTGAGTAGCTGGGATTACAGGCATGTGCCATCATGCCCAGCTAATTTTTTGTATTTTTAGTAGAGATGGGGTTTCACCATGTTGACCAGGATGGTCTCGATCTCCTGACCTCGTGATCCACCTGCCTCGGCCTCCCAAAGTGCTGGGACTATAGGCTTGAGCCACTGCACCCAGCCTAGATGCTCTTTATTTCTTTCTCTTGCTTGATTTCTCTGGCAACTTTCAATACTGTTGAATATTGATGGTGAAAGAGAGCATCCTTGACATGTGGCAGTTTTCAAGGGGAATGTTTGCAGCTTGTGCCCCTTCAGTATGATGTTGACTGTGGGTTTGTCTTAGATGGCTATGATTTATTATATATGTTTATATATTTAATTTTTAAATATATGTATGTCTATATTATATAAAAGTATTCTATATTATATATTTATTATATATATCTAGCTTATTGAGAGTTTTTAACATGAAGGGGTGTTGAATTTTATTGAAAGCCTTTTCTGCATCTATTGAGATAATCATGTGGCTTTTGTCTTTAGTTCAGTTTATGTGAGGAATCACATTTATTGATTTGTGTATGTTGAGCCAACCTTGCATCCTGGGGATGAAGTCTACTTGATTATGGTGGATTAGCTTTGATGTGCTTCTAGATTCAATTTCCAAGTATTTTGTTGAAGATTTTTGCATTAAGGTTAATCAAGGATATTGCCCTGAGGTGTTTTTTGTTCTGTGTGTGTGTGTGTGTGTGTATGTCAGTTTTTGTCATTTCTGATTGTTTATTTGGATCCTCTCTTTTTTCTTTTTTATCAGTTTAACTAGTAACCTATATATTCCCTTATTTTGTGGAAAATACCAAGTCCTGGATTTGTTGATCCTTTGAATGGATTTTCATGTCTCAATCTGCTTTTAGTTCAGCTCTGTTTTGGTTATTTCTTGTGTTCTGCTAGCTTTGGGGTTGGTTTGCTCTTGCTTCTCTAGTTCTTTTAGTTTTGATGTTAGGTTGTTGTGAACTTGAGATTTTTCTACCATTTTAACATGGGCATTTAGTGCTATAAATTTCCTTCTTAGCACTGCTTCAGCTCTGTCCCAAAGATTCTGGTATGTCTTATCTTTCTTCTCATTAGTTTCAAAGAACTTCTTGATTTCTGCCTTAATTTTATTATTTACCCAAAAGTCATTTAGGAGCAAGTTGTTTAATGTCCATGTAATAACATGGTTTTGAGTGATTTTTTTAATATAATTTTAAAAAATAATTTCCATTTTCATTGCACTGTTGGCCTAATAATGTGTTTGGTATGATTTCAGTTCTTTTGCTTTGGCTGAGGATTATTTTATGTATGATTGTGTGGTTGATTTTAGAGTGTGTGTCATGTGACAATGAGAAGAATGTATAGTCTGTAGTTTTTGGGTGAAGAGCTCTGTAGAGGTCTATCAGATCTGTTTGGTCCAATGTTGAGTTCAGGTCCTAAATAGCTGTGTTAATTTTCTGCCTCATTGATCTTTCTAACACTGCCGTTGAAGTGTTGAAGTCTCCCACTTTAAAGGGACATCTGATTTCCCAGATTTTCTTTTTAAGTTTTCTATTCCGCTTTGTATTTGTCTTGTTATTATCACCTTTGGCAGTTATAATGCTAAACAGTTGCCACTGATTATTTTTGATTGATGTTGCAAGGGGGAAGGCTATTTTCACTTCATGATCTCTGAGTCAGATCAAATAAAGATGAGCCTTGGAAGTGGGGATTTCCAGGGAACTTCCAGACAGGTCAAAGAGTGGGATGTGACTTTTGGACAACCCTAAAATATTCTGTTCCTTCCAGTAGGTGCTCAGTGGCTGGTTTTTATCACTACTGTGATTGTGAGGCTGTTGGTTTTCAAGGCCACTGAAGAGCAGGGGTGGGAGGAATCAGATATGGGTACATTAAAAAAACCCCACAAAGTTCCTTGTTCTTACCAAGATTCAACCACTTTTCTTGAATAAACACTTCTTAGATTGTTATAAACCTTTGACTAATTTCTAGAGTTCTTAGAAAGTTGATTTTGATAATTTTTCTAATATTCTCATTACTTTTACAGGAAGAGGAGATTTTTGGAGGTCATTATTTCATCATTCTAAAGAATAGAGTCACTGTATGGAATTCATTGACTTTCAGTTTATTCCTAGCAAAATCCTATTTATTAATACTGAATTTCTAAACACTTTTCTCACCATAACAGCTTGTTTCTATAGTACATTGCTTATACCACTTACATCATTTTTCTTAGATGTAGCTGCTCATACAAATAACCTCCAGAAATCTGTATTTTGGACATCTATAGGGACACCAAAGGATCTGCATTTTACACAAGTTCTAGGTTATTTGGGGTGTTAGTGGCTCATGGACCAAATTCTAAGAAATGTTCATCTAAATGATATTTGCAGTACTTACCAAACACTAAATGTATTTTACCTTTATATCTATAGTTACTAATATGATTTTTGCATATCCCTATTTTCCCTAAGGGAATAGTAACTCTTCATGGACAGATGTAAGCCCTGTACACTCTGAATCCCAAGGGCTTCAATTGTATATTAATACATAGAATATAGATATAGTCATATTTGCTGAATCAATCAATAAGAGCATTGTTGCTCCTCTACTCTAGAGCAGTGAGCAAGTACATCCCCAATTACAAACTGCTGATTGGCCAAAAACAACATTTTTAGTTTGAGAAACTGATTGGTAAATTGAAAATTGCCAGCAAGAAACTAACAAAGCATTTAATTTTGTAAAGATTTAAACCTAAAAGCATCACCTCAGTTTTTTTCACGAAAAGTGCTAAGTAGTCAAACTCCAGAAAAATGTGTAAATTAAAAAACTTTCATCTTGAATGCTTTGAGAGAAAGGATAGAAAACCTTAAACTGCAAAAAAAATGAATACTTTGGGGTATTCATTTTTCACTCACTGGAAATGATGACTTTAGGTAAGTGAAATGTCAACAGTTTTGTCATCATTTATCTTTTTAGTCACAAAGACAATAATTTGCAGACTTTCTCTGCCATGTGTCCATCTGGCATCTTGTGTACAAAATAGGTATGGGTTGCCAGGACTGGTGAGTGTGGCTCAGACACAGAGATGTTATCTCTGGTCTCAGATGGTCTCTGGTCCTGCTGGAGTGTGGAATATTTCCTGGTTGTGGAGTATTTCCTTTTTGCCCGAGAAGCTGTGAAATTAAAAAAATATCTTTTGGAAGAGAAAGGATATAGGATATTGGACCACATTGGCACCATTCCAGTTCTCTGCTGGAGAGAAATAGATTATTAAGCTGGGAGCTCAGCAATTCTTGAGTAGAATTCAATTAATTGGCTTCCTCAAATGAAAGGAGCTCATTAGAAATTGGGTAGGTGGTCACAGGTTCTCTCTTGATGTATTGTATAAATAGATCTTAGTTTTGGCTTGTTTAAGATGACAGCAGTAAAAAAACCTTATAACATTTCTTTTTTTTTTTCATTTTTGTTTTTTTGAGAGGGAGTCTTGCTCTGTTGCCCAGGCTGGAGTGTAGTGACATGATCTCAGCTCATTGCAACCGTCACCTCCTGGATTCAAGTGATTCTCCTGCTCAGCCTCCCAAGTAGCTAGGATTACAGGTGCCTGCCACCACACTCAGCTAATTTTTGTATTTTTTTTTAGTAGAGACAGGGTTTCACCATGTTGGCCAGGCTGGTCTTGAACTCCTGAACTCACACCTGAGGTCTTCCCTCCTCAGCTTCCCAAAGTGCTGGGATTATAGGCATGAGACACTCTGCCTGGCCAAAAAAAACCATAATATTTCTAAGTTATGTTTATGTTAAACATGTTTCTTAGAAATAGGGAGTGTCAATTATAGGATTCAGGAAGCAGAGGGTAACATCATGGAAGTTTCTTCATTAATTAATTGATAAAAACTCTATTTAGATATAATTAATATATAATTAACTGCATTACTTTAAAGTATATTGTTTGGTAAGTCTTGACATATGTATATACCAAGGAAGCCATCACTAAAATCAAGATAATGACCATATTCCTATTATTCCAAGATAATAAATTGCCCTAGAAGTGCCCATGATCCCTTGTAATTTTCCCCAACTGTTTCTTTCTGCCCTTCCTCCCCAGGAAGCTACTTATCTGCATTCTGCCACTATAGATTCATTTGCATTTGCTAGAACTTTACAGAAATGGAATAATAGAGTGTGCACTCTTTTTGGGGGGTCTGGATTTTTTCACTGAGATTAATTATTTTGAGATTCATTCATGTCATAGCATTTATCAATAGTTTATTCCTTTTTTTCCCCTTTGAGTAGTTGTATTAGTCAGGGTTCTCCAGATAACTTGGAGATTTATTATAAGGAATTGGCTCACAAGACTATGGAAGCTGACAAGTTTCAAGATTTGCAGTGAGTAAGCTGGAGACCCAGGAGAACCGATGGTCTAGTTCCAGTCCAAATGCTGGCAAACTTGAGACCTAACAAGAGCCGATGTCTCTGAGTCCGAAGGCAGGAAAAAAACCAAAGTTCCAATTCAACCAGGCAGGAGGAGCTCCTCTTTACTGGCAGGAGGAGAGGATGATCCCTTTTGTTCTAGCCAGGCCTTCAACATTGAATGAGTCCCATCCACACTAGGAAGGAAAATTTTCTTTACTTAGTTTATAATTTGAATTTCAATCTCATTTAAAACACCCTAAAGGATACTCATATAATAATGTTTAACAAAATATCTGAGCACCTCGTGCATTCAAGGTGACATATAAAATCAACCATCATAAGTCTACCCATTGTTAACTTGGCACTCATGTGCATTTTTAAAATCATACTTAATCTTCAAATGCATAGAATAACAAGGTTATAGTTATACCAAATATGATGACTACCCTGTGTACAGTTGAAAATTCCCTAACTTTCCCCCAGAAGAGGAGAGAGTCTTTGAGTGATGGTTACTCTTTCCCTGGTATCTCATAACTTAAATACTATGATATGAAATTAACCATACTTAAATACTATTGCATAAAGTCAATACATCTTATGTTACATGGTAAGAAAATAATAGACGGAATAAAACAGAGGTATTTTATGCACACACACACACAGACACACACACATACACACACATACATATTTGTAGCAAAATAAGGAGAAAAGACTAATGGCAATTTTAGTCCTCATTTCTATTCGGAAGTCCATTTTGCTGACTCTACATATAGTCTCCATCCCTGCCACCATGGTGACTTTGTTTATGAAGTCATTGGGTGATGACAGGGGTGGATGGGGAAAGAAGCTGATTGCTATCCACAGAACGGGCCATTCTATCACTTGATTATGAAAATTTTTCTCCGCTGAGGTCACACTTGGGTGAGCATTCACATGGGTCACAAATATCTTTATATTTTTTGCCCATTCAGAAAGGTATATCCACATACCTCTTCCATCAAATCTTTGTGATCAGTTTTCCAATCACATTTTTTCTAAGTCTCTGACCATCCAGCCAAATCATTGGCTACAGCCCATGAATTGGTATACAATTGCATATTTGTCCATTTATTGTAAGTCCTAGCTTATAGTAATCCACTGTCATTCCAAACAAAGTGCCCAACCAGGTGCATTGCTCAAAGTTCTGCCCACTGGGAGGATTTTCCTTCACTACCATTCTTCAGGGGTATCCGCGAAGGTGGCTGTACTACTGTGGCTGTCCACTTTTGGGTGGCGCCTGCATATTGTGCAAAACAATCCGTAAGCCAGGGCTGAGTCTTTTCTTTCTCTGTTAACTGATTGTTGGGAACCTCTTATGAGGCCATTGGTGCAGGTGAAAGAGAGAGACAGGGGTGGGACCAGAAGCATTTAGGTTACTTTTTCATGCAATACTTTTATGCCATTAGAGCTTGCTTGAGCCTGATCACTTATGTGCCACTTCTATTTGATGACTGAGTGTTCCTATGCTTGCCAAGATTTATAGCTTGGCAGGTCAGATAACACTTAATTCATGATGGGCAGCTCAGGTCACATGGTATCTTGATGGCCCATGTCAAGTGTTCAGTCTCTACTCAGTTCCAGTAGCAGGCCAAGGGCTGTTTCTTAGGAGAGTTGTTATCTATGGATGATGGCAGAGTCTTGCTCTAAAATTCTAAAGGCATATTCTGTGATTCACCTATAGGGACCTGCCAAAGGCTCCAAACAGCATCCCTATCTGCCACTGACTCTTCAAGCACCAGATCTGCAGATCATATGGCCTAAGTGGCCCAGCAGCCTGCACAGTAGCCTAGACCTATTAGAGTCTTTTCTTGTTCTGGATGCTGCTCAAGCATCTCTTTGGGTAATTTGGCTAAATGGGCCAGAGTAACACACCCAAGTGAGGAATATTTTGCCTCCAAAATCCAAAGAGGCCCACTAGGTGTTCTTCCTATTTCTTGGTTATAGGAGGGGCCACGTGCAATAATTCATCCTTTACCTTAGAAGGGATATCTTGTCATGCCTCACACCTCTGGACTCCTATAGGAATGTGACTGAGAGAGAAGACCCATAAATTTTAGTTGGATTTTTTCCCACCTTATGACACATAAATACCTTACCAATAAGTCTAGAGTAGTTGCTACTTATTGGTCACTAGGTCCAATTAGCATAATGTCATCACTGTAATGGACCAGTGTGCTATCTTGTGGAAGAGAAAGTAATCAAGATCACTGTGCAGTAAATTATGACATGGGGCTGAAGAATTGATATGCCCTTGAGGTAGAACAGTGAAGGTGTATTGCTGGACTTGTCAGCTGAAAGCAAATTGCTTCCGGTAGGCTTTAAGGACAAGAATGGAGAAAGGGCATTTGCGCAACCAGTTGCTACACATCAGGTACCAGGGGATGTGTTAATTTGCTCAAGCAATTAAACCACATCTGGTATGGCAGCTATGATTAGTGTCACCACCTGGTTGAGCTTACAATAATCCACTGTCATTCTCAAGGGTCCATCTGTCTTCTATACAAGCCAAATAGGAAAGTTAAATGGGGATGTGGTGGGAAACACCACCCCTGCAATTTTCAAATCCTTGTAGTGGCACTAACCTCTGAAATCCCTCTAGGAATGTAGTATACGATAATTTACTTTCTAGGTAGATGCAGTTCTAATGGCTTCTACTTGGCTTTTCTCATCATGGTAGCACTCACCCTGTAAGTCAAGAAATAAATGTGGGGATTCTGCCAGTGGTTATGCCTATTTCAATTATGCGTGTTGGAACTGGGGAAATAACCCCAGGATGGGTTCAGTGATCCACTGGACTTACTGTGAGATGGAGCTGAGCTAGAACTCTGTTGATTACCTGACCTCCGCAAGCCTCTACTCTGACTGGTGGGCCATAGTAATATTTTGGATCTCCTGGATTCAGTGTCAGTTCAGAGCCAGTGTTGAGTAGTCCCCAAAATGTCTGATTATTTTCTTCCCCCAAATGCACAATTATCCAGGTTATTATTAATTATAAAGGTTCCTTTAGGGAAGGCTTGGAGGAAGAGTAATAGAATAAATTTTTTGTACTGTTCTAAGGTCCTTCTTCAAGGGGTCTTGGGCTCCATTACACTTAAGGAGTTTTGGGTCTGTAAACTGGCTCAAGTCTGGGAATTGATTGAGGAGCCCTGACACTCTGTTTTTGTTATTTGAATTAGACTTCTATTCACTTAGGATAGAACTTTTCTGTTTATACAGATCAGACAATTTAGTAGGTTTCCTATCTACTTCACTTCTGGGAACATGATGATCAACTAGACAATGTCACAGTCGGTGTGAATCAGACTATTCTGATTGCTGCTTCAACTCTGCTGTTGATTATGGTAACTATACTCACCTTGCCTTGGTGGTTGAGTCCTGCCAGTTGGCCCCTGCCACCCCAGGATATAATTACTCTATACATTTATGTTTCCAGATTTAGTGATTCCAGTTCCCACTATGAGCTCTGTCCTATGGAGAAGAGTAATCACAGAGATCTTCAAACATGTTGGGCTCCTCTTGTAAACTTATTTCTCCCAGTAGTGGTGAAAGTCATATCTTCTGGATCCTCTGAGTATGGCTGAGTATAGCTTAAATGACAGTTCTATTGTAACATTCCATTCTATCTAAGCCTTGAATCCCTTCCTCTATGTTAAACCAAGGCATGTCCAGCATTTTTAATTTGCTCACTGAGGGCCATCTTTTGATCCATATTTTAGCCAATGAATCAAAATATTAGTTCCCTTTCTAGTCCTTAGAGGTGCAACATTAAATGTAGAATCTTTGCTTAGTGGGACCATATCAATAAAGTTGACCTGATCTAACTTATGAAAGTTGTGACACTCAGAATGGATTCACATTTGTTTGTTAAAAAACAAACAAAACAAAACAACTTTGACAAATAGAGTGGAGAAGTCCATGAAGAGAATGGTTCTCATGTTCAAATGCCTGATAATAAAAGCTATCAAAAAGGATCAGCAAAAAGTGCAACCTTGCACAAAGGCTATCATAACATTACACAAAAAATACTTCTATGAGAACATATGTCCAGCCACTGTCTGTCCAACCTTGGACTGATGTTACCACTTGTTATGACCAAGTATAATCATATCAAAACAACTGTGGAATCCTTCTCAATTTTTCCTTTAAAAACCTTTGTTGGAGATGATCCAAGATGGTTGAATAGGAACAGCTCTGGAGTGCAGTTCCCAGCAAGAACACAGAGGGTGAGTGATCACTGCATTTCTAAACAAGTTTTTACTGCCCTCAGACTGGGAGATTCCTGGGAAGAAAAGCACCACAAGTCTCCATCACAGCTGTTTCATCTGGAGCACAAATCTCTGCACAAAAACTCACACAAATCTGGGAGGTCATTTCAACTGGCACCTGGGACACCTGGGAGACAGAGTTTCCCATTCAACTGTAAAAACAGGGGGCTGAAACAGGAAGCCAGGTGATCTGTCTCAGTGGGTCCCACTCCCACAAAGAGCAGCAATCTGGAACACTCTTGATTGAGAGTTTCACAGCAAGCACAGCTGGACCTGGGATGGTTCACCTCTGTGGTGGAAAGGGCATCTGCCATTACTGAGGCAGTCCACCACTACTCAGGCAGTCCACCAGTACTGAGGCAGTTCACCATTACCAAGGCAGTCCACCATTACCGAGGCAATCTGCCATTACTGAGGCAGTCTGCTATTACAGAGACAGTCCACCATTAATGAGGCAGACAGCCATTTATGGAGGCAGTTCTAACTATACCTCTATAAACAAAACGGCAATAAAGTTCACACAGCAGCTTGACAGAGCCCACGGCACCTCAGCAATGCCTCTGTTGGCAGACTGTGACTAGGCTACCTCCTTGCTGTGCAGGGCAGAGCACCTGGGAAAAGAGGTGGTTATGAGTTCCACTGCAGCAGACTTAAACGTACCTGCCCAGCAGCTCTAAACAGAAGAACAGAGCTCACAGCTCAGCACTTGAGCTCCTGTAAGGGACAGACTGTCTCCTCAAGAAGCTCCTTGACCCCATATATCCAAACAGACACCTCATAAAGGAGAGCTCAGGCTGACATCTTGCAGGTAACCTTCTGGGATGAAGATAACAGAAGGAGAAAATGGCAGCAACCCTATTGTTCTGCAGCTGCTGTAGGTGATCCCCAGGCAAGCAGGGTCTGGAGTGGATCTCCAGCAGTCCTACAGCAGAGGAGTCTGACTGTTAGAAGGAAAACTAAAAAACAGAAAGAAATAACTTCAACATTAACAAAAAGGACATCCACTCAGAGACCCCATCTGAAAGTCACCAGCTACAAAGACCACAGGGAGATAAATCCTCAAAGATGGGAAGAAACCAGCACAAAAAGGATGAAAACACCCAAAACCAGAATGCCTCTCCTTCAGCAAGGTATCAAAACTCCCCCAGGAGGGGAACAAGGCTGGATGGAGAATGAATCTGATGAATTGACAGAAACAGGCTTCAGAAGGTGGATAATAAGAAACTTCTCTGAGCTAAAAAAACATGTTCTAACCCAATGCAAAGAAACTAAGAACCTTGAAAAAAAGGGTGGATGAAATTCTACCGAGAATAAACAGCTTAGAGAAGATATAAATGAATTGATGGAGCTGAAAAACACAACAGAGAACTTTGTGAATCATACACAAATTTCAATAGCTGAATTGTCCAAGCAGAAGAAAGGATATCAGAGATTGAAGATCAACTCAGTGAAATAAAATGAGATGGAAAGATTACAGAAAAAAGAGTAAAAAGAAATGAACAAAGCCTCCAAGAAATGTAGGATTATGTGAAAAGACCTAATCTACATTTGATAGGTGTACCTGAATGTGATAGAGAGAATGAATCCAAGCTGGAAAAAACTCTTCAGGTTATTATCCAGGAGAATTTCCCCAATCTAGCAAGGCAGGCCGATATTCAAGTCCAGGAAATAAAGAGAACACCACAAAGATATTCCTCAAGAAGAACAACCCCAAGGCACATAATCCTCAGATTCACCAGGGCTGAAATGAAGAAAAAATACTAAGGGCAGTCAGAGAGAAAGGTTGGGTTACCCACAAAGGGAAGGCCATCAGACTCACAGTGGATCTCTTAGCAGAAACCTTATAAGACAGAAGAAAGTGGGGGCCTATATTTAACATCCTTAAAGAAAAGAACTTTCAACCTAGAATTTCATATCCAGCCAAACTAAACTTCATAAGTGAAGGTGTCATAATATCCTTTATGAACAAGCAATTGCTCAGAGATTTCATTACCACCAGGCCTGCCTTAAAAGAGCTCCTGAAAGAAGCACTAAACATAGAAAGGAACAACCAGTACCTGCCACTCCAAAATGTACCAAATGGTAAAGAGCATCAATGCAATGAAGAAACTGTGTCAACTAATGGGCAAAACAACCATCTAGCATCAAAATGGCAGGATCAAATTCACACATAACAATATTAACTTTAAATGTAAATAAGCTAAATGCCCCAATCAAAAGACACAGACTGGCAAATTGGATTAAAAAGTCAAAACCCATTGGTGTGCTGTATCCAGGAAGCCCATCTCATGTGCAAGGATACACATAGGCTCAAAATATAGGAATGGAGGAAGATTTACCAAGAAAATGCAGAGAAAAAAAAAAAAAAACCCAGGATTTGCAATCCTAGTCTCTGATAAAATAGACTTTAAACCAACAAAGATCAAAAGAGACAAAAAAGGGCATTACAAAATGGCAAAAGAATCAAGGCATCAAGAAGAGCAAACAATCCTAATGTCTCACCAATGAGACAGCAAATTAACAAGGATATCCAGGACTTGAACTCAGATCTGGACCAAGCAAACCCAATAGACATGTACAAAACTCTCCACCCCAAATTTACAGACTATACATTCTTCTCAGCATTACATCACACTTAATCTAAAATGGACCACATAATTGGAAGTAAATCACTCTTCAGGAAATGCAAAAGAATGGAAGTCATAACAAACAGTCTCTCAGAACACAGTGCAATCAAATTAGAACTCAGGATTAAACTAACTCAGGACTGCACAATTTCATGGAACCTGAACAACTGTCTCTTAAATGTTGACTGGATAAACAATGAAATGAAGGCAGAAATAAAGATGTTCTTTGAACCGAAAAGAATGAAGACACAATGTACCAGAGTCCCTGGGACACATTTAAAGAAGTGTCTAGAGGGAAATTTATAGCAATAAATGCCCACGTGAGAAGCAAGGAAAAATCTAAAATCAACACACTATCAACATTAAAAGAGCTAGAGAAGCAAGATAAAAAAAAACCTCAAAGGCTAGCAGAAGACAAGAAATAACTAAGATCAGAGGCGAACTGAAGGAGATAGAGATACAAAAAACCCTTAAAAAAATTAATAAGTCCAGGAGTTGCTTTTTTGAAAAGATCAACAAAATAGACCACTAGCCAGATTAATAAAAAAGAAAAAAGAAGAATCAAATAGATGCAATAAAAAATGATAAAGGAGATATCACCACCAATTCCACAGAAATCCATCAGAGAAAACTACCATCAGAGATTACTACAAATAACTCTATGCACATAAACCAGTTAGCCTGGAAGAAATGGATAAATTCCTGGACACTTGCACCCTCCCAAGCCTAACCCAGGAAGAAGTCAAAACCCTGAATACACAAATAACAAGGGCTGAAGTTGAAGCAGCAATTAATAGCCTACCCACCAAAAAAAGCACAGGTCCAGATGGGTTCACAGCTGAATTCTACCAGACATATAAAGAGGAGCTGGTACCACTCCTTCTGAAACTATTCCAAACAATACAAAAAGAGGGAATCCTTCTCAAACCATTTTATGAGACCAACATCATCCTGATACAAAAACCTGGCAGAGAATCAACAACAACAAAAAACTTCAGACCAATATCCATGATGAACATAGATGCAAAAATCTTCACTAAAATACTGGCAAACCTGTTGCAACAGCACATCAAAAAGCTTATCCATCATGATCCAGTAGGCTTCATCCTGGGAATGCAAGACTGGTTCAAAGCATACAAGTCTATAAATGTAATCCACCATATAAACAGAACCAAAGACAAAAACCACATGGTTGTCTAAAAGACGCAGAGAAGGCCTTTGACAAAATTCAGTAGCCCTGTATGCTAAAAACTCTCAGTAAACTAGGTATCAATGAAACACATCTCAAAATAATAAAAGCTATGTACAACAAACCCACAGCCAATATCATACTGAATGGGCAAAAACTGGAAGCATTCCCTTTGAAATCTGGCACTAGACAAGGATGTTCTCTCTCACCATTTCTATTCAGTATAGTATTGGAAGTTCTAGCCAGAGCAATCGGGCAAGAAAAAGAAATAAAGGGTATTAAAATAGGAAAGGAGGAAGTCAAATTGTCTCTATTTGCAGATAACATGATTGTATATTTAGAAGACCCCATCATCTCAGCCCCAAATCTCCTGAAACTGATAAGCAACTTCAGCAAATCTCAGGATACAAAATCAATGTGCAGAAATCGCAAGCATTCCTATACACCAATAACAGACTTAAAGAAAGCCAAATCAAGAATGAACTGCCATTCACAATTGCTGCAAAGAGAATAAAATATCTTGGAATACAACTAACAAAGGATGTAAAGGACGTCATCAAGGAGAACTACAAATCACTGCTCAAGGAAATAAGAGAGGACACAAACAGATGTAGAAACATTCCATGCTCATGGTTAGGAAGAATCAATATCATGAAAATGGCCACACTGCCCAAAGTAATTTACAGATTCAACACTATACCCATCAAGTTACCAATGACTTTCTTCACAGAACTGGAAAAAACCACCTTAAACTTCATATGGAACCAAAAGAGAGCCCGCATAGCCAAGTCAATTCTAAGCAAAAAGAACAAAGCTGGAGGCATCACACTACCTGACTTCAAACTATACTACAAGTCTACAGTAATCAAAACAGTATGGTACTGGTATGAAAACAGAGATATAGACCAATGGAACAGAACAGAGGCTTGGAGGCAACACCACACATCTAAACCATCTGATCTTTTATAAACCTGACCAAAAGAAGCAATGAGGAAAGGATTCCCTGTTTAATAAATGGTGTTGGAATAACTGGCTAGCTATGTGCATAAAGCAGAAACTGGACCCCTTCCTGACATCTTACACTAAAATTAACTCCACATGGATTAAAGACTTAGACATAAGACCTAACACCATAAAAACCCTAGAAGAAAACCTAGGCAAAACCATTTAGGACATAGGCATGGGCAAGGACTTAATGACCAAAACTCAAAAAGCATTGACAACAAAAGCCAAAATAGACAAATGGGATCTAATTAAATGCCAGAACTTCTGCACAACAAAAGAAACAATCATTAGAGTGAACTGGCAAACAACAGAATGGGAAACATTTTTTGCAATCTACCCAAATGACAAAGGGCTAATATCCAGAATCTACAAAGAACTAAAACAGATTTACAAGGAAAAAACAAACAAACGTTCAAAAGTGGGTGAAGGATATTAACAGACACTTTTCAAAAGAAGACATTAATGAGGCCAACAAACATATGAAAAAATGCTCATCATCACTGGTCATTAGAGAAATGCAAATCAAAATCACATTTGAGATACCATTTCATGCCAGTTAGGATGGCGATCATTAAAAAATCTGGAGACAACAGATGCTGGAGAGGCTGTGGAGAAATAGAAACACTTTTACACTGTTGGTGGGAGGGTAAATTAGTTCTACTATTGTGGAAGACAGTGTGGTGATTCCTCAAGAACCTTGAATAGAAATTCCATTTGATCCAGCAATTGCATTACTGGGTATATATCCAAGGATTATAAATTGTTCTATTATAAAGACACATGCACATGTATGTTTATTGTGGCACAGTTTACAATAGCAAAGACCTGTTACTAACCCAAATGCCCATTGATGATAGACTGGACAGTGAAACGGTGGCACATATACACCATGGAATACTATGCAGCCATAAAAAACAATGAGTTTGTGTCTTTTGTAGGGACATGGATGCAACTGGAAACCATCATTCTTAGCAAAGTGACACAAGAGCAGAAAATCAAACACTGCGTGTTCTCAGTCATAGGTGGGTGTTGAACAATGAGAACACATGGACACAGGGAGGGGAGCATCACCCACTGGGCTCTGTTGTGGAGGACTAGAGAAAGGACAGCAGTGGGTAGGGAGTTGGGAAGGGATAATACAGGGAGAAATTCCAGATATAGGTGATGGTGATGGAGGCAGCAAACCACATTGCCATGTATGTACCTATGCAACAATCCTGCATGTTCTGCACATGTACCCCAGAATCTGAAGTGCAATAAAAAAAAAAAAATATATATATATATATAAAATAAATAAATTAAAAAAAACCCTTTGTCTTCCTCAACCTCCTTGAATATATACATAATTTATTATGGCTCATGTATTCCCATTGCGATGCTCTTAAATATCATTTTCTTTTTGAGAGAATCTCTATTCCTTGTTTCAGGTTGATAAACTTTATGTTACTTTCACCATTATCCTAACCCCCCAATATCTGTTACCACACATGTTCCCCAGATTTCTGCTTATACAAATTGTAAAACTCAAGTAGTTATTTTGTAGTGTGACAAACCTCCTCATGGGTCACACTTGTACCTCACTTTTAAAGACTTACTTGAGTCTAGTTATAGGTTTAGAAGCAAAGGGGGCTCATGGGAGTTGGTCTTGAGGATAATCAACCTTGTCTTGTGTTCTTCCATGACAACTGCCTCAGGGAAGCCATTACCATTTCCTCAGCCAATGAACGGCTAATCCCCTCAGATTGAGGTGAAAAGATTGATACCACTGGGGGTAGAGAGGCCAATACCACTGGAGTGGAGAGAACCTGCCACTGGGTGGGGTGTGTGCTGCCACTGAGTTTGAGAATGCCCCTCCTGCTTGGAGTGATGAGGCCAATTCCACTGATAAAGACTCATCAGCATTTAGGAACTTGATGTCTTCAGCTTCATCAGGTTCTTCCCACACATCCCCATCACAACTGTAGATCCAGTTCTTTCCAAACCAATGCCCTCACTTTAATTGTAGTCACCCTGCAAGGATAGGAGCTCAACTTGGATTGCAATTCAGCCTATCACAAGATCAGGTTCTACATTTGATTTTCAGCAATTTCAGCCCTGTGTCTATAGGAGATAAGGGATTCCTTCAGGGTACACATAGAAGATTTTAGGTAATTTGTGCAGAGCTTGACCTAGGAATTCAGATCCCTGATCTCATCCTTTTTACTCATCTCTTTGTCTGGTAACATTAGGAGCAACTAACTAACTTCAGTATATTCATGAATTTTAAAAAAATGGTTATAAGTATATACAGAGTCACCTAGTTCCTTGCTTCTTATAAGTGGTTGATTCGAGTTTCCAACTGCACATTTACAAACAGGTCACACCATGGACTATCAGTGCTCTCTTTACTAGAAATAGAGCCATTAGTATCTTTAAATCTAAGCAGATTAGAGAACCAATTACAGAAATCCTAGAACTAACTCAGAGAACTCATCCTTAAAATTCTCTTTTTCTTGGACTATTATCAGTACCACAATTTATATTAGTCAGGGTTCTCCAGAGAAAAAGAACCAACAGGGTCTATATAGATTTATAGAAAGAGATGCATTATGAGAGACTAACTCAAGTGATTATGGGGGCTGAGAAGTTTTACAGTTTACCACCTGCAAGCTGGAGGCCCAGGAAAGCTAGTGATATGTTTCCAATTCAAGTCCCAAAGCCTGAGAACCCAAGGATCCAGTGATGTAAGTCCCAGTCCAAGTCCAAAGTTCAAGAACTGGGGAGACAGTGGTGTAAGTCCCAGTTTGGATCTGAAGCCCTGAGAAACAGAAGCACTGCTCTCTGAGGGCAGGAGAATATGGATGTCCCAGTGAGGGAGAGAGCAAATTTATCCTTTTTCTGCCTTTTGTTCTATTCAGGCCCTTAACAGATAGGATGATGCCCAGCTTCACTGGTGAGGATGATCTTTATTCACTCTACTGATTCAAATGTTAACTTCTTTTGGAAACACTTTCACATATACACCAAGAAATAGCATTCTACGAGCTGTCTGGACAATCCTTACCTCAATCAATGTGACACCTAAAATTAACCATCCCAGTGGTCTGTTGTTTTTATCAGGTTTGAAAAAATTTTGTTTACTATTTCTTCAAATATTTTTTTCTGTAGCTTCCTCCACTGAGAAATTCCACTTGAAACTTCCCACAGCTTACTGATGCTGCATTTATTTTTAAAAATCACTTTTCTCTGTGTTTTATTCTGGATAGCTTCTATGTGTTTGTTTTCAAGCTCACTAAACCTTTTCTTCTGTAATGTCTAATTTGCAATTAATTTCATCCAGTGCATTTCTCATCTCAGACATTGCAATATATAGCTATAGACATTCAGTTTGAATCTTTTTAGATCTTCACTTTCCAACTTAACGTTTTGAACATATGGAATACAGTTAAACTAACTTTTAAATACCTTGTCAGCTAATCCTAACATCTATGTCAATTTTGCTTTGGTTTTTTTCTTCATTTTGGTTGTATTATCCTTAGTTCTTTTCCTGTCTGGTAATTTTTTTTTTTTCATGGGAAAGAAAATATTGTGACTTTTACCTCATTGGGTGCTGGATATCTTTTGGTTCCTATTAATAGTCTCAAGTTTTGTTTACTGGCATAGTTAAGTTACTTGAAAACATTTGGTATTTTTCGGTCTTGCCTTTAAGGCTTATTCTGAAGGACAGAGAAGTATTTAGGGCTAACTATTCCATACTGTTGATGAAAGTCCCTTTTGTGTGTACATTACCCAGCACCCTGAGAATCATAATGTTTTCCTGTTGGCCAGTAAGAGTAGGCACCAATCGCACCCTGTGTAAGTTCCAGACACTGTTCCCTTTAATCCTTTTGTGTGATATTTCCCTGGCCACCCAGGTAGTTTCTTCACACACATGTAGTGATCAGTACTCAGCTGAGTACTAAGGGAAGATCCTTTGCAGATATCTGGAATTATGTCTCTGTGCATCACTCTCCTTTCCAATGCTCTGTCCTTCAAACTCCAGCTGCCTCAGTCTCCTCACATGTCTAGCTCTGTCTCCTTATCTCAGGGAGTCTGCTGGTCTCTGTCCAAATTGCCCATCCCTGTGCTGGGGCCTGGAAACTCTTTCCGGCAGTGAGCTGGAGCAATCATATGTTTCATCTCATTCATCTTCTTTCAGTGATGAGTGTCCTTTGTTGCTTTATGTCCCATGTCTTAAAAAATTTAATTTTACATTCTTGTCAATTTTTGAGGTTGTTTTAAGTGGGAAGATGAATCTAGTCTCTGATATCTAATCTTGGCCAGCAGTCAGAGTCTCTGAGGAGTGTTTTAAAATATGAACTTGCTTCATTAGCCTTGTGACCAAACCTGAAGACTAAGCTACATGTAGCTCCTAAATGGAACTTTTCCTCTCTCAATATAATAATCCACTAATTTTATCGTTTGACATCCATGACTATCCTGATTTTTCCTGTGTTAATTAAATCAATTTGCTCTTTAGCAGGGTGCCAGTTGAGTGGATTCTACTTTTAATTGAAAAGATATTATTGTGGCCATTCTGAGAAGAAGAAATTACTCTCCTTTTTGGAAGAACATCAATGTTTCATTTCCATTTGATATATGGGAGTGAAAAGCTATTCAGTGCACTGGCCTGAGTTGAAAGAGTTCACCGGTCACTAGATAGGGGGAAATTATCCGCTCATTTAATTGAGCCTCCAGTTTCTTTGACTTCGTCTTTCTTGAGTATTTCCCTCCGTTTCTGAGAAGATAAAATGTTATTTTAGCATATGTTTGTTTTGGTATAATGACATAAAAGAAAAAGCATCAGAGTGGGACTCAAGAGAGCTGATTCCTATACCTACTTTTGCCTATGTCTCGCATTCTTATTCAGTAAAATGAGGTTGACCACTATTTTCTAACATTCTAGGAAATATCAATAACTTTTTTGACCCCTATGGTTCAGAGTTCAGATTTTTAAGAACATATAGAAAAAGTAAGTCTTTTGACACACTGTGAATGAAGATGAACTAATACCATGGATGATGTGAAGACACCACGTGGTCAGCACCCTACTGAGGAGACAAAGAGGAAATTTGCAAGACACTTCTATGACCCCACAAAGTTCCTTTTTGCCTCTTTCCAGTCAATTTCTACTTTACGCCTCTTGAACTTTATACAAATGTAATCATACAGTGCATTTGCTTTTGGGCCTGGCTTTGTTCATGGAATGTAATCATGCAGTTGTGTGTATCAGTAGTGCTTTCTTTTTAAAATTGCTGTTAGTGTTCCTTTGTATGAATATACAACAATTTATTTACGTATTTACTAGTTGATCAGCATTTGGGTTGTTTCCAGTTTTTTGCTATCATGGTTATGAACATTCTTTTGGGTGTCTTTTGGTGGATATATGTACTCATTTCTCTTGGGTAAATGTCAGGGATACAATTGCCAGGCCATAGGGAAAGTTCATGTTGGCTTTATTAAATGCTGGCCTGGGCCTGATTTGAGGTCTTAAGTAGTTTTGGCATTCTTATTTTCCAAGAAGAGAATCACTTTGAAAGAATTACAGAAGTAGAGGGTTAGAAAGTGAGACCTAAAGAAGAACAGAATGATTTTGTTTAGGCTTAGTGCATGCTTGATTGCTAGATGATGACAGGTGAGAGGTCTAGCTCAGATGGGTAGGAGGGATCAAACTTGGGGAGAATGTAGGCTCCCCAGAGAGATGCTGGGTCATAAGCAGGGCCTGTTGCACTGCTGAGTGCATCTGAGAAGCTCTTGCATAGGGTGAGGGGTGTGACTCTGCAAGGAAAGAGATGGGGCTGGACCTGGGGGATACCCACATGGGCCCTGTTTAGTCTCCTAAGAGGAGAATGATATGGTTTGGCTGTGTCCCCACCCCAATCACATCTTGAATTGCAGCACCCATAATTCCCAGTGTTGTGGGAGGGATCCAGTGGGAGATAATTGAATCATGGGGGCAGTTTCCCTTATACTGTTCTCATGGTAGTGAATAAGTCTCACAAGATCTGATGGTTTTATAAGGGGTTTCCCCTTTTGCTTGGCTCACATTCTCTCTTGCCTGCAGCCACATAAGATGTGCTTTTGCCTTCTGCCTTGATTATGAGGCCTCCTGAGCCATGAAGAATTGGCCACGTGAGTCCATTAAACCTCTTTTTTCTTTTAAATAAATTACCCAGTCTCAAGTATGTCTTTATAAGCAATGTGAAAAAGGACTAATATAGAAGATATGGGGAATGGAGTTCAAGCTCCATTCCAGAAACTGGAGCCACATTTCAGGGTTCAAAACAGGGAGGCTGCCTCACACAGTACAGCTGGCTGCTCTGTGCTCTGCCTTGCTTTCCTATGGGGTATGGAAGTTCTGAAGCTTTGATATGCAAAGGCATAGGGTCTGTCCATCAGTATTTTTTGAAAGCCAAGGATACTTAAAAGAAGAGGAAGAGAGATCAGAGCACTCTCCACTGAGAACAGTGTGAAGGTGTCCATCAGCAAGCCAGGAAGAGAGCTCTCACCACAACATGACCATGTTGGCAGCCTCATTTTGGACTGTGAGATGACTTCTGTGGTTTTAAGCCACGTTGTCTGTGGTACTTTGTGACATCAGCCTCAGTGAGCATAGTTAGGGCTGAGAACTGCTGAGATGAGTGTCAGCTGCACACTCTGAGAGACTCTGGGTTTGGCACAGAACCTCCATACTGGTTTGCCAAAGCTCTCCAATTTGTCCATCCCAGTGATTTAAAAAGAATGCCTTGAATTGGTTCTAGGTGTGTCAAGGTATTGAGTTTCCCCTCAACCCTTGGGGTGGCTGAATTGCCAGAGTAGTTTTTAATAACGTCATAAATATCATCTGTTTATTTTCAATGTATCAAACAAATGTTATCATTTTTTTGGGTCTTATGAAAGTGAAAAAGGGTGGAAGAAGTAAGAGCACTCACCCCTGCTTCTTAATGCAGAGCTTAGCCCTGTCACACAAGGATATCTAGCTGAGCACCAGGCCTGATTATGTGTGTATTGGCTGAGGTGGGGGAGTGAAGACCCCATTTCTATAATAACAAGCCAGAATAATAATTGTATTTAGACTCTGTGTACACTGGGTTGCTAAATGAGAGATGGGAAGTGAATGAAATTAGAAGCATCAGTCAGCTAAAATGGTTAGTTGAGGTTAAGAAATGAGTTAGTCTCTCCAAACCATTTCTCCTTGATACTTGTACCAGACAAGTGGGCTTACAGCTGATTCTACATGCAATTCATTAAGAAATTAGGTCTATAACTTGTTATCTCTAAAAGAGATCCCAAGAAGTAAAATGACTAAAAAAGTTGCCTGCATAATTCTGTTCTACGAATATCATTAAAATGGAGAGGAGGCATTCCCTAGGGAAAAATCCGTCAGTTTTCAGCTGTTACCAATCATGACAGTGCAGAGTTTGTGACCCCGTCCTATTTATTCTCTTCCATCTGCTACTCTCAAGGGGAAAGCTTCAAGCAAGGATGGATTCCTGGGCAGTCTGAGGTTTGCACCTGGTGCATCCAGTTGGTAGGTAACTCATGAAGGGAAGGATGGGAGCTCGGTGTAGAGGTTATTCAAAAAGAAAAATACTGTAGCTTCTTTCCCTCTCGGATTTGTGGCACACAGTGGAAGAAATGTATGGGCAAGGATGAAAAATTGTTTTGAGAAATATTCTTAGGTGAATATGCCTGGTGATAGAAAGAATATTTTCTAAAGTGAGTCCTGAGACACACTTGTTTCATTCTTCTTAGAATGTTAATAGGTGTTCTATGAAAAAAAATGTGTTTGATGGGTGCACAGTATTAGCCCTTTCCAAACTTGTTTAACTACAGGACCATGTTTAGTGCTTCACAGAGTGCATGTTAAGAAACCGTGTGTTAGACACACATGAAAATGTAGACTTTGGATTGCTTTCTAGAACACTCCACCTAAAGCTTCTCAAATGCTAGCAGTGGAAGAGATTCAAGTTATTATTCTGAGTTACTCCGAGTTACCAGCTGTGAATCCATATGGGTCTGTAGCAACTTCAGCCCTCTGCCTCCTCTAAAGAAAGAATTTGACTGAGAGGCATAAGGCAGGAGAGACTGGGGCAAGTTTCATAGCAGGAGTGAAAGTTTATTGAAAAGCTTTAGAACAGTAAGAAAGGGAAGGAAAGAAAAGAAGGAAAATACAACTTGGAAGAGGGTCAAGCAGACAACTTGAGAAACCAAGTGCACAGCTTGACCTCTTGACTTGGCATACTTCCGGGATCTTGCCTTACTTTTCCCCACTCCTGAGATCTTATTGGGAAGTTGCTGATCAGTTTCAGGTGTTTTCTATTAGGAACCTGCCTTTCCCTGGTGCTGGTTGTGAGCAATTATTACTTTAGAGAAACAATTAACAACCTCCTGACCATCACCTGATGTTCGCTCAGCACTCCTGGTGTGTGCGTGGGGAACCCTCTCCTGCTCTGCTGATACCTGACTACCTACCTACTGTAACAAAATCAGGACTCAGGAAACTTCCTTTTCCTCTCAGTTTTCTTTTCTAATTTCTTTCTTCAAGTCTTTGCCAAACAGAAGTTCTTTCTTTTAGAGAAAAGATTTGGTCTGTCACTGAGGCCAGAGTGCAGTGGCAGAGTCCTAGCTGAACTGCAACCTAGAATTCCTGGGCTCAAGTGACCTTCCTGCCTTAGCCTCCCAAGTACCTGCGACTATAGGCACATGCCACCATGCCTGGATAGATTTTATTTTATTTTTTTTTGGTAGCGATGGGGTCTTGCTTTGTGGCTTAGGCTGGTCTCAAACTCCTGGTTTGAAGCAATCCCTGAGTTTCAGCAAAATGCTGGGATTACAAACTGTTCACCACACCTGGCCGTGAACACTTCTGAATCAAGTAATTGTTATGTACCATGGCACTTAAAGCGAAGTAAGACAAATTATTTGTTTGGTCTGGATCTCAGTTTATTCCTTTGTGAAACAAGAACATTACTAATGTCTCTTCCACATCTTTAATTCTATACTCTTTTGATTTAAAAAGCATGATCCCTGATCCCAAGGTGATAACTGCCTAGATTGGAATACAAACCTGTTGCAAACAACATAACTAGCCAGCAATAATAATGGCACATATCTGAGTGTCAAATTGCGTGGTGCACATTAGAGGGGCTATACAAGTGCAGAGAGGGGAAACCAGTGAGGCTGGTGCACTTCTAGCTCTTTATGTTTTCTCTTGCTACATTAGGCACTCAACAGAGCCCCTAAAATAATGATTTAATGAGAATGCATTTGGCTATAGAGATTTAAAATGAATTTACAACATGGAAGGACTTTCTTCTATGTCTGCATTAATAACAATGCAGACGTTAGCTACAATGTGAGAGTAATAAAACATCTCTGTCAATGTAAGCATTTAATACTTATTGAAATAACCATTAGGTAACTAATACCTTTTGCAGAACTTGAAGACTTGAGCTAAAAGATGTTTTAGGCTGAAGGCATGAATAGGATCCTAGCATGTTAGAGCTAGAAGAGTCCTAAAAGATCATTTAAATCTAGGGTTGGCAAACTTTTTTTTATCAAGGGCGAGATAGTAAATATTTTAGGCTTTGGGGGCCATTGGATCATGCGGTGACCATTCAACTCTGCTGTTGTAGCACAAAAGCAGTGTAGACAATATGTAAATAACTGGATACAGCTGGGTTCCAATACAACTTTGTATGCGAAAACGGGAGGCAGACTGGATTTGGCTGGTGGGCTGCAGTTGCTGAACCTTGATCTGAGTGCAATCCAGGTTAGTGAAGGGGGTTGATCAAAGTCACACAGAGCTATAGACTGAATTGTGTCTCTCCCCCACCCCCACCAAAAAAATACATGTTGAAGCCCTACTCCATAATGTGGCAGTATTTAGAGATAGGGCCTACAAAGAAGGAATTTAAGTTACATGAAGGCATAAGGGCAGAGCCATGATAGGATAGAATTAGTGTAGTTAGAAGAAGAGACACCAGAGCTCTCTTTCTGCCCTGTGAGCACACAGTGAGAAGGTGGCCACCTACAAGCCAGGAGCAGAGCCTTTCCCAGATTATACTGGCACCCTGACCTCAGATTTACAGCCTCCAGTACTGTGAGAAAATAAATTTCAGTTGTTTAAGCCACCCAGTCTATGGCATTTTGTTATGGCCACTAAATTTACACACAGCAAGTTAGGGGCAAAGCGAGGTCTGGCATCCAGATCTTCTGAAGTCATTTCAAAGAGCATTGAGTGGGAAAAGAATGAGCATATTGGCTTAAGTTTAAAAAGGAAAGCGTTTAATTTTTTCCATTTAACTTTTAATACTTTGCCCAATATATAGATTAATAGATCAAATAATTAGAGCTTAATTGTGGAAAGCTGAAGTGTTGAGTTGGATATAAAATAGAATCCTTTAGGAGACTGCACAAGGGATAGATAAAAGTTGGGGATTTAGAGCACATTTCTAACTTTGCCTCCATCTGCTCTGAGGGCGTAATTGCTGGCTACTTCTGTTACCCATGTGCTTCTCATTTCCTGCCTTTTGCTACACATCCATCTTCATTGTTAAAGCTTCATAATGCAGTGCTTAGCTTGTGCCATGCATTGCATATGAATAGAATTTAACAGTCATGGATGTTACAAATCATTCATTCAGTCACCAAATATTTGTTAAGCATTTATTAGGTGCCTGGCTCTGTATTAGATGCTGAAGATAATGGCAAACTAAAAAGACACCACCCTTGCTCTCATGGAGCTCATAGATTGGTGAAGAAGACTGATTCAATAACACAATCATTCAACTGAAAATTTATTTACAAATTATGATAAATGATGTAAAGAAAAGGTACTGATAAGGAATGATCCAAGATGACTGATCGCTAACATCTTGGGATTGCAGCTCCCAGTGAAAGAGCAGAGAACGAGAGGAGGCCACACTTTCAGACAAATTTTTGTTGCTCACAGAGCAGAAGATTCCCAGTGGAGGAGCCACACAGGTTGCCAGCGCAACTCTTGTGGCTGGCGCAGCAGTTTTGCTGGCACCTCAGTGCGGCAGCTCTTGGTGCAGAGTAAACGGGACTGGTTCCTCTTCTGACCTACGTTTGGAGCTCCGGGAAGGCAGAGTCGCCTATTACAGACTCAAGAAGGAAGCCGGACTGGAGATTCCCAGGCAGAAAAGCACCATCAGTCTTAACGCCGCTGTTTTGGCTGGTGCAGTGGGTTGCTCATATTTTGGCCCTGGGAATTAACAACTTGGACGTCCACTCAGAGACCTAATTTGAAGGTTGGTAATTACAAAGATTACAGGTGGATAAATTTACAATGATGGGAAGAAACCAGCATAAAAAGACTGAGAATACTCAAAATCAGAATGCCTCTCCTTCTACAGAGGATCACAGTTCCTCATCAAAAACAGAACAAGGCTTGATGGAGAATGAGCACATCCCATTAACAGAATCAGCCTTCAGAAGATGGATAATAAGAAACTTCTGTGAGTTAAAAGAACATGTTGTAGCCCAATGTAAAGAAACTAACAACTTTGAAAAAAGGTTTGACGAAATCCTAATGAGAATAGACAACTTAGAGAGGAATATAAGTGAATTAATGGAACTGAAGAATACAATACAGGAACTCCGAGAAGTATGCACAGCTTTAAACACTCGAATTGTTCAAGCAGAAGAAAGGATATTAGAGGTCGAAGTCCAACTTAATGAAATAAAATGAGAAGATAAGATTAGAGAAAAAAGGATAAAAAGGAATGAGCAAAGTCTTCAAGAAATGTGGGACTATGTGAAAAGACCAAATTTATGTTTTATAGGTGAACCTGAATGCGACAGAGAGAATAAATCGAAGCTGGAAAATATTCTTCAGGATATTATTCAGGAAAACTTTCCTAAACTAGCAAAGCAGGTCAACATTCAACCCCAGGTAATACAGAGAACACCACAAAGATATTCCTCAAGAAGAGCAACCCCAAGGCACATAATCATTAGATTCACCAGGGTTGAAACGAAGGAGAAAATACTAAGGGCAGCCAGAGAGAAAGGTCAGGTTACCCACAAAGGGAGGCCTATTAGACTTACAGCAGATCTCTCAGCAGAAACTCTACAATCCAGAAGAGAGTGGGGGCCAATATTCAACATCCTTAAAGAACAGAACTTTCAGCCCAGAATTTCATATCCTGCCAAACTAAGCTTCACAACTGAAGGAAAAATAAAATCTTTTATGAACAAGCAAGTACTCAGAGATTTTATTACCACCAGGCCTGTTTTACAAGAGCTTCTGAAAGAAGTATTACACATAGAAAGAAACAACCAGTATTAGCCTTTCTAAAAATATACCAAAAAGTAAAGAGCATCAAAATAAAGAAGAATTTACATCAATGAATGGATAAAACAGCCAGTTAACATCAAAGGCAGTAATCCTAAATTTAAATCGACTAAATCCCCCAACCAAAAGATACAGCCAAAACCCAACGGTATGCTACATCCAGAACCATTTCACATGCAAGGATACATAAAGACTCAAAACAAAGGGATGGAGAAAGATTTACCAACCAAATGGAGAGCAAAAAAAAAAAAAAAAAAAAAAATAATAATAATAATAAATAAAAAGCAGGAGTTGCAATTCTCGTATCTGATAAAATAGATTTTAAAGCAACAAAGATATAGTGGTAAAAGAATCAATGCAACAATAAGAGCTAACGATCCTAACACCCAGATACATAGAGACTTAGACTCAATGAGACAGAAAATTAATAAGGATATCCAGGACTCGAACTCAGATCTGGAACAAATAAACTTAATAAATATTTATAGAACTCTCCACTTTAAATACACAACATATACGTTCTTGTCAATACCACATCACACCTACTCATAGGTTTAAATGAAATATTGATTGACCATTATTAATACCCATTTTCTTAGAATAAAGCAACATTTCCATTCTCTCTCCCTCTTTTTCTTCCTCTTTCTTCCTCTCCTTCACTCCTTTTTTTTTTCTTTTCTTCTCTCAAAGAAAAAAAAAAAGAAAACTTGTAGACCTCTAGATCCAGGTCAGCAATGTCTCTCTCACTGCCTGATTTCCTCCCTTCCCTTCTCTCCCTCCCTCCTTCCCTCCCTCCCTCCGTCCCTCCCTCCATCCCATCCTCCTTTCCTCCCTTCCTGCCTTCCTCCCTTCAAAAAAAAAAAAAAAAGGAAAAGGTACTGATATAATGAAGGTGTAAAATAGGGAAACCGAAGAAGGTTTTCCTAAGAAAATGATTAAAAGCATAGTGGCTCAAACCTATACTCCCAGTGCTTTGGGAGGCTGAGATGGGAGGATCTCTTAAGCAACTCCTGCTTTTTTTTTGCTCTCCATTTGCTTGGTAAATCTTCCTCCATCCGTTTATTTTGAGCCTATGTGTATCCTTGCACATGAGATGGGTTTCCTGGATACAGCACACTGATGAGTTTTGACTTTTTATCCAATTTGCCAGTCTGTATCTTTTGATTGGGGCATTTAGCCCATTTACGTTTAAGGTTAATATTATTATGTGTGAATTTGATCCTGTCATTTGATGCTAGCTGGTTGTTTTGCCCAATAATTGTTGCAGTTTCTTTGTTGTGTTGATGCTCTTTACCATTTGGTATGTTTTTAGAGTGGCTGTTATTGGTTGTTCCTTTCTATGTTTAGTGCTTCTTTCAGGAGCTCTTGTAAGGCAGGCCTGGTGGTGACAAAATCTCTGAGCAATTACTTGTTCATAAAGGATATTATTTCTCCTTTACTTATGAAGTTTAGTTTGGCCAGATATGAAATTCTAGGGTGAAAGTTCTTTTCTTTAAGGATGTTGAATATTGGCCTCCACTCTCTTCTGCCTTGTAGAGTTTCTGCTGAGAGATCTGCTGTCAGTCTGATGGCCTTCCCTTTGTGGGTAACCCAACCTTTCTCTCTGGCTGCCCTTAGCATTTTTTCCTTCATTTCAACTCTGGCAAATCTGACAATTATTTGCCTTGGGTTTTCTCTTCTTGAGGAATATCTTTGTGGTGTTCTCTGTATTTCCTGGACTTGAATGGTGGCCTGGTTTTCTAGGTTGGAGAAGTTCTCCTGCATAGTATCCTGAAGAGTGTTTTCCAGCTTGCATTCATTCTCTCCATCACATTCAGTTACACCTATGAAATGTAAATTAGGTCTTTTCACATAATCTCATATTTCCTGTAGGCTTTGTTCATTTCTTTTTACTCTTTTTTTCTCTAATCTTGCCTTTTCATTCAATTTTATTTCATTGAGTTGATCTTCAATCTCTGATATCCTTTCTTCTGCTTGGTCAATTCAGCTATTGAAATTTCTCTATGCTTCGTGAAGTTCTTGTATTATGTTTTTCAGCTTCAGAAAGTTATTTATATTCTTCCCTAAGCATTTATTCTTGTTTGCATTTTGTTAAACCTTTTTTCAAGGTTCTTAGTTTCTTTGTATTGGGTTAGAACATGTTCTTTTAACTCAGAGAAGTTTCTTATTACCCACCTTCTGAAGGCTGTTTCTGTCAATTCATCAGACTCATTCTCCATCCAGCCTTGTTCCCTTGCTGGTGAGGAGTTGTGATCCCTTGGAGGAGGAGGAGGCATTCTGGTTTTGGGTATTTTCATCCTTTTCGTGCTGGTTTCTTTCCATCTTAGTGGCTTTATCTACCTGTGTTCTTTGTACTGGTGACTTTCATATGGGGTCTCTGAATGGAAGTCCTTTTTATTGATTTAGAAGTTATTTCTTTTTTTTTTAGTTTTCCTTCTAACAGGCCCCTCTGCTGTATGACTGCTAGAAGTCCACTCCAGACCCTGCTTGCTGGGGGATTACCTGTGGTGGCTGCAGAACAGTAAGGATTGCTGCCAGTTTTTTCTTCTGTTATCTTTGTCCCAGAAGGATACCTACGAGATGTCAGCCTGAGCTCTCCTTTGTGAGGTGTCTGTTTGGAAGTATGGGGGTTGGGGTGTTGCTTGACGAGACGGTCTGTTCTTTATAGGAGCTCTAGTGCTGAGCTGTGATCTGCATTGTTTTGTCCAGAGCTGCTGGGCAGGTACTTTTAAGTCTGCTGCAGTGGAACACATAACCACCCTTTTCCCCACGTGCACTGTCCTGGGAATGTGGGGCTCTATTTATAAGTTCCTCACATGCTGCTGCCCTTTTCAGAGATGCCCTGCCCAGCTAGGAGGTATACTAGTCACAGTCTGCCAGCAGAGGCATTGCTGAGCTGCCATGGGCTCTGCACAGCTGCTGTGTGAATTTTCTTGTGGTTTTGTTTATAGCGATATAGTTAGAACTGCCTCAGTAATGGCAGTCTGCCTCAGTAATTGCAGTCTGCCTCAGTAATGACGGTCTGCCCCAGCAATGGCGGTCTGCCTCAGCAATGGCAGACTGCCTCTGTAATGGTGGACTGCCTCAGTAATGTTGTACTGCCTTGGTAGTGGTGGATGCCTTTCCCCCCACAGAGCTGGACCATCCCAGGTCCAGCTGTGCTTGCTGTTAAACTCTTAGTCCAGAGCATTTCAGATTGTTTGTCATTGTGGGGTTGGGACCCACTGAGCCAGATCACCTGGCTCCCTGTTTCAGCCCACTTTTTTTTGGTTGAATGGGTGGCTCTGTCTCCCAGGCATTCTAGGTGCTAGTTGAAACTGCCACCCAGATTTGTGTGAGTTTTTGTGTGGAGTCCCACTATGCTGACTGAAACAGCCATGCTGGAAACCTGTGGCACTTTTCAGCCAAGCTGTTTCTTGGTCTATGGGCAGTAATAACTCATTTGAAAATGTGGTGTTGACTCACCCTCTGTGTTATTCTCACTGGGAACTGCACTCCAGAGTTGTCCCTATTCGGCTGTCTTATATCATCCATCAGGATTGTTTTTTTTTTTTTTTAAATATTTACTTTAAAGTAAACTTGTGGAGAAAACTTCTAAGTGAGGGATTTTGAATTCAAAATGGACAACTTAAAAGGTTTCAGAAGATGACTTCATTTAAATAAGGATTCTGAATACATTGCCAGGGGTTTTCTACCCTTTGAAGGGGTTTGGAAATATGTGAAAAGAATCTCAGTTCCTTGGAAATCAGTGGTCTTACTGTCTGAATGATCACTATGTTGTTCTCCAGTCTACATTCAAGCCCCACTGCAGTAGAGCTCACTGTCATGTGTTATAAATGTGTAACCTGTTGTTCAAGAACCCAAAATAACTCAGGGGTTATTAGAGATTTGAAGGAGGTACAGACAGCTCTTTCCTCAGTGTGTGAAGCTGCTGCTATTGAATAGCTTGAAACTCGCTTTTGGGGGCAGGTGGATTTTAAATATGAAAGCTGATCTCTATGTAGGTGGCTAACTGTAGTGAAGCCCTTGCCAGACAGCTGTGCTGAAACTGCATTAAATAAGCTGGACTTAGGGGCCTGAATTACTAATTGCCACCCACTAATTGTGGCAAAATAAATGAGGATTTTGAAGAGCATCACATTCAAAATGATATGTAAGCTTTTAGTCAATTTCTGGTTTTCCACCTAAATAACTATACAATGCTGAATGAGATCAAGTCCCTGCCATTATGGAGGAAACATCATCAACAACAACAGTAATTATAATAATAATAAGTATTTGTTGGAGAATTTCTGTCCACTGGGAACTCCTCCAATGGATACAAATGAACTATCTCACTTCTCCCAATAACATCGAAGTAGATTCTGTTATTATGATTATTCTCCAGATAAAGAAACTGAGACACAGAGCTGTTATATAACTAGCTTAAAGTTATCAGACTTGGAAGTAGCAAAGCCAGGTTTTGAAACGAGATGGCACATTGCACTCTCTTCGCCACATACCTCAATGGGTAATTACAATATGTAAGTGCTTCAGGAGAAGTACAGTGGAAGCATTCTTAACCCTACCTAATTGAGCTACTGCATTAGCCAACACTCTCCTTCCTCATTTAAAACATACTTACAGATGCCTCTAGCACCGTGAAAACTACAACTAGAAGGCTACTGTGTAGCACACTTGAACACTGTTATTGCCAACAGGTAAGTCATTTGTAGAGACAATAGAAACTCCCTCTTGGATAAGTAAAATATACAATTGGAAACATGAGTCTCTTTTAAGAAGGATGTCATCTTAAATTAAAGGGAAACTAACAAACCATCTACTGGACCTATATTACTTAGTTTCTGTGTGCTATTAAATTTGATTCATGACTTAGCAAACCAAAGGGTTTTGGGTAGTACAATAATTAACTGAGATAAAGATTTTTGAGAAAGATTGAAATTTGATTATACTTTCTGTCCTCTACCATAGGGTCATAGGTTCAATTTTCTTCACTGGGCTTTACTTCCATGCAATATAAAGAGATAAGGACTGTCCTGCTGTCAAATTGTCTTGTTACAAGACTAAACATCTATGTTTGTAAAGCCTATTTTAATCACTGCAAAAGTCATGAAACGTGGCTGGGGTAGAAGATAATTATAGGTTATACCTATATTATATTTTACCCACTTTAATTGAGTCAGATACAACTGAACCTGCAATGAACTTACTAGCAACACTGTAAAGAATGAACCAACAAATGGAGAGTTTGTTATAATCTGAATCCTTAATAACCTCAGATAGTGATAGCAGTGGTTTTCCCCAGTACCAGCCAGGCAAACTCTTAAGCTGAGGCCATTTCACTGCAGATGGCACCTGGAAGTCACTTTCAGTGTTTGCTTCTTTGATCTGTTTATATGCTTCAATCCTTGACCAACTCTCTATGATTCAGGTACTCTTTTAAAAATGCCATAGTTTTTGATATAAAAGTTACATTTATATCCTGTAGAAAATACAGAAAAATATAAAGATGTTAAACATTTCTATAACATACCTTCAAGCTAAAAAGTTAACATTGGGGATATTTTAACTAAGGTTAAGTTGTTTCCTTTTTTAAAAAATTTGTATTATAATGTTTTTGTTTTACTTAGTGTATCACGAACATTTCCCCAGCATACATTTTTTTTGTGCAAATAATTTCTAATGGCCCTAAAACATTCCATTATTTACATGTACCTAATTCTCCTACTTCTGTGCAAATGAATTGCTTCCAGTCTCTTTCTCTTCTTTCTTTCTCTGAATTTTGTAAACCTCAGTTCAGTTATTTCTTATTTTCAAGATAGCAGATTGGGTTACAAATTTAAACCATGACTTCATTATCTTTAGTAACACGACATTTAATTAAAAGCAATTTATTCATAAATAATCGTGGAAAAAACAAAAAACTACAGCATGAGGAAGGGTGGGAGAGATACTTGAGTAAGTATTGTTAAAGTCCACATTTTCATTTTTAGAGATGTTAAAGTTTCGTTTCAGACCCAACATAATACAACATTATACTGAGAAAGATTTCATTGTCCTGCAGTCTAGTTTCTAATTAGTCAACAAACTGCTTCCTTTTCTCTTGGGTAGGTTGAAATGCATTTATAGAACCTTCTTTGTTTGCAGCTTTAAATCTGAATTGCTCTTGTTATTTGTCTCCTTTTCTGCCAGGCTGAGACACTGCATTTTTTAAATTGCATTTTAGGTTTTGGGGTATATGTGAAGAACATGCAAGATTGTTGCATAGGTACACACATGGCAGTGTGATTTGCTGCCTTCCTCCCCATCACCTATATCTGGCATTTCTCCCCATGCTATCTCTCCCCAACTCCCCACCTATTGCTGTCCCTCCCCTATTTCCCCCCAGCAGACCGCAGTGTGTGATGCTCCCCTCCCTGTGTCCACATGTTCTCATTGTTCAACACCCACCTATGAGTGAGAACATGCAGTGTTTGATTTTCTGTTCTTGTGTCAGTTTGCTGAGAATGATGGTTTCCAGGTTCATCCATGTCCCTACAAAGGACACTAACTCATCATTTTTTATGGCTGCATAATATTCCATGGTGTATATGTGCCACGTTTTCCCTGTCCAGTCTATCATTGATGGGCATTTGGGTTGGCTCCAGGTCTTTGCTATTGTAAACAGTGCTGCAATGAACATTCATGTGCATGTGTCCTTATAGTACAACAATTTATAATCCTTTGGATATATACCCATTAATGGGATTGCTGGGTCAAATGTAATTTCTATTTCTAGGTCCTTGAGGAATCGCTACACTGTCTTCCACAATGGTTGAACTAATTGACACTCCCACCAGCAGTGTAAAAGTGTTCCTATTTCTCCACATCCTCTCCAGCATTTGTTGTCTCCAGATTTTTTAATGATCACCATCCTAACTGGTGTGAGATGGTATCTCAATGTAGTTTTGATTTGCATTTCTCTAATGACCAGTGATTGATAAGCATTTTTTCATATGTTTATTGGCCACATGTATGTCTTCTTTTGTAAAGGAGACACTGCATTTTTGCTCTACCCATTGGCCATGTGATTCTGTGCCTTTTGGTGTGTCATATTCTGCACTGAGTTCTGGTAGCCAAGGGAATTCTGTGCTTTCTTGTATTCTTTATTATGCAGCCATTTTTGGCAAGAGTCCTTCAAGAATAGGAGAAATACTTTTCTTAAGGACCTCAAACAGTGAGTATCTGAAGCAAGGCCTGCTGTCTTTTCCAAATTGACTAAATCCGGGATGTGTTTGATTGAAGCTTGTTTCATTCTGCCAGCTAAGTGAATAGCTGCTGACTGCTTTTGTTAGTGAATTCTGTATAAGATTCTTCTTCTGTTTTTTTAGTTACATAGATGGGCAACAATTTACTCATTCTTACTGTGGTAGAGAAAGTAATTAAAATAACAACAAAAATTTCTTAGATTAGAATATACGTGATAAACCTAGTACACAGAATGTAAGGTGCTGGACTTCAGTTTTAGAATGAAGCTGAGAGAAATCCTCAAAGATCTCCTTTCCTGTTATTGTTCATCTACTTTTCCTCCCTGTTCAGTAAGAGGTGATAACAAGTGAGATATGATAGCCTGGTGTAGTAGAGCCCTTAGTCTTTGATATAGTTTGGCTGTATTTCTATCCAAATATTGAATTGTAGCTCCCATAATTCCCACATGTCATGGGAGGGACCTGGTGGGAGGTAATTAAATCATGGGGGCAGGTTTTTCCAGTGCTGTTCTTATGATAGTGAGATCTGATGGTTTTATAAAGGCGAGTTCCCCTGCACATGCTCTCTTGCCTGCCACCATGTAAGATGTGATGTTGCTTCATATTTGCCTTACACCATGATTGTGAGGCCTCCCCAGCCATGTGGAAGTGTGAGTCCATTAAACCTCTTTCCTTCATAAATTACCCAATCTCTGGTGTGACTTTATTAGCAGTATGAGAACAGACTAATATAGTTGTCTTTACTCCCCTTTCACAGAGAGCTGTGCTCTTCAGAGAGGAAGCTGCAGTGCTGGTAGCAGACACCAGACATGTGGGACAAAATAGAGTCCAGGCAGTGACCGCAGTATCCTTGTGGCCCAGATGGCACAACCAGTCAGCTGTGGTGCTAAGATGGCAGCTTCTCACGTTTTTAATCAATAATTTTTATGAGTTTATTTGATAGGTTAGAATTCTAGAAGTATTTAGCAAAACATAAATATTCAATGTATTTTTCATATGAAAACTTAGCTTATTCTGTTTTGGTGGAAGCCCCATGATCAGTCCTTGGGAAGAGTCCTATAGAGGTCAGGTGAGAGGCCTGAGCTCACAGCTCCTGTAACCAATGGTACCATATGAGGCTGAGGGCAGGGCTCTGCTTGCAGCCAGAATTTCCCTTTAGAAAATATTTTTCCTTGCTCAGGCCTCCTTTTAAAACATTGCTGCAAGTTCAAGATGCAATCAGGATGGAAACAAGTCCTTTGGGCCTGCATCAGGAGTGAAGAGGAGTGGAGGGTGTGTATGATTACTGGTGGTGGTGTCCTCACAGGACTGATTTTGTATATTGATGGAAGTCCTTCCTGACCATGTTGTTATTCATTGCAACAATTTTAGTTGGTTAATTATGTATTACATTGTTCACCCTAGTAGGTGTAATGGAACAAGGATCTTTATACAAGGACTATACAAATGCTGTCCTTCTACCTTATATAATGGAAGGCACTTTTGTCAGTTCAAGATAATTGCTTTCATTAAATATTGATAGAGCATAGCTTTTTAAAAAAATAAAATTCTAGAAGTAGAAATAGGGAAAGAACTCTGGGAAATATAATCAATGTGTCCTGGTATTATCATCCAATGGGCACCACGTCTCAAGGAGGAAAAAAATTATTGGGAGAAGAATGCTTTTCTTTTTGATTTTTAATAAGAGACCTCCCAGGTGCTGAGCTGTGAGAGAAAGGAGACATTTTACAAGGGAGAAGAGAAGAAAGAACAAGCACTTTTAAAGATCAAGCCATAGTACAACTGTGTGTGCTCTCTAACCTTGGGCATGCTGCCCAGAAAAGACTGCAGAAGGAAATGTAAGTTGGCTTTTGCAAGAGGAGTAAGACTAATTAGAAGAAGGAGGCAGAGGTCTTTGACATCGCTATACAGAACGGAGTCTCAGGCCGAATGATTATATCTGAAACAATAGCAGGCCTTGAACAGATGAAAGCAAATCAAATTGTGAGTGGGAGTCAACTTTGCCTAAAGCAGGCTAAAGAACAGAGAAGGCAAGTCATAGGGTTCTCTCCAGCAGGGCCCCGGCCCCTCTGGAAAAGGCAGTTATGCCCTCTTCCTCTTTTTCCAGTGCAATCAGAGTGGTTTTTATTCTCTAAAAATAAAATGAATGTATTCACTTTCTCTTTCCAAAAACAGTTTTAAGAGTTAATAGAACATTAAGGGCAAGTTTGAACGAAGGCAAGTAACTCACAAAAGTATAATGCGGGGGTCTCAAGTAGGATTTTGTGCCCTAGGACCAGTGGAGGGGATGGATTTGCCTCGTTGCCTTGGTGATGGCATATGGCGGTGGTGGGAACAGGAGGCTGCTTACACATGACTGCTGTGTGTGTGGCGGGGTGTGAGTGTTTGCTTGCAGGAGTGGTTTGCCTCAACCACCTACCACTAGGCCTCGCAGATTTGGAGGGGAATGTGTGTTTCACTTAGGACCAAGAGAATGGGGATATACGAGGACTTTCCTAACATTTAGACGCCCTGCAGGCTCCCAGTCTGGTCATGAATGCTTCCGCGGAGGTCTAGGGCGCTTGGCGTCACGAGGTAGAATGGCGCATGCGCACTTCCCCCCTCTGGTAGTTCTCAAGGCAGCACAGCACTGGGACGCCACGGTGTGGAAACGCTACTCCATTGGTTCTGCCAGGGCAGCGTGAACATTGTTTGGCCATCTTTTTCCAGCTCTTAATTTTTTTTCTCAGGTGCATCTCCATGAGATTGAGACCCAGCAAAATAAGATGGATTGAAAAAAGCATTTGAAGTAAAATCAATCATCTTGGAATTGGAGCGTGGCAAAGGAGCACTCAGGACTGTGGGTAGTGGTAGGATACACTCACAGGTCTCACACAGATGTGCAAAGCAAGTGGAATTCGTTTGTTTCTTAAAACTTACGTGATCTTCCTTAGTGACCACACTCTCCTGGATGGTGGTAGTTAGGTAGAGATGTGGAAACCAGCTTTAAACTTGCCAGTTAATACTATCCCAGAAACTTGGGATTTAAACAGTCGCTCTCAGATGTCTTAGTTTCTTTTGGGTAAATATTCAGTCTTTTGTAGTCCCACTTCCTGCGCCTCCCTCTCTATGATGGCGCCTGGATAGATCAGGGTATGGGGCCTGTGTGGCCTCATGTTAGCAGGGGAGACGAGGGAATTTCCTACGCATGCGGGGCCCTTAGCGTCCACACTGGTCTTTGCCTCACAAATGTTTTTCCCCATTATGTATAACAGGAGACAGCGGTGAGCCCCCTTTGTCCTTACAGTTGCTATGGAAGCTTTCTTTTATGACAGTTGTTGAGGAATGGAATAGGACTGGTGATTGCTCAAATACTATTTAAACATTAAAACTAGGAATGTAGAAACAGAAAGCTTTGCCTCTGTAAATTGAGCATCTGCAGTTTTTGTGTTACAAACTACCATTAACATTCTTTGTTTTCAGAACTTGGAATGTTGTAAAGGTCCTGCTAAAAATTTCGCAGTTTGGCTGGAAATGTTCATGCCTGGTTTCAACACATTCATGGAGCATTCACAGGAAATAATTGCAAGTTCACACAATACGCTCTGTGGGTATGAGTCAGATCAGCTCTTAAGAGCACGGAGAGAAGGCTTTTAGCCATTTAGGCAAAGACACGTTAACATAATGACAAAAGGATCCCACTGCAATTGAAGGGAGTGAAAAAGAATTAGATAGTAAGGTACACGTTTTATCTTCCTTGGGATCAAAAGCTGCTGGACACACCAGTGGGTCTGAACTTCTATTATATTGAGAAGTATTTTTAGGGTTTTAAGGATTTGAGCCATGTTAGTTTTGTTTGTTGAATCCTGGTCATAGTAACATTTCACTTTGTCAGGGAATAATAGGAAGTAGGAGCAGGGAAGGCTCACAGAATGAAGCTTACTCTTTATGAGAAAAAAGTGTGCTAAAGATTTGAGACTTTATTCTTACCAAATGTGGAAGAAAGTATTTTTATGAAGGCAATCTTGCCTCCTGAGACCTCTGAGTGCTAAACATTGATCTAAACACTGTGAGGGCTGGACAGGAAAATGTGAAATAGGACCCTTACCTTAACATTCCTATGAGCTATTTTGGGAGGTAAAACATGCTTCTGTGAAAGGACTAAATACAAGTTACCACACATTGAAGTGTGCCCAGCCTAAGAAACAGAAATCTGAAAACCTGAACATAGGAGACCAAAATCTTAGAGTATATTAAACAGTGATTTGCATAGCCAATGATCAAATATAGGATACACTAACAATGTAAATATATGCTTCAATTTAATAATAATTATTATTAAATAATTATATGTGTTGCCCTTGATAGTTTTCACAGCATTTTCACATACTACTTTCACATTTCTCACTACTGTTGACCTATATACCCATTTTTCTGGGACGCAGATATAAGGCAATTGTTGGAGCTTCATACAATTATTACGCCATAGAATCATCACTACTACTTCCTTTTCAGTTGGCTTTTAAAACTAATTTTTTCTTTTGGTAGAGACAGAGTCTTGCTTTGTTGCCCAGTCTGGTCTTGAACTCTTAGCCTCAAGCAATCCTTCTGCTTTGGCCTCCCAAAGTGCTGAGATTATAGACTTGAGTCTCCATGTCTGGCCGGATTTAACTTAGTAAGAATATTGCTTTTACCATAACACTGTACTCCAAAAATTGTATGCCCACTACAGAAATTTTTATTTTCACTGTTGGCTTTTTTCATGAGATAGACAGAAGTATTGGAAATACTGAAGCTATTATTGGAATGAACTGATACTGTGTTTGAAACTTCAGTGGTGACGATATAAAACTGACAGTTTTTAACTTTTGAAGTTTTTCTGCTTATGGAGTGACTACATACAGGTTTCACTTTACATTTTGTATATGCACAGAAATATTTGGAATAAATAGTAAGTATAATTTATTTAGAAAACAGTCATTTGATATAAATAAAAAGTCATGCCTCACAGAATAATACATAAATACATCTTCTGCAGCTGAAAGTGCTAAATCTTCATCTCTGGGCATAGTCATCTTAAAACAATTAGCTTTTGAAGTAGATGAGGATGCTTCTTCAGAGGTTTGTCTTCAGGTTTTCACATGGTCGGTGATATCACAATGGCCCCCATGGTAGATGGTAAGTCTTAACAAATATTCTTGAGACATAGAAATTCAATACTTAATTTTTTATTAATAGGCACTCAGTTTTTCAAGTTCAGTTTATTGGTTTCTTTTTTTTTTAAGAAAAATTATACTTTAAGTTTTGGGATACATGTGCAGAATGTGCAGGTTTGTTACATAGGTATACATGTGCCATGGTGGTTTGCTGCACGCATTCATCCATTATCTACATTAGGTATTTTTCCTAATGCTATCCCTCTCCTTTCCCCCCACCTCCCACAGGCCCTGGTGTGTGAGGTTCTCCTCCTGGTGCCCATATATTCTCATTGTTCAACTCCTACTTATGAGTGAGAACATGCAGTGTTTGGTTTTCTGTTCTTGTGTCAGTTTGCTGAGAATGATGGTTTCCAGATTCATCCACATCCCTCCAAAGGACATGATCTTATTCTTTTTTATGGCTGCATAGCAATCCATAGTGTATCTGTGCCACATTTTCTTTATGCAGTCTATCATTGATGGGCATTTGGATTGGTTCCAAGTCCTTACTTATTAATAGACACTTTAAAAAAGATTATTGCAGCTGAGGGGTTTATTACAAAATAAATGACTGAACACCACATTATAAATGACAAAATCACTCTAGTAAAAGCTTTCAAACTACTTTCTACGATTCATTCTGTGATAAAACCGTTCAGACTCTACTCTGATATGTAATGTAATTTCCCACATTTCCTACTCAGTGGTTAGCTGGGAGCCTGGTGTCCCTGTGCGGTTAGGCATTTCACATAGGATGATACACCTGGCTCATTCATGAAATCGCTAGCAGAGGGAGGAATGATGACTACGCTTCCTACCACCTGACACTGGAAGTTCGCAGAGTACTTGTATCTGAGTATCTTTTGTCATGTGGGCAAGCATACACCTTGCATGCTGTTCTTGAAAGTGAGCTATTAATCATATTGTCTCTGAAAAGGGTTAGAAAAAGAGAGATGGATTGTTGATCATCTTTTGGTTTGAAATCCTGGGTTAAAGTTAGATCTGTGTTCACTGCCCTGTGTGCCTTACACAAAGCCAAGTAAGAATGATGGCAGGAGCTGGAAGTACAAAGTGGAAGTCTACCAAACCTATCCTGGCTTATTGTAATGCAGCTTTAATAAAAATTCTTCAAGTGAGACAAATGCTAAACTAGTCCTGGGTCAGCAGGCATAAGCCAGTGCTGGCCCAGGGATGAGGAGAATGATGTTCACTCTAGTCAAGGAGAAGTAACCTCTTTTCTTCACCACATCTTATCCCTTTACGTTTGAAGTATTCTTCTCTGCCCCAAATGGATCTCTTCTCTAAGCCAAGCATCCTTAGTTCTTTCCTGTGTTTTTCTTTTTTGTTAATTTTATTTTTTAAATCTCTTTTCATCTGCTATAGTTCTTCACTCACTTCATCATATGAGGTGGATCCCTGCATTATCTGCTTCTTGGGTGAAGGTTAGGACTACTCAGTGTCCAGACTTTGATTTCACGTTTGGTGAACTGTTCAACCAGTTGTTTCCACCTGTGTGGATTAGTTTCTCTATCTCTTCCCTTGGACATGGTAGGCTTAAAAGGAGTTTACAGGAAAAGAAATTGAGGGACCAAATAGATGACCATTTCATGGTCCCAGTTCTACCCGAAGAACAAGTGTGATCCCATGCTGTTCATTTTGCCTCTATCCTGTACTGACTTCTCCACCTGCTTTTTCCATGACATTTCAGAGCTCTCTATGCATCTGTCTCATGTGTAGAGGCTGCTGAGTTTGCTTTTTTTTTTTTTTTTAAATCTAATCACAGTGGTTTAGCTCACTTTCACCCTCCCTTTAACCTAGGGCATAGATGTGCTTACCATATCCTGTAGATTTTTTTGAGACTTGACCTCCCAGGCTCAAGTGAGTCTGCTGCCTCAGCTTTACAAGTGGCTGGCACTACAGGGGCACACCACGATGCCCAGCTAATTTTTTGTATTTTGTAGAGATGGAGTTTTGCCATGTTGCCCAGGCTGGTCTTAAACTCCTAGGCTCAAGCCATCCACCTGCTTCAGCCTCCCAAAGTGCTGGGACTATAGGCATGAGCCACCATGCCTGGCCCTCTGTTACTCTTATAGAACTTATGTGTTACTATAAATGAGCATCCTTCTAATGATCCAGAAAGAGGAGATATACCTTGTTCTGGAAACAGAATTAAAATCATTTCTTAGATTTCTTCTATGGTTTATTTCCACAAAATGTGATCTGTGCCCTTATGGTACTGCTGGTTGCTCTTTAATTTAGAAACCTGTTGTATAAACCATCAGGCAGGAGGAACACACTAGTTTTCTAATCTCCTGCTAGATCTCCTTTCCCTGTTTCATCTGTGTTCATCACATTCCCCCCACATTGCTCCAGGCAGAGGGTGAAAATATTGGAGGGGGAGATAGCAAGGAGGTGAGTGCAAGACTGGACAATCTCACAAAGTGATTAGACAAAGCAGAAGACTGTAGAAGGTGGTGAAAGTGATTCCTGTCCCACTCTTCACCCATAAAAATGATGCAGAGCTTAGCTTTGTCAATAGGATCATAGAATGCTATTGCTGGTCAGAATCTTTGCAATAATATGGTTCCAATCCCTCCCTTTCATAAAAGAGAAATAAGAGGTTTAAGGAGGTGTCAGTCTGGGAGAAGAATATGGGTCTCTTAATTTTGTTCATTATGGTATCTTCTTATCCTTGGGTGCCTGGCATAGCAAAAGAGTTGGGGGGCAGAGGAGAAAAGACTAGGAATATTGGAAAGAGTGTTGTTTTGGAAGTCAGAAAATTTATGTTCTAGTACCAGCTCTGCCATCGAATATCTGTGAAATTTTGGGGGGTCAATTTCACTTTCTAAACATTAGTGTTTTCATTTATAAATTGATAATATCTAAGGTCTCTTTCATTTTGTTTTTTTATTGCATTTTAGGTTTTGGGGTACATGTGAAGAACATGCAAGATTGTTGCATAGGTACACACATGGCAGTGTGATTTGCTGCCTTCCTCCCCATCACCTATATCTGGCATTTCTCCCCATGCTATCTCTCCCCAACTCCCCACCTACTGCTGTCCCTCCTCTATTTCCCCCTGACAGACCGCAGTGTGTGATGCTCCCCTCCCTGTGTCCACATGTTCTCATTGTTCAACACCCACCTATAAGTGAGAACATGTGGTGTTTGATTTTCTGTTTTTGTGTCAGTTTGCTGAGAATGATGGTTTCCAGGTTCATCCATGTCCCTACAAAGGACACTAACTCATCATTTTTAATGGCTACATAATATTCCATGGTGTATATGTGCCACGTTTTCCCTGTCCAGTCTATCATTGATGGGCATTTGGGTTGGCTCCAGGTCTTTGCTATTGCAAACAGTGCTGCAATGAACATTCATGTGCATGTGTCCTTATAGTACAACAATTTATAATCCTTTGGATATATACCCATTAATGGGATTGCTGGGTCAAATGTAATTTCTATTTCTAGGTCCTTGAGGAATCGCTACACTGTCTTCCACAATGGTTGAACTAATTGACACTCCCAACAGCAGTGTAAAAGTGTTCCTATTTCTCCACATCCTCTCCAGCGTCTGTTGTCTCCAGATTTTTTAATGATCACCATTCTAACTGGCGTGAGATGGTATCTCAATGTAGTTTTTTGCATTTCTCTAATGGCCAGTGATTGATGAGCATTTTTTCATATGTTTGTTGGCTTCATGTATGTCTTCTTTTGTAAAGTGTCTGTTCATATCCTTCGCCCATTTTTGAATGGGCTTGTTTTTTTCTTGTAAATCCGTTTGAGTTCTTTGTAAATTCTGGATATCAGCCCTTTGTCAGTTGGGTAAACTGCAAAAATTTTTTCCCATTCTGTTGGTTGCCGATTCACTCTAATGAATGTTTCTTTTGCTGTGCAGAAGCTGTGGAGTTTGATTAGGTCCCATTTGTCTATTTTGGCTTTTGTTGCCAATGCTTTTGGTGTTTTGGTCATGAAGTCCTTGCCTACTCCTATGTCCTGAATGGTTTTTGCCTAGATTTTCCTTTAGGGTTTTGATGGTGCCAGGTCTTATGTTTAAGTCTTTAATCCATCTGGAGTTAATTTTAGTGTAAGGTGTCAGGAAGGGGTCCAGTTTCTGCTTTCTGCACATGGCTAGCCAGTTTTCCCAACACCATTTATTAAACAGGGAATCCTTTCCCCATTGCTTGTTTTTGTCAGGTTTATCAAAGATTGTATGGTTGTAGATATGCTGTGTTGCCTAGAATGCCTCTGTTCTGTTGCATTGGTCTATATCTCTGTTTTGGTATCAGTGCTGTTTTGATCACTGTAGCCTTGTAGTATAGTTTGAAGTCCAGTAGTGTGATGCCTCCTGCTGTGTTCTTTTTGCTTAGAATTGACTTGGCTATGCAGGCTCTCTTTTGGTTCCATATGAAGTTCATGGTGGTTTTTTCCAGTTCTGTGAAGAAAGTCAGTGGTAGCTTGATGGGGATAGCATTGATTCTATAAATTACTTTGGGCAGTATAGCCATTTTCACGATATTGATTCCTCCTAACCATGAACATGGAATGTTTCTCCATCTGTTTGTGTCCTCTTTTATTTCATTGAGCAGTGGTTTATAATTTTCCTTGAAGAGGTCCTTTACGTTCCTTGTTAGTTGTATTCCTAGGTATTTTATTTTCTTTGTAGCAATTGTGAATGGCAGTTTGTTCTTGATTTGGCTCTCTTTCAGTCTGTTATTGGTGTATAGGAATGCTTGTGATTTTTGCACATTGATTTCATATCCTGAGACTTTGCTGAAGTTGCTTACCAGTTTCAGGAGTTTTTGGGCTGAGACGATAGGGTCTTCTAGATATACTATCATGTATCTGCTAATAGAGACAATTTGGCTTCCTCCTTTCCTATTTGAATACCCTTTATTTCTTTTTCTTACCTGATTGGTTTGGCTAGAACTTCCTATATTGAATAGGAGTGGTAAGAGAGGGCATTCTTGTCTAGTTCCAGATTTCAAAGGGAATGCTTCCAGTTTTTGCCCATTAAGTGTGATATTGGCTGTTGGTTTGTCGTAAATAGCTTTTATTATTTTGAGATACGTTCCATCAATACCGAGTTTATTGAGGGTTTTTAGCATAAAGGGCTGCTAAATTTTGTCAAAGGCCTTCTCTGTGTCAATTGAGATCATCAATGTGTTTTTGTTTTTGGTTCTGTTTATGTGGTGAATTACGTTTATAGACTTGCATATGTTGAACCATCCCTGCATCCCTGGGATGAATCCTACTTGATCATGATAAATAAGCTTTTTGATGTGCTGTTGCAATTGGCTTGCCAGTATTTTATTGAAGATTTTTGTGTCTATGTTCATCATGGATATTGGCCTGAAATTTTCTTTTCTTGTTGAGTCTCTGCTGGGTTTTGGTATCAGGATGATGTTGGTCTCATAAAATGATTTGGGAAGGATTCCTTCATTTTGGATTATTTGGAATAGTTTCTGAAGGAATGGTAACAGTTCCTCTGTGTATGTGGTGGAATTCTGCTGTGAACCCATCTGGATCTGGGCTTTTTTTGTGTGGTAGGCTCTTAATTGCTGCCTCAACTTCAGACCTTGTTATTGGTCTATTCATAGTTTTGGCTTCCTCCTGGTTTAGGCTTGAGAGGACACAGGTGTCCAGGAATTTATCCGTTTCTTCCAGGTTTACTAGTTTATGTGCATAGAGTTGTTTGTAATATTCTCTGATGATGGTTTGAATTTCTGTGGAATCTGTGGTGATTTCCCCTTTATCATTTTTTATTGGATCTATTTGGTTATTCTCTCTTTTCTTTTTTATCAATCTGGCTAGTGGTCTATTTTGTTGATCTTTTCAAAAAACCAGCTCTTTGATTTACTGATTTTTTTGAAGGGTTTTTCATGTCTCTATCTCCTTCAGTTCTGCTCTAATCTTCGTTATTTCTTGTCTTCTGCTGGGTTTTGAGTTTTTTTGATCTTGCTCCTCTTGTTCTTTCAATTTTGATGATAGGGTGTCAATTTTGGATCTCTTCACTTTTCTCATGTGGTCACTTATTGCTATATATTTTCCTCTAGAGACTGCTTTAAATGTGTCCCAGAGATTCTGGTATGTTGTGTCTTCATTCTCGTTGGTTTCAAAGAACTTCTTTATTTCTGCCTTCATTTTATTGTTTATCCAGCCAACATTCAAGAGCCAGTTGTTCAGTTTCCATGAAGCTGTGCAGTTCTGAGTTAGTTTCTGAATTCTGAGTTCTAACTTGATTGCACTATGTCTGAGAGACTGTTTGTTATGATTTCAGTTGTTTTGCATTTGCTGGGGAGTGCTTTACTTCCAATTATGTGGTCAATTTTAGAGTAGGTGTGATGTGGTACTAAGAAGAATGTATATTCTGTGGATTTGGGGTGGAGAGTTCTGTAAATGTCTATCAGGTTTGCTCGTTCCAGGTCTGAGTTCAAGTCCTGGATATCCTTGTTAATTTTCTGTCTGGTTGATCTGTCTAATATTGACAGTGGAGTGTTAAAGTCTCCCACTATTATCGTGTGGGAGTCTTGAAGTCTCTTTGTACGTCTTTAAGAACTTGCCTTATAAATCTGGGTTCCTGTATTGGGTTCATATACATTTAGGATCGTTAGCTCTTCTTGTTGTATCAATCCTTTTACCATTATTTCATGTCCTTCTTTGTCTCTTTTGATCTTTGTTGCTTTAAAGTCTATTTTTTCAGAGACGAGAATTGCAACTCCTGCTTTTTTTTTGCTCTACATTTGCTTGGTAAATCTTCCCCATCCCTTTATTTTGAGCCTTTGTGTATCCTTGCATGTGGGATGGGTTTCCTGGATACATTGCACTGATAGGTTTTGGCTTTTTATCCAATTTGCCAATGTTTTTTGATTGGTGCATTTTGCCCATTTACATTTAGGGTTAATATTGTTATGTGTGAATTTGATACTGCCATTTTGATGCTAGCTGGCTGTTTTGCTGGTTAGTTGATGCAGATTCTTCATTTTGTTGATGCTCTTTAGCATTTGGTATGATTTTGGAGTGGCTGGTACTGGTTGTTCCTATCTATGTGTAGTGCCACTTTCAGGAGCTCTTGTAAAGCAGGCCTGGTGGTGACAAAATCTCTGAGTACTTGCTTGTTCACAAAGGATTTTATTTTTCCTTCACTTCTGAAGCTCAGTTTGGCTGGATATGAAATTCTGGGTTGAAAGTTCTTTTCTTTAAGGATGTTGAATATTGGCCCCCACTCTCTTCTGGCTTGTAGTGTTTCTGCCGAGAGATCTGCTGTGAGTCTGATGGGCTTCCCTTTGTGGATGACCTGAACTTTCTCTCTGGCTGCCCTTAGCATTTTCTCCTTCACTGCAACCCTGATGATTATGTGCCTTGGGATTGCTCTTCTTGCGGAATATCTCTGTGGTGTTCTCTGTATTTCCTGCATTTGAGTGTTGGCCTGTCTTGCTAGGTTGGGGAAGTTTTCCTGGATAATATCCTGAAGAGTATTTTCCAGCTTGGATTCATTCTCTTCATCACATTCAGGTACACCTATCAAACATAGATTAGGTCTCTTCACATAGTCACACATTTCTTGGAGACTTTGTTCATTCCTTCTTGTGCTTTTTTCTCTAATCTTGGCTTCTCGTTTTATTTCATTAAGTTGATCTTCAACCTCTCATATCCTTTCTTCTGCTTGGTCAATTCAGCTGTTGAAACTTGTGTATGCTTCACGAAGTTCTTGTGTTGTGTTTTTCAACTCCATCAATTCACTCGTATTCCTCTCTAAGTTGTCCATTCTTGTTATCATTTCCTCGAATCTTTTTTCAAGGTTCTTACTTTCTTTGCATTGAGTTAGACCATGTTCTTTTAGCTCACAGAAGTTTCTCGTTACCCCCCCTCTGAAGTCTGATTCTGTCATTTCATCACACTTATTCTCTGTCCAGCTTTGTTCTCTTGCTGGTGAGGGGTTGTGGTCCCTTGTAGGAGGTGAGGTGTTCCGGTTTCGTGTGTTTTCCTCCTTTTTGCACTGGTTTCTTCCCTTGTTTGTGGGTTTATCCACCTGTTGTCTGAGCAGTTGCTGATTTTCCAATTGGGTCTCTGAGTGGATGTCCAGATTGTTTGTGATGAAGTATTTCTGTTTCTTAGTTTTCCTTCTAACCATCTAGACCCTCTGCTGTAGGACTGCTGAGCTCCACTCCAGGCCCTGCTTGCCTGGGGAACACCTGTAGCAGCTGCGGAACAGTGAGGGTTGCTTTTTCTGCTATCTTTGTCCCAGAATGATGCCCACCAAATGTCAGTCTGATCAGTCCTTTGTGAGGTGACTCTTTGGATATATGGTTGTCAGGGAGCTGCTTGAGGAGACAGCCTGTACTTTGTAGGAGCTCAAGTGCTGAGCTGTGAGCTCCATTGTTCATTCAGGGCTGCTAGGCAGGTACATTTAAGTCTGCTGTAGCAGAACTCATAAAGCCCCTTTTTTTCCTCAGGTGCTTTGTCCCGGGGAGTTAGGGCTTTATTTATGAGTATCCATTGCACTGTCCTGCCCAGCAAGGAGGCAGTCTTGTCACTGCCTCCCTGTAGTGGCTATGCTGAGCTGCTCTGGGCTCTGCCCTGCTGCTGTGGGCTCCGCCCTGTTGCCATAGGCTCTGCGTTGCTGCTGTGGGCTCCGCCCTGCTGCTGTGTGTAATTCCCTGTAGTCTTGTTTATATGGGTGTGGTTAGAACTGCTGTGGCGATGGTGGCCCACCTCTGTAATGGCAGATTCTCTCTGTTATGGCGGGTTGCCTCAGCAATGGCAGGCTGCATCAATAATGGCAGAGTACCTCTGTAGGGGTGGAGTGCCTCAGTAATGGCAGACGCCCCTCCCCTACTGAGCTGCACCATCCTGGGTTCAGCTGTGCTTGCCATGAAACTCTGAACCCTGAGTGTTTCCAAATACTGTTTTGTTTGTTTTTGTGGCGGTGGGACCTGCTGAGCCTGATCACCTGGCTTCCTGCCTCAGAGCCCCCCCTTTTTTTTAAGTTGAATGGTTGACTCTCTTTCAGGTGTTCCAGTTGCCTGCTGAAAGGGCGCTGGGATCTATGTGATTTCCCATGCAGTGACCCACTGTGCCGGCTGAAACAACGTCACTGCCTGGGAATCTCCTGGCCTGGCTTACTGTTTAAGTCCTGTTTAATCAGATGAATGTGCTAATTTGCCTTCCCTAATCTCAAATTGCAGGTTTAACAGGGCAACCAGACCAGTGTATTTTGTATGGAGTGTCGCTACACTGCGGCGCCGGTCGAAACAGCCACGCTGGCGGCCCGTGGGGCTCCTACACCTGGGAATCTCCTGGTCTGTGGGCAATAAAGATCCGTCTGGAAATGCGGCGTCCACTCACCCTCTGTGCTTTCACTGGGAGCTGCAATCCTGAGTTGCTACTATAGTGCCATCTTCTCCTCTCTCGTCTCTTTCATTTCTAAATCTCCACTGAATTGTTGCTTTCCTTCTAGCTAGCATTCACTAAGATTTACTCTTAGCTAGATCCTATGCTAAACACATAATCATATTTAACCTGTAAGCAATTCTGAGGTATAAATCTGTTATTATTCTATTTTACGGATGAGGAATCTGGAAAGCAGAGAGGTTAAGTAACTTACTCCTAGACATGGGACTAAAAAATGGAAGATGAAACATGACTCTAAAGCCCACTCAATGGTGAAAGATAAACGTGTGTGTGTATGTACACAAATAAAGGAGGTCCTGAATCTGCAGTATTCACTGAGGGGGGCGTCCAGTGATAAAGAGCTGAGAAACATCAACTTGAGTCCTACAAGCCTATGTAAGATATATATTATGGATATTTTTATGGGCTGCTGATGCCAGTTGAAGCCTTTGTGCAAATTGTCAAAAATGAAAGTCTTATTGAGCAAACAGGCACAAGTGGCATAGCTCTTAATTATTAGATCTCAGAACACTTACCAATCACTCTGGCTTCATAAAATGCCTTTGTTCACCTTGGCTTGCAATCACATTTCCCTGATTCCCTCCTAGAGTTAAAATATTTTTCTCCACTCTCCTAAAAAAGAGGCTAAAAATAATAGATAATATTATAACAGGCAATTCATAATCAGAGAATTGATTTAAGACCTATTATGACAGGTAAGCAAAAGTGAAATTTTAATGAGGGCTTGGAACAATACTTTTTCCTCTTTGATTCCTCAAATGACTGACGGTTTGTCATTTTTAAAAGGGCTTATATTTTGCACTGTCATTATGCTAGGTATAATGCCATGTAGTCTCTCCTCTGAGGTGATTTCTCAAATAGAACATAGCTGAAGTTTTCCATCTCCCAAGGAAAAATGCTCATAGCATTACTTCTTGAAGTGCATATTCTAAAACAGTAATCTTATTAAACAGAAAATTATTTTCTTTATTGAGAAATAATTTACATTCAGTAAAATGTACATACCTTAAGTTCAATGACTTCTGACAGATATCTGCTCCCATATATCATTATTCAAATTGGGATACAAAACATTTTGACTATCCTCAAAATTTTCTGTGTGGACCTTTTTAGTCAAATTCTCTCGCTAAAGACAACCACAATGGATTTTTTTTTGTTGTCTTCAACATCACTTAAATGAAAGATTACAATACTTACTTTTTTTTACTAGCTTTTTCTCAGTCAACTACTGTTTTGAGCTTCACACAGGTAACACATCACAAGGTGGTGAGTTATCGCAGTCATGCACAGGGTACCAGAGAAGCAGCAGATGGTGCTCAAAACGACCTATGTGGGTTAGGCAAGGTCACCAAGAGGAAGTGATGTTGAGTTGATCTCTGAAGACAGGTAGCACTTCAGCAGGTGGGCCTTTGGTAAAAATTGTTTATCTGTCTTCTGACCTACACATATATGTGAGCACTGAGGCCTAGGGCAGAAGAGGTGCCATTAAAGGTGGGGAAAATGGGAGAGAGAGCAGATAGGTTTTCCCATCATACACGTGGGCCTGATACTAGCCCAGGTGAGAATGAAGCAGGTTGCCTGAGGTGGGCAGAAATGGCAGATGGTTTTTGAAAGTAAAGATCACAATGATGCAGAATCTGTAGGGTGCCAATTTCCAGTGAGAGGTATTTCATGGGCTCTGAGGCCTGGGACGCCCTGACACCACTGAGTACCATTGCTCTGCACTAGGGCTGCTCTCTGGGTTCAGTGGGTCATTGAACATGGCTGCATGGGATCACTCATTATGGCATTGAAAGGGATGTTAATGAGTTATTTTCTAGGTCTCCAATTTTAGAGCAGAAGAAACTGAGTGACTTGCCCAAATTGGGGTGGCATGCTTCCTTGGTGGGCATGCTTCTTCTTGGCCAGCAGTCTGGACTGAGAGTGACAGTGATAAAGGCAAATGACTAGCCATTTGGTCTGTGGCACTTCTGGAGAATGAGGTAGGATGGAAAGGGGCTAGATTTTATCAATACTGAGGTATTGAGGAGGGTGAATCTGGCAGGGACCACACATCAATGTCAGCAACACATTGCCACCATCTTTCATTTTCACAGATTGTGCTTGGTGTGGGCAGAGATAGATCTTTGGGATCTTGACCATTCTTTTCATCTGGCTTAAAGCCTCTATCTCCAAATAGTAAACACATCTCTGGAGCCTTATATCATCCTGGCTCCAGGCTGCTGCGGTTTCTCCTCCCAGGTATTCTGGGGAGCTAATGCTACATTGTAGAAGGCAGTTTTTCCGTGAGCCTTAAACTGTCTGGTAAGTGATATCATTCAGACTCTTCCTCCAAGCTAACATTCCACAGGAGTAACAATGTCGAGAAGATAGAATCCTAGCATTTAGAGCTGGAATCCAGGCCATGGGAAAGTGATATAAAGGAAAAGAGAAGAGGCTATACATTTACAAACTGTGACACTCAAGGTACATTTGAGAAGGTTCTGGTTTGCTTTTTGTTTTTTGGGCTATAAATGCCTCTTCTCTCTCCATTCTTTACCACCCCAATGAGATATATGCTTGAATGGTATTTTTTAAAACAACAACAACAAATGACAAGAATGGAGTCATAGAGACAGCCAAAATATAACAGTAAAGTACAGAAGATATAAGCTTATTTCTCTTTCTGATCAAGTCTGGGTGGCTGGTTTGGAGATATGCCAGTCCGTGGTGTCAGAGACCTAGCCTTCTGCCATCTTGTTGTTTGACCATGTGTGACTGCAACCTCGAGATCCAAGATGCCAGGCTTGTATTCTAGGTTGCAGGAGAAAGGGACAAAGAACAGGCCAAGGTCACCCTCACATGCTTTCTCTTAAGGATGGTGAATTTCAACTACCACCTGACCGCTATCTGCTTTCCGTGGCTATGATAGTCACAGGCCAACACTCCACTGAACCTGGAAAATGCAGTATTTATTTCAGGTAGCCCAGTGCCTAGCTAAAAATTGGGAGCCCTTATAGCAGTCATCAGGTCAGCCACATATACCTGATGTCACATGATCCTCACATTAAGTCAGTCAGATGGACATTTTTCGGCCTCTTTTTACAAATGAGGAAAATAAATATCCAGGCGGCCAAGCAGGTGGTGCCTAAAGCTGAGCCCAGGTTTTCCGATGATTGATACTGCGTGCATCCCAAATGATACGTGGCCCCTAATGCTTAGCAAGTGCTTCACACATAGTAACTACTCAGTAAATAATAGTTATTTTTATTTCTGTAACTGTGCATGATATAAAACAGACCTCTTCTCTTTCTTTGGATTATTGCAGGCCTCTTTTTAGTTTCTGGGGTTCCAGTCTTCTGTAGTCTGTACCTCTCTCATATTGCAGGGTCATTTCAGCCCTTTGAAAAGAGTATTTCTCCCCCAGAGAGAAGAGTCTATTTATATATTTGAATTGCTTGGATCTGCATTGCTTTCCAAAGTGAATCAAGCCAATAGTGTATGATGGGTAATGGATACACCCAATTCTTAATAATTAGATGGGGTTTCTCATTTTGGTCTCGTTAGTCAATTCAGTCCAGTACAATGAAATCAGGAAAGAGGAGACATTCAGGTACATGACTTTTCCTCCAGCCTCCAGCCTCTTTCTTCTGCACTGGAACATTGTTGGATGACAGATTTTCTTTCTTTCTGCCTGAAGCAGCCAATGTGCAGCAGCTTAATAGAGTTGTATGAGTTTTGTTTTCCTGGGGCCAAAGGTTATGAGATTGAATTAGGAAAAGTATTAATACAGGTGGTGAAACTATTAAACTAATCGACTGATTAAGTCATGTAAATCTGGCTTTAGAGGTGGCCCATAGCAATTGAGTGTTAAGTGAACTATACTATCTCTTTATTTTGCCTTTTAAAATAAACTTTTCCTGTGCCTGAGAATGCATCATGGACACCAAATTAAATATTAATTCTCTGCAATTTAAATGTATTGTCTTATACTTGTTAATCTTCTCATAGCCACTTAGATATTATGTGACTAAAAGATCTTGCAGTTTGTATGTATTTAAAAACCATTTTATGTGGTTATAACATTTTTCTCACCATAAGATATTCTTTCCTCTTTGTTGCTCCTTTATGGCTTTGCAAAGAAAATACAAGTCTAAGAGTGTTTTGAACAAAAAGAACATGAGTATATGAACAGAATATTTACTGAATCAAATCATTTACCTCTACCTCCCAAAATACTTTGCCAAGAAGAGTTTTATTCCCAAACCTCAATTAGCAAAGCTACTTGTGAAAGCCTCAGCCATTGCTTTACACAGACAGTGGGAATATGCAGATGAGAGCAATCTCTATGAGAGCTGGTGTAGGTTGGTGGTGAAGACTCTGACCCTGGCCCCAGCCTGGCTGCATTTGAATCTCAGCTTCTCTATCTGCCAGCCAAGTCACTTTTACTTAATTTCTTTATGTCTCAAATTACTATCTATAAATTAGGGTTGACAATAATAATAATTAACTTGCAGGGTTTTGAGGATTAAAAATAATCCTGTATTATATTTAGACAATGCCTGACACAAAATAAATGCAAACATCAAGAGCTTGCTATAATTATTTGGCATTCTTCTCTAAGGCATGGTTTTTACTTGATGTGAACATTAGTGAAAGACCTACAGCACTCCCAAGGTGGCCTGAGAGATATACAGCATCCCACCAAATGGCCTGAAGTAGTCGCTAGTTGTACCATTTCTCTCTCAGGATGGCTCATGTGAGTGGAGACCAGGTAGAGTTGCCACAAATGAGGGCTTTAGAGTCAAACAGCTCAGGGATTACATCTTGGCTCTGCCACTTGTAAGCTGCGCGACATTGGGTAGATCACTTACCTTTTCTGAGTCATGGAAAGGATCATGTGGGGGACTGAAGAGGGAAAGGATGGAAAACACTTTGCACTTTACCTGGCCCATGGTAAATGCTCAGTAAAAGGTAGTTTTTTATTATTGTGCCTCAGTCCTAGAAAGAGACAATCCAAAAGATCTGAGTAAGAATAAGTAAAATATTTTTCCCTGTTATTTCTGTATTTTCTCTGAGTGTAAGGTTAAAAAAATACCCAAACAAACTCTTTGCTGAAATAATGTCTCTTTGCTGAAAAATACCCAAATAAACTCTTTGCTGAAAAGCTACTGATGTTAATTGCATGTTAACTAGTTAAATTCAGTTATTAAGAGTATGTGGAAAACTTTTTGACAAATTAAACCAAATTACAGCTGAAGTAAGTATAAGAACATGAACATTCTGATTCATAGCATGTGCAAAAATATTACTGTAGGGCTATGTCTGTGTACATACAATTAAAAAGTCTACATTTTCTTAATCACCAGTTTAATGGAACTATTTTGCTTTTCAAACAGTTGATTTGTTACCATGTTACTCAAACTAAGGTATAAATTAAGCTACATACATATTTAAATACAAAAATCCTATTGTGGATAATTTGTCTGTGCTTTTGTGTGTCACACTGGTAAACTACTGTGAGGTGAGAACATAATTACATATACAGTATTGTATACAGCTGTCTTGTAGCCATAACAACCACCATATTTTGCATATTGTATTACATTAACAAATACTGATTGCATTTGACATGCAAAAGAGCTTGACAAACTCAGAAAGAACCTTAAGGCAATTCCCCCATAACTTGCCTTAAATAAATGGCTTTTTATTTTAACCCAGTTCAAACAATTACTCAATAGTGAAATAAACTGTCTCTGATAGTTTTTCACATGATGTGAAAAGGGATGGAGAAAACAACTGAGCTCCAACAGCCTAGGAACAAAGCTCTGGCCCTCTCCTCTGCCCTTTGCTTCCCTGGGTACCCACAGGCTCTGGGTCTCTATTATTCCGTCTGCAGAAAATGCATCAACTTCATGCAGAAACCATCTGGTCCCTCTCAATGGTTCCCTGTCAGTTGCTGGTCACTTGGGACAAACATTAGTGGCAAGTTTTTGCCAGTCCATCTAGGCCGTTCAATGAATGCTAACTATCATAAGACTTTATTAGAGTGTTCCTAGTTTTCAATATTTGTTTCATTGTAAGTGTTTTTACATGAAAATTATAAAAATAAAACATTTAAAAGATTTATTGTAAGAAGTATAAGAAATGATAAACATGAATGTAAATAGTACCCACAATCACACCTTTAATTCATAAATACTGTATCATAGTATGTATCTTCTTATGAGGACTTTTAAAAAAACATGAGGTCTCAGGACTGAGAGAAAACCTGGAATGGTACCAAACTGCTTTAAATGAAAAATGCTTGCCAGGTACAGTGGCTCATGATGGTCATCCCAACACTTCGCAGCACTTTGGGAAGCTGAGGTGGAGGGTCTCTTGAACCCAGGAGTTCAAGACCAGCCTAGGCAACATAGTGAGACCCTGTCTCTGCAAAAATAAATACAAAAAAACTTAGCCAGGCATGGTGCACACATGCCTGTGGTCTCAGCTACTCAAGAGGCTGAGGTAGGAGGATGGCTTGAACCCAGGAGGTCAAGGCTGCAATAAACCGTGATTGCACCACTGCATTCCAGCCTGGGTAACAGAGACAGACCCTATCTCAATTAAAAAAGAAAAAGAAAAAGAAAAAAGCTGGAACTGATTTCTTAGGATTTCTTAGGTCTCCAGTTCCAGCCCTTTCTGTACCTCAGTCCCATGTACTACTTGGCACATATTGCCTTCCCCACCTCGCCATTTCCCACTCAAACATGTTAAATTTAAATCTAACTTGCTACCATGATACAATAGTTACCATTTATTGTTAGCTAACTATATACTAAGCACTACATTAGACTTTCTGACATTTCATTCTTACAACAGCTCTACAAGCCAGGTACCCTCATTTCACAAATTGACAAGTGATGAGGTGTAGTGAAGTGATAAGCTTGTCCAAAGTCACATGTTAAGTGGCAGAGTGAGAAAATCAAACTCATGCCTGACATATTCCTGACATTTAAAGCCTCTTCCATCTGGACCCTAATAGGAAACTCCTTATTCTGGCCCTATAAGTCTTTTTACTGTTCTCCAAACTCTCCATCAGGATTCTGTGTATATACTACCACTCTGTAAGATCCAGTTAAGTCCCATCTTCACTTATCTCCCCATCCATCCATTCATTTAACATTGATTGCATGCTTCAGGCACTGTGCTAGATGCCACTAGGAGTCATTTCCCAGTCTGTGTTGTTTCCTGATTGCCCTATCATCTGTTGTATATTTATCTTCCTCTAGATTATAAACCAATTGTTCTGAACTAGTGGTGGTGCTGTCACTTTAGGGAACACTGGAAAATGTATGGCAATCTTTGCTATTATAATGACTATGATGTATATTATGATGTGCCACTGGCACTTAGTGCCCAGAGGCCTGGGATATTAAATATTGCCCAATGTGTGGGATAGGCCTGCACAATGGAAAATTGTTTCACTCAAAATGGCTATAGTACCCTCCTCCAGAAACACTGTTGCAAATGGATCTAGGGCAAACTCTTTTTATAAACTTCCGTGTCTTTATCAAGCCTGGTATCCTGCTTATAGAGTGTTGGTTAACTGAAATGATGGTGTTCTTTTCATTAACTGAAAACTTTATGCAGTGTTTTCAGAGAGTTAGTCTTTAATTGGAGATGTGGAATGTAATGGTTTCTAAGATTTATTTAGATGAAATAATGTTTTCTAAAACAAATGGAAAGCCCTCTCCCCATATCTTGAGGGTATAGGAATACAAAAACTCCTTCCTTGACTCATAAATCATCCCCCCAAAGTACTTCCATAAATTTCTTAAAAAGCTAGTAGAGTTCACTGCTGTTACTAGAGTTATATCTGATTATTTTCTAGGCCATGAACCACAACCACAACCCCTCCTCGGTCCATTAACTTTAAGGAGATTAATGAGATGATAAAAGATAGTTGTGAAACTATATATTCATCCATAGTAGACATTTACCATTTTTATTGGGTCATCTAGTATTTAATCTCCCTTATTTTTGAAGAATTCCTCATTAGATGTAGTCTTGGTGGGAGACAGGATTTCCATTGCACCACTCTTGGATGCCAGAACATGAGCACAGAGAAATTCGGCATGGTCAATCAGATACCGTGGCGCAGGACTCTGGCCCTCAAGTAAGTGACTAAAAGTATAAATAGACAGCTAGTATTTATTCCCATGGCAGTAGGAAGCAATGTATTATGTTAATGGTGGCAGTGCTGTTAGGTTGACTGCTCTTCCTTAAAGATATTGTTTCTTCTGCTTCTTTGTCATCCAGAGTTTCCCTGGTTACTATGGCAGAGACTGCCAATTCTCCCATGTCCATTCTCCTTTTTTTCCTTTTTAGAAATAGACTTCATACACCCCAAGTATTAGTTGGGCATTTAGGTGCCTAGCTAGTGACCAGATTTTTTCTGGCTCCCCTGCAGCTAGGAGTGACCCTGTGACTATTTTTGGCCAGTTGGCTGTAAGTGGATGTGATGTACATAACTTTTAGGTCCCATCGTTAGAAGGAAGCCATTTACCCTTTAATTCCTCTTTCTCCTTCTTATGGACTGGAGCCTGGATGTGGTGCTGGTGATGCAGCCATGCAAATGAAGACAACCTCTTAGACAGTGAAAAGACAGGTGGAAGGAGCCCAGGGAAGAACAGCCCACACCCCTTGTACCCTTTCTCTCCACATCAATGAGAAGTGAATCTTTGATCTTGTTTAAGTCACTGTTATTTGGCATCTGTTGAAGAAACAGAATCCATATCCTAAATAGTACAGTATCTATTTTTTTCTTTTCTTTTCTTTTTTTGAGACAGAATCTCACTCTGTTGCCCAGGTTGGAGGGCAGTGGCACAATCTCGGCTCACTGCAACCTCTGCCTCTTGGGTTGAAGCGATTCTCCTGCCTCAGCCTCCCAAGTAGCTGGGACTACAGGTGTGTGCCATCGCACCTGGCTAATTTTTTTATAGTTTTAGTAGAGACAGGATTTCACCATATTGACCAGGCTAGTCTCGAACTCCTGACCTCATGATCTGCCCACCTTGGCCTCCCAAATTACTGGGATTACTCCAACTTCCTGTTGTTCCATGAGCCCTCAATAACTTTTCAACAATTTCCCTTTTTACTTAGGATTGTCAAAAACCACTTTCGTTGTTTGCAACTGTTAATGGGAATATTTGAAATGAAGACACCTAAAAATGTGTAATTGTCTGAACCCAGGAAGTTGAGTGGACAGCAATGATGTCTCACTATTCAAGTCTAGAAAATTATCTGCTCTTATTTCTAGTAGTAGAATAGCTGATTGACCTAAGGCTTGCTGTAGTTTGGTGCTTAGATCTTATGCCTATAAAGACAGTAGTAGGCTTAGCTTGAAATTGAAAAGAAAGGAAAAAAAAAAACCTCACAACTTTGTTGAAGAGGCCTTTTATAGAATAGTCTGTAATCCAAAGTGGCTTAAGGTCTAGCAGGCTGAAAAGCTTTCTTTCCAAGCTAAAGCTAGTGCAAGCAAAAGCAAAGAACGTAAAAGACTCAGCTGAAGCTAAGATCAGAGCTAAGAGAAGCCTGATTCCCCCGACTCTTCTCAGGAACCTCTGCTATGTTCTCTCTGCTGAGAGCAGAAATGGTAATTTCTTTCATGAAGCTGCAGCAGGTTGCAACCTTCGAGGAAGTCTTTCAGTGGTGACTTTACTGCACAGTCTGTTTGAAATTGGCCCAAGGTAAAGACCATCAAATAAAGGACTATAGACGATTGTTGGAAGGGAAAAATTCCCAGTCTTAGACTCAAAGTCTATGACTTGACAGGATCTCTGCCTCGGTTACTGGTCACATTGATTGGTTCTGGGTTAGGCACAGGATTCACATCAATGAGAGTTAAAAAGAAGTTTCTGGAATCTTCTGGAAGGAGAGTTTACTTGATGTTCTGTGGGTAGTACTTAGAAAGCTGCTCTTTGTCCCTGAGCTTAACCAAGCAAGCATGTAGCCCTAGAAGGTACCTGTGACAATAAGGGAAGCAGGCTTAGAAGAAAGCGGACTCTGGGAGAGGCAGAGAAGAGAGATGGCAAGAAATTGCATGTTTTGTGACATAGTTGAGTTGCTATACATCAAGCCCAGCCTAAGCCCCTCTTTATCTCTGAACTTTCTAGTTAGGTGAGCTAATAAATCTTCTTTGCTATTTAATCTAGGCCCAATTACATTTTCTGTTAGTTGCAACGTAAAGTTTCATAAGTGATATATCTTTTTGTCAATCACCTAATTTAGAAGGTATACCTTTTAACATTTGAGATTCTGCAAGGTCTATAGCAATATTACTCAAACTGCTTATGACAAGTCTTATCAATGAGAGGTTTTAAGTGCTGAATATCTGACACTAAGGCCAACCTTTCTCCCCAAATTCAGTATCATCTTAGTTATGATTTGAGTGGTTCTTGTAGATACCTCTAAAACCCCAAGTACCTTCTCTTTCACCTTTGCAGTTATCCCAGTCAACCCTGCCAATTATAGTCTAATTTCAGGTGCTTTCTGGGACAATGTCCTCCCCAAAGATTTGCCTTCAAACATTCTGTCTGCAATGAGAACTTCTGCCACCATTTGTTCCAGGACCCCTTAGTGAACTCACTGTAACAGTCACCATATTTAATGTTTCCCACATATTGGGAAATATTTGGAGCTAACAAACCGTTGTTATGTAAATATCACTAAAATTGGTACGTACCTTTTTCAGGAGACAAGATCTACGTCATTGCACCAAATGGCATATATAATACTTGCAAAATTACTGAAAAATCTTGTTCCAAAAATGGTGCTCTTTAACATGGTTAGCAAAGATCAGTGAGGAACATGATTCATTCAATAATTCTTGAATGGGGTGACTGAGTTGTGACTGGAGTTCATCACAGTCAGTCATTTCTGTCTAAACAGGTTACAAGGGGCATTGGACCATTTTTTCTTTCAGGTAGGCACTTGTCTGAGGGCTAAATCCTCTACATCTACTTACTGGGGTGAGAGGTTGAAATTTGCTTGTTCATATGAAATAAAGCACCACCACATAGAGGGCTTAGACAAGGGTGGTAATACCCGAAAGCTGTGTAAGATTATTTTGAGGAGAGAAGTAAGAATAGAATAACTCTTGACTCACCTCTAGGTCTTTTGGTCAGTCCTGAAATTTCTGCCTCATTGCTTATTTATTTATTTTTTGAGACAGAGTCTTGCTCTGTTGCCCAGGCTGGAGTGCAGTGGCACTATCTCAGCTCATTGCAACCTCTGCCTCCCAGTTTCAGGCAATTCTCATGCTTTAGCCAACTGAGTAGCTGGGACTATAGATGTGTGCCACTATACCTGGCTAATTTTTATATTTTTCGTAGAGAAGGGGTTTTGCCATTGAACTCCTAGCTTCTAGCGATCTGCCTGCCTCAGCCTCCCAAAGTGCTGGGATTACAGGTGTGAATCACCACACCCAACCCTCACTGCTTATTTTTCAAGAACCTAAAATTAGGTCTAATCTTAAGAAGAGAATCACCAAGTTGTAGCAAGCATCTATTGCACCAGTAAAATCCTCTGGCAGTAGAAGTGATGTGCCTTCCTAATCTCTAAGAAATAAAGGACACACCACTGATGTTATTTACTCTGTTTTGGAGTTCAACAAAGTTAGTGTTTATGCAGTGATTTTAAAATGACTTGATGAGAATACACTTTGGAATAAGTCATCCTGTATGCAGAAAGGAAATGCATTTTGCTTTGACACCTCTTCTTCTGCTCAGAAGTTATGATCTGTGCCCTAGGCTATCAAACATCAGTACACAAAATTATTCACAAAGGGTTTATGGTTCAAGTGGTAAATCTAGGCATTTGCAAAATGTTGACCCAAGTGAGTCAGCACAGAAAACTTGATCTTTCAGTTTGATGAAAATGTAATTTTATGGATGTCAAGTTGAAGTTCAAAAGTGACATATCGTGTCACACAGATAAATAGTTTTGCCAAAAGCAATGTCATAATTCATAAGCACTTGTCTGGCCAATAGTAAGTATCAGGCTGATTAAGCAAAGTGCTTGCTAATAAATGCAGTCTTTATCCTCTCTTATACATTAGTTTTTTCTGAATAATAAAGATTGCCCTATTTAAGAACTGAAATTAGTACTGCAAGCCAATATCCAGAACAAAAATACTTACGCATGTGCTGCTTTTGCCCCCTCACAAGATTAATTTTAGAACAATGCTAAGTAACAAAATGTAAGTATCTGATATTACTTCCCTCCTTAGCTCCCCACAGACCAACTGGATAATTATGCTGGAGGTAAAAAAAAATGAGTAAATACAATCCTAGTAATAAATTATAATACATAAAATAGCTGCTGCTCTTGAAATGCTTTTAGTTCCAAGGAGGAAACAGACTTGAAAAATAAATAATCCTTACATTCTGACCCAGACCAGCTTTCCTGTAGATCTTCTGTTACCACCCCACCTCCCCACTAGCTTACAGACCTTTCTTCTGGCTCTCTGGCCCAGCCAGCCACACAGAGCTCCCTGGTGCTCTCTGAATGGCCCATGCTCTGCAAATTTTGCATGGTTGTATGCATGGAATGGCCTTTTTCTCTCATTCTTCTGGTGGGACTTCTGTTCCTCTCTCAACACTAAACTCAGTTTCTGCCCTTTGAAAACATCTCTAATTTGCAGGGGAGAACCATTTTTCTCTTTTAATTTGATTATACTGTTACCACCATCATCCCTTTGTTTTTCTAATTTTTTAATGAAAAGAAAGTTTCTTTAAAAATTTGTATTTTTAGTTGCAAATGGATAAATTTTGGTTGTATATATTTATGGGACACTAAGTGATATGATTATGAATACAATGCAGAATAATTAAAGTAATTAACATACCTGTCACTTCAAATACTTAACTTTTTTTGTGATAAAAACATTTGAAATTTACTTTCTTGGGGATTTGGAAATGTACAATACATTATTATTTACAATATTCACTACACTGTGCAGTATATCTCAAAATTAAAAAAAAAACCATACTCCCTCTGGGTAATTGAGACTTTAGACCATGTGATCATCATCTGCCTCCTCTGCCCCCTACCCCTACCTCAACCCCACCCAGTCTCTGATAACCACCGTTCTACTTGCTTCTTTGAGTTCAATTGTTTTAGATTCCACATATAAGTGAGATAATGTAGTATTTGTCTTTCTGTGCCTGGCTTATTTCACTTAACATAATGTTCTCCAATTCCATCCATGCTGTCACAAATGACAGCATTTCTTCCTTTTTAAAGGCTAATATTCCCTTGCGTATATAATACCACATTTTCTTTATCCATTTGTCTGTTCATGGACACTTAGGCTTATTCCATAACTTGGCTATAGTGAATACCATTGCAATATATATAGAAGGGCAGATATCTCTTTGACATACTGATTTCAAATCTTTTGGGTAACTACCCAAAAGTGAGAATGCTAGATCATATGGTAATTCTATTTTTAGGTTTTGAGGAACCTCCATACAGTTTTTTATAATGGGTATCCTAATTTACATTCCTGCCACCAGTATATGATGGCTCCCTTTTCTCCACATTCTCGCCAACTTCTGTTACCTTTTTTTTTTTTGTGATAGCAATTATGACAGATGTGAGGTGATATCTCATGGTGGTTTTAATTTGCATTTCTCTATTAGTAATGTTGAGCATTTCTCATATGTCTGTTGACCTTTTGTATGTATTCTTTTGAGAAATGTAAATGTCTAATCAGAGCTCTAGTCTATTTCTAAATCGTATTATTTGTTTTTATAGAGTTGAGTTCCCACTACTTTGGATATTAACCTCTTATCAGATGTGTGGCTTGCAAATATTTTCTTCCAATTTGTAGGTTGTCTCTTTACCCTATGAATTACTTCCTTTATTGTGCAGAAGCTTTTAATTTTGAGGAAATATCATTTGTCTATTTTTGCTTTTGTTGCCTGTGCTTTTGAGGTTAAATCTAAACTATCATTGTCTAGACCAATGCCATGTAGTTTCTCCCCTAGTTTTCTTCTAGCAATTTTACAGATTCTAGTCTTGTATTTAAGTCTTTGATCCATTTTGAGTTGTTTTTTTACATGGTGTGAGATGTGTCCAATTTTATTCTTCTGTTTATGAATATTTAGTTTTCCCAACACCATTTATTGGAGAGACTGTCCTTTTCCTTATATGTATACTTGCCACCTTTGTAGAAAATCAAATGACTAAACACATGTGGGTTCCCATCTGGGCTCTTTATTCTGTTCCATTGGTTGATGAATCTATTTTTAAGTTAGTAACATTACTATCACTTGTGGTATAGTTTAAAATCAGGTAGTGTGATGCCTCTAGTTTTGCTCTTTTTTGCTCACAATTTCCTTGGCTAGTCAGAATTTTTTGTGGTTCCATATAAATTTTAGGATTTTTTTCTGTTTCTATAAAAATGACATTGGAATTTTGATAGGGATTGCATTGAATCTGTAGATTGCATTGGGTAGTATGGACATGTTAGCTATATTAATTCTTCTGATCTGTGAACATGGGAGACCTTTTCATTTATTTGTGTTTTCTTCAGTTTCTTTCATTATCATTTTATAGTTTCCAGTGTACAAGTCTTTCACTTTTTGGTTAACTTTATTTCTAAGTTTTTTTTTTTTTTGTAGCCATTGTAAATAATATTGTTTTCTTGGTTTCTTTTTAAGATAATTCATTTTTAGTGTATAGAAATCTTACTTATTTTGTGTGTTCATTTTGTATCCTGTGACTTAATTTTATTTATTAGTTCTAGTAGTGAAATCTTTAGGATTTTCTATATACTAGATCATGTGAGCAAACAACAATAATCCCACTTCATTTCTTTTTTGGATGCCTTTTATTTCTTTCTCTTGACTGATTGCTCTGGCAAGAACTTCCAGTACTATATTGATTAGAAAAGGTGAGGGTGGGCATTTTTGTCTTGTCTGTATCTTAGAGGAATAAATTTTTCAAATTTTTACTGTTGAGTGTAATGTTAGCTATGAGCTTATTATATACAGCCTTTATTGTGTTGAGATGCATTCCCTCTCTATCTGATCTGTTGAGTGTCAAATGCTTTTGTCAAATGCTTTTTTCTGCAGCTGATGAGATGATCATATGGTTTTTGCACTTTATTCTGTTAATGTGATCTATCATATTTATTGATTTGTGTATGTTGAATCATTCTCATATCCCAGGGATAAACCATACTTGATCATGGTGTATGATCTTTTAAATGTTTTGTTGAATTCAGGTTGCTTGTATTTTGTTGAGGACTTTTTCATCTATATTCATTATAAATATTGGCCCTTAGTTTTATTTTGTTGTAATGTCCTTGTTTGGCTTTGGTTACAGGGCATCGTAAAAATAGATTGAAAGTATTTCCTTCTCTTTAAGTTTTTGGAGGAGTTTGTGAAAGATTGATATCAGTTCTTTAAATATTTGGTAGAATTAAGCTGTAAGATCATTAGGTCCTGGTCTTTATGGGAGACTTTTATTACTGTTTCAATAGCCTTACCTGTTATTAGTCTGTTCATATTTTCTGTTTCTTCATCATTCAGTCTTGGTAGGTTGTGTCTTATTTATTTATTTTTATTTCTAGGCTATCCAATTTTTTGGTATATAATTATCCAGAATAGTTTTTTATTATTCTTTGTATTTTGTGGTATCACTGTTGTAATACTTCCTTTTTCATTTCCAATTTTATTTATTTGAGTTTTTTCTTTTTTCTTAGTCTAGCTAAATATTTTTCTATTTTGTTTATTTTTTCAAAAAGCCAACTAATTCTTCATTGACCTTCCCCCCATCATGTAATTTTATTTATGTAAAATGTCCAGTACAGCGCAATGCAGAGACAAAGTAGGTTATTTGTTGCTTAGGTCTGGGGGAGTTGGTTGGAGGGAAGAGAAGTGTGATACTTAAATAATACAGGGTTCTTTTGAGGTAATAAAAATATTCTAAAATTGACTGTGGTGTTACTTGCACATACAAGTGAGTATATAAAAAACATTGTATTGTACACTTTATTGTTTTAACTTTTATTTTAGGTTCAGGGGTATTTGTTACATAAGTAAACTCTTGTCATAGGGATTTGTTGTACAGATTATTTTATCACCTAGGTATTAAGCCTAGTATCAGATAGGCTATTTGAGATGGGATATATCCTATATCAGATAGGATATTTCTGCTCCTCTCCCTCCTCCCTCCCTCTGCTCTCAAATAGACCCCAGTGTCTGTTGTTTCCTTTTTCTGTGTTCATAAGTTCTCATCATTTAGTTCCCACTTATAAATGAGAACACATGACATTTGATTTTCTGTTCCTATGTTAGTTTGCTAAGGATAATGGCCTCCAAATCCATCCATGTTCCTGTAAATGACAAGATCTTGTTTTTGTGGCTGCATAGTATTCTATGGTGTAAGTGTACCAGGTTTTCTTTATCCAGTCTGTCATTGGTGGCATTTAGGTTGATTCCATGTCTTTCTTATTGTGAACAGTGCTGCAGTCAACATTCGTGTGCATGTGTCTTTATGGTAGAATGATTTATATTCATCTGGGGTGAATGGGATTGTACGGGTCAAATGATAGTTCTGCTTTTAACTCTTTGAGGAATTGCCGTATGACTTTCCTCAATGGTTGAACTAATTTACCCTCCCACCAACAATATATAAGGGTTCTCTTTTCTCCACAACCTTGTAATATTGGGAGGTTTTTTCATATGCTTATTGGTTGCATGTATATCTTCTTTTGAGAAGTGTCTGTTCATGTTCTTTGACCACTTTTTAATGGGGTTGGTTTTTTCTTTCTTGTAAATTTGTTTAAGCTCCTTATAATGCTGAATATTAGGCCTTTGTCAGATGCATAGTTTTGAAAAACTTTCTCCTATTCTGTAGGTTGTTTACTTTATTGATAGTTTGTTTTGCTGTGCAGAAGCTCTTAAGTTTAATTAGATCCCAGTTGTCAATTTTTGCTTTTGTTGCAATTACTTTTGGTGGTTTTGCCATAAAACCTTTGTCCATTCCTATGTCCAGGATGGTATTGCCTGGTTTGTCTTTCAAAGTTTTTATAGATTGGGTTTTACATTCAAGTCTTTGATCCATCTTGAGTTGGGTTTTGTATATGGTGTAAGGAAGGGGTCCAGCTTCAATCTTCTGCATATGGCTAGCCAGTTATCCCAGAACCATTTATTGAATAGGGATTCTTTTCTCCATTGCTTGTTTTTGTCACCTTTATTGAAGTTCAGATGGTTGTAGGTTTGTGGCCTTCTTTCTGGGCTCCCAATTCTGTTCCATTGGTCTGTGTGCCTATTTTTGTATCAGTACCATGCTGTTTTCGTTATTCTAGTCCTGTCTTTCAAAGTTTTTATAGAATGGGTTTTACATTCAAGTCAAGGTATGTTCCTTCAATATCTAGTCCTGAAGTATAGTTTGTAGTTGAGTAAAATGATTCCTCCAGCTTTGTTCTTTTTTCTCAAGATTGCCTTAACTATTCAGGCATTTTTTGGTGGTTACATATAAATCTAAATTTTTTAATTTAATTTTATTTTTTTAGTTCTTTGAAGAATGTGGTTGGTAGTTTGAGAGGAATAGCATTGAATCTGTAAATTGTTTTGGGCAGTATGGCCATTTTAATTATACTGATTCTTCTATTCATGAACACGTTTTTCTGTTTGTTGGTGTCTTCTCTGATTTCTTTGAGCAGTGTTTCATAGTTCTCACTGTAGAGCTCTTTCACCTCTGTGGTTAGCTGTATTCCTAGGAATTTTATTATTTCTGTGGCAACTATGAATGGAATTGCCTTTCTGATTTGGCTCTTGCCATGGCTGTTGTTGGTGCACAGGACTGCTAGTGATTTTTATACATTGATTTTGTACCCTGAAACTTTGTTAAGCTGTTTATCAGCTGAAGAAATTTTTGGCCAAGACTATGGGATTTTTTAAAGGTATAGAATCATGTCATCAGCAAACATAGGTAGTTCAACATGCCCTCTTCCTATCTGGATGCCTTTATTTCTTTCTCTTGCCTGATTGCTCAGGCTAGGGTTTCCAATACTATGTTGAATAGGAGTGATGAGAGCACATCCTTGTCCTGTGCAAGTTTTTAAGGAGAATTCTTCCAGCTTTTTCCCATTCAGTATGGTGTTGGCTGTGGGTTTGCCATAGATGGCTCTTATTATTTTGAGGTATGTTCCTTCAATATGTAGTTTATTGAGAGTTTTTAACATAAAGGGGTGTGGAATTTTATTGAAAGTCTTTTCTTTTTTTTTTTGAGTATTTTCAGAAAAATAATTATTAGGTTGGTTGTCTTTTTTTTTTTTTTTTTAATTTTTTATTGGATTATAGGTTTTGGGGTACATGAGCAGAGCATGCAAGACAGTTGCGTAGGTACACACATGGCAGTGTGCTTTCTTTTCTTCTCCCCTTCACCCACATTTGGCTTTTCTCCCCAGGCTATCCCTCCCCACCTCCCCCTCCCACTGGCCCTCCCCTTTTCCCCCCAATAGACCCCAGTGTTTAGTACTCCCCTTTCTGTGTCCATGTGTTCTCATTTTTCATCACCCACCTATGAGTGAGAATATGTGGTGTTTCATTTTCTGTTCTTGTGTCAGTTTGCTGAGGATGATGTTCTCCAGATTCATCCATGTCCCTACAAACGACACAAACTCATCATTTCTGATTGCTGCATAATATTCCATGGTGTATATGTGCCACATTTTTCCAATCCAGTCTATTATCAATGGGCATTTGGGTTGATTCCAGGTCTTTGCTATTGTAAACAGTGCTGCAATGAACATTCGTGTACATGTGTCCTTATAGTAGAAGGATTTATAGACTTTTGGATATATACCCAGTAATGGGATTGCTGGGTCAAATGGAATTTCTATTTCTAAGGCCTTGAGGAATCGCCACACCGTCTTCCACAATGGTTGAACTAATTTACACTCCCACCAAGAGTGTAAAAGTGTTCCTTTTTCTCCACATCCTCTCCAGCATCTGTTGTCTCCAGATTTTTTAATGATCGCCATTCTAATTGGCGTGAGATGGTATCTCAATGTGGTTTTGATTTGCATCTCTCTGATGACCAGTGACGATGAGCCTTTTTTCATATGATTGTTGGCCTCATATATGTCTTCTTTCGTAAAGTATATGTTCATATCCTTTGCCCACTTTTGAATGGGCTTGTTTGTTTTTTTCCTGTAAATCTGTTTGAGTTCTTTGTAAATTCTGGATATCAGCCCGTTGTCAGATGGGTAAACTGCAAAGATTTTTTCCCATTCTGTTGGTTGCCGATCCACTCTAGTGACTGTTTCTTTTGCCGTGCAGAAGCTGTGGAGTTTCATTAGGTCCCATTTGTCTATTTTGGCTTTTGTTGCCAATGCTTTTGGTGTTTTGGTCATGAAGTCCTTGCCTACTCCTATGTCCTGGATAGTTTTTCCTAGATTTTCTTCTAGGGTTTTTATGGTGCCAGGTCTTATGTTTAAGTCTTTAATCCATCTGGAGTTAATTTTAGTGTAAGGTGTCAGGAAGGGGTCCAGTTTCTGCTTTCTGCACATGGCTAGCCAGTTTTCCCAACACCATTTGTTAAACATGGAATCCTTTCCCCATTGCTTGTTTTTGTCAGGTTTATCAAAGATTGTATAGTTGTATGTATGTTGTGTTGCCTCCAGTGCCTCTGTTTTGTTCCATTGGTCTATATCTCTGTTTTGGTACCAGTACCATGCTGTTTTGATTACTGTAGCCTTGTAGTATAGTTTGAAATCCGGTAGTGTGATGCCCCCCACTGTGTTCTTTTTGCTTAGAATTGACTTGGCTATGCGGGCTCTCTTTTGGTTCCATATGAAGTTCAAGGTGGTTTTTTCCAGTTCTGTGAAGAAAGTCAATGGTAGCTTGATGGGGATAGCGTTGATTCTGTAAATTACTTTGGGCAGTATAGCCATTTTCACAATATTAATTCTTCCTAACCATGAACATGGAATGTTTCTCCATCTGTTTGTGTCCTCTCTGATTTCGTTGAGCAGTGGTTTGTAGTTCTCCTTGAAGAGGTCTCTTACGTTCCTTGTGAGTTGTATTCCAAGGTATTTTATTCTTTTTGTAGCAATTGTGAATGGCAGTTCGCTCTTGATTTGGCTTTCTTTAAGTCTGTTATTGGTGTAGACGAATGCTTGTGATTTTTGCACATTGATTTTATATCCTGAGACTTTGCTGAGGTTGCTTATCAGTTTCAGGAGTTTTTGGGCTGAGGCAATGGGGTCTTCTAAGTATACTATCATGTCGTCTGCAAATAGAGACAATTTGGCTTCCACCTTTCCTATTTGAATACCCTTTATTTCTTTTTCTTGCCTGATTGCTCTGGCTAGAACTTCCAGTACTTTATTGAATAGGAGTGGTGAAAGAGGACATCCTTGTCTAGTGCTGGATTTCAAAGGGAATGCTTCCAGTTTTTGCCCATTCAGTATGATATTGGCTGTTGGTTTGTCATAAATAGCTTTTATTACTTTGAGATACGTTCCATCGATACCGAGTTTATTGAGGGTTTTTAGCATAAAGGGCTGTTGAATTTTGTCAAATGCCTTCTCTGCGTCAATTGAGATAATCATGTGGTTTTTGTTTTTGGTTCTGTTTATGTGGTGAATTACGTTTATAGACTTGCGTATGTTGAACCAGCCTTGCATCCCCGGGATGAATCCTACTTGATGATGATGAATAAGTTTTTTGATTTGCTGTTGAAATCGGCTTGCCAATATTTTATTGAAGATTTTTGCATCTATGTTCATCATGGATATTGGCCTGCAGTTTTCTTTTCTTGTTGGGTCTCTGCCGGGTTTTGGTATCAGAATGATGTTGGTCTCATAAAATGATTTGGGAAGGATTCCCTCTTTTTGGATTGTTGGAAATAGTTTTAGAAGAAATGGTGCCAGCTCTTCCTTGTGTGTCTGGTAGAATTCGGCTGTGAACCCGTCTGGACATGGGCTTTTTTTGTGTGGTAGGCTCTTAATTGCTGCCTCAACTTCAGACCTTGTTATTGGTCTATTCATAGTTTCAGCTTCCTCCTGGTTTAGGCTTGGGAGGACACAGGAATCCAGGAATTTGTCCATTTCTTCCAGGTTTACTAGTTTATGTGCATAGAGTTGTTTGTAATATTCTCTGATGATGGTTTGAATTTCTGTGGAATCTATGGTGATTTCCCCTTTATCATTTTTTATTGCATCTATTTGGTTGTTCTCTCTTTTATTTTTAATCAATCTGGCTAGTGGTCTGTCTATTTTGTTGATCTTTTCAAAAAAACAGCTCTTGGATTTATTGATTTTTTGAAGGGTTTTTCGTGTCTCAATCTCCTTCAGCTCAGCTCTGATCTTAGTTATTTCTTGTCTTCTGCTGGGTTTTGAGTTTTTTTGGTCTTGGTCCTCTAGCTCTTTCAATTTTGATGATAGGGTGTCAATTTTGGATCTCTCCATTCTCCTCATATGGGCACTTATTGCTATATACTTTCCTCTAGAGACTGCTTTAAATGTGTCCCAGAGGTTCTGGCACGTTGTGTCTTCGTTCTCATTGGTTTCGAAGAACTTCTTTATTTCTGCCTTCATTTCGTTGTTTACCCAGTCAACATTCAAGAGCCAGTTGTTCAGTTTCCATGAAGCTGTGCGGTTCTGGGTCGGTTTCTGAATTCTGAGTTCTAACTTGATTGCACTATGGTCTGAGAGGCTGTTTGTTATGATTTCAGTTGTTTTGCATTTGTTGAGCAGTGCTTTACTTCCAATTATGTGGTCAATTTTAGAGTAGGTGTGATGTGGTGCTGAGAAGAATGTGTATTCTGTAGATTTGGGGTGGAGAGTTCTGTAAATGTCTATCAGGTTTGCTTGCTCCAGGTCTGAGTTCAAGCCCTGGATATCCTTGTTGATTTTTTGTCTGGTAGATCTGTCTAATATTGACAGTGGAGTGTTAAAGTCTCCCACTATTATTGTGTGGGAGTCTAAGTCCTTTTGTAAGTCCTTAAGAACTTGCCTTATGTATCTGGGTGCTCCTGCATTGGGTCCATATATGTTTAGGATCCTTAGCTCTTCTTGTTGTATCGATCCTTTTACCATTATGTAATGGCCTTCTTTGTCTCTTTTGATCTTTGTTGCTTTAAAGTCTATTTTATCGGAGATGAGAATTGCAACTCCTGCTTTTTTTTGCTTTCCATTTGCTTGGTAAGTCTTCCTCCATCCCTTTATTTTGAGCCTTTGTGTATCCTTGCATGTGAGATGGGTTTCCTGTATACAGCACACTGATGGGTTTTGGCTTTTTATCCAATTTTCCAGTCTGTGTCTTTTGATTGGTGCATTTAGTCCATTTACATTTAGGGTTAATATTGTTATGTGTGAATTTGATACTGCCATTTTGATGCTAAGTGGCTGTTTTGCCTGTTAGTTGTTGTAGATTCTTCATTATATTGATGCTCTTTAGCATTCAGTGTGATTTTGGAATGGCTGGTACTGGTTGATCCTTTCTATGTGTAGTGCCTCTTTTAGGAGCTCTTGTAAAGCAGGCCTGGTGGTCACAAAATCTCTGAGTACTTGCTTGTTCGCAAAGGATTTTATTTTTCCTTCACTTCTGAAGCTCAGTTTGGCTGGATATGAAATTCTGGGTTGAAAGTTCTTTTCTTTAAGAATGTTGAATATTGGCCCCCACTCTCTTCTGGCTTGTAGTGTTTCTGCCGAGAGATCTGCTGTGAGTCTGATGGGCTTCCCTTTGTGGGTGACCCAACCTTTCTCTCTGGCTGCCCTTAGTATTCTCTCCTTTATTTCAACCCTATTGAATCTGACGATTATGTGTCTTGGGGTTGCTCTTCTTGCGGAATATCTTTGTGGTGTTCTCTGAATTTCCTGCAATTGAGTGTTGGCCTGTCTTGCTAGGTGGGGGAAATTTTCCTGGATGATGTCCTGAAGAGTATTTTCCAACTTGGATTCATTCTCTTCGTCCTCTTCTGGTACACCTATCAAACGTAGGTTAGGTCTTTTCACATAGTCCCACATTTCTTGGAGACTTTGTTCATTCCTTCTTGCGTTTTTTTCTCTAATCTTGGTTTCTCGTTTTATTTCATTGAGTTGGTCTTTGACTTCAGATATTCTTTCTTCTGCTTGGTCAGTTCGGCTATTGAAACTTGTGCATGCTTCACGAAGTTCTCGTATTGTGTTTCTCAGCTTCTTTAATTCATTCATATTCTTCTCTAAGTTATCCATTCTTGTTATCATTTCCTCAAATCTTTTTTCAAATATTTTCTCAAGGTTCTTAGTTTCTTTCCATTGATTTAATACATGATCTTTTAGCTCACCAAAGTTTCTCATTATCCATCTTCTGAAGTCTAATTCCGTCATTTCGTCACAGTCATTCTCCATCCAGCTTTGTTCCCTTGCTGGTGAGGAGTTTTGGTCCTTTCTAGGAGGTGAGGTGTTCTGGTTTCGGGTGTTTTCCTCCTTTTTGCGCTGGTTTCTTCCCATCTTTGCGGATTTGTCCGCTGGTCGTCTGCGTAGTTGCTGACTTTTCGATTGGGTCTCTGAGTGGACACCCTGAATGTTGATGTTGAAGTATTTCTGTTGCTTGGTTTTCCTTCTACCAGTCTAGCCCCTTCGCTGTACGAGTGCTGAGGTCCGCTCCAGACCCTGCTTGTCTGGGGTGCACCTCTAGCAGCTGTGGCACAGCGAGGGATGCTACCAGTTTCTTTTTCTGCTATCTTTGTCCCAGGATGGTGCCTGCCTAATGTCAGTCTTTTGGATATAGAGGGGTCAGGGAGCTGCTTGAGGAGACAGTTTGTAGTTTATAGGGGTTTAATTGCTGAGCTGTGAGCTGTGTTGTTCATTCAGGGCTGTTAGGCTGCTATGTTTGATTCTGCTGCAACAGAGCTCATTAAAAAAACCCTTTTTTTTCTCAAATGCTCTGTGTTGAGGGGTTTGGGCTTTATTTTTGGATGTCCGTTGAGGTCCTGCCCAGCTAGGATGCAGACTAGCCACTGTTTGGCTGCCGAGGCTCCGCCCTGCTGTTGTGAGGCTCGCCCTGGCTCGGCTGTTCTGCTGTTCTCCGCCATGCCCTGCGGCGGAGTCTCTCTGTTGTAGCGGGTTGCCTCGGCGATGGCAGGCTGCGTCAGCAGTGGGCGTGTATCTCAGTAGGGATGGGTTGCCTCGGCAACGGCTGGCTGCGTCAGCAGTGGGCGTGTATCTCAGTAGGGACGGGTTGCCTCGGCAACGGCTGGCTGCGTCAGCAATGGGCGTGTATCTCAGTTGGGGCGGGTTGCCTTGGTAATGGTGGCCGCCCCTCCCACTCAGAGCGTCTTGGGCCGTCTGCACGGGGCTTGTTTGAAATCGCGGTTTTGTTCGTCCCACTGGGCCAATCCTAACGCTCTGTTCCTGCAATCCCCTGGGCTGGCCCACTGCTCAAGTCTAGCTCAGTCTCAAGTCCAGCCCTCTCACGTCTCCAGTTGCTGGCTCAACGGGGCACCCGGACAAGTGCGCCCTGCGGGGAGCGCTGGGTAGGGCCGGCCGCCGCCACCCCGGCTGCCGGCTTCGCCAGGCGGAATATCTGCCTGGTGTCCCGTGTCTCCTCTTCACTTGGGAATTTCCCCGTTCCGTGAGCAACAAAAATCAGTCTGGAAATGCAGCTCAGACTCACCTCTCTGCAGACACAACGAGAACTCCAATCCTGGGTTGTTCTCACAGCGCCATCTTGAGTCCTCCCCCTGAAAGTCTTTTCTTAAGACTTTCTTCATGACATCTATCAAGATAATCATGTGTTTTTTTTTTCTCTAGTTCTGTTTATATGATGAATCCCATTTATTGATTTGGGTATATTGATCCAATCTTGTGTCTGGGGATAAAGCTTACCTGATTCATGGTGGATTAGCTTTTTGACATGCTTCTGGAATCAGTTTGCAAGTATTTTGTTCATGATTTTTGCATCAATGTTAATCAAGGATATTGGCCTGAAGTTTCCTTTTTTTGTTGTATCTCTGCCAGGTTTTGGTATCAGGATGATTCTGGTCTCATAAAATGAATTAGGGAGGAGTCTTTCTTCCTCAATTTTTGGGAATAGTTCCAGTAGGAATGGTATCAGCCCTTTTTTGTATACATTTTACAAATATTCTTAGCAGACTTGAACTTTTGCTATTTAGTCTAGACTGTTATTTTGGATGGGTTAACTGGTAATGACTCTGGGAAGGTATAGCTTGCTTTTGGAATCTCTAAATGGCTGAGTTTCTTGGCTTTGAGTTTGAGTGACGCAGCTGACTGGGCTCTACAGTCAGGTTGAACTGCTGGATGAGAACTGCAATTACCTCATATCAGACTGGCAACAGGATGTGTCCTCTAGCCAGGTTGTATTGCTGTTTAAGTTCAGCTATTTGTCAGAGTTGCAGGAAGGGCCCCAAAGTTAGGTGGCATTACTGATTGGGATGCACAGGACCAGTTACCTTCTCTGTGGAAATATAGTATTCAGGTTTGCCTCCTTGCCTATTTGAAGTCTTAGGGTGGGCTTTGAGGCTAGCTGAAGAACTGTTTAAACTCCTGTTTGGCAGACCTAGCTCTGCTCTTTGCCAAAATTCTCTGTGATAGTTGTGTCCCTCCCTGGGTGGAGTCTGGGATTAGACTTTAAGGTTGCATAGGGTACTATAAAACACCTGAGAATGGCAACAACTAATTCTTGCTCTTTTCCATAATTTGTTGCAGCAGTCATTTTCCTCCCTGGGCAAGACCCTGAGGTAAGATATAAGGCTGGTCCTAGAGGCTAGTTGTCTAGGGATTCAAGCAAGGTAACACTTCCTTTTGCTTCTGGGAGAAACAGCTCAGCTTTGTGGGTGGGCTGTGTTCTTAGCTAGAACTTCTGATTGGACACTGCTGTTGTGAGGTACATAGAGCTATCCCTAAGATCTTATGCTAGTCACTGTGAGCTCTGCCTCCTTGCTTTGTCTCTACCTGAACCCAGGTGGTCTAGCTATGCTATTTTTTCTTGTGTTTCCTTTGAGGTACAATGGGAATGGGTTTCCTGGGAACTCTCTTGGAATGCTAGGGAACTACTTGGTGTCCGCCTCTGGTTCTCTTTTTCCTTTGTAGAAACCATGGTCCCTAGGGAATTATTATTATTATTTTTTTTTTGTGGCACTGTGCTGACTTGGAGATTGGGATGAGAGAGGTGACAAAGTCAAAGTGAGCCAATTTCTCCTGTACTTTCTCTGTGTGTGTTTTTTCTATTTTGTGGATCATGCAGGGTTATTTCTACTTTTTAAACATTGTTTTCACCAAGGTGTGTTCTTGTCTGTGGATGGTTACTAGCTGAACTTTCTTTAGGGGTAGTGAAGCCTGGGATTTCCTATTCTACCATCTTGCTGTCATTACTCCCCACTCTCATTAGTTTAAATTTACTAGATTCACCCCCTACTGCACTCTTTAAGGTTAGGATTCAGGTACTTTACTTTCTGTATTTGTACATCCCAGTACAGTGACAGGCACAACCTAAGTAGTGAATGAACAAATGAGAGTTAAAGAGACAATTTAGAAAGGTGAGAAGAAGGTCATAGGAAAGCAAGATTTTGATAAGCTACCTCCCTCTAGACTCAATTTAAAATTTAACTTGTTCAAAAACCTTTCCCAGAAGAACAGCCTGCCTGCCCTCCAATTCTGCAGAAATCATTCCGTTATATGTCATTCTCCTAGCTGTTAGAGACAGTCTTTGTATCAAATGGTTTTGCCCTTGTAGATATACTACTTTGCATTTTTAATACCATGTTATTAATAATTTTGCCTTTGGAGGCAAGTTCTTAGTACTTCCTAATAAAAATTTTGCCTCCTCAAAGTAAAGTCTTCATTTTATTTTATTTTTCTTAATTCTCCTCCCTCATGTTATATATAGCACAGTATGCTGCTCATAGGAGAAACTGCATACACACTTGTTGAAGAGATGAAATTAAAGAGATAATCAGGTATGTTGAAATTTTATTTCTTTTGTTCTTCTCCCCTATTATTATTTACAAGAAATCAAAATGATAGTAGGCACACTTTTTTAAAAAATATTTTTTATTGTACTTTAGGTTCTGGGGTACATGTGCAGATCATGCAGGATTGTTGCTTAGGTACATACATGGCAATTTGGTTTGCTGCCTCCATCCCCCTGCCACCTATATCTGGCATTTCTCCCCATTTTATCCCACCCCAACCTCCCTAACCTCTGCTCCCATTCCCTAGTCCCCCACAACAGACCCTAGTGTGTGATGCTCCCCTCCCTGTGTCCATGTGTTCTCATTGTTCAGCACCCGCCTATAAGTGAGAACATGCAGTGTTTGATTTTCTGTTCTTGTGTCAGTTTGCTAAGAGAGATGGTTTCCAGATTCATCTATGTCCCTACAAAGGACACTAACTCATCATTTTTTATGGCTGCATAGTATTCCATGGTGTATATGTGCCATATTTTCCTTGTCCAGTCTATCGTCGATGGGCATTTGGGTTGGTAACAGGTCTTTACTATTGTAAACAGTGCTGCAATGAGCATACCTGTGCATGTCTTTATAACAGAACAATTTATAATCCTCTGGATACATACCCAGTAATGGCATTGCTAGGTCAAATGGAATTTCTATTTCTAGGTCCTTGAGGAATCACCACACTGTTTTCCACAATGATTGAACTAATTTACACTCCCACCAACAGTGTAAAAGAGTTTCTATTTCTCCACATCCTCTCTAGCATCTGTTGTCTCCAGATTTTTTAATGATCACCATTCTAATGATTTATAGTCCTTTGGATAATGATTGCTATTCTAACTGGCGTGAGATGGTATCTCAATGTGGTTTTGATTTGTATTTCTCTAATGACCAGTAATGGTGAACATTTTTCCATATGTTTGTTAGCCTTATATATGTCTTCTTTTGAAAAGTGTCTGTTCATGTCCTTCTCCCACTTTTGAATGGGTTTGTTTGTTTTTTTCTTGTAAATCTATTTTAGTTCTTTGTAGATTCTGGATATTAGCCCTTTGTCAGATGGGTAGATTGCAAAATATTTTTCCCATTCTATTGTTTGCCAGTTCACTCTAATGATTGTTTCTTTTGCTGTACAGAAGCTTTGGCATTTAATTAGATCCCATTTATCTATTTTGGCTTTTGTTGTCAATGCTTTTGGTGTTTTAGTCATGAAGTCCTTGGTAGGCACACTTTTAATTTAAAAAAGTTGATTCATATTCAAAAAGTTAGGATGGTTATTATCTTGAATTTATAAGGAAAGGTGCTCTTTGAATTTCTGTGAGAAGTAAAGGTCAAACCATAAATAATTAGGTGTATTAATGCTGGCTATTCTTGTCAGACATGAAACAGAGTGGGAATGTATATATTTTGTATGGAAAGGCCTTTTTGTCACAAATCATTCTTTTCAGACATCCTTGACAAATTGATAGCAAGAATATTTTTTGAAAAATAGACTTGCTGAACTTTTTTAAAAAAGAATTTATTGCATTTCTTGAAATAATACAGGCAAATTTCTTAATTTCTAATTGATTTGACCTCCGAAGGTGTACATTAGCTCATGAGAAAAGGAGGGAGCCATTGTAATATCATCACAGGGAAATGATTTATTTATTTGAATGTAGGCTATTCAATATTATCATATTTCCTTTGCACACTGAAATGCACATTATGCATTAATAGCAGATTTGGTGCAATTCTGAGACTTTCTTACAAATAACAGTAGAGATGCTTCTGAAGTACCAAACTCACATTGTGGGAGAGGTTGCCCATTGACAACACAGGCTTTGTACTTGACATTTAGCATCTGCTAGGTAGGTATTCACAGCAGGGAAGATTTAATCTCATTGTCCTAATATGTATATGCCTTTTTTTTTTTTAGAGACATGATCTCAATGTCAGATAGGCTGGAGTGCAGTGGTGCAATCATAGCTCGCTGCAGCTTCCAACTCCTGTGCTCAAGCAACCCTCTTGAGTAGCTAAGATTACAGGTATGAGCCACCACGCTTAGCTGTCCTATTATACCTCTTATGTAGTTCTTGTCCTCTGACTGTTTTTCAACCTTTGGAAGCTCATAAAAGTGCTGTTTTCTTATTGTCCAGATAGATTACACAGAAGCATTTCCACTTTAAGAGAATACTTTCATTATACTGTACTGTCTTTACTAATTAACTCAGCAACTTGTGCTATGAATGTTCCACTGGAGCAGTAAGCTCTGGGCTTGGTGAGGGCTATGACATGTTTATCACTCTGGAACCAATCTAGCTTCTTACTAGTTTCATTCATCTCTGACAGAAATATTATTTATTATGAATATGGACATGCTAAGAGGATCCTTTAGTTTCAAGTGTTTTATCCTATTTGCAACTTGCTTTTTGCTTTCAATTAAACACATGTTATATATTGGTTGAAGTTCAACATGTTGACCTTGCCTTATTCTTATTTCCAAAAAGTATTGTGTGGGAGATTTCATTTTTTTTCTTTGCAAAATTTTTCTTGAAACAATTTTCTACTATTTGAAAAGCCCAATGTGTAGATTTTGCCCTACAAAGCACTTAATAATTTAAGGTATATGTAGGTAGTTCAAGACTTGGAATTGAAGTAACTAAATTTGTCATGTTTTGTTTTGGGGATTTTAAAGAGTGGTTTTAATTCTATCTGTATCCAGAACGATTTTTTCTCTGACATGTCCTTTCCGTTGTGTGATTTGGTCAGTTGTTTCCTACAAAATACAGAATCACTGTGTTTCATTTCAGCATTTTATTTTATATCATTTACTTCATCACAGTGACTGGAGCATGACATCAAGGCTCTCTGGGCTGATCCAAGGAGCAAGCCCTTTTGATCAGATGGGAAAGAGTGTGCTGCTGTGAGATAACTGCCTGTCTTCCTATGTAGGTCACTCTCAGTCTCACCACTAAACGAAGCCTGCCTCATGCCTTCAATGACCTACTGAAGACTTAGTCAGCAATAAAATAGCAAAGAAGCAGATTACACCTAATGGGGGAATGTAGCAATCACCCAAATAGGGAAAACTATCTTTCCCCCTATCTGTCTCCATTCAAAAGAGAAGCAAAGTAAAGCCTGGGCACAGTGTCTCAAGCCTGTAATCCCAGCACTTTGGGAGGCTGAGGTGGGTGGATCACAAGGTCAAGAGATCGAGACCATCCTGGTCAACATGGTGAAACCCCATCTCTACTAAAAGTACAAAAAATTAGCTGGGCATGGTGGTGCCTGCCTGTAATCCCAGCTACTCGGGAGGCTGAGGCAGGAGAATTGCTTGAACCCAGAAGGTAGAGGTTGTGGTTAGCCGAGATTGTGCCATTGCACTCCAGTCTGGGTAACAACAGCAAAACTCTGTCTCAAAAAAAAAAAAAAAAAAAAAAAAGAGAAGCAAAGTAAAGTAAATGATAAGAAAATGTATAATAGGCCAAAAGAAAAAAGAAAAGCAAAATAAAGCAGACAGAGAAGGAAAAGGTACCTGTTTGTTTATCATAGTACTCATCATTCAAAGTGTTCACTTGGTCATTATCAGCAAACTGACACAAGAACAGAAAACCAAACACTGCATGTTCTCACTCATAAGTGAGTGTTGAACAATGAGAACATGTGGACACAGGGAGCAAAACATCACACACCAGGACCTGTTGGGGATGGGAGGCTAGAGGAGGGATAGCCTGGGGTGAGGGGCTAGGGGAGGGATAGCATTAGAAGAAATACCTAATGTAGATGATGGGGTGATGGATGCAGCAAACCACCATGGCACGTGTATACCTATGTAACAAATCTGCATGTTCTGCACATGTACCCCAGAACTTAAAGTATAATTATAATAATAAGAAGAAAAAAAGTGTTTACTCGCATTGGGCACCTTAGAGAGTAGGTTCAGAGAGCATGGTTTTTATTATTTGAGGTTTTTAAACATGTAAACGGAGAAGTAAGAGATTTGCCAACAATTAAACAATAAACATTGAACAAATAAAAGAATAAATATTCATATTTGATAGAATGGCTAATGACATCTACAGCATTAAAGTGCTGTTAGAACTTTTTTTCTAGTTTGGTTTAGAATTCTGTTTGTTAGCTTCAAACGAAGCATGATTATACATTAATGACGCCAACTGTCTCTTGGGGTTTATTTGGCTTTATTTGTACTTAACATATGCTTATGTAATGCCTCTTATGTGCCAGTCACTCTTCCCACCATTGTAAATAGTAATTCATTTAATCCTCATAACAACTGTAGAGGTAAGTATAATTCTTCTTCCTCTTTCCCTGCATGGGGAAACTGAGACACAAAGCAGTTAAGCAACTTGCTCAGATTACTCACCTTGTAAGGGGCAGAGCCAAGATTGAATCTAGATGCTCTGGGACTTAAGAGGTCAACACTTAATGACTGTGCTGTGCTCCCTACAGATGTTACAGAGGCATCCAAATGAGGAGTTCCAAAGCTGATGTGGGCAATGTCAATGACACTGTATGTGACTTTTATTTTTTTATTTTTTTTAAAATTTTTTATTGGATTTTAGGTTTTGGGGTACGTGAGCAGAGCATGCAAGACAGTTGCATAGGAACACACATGGCAGTGTGCTTTTCTTTCCTTCTCCCCTTTACCCACATTTGGCATTTCTCCCCAGGCTATCCCTCCCCACCTCCCCCTCCCACTGGCCCTCCCCTTTTCCCCCAATAGACCCCAGTGTTTAGTACTCCCCTTTCTGTGTCCATGTATTCTCATTTCTCATCACCCACCTATGAGTGAGAATATGCAGTGTTTCATTTTCTGTTCTTGTGTCAGTTTGCTGAGGATGATGTTCTCCAGATTCATCCATGTCCCTACAAACGACACAAACTCATCATTTCTGATTGCTGCATAATACTCCATGGTGTATATGTGCCACATTTTTCCAATCCAGTCTATTATCAATGGGCATTTGGGTTGATTCCAGGTCTTTGCTATTGTAAACAGTGCTGCAATGAACATTCGTGTACATGTGTCCTTATAGTAGAACGACTTATAGTCTTTTGGATATATACCCAGTAATGGGATTGCTGGGTCAAATGGAATTTCTATTTCTAAGGCCTTGAGGAATCGCCACACCGTCTTCCACAGTGGTTGAACTAATTTACACTCCCACCAACAGTGTAAAAGTGTTCCTTTTTCTCCACATCCTCTCCAGCATCTGTTGTCTCCAGATTTTTTAATGATCGCCATTCTAATTGGCGTGAGATGGTATCTCAATGTGGTTTTGATTTGCATCTCTCTGATGACCAGTGACGATGAGCATTTTTTCATATGATTGTTGGCCTCATATATGTCTTCTTTCGTAAAGTGTCTGTTCATATCCTTTGCCCACTTTTGAATGGGCTTCTTTGTTTTTTTCCTGTAAATCCGTTTGAGTTCTTTGTAAATTCTGGATATCAGCCCTTTGTCAGATGGGTAAACTGCAAAGATTTTTTCCCATTCTGTTGGTTGCCGATCCACTCTAGTGACTGTTTCTTTTGCCGTGCAGAAGCTGTGGAGTTTCATTAGGTCCCATTTGTCTATTTTGGCTTTTGTTGCCAATGCTTTTGGTGTTTTGGTCATGAAGTCCTTGCCTACTCCTATGTCCTGGATGGTTTTGCCTAGATTTCCTTCTAGGGTTTTTATCGTGCCAAGTCTTATGTTTAAGTCTTTAATCCATCTGGAGTTAATTTTAGTGTAAGGTGTCAGGAAGGGGTCCAGTTTCTGCTTTCTGCACATGGCTAGCCAGTTTTCCCAACACCATTTGTTAAACAGGGAATCCTTTCCCCCTTGCTTGTTTTTGTCAGGTTTATCAAAGATTGTATAGTTGTAGATATGTTGTGTTGCCTCCGGTGCCTCTGTTTTGTTCCATTGGTCTATATCTCTGTTTTGGTACCAGTACTATGCTGTTTTGATTACTGTAGCCTTGTAGTATAGTTTGAAATCCGGTAGTGTGATGCCCCCCGCTGTGTTCTTTTTGCTTAGAATTGACTTGGCTATGCGGGCTCTCTTTTGGTTCCATATGAAGTTCATGGTGGTTTTTTCCAGTTCTGTGAAGAAAGTCAATGGTAGCTTGATGGGGATAGCGTTGATTCTGTAAATTACTTTGGGCAGTATAGCCATTTTCACGATGTTAATTCTTCCTAACCATGAACATGGAATGTTTCTCCATCTGTTTGTGTCCTCTCTGATTTCGTTGAGCAGCGGTTTGTAGTTCTCCTTGAAGAGGTCCCTTACGTTCCTTGTGAGTTGAATTCCAAGGTATTTTATTCTTTTTGTAGCAATTGTGAATGGCAGTTCGCTTTTGATTTGGCTTTCTTTAAGTCTGTTATTGGTGTAGACGAATGCTTGTGATTTTTGCACATTGATTTTATATCCTGAGACTTTGCTGAGGTTGCTTATCAGTTTCAGGAGTTTTTGGGCTGAGGTGATGGGGTCTTCTAGGTATACTGTCATGTTGTCTGCAAATAGAGACAATTTGGCTTCCACCTTTCCTATTTGAATACCCTTTATTTCTTTTTCTTGCCTGATTGCTCTGGCTAGAACTTCCAGAACTATATTGAATAGGAGTGGTGAAAGAGGGCATCCTTGTCTAGTGCCAGATTTCAAAGGGAATGCTTCCAGTTTTAGCCCATTCAGTATGATATTGGCTGTTGGTTTGTCATAAATAGCTTTTATTACTTTGAGATATGTTCCATCGATACCGAGTTTATTGAGGGTTTTTAGCAGAAAGGGCTGTTGAATTTTGTCAAATGCCTTCTCTGCGTCAATTGAGATAATCATGTGGTTTTTGTTTTTGGTTCTGTTTATGTGGTGAATTACGTTTATAGACTTGCGTATGTTGAACCAGCCTTGCATCCCCGGGATGAATCCTACTTGATCATGGTGAATAAGTTTTTTGATTTGCTGTTGCATTCGGCTTGCCAATATTTTATTGAAGATTTTTGCATCTCTGTTCATCATGGATATTGGCCTGAAGTTTTCTTTTCTTGTTGGGTCTCTGCCGGGTTTTGGTATCAGAATGATGTTGGTCTCGTAAAATGATTTGGGAAGTACTCCCTCTTTTTGGATTGTTTGAAATAGTTTTAGAAGGAATGGTACCAGCTCCTCTTTGTGTGTCTGGTAGAATTCGGCTGTGAACCCGTCTGGACCTGGGCTTTTTTTGTGTGGTAGGCTCTTAATTGCTGCCTCGACTTCTGACCTTGTTATTGGTCTATTCATAGTTTCAGCTTCCTCCTGGTTTAGGCTTGGGAGGATGCAGGAGTCCAGGAATTTATCCATTTCTTCCAGGTTTACTAGTTTATGTGCATAGAGTTGTTTGTAATATTCTCTGATAATGGTTTGAATTTCTGTGGAATCTGTGGTGATTTCCCCTCTATCATTTTTTATTGCATCTATTCGGTTGTTCTCTCTTTTCTTTTTAATCAATCTGGCTAGTGGTCTGTCTATTTTGTTGATCTTTTCAAAAAACCAGCTCTTGGATTTATTGATTTTTTGAAGGGTTTTTCGTGTCTCGATCTCCTTCAGTTCAGCTCTGATCTTAGTTATTTCTTGTCTTCTGCTGGGTTTTGAGTTTTGTTGATCTTGCTCCTCTAGCTCTTTCAATTTTGATGATAGGGTGTCAATTTTGGATCTCTCCTTTCTCCTCATATGGCACTTATTGCTATATACTTTCCTCTAGAGACTGCTTTAAATGTGTCCCAGAGGTTCTGGCACGTTGTGTCTTTGTTCTCATTGGTTTCGAAGAACTTCTTTATTTCTGCCTTCATTTCGTTGTTTATCCAGTCAACATTCAAGAGCCAGTTGTTCAGTTTCCATGAAGCTGTGCGGTTCTGGGTCGGTTCCTGAATTCTGAGTTCTAACTTGATTGCACTATGGTCTGAGAGGCTGTTTTTTATGATTTCAGTTGTTTTGCATTTGTTGAGCAGTGCTTTACTTCCAATTATGTGGTCAATTTTTGAGTAGGTGTGATGTGGTGCTGAGAAGAATGTATATTCTGTGAATTTGGGTGGAGAGTTCTGTAAATGTCTATTAGGTTTGCTTGCTCCAGGTTTGAGTTCAAGCCCTGGATATTCTTGTTGATTTTCTGTCTGGTTGATCTGTCTAATATTGACAGTGGAGTGTTAAAGTCTCCCACTATTATTGTGTGGGAGTCTAAGTCTCTTTGTAAGTCATTAAGAACTTGCCTTATGTATCTGGGTGCTCCTGCATTGGGTCCATATATGTTTAGGATCATTAGCTCTTCTTGTTTTATTGCTCCTTTTACCATTATGTAATGGCCTTCTTTGTCTCTTTTGATCTTTGTTGCTTTAAAGTCTATTTTATCAGAGATGAGAATTGCAACTCCTGCTTTTTTTTGCTCTCCATTTGCTTGGTAAATCTTCCTCCATTCCTTTATTTTGAGCCTTTGTGTATCCTTGCATGTGAGATGGGTTTCCTGTATACAGCACACTGATGGGTTTTGGCTTTTTATCCAATTTTCCAGTCTGTGTCTTTTGATTGGTGCATTTAGTCCATTTACATTTAGGGTTAATATTGTTATGTGTGAATTTGATACTGCCATTTTGATGCTAAGTGGCTGTTTTGCCTGTTAGTTGTTGTAGATTCTTCATTATGTTGATGCTCTTTAGCATTCAGTGTGATTTTGGAATGGCTGGTACTGGTTGATCCTTTCTATGTGTAGTGCCTCTTTTAGGAGCTCTTGTAAAGCAGGCCTGGTGGTGACAAAATCTCTGAGTACTTGCTTGTTCGCAAAGGATCTTATTTTTCCTTCACTTCTGAAGCTCAGTTTGGCTGGATATGAAATTCTGGGTTGAAAGTTCTTTTCTTTAAGAATGTTGAATATTGGCCCCCACTCTCTTCTGGCTTGTAGTGTTTCTGCCGAGAGATCTGCTGTGAGTGTGATGGGCTTCCCTTTGTGGGTAACTCGACCTTTCTCTCTGGCTGCCCTTAGTATTTTCTCCTTTATTTCAACCTTGTTGAATCTGACGATTATGTGCCTTGGGGTTGCTCTTCTTGCAGAATATCTCTGTGGTGTTCTCTGTATTTCCTGCATTTGAGTGTTGGCCTGTCTTGCTAGGTGGGGGAATTTTTCCTGGATGATGTCCTGAAGAGTATTTTCCAGCTTGGATTCATTCTCTTCGTCCCCTTCTGGTACACCTATCAAACGTAGGTTAGGTCTTTTCACATAGTCCCACATTTCTTGGAGACTTTGTTCATTCCTTTTTGCGCTTTTTTCTCTAATCTTGGTTTCTCATTTAATTTCATTGAGTTAGTCTTCTACTTCAGATATTCTTTCTTCTGCTTGGTCAATTCGGCTATTGAAACTTGTACATGCTTCGCGAAGTTCTCGTATTGTGTTTTTCAGCTCCTTTAATTCATTCATATTCCTCTCTAAGTTATCCATTCTTGTTATCATTTCCTCATATCTTTTTTTAAGTTCCTTAGTTTCTTTGCATTGATTTAATACATGTTCTTTTAGCTCACAAAAGTTTCTCATTATCCACCTTCTGAAGTCTAATTCTGTCATTTCATCACAGTCATTCTCCGTCCAGCTTTGTTCCCTTGCTGGTGAGGAGTTTTGGTCCTTTCTAGGAGGCAAGGTGTTCTGGTTTCAGGTGTTTTCCTCCTTTTTTCGCTGGTTTCTTCCCATCTTTGTGGGTTTATCCGCTTGTCGTCTGCGTAGGTGCTGACTTTTCGATTGGGTCTCTGAGTGGACACCCAGATTGTTGATGATGAAGTATTTCTGTTACTTGGTTTTCCTTCTACCAGCCTAGCCCCTTTGCTGTACAACTGCTGAGGTCCACTCCAGGCCCTGCTTGTCTGGGGTGCACCTCTAGCAGCTGTGGCGCAGCGAGGGATGCTACCCGTTTCTTTTTCTGCTATCTTTGTCCCAGGATGATGCCTGCCAAATGTCAGTCTTTTGGATATAGAGGGGTCAGGGAGCTGCTTGAGGAGACAGTCTGTTCTTTTTAAGAGCTCAATTTTTGAGCTGTGAGCTCTGTTGTTCATTCAGGGCTGTTAGGCTGCTATGTTTGATTCTGCTGTAACAGAGCTCATTAAAAAAACCCTTTTTTTCTCAAATGCTCTGTGTTGGGGGGTTCGGGCTTTATTTTTCGATGTCCTTTGAGGTGTCCTGCCCAGCTAGGAGGCAGACTAGCCACTGTTTGCCTGCCGAGTCTCCGCCCTGCTGTTGTGTGATTCGCCCTGTTCCTGCAGGCTCTGCTGTGGTCTCCGCCACACCCTGGGGCGGAGTCTCTTCATTGTAGCATGTTGCCTCAGCAACGGCAGGCTGGGTCAACAGTGGGCGTGTATCTCAGTAGGGACGGGTTGCCTCGGCAACGGGAGGCTGTGTCCGCAGTGGGCGTGTATCTTAGTAGGGACGGGTTGCCTCGGGAACGGCTGGCTGCGTCAGCAGTGGGCGTGTATCTCAGTTGGGGCGGGTTGCCTCGGTAGTGGTGTACGCCCTTCCCCCACAGAGCGTCTTGGACCGTCTGCTCGGGATAGTTTGAAATCGCGGTTTTGTTCGTCCCACTGGGTATTCCGAACGCTCTGTCCCTGCAATCCCCTGGGCTGGCCTACTGTCCAAGTCTCGTTCAGTCTCAAGTCCAGCCCTCTCAAGTCTCAGGTTGCCGGTTCAACAGGGCACCCGGACAAGCGCGCCCTGTGGGGATTGCTGGGTAGGGCCGGCCGCCGCCGCGCCCTGGCTGCCGGCTTCACCAGGCAGACTTACTGCCTGGTGTCCCATGTCTTTTTTATACTTGGGAGTTTCCCCGTTCTGTGGGCAACAAAGATCAGTCTGGAAATGCAGCTCGGACTCACCTCTTTGCGGATTCAACGACAGCTCCAATCCTGAGTTGTTCTCACAGCGCCATCTTGAGTCCTCCTGTATGTGACTTTTAAATGACACTACACTGATTGTGCTTTTTTCCTGTCATGGAAAACTTATTTATTCCTATCTGTTTATAGCTCGTCTTGAAATTCAATTTATTATTTAAGCTATTTGAGATATTGACAACCTTGCTATGACAACGGAGGGGACTGGAGAGGTGAGCAAAACTAGATCATGGTGGACTTTGTGTGCCAAGCCAAGAAACTTTGGCTTTATCCTGAAAATAGAGGTTATTAGAATTCTCTGTCTCTCTCTCTGTTTCTAAATTATAAATATATGTGGAGAGGGGTTCTGTGTATAGTAGCTAAAGACTTTATATTGGGTTGACAGTAAGAAAAACTAATTTTCAAATAAATATTTGTACATAGAATTATAAATTTATGCCTTACAAACCACTTATTATTCCACCAAAATGAATGTTTTGACACAGGTCTCTGCCTTTGAACGTTACTCTGTCTCCCTGGAAAAGTTTTCCTATTTTTTCCCACCCAGTAAACTTATCAAGATTCAATTATAATAGTTTGGGAAGAATTCTTTGACTTCATCCTCCCTCTGCCACCTATAGAATAACTCAGGAACAGCCCATCCTCTGTGTGTCCACAAGACACTGTGAAGCCCTTTCATTGTTCCTGCCACATTCTTTGGCAATCACCGGCTTTCTTGCTTGTTTTTTTTTTTTTTTTTCCAAGCTGGACTGTGATTGGAAGAAAAAGATGAAATATTTCAGCAGTGTCTACCTGGGGGCTCTAAGTGTCTGGCAAAATGACAATACTTAATGTGTGTTAGCTGAATAGATGGACAAATGGAATACAGAGCTCCCATTTATGGTTGTGATTAGACATGGGAATCAACCTTCTTCAGCATTAGCTCAGGAACTATTGTGGAGGTAGAATTTCTGGAATGGAGTCAATGGAGGGAGAGAGAGAGAAGGAGAGGAGAGTGGAGGTGGTGGAGCTGAGACTTGACCTGTCTGATAGAATAAATAACATGTAAAAGAAAATTAAAGAGTTTGAGGAACAATCAATAACCGCTTTGTTGACTGAAGATTCTTGTTCAGTTGTTACAGGCCAGGCATTATGGAAGACACTCACTGAAAGGAATAAGTTCTAGTTCTCCAAAAGCTCTGAAACATAAGACAAACAGCAATTTTAGGTTGAAGCATCTGAATTTTGGCAGTTTCATTTACTTCAAACTGTTCAGGGCAGAGTGAGAGAATAAACACAAGAAAGGTTGGGAGTTCAAGGGAGAATAAAATGTTATTCAGGTGGGGAAACCAGAAAGGTCTTCACGGGGTGGACAGCCTTTCAAATGAGTGTGAACAGAGGGCAGGATATCAGCTGCAGAGACAGCATCAAGAGGGCAGCTTGAGCCAGTTTTGCGGAAGTGAGAACCCTCAGAGCATGTTCTGGAATTAAACATAAACCATTCTTGCTGGATCCTAGTGGGGATAGGGGTTGCTGATGCAGACTTTGAATGTGAGGCCAACGGTGGCAATGTGGAGCCATTGATAATTTCTGAGCAGAGGAAAGATTTGATGGAAATTTCTTTTTTCTTTTATTAATTTATTGTTTTAAATGGAGATGAAGTCTCACTATGTTGCTCAGGCTGGTCTTGGAATTCTGCGCTCAAGCATTGCTACTGCCTCAGCCTCCCAAAGTGCTGGGATTACAGGTGCGAGCCACTCTGCCTGGCCTGATTGGGACTTGTTATAGGAAAAATCTCATGTCAGTTTGAGAATGGATCAGTACGCTCTACCTCCCTTTGCCTCTGCTTTTCCCATTCCTTTCAACTGGGCTTGAGGGATACTGTGCTGCATTGATACTGTGCTAGGATGTAGGACATCAGGAAGAGAGACATGTAATCCTTTTGTTCAAGGGGCTTATTCCAATGCTCACCAAGTCACTTCCGAAATTGGTGCCTTCCTCTCGTTTGCCCTCAATACAGTTAGGCAGTATTTACATGGTGTTCTGTGGAGCATATGTATTGGCATCTTTATATATGCATCTAGAAAAGGGTTTATTATAAGGTATTGGCTCACATGATTATGGAGGTGAGAAGTCCCACAACTTACCATCTGCAAGCTAGAGACTCAGGAGAGTGGATGGTATAGTTTGGAGGCCTGAGAGCTGGGGTGTCAATGGTGTGAACTCTGGTCTGGATTTGCAGGCCTGAGAACCAGGAGCACTGAGGGCAGGAGAAGACAGATGTCCCAGTTGAAGCAGTCAGGCAGAGAACAAATTCAACCTTCCTCCATCTTTTTGTTCAATTCAGGCTCTCAATGAATTGGATGATACCCAATCACACTGGAGAAGACCATCTGCTTGAAGTTAGTCTGCCAATTTAAATGCTAGTTTCTTCCAGAAGTACTCAGAGACATTCCCCCAGAAAATGTTTAACCAGAGATCTGGGCATCCCATAACCCGGTCAAACTGACATATGAGATTAACCATCGGAGGCAGCTATTGACATGGTGCCCCCTTAGTGTTGTACAAACACATGGCAGTGTTCTTAAGCCTTGAGAGAGGCCGTTATCTCTGGTTCCGCACCCATTACTGCTGATTTGCTCTTGATGATGACCTAGAAGTAAGTGTGGTATTATGAAGAGTCCTAAACTGAGAGTTAGATGGTCTGTGCTCTCAGCCTGACTCCACTACCAATTAAAACTCTGACCCCATGTCAATGCCTTAACCTCTCTGAGACTCAGTTTTATCATTCTTATATGGGAATAATGCCACCAGCTCTGTCTACCTGGCAGAGCTACAGTGAGATCAAATGAGACATGTGTAAGTATTTGTGTTTTGACTGTTAAAAAGTCCTATGTGCTTTCATTGTCACTTATGTTTACCATCAGAGAAGACTGTTGTGGAACTTACCTGCTGTGTTATTACATAAAGGATATTGCTTAATTTTAAGGCTTGAAAAATATCTAGTAAACCACCCAGGAAAGCTTGAATTTGCCTCTAGTGTCAGAGAAACAGACTCAAAAAAAAAAAAATTAAAGATTTAAATCAAAACTAGGCCAAAGCTTAGCCCTGTAACTGGTGATAGAGCTTGCCCGATAAGGCCACTGCAGCCAGTTTTCCTGCATTGAATTTGCTAAGAGCAATTTCCTGTTTTTAACCCAAGTAGACAGCCCTGGTCCCCAAGGGGTTCATTAGCTTGGTGTTCCGTGGGAAGTCTCTTTCCTGTTATTTGTTGGCAGCATGAAGGCACAACGGCAGATCGGGGAGGTTCAGTCTCACCTTTGCTGTTGATACTTACAATCTTATTAAAGGCTAAAGAAATACATGATCAGCTAACTCCTTGTATTACTAAAAACTGATTTACCAGCATCACATCAAATATTTACCTTGCCCTAAGCTATCAGTAATTACAAGCTGATATTGTTCAGGCTCAAACACACACAGAGTAATGAATTTCTGCTAATTATTAGACACTGATGAAAAATGTGATTTGCCCACTCCCAGGCTTATCCTGGGCATCTCATCTTTCTGCACAAGGGAGAATTTCAATTGATATGAATATATTCTATGCTGCTGGAAAGCACTACAGTGGTGTCAACCAGAAGTTATTACCAGTGTATCTGGAAAAGTGATTAAAATGGCTTAAAATTAAGATTTTGGTTTTCCATAGTTATTTCTATGCAAATATGTCACATTTTTCAACTGATATGGGTGTCTTAATTAAAAACAGGCTAAAGTTTTAGAATAACAAGAGATTTTTAAAATCCACTAACCTTATGCTATAAAAATAATGATTCCAGCCTTAGCTGCAAATGAAAGTAATCTTTCTTCTTCTTGTAGATCTTGCTGGGTTTTCAAAAAAGTTACATTGCACCCTGTTACTGAATCATGCATCTCTTGATGGAGTACTCAAATATCTCAGATGCTTTTCTTCCCTTTTCAGGGAGAGGAGTGTCTGCTGTGTGTCTGTCCTCTGTGAGAGTCAGGTGATGGCTTCTTATTTTTTCCCTATGGTTGGCACCACCAAGGGACCTCCACAGATTATGGAGTTTTTGGGTTCCCTCTTCAAATTTTGTGTATGATGTGGCCAGTGCCTTACCTCCCTTACCCTAGTCCAGGTCCTGGGTGTGATTCTGGAAATTTCTATGCGGAATCTGAAAATGAAAGCAGCCCAGATGAAGACTGGGGAGAACTTAAGCCGTGATGCCATCATTTGACCTGTGACTCTAACTGTGCTTGAAGCCTATACTTGGATCTTTCAGTTTCATGAAACAATGACTATCCTCCTTTGATATTAATTAATTAATTAATTATTATTTTTTGCTTAAACCAGTCTTTTTTGCTCATAGCAGAAAAGTTCTTGAATGATACACTGGGCATGGAAGGCTCCTTATGACACGTCCACTCCTGTACTTCTCTGGCCTCATCCCTCACTACATGGAGCATCTGGCACCTGTCACACTGCAAGTCATGCTGGTCCCTGAACACACTGTGCTGTCTTGTGCTATCTTCCTCTGTGACTGGCGTGCCCTCTCCTGTGGACATTCTGGAATGTTCTTCCTAACCTGGTCTATTTGATGAAAACCTACTCACTTTTAAATACACAGTTTAAAGGTCACCTCACATGTGACCGAATTACATCTATGGTTATTTTCTTTTGTTCCAGGGCTTAAATGTTTTTCCCCCAAACATGAAACAAGTTGTCCACTTGGAATGCTGTTAAATTCCCTACTAAATCTATTCTTTTTTGCAGAGTTAGACTTTTCCTTCCCAAATGAAATATAATGCAACTCAACTGTGGAAATTAAAAACGTGGAACGCTCTGATGATAAGTAGGGCCAAAATCTAGATGTCTCTTCAGAAAGGCCCTAAGTGCCTTCTCTCTCACTCTTCCTCTTAATGCACACTGGCTCAATAGTGGAAATTTTCTTCTTGTAAAATAAATATGTTATTTAATAACATAAATGGTGAGTGCTGGGTTTTCTATATTTTAGTCCATCCTAAGAGCCTTATTATTAGGAAAAGAAAACAAAGGAAATAGTTTAGTAGACCCTAAACTTCCAAGACTTAAGTACCCACTTCCATGATATTTTTTTTGTTCATGAATCCACAATTAACATAGATTGTCTTCTTCTTAGAAAAACATTTTTTTCCTTCTGTTTTCGATTTTACACTGTATGCTTGACAGCTTCAGAATATATGCTACCTCATCTGCTACATGGGGAAAAGAGCCATCACTTTACAAGGTTAGAGCGCCCAAAATGCCATTCCAGATATAAGGAATCCACTTTCTTTCCGATAGTTCTGATTTTTGCACTTGGATTTCCTAAGCTATGGAAGGGTAATGAGAACAAAAAAGACAAAAGCAAGGCTGGCACTTGAAGGTCTTTCTAGGGTTCCTAGCGATTGAAGTTTGAGTGTCCAAGTTTCTGCTCTATGGTGCACATGCTTAGGCCTTCAAGGCTCCTGCCCCTTGGTGTGAGCCTGCTAGGGTCCTGGGACCCCTTGGGAAAACTCTCCAGGCAAGAGTCTCTGACCATTTCCCAGAGCCTCCTGTCATCACAGGTAATGAATGTGAGGGAAGACAGGTGATACGGTTTGGCTTTGTGTCTCCACCCAAATCTAATCTTGAATTGTAATCCCCATAATCCCCATGTTGTCAAAGGAGAGACCAGATGGAGGTAATTAAATCGTGGGGGTGGTTTCCCCCATGCTGTTCTCCTGAAAGTAAGTGAGTTCTCGGGAGATCTGATGGTTTTATAAGGGGTCTTTCCTTATAAAAAAGGAGGAGGGCACTTCCTCCTGCCACCTTGTGACAAAGATGTCTTGCTGCTTATTCGCCTTCCCCAGGATTGTACCTTTTCTGAGGCCTCTCTGCTGCACTGTGAGTCAATTAAACCTCTTTCCTTTATAGATTACCTAGACTCAAGCATGTCTTTATTAGCAGTGTGAGAACAGACTGATACAGGGAGCTCGGGGGAAGGGACAGAACTCACCTTAGGGAATATTTTGAAGAAGACGTTTTCTCAGATCTGTCTCTGTGCCCCTATTTCCTTGCCACTTAGAGAGCCCCTTTGCCCCATCCTCTCGTGCCATCTCCTGCATATATAAAGCTCCCCATTCTGAGGCTCCCTCAAACCTGCTTTCTTCAAAGAAGCTCATGCTCCAAAGTCACCTCCCCTGCTTTCTGGAGCAGCCTTGCGTATTTGTGCCAAAGGAGGCCTAAGGGATCATGTTGTCAACGCACTAACATTTTCCTGTTAAGATAGTATTTGCTGTAGGCTTTTCATTTCTTTATGAGGCTAAGAATGTGGTCTTTGATTACAAATATTTTAAGTGTTTTTTAAAAATCATGGATTGATGTTAAATTTTATCCAATAATTTTCTGCATTTATTAAGAGGGTTATGTACTATTTCCCTTTTAATTAATTAATGTTGTAAACTCTATTTATGGGCTTGCATATTGAGAAAACTCTAACTCGATAATGGTATATTGGGGGATATCTTGAAAATATTGCTCTATTGTCTTATATCCAATGTAACTGTTGAAAAATCAGATATCAATCCTTCTTGTCCTTTTTTAAAAATACTGGTTGCTCATTCTTTCTGTAAGATTTGTAGTTTTCTTTTTGTGTTGACATCCTCAAATTGTACTGGAAGAGACATATTTCTTCTCTCTCCCTGTTGATACCCTACCCCATGGCTCTTTCAGTCTAAGGCCTTTCATTTTTTTTTTAAATTTTAGGAAATTTATTTTTGTTGTTTCTTCAAATACTGCTAATCACCTTTGATAAACATTTTATCTTTGAAACTGCAGACTACACAAAACTTGAGAGGGCGTCTTTATTTTCCTGTTTTTCTCTATCCAAGATTTCTATTATTTGGCTTTTAGCACTTCTACTTGAACATCCATGTTTCTTAGCTCTGCTATGGTTTCCATTGCTTTGTCCTTTCTTCTTTGCAGGAGGTTGCCACAATCTATTCTTCCAGCTTTCCAATTGGTCTTCTGGCTGTTTCCATTCTTCCATTTGTTTCTTCGATTGCATTCTTTATTTCACTATTACATATTTTATATCTCATATTCTTCTTGGTTTGACGTTTTCCCCTTCCCCACAAAACAACTCACCAGGTCAGAACTTCACCCTTTTCCCCTCTCCAAATAATCAGCTACCTTTAGGAAGACACTCTCCCTCCAGGGTTGTTCGTAGCCCTGGGGCTGGGTGGTGGGGAAGGAGAAACAACTGCCAGGAGCAGGCAGTCTTCACCCATTTTCCTTCACTCCTCTTGTAAGCCTAGGGGTTCCATTCAGCCCTGATTTTACTCCACTGGACACCTGGGCCAGGTGTGGGGCAGGCACTGCATCCTAGGGCAGCAGCGAGGAGGTGTGAGGTAGTTAAAAGCAGTGCTTCCTCCTCTTGCCCCAGGGTCTTTAAGGGTTTCTTGATTTTCTCATGGGAGTTGCTGCTCTTCCAGGGCAGCCTAGCTATAGGCTGGCTCAGTACTTTGGTCCATTAGCTTTTCCTTTGCTCTGCTTTACTGTCTAACTACAAATGGGCTTGTTCAGAAGTTGAGAAAAGCCCCAGGCCGATTTTTAAAAGATCTTTCTATATTAAGAAGTGAAAAAGTAGCCAAATATGACTAAGAAAATTGGGCAATACTTAAAAGTTTTACTTTTAATAATTAATACTTTTCATGTAACAAATAAACTGATTATGCTTTAAGCTTAATTTGGAGACCACATACCAAATCTAAAATGGGGCCCTTTCTTAGATATGAAATAGTGCTCTTTTCCTCATGTGTGTTAACCCTTCCCCTATCTGCCTGGAGTCTGGCTTGCGGCCAGGTCATCTGGCTCTCCCTTTTTACTGAATCTCAGTTGTTAGCACTTAAAAAAAATCGAGCCCTTCCTCATTTATTACAGCCAATTTCTCATTAGGGAGCCTGCAGATTTTCCCTGGGGGCTTATGAGAAACTATTTGAAACCGAATGTGCTTTTCTACTGTTACAGTTCTTTAGTTACTGGCAAACAATAGCCACGCACCAAGACTGTTCACTGAACTTTCTCTTCTCCCAGGTTGAGTTCTTTGTGTCCCAGGTACAGCAATCAGGGGACTGCTTCCTGAAGGCTTGGGAACCAGAACCTAGGGGCTAGCCTTAGTCCAATCTGACCGGTCAGCTTATTGTCCCTCCCAGATGGCTAAGGAGGCTGCATGTTAATACCTAACCGTGGCCCGATTCAAGGACTTTCCTGGATTTTCAGTGGATACCGAATCTAGGTTGGAAATCAAGCTCAGATGCCCTAAGATGCAAAGTTTGAGAAAAGCTGGCAGGTGAAAAAATAGTAGTTATGAAGATGAGATTTGCCCATTACTGTCAATTTACAATTTCTGAAACTTGTGTTCTACATTAATAAAAAAACAAAGGCTCAGAGAGGTTGTGACAGAGTTAGTAAAACTGTGCTAGGTCTTAACAAGTTGTGAATGAGAAAAAATCACTCAAAAGAATGATTTCAGAAGGCCCATCTAATTTTCTCAAATAGATGGAAAAAATTTCAAACAACTCCATGTTCCTAAAACTGCTGACCACTGAAATTGTGTCTTGTTTATTTGCTGGTAGAAAAACTCAAGGAATCTTCAGGGAGAAAAATATATTTTTCCTTAGCATCTTAACATTTCTAAATGTTCCAAGCATGAAAATTTAATGAGCAAGAAACTTGTACATAATTTGTTTTTATTTCTGCGTTTAAACGATGACTTTATGACGGCCCTGGATATTTGTAAGTCTTTATTCACAAATTTCTCTTAAAAACTCTCTCAGTTCTCTTAAAAAATTTCTCAACCCACATACCAGTGGTTCCTGGACTTACTGTTCTCCTTTATCAAAACCCCTCTTGAACTGACATTTCTTATATAAGAAAATAATCTGATAAAATGAATTTAAGCTTCCTTTTAGACTATTACACAAGGCGTTTCTGCTTAGCCTAATGAGTCTCTAATGGGTCAAATCTCTATCAAATGGTAAGAGAGGCTGTGTGTGAAAATAGGTAGCCATAGATGACTGAATTATAGATGGAGGGTTTTAGGAGAAGCATTGGAGCAGGATTTCTTAATCTCAGCACTATTGACATTTTGGGCCGGACCATCTTTTGTTGCTGGTTGCGGCCTTGTGCACTGCGGTATGTTTAGCAGTGTTCCTGGCCTTCACTCATTAGACCAACAGATGCTAGTAGCACTTTGCTCACGCTCCAGTTGGGACAATAAAAAATATGTGCCAAATGTCCTTGTGGGTATACATGTGTGTGTATGTGTGTGTGTGTGTGTGCAAAATCTCCACTGGTTGAGAACCACTGCTATTTTCTTGTAACAACAAAAGAAAACCAGCAGTAACTGTTTTATGGACTATTTTATTAAATATTTTATTGAGTATATCCCGTGAGACAGATGCTATACTAAGATCTCTCTCTCTCTCTCTCTCTCTGTCTCAATCTCTGTCTCTGACTCTCTCTCTCTGTGTGTGTACATAATCTCAGTGGTTCTCAAAGTGTGCTTCCTAATTCAGCAGTATTAGCAAATTCTAGGCCCTACCTGCCAAAGCAGAAACTGGAGGTTGGCAGGGAGGAATGGGGCCCAGAAATCTTTTTAGCAAGCCTTCCAGGTGATTCTGATGCTTGATTCAGGTTGAGAGTTTCAGAACCTTTGATATATCTATCTATCTTGACACACACACACACATGAAATCTAGTATGTAAAATATATAACGTACAATATATAATATTGTATTAGTCTGTTTGCACACTGCTACACAGACCTGCCCAAGAGTGGGTAATTTATAAAGGAAAGAGGTATAATTGACTCATAGCTCAGTATGGTTGAGGAGGGCTCAGGAAGCTTAAAATCATGGTGGAAGCTAAAGCAAACACATCCTTCTCAGGGTGGCAGGAAGGGGAAGTGCTGAGCAAAATGGGGAAGCACCTTATAAAACCATTAGATTTGGTGATAACTTGCTCACTATCATGAGAGCAGCATGAGGTAACCACCTGCGTGATTAAATTACCTCCCACCGGGTCCCTCCCATGACACGTGGGAATTGTGGGAACTACAATTCTAGGTGATATTTGGGTGGAGACAGAGAGCTACACCACAGCAATATATAAATCTCTCTATGTAAAATCTTGTTTCATTCTCATGCTTAACCTGAGCGGTGTTTTGTATACTTTATAGATATTGACACTGAGGCCTAGAGAGATTAATTTGTCCCATGTTACCAGGTAGATAACCAACTTGTCCAAGGTGACACTGCTAATATCAGAATTTATACCTAGGAGTGTTTGAGTTCAATAAATAGTATTCTGTTTTCCTGCTTGAGTGTCCAATAAGTTAAGACAAACCAAGGAATGGCAGATGGAGGCCAGATGATCACCTTAATTACTAGTAAGGGCAAGGTTAGAAAATATAGCTTGTTGTGAGAACCAAAGAGAGTTAAAGACTTAACGTACAAATTGGGTAGACTGACCCTTGCTGTCATGGCAGCCATGGACCTGGAAGCCTCAGTACTTGAGGGAAAGTGGTAGAGAACACTGCATCCTTCAAAAAGCTTGGTTCCCATGAGGAAGCAGAGCAGAGCATGCCTTGTTAAATCTCCCCCCATTTACCAATCAGATTCATCCCTTCAGCTCTCCAGAGGTGAAGTGAGTACAGGGGCACAGAGAGTCCAAGAGTTACACTATTCAGCTCCCTTCCCATAGACAGAATAATCAGGAATAAGGAAGTGTTTCCTTAGCAGCTGCCTTGACTTAACATAGGCTCTTAATATTTATAAGATATGGACTCAGTGTGTTTTCTTGCTTTGTTAAAAATCTGCTTCTCTTTCTTTCTTGCCAACTGATCTCTCCTGACAGATGTTTGTTTTGGCAACTTTAGATTCTTACTAGCCAGTTGATGTGGTGTGTGTGTGTGTGTGTGTGTGTGTGTGTGCGCGCGCGCATGTGTGTGTGTATGCATGTTGTGGGTAGTGGTGTGATGTCAGAAGCACATGGGAAGTGCCTGAGAACTTTTGCGTCATATCTGACTGCATTTCTTTGTAATCGACTTAACTTTTATGACATCATTAAAAAATCTAGAAATAAAGGGTCAATGATGAAGAGACAGCACAGGTTTCTGTGAGAATCAAATTAAGCAAATGCTAATAATATGGCTATCAGTCATTGTGTACACCCCTCCATTTCTAAATCATCACTGTGCCGCAGAGTAACAAGTCTTATTAAATGTGTAGAAAAACCTCTACAGATGTGCTGTAGCTTCATTGTGCATGCACTGTGGTGTTTTCTCAGGATTTAAAACAATTTAGGAGAACTAAACAACCTATTGTCAGAGAGACACTGAGGATAAAAAGATGAATATGAGCTCAGAGCCCATCAAAAGAGACACCATGTAATCATAATTCAGTGCATTTTTAGGCATTTGCAGATGACAGCTAAACATATTACGTGGGTGAGGATGCACAGGGAAGTGTGTTGGGGTCTGGTTACAGGGATGCGTCTTCCTGCTCTGAAAGCCCAGAGACTACCTTAATGATGACAGCACTGCACAAACTTTAGCACTTTTAATCCATTAATCACCCTATATGGGAAGAACTAGTATATACATTTTATGAATGTGTAAAACAAGACTAAAGGAAGTTAAAATCATAGGTGTAGAGAAAGGCAGAACTGGCATTTGAAGCTAGCTCGATGTGGCTTAAAACCTTATAGTCTTCAGCACTAGGCTCTACCGCCCTCCTCTCTAATCAGCACCGGGAGGTCAGCAGGCCCTGAGTGTCTGACTTTTATTAATTAGGATGTACTTGGGCCTGATTGGGGCACCAGAATGTCAATTTACTAATTTACGATGAGAAGGAACTTCACAGGAGCCAGACTGAGCTGTATGATTAGATCCATCTGAGCACATAATTCCCCTCCAACCCCCGCCCTCTTTTTTGGGTACCAAATCAGTAAGTAGGTTGAAATGAAAGAGATGTAGTTAATCTCAGGGTAACATCCCTTAGCGATATTGCTCCAGGGGCTCCCCACCTCTAGAGGCAGCTGTGATGTGGGCCAATGTACTCCTGTATGCCAGTGTGCGGGCCTGGGCTCCCCGGTCCAGGTCAGCATCTGCTTTTTTTTTTTTTCTGAGGCAGTTCCGAATGTGGAGATTTTTCTCTATTTCTCTCTTTTTCTGAACTTTAGATATTCCACAGCTTTAACATAATAATAAACTTTGTTTTGAGTTATCCTCCAATTACTTAATTTGAGGAAGTTCTCCAGCTACTATTACAGATAATTTCTCCCAGCAAAAGTTGATTTTATAGTTTAATTCTCAGAGGGGGATCTTATTTCTCTTATTTTCAAGTTTTTGGGAGATAGCTTTCTGCAGTCTTCCAGTATCAATGAGATTAGTGAATAAGATATAAATACAATTAAATATTTATTGTTACTTTTAATGGCCTAAACCGCAATTATTTTTGCACCAACCTGTAACTCAATTAAAAAGCATATTTACTATTATAATGTCTTATAAATATTAATTTTACTTTGACAAACTCGGTGAATAAAGGCAAACAAAAAATTCCAAACATTTGTTGAACTTTTATTAATAGCAATTTAGCCAGTATGCTCTGGTATAATCCCACTAAAGTTTCATAGCTGGTGTGTGTTGTGATTGGTAGTTGACGATGCCATATTGATGGTAAAATATTTTGACGGTCATCCCTGGCTTCTAACAGGTTCTGGGCAATGTTCTAAGTGCTTTCACAAAAGTTAGTCAATTGAGTCTCAGTATTAAATTATATTTTCTCCTGCAATCCTGCTGACTAAAGCTCTGGTACTTTTGAAAATTTAGCATCTACTCAAAATCTATGGTAGTTTTGTTCTTGTTTCTTTTAGGTTCAAAGGGTACATGTGCAGGTTTGTTGCATGGGTAAATTGTATGTTGTGGGGGTTTGATGTACCGATTCTTTTGTCACTCAGGTAATCAGCATAATACCTGATACAGAGTTTTTCAGTCCTCGCCATCCTCCCACCCTCCACCCTCAAACAGGCCCCAGTGTCTATTGTTCCCTTCTTCGTGTCTATGTGTACTCAATATTTAGTTCCCACTTATGAGTGAAAACATGTGGCATTTGGTTTTCTGTCCCTACGCTACTTTGCTAAGGATTATGGCATCTGTCTCCATCCAAGTTGCTGCAAAGGTTATGATCTCATTTTTTTCTTACAACTGCATAGTATTTCATGGTGTATATGCACTATCTTTTTTTTTTTTTTTTTTTTTTTTTAGGCAGAGTCTTGCTCTGTTGCCAGGCTGAAGTGCAGTGGCACAATCTTGGCTCACTACAACCTCTGACTCTCTGGTTCAAGTGATTCTCCTGCCTCAGCCTCCCGAGTAGCTGGGATTACAGGCACGTGCCACCACACCCAGCTAATTTTTGTATTTTTAGTAGAGACAGGGTTTCAATCAATGTTCTTGATCTCCTGACCTTGTGACTTTCTTTATCCAGTCCACCATTGATGGGCATCTAGGTTGACTCCATGTCTTTGCTACTGTGAATAGTGCTATGACAAATATGTATGTGCAAGTGACTTTATGGTAGAGTGATTTATAGTCCTTTGGGTTTATCTCCAGTAATGGAATTGCTGGGTAAAATGGTAATTCTATTTTGAGTTCTTTGAGAAATCTCCAGACTGCTTTCCACAATGGCTGAACTAATTTACATTCCCACCAGCAGTGTATAAGTATTCCCTTTTCTCTGCAAGGTGGCCAGCATCTGCAATTTTATGACTTTTTAATAATAGCCATTCTGGCTCGTGTGAGTTAGTATCTCATTGTGATTTAGATTTGCATTTTCTTAATGATTAGTGATAGCGAATAGTTTTTCATATGTTTGTTGGTCATGTGTGTCTTCTTTTGAGAAGTGACTGTTCATGCCCTTTTCTCATTTTTTTTTTTAAATGGGGTTGTTTGTTTTTTGCTTGATTTGTTTGAGTTTCTTGTAGATTCTGGATATGAGACCTTTGTTGGATGCATAGTTGGCAAGTATTTTCTCCCATTCTGTAAGTTGTCTGTTTACTGTGCCTATAGTTTCTTTTGCTATATAGAAGCTCTTTATTTTAATAGGTCCCAGTTGTCCATTTTTGGTTGTTGTTGCAATTGCTTTTGGAGTCTTCTTCATAGAATCTCTGCCTGGGCTGATGACTAGAATGGTATTTCCTAAATTTTCTTCTAGAGTCTTCATAGTTTTAGGTTTTACATTTAAGTCTTTAATCCATCTTGTGGTGATTTTTGTAAATGATGCAAGATAGGGGTCCAGTTTTGACCTTCTGGATATGGCTAGCTAGTTATTCTAGCAACATTTATTGAATAGGGAGTCCTTTCCCTGTTGCTTGTTTATGTCAGATTTGTCAAAGATCAGATGATTTTAGGTGTGTGACTTTACTTCTGGGTTCTCTAACTTGTTCTATTGGTCTATGTATGTTTTTGTATCAGTACCATGCTGTTTTAGTTACTGTAGCCTTGTAGTATAGTTTGGAGTCAGGTAGTGTCATGCCTCCAGCTTTATTCTTTATGCTTAGAATTGCTTTGGCTATTCAGCCTCTTTTTTGGTTCCAAATGAATTTTAGGATAGTTTTTTTCTAATTCTGCAAGAAATGTCATTGGTAGTTTGATAGAAATAGCACTGAATCTGTAAATTGTTTTGGGCAATATGGCCATTTTAACAATATTGAGTCTTCCTATTTATAAGCATGGAATGACTTTCCATTTAAATGTGTTGTCTCTGATTTCTTTCCAAAGTGTTTGCTAATTCTGATTGTAGAAATCTTTCACCTTCCTAGTTAGCCATATTCCTAAGTATTTTATTCTTTCTGTAGCTATTGTGAATGAGATTACATTCTTTATTGGGCTCTCAGCTTGGACGTTGTTGGTGTATAGAAATGCTACTTTTTTTTAAATGTTGATTTTGTATCTTGAAACTTTGAAGTTCTTTATCAGATCTAGGAGTCTTGAGGCAGAGACTATGGAGTTTTCTAGGAATAGCATCATATTTTCTATGAAGAGAGATAGTTTTACTTCCTCTTTTTCTATTGGGTGCCTTTTATTTCTTTCTCTTGATTGATTGCTCTGGCTAGGAATTCTTACAGTAGTGTGAAGGTTAAAAGTCAGGAATTATAATGATTAATCTTATGTGTCAACTTGATAGGGCTAAGGGATGTCCACACAGCTAGTAAAACATTATTTCTGGATATGTTTGTAAAGGTGTTTCTGGAAGAGAGTAGTGTTTGTGTTGGTGGACTGAGTAATTCAGATGGCCTCCCCAGTGTGGGTGGGTATCATCCAGTCTCTCTAGGGCCCACATAGAGCAAAAAGGCAGAGAAAGAGCAATTTCTTGTTCTGCTTAAGCTGGGACATCCATCTTCTCCTGCCCTTGGACAGCAGTGTTCTGGGATCTTGAGCCTTTGAACTCAGATTAGGACTTGCACATAATTCCCCTTATTCTCAGCCTGCAGACATGGGACTGAATTACATCACTGGCTTCATGGTCCTTCAGCTTGCAGGTGGCACATCTTGGGACTTCTTGTCCTCCATCACCATGTGAGCCAATCCTATAGTAAATCTTCTCATATATATCTCTATATGTCCCACTGGTTTGTTTCCCTGGAGAACCCTGAGTAACACAGGGGTAAATATGTGTATGTGTACAGGTGTGTGTGAATAAAAAATATATGATAGATTTAAATAAAGTCTAAAGTTTAATGGGCCCTCCAAAGAGCATCCATGCCACCTCTCTGACTATAGAAAGAAAAAGCTTGATATATTTTATTTTATGTGGTGACCTGTCCTAGATTCAAAATATTTGAGGTATTAACATCCCACCTAGAGACACATTAAGAAGCATTCTTTTACATCTAGACCAACTGCTTTTACTAAACGTTTTTATTCAAAGGGCATTCAAAATACATAGTGGAATTTACATTTTGGGCTCTAGCTCTGGAAATACGATTGACGTTTGGTTGCACAAGAATTTTTTTCCCTCAATTTACAATGCAAAACCTGCCATCAAATTTAAATACAGTATTCAAAACAAGAAATCAGACTTTTAGAGATGTACAGATGGGTTGTACCATGTAGTGGAATAGCTTGACAGCCTCTCAGTTTTCTCTGGAGATAAAACAGCTCTTCTACCAGCAAGAAAGTTTCAGTGGAGATAGTAATATCCATAGCTACATTTCAAATTATGGTTGATAGAGTTATTTTCCTCAAACTAAATTTAAAAGCCTATATTTATTGATTTAAATTGTCCTAATTCTCATATTATTTGAATTAAATGATGAGCTTTTCAAAATGTGGGAGACAGATAAAGTCTAGAAAGCCTTAATAAGATATCACAATGTGAAGGAAGCAGTGTCATTTGAACTGACATGTGAGCCAGTCAGTCACAGACAAATACCTCTGCTTCAACACAGCTCATGTTGAAGAGCGGTAGTAAGGGAAAATGATTCAAGCATTCTTATCAACACTTTTATTATTTTTGCAATAATTTATAAAGGTAATATATGAACACTATAGAAAATTAACACATTGAAGGGATATCTGAAGTAAAATAAAAAGTGATCCCTGCTTCACTTATATTCCTTCACTCAAGAGGAGCATTAATAATTTACTGTATATCATCCCAGTTTATTTTTGATACACTTAGAAATATGTACACATTTATTAGTATGAATGTATTTATGCATGGGTATTTTGTATAAAAAGGAAATTACTCTATAAAATATATTTGGCATATTCTCATTTATATTAAATGTGTTAGAAACATGTGGGACAGTTTTCAAGACTCTGGACCTCAGACAGCAAAGCTCTGGGATCCCAGAAAGACAGAGAACAGATGAAGTGAATTCTTTTTTTGTTTGCTTGTTTGAGGTAGGGTCTTACTCTGTTGCCTAGGCTGAAGCACAGTGGTGCAATCATGGCTCACTGCGGCCTCAAACTCCTGAGCTCAAGCGATCCTCCTGCCTCAGCCTCCCAGGTATCTAGGACTACAGGTGCTTTCCATCATGGTCTCAAGTGATCCTCCTGCCTTGGCCTTCCAGTGTTGGGATTACAGATTTAAGCCACTGCACCCACCCCAAATGAGGTGAATTCTATACTTGCTCCAACTTATTGTCCTTGTTGTCTGTTCAAATCTTTAGCTCACCTATGTGTCATGGATACACAAATAGGGAAAGATGCTAGTAGGAAGGAGAATACTTTTCTTATATTGAATGAAGAAGGCCTTTTGTAGCATGGCATGGAGAGTAGAAGCCTGAAAGAATGATTTAAAACTTTTGTAGAATGACATATTTCACAAGCAAAATTAAAGTCCAAGAGAAGACTTTAAGACAATATTAACAAATATTTCTAATAACAAAAGCTATTTGCTATTAGAAATATGAGAAGATTCATATTAGAACACTTCAATACATCTTGTTTAGAAGTTAACAGATTAAATAAATTAGAAGTAGGCTATACAGGACTGGAATGATCCAATAATCACTTTTCATACAATTGATATACTGTCCAATAAATTAAGAATAAATATTTTCAGATGATGCCCATAAAGCATTTTGCATTGTCCGTGAGAAGTGGCAATGATGATAATAATTATTGTGGTAGGCAATATTTACTGAGTGCTGACTGTGGGCCAGCTATCGGGTTAAGCCCATTACATGTACTTGTATTCCTTATGAACTGAGGTAAATATTGTTATTATTCCCATTTTACTGATGAGGAAATCCAAGATTAAAAAGATTAAATAATTTCCAAAGACCACATAGCATCGCAGTTTTCCTTTCTGTATAATAAAATATCAAAGAATAATGTTTTCTTTTCATTCTCTTTCACAGGAATTCTCTGAAAATCTAACGTTTAAACATCCTCTACATTCTCAAGCAAAGGGCCATTTCCTTGCTGACTCCCCCTTTATATCTCATCCCAGGGTCTTCTGTTGTCAAATTCCTTGAGTAGCTTTGGACAGTTATGAACTTATTTTAAGTGTTGGGTCTAATATGTCTTAGCTGATTCCATTCAGTAAATAATTGCTTACTGTGAGCAAGCCTCTGTTATCCAGTGTCCAGTAAAAGAACTGTGGTTCACCTCTTAATGCTTCAGGGCTTGGGTCTTGGTCCTCTTCTTCTAGTCTCATGGCTTTCAACACCACATATGTGCTGATGACTCCCAGATCTGTATCTCCATTCCAAACGTATGTAAAGAGGATCTGCTTGGTACCCATCCTGGACACTTGGATACCTTACAAGCATATTGGACTTAACCATCCAAAATGGAATACTTGATTCCTAATGTCTTGCCCCCATCCCTAAATCTTTTATCCTCCACCCCACCTTATCTTCCACCTAAGTGCTCCACTAAAATAGTTAATGGTTATTTTTGACTTTTCTCTGTCCCCATGCCCTATAATCAATCATTGAGCAAGTCCCACTGCTTCTACTTTCAAAACATATCTCAAATCTAACCCCATTTTTTTTGTCTTTACTGTCCAAGTGGCATCGTCACCTGTTAGAGTTAGGGTAATAGCATCTAATTATTCTACCAACTTCAACTCTCTTGCACCATTTTCCATTCTATGCAGAGCAGCCAGAGCAGTTGTCTCAATTTTAATTCAATTCACTCCACTTGCTTGAAAACTTTTAGTGACTTCCCAACACATTTTTAATAAAATAGAAACTGCTCCCCTTGGCTACTGAGCTCCTCTATGCTATGGCTTCTGTCTACGTCTTCCTCTTCATTCCTTACCACTTACCCCTCCCCTCTAAGCCCCAGCTGTGCTGAGCTCCTTTCAGTTCTCAAACACACTCTGAGTGCATCCAGTCTCGGCACCTCTGAGCTTGCTATTGCAGCTTCCTGGAACTCTTTCCCCAGGCTGCATCATGGTTGAATCCTTTCATCTATCCTTTCTCAGCTCAAACAATACCCCTTCGGGGGTTCTTCCTTGACCATCTTATTTAACAGAGGATTATTCATTCCTACTTACCTTCAGATCATCTTGTTTATTTCCTTTCCTACACTCCAATTTGAAACTTTTGTCTTTTGCTTTTTTCATTTACTTTTTATTTTTAGTAAATATACACACATAGTTTAAAAAGCTGAATAGTAGTACAAGATCTAGGTCAAAAAAATGGTAATCCTCTCCTCCATTCTTCCTCATACCTTTTCCTTGGAGGCATATACTTAGATTTCTTGTATTTTCTTCCAAAATTCAAATTAAAATCATCTTTTTTTTGCTTCTGAATTTTTTCAGTTTTAGACATATTCTATTGGCATCCTGTTATGTAAGACAAAGGCTTAGCTTTCTACCGTTTCCCCCACCCCACATCTTATCTGTCACTATCCTTCCAGTGTAGTTGAATGAAAATTTTTGTGTAAATCAGTGATCAGTGTTTACATGATGATTTTGTAAATATTGTTTTATAACTGATCTTCAAAATGTGAAGACCAGATTTCCTTTCTTATAAAACCATGTGCTTCAGTTTTTTAAAATTTGATTTATCCCCTACTTTAGCCTCTAAATGTCTGGGAAAAGAAAACAAAACAAAGCAAAATGTACCAATGTCCTCCCAGAATAGGCAAATATATCAGGCACTCTCTTAACTCATTTTGTCTTTCCCCAGCTTGGAACTCTCCATTTTGGAGTCTTCTCTTTTCCTGCCCAGTTTGTATTGTGGGTCAGCTGTGGTTCTGGGACTGCCTTTCCTATCATTCTGGACATTTTCTTTACTTCCTTCCTATGTTGGAATTTTTGTTTTCTAAATTCCATTGCCATCTTTATTGTTTATGTCTTCATTTCGGTGAAGCACATCTTTAAATATCTTCTTAAGAACAGTGTATGAAAGGCACACTTTATTATTTATCACCTGGTGTTACATCTCTATAATCTACCTTCATTCTTAGTATTTTAGTTGGTTATAAAAATTCTAGATTGGATGTACTGCCCCTCAGAACTTTGAAGGTACTGAGTTCCAGTATGGCTGTTCCTGACCTTTTGTAAGTTACTCCTCTTCTTCCCTTGTGTTCTGAAACTTCATCACATGTGCCTTAATGGAATTCTTTTCTACTAACTGTACAACACATTTGCTGGACCTTTTCAATCTGGTCATTTATGTTGTTCAGTTCTTACAATATCTTTTATGTAACTTATTTCTCAGATACTTTTCCTTCTGCCATTTTCTCTGCTTGCTCTGTCTACAACTGCTGTTAGTCCTGGATTGACTCACTAATTTCTCTATCTTTCATCAGCTCTTTTCCATCTCTCATCTTTTGTTTTTCTTTCAGGGAGAAAGTTTCCTAATGTCTTCAAATCTTTGATATGTTAACATTTTAGCTTTCACATATGTAATTTCTGAAGAACACTTTCTTATTCCCTGAATGTTTTTCTGTAGTGATTTGTTTTATTCATGGATGCAATATCTTCTCTTATTTCTCTAAAGCTATTCATTATGGATTTTTTTTTTTTTTAGTTTTTTTCTGTCCCCTGAATTATTTAAACTTCTTACAGTTTTTCCCCTGTTTCTTGTTTGGTTTCTGTCTTGTATGATAGACAATTTACTTAAGTATCTTATGATCTTTGAGTGTCTATTTATGTCTAAGATTTCTGTATCATTACTTTAGGGGTGAGGCACTAAAAATCAAACTGGCAGTTATGCTTGTTTGGGCAGAGTTTGCTAACTGATAGATTACCTATAATTTTATTGGGACACTCACTAATGACAGCATCTGTCATTCTTTTCTATTAGAGGAATCATTTTCCTCAGAAAGGAATCATCCAGCCTTTGCCTGGGATATTTGAGGCCAACTGCCAAGGTCCTGGGTACTGATCAGAGGAAGGGACTGGGACCTCTCTGTTCCATGTGAATACTCTTACTCAACACCATTTTCAACATAGTGCCTCTGCCCTGTTTCAGATTTTGTCCCTGAGTCCAAATTCTCTCTGCTTCAACCTCTGTGGAACGTAAACCTCTGTTTTCTGGCCAGAGGAGGAGAGGTGGAAGCCTGGGGAGTGAAATCTAGAGATGGCTGTCTTACTGCTCCCTCAACTTTCAACTCTGCTTCTGTTTTCAGTATCCCCTGAAGCTCAACCTTCAGAGATACCCTGTGCTTCCATCCCAAGACTTTCTGGGGCTTTGAAACTTGCTGTTTCTTACTTTTCACACTGTAAGCAATTGGGTTTTATCTTTCTCAGCTCTTCTAAATCAGCCATTTGTCCATCAGTTTTCCATAGTTAAAATTTTTGTTGCCATGCCTTATCTGGGGTTATTTTCTGTTTTGTTCTCTTTGTCCCTCCTTTTCAGACTTTTTTTTTTTTTTTTTTTTTTTTTTTCGAGACGGAGTTTCGCTCTTGTTACCCAGGCTGGAGTGCAATGGCGCGATCTCGGCTCACAGCAACCTCCGCCTCCTGGGTTCAGGCAATTCTCCTGCCTCAGCCTCCTGAGTAGCTGGGATTACAGGCGCGCACCACCATGCCCAGCTAATTTTTTGTATTTTTAGTAGAGACAGGGTTTCACCATGTTGACCAGGACGGTCTCAATCTCTTGACCTCGTGATCCACCCGCCTCGGCTTCCCAACTTTTCAGACGTTTTAAGTCTTTGGCAGTCACTTTACTTGAATTTGGGAGATGGTGCATACCAAAGAGTCTGTGTTAAATTCACTGTGCTTATCTAGTTCCTTGAGTTTTTACTTATTGTCTGTATCCCATATCCCTAAAGTATAAATGCCTTGAGAGCAGGTAGGAATTTGGTTGTGTTTATCATTTTGTACAGGCCTTTAACATACTTGGCACAGAGTAGGGACTTAAAATATTTGTTGAATAAATAGATGAAGGAATTTCTTAGATATAGTAACATTGTGATTTTTTTAAAAGTTTATTAAAATATAATTCACATACCATATGGTTTACCACTTAAATTGTAGAGTTTAATGGTTTATAGTATAGTCACAGAGACATATAACTATCACCATGATTAAGTTTAGAACGTTTCATTTATCCCCCAAAGAAACCCTGTACTCATTAGCAATCATTTTCCATTTCCCCCAAAACCCAGCTCTAGGCAGACACTAATCTCCTTTCTGTCTCTAAAGATTTTCCTATCCTGGATATTTCATATAAATGAAATCATACCATATGTGATGTTTTGTAACTTGCTTCTTTGACTTAACATTTTCAAGGTTCATTTAAGTGGTAGCATGTATCAGTACTTCATTATTTTAAATAGTCTAATCATATTATGTTGTATGGAAAAACCAAATTTTATTTATCCATTCATTAGTTAATGGACATTTGGGTTGTTCCCACCTTTTGGCTATTTTAAATAATGCTACTAAGAGCATTGAGGTACACATTTCTATTTTTATTTTTGGGGGATATATACATAGGAGTGATATTGGTGGGTCATCTGGTAACTCGATGTTTAACATTTTGAGGAAGTGACAAACTATTTCCAAAGAGCCTAGACCACTTTACATTCCCACCGGCAGTGTATGAGGGTCCCACATTTTCCATATCCCCATATACTCACACTTGTTATTATCTGTCTTTTTGTTTATAGCCATCCTTGTGGGTGTGGAGTAGTATCTCACTGTGGAATCTTGTGTCTCTTAAGCAAATAAACATTTGCTGTATACTAATATATGCTGCACACTGTGCTCAGGAAGATTAAGCAATAAATGAATGAAAGACCTGGGTTCCTGCAGAGATCACAAATACATGGGATCTGAGCTGGGTGATCCTGCCTTCTTTTTAGTTCTTCCTCAGTTACCTTTTCTTTTTTTGCTCCTTTCCCCCACTTTCATTCATAGCTAAGTACAACCTTTGTCATGACTGAGGAGCATGAGCAATGCTAGTGAAATATCTATATTAAGCAAAAAGGGAAGCTATGCATTCTCAAGTGAAATGAGAAATAATTAGTCCCCAAGAGTGCTCCAATTCTCATCAGAATAACCTCAACATGTTTCTATCTCCTTTCTGGGAAGATATTCATTGCTTCATTTTACAGGATTAGAAGTCACCTCGACTTCTTTGGTGTTTAGGGCATATCTGTAGGCTTTTCATTCTGTTTTCTTGTCATTCCCCCAACTCCTGCAGGCTTCTGTGGCTTCTTGGTGGCAGGCTGTCAATCTGATGGAAACCAGGATATTCTTGTTAAATGAATACTTATTAAAACTGTTTTTCTTTAACTGTCAACATTCAATGGAAATCTGAAACTTTACTTTGGAATAGATTTCTTTTCTGTTTGCTCTGAATTGTTAATCATAAGAATTGCAAAAATATTGCTTTTTACTATATTTTCTGTAATATAGTAAATGGTATTGCAGTTTTATCATAACTTAAATATACTTCTATGAGTTGTGTTGGCACCAACCCACCACTTCTAACATTGTTTCTATGGGAACAATGCCAATGACATTCGAACCTACTGTTTTACCAAGATTGTAAACCACTGCTTTACAAGTTGGTTGTAATGCAGAAGTCCTAAACAATTAAACCAGGGCATGACATAGTAGCTCTTTAGTAGAAAAAGGTGAAGCCAATAGATCAAAGCCTGTGGTCATTTAGTGCCAATAGTAAAGGGTGCCCTGGGAATGGCATTTTACTCAGCAAATTTCCATCTGAAGTCCCTGTTGTGTAATAGAAAGACGTGACCTTGGGCAAGTCATCAATGCTCCTCGGATCCCACCTTTCTCACCTGTAATATGAAAGATCTGAATGAGATCATTTCAAAGGACTCTTAGCTTTAACAGGCTTCAGTATATAAAAGCCAAAATCACTATGTTAAGTTGTGATTTTTCATTCCAAGTTTAAGATCTTTTAATAATTGATTCTTCATTCCTCAAGCAGACTCATAAAAATAGCACTGAAGGTAAAATCTGACTCCAGCTGAATTGAGGTCATACCCTACTAGAGTAAGTCAGAGCTGCTGGAGATTTTCCATTTATTCGCTATAGATGTCTCTTCCAGCTTTATCCTTGAAGTCATTGGACTGCTGACCAAAGTAATTAAATCCAAGTGGTATAATTCACCAAGTCTGCTTTTCCATAATAAAAATGTAATAATCAGTAGTTTCTTCTTATGGATAGACTACACTAATATATTTATCTTGTCTGGGAAAGGGTATATTAGGAATGTTAACTAAGTAAATCATGAATTCAAACCACAGACTAAGGCTCTGAAGAAGAGCAAAGTTGCTGTGTGTTGAATGGGGATGTGGGCTGTCAGTATTTCTATAATATGGCAGGTGTTTTTAGAACCTGTTAGAAATGTCCCTTTAATATTGTGACCTCAATATTAGGGACCCTTGGGATGTTTTTAGTTGTATTCTTTTTTCCCCCTCTGTTGAAAGCTTAGGGGATTAGAATTAAGGTACTTTCTGGATTGCAGCTGCGTTTTGTTAAGCTGCTAATTGTGCCCAACTTCTTCCCTAAGGAAGTTCTTGGACTTTGGCTTGACAGATGACAGTTAATTTGTCAAAATGTTTGAATGTGTTATGTAAATGAGAATAAAGCTCTCTCTACACACAGATAAAATTTCTTGAAAAATATAGCATTCAGTCAAACACTAGGCTCTTTGGAGAAATACTTTTTAACGACCATTTGCATTTTAGTTCTTTGAGTAAAACTATTTCTGAAGAGTAGCCTGAAGTAGCATTTTTGAATGTTCATGGGTAGTCATTCTTGGGTCATTAAAATTTTCTAGAGTGCTTTAGCCCTGGGTACTTAAAAAAAGAAAAAGCCAAGGCATAGTGAAATTCATACTCTAGGTACTGAGTTCCTCAAGTCTTGGCCAGAGGTGTTTGGGAACCTCTGAGTTAAATGTGGCCTTATACAAAGCCCCTCAGGCCTCCATCTATAGGAATGGGTTCTAGACCCATAGTCCTAGTTTCCTCTAAACAGAGTTGTTTCCCCCACTGTCCAAGGTGAATTGCCCAGCCCTGATCCTCCTATGCAGCCTTGACACCATGGTACCGCTGCTCCTGTGATTGCTGGTCTCTCTGTACTCCTTCTGCATATTTGGTCTTGCTAGTGCTCGCTAGCCTCACTTGGTGCATTCTGGAGACCCATGACTTCTGGTGTTCCAAATAATATTAGGTTGGTGAAAAAGTAATTGAGGTTTTTTGCCATTGAAAGTAATGGCAAAAAGTGATACATTGAACTACAAAGTGTTACATTGAAATACAGAGTAATACATTGAAACCCAAAGTAACACTTTGACGGTAATACAATAGACAGGTGTGAGCTGGGTATGGGCCTGTGTGTGCGTGCGCATGTGGTTAAAGCACATATTGGTTGTAAACGTAGAGGTCCTTAACAGTTAAACCAGAGTACTGAGCATAGTGTCTCTTTAGCAGAAAAGAGTGTTACTTCTGTCAGCTTAGCTTTTTCTAATCCTGTGCTTTGGATGCCAAATGTTCACAAGAATAAATTCTCATTTTTTTTCTACTTTCCTTTTTTCTCTACTTTCTTTTTCTTTCTTTCTCCTCCTTCTTCATTCTCTGTTCTTCCTTCTTTCTTCTTTGTTTGGTTTCAAACTCTTCCCCAGAATGGCATTAAGGGCTCATGGCTCCTTATAAGAAAACAATCATTTTGAGAATGGAATTTTTCTGCTCATACACACACATGCATGCATGCGCACACTGGGGTTGGGAGGGTTTGTGTTTTCCATTATCTGAATGCAGTAGAGGGTTGGGTACCTGACCTCTGTTTTCATCTAAAGTTTCTGCTAATAATAGAAGTCCACCATAGGGCTCACTGGGCCAGGCTCTTTTTCTTTTATCTCATTTCTTCTTTCCAACAACTCTGTAAGGCTGGTACTGCTTGTATTCCTATTTTATAGGCAAAAAAAGCAAGGATCAGAGAGGTTGTGACTTCCTGAGGTCCACACAGCTAGTGAGCGGATATTCATCTGTCTGACTTCAAATTGATGCGTTCAACTAGTGTGCTCACTGGCTGTGACTTTCTAAAGCCTAGAGCCTTCTATCTTTTTCCTCACTGGTTGACTTTCATTTTCTGCAGGGAAGTATGAAGGGTGGGGGTGGACAGGAATGGCTGAGTGTACAGACTTTTCCTTCCCATCCTCAAGATCCATTGATTTCTTCCCTTGGCCAGTCTCCTGCTACTGATGCTTCCTGACACTACTTTAATTTTTCTCTTTATTGCTCTGTTTGTTCTACTTTAAATGTATCACTAATTAAATCTTCCAAGGGGCTGAGGCATAAGGAAATGACTTTCAAGGTGTTGAATGAAACGTCAGATGTTGGCGGCAGCTGACAAGAGAAAAGGAAAGAGTTGGAGCCTTGGTCATTGGATTTATAAATGCAAATCACACTTTGTAGTTTAATTTTAGACCTTTCCTTTCTACAGAAACTGCTCTTTCAAAGGCCATCAGTTTGATACAGAATTCTTGCTGCCATGTGCTAGGCCCTGCACAGTGTGGCACTAATCAACTGCATTGCAGGCTTATTGCAAGTTGCAGCCCAGGAAGCCAAATGCCAGATCTGGAAGACATGAGCTCTTTTCTTCCTTTGCTGGGCCCCACCTCCACCTGTTGACATAGTCACCACTTGACATATCCCCAGTGGTGACCACGGGGTCATTGTTACCTTCGAACACTTATATATCTCTATGACATGTGTATTGCTTTATCTGTAATTGCAGTGATGTGTGTAATTGATCTGTCTCTCTTATTGGACTGTGGGATCTTGGAAGGCCAGGACTATCTGAGTCCACTCCAGATCTCCAGTGTATTATATGGGGCCTAGTTATTAGCAACTGCTCCAGAGACTAGAGACACATATTGAGTTAGGAAAAGCCATATTGTAACAGGTGTCTGGTTGTGCTGATGAGTGTGTTATTTATTCTGAGATCATGCCCCTTTATTCTCTGTATCTTCCCTTTCTACTGGTGTTAGGTAAAAGAACAGGCATGCACAGTAAAGAAATGATACCTCTAAACTTTAGTATTTGGTTTACCTTCACAAGGAGGATGGCCCTATATCACCATCGGTAGAGACTTATTTTATTTTGTTTTTAGATGGTTTTAATAGTAGTTGCTTTGAGTGGGGTCTTGTTCTAGAAAATACTTTAGAGTTCATCATGTAATGTATGGTTAGATGAAGAAGTATTATAAGTCATTTTGTGACTTTGTAATCCCATGCTAAACTAGATAATTTTTAAGTTTTAATTTATGGTCTCATAATTGGATTGAAATCTCCCAGGGTTTTTGTGGACTAAATATTTGGGAAAGACATTGATTATCTCCTCTTAGCTTCTCCTTGTCTCCTCCTAGGTATCACATTATATCTGTCCTGACAGGCTTATTGATAATGAAGGCTCAATTGAGGCAGGCCACATGGTATTGAGAAAAGATCATTGCCTTTGGGGTCAGACTAAACAGAAATTTTAGTTCAGCCACTTAGGAATGTCACTTTGATCCTCAGTTTTTAAATCTGTAAAATGTAGAGTGAAATATTCATTGCAGATGGTTCTGCAATGAGATATGTGAAAAGTGACTGACAAGCTCCCGTCAGTGCCCAATTAATGTAAATCCTCATCCTCCTCATTAGAACTAATATTATTCAGTGTCTAAAATGTAAGAAATTCATCTGCTATATTTAACTGGCAACATTTACATGATCCATCATAATGAAGGATGTTGTGAGTAAAACAAAAGCTCTTTTTAAAATCTGGGTTTATTATATGAAGATAGTGTTTAAACCTTTTATAAACTTTACTCTGGATATACATAAATTCATGAATATGCTGTTCTTTCCTTTAGAAAAGGTTGAATATCATGAATTTCTTATTCTTAATATAGTGTACTTTTTTATATTGTCATTTTTATCTTTAAAGCTTTAGCATTTTGCTTATTTCTTTCCTGCTATTGTCAATGAAAACACATAACCATTAAGAAGCACAGTAATAGGAATCAAAGACTTGGAGAAATTGTGAAAAGTAAAAGGCCAATTTACCTGGCTAGTGGGAATATGAATAATGAGCTAACATACTGAATTCCTCATTATGGACGCTTTTAAAGGTGAACACTATACACATTAGTTATGTAATAGATTATAAATAGAAAACACCTAATTCCTTAGAGCTGAACCAAATCAGAAACATTTAAAAAGTAATTATCGGAGGGGACTCAAGATGGCGCTGTGAGAACAACCCAGGATTGGAGCCCGCCTTGAATTCGCAAACGGTGAGTCAGTGCTGCATTTCCAGACTGATCTTTGTTGCCCACAGAACGGGGAAACTCCCAAGTATAAAAAGACACGGGACGCCAGGCAGTAGGTCTGCCTGGCGAAGCCGGCAGCCGGGGCGGCGGCGGCCGGCCCTACCCAGCAATCCCCACAGGGCGCGCTTGTCCGGGTGCCTTGTTGAACCGGCAACCTGAGACTTGAGAGGGCTGGACTTGAGACTGAACGAGACTTTCACAGTAGCCCAGACCAGGGGATTGCAGGGACAGATCGTTTGGGATACCCAGTGGGAGGAACAAAACCGCGATTTCAAACTATCCCGGGCAGACGGTCCGAGACGCTCTGTGGGGGAGGGGCGTCCACCACTACGGAGGCAACCTGCCCCAACTGATATACACGCCCACTGCTGAGGCAGCCAGCCGTTGCCGAGGCAACCCGCCCCAACTGAGATACACGCCCACTGCTGACGCAGCCTGCCGTTGCTGAGGCAACATGCTACAACGAAGAGACTCCACCGCAGGGCGTGGCGGAGACCACAGCAGAGCCAGCAGGAACAGCGCGAATCACACAACAGCAGGGCGGAGCCTCGGCAGCCAAACAGTGGCTAGTCTGCCTTTGAGCTGGGCAGGACACCTGATCGGACATCCAAAAATAAAGCCCAAACCCCTCAACACAGAGCATTTGAGAAAAAAAAAAGGGTTGTTTAATGAGCTTTGCTGCAGCAGAATCAAACATAGCAGCCTAACAGCCCTGAATGAACAACAGAGTGCACAGCTCAGCAATTAAACCCCTATAAAGTACAAACTGTCTCCTCAAGCAGCTCCCTGACCCCTCTATATCCAAAAGACTGTCATTAGGCAGGCATCATCCTGGGACAAAGAGAGCAGAAAAAGAAACTGGTAGCATCCCTCGCTGTGCCACGGCTACTAGAGGTGCACCCCAGACAAGCAGGGTCTGGAGCGGACCTCAACAGTCGTACAGCGAAGGGGCTAGACTGGTAGAAGGAAAACCAAGCAACAGAAATACTTCATCATCAACATTCTGGGTGTCCACTCAGAGACCCAAACGAAAAGTCAGCAACTACGCAGACGACCAGCGGACAAATCCACAAAGATGGGAAGAAACCAGCGCAAAAAGGAGGAAAACACCCGAAACCAGAACACATCGCCTCCTAGAAAGGACCAAAACTCCTCACCAGCAAGGGAACAAAGCTGGACGGAGAATGACTGTGACGAAATGACGGAATTAGACTTCAGAAGATGGATAATGAGAAACTTTTGTGAGCTAAAAGATCATGTATTAAATCAATGCAAAGAAACTAAGAACCTTGAAAAAAGATTCGAGGAAATGATAACAAGAATGGATACCTTAGAGAGGAATATGAATGAATTAAAGGAGCTGAAAAACACAATACGAGAACTTCGCGAAGCAAACGCAAGTTTCAATAGCCGAATTGACCAAGCAGAAGAAAGAATATCTGAAGTCAAAGACCAACTCAATGAAATAAAACGAGAAACCAAGATCAGAGAAAAAAGCGCAAAAAGGAATGAACAAAGTCTCCAAGAAATGTGGGACTATGTGAAAAGACCTAACCTACGTTTGATAGGTGTACCAGAAGGGGACGAAGAGAATGAATCCCAGCTGGAAAATACTCTTCAGGACATCATCCAGGAAAATTTCCCCCACCTAGCAAGACAAGCCAACACTCAATTGCAGGAAATACAGAGAACACCACAGAGATATTCCGCAAGAAGAGCAACCCCAAGGCACATAATCGTCAGGTTCAACAGGGTTGAAATAAAGGAGAGAATACTAAGGGCAGCCAGAGAGAAAGGTCGGGTCACCCACAAAGGGAAGCCCATCAGACTCACAGCAGATCTCTCGGCAGAAACACTACAAGCCAGAAGAGAGTGGGGGCCAATATTCAACATTCTTAAAGAAAAGAACTTTCAACCCAGAATTTCATATCCAGCCAAACTGAGCTTCAGAAGTGAAGGAAGAATAAAATCCTTTGTGAACAAGCAAGTACTCAGAGATTTTGTCACCACCAGCCCTGCTTTACAAGAGCTCCTAAAAGAGGCACTACACATAGAAAGGATCAATCAGTGCCAGCCATTCCAAAATCACACTGAATGCTAAAGAGCTTCAACATAATGAAGAATCTACAACAACTAACAGGCAAAACAGCCACTTAGCATCAAAATGGCAGTATCAAATTCACACATAACAATATTAATCCTAAATGTAAATGGACTAAATGCACCAATCAAAAGACACAGACTGGCAAATTGGATAAAAATCCAAAACCCATCAGTGTGCTGTATCCAGGAAACCCATCTCACATGCAAGGATACACAAAGGCTCAAAATAAAGGGATGGAGGAAGATTTACCAAGCTAATGGAGAGCAAAAAAAAGCAGGAGTTGCAACTCTCATCTCTGATAAAATAGACTTTAAAGCAACAAAGATCAAAAGAGACAAAGAAGGCCATTACATAATGGTAAAAGGATCGATACAACAAGAAGAGCTAACGATCCTAAACATATATGGACCCAACACAGGAGCACCCAGATACATAAGGCAAGTTCTTAATGACTTACAGAAGGACTTAGACTCCCACACAATAATAGTGGGAGACTTTAACACTCCACTGTCAATACTAGACAGATCAACCAGACAGAAAATCAACAAGGATACCCAGGGCTTGAACTCAGACCTGGAGCAAGCAAACCTGGTGGACATTTACAGAACTCTCCACCCCAAATCCACAGAATATACATTCTTCTCAGCACCACATCACACCTACTCTAAAATTGACCACATAATTGGAAGTAAAGCACTGCTCAACAAATGCAAAACAACTGAAATCATAACAAACAGCCTCTCAGACCATAGTGCAATCAAGTTAGAACTCAGAATTCAGAAACCGACCCAGAACCGCACAGCTTCATGGAAACTGAACAACTGGCTCTTGAATGTTGACTGGGTAAATAACGAAATAAAGGCAGAAATAAAGAAGTTCTTCGAAACCAATGAGAATGAAGACACAACGTGCCAGAACCTCTGGGACACATTTAAAGCAGTCTCTAGAGGAAAGTATATAGCAATAAGTGCCCATATGAGGAGAATGGAGAGATCCAAAATTGACACCCTATCGTCAAAATTGAAAGAGCTAGAGGAGCAAGATCAAAAAAACTCAAAACCCAGCAGAAGACAAGAAATTACTAAGATCAGAGCTGAGCTGAAGGAGATTGAGACACGAAAAACCCTTCAAAAAATCAATAAATCCAAGAGCTGGTTTTTTGAAAAGATCAACAAAATAGACAGACCACTAGCCAGATTGATTAAAAATAAAAGAGAGAACAACCAAATAGATGCAATAAAAAATGATAAAGGGGAAATCACCACAGATTCCACAGAAATTCAAACCATCATGAGAGAATATTACAAACAACTCTATGCACATAAACTAGTAAACCTGGAAGAAATGGATAAATTCCTGGACTCCTGTGTCCTCCCAAGCCTAAACCAGGAGGAAGCTGAAACTATGAATAGACCAATAACAAGGTCTGAAGTTGAGGCAGCAATTAAGAGCCTACCTCACAAAAAAAGCCCAGGTCCAGATGGGTTCACAGCCGAATTCTACCAGACACACAAGGAGGAGCTGGTACCATTCCTTCTAAAACTATTTCAAACAATCCAAAAAGAGGGAATCCTTCCCAAATCATTTTATGAGACCAACATCATCCTGATACCAAAACCCGGCAGAGACCCAACGAGAAAAGAAAACTTCAGGCCAATATCCATGATGAACATAGATGCAAAAATCTTCAATAAAATATTGGCAAGCCGATTGCAACAGCAAATCAAAAAACTTATTCATCATGATCAAGTAGGATTCATCCCAGGGATGCAAGGCTGGTTCAACATACTCAAGTCTATCAATGTAATTCACCACATAAACAGAACCAAAAACAAAAACCACATGATTATCTCAATTGATGCACAGAAGGCATTTGACAAAATTCAACAGCCCTTTCTGCTAAAAACCCTCAATAAACTCGGTATCGATGGAACGTATCTCAAAGTAATAAAAGCTATTTATGACAAACCAACAGCCAATATCATACTGAATGGGCAAAAACTGGAAGCATTCCCTTTGAAATCTGGTACTAGACAAGGATGCCCTCTCTCACCACTCCTATTCAATATAGTACTGGAAGTTCTAGCCAGAGCAATCAGGCAAGAAAAAGAAATAAAGCGTATTCAAATAGGAAAGGTGGAAGCCAAATTGTCTCTATTTGCAGATGACATGATAGTATACCTAGAAGACCCCATCGCCTCAGCCCAAAAACTCCTGAAACTGATAAACAACTTCAGCAAAGTCTCAGGATATAAAATCAATGTGCAAAAATCACAAGCATTCGTCTACACCAATAACAGACTTAAAGAAAGCCAAATCAAGAACGAACTGCCATTCGCAATTGCTACAAAAAGAATAAAATACCTTGGAATACAACTCACAAGGAACGTAAGAGACCTCTTCAAGGAGAACTACAAACCACTGCTCAACGAAATCAGAGAGGACACAAACAGATGGAGAAACATTCCATGTTCATGGTTAGGAAGAATTAATATCGTGAAAATGGCTATACTGCCCAAAGTAATTTACAGAATCAACGCTATCCCCATCAAGCTACCATTGACTTTCTTCACAGAACTGGAAAAAACCACCATGAACTTCATATGGAACCAAAAGAGAGCCCGCATAGCCAAGTCAATTCTAAGCAAAAAGAACACAGTGAGGGGCATCACACTACCGGATTTCAAACTATACTACAAGGCTACAGTAATCAAAACAGCATGGTACTGGTACCAAAACAGAGATATAGACCAATGGAACAAAACAGAGGCACCGGAGGCAACACAACATACATACAACTATACAATCTTTGATAAACCTGACAAAAACAAGCAGTGGGGAAAGGATTCCATGTTTAACAAATGGTGTTGGGAAAACTGGCTAGCCATGTGCAGAAAGCAGAAACTGGACCCCTTCCTGACACCTTACACTAAAATTAACTCCAGATGGATTAAAGACTTAAACATAAGACCTGGCACCATAAAAACCCTAGAAGGAAATCTAGGCAAAACTATCCAGGACATAGGAGTAGGCAAGGACTTCATGAAGAAAACACCAAGAGCATTGGCAACAAAAGCCAAAATAGACAAATGGGACCTAATGAAACTCCACAGCTTCTGCACGGCAAAAGAAACAGTCACTAGAGTGGATCGGCAACCAACAGAATGGGGAAAAATTTTCGCAGTCTACCCATCTGACAAAGGGCTGATATCCAGAATTTACAAACAACTCAAGCAGATTTACAGGAAAAAAACAAACAAGCCCATTCAAAAGTGGGCAAAGGATATGAACAGTTACTTTACGAAAGAAGACATATATGAGGCCAACAATCATATGAAAAAATGCTCATCGTCACTGGTCATCAGAGAGATGCAAATCAAAACCACATTGAGATACCATCTCACGCCAGTTAGAATGGCGATCATTAAAAAATCTGGAGACAACAGATGCTGGAGAGGATGTGGAGAAAAAGGAACACTTTTACACTGTTGGTGGGAGTGTAAATTAGTTCAACCATTGTGGAAGACGGTGTGGCGATTCCTCAAGGCCTTAGAAATAGAAATTCCATTTGACCCAGCAATCCCATTACTGGGTATATATCCAAAAGACTATAAATCGTTCTACTATAAGGACACATGTACACGAATGTTCATTGCAGCACTGTTTACAATAGCAAAGACCTGGAATCAACCCAAATGCCCATTGATGATAGACTGGATTGGAAAAATGTGGCACATATACACCATGGAATATTATGCAGCAATCAGAAATGATGAGTTTGTGTCGTTTGTAGGGACATGGATGAATCTGGAGAACATCATCCTCAGCAAACTGACACAAGAACAGAAAATGAAACACCGCATATTCTCACTCATAGGTGGGTGATGAAAAATGAGAACACATGGACACAGAAAGGGGAGTACTAAACACTGGGGTCTATTGGGGGGAAAAGGGGAGGGCCAGTGGGAGGGGAAGGTGGGGAGGGATAGCCTGGGGAGAAATGCCAAATATGGGTGAAGGGGAGAAGAAAAGCAAAGCACACTGCCATGTGTGTACCTACGCAACTGTCTTGCATGCTCTGCTCATGTACCCCAAAACCTATAATCCAATAAAAAATTAAGAAAAAAAAAAAGTAATTATCTTGCTATACAAAAAGTTCTATATTATGGAAATAGTATTTGATTATTTTCATTTAATAACTACATATAAATCTGAAGTGATTTTTTAAGGAAAAATATAGAAAATTATCTACTTTCATGCTTTCATTTGAAAGATCTGGTAGTACGCTAATGAAAGAGCAAATAGCAGAACTGGCATGTAAAGTGAAGGGAAAGCAATATAACCGAGAGAAGAGCAACCACAGAGAAGGTATATATTCCCAATTATAAGGAAGCAGTCTCATTTTAATTTTGGCAGAAGTTATTTGCTATGATTAGTTCAAGGCTAAAGTAACTTTGTTTAGCACTGTGTGAGATCAGGATTCTAGAAAACTGTTACTTGCAGAATTGGTCGGAAGTAGCTGTCTGTACTAGCAGGTATTGAATGCCCTACATGGGTTATTGTTGGAACTGAGATGGGGCATATCCTGTGTTCTGCTGGTCCAGCCAATCTGCATCCAGAATTTAGATGACAGGAGAATTCTGTGCAGGTTTGATGACGATCCTTCCTCTCTAATGAGGATCTTCACAGAGGAAATGTGGTAGGTGTTGGGTCTTAGATGATGGGCACTATTTAGCTAAGCTATTATGGTTGGTGGGCTTTTACTGCAGAGAAAACAAAATCAACAAAGGTAAGAAGATGAGGAAAAACTTGGATATTTGGGGAAAAATATGTTTAGAAATGAAAAAGCTATAATGTTATAAACTAAGAAGATTACCTGTTTGAGTTTGGGAGTTAAGTACTAAAAGCTGTGTAGTGACACAACTCAAAATTGTGATGGTTAGAGGGCCCCTGAAGTAGGCACAGAGAAGGCGGTGGTTTCCATGTGTACCACGTGCACATCCAGATGCCTGATTCTATTCTCCTCACCCTTCCAGATCTCAGAGCTGCAGCTTCAGGGAGAAGTTACAGAGTAGGATAAGATTATCTTTAGTCAACGCCATGTCCTTCCGTTTTGCTCCCACCCTCAGCAGACACACCCATTGTTCTGTGCTGCCTTTCCAGACCCTTTCAATGGTGTGTCCACCTAATTTTGTCCTTACTAGCAGTGCAATGCCTTGGATGTTTGGTTTTGGGAAAAGCTGTCTCACAGAGTGTCTCATGTATGGCAGGCTATCAGGGAGGCAGCTTTGGTTGAGGGGGAGGAGGAACGTGGTCTCCTCTTAGAGCCAACCGTGCGTTCAGGAGAGTGTTGGGCATCTCCCCAGGAGGAAGTCATGGTTATAGTGGGTGGCACATTTCTCTCCATGTCACAGGAAAGAGGCTGTTCATTCCATAGGGTGGAGTTCATCACATGTGTGAACATGACTATTTTTTTGGTCTGTGATGTGCCATCCTCTGAGTCTGATGGTGGGCGGGTGAAGCTAAGAGCCTGGAATGGAACTTGGCACCTTGAAAACTCAATAGTAATTGGTAGCCAGAGTGCATTTTTGTGTTTGAAACCTATTTGATATTTGAGTGATTTGGGAGTATAAGTGTTTTTCAGCTCTGTCTTGACAGACTGAGATGATTAATGATATGTGATGTTTAAGGAGATAAAATGAACAAGGCTAGAATACATGTAGTTTTCCTGACAGGGGACTTTTAGAAGGCATTGGAGAAGCATGAATATGTTTCTTTAAGTGACACCTTGGTGATTTGTCTTTTACCCTGACGGACAAATAAGAGACCTCCCAATCTCCTCATGAGAGCCTTCTCTGGAGAATAAACGGTGCAATAGGCATGCTTGGATTTAGGATACTATTTACTTTTAAATCAAGTGGAGCTTTAGTTTCAGTTATTTCACTGTGAAAACTGAAAAACTGTGTTTGGAAAAGATTTCTTCCCTTCTATTTAAATGTCCTTTTTTTTTTCCTTAAAAGTTAAGCTTATTTTGAAAGAAAAAATATGTTTAAGCCTCATGATAAAGAAATTTCTCTGTAATTCTATGCCTACTTTGCTGGAGATTAAAACCTCTTATTTGCAAGAAAACTTCACTAACCAAGGTAACAATCTTGGTGGAAAGCTTTTGAGGCACCCACGGAGTTAATAATTATTAGCACGCAAGTTTTTTTCAGATGATCATCAGTCATTTTGAGTGTAGCTGGGAAAATGAGCAACATCATCTGTTAAATGAGAGTTTCTCCCAGTTACAAACCGTGCCATTATTCTTAAGTTAGGGAGAATACTAAAATGTCTTATTTTAGTTTGTTGCCTCTGTGTAGAATAAATGAGATTCTTGAGGGGTCCCTTTTCATCAAGTTTCTTGGTGATACTCATTATTCCACTCTCACCCATCAGAAAAAGAGTGTTTCTGTGATAGTTTCCCGGGGAAAGGATAATACTCCTATGGGAAATTTCATGTATTCATCTATTCACACACACACACATGATCAGGTGCTTCTGTTTTGCAAGGCACCATGTTAAGTGTTGGGGGGAATAAAGAGGAAGAAATTAAGTTAGAAGTTGGAGGCTCTGGGTTGAGTTTATACAAAGAGATCACATTTAGCTTTTGTTACTTTACAAAGTCTCATTTCAAATATGTAATCCTTTCCTCCTTGCATATGTATGTATGTTTTACAATCTACATTTTTGTCCTTCGAGATTGAATTGGTAAGAAGATTGAAGATGTCAGTTTCAGGGCCTGCCAGCGTCGCTACTAAAGCTAATTATTTTGCAATGTGCAAATAGTATGATTGGGTTGGGGGAGCAAGGAGAGAAAATGGAAAAGCATCTCAAGATGTGTAGGTATTCTTGGTCATCTCCATATAACTTTTGCCTTTAATTAAAAATCAGATTAACTTCATTTCTGGTATAAAATCAGTCTCTTTTATTGGACAGTTATTGCTAAGTTCTCCAATTTCAACTTATTCTTTTTATAGGCATCACAGTTAGACTGTTGCTAGACGAACGTGTATGAAATAGATTTCTGGCAACTGAAATACCTAGGCCCATTTGGGAGACTATATTTTCAGTATATGTATGTTTCCCCAAGTGTAACACAGACTTCTATATTTAAAATACATAAAAGGCATTACTGAAAGCACATTGTAAAAGTGGAAAGGGGGAAATATTAACACTCTCTTTATTAACTGTAACATCACACAGAATTTCTATTAATAGATAAGAAAAAAATTCCTGCTTTTGGTCCAAAAAAATGAAAAGAACAATAAAATTCAAAAAGAAAAAAATCACCCTTTGATTTTTATCTTTTGTCAACATAAATAACTAGCTTTGCTTTAAAATCCATTCCCTTCTTCCACATGTAAGTTCTCAAGTCTTTAAAAATGCATACAAAATGACAAAACAGTAACAAAAATAATTAACACAATCAATAAATTGCAATTATTGTGTGCTGCAGTTTTTCAAATCGATTCTCTAACACTGTCTCTGGTGGAATAAAAAGCAGATCTTAAGTGGACACATTACATTCAACACAACTTTGCTATTTGAGAAATTAATACTATAAGAGCTACTTTTCTTTTATTTACAAAAGAAAGTGGCTATTCAAGTTTGAGGAAAAGGGTGTCCAGAGAATATTGTCAAATTATTGGCTAAGTTGGCTTTTGCTTCTTTCTGTCTTAATTCAAGTTGCCTCCACAGAGAGGGATGCAGATTTGGGCATGTGCAGTATAGGGAAAGGTTCCTTCCCATATGGCATTAAATCCACTTCCATTTATCCCGTGCCTTTTCTTTCCTTCTGTCCTCTTTTCTTCAAGGTGTTACTTGGAGTGACACCTGGAAAAAAGTGAGTGACTTCAGCAGAGTGAACTGTGCTGGGGGAGGAAGGAGAAACAGGGAACAACCGATGGTCCTTCTTGCCCTTGTCTTTTCAGCCAGGAGAAACTAGCAAAGGAGATCCTCTGAAATCCATTATAAACTTCAAGAAACGTAGTAGTTTGCTGCCAAGGCCAATAACAAGATGTATTGATATATTTTATGTTTCATATTTGACAATTTGGTGAAATAAGTATTTTAAATAATCACATTTTGCTTTTGGTAATGGCTTTCTTCTTAATACACTCCAAAATTTATAGGAGTGGAGCAAAGTCTATGGATGACCAGGATAGATCTTAGGTCTTGGTTGGACCATCTACATGGCCCTAATGAGCTTGCTAAAAGTCTTATAACAGGACAGAGGTGCATAAGACTGGCTTTTATTCCAGACCATGCCTGAGTATGTAGTAAATCCCATGGCAGGAAAAGAGATGACACCCTCACTCCAGGACAAGCTAGCTAATCTGCAATTCCCAAACATCTTAGTGTTCCATTCTAACTATACCAGGAGGAAAAAAGAACACATGATAAGAAATATTTAAAATGATATAAATGCTTTATGTTATGAGGGGGAAAATCAGCAAAAATATTCTTAAAGTACTAATGTCTTATTTTTTCTTTGAGTGAAGATTTGTTGTTGGGACTATTTTATTTATTGGCAATGACAGAAAAAGTACTTAATGAACAAGTAGTTTTCAAGGGCCTAAAGCTTAAATCAGCTTTTCAAGAGCCTAGAAAACAAGTTTGAAAATTTAAATTTCTTTGTTGGCTCCAAATTAAAAACAACGGTATCCTAAAAATTGAATTAATTAATATTAATTTAAATATCTTTAAAATATAAAATTAGTCTACTGCAATTCAACTTGTAAAGTTGTAAATAATTTCATAAATTATTCTAATACATGTGATATATTATGGAGGTGGTGCTTCCAAAGTAAGAAGCACTAGATCTTTCAAAGATCTTAAAATTTGGTGTGTGTCAGGAGACAGGGTTTGGGGATGGCATAGGGTGCAGGGAGGGGAAGTTTTAGGTATGGGAAAAAGTTTTTGAAAACTTTTGGCCAAAATTAAAAGTGATTTTGTTGAACGTGATAATTTTCAAGAGACTCATATGCAATTTCCAAAAATGCTGCTAAAGACCAAATTGTTTCTTTTTGAGCAAAGACCACAACTTAACCTTGAAATGATAAATGGGATTAAATAAAAGTCATGATGTACGACTCAAATAAGTTTCAGAGTTGGCAGTCATCATTCCCCAAGCAACGAGTTAGAAAATCTATTCTTAATGATCATCATAAACATATGTGCAGATGTGCTTTCCTTAAAAGAAAACCCGATACATTGAAATTGAAATTCACAAAATAACTATGTTAAGGAGTTGCTTTATCAAACAATGCTTTGCTTTATAAAAGGGGGTTCTTGAAAATTAAGTCATTTTAATGGAATACACATGCTTGAAGCATTTCTTTAGAGGCCGCTGTCTAATTGGAGGGGGAAGAGATGGGGAGATTAGGGAATCCACAAAGTCCAAGCTGGGGGTGGGGTTGCTTACTCCTGTAATCTCAGAACTTTGGGAAGCTGAAGTGGGTAGATTTCTTGAGCCCAGTGGTTTGAGACCAGCCTGGGCAACATGGCAAAACTCTGTCTCTACAATAAGTACAAAAATTAGCCGGGCCTGGTGATGCACACTTGTAGTTCCAGCTACTCTTGAAGTTGAGGTAGGAAGACCAGCTGAGATTGGGGAGGTCGAAGCTGCAGTGAGCCATGACCACGCCACTGCACTCCAGGCTGGCCGACAGAGTGAGACCCTGTCTCAAAACAAAAACAAAAACAAAACTAAACAACCACCAGAACAAAGAGAAGCACAAAGTCCGAACCCAACATGTTTAAAACTCAACCTGTTACCGTCCAAAGCTGAACCGGCTCCCATCCTTCCTCACATCCTCTACTCATCCTAACCTCTTCGTTGCTTACTTCACTGCAAGGCACTTTTGTTCACTCATAGCCTAAGTCAGAAGACTCTCCCCCCAATCCCAGAAGTTCTCTTTGCTACTTCTTGGACAGTTACCAATTATTTCTATTACCTGTGCCTCTTCCACTTGTTTTAAGTCTTGGAAGGAGATCTTTTTGCTATGTAATTTTATTTCAGCAATCCTTTTTCTATGGAAGGATTTTTGCAATGAATCAGACGCTCCCCCTATTTATTATGCATTTTCCTTTTAGTTTTCTTGTAATGCAGATTATTCAGATTAGGAGCCAAGGCAGAGAGATTAGAGGGAGTGAAGGTTGGGATGTGTGAAGAGGTAAAAGACTGACATTTACTGAGTCCCAGTTACGGTTCTGGCACTCTACTTGGTGCTTCGTATACTTTATCTAGTTTAATTCTTACAACTACTCTTGAGGTAGAAATTGTATTCCCTTTGACCAATGAGCTGGAAACTAAGCCTTAGGGGTTAAGACATGGGCTCAAAGTTGCATTAGCAGTAGGTGGTGAGGTTGGCCTCAGGAGCCAGGCTGGTTTCTCTTCATCACATGGTTGTTCCTTCGCTGTATTCCCTGTCCGAGGAAGCCAGTGCTTAACATTAAGGTCTTTTGATTTCAATTCTAGTTTCCCAATGCCTTTATACAATGATATCCTTTTAATGAGTTAATATGTCTGGCAACAATTAGAACACATGTTTATAATTAGTAAGTGTTCTGTTGATAGAGAAGTCTGTTTTAACATAAGGCATTTTGAAATGACTGTTTGCTTTAATTTGTTAAAATGTTTACTATTTCTTTGTTAAGCACTCTTGCTTCTCCAAAACGGGCCCTAACAACCTCAGAGATTGCAATTCCTTACACATAATGGAATGTCAATGGATTTTCAGTGGAACTTTTAAACATAGGCATTAAATATACGAGGGCACAGCCAATGGTGAGTAGCCTGGAAACTTTCCTTGCAGGGTCATAACACTAAACATCTATATAGAAATGCCCAGATTTATAACTATAGACAATGTTAACAGAGCCAATAACTTAGTAGAATTCACAAAGCATAAATAGAGACAAAAAGTAGATAAATACCAAGAAGTGAGTTAGCCCAAATAAGTGCTCAAAAATTGATTGATTAGATATTTATATTTCGTTTAGGAGCTCTTGTTAAGTGCATTTTAAAAATCACTCACATGGAAGAAAGACCCTTGAATGTTTAAAAAAACTGGAATTAGGGGAAATTTTGCCCCTTTTATGGGTCAGCGAAAAGCTCTTGATTTTGGGAGGCTGAAGGTCTGTACCATCTTTGTCATTAACTCACCACATAAAGGTGAGTGAGTCCCTTGAAAATGTTGATTCCCAATTGCCTTTTGGTAATTAGAAAGGGTTAGACTCACTCTTTGAGGATCCTCCAGCTCTCACATTGCAATGTACACCAAGATTCAAATTCATTGCGACAGTTCTCTTCACCTCATAAAGAAAAAGATAATAATTCACTTCTTTCCATATTCATGAAGATTAATGTCATAACAGTGCTCTGTCTTCACGTTCATTCTCTTTATGAATTGCAACCCCAGAACTTGTGCTATGCTGTATTCATGGAAAAAACAAATGACTTTCATGCATAATGAGGCTCATATCTTGCTAATCTGTCTTGTATAAACTAAGTCCCTTAGGTATAACCATCACTTTTAACTACACATTTGTTTAGATTTTCTGACATGCAGCTGTCGTCATTTCAAAAGAGGCTTCTGCTTTTATCATACTGGAATAAAAACATTGATTTGTTGTTATTACTTTTCCGGAAATGATTCCATCTATTTGCAAAACCACAATTGAACAGAATCACCTTAAATAATATAAATAGGTATCATGAATACAGTAAAAATTCAAGTGTTCCTTAAAACATGCCTTATTTTCTAGTAAATTTATGTTTATATGCCAATTAAGATATGAGATCAAAATTTATTTATAACCCCAGAAAAGAGCTGAGGAATTGTAGCTAGGAGTGCAAACTGCCAAACGTGAGCCCTGACAGGTAAATGCAACCTCCTCCCCCTCCCTCCCATCCTCCCATTCTATTCTCTGTGTTTGATCATGCAGAGCTCCATGGGAGAGGAAATGAAAGCTCTCCAGTCCCAGGCAGCCCTGTCGAGGCTGCTTCACAGGACATTTCTGAGGAGATTTTGTTTGTGAGCCACAAAATTGGATCCATAATAAGATCTGTAATCAGGTCACTGAGAGGAAGACAAAAGCCAGAGACTTGTAGGCGAGACTAAAGTGCCTGAAAATTCTTTATGGAGGAAGGACTTCACGGAGTTGAATGAAACAAGAAGCCGAAGAGTCCCAAGCAAAAAGATTGAGGTACAACTTGGCCTTATTTGATTTTTAAAATAGACCAATACCTGTAATAAAGTTTTGCTTTAGAAAGATCAGCCATTAGCAATTCCATTTCAGTAGGGCTAAAGCTGGGGCTCTCAGGTGAGATTCTGGCTGGGCTTCCTGGTACGGGCTCCACTCTTTTGCTCCCTTAGGGCTACTTCTCATCATAAACTTTTCACATTCTCCCTAACTTCTCTATTTTTCAATATCCTCTTCCATATTGCCCTCTGTGGAGGACAAAGGAACTCTATCTTGGAAGCTAATCTGTCCACCATGTTGACTTCTGACTAATTCTTGTTCCAGGAAGGCCTTTAAAACTTCCAGTTTATCTACTGTTCCTTGTGTAAGAGCAGGCACTGTAAATCTGCCTTTAGGTAAAATAATCTTGACGTTATTATTACCATACTTCAATTGTCCTACAAATCCCTCTGAATCATTCTTTTCCCTATGGTGTATAATCCCTGGGTCTGGGGGGGTAATGGCACATGGATCCATCATCTTGTCTTGTGGCTGCCTGAGACCAGACATGGCTTCTGTTCATAAATCCCTGTTAATTGTTTCTTCCTAAGAAACTGGAGGCCAGAAAGGTCATCTTTCAGTAATTCACCAAAATGACAAACACAAAGGAAAAGAGGAGAGACACCCGTATATGTTCTCTAGGCCTCTTAGAAAACATGGAGTTGTTCCTTTGGCCATGTATATGTGAATCTCTAAGAAAGGTGATATTGTAGACATAAGGGAGTGGGTACTGTTCAAAACGGAATGCCCCACAAATGCTACCATGGCAAAACTGGAAGAGTCTACAGTGTTCCCCAGCATGCTGTTGGCGTTGTAAACAAACAATGACAAGATTCTTGCCAGGAGAATTCATGTGCATATTGAGCACATTAAGCACTCCAAGAAATAAGATACCTTCCTGAAATGAATGCATGAAGGAAATGATCAGAAAAAGAAGGAAGCCAAAGAGAAAGGTACCTGGGTTCAACTGAAGCACCAGCCTGCTCCACCCAGAGAAACGCACTTTGTAAGAACCAGTAGGAAGGAGCCTGGGCTGCCGGAACCTATTCCCTATGAATTCATGGCATAGTAGGTGTAAAAAAAAACCCAATAATAAAAGACCTCTGGACTGCAAAAATGTTTTTCTTCATTAAGTAGAAATGTGATCTTCCCTCCCTCAAATAAATATTTAAAGCAAATTTTAACTCATTAATGTCTTTACCATTCAAATGTAATATATTTCTCACTGAAAGATGTGAGGTGGCTTATTGTGCAACAAATTACTCAATTGGTTAGAAAATGGCCAGATATTATTTGTAAAATCTTCATACTGGTTTGAAGATAGTCCCTCTTGGGACTAAATCATCATGGAAGAAATAAAGTAATTTACAAAAACAAAACAAAACAAAACAAAACACCTAAAAACAAAACAATCCCTTTTTTTTCAGGGATTTTCTTTGGCCCCTCAGGTTCTTTCGTTGACCCCTCAGCTTCCTCAGACTTTTGGGGGTAGGTGTGCTTAGATCTAGCCACTGCAGAATACCCTCCATGAACATTAGTAATATTTCACATTTTTTCAAAGACCTCTTTATCATTTTGCTTTAAGATTCTGACTATACACCAGCCATGTTACTTAACAAAGAACCTATTGCACCTGAATTGTTTCCCCATGAAGATGAATGCAGTATGCAGTTTGTGGAGCAGAAGAAAAAGGCCCCTCGAAACTGAGCTCAAGAAGCTGTCTTAGGATATTTCTCTGACCTCTTCAGGGATAGTAATAGAGCTACATTTATTAAGGTACTTATGGTATTCTAGTCAACATTATATTAATGCATCAAGTTGCTGAAAACTTACAATGGCCTCATGAGAGAAGTACTATTATAGTTTTCATTTTATAGATGGGGAAGCTGGGGTACAGAGAGGATAGACCAAACTCACATAGCTTGTAAGGGGTAGGGCCTGGCTTTCCAACTATGCTGGTTTAAAACCTTTTATCTTCCTCTGCCACTTGGCTGCTAGACTTAACTCTTGATTTTGGCCTGGTGTCACCTGACTTGTCATTGGAAACTCTTCTCAGTTTTGGTGACTTAGCTTTCAAGTGAACCACTTGGCTTATGGATTCCATGTCCATTTGGATTTGTTTTCAGATTATTTTCTTGGCTTGGTGATATAGCATTCCCCATAGCTAAAATTAAACTTGACCCCTTTTTTCCTTTTTCCTCCCTTAGCTCCATATTATTTTCTGGCCCAACTGTATAAGGGAGAAAGTTTGGATAGGATCCATTTTTTCCCACCTTCTAGGTCACAATGCTGGCAGTAACATGATTTCAGAGTTGGGTCAAGTGATTTGGCTTCAGTGTTGAGCCAAATGACTTAGGATTGACAATTGAGTTCTAGTTTTAGAGCCTGTCTACCTGACTGAAGGCACCATGAGGACATGTACCGTTTCAGTTTTGTTTATATCCCCAGCACTGGCATGGTACTTGGCACATACTGAGCACTCAATACATATTTATTGAATGAAGATGTGAATTAATGACTGAAGAGGAGGAGGCAGTGGTATTGGGTAGACTCTAGAGTGATGTGTCAAAGTAAGGCCACTTAGATGCTTAGACTTGGTGCCTTATCTACCAGGTGCCAGGTCTGCTAGATAAATCCACAAAAGCCAGGAAAAGCCTCACTGGATGCTGGAGCTAAGACCCTGGATATACTTCCTGCTCCCAGTGTGGTCTGATGTAACTGAGAGCAAAGTGGTTAGCAGGTAGACTTGGCAGTGAGCTAAAAAGACAAAGTTAGGGGAACTGGTCAAAATTCCCTAGTCTGCCATTCCTGGAAGCAGAAGTCTGAGACAGGTCTCTTGTAGCTGGGTTTTTTTTTTGAGACAAAGTCTTGCTCTGTCACCAGAGTGCAGTGGCACGATCTCGGCTCACTGCAACCTCCGCCTCCTGGGTTCAAGTAATTCTCCTGCCTCAGCCTCCCGGGTAGTTGGAACTACAGGTGCATGCCACCATGCCCAGCTAATTTTTTTTTTTGTATTTTTTTTTAGTAGAGACAGAGTGTCACCATGTTGGCCAGAATGGTCTCGATCTCTTGACCTCCCAATCCGCCTGCCTCGGCCTCCCAAAGTGCTGGGTTTACAGGCTTGAGCCACCATGCCTGGCCTGCACTGTTGACTGAGGTTGTTGGGCATCTTCCTTAACCAGCCTCTATCATCATGCTATTGAAAACCCTCATTGGTATCACTTACTGCCTTCTGTGGCCTCTCACACTCTCACTAGAGATCATGTCTCTGTTAGTCCATTCTCACACTGCTATGAAGACACAACTGAAACTGGGTAATTTATGAAAAAAAGAGGTTTAATTGACTCACAGTTCCACAGGCTGCACAGGAAGTATGTCTTGGGAGGCCTCAGGAAACTTACAATCACGGCAGAAGGTGAAGGGGAAGCCAGCACACTGTCTTACATGGCAGGAGCAGGAGGAATAGATGGAAGGGAGAAGTGCTGCACACTTTTAAACAACAGGATCTCATGATAACTCACTATCATGAGAATAGCAAGGGGGAAATACGCTCCCATGATCCAGTCACTTCCCACCAGGTCCCTTCCCAACATTGGGGATAACACTTCAACATGAGATTTGGGTGGGGACACAGAGCCAAACCATATAAATGTCTTATTTTATATCTGTATCCTTTGTGCCTAGCAAAGTGCCTGGCATCGAGTTGATAAGAAATGCTTATTAAATGAATGAATGCATGGGAGACATACGACTTGGACACGTACTGATAGGGTCAACAGGGAAAGTGCTAGGCATTGTGTATCTCTGACATCAACTTTTTTTTTTTAACATGCAAACATATCATAATTTCTATTTTTAATCTATTCTCAATTTTACATTTTCTAAATTGAGTTCTCAGACTTTCTATTTTATTCTTGTATTTCATTATGGGTATATTTTGTGCTTGAATAAAGCAGGCATTAAAGATATTGAGAATTTTAACTACAAATTTTTTAATGACTAGGGAACAATTTGCATTTTGCCCTTAGAAATACAAATCCTGGGGGGGACTCAAGATGGCGCTGTGAGAACAACCCAGGATTGGAGCCCACGTTGAATTTGCAAACGGTGAGTCAGTGCTGCATTTCCAGACTGATCTTTGTTGCCCACAGAACGGGGAAACTCCCAAGTATAAAAAGACACGGGACGCCAGGCAGTAGGTCTGCCTGGCGAAGCCGGCAGCCGGGGCGGCGGCGGCCGGCCCTACCCAGCAATCCCCACAGGGCGCGCTTGTCCGGGTGCCTTGTTGAACCCGGCAACCTGAGACTTGAGAGGGCTGGACTTGAGACTGAACGAGACTTGCACAGTAGCCCAGCCCAGGGGATTGCAGGGACAGATCGTTTGGGATACCCAGTGGGACGAACAAAACCGTGATTTCAAACTATCCCGGGCAGACGGTCCGAGACGCTCTGTGGGGGAGGGGCGTCCACCACTACGGAGGCAACCTGCCCCAACTGATATACACGCCCACTGCTGAGGCAGCCAGCCGTTGCCAAGGCAACATGCTACAACGAAGAGACTCCGCCACAGGGCGTGGCAGAGACCACAGCAGAGCCGGCAGGAACAGCGCGAATCACACAACAGCTGAGCGGAGCCTCGGCAGCCAAACAGTGGCTAGTCTGCCTTTGAGCTGGGCAGGACACCTGATCGGACATCCAAAAATAAAGCCCAAACCCCTCAACACAGAGCATTTGAGAAAAAAAAAAAAGGGTTGTTTAATGAGCTGTGTTGCAGCAGAATCAAACATAGCAGCCTAACAGCCCTGAATGAACAACAGAGTGCACAGCTCAGCAATTAAACCCCTATAAAGTACAAACTGTCTCCTCAAGCAGCTCCCTGACCCCTCTATATCCAAAAGACTGTCATTAGGCAGGCATCATCCTGGGACAAAGAGAGCAGAAAAAGAAACTGGTAGCATCCCTCGCTGTGCCACGGCTACTAGAGGTGCACCCCAGACAAGCAGGGTCTGGAGCGGACCTCAACAGTCGTACAGCGAAGGGGCTAGACTGGTAGAAGGAAAACCAAGCAACAGAAATACTTCATCATCAACATTCTGGGTGTCCACTCAGAGACCCAAACGAAAAGTCAGCAACTACGCAGACGACCAGCGGACAAACCCACAAAGATGGGAAGAAACCAGCGCAAAAAGGAGGAAAACACCCGAAACCAGAACACATCGCCTCCTAGAAAGGACCAAGACTCCTCACCAGCAAGGGAACAAAGCTGGACGGAGAATGACTGTGACGAAATGACGGAATTAGACTTCAGAAGATGGATAATGAGAAACTTTTGTGAGCTAAAAGATCATGTATTAAATCAATGCAAAGAAACTAAGAACCTTGAAAAAAGATTCGAGGAAATGATAACAAGAATGGATACCTTAGAGAGGAATATGAATGAATTAAAGGAGCTGAAAAACACAATACGAGAACTTCGCGAAGCAAACGCAAGTTTCAATAGCCGAATTGACCAAGCAGAAGAAAGAATATCTGAAGTCGAAGACCAACTCAATGAAATAAAACGAGAAACCAAGATCAGAGAAAAAAGCGCAAAAAGGAAAGAACAAAGTCTCCAAGAAATGTGGGACTATGTGAAAAGACCTAACCTACGTTTGATAGGTGCACCAGAAGGGGATGAAGAGAATGAATCCCAGCTGGAAAATACTCTTCAGGACATCATCCAGGAAAATTTCCCCCACCTAGCAAGACAAGCCAACACTCAATTGCAGGAAATACAGAGAACACCACAAAGATATTCCGCAAGAAGAGCAACCCCAAGGCACATAATCATCAGATTCAACAGGGTTGAAATAAAGGAGAGAATACTAAGGGCAGCTAGAGAGAAAGGTCGGGTCACCCACAAAGGGAAGCCCATCAGACTCACAGCAGATCTCTCGGCAGAAACACTGCAAGCCAGAAGAGAGTGGGGGCCAATATTCAACATTCTTAAAGAAAAGAACTTTCAACCCAGAATTTCATATCCAGCCAAACTGAGCTTCAGAAGTGAAGGAAGAATAAAATCCTTTGCGAACAAGCAAGTACTCAGAGATTTTGTCACCACCAGGCCTGCTTTACAAGAGCTCCTAAAAGAGGCACTACACATAGAAAGGATCAATCAGTACCAGCCATTCCAAAATCACACTGAATGCTAAAGAGCTTCAACATAATGAAGAATCTACAACAACTAACAGGCAAAACAGCCACTTAGAATCAAAATGGCAGTATCAAATTCACACATAACAATATTAACCCTAAATGTAAATGGACTAAATGCACCAATCAAAAGACACAGACTGGCAAATTGGATAAAAATCCAAAACCCATCAGTGTGCTGTATCCAGGAAACCCATCTCACATGCAAGGATACACAAAGGCTCAAAATAAAGGGATGGAGGAAGATTTACCAAGCTAATGGAAAGCAAAAAAAAGCAGGAGTTGCAATTCTCATCTCTGATAAAATAGACTTTAAAGCAACAAAGATCAAAAGAGACAAAGAAGGCCATTACATAATGGTAAAAGGATCGATACAACAAGAAGAGCTAACGATCCTAAACATATATGGACCCAACACAGGAGCACCCAGATACATAAGGCAAGTTCTTAATGACTTACAGAAGGACTTAGACTCCCACACAATAATAGTGGGAGACTTTAACACTCCACTGTCAATACTAGACAGATCAACCAGACAGAAAATCAACAAGGATACCCAGGGCTTGAACTCAGACCTGGAGCAAGCAAACCTGATAGACATTTACAGAACTCTCCACCCCAAATCCACAGAATACACATTCTTCTCAGCACCACATCACACCTACTCTAAAATTGACCACATAATTGGAAGTAAAGCACTGCTCAACAAATTCAAAACAACTGAAATCATAACAAACAGCCTCTCAGACCATAGTGCAATCAAGTTAGAACTCAGAATTCAGAAACCGACCCAGAACCGCACAGCTTCATGGAAACTGAACAACTGGCTCTTGAATGTTGACTGGGTAAACAACGAAATGAAGGCAGAAATAAAGAAGTTCTTCGAAACCAATGAGAATGAAGACACAACGTGCCAGAACCTCTGGGACACATTTAAAGCAGTCTCTAGAGGAAAGTATATAGCAATAAGTGCCCATATGAGGAGAATGGAGAGATCCAAAATTGACACCCTATCGTCAAAATTGAAAGAGCTAGAGGAGCAAGATCAAAAAAACTCAAAACCCAGCAGAAGACAAGAAATTACTAAGATCAGAGCTGAGCTGAAGGAGATTGAGACACGAAAAACCCTTCAAAAAATCAATAAATCCAAGAGCTGGTTTTTTGAAAAGATCAACAAAATAGACAGACCACTAGCCAGATTGATTAAAAATAAAAGAGAGAACAACCAAATAGATGCAATAAAAAATGATAAAGGGGAAATCACCACAGATTCCACAGAAATTCAAACCATCATGAGAGAATATTACAAACAACTCTATGCACATAAACTAGTAAACCTGGAAGAAATGGATAAATTCCTGGACTCCTGTGTCCTCCCAAGCCTAAACCAGGAGGAAGCTGAAACTATGAATAGACCAATAACAAGGTCTGAAGTTGAGGCAGCAATTAAGAGCCTACCTCACAAAAAAAGCCCAGGTCCAGATGGGTTCACAGCCAAATTCTACCAGACACACAAGGAGGAGCTGGTACCATTCCTTCTAAAACTATTTCAAACAACCCAAAAAGAGGGAATCCTTCCCAAATCATTTTATGAGACCAACATCATCCTGATACCAAAACCCGGCAGAGACCCAACGAGAAAAGAAAACTTCAGGCCAATATCCATGATGAACGTAGATGCAAAAATCTTCAATAAAATATTGGCAAGCCGATTGCAACAGCAAATCAAAAAACTTATTCATCATCATCAAGTAGGATTCATCCCGGGGATGCAAGGCTGGTTCAACATACGCAAGTCTATCAATGTAATTCACCACATAAACAGAACCAAAAACAAAAACCACATGATTATCTCAATTGACGCAGAGAAGGCATTTGACAAAATTCAACAGCCCTTTATGCTAAAAACCCTCAATAAACTCGGTATCGATGGAACGTATCTCAAAGTAATAAAAGCTATTTATGACAAACCAACAGCCAATATCATACTGAATGGGCAAAAACTGGAAGCATTCCCTTTGAAATCTGGTACTAGACAAGGATGCCCTCTCTCACCACTCCTATTCAATATAGTACTGGAAGTTCTAGCCAGAGCAATCAGGCAAGAAAAAGAAATAAAGCGTATTCAAATAGGAAAGGTGGAAGCCAAATTGTCTCTATTTGCAGACGACATGATAGTATACCTAGAAGACCCCATCGCCTCAGCCCAAAAACTCCTGAAACTGATAAACAACTTCAGCAAAGTCTCAGGATATAAAATCAATGTGCAAAAATCACAAGCATTCGTCTACACCAATAACAGACTTAAAGAAAGCCAAATCAAGAGCGAACTGCCATTCGCAATTGCTACAAAAAGAATAAAATACCTTGGAATACAACTCACAAGGAACGTAAGGGACCTCTTCAAGGAGAACTACAAACCACTGCTCAACGAAATCAGAGAGGACACAAACAGATGGAGAAACATTCCATGTTCATGGTTAGGAAGAATTAATATCGTGAAAATGGCTATACTGCCCAAAGTAATTTACAGAATCAACGCTATCCCCATCAAGCTACCATTGACCTTCTTCACAGAACTGGAAAAAACCACCATGAACTTCATATGGAACCAAAAGAGAGCCCACATAGCCAAGTCAATTCTAAGCAAAAAGAACACAGCGGGGGGCATCACACTACCGGATTTCAAACTATACTACAAGGCTACAGTAATCAAAACAGCATGGTACTGGTACCAAAACAGAGATATAGACCAATGGTACAAAACAGAGGCACCGGAGGCAACACAATATACATACAACTATACAATCTTTGATAAACCTGACAAAAACAAGCAAGGGGGCAAGGATTCCATGTTTAACAAATGGTGTTGGGAAAACTGGCTAGCCATGTGCAGAAAGCAGAAACTGGACCCCTTCCTGACACCTTACACTAAAATTAACTCCAGATGGATTAAAGACTTAAACATAAGACCTGGCACCATAAAAACCCTAGAAGGAAATCTAGGCAAAACTATCCAGTACATAGGAGTAGGCAAGGACTTCATGAACAAAACACCAAAAGCATTGGCAACAAAAGCCAAAATAGACAAATGGGACCTAATGAAACTCCACAGCTTCTGAACGGCAAAAGAAACCGTCATTAGAGTGGATCGGCAACCAACAGAATGGGAAAAAATTTTCGCAGTCTACCCATCTGACAAAGGGCTGATATCCAGAATTTACAAACAACTCAAGCAGATTTACAGGAAAAAAACAAACAAGCCCATTCAAAAGTGGGCAAAGGATATGAACAGATACTTTACGAAAGAAGACATATATGAGGCCAACAATCATATGAAAAAATGCTCATCGTCACTGGTCATCAGAGAGATGCAAATCAAAACCACATTGAGATACCATCTCACGCCAGTTAGAATGGCGAACATTAAAAAATCTGGAGACAACAGATGCTGGAGAGGATGTGGAGAAATAGGAACACTTTTACACTGTTGGTGGGAGTGTAAATTAGTTCAACCATTGTGGAAGACAGTGTGGCGATTCCTCAAGGCCTTAGAAATAGAAATTCCATTTGACCCAGCAATCCCATTACTGGGTATATATCCAAAAGACTATAAATCGTTCTACTATAAGGACACATGTACACGAATGTTCATTGCAGCACTGTTTACAATAGCAAAGACCTGGAATCAACCCAAATGCCCATTGATAATAGACTGGATTGGAAAAATGTGGCACATATACACCATGGAATATTATGCAGCAATCAGAAATGATGAGTTCGTGTCGTTTGTAGGGACATGGATGAATCTGGAAAACATCATCCTCAGCAAACTGACACAAGAGCAGAAAATGAAACACCGCATATTCTCACTCATAGGTGGGTGATGAAAAATGAGAACACATGGACACAGAAAGGGGAGTACTAAACACTGGGGTCTATTGGGGGGAAAAGGGGAGGGCCAGTGGGAGGGGGAGGTGGGGAGGGATAGCCTGGGGAGAAATGCCAAATGTGGGTGAAGGGGAGAAGAAAAGCAAAGCACACTGCCATGTGTGTACCTACGCAACTGTCTTGCATGCTCTGCTCATGTACCCCAAAACCTATAATCCAATAAAAAATTAAAAAAAAAAAAGAAATACAAATCCTGAGAGTAAACCTTGAGTGAGTAAGTAGAATTGATCATCTTGATGCTTCCAAAAATAAAAAATTAAAAGAAGTTTGAGCCTTATTTCTTTGACTTATGATGTTGAAATTATCACTCAAAATATTAACTTGTGTTATTTCCATTGTTGTTCATGTGGCTTGAGCAACTCAAGCAACATAACAAAGATAATATATTGTTTTTATAACATTTTATATTTTTTCAGTTAATTCAGCCTGAATAATGAATTTGGATGATTAAATTTGCATGCCTGACTATGAGGCCCACTCTTGAATATGAAAAATACCGAGGGACAGGAATAGCAGAGATAGTTAAAATGACCTCCAAATATACACTTCTGATTTCAATAATTTATCGCAGTATCTCACACTAAGCTTTCTTAGTGATAGCTAAGCAGAATCAACTGACTTGAGTGCCAGCTTCTCTCGTCCCCATTCGCCCTCTCACAGAAGTCCTGACCTGCAGCGCAGTGGCCACAGGTTGGCAGTGGGAGTTACAACAGGAAGCACAGATTTGAGTTCACAAATTTCCCAGTCAGCTCCTGGAATAACTGAGAGTCAGCTGTGACAAATCTGGCTTTTATCTCAGAGACAAATAATGCTGGGCATCAACTCTGTATTTGTTTTCTCTCTCAAAACCAGCCCCCCTCCCACTATAATATTTCATTTTCATTACTTTAAAAATAATCAAATAAAAATAATCCTTTATTTTTTCTGGCCCCAAATAGCTTGCCCTTTATTCAGAGAAGTGAAAATCTTAAGAGCAGTTTTGCAAATGAACAAATAGAGCATACTTTTTTGGATTTAACTGTGACACCTGTGATGAATATATTTATCTTTTTTTCTGACTTTTGTTTTGCATTTAAGAAATGAAAGAACTGTTTCTGATTCATTACTTGCAAATACACTGGAGATTTACTGCTCTGTCAGGATAAATTATTTTAAGTAATGAGTATTTGCAAATGTTACTTTCCTCTTTCCTTCCATGGAAGAGGAACCTATGAAACTGGGCCTCTGGTTCTGCTGAATGACGAGTGGGAAGACAAATCGTAGTAGCCAAGATGTAAACAGGACAGATTACATTAGAAAGGATGAGGGAGGAGAAGGGAGGACAGGAGATTCAAGGGCAGAGATGCAGGAAGGAGACTGAAATATGGGGAGGGGGAGAGGATGATGAAGAGTTGCTGATAGTGAGAGACTTTGGATGCATCATGTGCTGAGGCTGGACTCCAGGAAGCCCAGTTTTATTCAGGTTACGCTACTAGACATAGATGGTTCAGCAGTTATAAGAGTATGTCCATTCTCACTATAAATATAAACAAAATTTTCATGATTTTTTCACTCATGTCTTTAGTGTATTTTTGCATTATTTTTTATTCTCTTGAGCAACTCAAGGAACTTAAACATCAATGATAGATATATTGTTTTTATAACATACAATTCTATTGAGGGTAAAATTTAATTTTTTTTTTTTTGAGACGGAGTTTCACTCTTGTTACCCAGGCTGGAGTGCAATGGCACTATCTCGGCTCACCGGAACCTCCGCCTCCCGGGTTCAGGCAATTCTCCTGCCTCAGCCTCCCGAGTAGCTGGGATTACAGGCACGTGCCACCATGCCCAGCTAATTTTTTGTATTTTTAATAGAGACGGGGTTTCACCATGTTGACCAGGATGGTCTTGATCTCTTGACCTGGTGATCTACCCGCCTTGGCCTCCCAAAGTGCTGGGATTACAGGCTTGAGCCACCGCGCCCGGCCCCAATTTAATTTTTATAGTCTGGCATTGGAGTGGCTTCTCTCAGGAACTGTATACTTTCTCCTTTAACATATTTATAGATTTATAAGTTTTTAAAAGTTGAAAAAGCATTATTAAAAAAATCAGCTAAGTCCTAATCTATACTCTGAAGGTACTATTACACAATAACATTAACATAATTTTAATACTACTCAAATGTGAATATCTTTTCCTTTTCCTTTTTTTAAAAAAACAGATTTTAGGGTATTTTTGCACTGGTTTCTAATATAATTTAAAAAGTCTGTTTTCATCTTAGTTTTAAATTCATCTCTCATTGTCATTAATTTTGTTTGGGTAGGGGAGGGTACTTTTGCTCTTGCTACTGCTTAACTTATTACATTCTGTAGGTTTCTATGCAATAAAGCTTTTATCTAGAGTATAGCATAGGGCTTTGTGCTCAGCATAATAAATGTTAGTGGACTCACAGAGTTCCCTAACTACTTCTAGGGGACAATGGGTATGGTAGCTTTTCATATGTCAACTTGGTGAGGCTGAATTATAGTCTCTAGTTATTTAAACACTAATTTACGTACCACCATGAAGGGATTTTGCACATTAAAGCCCCTAATAAGTTGACTTTAAATTAATCAAGAGACTATCCTGGGTGACCTAGTTAGGTGAGCCCTGTCAAAGAGGCCATCCCTTGTGCTTAGAGACTGCAAATGGGTCTAGGTTCACAATTCCTCTCCCCTACTCTGAATCATGGGGTTCTAGTCTGCTTGTTACTTCCCCTACCTGTTGGTCAACAAGTCTCAGTTGTGCCTGTGGAGTTCCAATCCACTTATGATCTTTCCTTCCAACTTGCCTGTGGAAGGAGCTTCAGCCTGTGCCCTGGGTAACTGCTTTCTCATTGCTTCTCTTTCTAAGTGTCTGGCCTATAAAATTCTATAAACTTTAGACTTGTTTGACCACCCTCATGATTGGGTAAATCAATTCTTTGCAACAAATACATATACATGCGCGCGTGCACACACACACCCCTCCTACTGGTTCTGCTTGTGTGGTTGAACCCTGACTTACAGACTAGGTATCTGATTCCTTCTGTTTTCTCCCCAGAGGTTCTCATTAAGTTTAGTTCTCAGTAAACTTAACCGAGAGTGAATGATTTCCGGAATCCTCAAGGTCTAAAATGCAGTCTACCTGCCTGAAGTAGAATTTTAATGAATTTATAGGCTTTGGCCAAACTAGCATACCTTGAGACTTCATTGTTCCCTTTTTCATTTTAAATGTTTTCCTCCTCCTTTTGACAAAAGGAAAACAGCTAAAGGTTTTGAACATATTTGTCTTAGTTTCCCTCTCATGTGAGCAAGGAGACTGTGTCCCTAGAAGGGGCTGTTCCTGTTGGAGCTCCAAACGGCTCCATCTCAGTCAGTGAAAGTTGCCTGGGGGTCAAGAGCTGATCTTAATCTGAGGGAACTGGGCCAGAAGGGTCTGTCATGTACTCCCATCTTTAGTGGGAAGTCAACATTTCTCCAGCCCCCTCACTTGTCCTGTTAAGGAATTAAAGATAAAGGGCAAATAATAGAGTCACTAAATAGGTAGTATGGAAAGTAAGAAATGTAGCTTTTAACTGGAGGAATGGAGAAATTGGAAATAGTAACAATATCTTTCTGTCCATCTACTTTCTTTCCTTCCTTCCTCTTTTCCTCCCTGCCTGTTTCTCCTTTCCTTTTCCTTCCTTCCCTCCTTCCCTCCTTCCCTCCTTCCCTCCTTCCCTCCTTCCTTCCCTCCCTCCCTCCCTCCCTCCCTCCCTCCCTCCCTCCCTCCCTCCCTCCTTCCTTCCTTCCTTCCTTCCTTCCTTCCTTCCTTCCTTCCTTCCTTTTCTCCCTCTAATCTTTTGCCCTCCATGCAGCAGTTGTGGTGAGGTCAGTTGTGATAAGACGGACTGTAAAATACTTCTCAATATGAGTTTATCAGAAACTTGGAAGGCCAAGCAATGTGTGGTCAGGGGGCAGGTTGAGTTGGTTGGGGATTGATTGACATGTGAGGGGAAAAGACGCAGGAAGTGGACAGTTTGATCCTTCTTTGATCAGTGGCTGGGCGAAAGATATTTGCTTATGTTTATTTCTGCCTATTTCTATCTTGGGAAGCAGATGCTGGGAATACCCAAACCTGGAGGCACCCTTGGGAGGAAGGAAGACCACAGTGGGACCCACATGGAAGGTGGAAAAATCTGGTCATCATCCAGACCTGTGTCAAAAGGCAATAGAGATCCTAAGCCTCATAGCTGGCTCCCACTCAGTTCATTCGGGTGGAATGCAGGCAGACTCAGGCACCAGGACCCAGAGCACATTTTCCTGGAGTGTCTTCTTGCTTGGATCTCTAGGAGAATAGTGGATGGGTGAACTGTCCACGGTGCTGGAGGAAGTGGCTGGCTATGGTCACAACAGACGGGTGGTCTTGGATTTAGGGACTTAGGATCCTGTCTGTCTCTTGGTTGCACGACTAAGGGAAACGTGTTTTAGTTCTGGCAGATTGGCTGGGACAACAGGAAAGCCACTTCCAAGATGTCTTATTTTACTTAGCCCTAATACTACTGCATTTACTTTATAGAAGCAAAGTAAATAGAGAAATAAGAGGTATAGAAGATTACGTAGACTTCTTTTGGGGGGGCCCATTTAGTTTGGCTTGTGGTGAAGAATAATTCTGAGGAACAATCTGCTGGAGAGATTTCAGAGAGATTAAGGGGATTATTAAAATATTATTCCTTGGATATAGCAGAGGTTTGTAATACTTTTAAATCACTGTCAAGAAAACAAAGAGATGCGTTACTAGGTAGTGTTGTATGGAATACATAGAGCAGGATGTTTTAATATTAATCTCTGTTTTAACTCCAGGAACACCAAATGATGAAGCAATTGTATTATGCACCCAAAAATTATAGTTTATCATAAAAGGGTCACATGCTTCACTACCTTACAAGAGAAATTTTATTTGAATTATAAGGCATTTCTAAACCTCATGAGTGACTGGTAGGAGGTGTAGTCTTTTGTAACACAAAGGGCTGCTGACTAGAATTACAGTTCCCAGTAACAGGAGTGTAAGTGAAATAATTTTGTTTCAACAGTCATATCCTCAGGGCAAATGGGTCATAGGAAGTGATTAAATTGAAAACATGAACCCAGTAATAATCACTATATATGCATCCCCTGTGGATGACCTCCCTTTTTTTCCTCTCAGAACTTTAGCATTCTCTGACATTTACCATTGTATAAAGATATACTGATAACAATAATAAGGTGATTGAATATGCCATTAGATTTTTTTCACTATAAAAGTATTCTCAGCACAGGAAACTGCATATTGATATTCCTTTCTAAATTGAAATATTATACAGAGGGCAAAAGGATTTAGATAGATATAGCAAATAATTTGATGGCAAGAAAAATACCATACATCAGCAACAATGAACTTTTGTAGTAAAAATACAAGTACGGTAATAATAAAAACAATGCTTTGCAAAGTTACAGGGCATATATTTGAATCAGAACAGCTCTTCAAATGGAAAATAATGGAAACGTTATGAATGTTTATTTAAAGTAGTTATTCTGACCCGATAATCCTGAACAATTGGCAAAAATTGGAATTTATGCTTTAGCTCATAAAAAGAAGGTTCGACTTCGGAAAATTATGTACATCTTCAGAGCAATATGACTCTCTGAAGGCTGCTTATTTCTAGTGTACTTTTGTAGTTCCTTCAGCTTGGGCCACAATGGCGCTCTGTATTTTTAATGCTAGGTTTAATCCCAACATTGTCTGCTCTCTGTTGTACCCTCCTTTTGGCTGGGTGAGGAGGAACACCTCTGACAGATGTCGCTAGCTGATTTGTGTACATTTCACTGTGCTAACAGTTGCCTACAGCCTTTGTGTACATTTCAGGGCCAACACAGCTGTTGACTAGGGACAAGAGCTGGGAGCTAGGCATGGATGGAGACACAGATACAGAGGTAAGCACAGCAGGCAGCTAATCTGGAAATGGCTATTCAGATGCCTGGAGAAACCAAAGGCATGAGATAAATCAGAATCAAGCTCCAGTGATGGAATAGAAAGAGAGCAGAGCTGTGCTAGGGTAAGAGGGTGGTGAAAGCCAGTCAGAAAACTGCCACTAGGAACCCCCTGTCCCCCACCAGACAAATTCTTGCATACTGTAGAAGGGAGAGGTTGCTTAATTCAAGATGTTTGTTGTATAAATGAATGAATGAATGAATGAATGGCTTATCATCTCCTGCTCATTCCATTTAGGCGTTTCCAAACTTCTGATCTAAGCGCTCATCCTTTGTCTTTCCCTCAGGTGTTCACCTCTGCTTCCTGGATTGAAATTTATGATACCATATGTATGGCTCCCAGAACTTGTTCTTCAGAACTTATTTCTCTCTTTTGAACTTCAGATCTGAATTTCCAATTGTTTGTTGTATGTCCTAAAATTTCTTCCAATTCATCACTTCCAAGAGGGAATTAATTTCCTTCCTCAAATCTGATCTTCCTTTTCCTTTGTTCTGTATCTTAGATTTCATGATCCCGCCTTTCCTTGATTAACTCAACCTAGAAATGTTGTTATCTCCCTCACTTCTTGCATCCGGTTAGTAAGAAATCATGATTCATTTTGCCTCTTCAAGATTTCTTGACTCATTCCCTCTTTGTCCTTCCCATGGATAATGCCCTAGTTCAGAACCTTATTATCTGTACATTGTTATTTGAATTATTTCCTGAAATACCTATGGCCATGTCATTCCCCACTTGAAGTGCTCAGCAGAGCTACACGAGGATGCTTGCCTACCAATTCTCTGCAAAGTCCAAAAGAACCTACTCTCTTAGGGTGAGGCAGGACTCGCATTTGACAATGTTTTACAAAACTTACTACTGCAAAATCCTTTTAAAAGTTCAATATATTTTAGAGATGGGTGCTTCTGACTTGATTTAGCCTGACCTAATTGTCTTGGTTAAAGCTATTAATATGCTAGAAGGAATTCCTTCAGGTCCCTTCCTTCCCATAATGAACTTTTTAAGGGCAACATTCAGAATCAAGGTCAGCACACAAAGGCATCACTTGCCTTATGGTATCAGTTAGAGGTTTTAAATCAATCTGACTCTGGTTTGAAAAGTTTTTTTTTTTTTTTTAATGTAAAAACTAGCCATAGCTAATTTCAGTTAAAAAAAAATTACAGTACATATAATACAGGAAACCTAACGACATTTCCCTTCTCAAAGCAGTACCCAATGGATGGCCGTAAATGTCCAAAGTGGTGGTCCTAAGGCACTGGGCACAACAGAAGGGGTTTCTGGACCATCAACGAGCTGTTTTCTGCCTTATGATATGTGACACTTTGTCTTCTTTTCTCCAGTACCACCTTGGTTTCTTTTTCTTTTCTGTTTTTTTGGTTTGAGTTGGAGTGTCACTCTGTCACCCATACTGGAGTGCAGTGGCGTAATCTCAGCTCACTGCAACCTCTGCCTTCCAGGTTCAGGCAATTTTCATGCCTCAGCTTCCTGAGTAGCTGGGATTACAGGTGCATGCCACCACACCTGGCTAATTTTGTTTTTGTTTTTTTTATTTTCACCATGTTGGCCAGGCTGGTCTTGAACTCCTGACCTCAAGTGATTCACCTGCCTTGACCTCCCAAAGTGCTGGGATAGGGGTGTGAGCCACCATGCCCAGCTGGATTCTTTCTCTTTAGTGACATTTTCTCCCTTTTGGACTATTTAGCTCAGGTTAGCTTTTAAACTGTGTTTGTCTCAGTGAATTAAAACATTGAATTATATTGACTAGGGCTACTGACTTAAGTGAATATTATTATATTCTAATTTTAAGAATACTGTATATACATACACACACAATAGATTCTGTCAATTCAGCCAGGCACCTAATCCTCTAATTGACAAGCATTACAAAATGTATGCTTTGTGCCTAGTAAAGAGTAGGCATAGTTTTTTTTTTTTAATGAAAGCATATTTGGTTTTGATAAGGTGCTTATTTTCTTTAATAATTGGAAATAGAAACTTAAGAGTAGTAAAGAAACTGATTTAAAACAAGAAAAGAGGTAGAAGCGAGGTTAATTCCCTGTTGTGGAACTTGGTTTCAGGTGCCCAGGCACAGGGAAGCAGAAATGTTTTTGTTTTCTGCAAGTGCTTGAGAGTCCCTTGGCAAAGTGGGATTGAAGGAGGGAAACACCAGGCCACCATCTCTCTTCCTTAGGCATGTAAAACGTACTTGCTTCATTCAAGGCACGAGGATGCATATGTCACAGAGTCACAAATATTGACACTTGCAGTCTCAGAAATTTTCTAGGAAACACACATTATGAAGCAGAATTGTGGATTTATCTCACTTTAAACATGTCACATATCAAAATCTGATTTTATAAAACAAATAAGCATTAATAATTTGCTTTACAAAAAGATTTACCATAGGATTACTTAAAATACAAACTCTCCTAGCATATTTCATATGTGTTGGCTTTTAAATTTTATTTTATTTATCTTTATTTAAGTTCTGGGATACATGGGCTTGACGTGCAGGTTTGTTACATAGGTATACATGTGCCATGGTGGATTGCTGCACCTGTCAATCCATCATCTAGGTTTTAAGCCCCTCGTGCATTAGGTATTTGTCCTAATGCTCTCCTTTCTCTTGCCCTCCACCCCGCAGCAGGCCCTGGTGTGTGATGTTTTCCCCTCCCGGTGTCCATGTGTTCTCATTGTTTAGCTCCCACTTATGAGTGAGAACATGTGGTGTTTGGTTTTCTGTTCCTGTGTTAGTTTGCTGAGGATGTCGGTTTCCAGCTTCATCCATGTCCCTGCAAAGGACATGAACTCATTCTTTTTTATGGCTGCATAGTATTTTCATCAAGCTACCATTGACTTTCTTCACAGAACTAGAAAAAATTACTTTATATTTCATATGGAACCAAAATAGAACCCATATAGCCAAGACAATCTTAAGCACAAAGAACAAAGCTGGAGGCATCACACTACATGACTTCAAACTATACTACAAGGCCACAGTAACCAAAACAGCATGACAGCACGGTACTGGTACCAAAACAGATATAAAGACCAATGGAACAAAACAGAGACCTCAGAAATAACACCACACATCTACAACTATCTGATCTTTGACAAACCTGACAAAAACAAGCAATGGGGAAAGGATTCCCTATTTAATAAATGCTGCTGGGAAAACTGGCTAGCCATATGCAGAAAACAGAAACTGGACTCCTTCCTTACACCTTATACAAAAATTAACTCAAGATGGATTAAAAACTTAAAACGTAAAACCATAAAAACCCTAGAAGAAAACTTAGGCCGTACCATTCAGGACATAGGTATGGGCAAAGACTTCATGACTAAAACACCAAAAGCAATGGCAATATGTGCTAGCTTTAAATAATGGCAACTAACCAGGACTTTCAGGAGCACCTTACAGAGAGGGAGGAGGAGCTCTAGTTGCACATATGAACTTGGTACAAACTTGCTTCTATGTGATAATGATCTGGATTAAGGGCATCTTCAGATGATCCTGCAATCCCTGTTGGGCCAAGAGTTTAAGCCAAGTTTTAGAACTTGCAGTTTCTGGGCTGGTATAATTTCTGCTGTCATGACAGAACCAAAAACAGGAAGTCAGGTTCTGTCAACTAGCTTTCTCTCTCTCTCTTTCTCTCTGACACTCACGAAGGAAATACTATTGTTTCTTGATTTAAACTTTTCTCTAAATCTATTAGTAAAAAGGGGTAAAACAAATGATGTCTTTCCTTTGTCTTCTCTTGAGTAAAGACACCTTGAAAGGAGGTAAAGTATAAGAAAATAAGGAAACCAAAGGGTATATAATGACTGTGTAAATTAATCTGAGAACTTATTTTGTAAAAAATCTTAATTGTTTTATCTATGATGCACTTAGGAACTCAGATTTTTAAACTGTTTTTATTTCTCTTCCTCCTTATATTTTCAGCTCCCCAAACATTTGACCTTTTATATTTTGCTTTTGAAATAACATTTCCTTATAATTTGAATTTAAAATACTTGGGAAACAAACTCAAAAAGCAAAGAAAAAACTGTAATTCTGCCATTTAAAGGTAAGCATTTTAGTATACATATTGACAGTCTTTTTTTTTTTTTTGAGACAGAGTCTCGCATATTGGTTAGTTTAGACTTGGCTTGGCTAAAGCGCTGCTTCATATAGCAGTTCCAATTGCACTTTGCTCCTCACTGAAGCTGGGCTCAGGTATGCTCCATGTATATTCAAGTCTGAGCTTAAAGACAGTGTATTAGCTGGGGCTGCCATAACAAAATATCATAGACTGGGTGACTTAAATAACAGAATTTATTTTCTCACCATTCTGGAGGCTGGATATCAAAGATTATACTGCCAGCATGGTCAGGTTTTGGTGAAGGCTATCTTCCTGTCTTGTAGATGGCCACCATCTTGCTGTGTGCTCACAGGGACTTTCCTCAGTGTGTGCACTCAGGGAGAGAGAGAACAAACTCACTGGTGTTTCTTCTTATAAGGGCACTAATCTGACCATACTAGGACCTTACACATGATTTTATCTAACCTAAATTACCCCTGGAGGTCCCATCTCCACCCTCCATCACATCGAAGGGTAGATATTCAGTTTGTGAATTTGGGGAAGACATAAATTGTCAGTTCATAACAGGCAGCTCTTCCAATGGCTTTGGCAGAAGCATGCAAGAGCAACAGCAATCACTCAAGCATGTTTCAAATCTTCTTGCTTCACATCTGGTAAGGTCCCATTGGCCAAAGAGAATCACAGAGGAGCCAAAAGTCAAGGGATTGGGAATAGAAAAAGTGTGAGAAACAGCCTAGCTGCTTGGAAAAAGGAGTAGAGTAAGGAGGGGTGAAGAACTCAGGCCAATAATTGTATCTACTGTGTATATGTATACATTTTCATTAAAACGATGATAGCAATTTGATAATTATGGCAAATATTTATGTACTAAGCTCTGTTGAGTGCTTTAGTGAACTCATTTAAACTTCAACCTTAGTCCTATAAACTAGGAAGTATGATTAGTCTCATGTTTATGGATAAGGAAATAAAAGCACAGAGAAATTAAGTAACTTGCTGCAAGTTCAGGGATGTAGACTGTGACAGGTTTGCTGTAGACTCTGTGTTCTTAGGTACTACATTAAGTGGTAAAAGCTCATTTTTGCCTTCTTCTCATGCTGATAATCCTATTCCACTTCTCAGAGGTGACTTTCTATCGATAGTTTGGGTTATAAATTTTAGATCTGTCCATGTGGAAACATACATATGTTTATTATATGTATGTTTGCACAAATACATATATGTTTGCAGATATAGATGCATATATACACAACCAATAACAGTTGTGTATGTTTATATACATACAACTAGTTATACACAACTAGTTAGTTGCTGTGTGTATATCTCTATATATACACAACTAGCATATGTATATATATGATGTGTGTATATATATATACAACTAACATATACACACATATTTTAGTTGTATATATTCTATACATATATATAAGTATGTTGTACATATACTATATGTATATATACTTATACTATATGCATAGATACATACACAACTGTATACATATACATGCATATGTTGTGTGTATATATATTTACAGATTATATATACATATATACACAGAAGTAACAAAATCAGACCATGCTGTACATATTAAATATTTTTATTTTTATTTTGACACCCATGTTTTTCACCTCCAAGAATCTTTTCTTGCTCCTTTTTCTTGATAATCTGTTGGGAATACTAATCTTACTTTTCTCGGGTTTTTGTTCTTTTATTCTAGCTTTGGAGTTGACAGCTTATTCTGGCAACCAGGGAAAGCACAGGCAAAGTTATTATTTCTTCTTCTTGGTGCATCTATTTTCCTTAAAGATCGAAAAGAAATTTACATTATTAAAACAAGCAGCGTTACAAAGTGAAATTCAGAATTTACAAGTCTGTTATGATAAAAGAGGCCTTAAAGAGGGTTAGGAGAGGGCCTGAGTGAGTAAGGAGAGTGGCCTTTGCTGTGTCCCGCCTTCAGAACTGCCGGGTCCTGCTCCTTACCCTTGCCTCTGTGGGCTACTGTGGTCCATGGATCTAAATATTTTCAGTGAAAACATTTCATTCCCAGAGTGGAAGGACTTGGCCAGCCAAGGAATAGCAAGAGTGCTGTGTGTCTGTGTGTGTGTGTGTGTGTGTGTGTGTGTGTGTGTGTGTGGAGATTGGTAGGGATGGTCTTCCAGCTTCTTGGGGGGCTTTGGAAGCTCCCACAGCAGCACCCAGGACTAACAAGTCCCTACTCTTTCCTTTGGTGAGCTTGCTCCCACCTTCTGAGACAAAAACCATGCTCCACTCTCCTCTGAATAGGGCCTCTCCAGAATTCTGCAACTATTTAGCCAAACTTCATTTGTTTCCAAGAAAAATATAGGTGCGCTTTCCTTCTGTCAATATTTGACTTTGTTTCAGAACCCATCTTACCAGTTTATGCTTTGGGATATGGGGGAAAATTTGAGAAGCAGATATATAAGGAACATCTGGCTCTACAGAAGAGGCTTAACTCAGAGGTTCACGTTTCAAGCTTGTCACACTTTTTCTTCAGTGGATCCCAAAGTAGGCAATGCAATATCAGTTCAGTATAAAACGCAACATGTAGTTCAGTAGAAAAATTATATATCATTTCCCCAGTCTTTTCATGAAATGTTTAATGAAGGAGCACCACATGACTTGTCTCCCTGCGAGTGAATACCCTGGGAAGGAGAGAAAACTGTAAGTCCTTTATATTACTTTATTTTCATTTGGCCTTTTGAACAGACAAATTAGAATCTTAGGGGATCAATTGATGTGGGGCTTAAGAAGACAGGTACATGTGGGAGGGAAGGAAATGAACACTTAGTTTCTGCTGGGTGCCAGTTAAGCTAGGGGCTTCATAAGTGTTCACAAGATATCTCAGTCTTTACAAGAGGCAAGAAATATGCAGTTGTTGGTGTTAACAGCAGGATTCTTAACTCTTTGTCATGTAACTGTGTAGCACCCTTCCACTTGACTATATGTGGACCCTGTGACTTGTTTTGACCAAGTGAATGCAAGCAAATGTGATGCAAGCAAGGGCTGAAAAAATATTCTGTGACTGATGTGGAAGTTAATCACACAAATTGGGTCATTCTTATCATACCCAATTAAAATAGGGGTAAGAGAGCAGGGAGAGAAAGCACTCAGGGCATGTAGCATGTCTTCAAGAGGTGATTTTCTGCAAGGATGGCTGCTGAAACTGCCTATTGTAATATAAAACTGGTTTTATCTAATGTTACCAAAACCACCTACTGCTACTCTAAGTCTAGTTCTATCTATGGCTGTCACTCACCCATCAGAGCTTGCCAGCTCCCTAAAACTTTACTGATGCCAATGAACTTTCCTTCAAAACAATTCATATTTTTCCTTTGTATAAAACCTGCCAACTTCTCTTTGTTCTTTGGACATACAGAGGAATACCAGCTGTCTGTCTAGGCCCCAGATTATAATTCTTGCTTTCCAGATAAATTGTTTTAAATTTAGAGATCTGTCTCTGTGTTTTATTTGACTTTGACACTGGGTTTGTTCCCTTTTTTTTTTTCGAGACGGAGTTTCACTCTTGTTACCCTGGAGTGTTTGTGCTGGAGTGCAATGGCGCGATCTCAGCTCACCGCAACCTCCACCTCCTGGGTTCAGGCAATTCTGCCTCAGCCTCCTGAGTAGCTGGGATTACAGGCACGTGCCACCGTGCCCAGCTAATTTTTTGTATTTTTAGTAGAGATGGGGTTTCACCATGTTGACCAGGATGGTCTCGATCTCTTGACCTTGTGATCCACCTTCCTCAGCCTCCCGAAGTGCTGGGATTACAGTCGTGAGTCACTGTGCCAGGCCAGGTTTGTTCCCTTTTAACATCTTTGCCACGTCCTTAGTACAAGGCCAGGCTGGACAGCTGGAAGTTGGGAGACACATGAAGCAGAACAAAATGGCCCCAATTGTGCAAGCTGAGGCCATTTTAGATCAACTAGCAGGTAGTCTAGCCCTGGCAGAGCCAACCAGACTCATGAGCAGGCCAGCCACACTGCAGGCTCCAATGTGGATGTGTACAACTAAGTCTGATTGAGCTCAGCTCAGTCGCCTGAACGCCATAGACTCATGAGCTAAATGTGAATTGCTGTCTGCCACGGAGGTTTGGTGGTTCTTTGTTGTGCAGCATTATTGGGGCAATAAATAACCAATACGGCAAGGTTTGTGTTATTAATTTTTTTTTTATAGATGAAGACAATAAGCCTCAGAAAGGTTGATTAATATGCCTAAGGTCACATAAGAAAGTAACTGGGTCAGAGTGTGATGTAAGGTCTTCTGATGATCCCAAATTACATTAAGATATGATAAATTCATAATTTTAAAATAATAAGCTTATGCTCCTCCTGTTCCCAATGCTGATCCTTTAAAACATTGTCAAATATGAATAAACCCTAAAAGGGGATTAGCTTTGAGGAATGTAAAGCTGTTAAAAAATGTAGTGTGTTCCTGCATTTGCTACATTTGTTTTTCCTTTTGCATACTTTAAGCTGAAATTGCTCCTCACTCAAGTCCTTGCCCCTTTCTATTTATGCCATGAAGACTAAGAAACAACATAAAAGGAACTCTTACTTTTCTTAGGTGAAGAAAATAAGGGTTATGTAGTTTTCTCTGTTGGCATAAATGAGCAGATTAAGCATAAGTAGGAGATTCAGCATATCTCTTATTTCTCTGACACAGAAATAGTGCATTTGACCACTTTTTTTGTGTGTTTTAGTACATTTTTGTTGACAATCTTTTATTATATAAAAGATCCCCATCTCTATTCCTTATAGAAGTTTTAAAATCATTTCACAGCTGAGTGGAACCCTAAACAGAGCTATCTTAGTGTAATGAAGCAGAAAATGATTGCTTCTTAACAAGACTGGTATATGGTGACAAACAGCTCATAAAAATCCCATCTGCCACAAAATGCCTCTATTTTAGTTCCCTCCTGATCTAAATAGTATATTTCCTATTTCTTTTCAGAAACAACAGAGGAAATATAAAGCCTTCATCACCATCAAATTGTCCTCTGACAAGAAAAGCACTTAGTTCTTAATGTACTGATGTGGCTCATTCATAGGACCACACATGTCTGGTGATACCCTTTAAAACTATGCTTGGATTTCCTTTTACACTCCTTCAAAACTCACCCCCAACCCGTTCCCACCCACCACCACCATTGCAGGTGCCAAAAGAGTCATACAACAACACATGCCATTTTTAATGTTTTAGCATCAAAGAATGATCTGCATATCACTCAGCTTTAGATATTGTTTAGTAAAAACAAAAAACTCCAGAGTTTGCAGAGATGAAGAAATGGGACCTATTGCACAATCAAATGATTTTATGAAAAAACGTATTTTGTGGGGAAGGTATTTTATTGATTTCTACTTACAGACTTATTTCTACTTAGATGACAACTATGTGTATGTGTATATATACATATATCTGTTTTCCTTCGGTGGCTTTTACAAAGGGATTTCTCATGCCCTACTAATTCCACACACTTATCTCAGCCAAACAGCTTTGTTTTTGAAACATTTAAGCTCAACTTGATGAAAATATAAAATAAAAATTCCAGTGGTTTTGTTTAAAGCTGGACCATTCACCTTTGTACAGAAAATAAATGTACTAGAAATTTTAACAGCTCTTCAAAATGCCATTTATCTATAGGTAATCTAGTATGACTTTTACAATGTAAATATATTACTTTGTGAAATATTTTTTTTTTCAATTGAGAGCAGGTACTGTTTATTGACTGACCAGCTTAGAAAAGTAATCATGGTAGACACCTTAGTTCATTCTTCTAAGCCTGTTGATCTGATCCTCCCTGTTGCCCAAATCTCCACCTTCTACAAAATGGGTGGTCTTCTTCTTCATTCCACCTCATGAAGAAGATAATTTAAAGGGCCACAGGAAGTTATTTGCTTCTTTGAAGTGTTTTCCAACAGTATAGATCTCATGAATCAGATCCTCCATGCAGATGATGCCATATTTTCCAAGAGATGGAGCAATCAGAGCATTATCTGTCAAAGCAATTCGCTTCTTTTTTATTTTGCCATAACCACGTTTGTGGATTAGTTCCTTTACTGACTTCAGGTTTGGGTATCCCCATGCAATATATGGCTCTACAATCCTCAGCATGTTAATTGAAGCCTTGTTGAGCTTCACAAAGGTTCCACTGAAGATTTGATGAAGGCAAAGAAGCTGCAACACCTTTAGGACCTTTGGGCTCACACCATTGATACTTCTGATCCTGATGACAAATGCCAATTAAGGTTCTGCAGGTACACAGAAGTTGCCAGCTTTCCTTGCCATCCTCGCCATTCGAATTTCAGTTCTGTACATCTGCCTATATTCCTTGTGACAGTGCTTTGTGTGTTCATAGATAAGCTCTCTCCTTGCCTTTCGAAGCATCTTTTGGGCAAACTTCTTTCTCAGGCGCTTGATCTTCAGTTCTGTGAAATTCCTTCTCTTTTTCTTAAGCGTTTCTGGCACAGCAGGAACCTGCTTCTTCTTGTTTTCTACACCCTCCATGGTTCCAGCTGGAAAAAGAGCTGTGAAAGATTTTTAAACCAACTTCTTTAGTTAGAATATAAAATACAATATTTAGTGACTTATTTAAATACTTATTTACTTCGAAAAGAAGCTGGGAAGTTTTCTTTGAAAGGACCAATGAAAACTGATATTTAAATACACATTGAACTTTCAAGTAGAACGATGTGAAATTTTCTGGTCTTCTGAAGATACTACTGGCTTCCATGAACTGGCAGTGGCTCAGTTCCCATCTTGCTTCACACCAGGTGGAGCTTTTTTCCCAAAGGATGTAGCACACTTGGTTTCCATCATGACTGTAATATTCACTGAGCGATTACTATGCCACTGACTCGGAGCATCTCACTTAACCTTACAGGAAATTTCTGAGGTCAGTACTATTACCCTGCATAACACAGAGGGAGATAAGCAGACTAAGAAAGGGGGAGGTCACACGGGGCCACACTGCTGGTCAGTGACAGAACCGAGGTTTGATTCCTGGTCTCTTTCTGTTAAGTTGCATTGCCTCATGGAATAGACAGAGAGATGAATGCAACAGAAAGGGCACTGAGTAAGGAGTCACGAAACCTGGACTTTTACCTTTTTTTCCAGCCAATGGCTGTGTAACTCTAGGAATGTCATTTCATGTTGATGAGAGGGTTGGACCAAATGCTGCCAAGGCTCCATCAAACTCATAGGTCTGCGATTTAAATGGACATTGCTATATGAAAGCATCCATACTGAAGTCAAGGAGTTCAGTAATGTCTGCTATGTGTATCAGTCAAAAAAAATGCTCCAGTTCTTTGCAATTAAAAAATTTATTGCATATGACTAAAAATCCAAATAGTTTGCTTATTCATTCTCCTGTTGACGGACATTGAGGTCATTTCCAGTTTGGGGCTATTCTGAATAAAGGTGCTAAGAACATTCTCATGGAAATATTTTGTGAACATGTACACTCATTTCTCTTGGGTTTATAACTGGCCTGATATCTACTTATTCAATACTTATTTACTGAGCAACTGCTATATGCCAGGGACTGTTGTTAGCATTAGCAGTAAGATGGTGATTAAGCCGAAAAGGTATCTGTGCTCATGAGGCTAACAATCTAATGGGAGGAGTAGGCGATAAACATAATGAAGGAAACGGGGAGAAGAAAATGATGTGAGGAAGAGTGAGTAGGTGATGGTGGAGAGGTAGTGAGGAGGTAGTGGAAGGTTGCTGTTTCACACAGTGGTCAAGGAAGGCATCTCTGAGATGACATTTGCATTAGTTCATTTTCATACTACTGATGAAGACATACCTGATACTGGGTAAATTACAAAGAAAAAGATTTAATGGACTCACATTCCACGTGGCTAGGGAGGCTTCACAATCATGGTGGAAGGTGAAAGGCTGGCAGCAGGCAAGAGAGAGAATGAGAGCCAAACAAAAGGGGTTTCCCCTTATTAAACTATCAGATTTCATGAGACTTATTCACTCCCTTGAGAACAGTATGGGGGAAAACTGCCCCTATGATTCAATTATCTCCCGCTGGGTTCCTCCCACGACATATGGGAATTATGGGAGCTACAATTCGAGATGAGATCTGGGTGGTGACACAGCCAAACTATATCATCCTTGAACTGAGACCCCAAAATAGTGGAAGAGCTGGCCTTGCGAAGAGCCCACGGAAGAGCTCTCAGGTGGAGAAAAAACATGATACAATATGGTAGAGTATAATCAGTATTTATCAAAGATGCATAGAATTTCAGTCCCAAGAGAGTCCTTAGACACCACCTAGCCTATGCCTTTTCACTTTGCATGTGAGGAAACTTAAGGCTGCGTTCTCAGTTAATGGTGGGGCCAGGAATAGAACCATGTTTCCTGGGTCCAACTCCCAGCTCTTCTTCCATTAGCCTGTTACAGCCACCACTTCCATCTTTCTTGATTGCTTACTCTGTGCCAGACACTGTATTGGGCATGTTACTCAATTTTCTCACATAAGCTTAATGGTACCGTATGGTGTGTTATCCCACCCGTTCTATTTACAAAACAAAGGCGCAGAGAAAGATTAGTAACTTGGACTTAAGTTACTAAAGAAAAGTTACTTGGAGAAAACAAAGGTTTAGGGAAGTTTAGTCATTTGTCACATAATTTTAGAAAATAATAGAACTTAAATTTGATCTCAGATCAGTTCACCCCAAAGTTTGGACCTTTAATTGCTGAGCTACACAGTCATGTTAGTGTGTTTCAGTGCAGGGGTCCACAACCCTCAGGTCACACAGCTGGAGATGATCAGCAGCAAGCAGCCAAGTGAGCGTTATAGCCTGAGCTCCGCCTCTTGTCATATCAGTGGTGGTGTTAGAGTCTCATAGAACCATGAATCTTATTGTGAACCGTCCATGTGAGGATCTAGGTTGTGGGCTCCTTCATTAATGCTAATGTCTGGTGGTCTGAGGTGAAACAGTTTCATCGTGAAACTATCACCACCACCACCACCACCACCACCACCACCACCCTGCCCTGTGCCAAAAAGGTTGGGGACCACTGTTGTAATGTATTTCTACTTGGGAAATTGTTTTACACATTTTGTATCTTATTAAGTGAAAAAGTACATCTAAAAATAACTTATTATTTTTAAAAATGGAGTACTCAGACTATTGAGTAAAATGGCAGCTGATTGAACAAGAGAATAGAAAGTGCAAAGGATATTAAAATTGACTTTCAACAATAGGTCTAGGTACTAAATAGTTAAAAGAAGCCATCTGTAAAATATGAATGCATTGATTCCGTTTAGTACAGTACACACTATTAATACAGAAGATTGTATTAACCTTGCCACAGCAATTAGGCTAACTTCTAAAATAAATGTTATACGTAGTGGACAAGACAAAGAAAATTGTCAAACGACCAAAGTCTGAAAACAGACAGAGTCCAGGTGGGGTGGTGATGCTCATTTGAAAGGAATGAGCAGGGGCAAGTTACTTAATTTTCTAAAAGCCACCATGTGTTTATCAAGCTGTACTCCATGTGTTTACCGAACTTTACCCAGCTATATTCCACATGGGATAATTTCTTATTTTCTTAAAAAAAAGGGGGGGGGATCTTGGTCCACAGAGCTCAAATTCCCATTAAACATTATTTTCTCTTCTGCTATAAGAATCAAACTTTTGTGGTTTTTTTGCAGATGTAACTATATTAGTTCTGTTTTGGATAAAAGAATGGGCAGCTGCTGGCCTCTGTAGTTTTAAATGATATGATGGTAAAGGATACACAATGTGCTGTGTGTCTTAATGTGTTCCAAACTCAGACTTTATTCCAGTTGTCTAAAATGTAAACTATCATAGGCCAAGACTTAAAAAATTAGGCATAAGCAGATATCCACACGAATCATGGTATTTCATGCAGCAACAGCACAGGCTGCATCAGGGCTTGGAAGCCCGTGTTCTCATTCTTTCTGGAAATGTCTGTGATAGATCTTTCCAGATTTCCTTGCCAGTTTTCCACCCGCAACTTCCCCTTTTCTTCTTTCTTCCTTTTTTGTTGTGTGAAGGCATATTGTTCTAATTTCCTTTGTAATGAATATAAGACCATACCATATTAAAATCATTCTTTTTAAGAAATGAGGAAAATCATATTTTTCTCCTAATTCTATTCTTCTGTCTGCTGGCTCTCATTTGAGATTGATTGCATCTGCCATTGAAATGACAGGGTATGTTTGGAAACATACTTTTGCAGATGCTGTCTTTCTTTATCTTTATGGGTTTCTTTGGTAGCATAAAGACAAAGACAACCATAGTTTATATTCTAAAGCTTAAACCTAATGTGTTAGAGGTGAAAGAAGCATAACATCACATTACATCTCTTGTTGGCCCCTAGTATTATTAATTGCCTTATTACACTGCAATATACGTATGCGGTATTTCTTTCAAAGTTACACAAGTAAAGCAGAAAAATATTCAACTGGGTAGAAATAAGACTCCTTTTATTAGACCATGGACATAGTTTTCTTGCATTCTACAAATGGCCAAGGTTTCCCATATGTGGCAATAGAATTATAAGCTGACAGCAGGTGTTTCAGGTGTGAGAGAGAAGATGAAAAACAGATCACACTTAATTAATAAAATAAGTTATTGGCTTTGAAACTTCTCCAACAGGAAGGAAATAGTACAGAATAAATAGGAACATTCTGACACACACAAATAAGGTATACAGTGCTGGCTAAATTCTCATTTCCACCAGTCCTAGGGATTTCCTGGCCTCTGGCTATGATATCTGACACTAATTTGTGTTCACTTAGGAAGAATTTAGGGTGAAGTAGCTACAAACTCAGAGGTAGATAATGGTAAGGAGATCTCTAGCAGGCTGTTTTTACAGGCTTGTTTTGGACTTTAAAAAATTGGGAAATGGTTATCTTGATAGAAACAGAAATTCAATGTGTCTGGAGATGCTTAATAGCATTAGACTATTTAAAGTGAGTTAAATAAGAGGTAATAAGATCTTCCCATTTTTCACTCCTCATCTCCACTTTACTCTTCCAGGTAAAGATTTTTTTTTTTTTAACATTGCCTGTTACTTACAGTGGAATATGTTGTAAGCATTTCTTTCTTTTCCTCATGCTACCACTTTTGTTTTCAGAATGAGGGACAAACAACAAGCTCAGAATTCACATACAGGTGACTCTTATGAGAATGTAAATCAAGATGGGAGATGTCCCTTCCCAAGAGGATCTTTAAGTGGTGGGTACAGTGCATAAATAAACTAAAACACAAAATAATGTGCTTCTTAAGAAAAGCCCTATGGGAGCAGCTGGTAAATTTCACATGGCACTTAGCTTAAATTGTGCAAAATGCTAAGGTTGTTAGAAATATTTAGTTTAGTTTTTGGTTTCTTTCCAGAAATGCTGCAAATCATGCATGAATGAAGACGTGATATAGTATGCATGATGATATTTAAAATGTAAGCAACGTCCACAAGAGGTGGTACTATGGAAATGTGTCTCAGTCAAAGTTACTTAGATGCAGACAACAGAAACTGACTCTGGGTCAAAAGAAAAGTTGTTGGAAGGCTATGAAGGAACAGGAATACTGAAAATGAGGACCAGCACAAGAAAAGAACTAACTGAGTGAACTCCAGAAATCCATGGGGCAGGAACTCTTCCTTGATATCATCAGAGTGCTGCCACTAGAATGAATGGAGGCTCAGGGGTCAAGTTCCAGGAAGAGGCATCTGAATGGACCACTATGGTCATACCTTCCTTCCACCTCATGGCTCACATGGTTTCTTTCTTTCTTTCTTTCTTTTTTTACTGCATTTTAGGTTTTGGGGTACATGTGCAGAACATGCAAGACAGTTGCATAGGTACACATGTGGCAGTGTGATTTGATGTTTTCCTTCCCTTCACCCACATCTGGCATTTCTCCCCATGTTATCCCTCCCCAGCTCCCCGCCCCACTGTCCCTCCCCTATTCCCCAAAATAGACTCCAGTGTGTAGTGCTCCCATCCCTGTGTCCATGTGTTCTCATTGTTCATCACCTGCCTATGAGTGAGAATATGCAGTATTTCATTTTCTGTTCTTGTGTCAGTTTGCTGAGAATGATGTTCTCCAGGTTCATCCATGTCTCTACAAAGGACACGAACTCCTCGTTTTTGATTGCTGCATAATATTCCATGGTGTATATGTGCCACATTTTCCCAGTCCAGTCTCTCATCAATGGGCATTTGGGTTGGTTCCAGGTCCTTGCTATTGTAAACGGTGCTGCAATGAACATTCGTGTGCATATGTCCTTATAGTAGAACGATTTATAGTCCTTTGGATATATACCCAGTAATGGGATTGCTGGGTCAAATGGAATTTCTATTTCTAGGTCCTTGAGGAATCACCACACTATCTTCCACAATGGTTGAACTAATTGACACTCCCACCAGCAGTGTAAAAGTGTTCCTATTTCTCCACATCCTGTCCAGCATCTGTTGTCTCCAGATTTTTTAATGATCACCATTCTAACTGGCGTGAGATGGTATCTCAATGTAGTTTTGATTTGCATTTCTCTGATGACCAGTGATGATGAGCATTTTTTCATATGTTTGTTGGCCTCATGTATATCTTCTTTTGTAAAGTGTCTGTTCATATCCTTTGCCCACTTTTGAATGGGCTTGTTTGCTTCTTTCTTGTAAATCTGTTTGAGTTCTTTGTAAATTCTGGATATCAGCCCTTTGTCAGATGGGTAAACTGCAAAGGTTTTTTCCCATTCCCTTGGTTGCCAATTCACTCTAATGACTGTTTCTTTTGCTGTGCAGAAGCTGTGGAGTTTCATTAGGTCCCATTTGTCTATTTTGGCTTTTGTTGCCAATGCTTTTGGTGTGTTGGTCATGAAGTCCTTGCCTACTCCTATGTCCTGAATGGTTTTGCCTAGATTTTCTTCTAGGGCTTTTATGGTGCCAGGTCTTATGTTTAAGTCTTTAATCCATCTGTAGTTAATTTTAGTGTAAGGTGTCAGGAAGGGGTCCAGTATCTGCTTTCTGCACATGGCTAGCCAGTTTTCCCCACACTATTTATTAAACAGGGAATCCTTTCCCCATTGCTTGTTTTTGTCAGGTTTATCAAAGATTGTATGGTAGTAGATATGTTGTGTTGCCTCCAATGCCTCTGTTCTATATCTCTGTTTTGGTACCTGTACCATGCTGTTTTGATTACTGTAGCCTTGTAGTATAGTTTGAAGTATACTACTGTACCCTTGTAGTATAGTTTGAAGTTTGGTAGTGTGATGCCCACTGCTGTATTCTTTTTGCTTAGAATTGACTTGGCTATGCGGGCTATCTTTTGGTTCCATATGAAGTTCAAGGTGTTTTTTTCCAGTTCTGTGAAAAAAGTCAATGGTAGCTTGATGGGGATAGCGTTGAGTCTGTAAATTACTCTGGGCAGTATGACCATTTTCACGATATTGATTCTTACTAACCATGAACATGGAATGTTTCTCCATCTGTTTGTGTCCTCTCTTATTTTATTGAGCAGTGGTTTGTAGTTTTCCTTGATGAGGTCCTTACATTCCTTGTTAAGTTGTATTCCTAGGTATTTGATTCTCTTTGTAGCAATTGTGAATGGCAGTTCGTTCTTGATTTGGCTCTCTTTAAGTCTGTAATTGGTGTATAGGAATGTTTGTAATTTTTGCACATTGATTTTATATCCCGAGACTTTGCTGAAGTTGCTTATCAGTTACAAAAGTTATTGGGCTGAGACGATGGGGTCTTCTGCATATACTATCATGTCGTCTGCAAATAGAAATAATTTGGCTTCCTCCTTTCTTATTTGAATACCCTTTATTTCTTTTTCTTGCCTGATTGCTCTGGCTAGAACTTCCAGTACTATATTGAATAGGAGTGGTGAGAGAGGGCATCCTTGTCTAGTGCCAGATTTCAAAGGGAATGCTCCTAGTTTTTGCCCATTCAATATGATATTGGCTGTTGATTTGTCATAAATAGCTTTTATTATTTTGAGCTATGTTCCATCAATACTGAGTTTATTGAGCGTTTTTAGCATAAAGGGCTGTTGAATTTTGTCAAAGGCTTTCTCTGCGTCAACTGAGATAATCATGTGGTTTTTGTTTTCAGTTCTGTTTATGTGGTGAATTACGTTTATAGACTTGCGTATGTTGAAGCAGCTTTGCATCCCCGGGATGAATCCTACTTGATCATGGTGGATAAGCTTTTTGATGTGCTGTTGCAATCGGCTTGCCAGTATTTTATTTAAGATTTTTACATCTATGTTCATCATGGATATTAACCTGAAGTTTTCTTTTCTTGTTGGGTCTCTGCCTGGTTTTGGTATCAGGATGATGTTGGTCTCATAAAATAATTTGGGAAAAATTTCCTCTTTTTGGATTATTTGAAATAGTTTCAGAAGGAATGGTACCAGTTTCTCTTTGTGTGTCTTGTAGAATTTGGCTGTGAACCCATCTGGACCTGGGTTTTTGTGTGTGTGTGGTAGGCTCTTAATTGCTGCCTCAACTTCAGACCTTGTTATTAGTCTATTTATAATTTCGACTTCCTCCTGGTTTAGGCTTGGGAGGACACAAGTGTCCAGGAATTTATCCATTTCTTCCAGGTTTACTAGTTTATGTGCATAGAGTTGTTTGTAATATTCTCTGATGATGGTTTGAATTTCTGTGGAATCTGTGGTGATTTCCACTTTATCATTTTTTATTGCATCTATTTGGTTATTCTCTCTTTTCTTTTTTATCAATCTGGCTACTGGTCTGTCTATTTTGTTGATCTTTTCAAAAAACCAGCTCTTGGATTTATTGATTTTTTGAAGGGTTTTTCATGTCTCTATCTCCTTCAGTTCTGCTCTGATTTTAGTTATTTCTTGTCTTCTGCTAGGTTTTGAGTTTTTTTAATCTTGCTCCTCTAGCTCTTTCAATTTTGATGTTAGGGTGTCAATTTTGGATCTCTCCACTCTTCTCATGTGGGCACTTATTGCTATATATTTTCCTCTAGAGACTGCTTTAAATATGTCCCAGAGATACTGGTATGTTGTGTCTTCGTTCTTGTTGGTTTCGAAGAACTTTGTCATTTCTGCCTTCATTTCATTGTTTATCCAATCAACATTCAACAGTCAGTTCAGTTTCCATGAAGCTGTGTGGTTCTGAGTTCGTTTCTGAATTCTGAGTTCTAACTTGATTGCACTATGGTCTGAGAGACTGTTTTTTATGATTTCAGTTGTTTTGCATTTGCTGAGGAGTGCTTTACTTCCAATTATGTGGTCAATTTTAGAGTAGGTGTGATGTGGTGCTGAGAAGAATGTATATTCTGTGGATTTGGGGTGGAGAGTTCTGTAAATGTCTATCAGGTTTGCTTGTTCCAGGTCTGAGTTCAAGTCCTGGATATCCTTGTTAATTTTCTGTCTGGTTGATCTGTCTAATATTGACAATGGAGTGTTAAAATATCCCACTATTATTGTGTGGGAGTCTAAGTCTCTTTGTAAGTCATTAAGAACTTGCCTTATAAATCTGGGTGCTCCTGTATTGGGTCCATATATATTTAGGATCGTTAGCTCTTCTTGTTGTATCGATCCTTTTACCATTATGTAATGTCCTTCTTTGTCTCTTTTGATCTTTGTTGCTTTAAAGTCTGTTTTATCAGAGACGAGAATTGCAACTTCTGCTTTTTATTTTTGCACTCCATTTTCTTGGTACATCTTCCTCCATCCCTTTATTTTGAGCCTTTGTGTATCCTTGCATGTGGGATGGGTTTCCTGGATACAGCACACTGATGGGTTTTGGCTTTTTATCCAATTTGCCAGTCTGTGTCTTTTGATTGGTACATTTAGCCCATTTACATTTAGGGTTAATATTGTTATGTGTGAATTTGATACTGTCCTTTAGATGCTAGCTGGCTGTTTTGCCCGTTAGTTGATGCAGATTCCTTACTTTGTTGATGCTCTTTAGCATTTGGTATTTTTTTGGCATGGCTGGTACTTGTTGTTCCTTTCTATGTGTAGTGCCTCTTTCAGGAGCTCTTATAAAGGCAATCTGGTGGTGACAAAATCTCTCAGTACTTGCTTGTTTGCAAAGGATTTTACTTTTTCTTCACTTATGAAGCTCAGTTTGGCTGGATATGAAATTCTGGGTTGAAGTTCTTTTCTTTAAGCATGCTGAATATTGGCCCCCACTCTCTTTGGCTTGTAGGATTTCTGCCGAGAGATCTGCTGTGAGTCTGATGGGGTTTCCTTTGTGGGTGACCCGATCTATCTCTCTGTCTGCCCTTAGCATTTGCTGCTTCATTTCAACCCTGGTGAATCTGACGATTATGTGCCTTGGGGTTGCTCTTCTTGCGGAATATCTTTGTGGTGTTCTCTGTATATACTGGACTTGGATATTGGCCTGCCTTGCTAGGTTGGGGAAATTTTCCTGGATAATGTCCTGAAGAGTATTATCCAGATTGGTATCATTCTCTTCATCACATTCAGGTACACCTATCAAACATAGGTTGGGTCTCTTCACATAGTCCCACATTTCTTGGAGACTTTGTTCATTCCTTTTTGCACTTTTTTCTCTAATCTTGGTTTCTCGTTTTATTTCATTGTGTTGATCTTCAACTTCTGATATCCTTTCTTCTGCTTGGTCAATTCGGCTGTTGAAACTTGTGCATGCTTTGCGAAATTCTCATGTTGTGTTTTTCAGCTTCTTCAATTGACTCATATTCCTCTTTAAGTTGTCCATTCTTGTTATCATTTCCTCAAAAAATTTTTAAGGTTCTTAGTTTCTTTGCATTGATTTAGAACATGTTCTTTTAGCTCACGAAAGTTTCTCCTTACCCACCTTCTGAAGTCTGATTCTGTCATTTCATCACACTCATTCTCCGTCCAGCTTTGTTCCCCTGCTGATGAGGGGTTGTGGTTCCTTGTAGGAGGCAAGGTGTTTTGGTTTTGGGTGTTTTCCTCCTTTTTGCACTTGTTTCTTTCCATATTTGTGGATTTATCCACCTGTCATCTGAGTGGTTGCTGATTTTCTGTTGGGTCTCTGAGTGGATATCCAGATTGTTGATGATGTAATATTTCTGTTTCTTAGTTTTCCTTCTAACAGTCTGGCCCCTCTGCTGTAGGACTGCTGAGGTCCACTTCAGGCCCTGCTTGCCTGGGGCACACCTGTAGCAGCTGCAGAACTGTGAGGGTTGCTACCAGTTTCTTCTTCCGCTATCTTTGTCCCTGAATGATGCCTGCCAAATGTCAGTCTGATGAATCCTTTGTGAGGTGACTCTTTGGAGATACAGGGGCCAGGGAGCTGCTTGGGAAGACTGTCTCTGTACTTTATACTTGTGGAGACAGTCTGTATTTTATAGGAGCTCACGTGCTGAGCTGTGAACTCTGTTGTTCATTCAGGGCTGCTAGACAGGTACGTTTAAGTCTGCTGTACCAGAACTCATAAAGCCCCTTTTTTTCCTTGGGTGCTCTCTCTCTCGGTGAGTTAGGCCTTTATTAATGAGTATCCATTGCACTGTCCTGCCCATCAAGGAGGCAGTCTAATCACTGCCTGCATGTAGTGGCTATGCTGAACTGCTGTGGGCTCCACCCTGTTGCTGTGGGCTCCGCCTTCCTGTCATGGGCTCCACCCTGCTGCCATGGGCTCAACCCTCCTGTCATGGGCTCTGCCCTGCTGTTTTGTGTAATTCCCTGTAGTCCTGTTTATATGGGTGTGGTTAGAGCTGTTGTGGTGATGGTGACCCACCTCTGTAGTGGTGCTCTCTCTTTTTTATGGCGGGTTGCCTTGGCAATGGCAGGCTGTGTCAGTAATGGCAGAGTACCTCCATAGGGGTTTAGTGCCTTGGTAATGGTGGGCGACCCTCCCTCATTTTATGGCAAGCACCATCCTTGGTTCAGCTGTGCTTGCCATAAAACTCTCAACCCTGAGCATTTCCAATTGCTGTTTTGTTTGTTTTTGTGGGGGTGGGACCTGCCGAGCCTGATCACCTGGCTCCCTTCCTCAGAGCCCTTTTTTTTTTAAGTTGAACGGTTGACTCTCTCCCAGGTGTTCCTGTTGCCTGCTGAAAGGGCGCTGGGATCTGTGTGATTTCCTGTGCAGTGACTACTGCACCAGCTGGAACAATGTTGCTCTCCAGGAATCTCCTGGCCTAGCTTTCTGTTTAAGTCCTGTTTAGTCAGATGAATGTGCTAATCTGCCTTTTGAAATCTCCAATTGCTGGTTTAACAGGGCAACCAAACCAGTGTATTTTGTGTGGAGTGCTGCTGTGCTGCGGCCCTGGCCCAAAGAGCCGTGCCAGCCCAAACAGCCACGCTGGCCCAGACAGCCACACTGGCTGCTCGTGGGGCTCCTACACCTGGGAATCTCCTAGTCTGTGGGCAATAAAGATCCATCTGGAAATGCGGCATCCACTCACCCTCTGCGCTTTCACTGGGAGCTGCAATCCTGAGTTGGTCCTACAGCACCATCTTCTCTGGTTCCACATGGTTTCTTAATTAATGATTTGACCACATTTTACCCAGTGTAGGAGAGAAGATTTCCTAGTATAAGACAAGAGTGTGGTAACCAAAAGTAAGGGGAATGTGTGCTTATCATCCCAAAGAAATAATTGTCCACTGCACAGTTAAATATATTATTGATTTTATATTATATTTTTTATAGCTTTTTATTAGTCTGTTCTCACACTGCTAATAAAGACATACCTGAGATGGGGTAATTTATAAAAGTAGGAGGTTTAATGGACTTACAGTTCCATGTGGCTTGGGAGGCCTCATGATCCTGGCAGAAGGAAAAGGAGAAACAAAGTCACATTTTACATGGCAGCAGGCAAGACGGCTTATGCAGGGGAACTCCCATTTATAAAGCCATTAGATTTTGTAACTTATTCATTACCACAAGAACAGTAGAGGGGAAACTGACCCCATGATTAAATTATCTCCACCTCGCCCCACCCTTGATGCATGGGGATTATTACAATTAAAGGTGAGATTTGGGTGGGGAAATGGCTGAATCATATCAAGCTGTTAGTTCACAGTTTATGTAATTTGTCAGAAGATGGGGAGTGATGAGGGAGAGAATGAGAAAATACTCTTATAATTGCATATTAGGCAACTCAGTGTTGCATAAGTAACCCACGTAAGCACTGGTCATAAAATGCACATTCCCCCCACTTTTGGTTACTGCACTCTGGTCTTATTCTAGGAAATAATTTCTCCTCTACTGGGTAAAATGTGGTAAGATCATTAATTAAGAAACCATGCAAGCCATAAGGTTAAACTATCAAAGCTTTGGCCTACTGCATTCCGCAAAGATGTTGAATTCTCATACAGAGGAAGTATGATTTTATTGAAATTTTGCCCAGTGGGGAGTCTGTCTTAGCTGGTATCCAATTTTTAAGATTTCTCTCTTCACCACATAGAGGATTTAACATAACCTCTCTTCTTGTCAAGGAGTGGGACAAAACACAGGGGTAATTGAACCAGAGACCCTTAGTCAACAGAGCCACAGCCTCACAAACTGACAAGATACAAAATTGTATCTAGGGCTGTCTTACAAAGCATGTGGGAGAAAAGGAAAGCCTTTTAGTAATATTGTTGACAAATATCATGTACTTACAACATGCAAATGTAGAGACTGCTAACTTTGGACAGAAGTATCAAACCCAAGATACTTGGCTGCGAATATCCCTTAACAGGCTGTCAAATGACAGTAACAGATGAGACTCAGGAAAACCTGAGCAAAATAAAAAAAAAAATCCAGAATATTTTATCATGGACACAGTTTGTCTTCGGCAGCTGGACAAGAGTTTTCATGGATTAAGAAAAAAACATTAATTACACTAGTACTCTCTATATACTATTGATAATTTATTGTACTTAATATTGCTTGGACTAAAAGTATAATAAACATCTTGAGGTATTCATTCTATAGTGATGGTTCAGTCTGTCCCAGGTTAGCTTTCTGCTATTTTCAGACAATTCCTGGAGGATCTGAGAAGAGCTGGGCAGATCTCCAAATGGATTCAGAGGGCTCTACATTGTAACTTAATGGGGAAGGAGAATACCAGCAGCTGTAACTGCAAAACAGAACATGTTGAAAAATGGCACTGATGTGATACAGAAAGAACAAGATCTATGGAGCCTCTGGGGCTTTGACATAACTGGCTTTAAATCCTGGATTTGCCATTTACTAGCTTTGTGACCTCAGGCAAGTCACTTAATCTCTTTAAGCCTTATTTTCCTCATCTAAAAAATGAATATGATGAGGTAATCCCTATTTTGTGGGGCTGTGTGGAGATCAGGCATATCAGTGGTTGGCACAACACATAGTAAGTGTTCAATATATCTGAGCTTTTAGTTTTTTTTTATTGCATTTTAGGTTTTGGGGTACATGTGCAGAACATGCAAGATAGTTGCATAGGTACACACCTGGCAGTGTGTTTTGCTGCTTTCCTCCCCTTCACCTACATTTGGCATTTCTCCCCATGCTATCCCTCCCCAGCTCCCACCCCCCGCTGTCCCTCCCCTATTCCCCACAATAGATCCCAGTGTGTAGTGCTCCCTTCCCTGTGTCCATGTGTTCTCATCACTAGCCTATGAGTGAGAATATGCAGTATTTCATTTTCTGTTCTTGTGTCAGTTTGCTGAGATTGATGTTCTCCAGATTCATCCATGTCCCTACAAAGGACACAAACTCATCGTTTTTGATTGCTGCATAATATTCCATTGTTATATGTGCCACATTTTCCCAGTCCAGTCCATCATCAATGGGCATTTAGGTTGGTTCCAGGTCTTTGCTATTGTAAACAGTGCTGCAATGAACATTCGTGTGCATGTGTCCTTATAGTAGAACAATTTATAGTCCTTTGGATATATACCCAGTAATGGGATTGCTGGGTCAAATGAAAAATTTCTATTTCTAGGTCCTTGAGGAATCACCACACTATCTTCCACAATGGTTGAACTAATTGACACTCCCACAAGCAGTGTAGAAGTGTTCCTATTTCTCCACATCCTCTCCAGCATGTGTTGTCTCCAGATTTTTTAATGATTGCCATTCTAACTGGCATGAGGTGGTATCTCAATGTGGTTTTGATTTGCATCTCTCTAATGACCAGTGATGATGAGCATTTTTTCATATGTTTGTTGGCCTCCTGTATGTCTTCTTTTGTAAAGTGTCTGTTCATATCCTTTGCCTATTTTTGAATGGGCTTGTTTGTTTTTTTCTTGTAAATATGTTTTAGTTCTTTGTAAATTTTGGGTATTAGCCCTTTGTCAGATGGGTAAACTGCAAAGATTTTTTTTCCCATTCTGTTGGTGGCCGATTCACTCTAGTGATGGTTTCTTTTGCTGTGCAGAAGCTGTGGAGTTTGAGTAGGTCCCATTTGTCTATTTTGGCTTTTGCTGCCAATGCTTTTGGTGTTTTGGTCATGAAGTTTTTGCCTACTCCTATGTCCTCAATGGTTTTGCTTAGATTTTCTTCTAGGGTTTTTATGGTGCTGGGTCTTATGTTTAAGTCTTTAATCTATCTGGATTTAATTTTAATGTAAGGTGTCAGGAAGGAATCCAGGTTTTGCATTCTGCACATGGCTAGCCAGTTTTCCCAACACCATTTGTTAAATAGAGATTCCTTTCCCCATTGCTTGTTTCTGTCAGGTTTATCAAAGACTGTATGGTTGTAGATACGTTGCGTTGCCTCCAATACCTCTGTTCTGTTCCATTGGTCTATATTTCTGTTTTGGTAACAGTACCATGCTGTTTTGATTACTGTAGCCTTGTAGTATAGTTTGAAGTCCGGTAGTGTGATGCCCACTGCTGAATTCTTTTTGCTTAGAATTGACTTGGCTATGCGGGCTCTCTTTTCGTTCCATATGAAGTTCAAGGTGTTTTTTCCAGTTCTGTGAAGAAAGTCAATGGTAGCTTAATGGGGATAGCATTGAGTCTCTAAATTACTTTGGGAAGTATGGCCATTTTCACGATACTGAATCTTCCTTACCATGAACATGGAATGTTTCTCCATCTGTTTGTGTCCTCTCTTATTTCTTTGGGCAGTGGTTTGTAGTTTTACTTGAAGAGGTCCCTTACATTTCTTGTTAGTTGTGTTCCTAGGTATTTGATTCTCTTTGTAGCAATTGTGAATGGCAGTTCGTTCTTGATTTGGCTCTCTTTCAATCTGTTATTGGTGTATAGGATTTTTGCACATTGACTTTACATCCTGAGACTTTGCTGAAGTTGCTTATCAGTTTCAGGAGTTTTTGGGCTGAGACAATGGGGTCTTCTAGGCATACTATCATGTCGTCTGCAAATAGAGACATTTTGGCTTCCTTCTTTCCTATTTGAGTACCGTTTATTTCTTTTTCTTTCCTGATTGCTCTGGCTAGAACTTCCAGTACTATATTGAATAGGAGTGGTGAGAGAGGGCATCCTTGTCTAGTGCCAGATTTCAAAGGGAATGCTTCTAGCTTTTGCCCATTCAATATGATATTGGCTGTTGGTTTGTCATAAATAGCTTTTATTATTTTGAGCTATGTTCTGTCAATACCGAGTTTATTGAGCGTTTTTAGCATAAAGGGCTGTTGAATTTTGTCAAAGGCCTTCTCTGCGTCAATTGAGATAATCACGTGGTTTTTGTTTTTGGTTGTGTTTATGTGGTGAATTACGTTTATGGACTTGCATATGTTGAACCAACCCTGCATCCCCCGGATGAATCCTACTTGATCACGATGGATAAGCTTTTTGATGTGCTGTTGCAATTGGCTTGCCAGTATTTTATTGAAGATTTTTGCATCTATGTTCATCATAAATATTGGCCTGAAGTTTTCTTTTTTGTTGGATCTCTACCAGGTTTTGGTATCAGGATGTTGGTCTCATAAAATGATTTGGGAAGGATTCCCTCGTTTTGTATTAAGTTTTTAGTTTTATACAAAGGCAGGATCCTAGTAATTTACAGGTTAAAAAATGGGAAAGTACAACAAAATGAATCTGCATCAACTAACGGGAAGAACAGTCAGCAAGCATCAAAATGGCAGTATCAAATTCACACATAACAATATTAACCCTAAATGTAAATGGGCTAAATACACTTATCAAAAGACACAGACTGGCAAATTGGATAAAAAGCCAAAACCCATCAGTGTGCTGTATCCAGGAAACCCATCTCACATGCAAGGATACACAAAGGCTCAAAATAAAGGGATGGAGGAAGATTTACCAAGAAAATGGAGTGCAAAAATAAAAAGCAGGAGTTGCAATTCTTGACTCTGATAAAATATGCTTTAAAGCAACAAAGATCAAAAGAGACAAAGAAGTACATTACATAATGGTAAAAGGATCGATACAACAAGAAGAGCTAACGATCCTAAATATATATGGACCCAATACAGGAGAACCCAGATTTATAAGGCAAGTTCTTATTGACTTACAAAGAGACTTAGACTCCCACACAATAATAGTGGGAGACTTTAACACTCCACTGTCAATATCAGACAGATCAACCAGACAGAAAATTAACAAGGATATCCAGGACTTGAACTCAGACCTGGAACAAGCAAACCTGATAGACATTTACAGAACTCTCCACCCCAAATCCACAGAATATACATTCTTCTCAGCACCACATCACACCTACTCTAAAATTGACCACATAATTGGAAGTAAAGCACTTCTCAGCAAATGCAAAACAACTGAAATCATAGCAAACAGTCTCTCAGACCTTAGTGCATAAAGTTAGAACTCAGAATTCAGAATCGAACTCAGAACCACACAGCTTCATGGAAACTGAACAACTGGCTCTTGAATGTTGACTGGATAAACAATGAAATGAAGGCAGAAATAACAAAGTTTGTCGAAACCAACAAGAACGAAGACACAACATACCAATATCTCTGGGACATATTTAAAGCAGTCTCTAGAGGAAAATATATAGCAATAAGTGCCCACATGAGAAGAGTGGAGAGATCCAAAATTGACATCCTAAGGTCAAGATGGAAAGAGCTAGAGGAGCAAGATCAAAAAAAACTCGAAACCTAGCAGAGGACAAGAAATAAGTAAAATCAGAGCAGAACTGAAGGAGATAGAGACATGAAAAACCCTTCAAAAATCAAATCCAAGAGCTGGTTTTTTGAAAAGATCAACAAAATAGACAGACCAGTAGCAGATTGATAAAAAAGAAAAGAGAGAATAACCAAATAGATGCAATTAAAATGATAAAGTGGAAATCACCACAGATTCCACAGAAATTTAAACCATCATCAGAGAATATTACAAACAGCTTTATGCACATAAACTAGTAAACCTGGAAGAAATGGATAAATTCCTGGACACTTGTGTCCTCCCAAGCCTAAACCAGGAGGAAGTCAAAATTATAAATAGATCAATAACAAGGTCTGAAGTTGAGGCAGCAATTAAGAGCCTACCACACAAAAAAACCCCAGGTCCAGATGGGTTCACAGCCAAATTCTACAAGACACACAAAGAGAAACTGGTACCATTCCTTCTGAAACTATTTCAAATAATCTAAAAAAAGGAAATTTTTCCCACATTATTTTATGAGACCAGCATCATCCTGATACCAAAACCAGGCAGAGATCCAACAAGAAAAGAAAACTTCAGGCCAATATCCATGATGAACGTAGATGCAAAAATCTTAAATAAAATACTGGCAAGCCGATTGCAACAGCACATCAAAAAGCTCATCCACAATGATCAAGTAGGATTCATCCTGGGGATGCAGGGCTGGTTCAACATATGCAAGTCTATAAACGTAATTCACCATATAAAGAGAATCAAAAACGAAAACCACATGATGATTTCAGTTGACACAGAGAAAGCCTTTGACAAAATTCGACAGCCCTTTATGCTAAAAACCCTCAATAAACTTAGTATTGATGGAACGTAGCTCAAAATAATAAAAGCTATTTATGACAAACCAACAGCCAATATCATACTGAATGGGTAAAAGCAGGAAGCATTCCCTTTGAAATCTGGCCCTGGACAAGGATGCCCTCTCTCACCACTCCTATTCAATATAGTACTGGAAGTTCTAGCCAGAGCAATCAGGCAAGAAAAAGAAATAAAGGGTATTCAAATATAAAAGGAGGAAACCAAATTGTCTCTATTTGCAGATGACGTGATAGTATATCTAGAAGACCCCATTGTCTCAGCCCCAAAACTCCTGAAACTGATAAGCAACTTCAGCAAAGTCTCAGGATACAAAATCAATGTGCAAAAATCACAAACATTCCTATACACCAGTAACAGATTGAAAGAGAGCCAAATCAAGAATTAACTGCCATTCACAATTGCTACAAAAAGAATAAAATACCTAGGAATACAACTTACAAGGAACGTAAGGGACCTCTTCAAGGAAAACTACAAACCACTGCTCAATGAAATAAGAGAGGACACAAACAGATGGAGAAACATTCCATGTTCATGGTTAGGAAGAATCAGTATCGTGAAAATGGCCATACTGCCCAAAGTAATTTACAGATTCAACACTATCCCCATCAAACTACCAATGAACTTCTTCACAGAACTGGAAAAAACCGCCTTGAACTTCATATGGAACCAAAAGAGAGCCTGCATAGCCAAGTCAATTCTAAGCAAAAAGAACACAGCAGGAGGCATCACACTACTGGACTTCAAAGTATATTACAAGGGTACAGTAATCAAAACAGCATGGTACTTGTACCAAAGCAGAGATATAGACCAATGGAACAGAGCAGAGGCATCAGAGGCAGCACAACATATCTACTGCCATACAATCTTTGATAAACCTGACAAAAACAAGCAATGGGGAAAGGATTCCCTGTTTAATAAATGGTGTTGGGAAAATTGGCTAGCCATGTGTAGAAAGTGGAAACTGGATCCCTTCCTGACACCTTACCCTAAAATTAACTCCTAAAATATAATTTTAAATAACTTATATTTAAAATTAACTTAAATATAAGACCTGGCACCATAAAAACCCTAGAAGAAAATCTAGGCAAAACCATTGAAGACATAGGAGTAGGCAAGGACTTCATGACCAAAACACCAAAAGCATTGGCAACAAAAGCCAAAATAGACAAGTGGGACCTAATCAAACTCCACAGCTGCACAGCAAAAGAAACAGTTATTAGAGTGAATTGGCCACCAACAGAATGGGAAAAAAATTTTGCAGTTTACTCATCTGACAAAGGGTTGATATCCAGAATTTACAAAGAACTAAAATGGATTTACCAGAAAAAAGAAAAACAAGCGCATTCAAAAATAGGCAAAGGATATGAACAGACACTTTACAAAAGAAGACATACAGGAGGCCAACAAACATATGAAAAAATGCTCATCATCACTGGTCATAAGATAAATGCAAATCAAAACTACATTGAGATACCATCTCATGCCAGTTAGAATGGCGATCATTAAAAAATCTTGAGACAATAGATGCTGGAGAGGATGTGTGAAATAGGAACAGTTCTACACTGCTGGTGGGAGTGTCAATTAGTTCAATTGTTGTGGAAGACAGTATGGCGATTCCTCAAGGACCTAGAAATAGAAATTCCATTTGACCCAGCAATCCCATTACTGGGTATATATCCAAAGGACTATAAATCGTTCTATTATAAGGACACATGTACACGAATGTTCATTGCAGCACCATTTGCAATAGCACGGACCTGGAACCAACCCAAATGCCCATCGATGATAGACTGGGACTGGGAAAATGTGGCCCATATACACCATGGAATATTATGCAGCAATGAAAAACGATGAGTTCGTGTCCCCTGTAGGGACATGGATGAATCTGGAGAACATCATTCTCAGCAAATGGACACAAAAACAGAAAACGAAATACCACATGTTCTCACTCATAGGTGAGTAATGAACAATGAGAACACATGGACACAGGGAGGGGAGCACTACACACTGGGGTCTATTGGGGGGAATAGGAGAGGGACAGTGGCAGGTGGAGCTGGGGAGGGATAGCATGGGGATAAATGCCAAATGTGGATGAAGGGGAGGAAGGCAGTAAATCACACTGCCATGTGTGTACCTATACATCTATCTTGCATGTTCTGCACATGTACCCCAAAATTTAAAATGCAATTAAAAAAATGGGAAAGTAAATTTTGGGTAAAAGCTTTGGCTTTAGAGCTGGAGGCTGCTCAAATCATTGATAATTCATACCACATACAACATAATGAAACAACTGTAAATGTCTTAACATGGATTTACAGTAAGCACTTTGTGAGCTCTATGACTGACTTGTGTAATTTGCCTGAGACTCCAATACAATCTTGGGTTGCATCTCTGAAAGCACTATGTCTAACTTTATAAAGTATTACCTCCATTGTACTTGACTCTCATTAGTTGATGTTTCAGATCTGCATTATGAGCAGTTGTGGGGATAGGACACATTTTAAGAAGATAATTGACCCTCTTGTTCAATTTTGCATTGCTGTAACAAAATACTTGGTAATGGATAATTTGTAAAGAATAGAAATTTATTTTTTTTATGTCTGGAGGTTGGGAGGTCCAAGATCAAGGTACCAGCAGGTTCAGTTGTCTGAAGAGGGCTGCTCTCTGCTTCCAAGATGGCACCTTGACACTTCATCCTCCAGTGGGGAGGAAGACTGTATCCTCCCATGGCAGAGGTGGAAGTGGAAAAGAAATCAACCCCCTCTGTCAAGTGTTATTTTTTTATTATTAATAAGGTTACCTAATCCCATTCATAAGGGAAGGAACTTTCCTGGCCTAATTACCTCTTAAAAGGGGTCCCATTTCTTAATACTATCATATTGAAACACCAAAATTTTTGAGGAGGCACATTTAAACAATAGCACTGACATAATAGGTTGACAGAATTGGCAGAAGGTCTTACTATTCATGTCAAATGAGAAGTGTTTGAAGGAACTGAGGATTAGTTGGAGTATTTGAGACTAAAGGGAGATTTGATTGCTGTCTTCAAAAGTTGAAGGGTTGAGAGTGAAAGAGAGATTTGACTGGATGTAATTGTTGAAAATAACGAAGCTTATTATGGCTCAGAATGAGGATTCTAATAATTAGAGCTGCTATAAGTTCAGATGGTTTTCTCTATATGCTAGTTGGACTCCTGTCTCTGAAATATTCACAGGTAAGTTGTAACACAATGATAACAGATGCTGAGGACATTTTCGCCTGCAGTTAGAGTTGTAAAGCAGATAACCTTAGTAGGCTATTCCAGCCTTTGAAATCTAAAATTTAATAAACATTCTACTAGCACAGAAATAAAAAATGAGCAGTCTTGGGGCAAGTAAAATCCCTAGTGCTTCCTAAGATGAATAAAAAATTTCTGCAAAAGTGGGCCTCCTTCCACTGGATCTCAGGAACTGGTGTCCTTTGACCAAGGAGGCTATATTTGGCTGTGAAAGGTGTGACCAAACAGAGGCTCTAAGGTTTGGATGCTCAAAGTAGAAAAAAGGCTGCAAGAAAGTGGCTGCACTTTTCTCATTGCATCCTGTTGATTGTGAATCATCCTTTGCTACTGTCAGCTTCTGAAGTCAAGAGCTTTCATGATGCTAGGATCGAGATTCTTGTTGATGATTGGTTCAGACTCGGAAAGGACCCTATGCAGTCATTTAGCCTATTTTCTACTTTCTTATTTAAACAACCATGAGGTATATCTTGTCTTTAAAGATGATCACAGAAGAACTGGGGAGAGCATCCTGTCTGTGTTCTTAATTACTATTCTATCCTGCCTGGAGAGAAGAAAAAGGAGGGATTAAGAGCAATGGTCTTCTGGAGATCAGCTCTGGAGACCCTGGCAAACTCCTGTACAAGGATCAGATTCTTCATCTCTCAAATGACAGCAATAATAGCATTCAATTCATAGGTTAATTATAAGGTCTGATAAAGATAATATATAACAAAGTGCTTAGCAGAACGCCGAGCACATTGCTGGCCCCCAATGGATGCTACTTATTACAATGAGCTTTATATCCATGTTTCTGCTCTGTTGTGGTAGGAGCAACCCAAATGGTGAAAAACATTAATACAATTTCAAATATTATTTTTCTGAGCATCTTTTAGTTACCTGGGGGAAAATTAATTCAGAATATGGAAATCTTTATTAAAAATATTAACTGGGATTTCCCCTCTGAGATTCCCTTCCACACTCTTCATGGAAGCTTTCTCTTTTCTTCTCCTTTTTTCTTTCCTTATCTGAATAAATCATGTTTCTACAAATATATATATATTTACTAAATTTTGGTTCATTTGTAGCCCTCTCAGAGCTCTTTAAGTTGTTAACATCCTTGTTAAATTTTAGCATTCTGAATAGTAAAATGATAAGTAAGGTTTACTGGCAAATGTTCCTGGAATGTACTGCCATGTAGATTTGCATATGATAATAATTGAGAAACAGTTAAAACTACAACAGTTATAAATAGCTACCCTGATAATTAGTCATGGAAGCCTGAAAGTAAAGTGCCTTAAGAAGTTCCCATATCCTTAAACACTTGTTTTACACATGGGGAAGGAAAGAACTGGATTTCTTTAATAACTATTGAAAAATTTGTGTCAGAGAGACCTGTCTTTACAAAACTAATGGAAAAGGGGTCTAGCAGATCCAAATTACATTTTTGTTAAACATTTCTGATGGTGGGATCCAAGATGGCCAAATAGGAACAGCTCTGGGGTGCAGTTCCCTGCAAGAACAATGCAGAAGGTGAGTGCACACTGCATTTCCAAATAAATTTTCACTGCCCACAGACCAGAAGATTCCTGGGCCGAAAAGTGCCATGAGTTTTCAGTGCAGTGATTTCAGCTGGTGTGGGTGGGCACACAGAAACTAACACAAATCTGGGCAGCCATTTCAACTGGCACCTGGAATGCCTGGGAGACAGAGCCACCCATTCAACTGAAAGGGAGGAGGCAGAGACAGGTGATCTGGCTTGGCAGGTACCATTACCACAAAACAGGCAATCTGAAATGCTCTGTATTGAGAGTTTCCCAGGAAGCATAGCTGGACCCAGGATGGTCCAGCTCAGTGGGGGGAAGGGCAACCACCACTACTGAGGCAGTCTGCCACTACCAAGGTAGTTCGCACAGCAGCTGGGCAGAGCCTGCGGCAGCTCAGCAACACCTCTGCTGGCAGACTGCGATTAGAGTACTCTGTTCAGGGGAGGGCAGCTATGAAAAAGGTAGCAGCATGACAGGAACTTATAAATAAAGCAATTTTCCTAGGACAGCACCTGGGAAAAGAGGTGGTTATGAGTTCCACTGCATCAGACTTAAAATACCTGCCCAGCATCTCTGCACAGAACAACAGAGCTCCCAGCATAGCACTTGAGCTCTTATAAGGGACAGACTGTCTCCTCAAGCAGTTCCCTGACCCCCATTTATGCAAAGAGACACCTCATAAAGGAGAGCTCAGGCTGACATCTGACAGGCACCCTTCTGGGACAAAGATAACAGAAGTAGAAACCAGCAGCAACCCTTACTGTTCTGCAGCCCCCAGGGGTGATCCCTAGGCAAGCAGGGTCTGGAGTGGACCTCCAGCAGTCCTACAGCAGAGGGGCCCAACTGTTAGAAGGAAAAGTAAGAAAGAAATAACTTCATCATCAAAAAAAAGGGATGTCCACTCAGAGACCACATCAAAAAGTCACCAACTACAAAGACTGCAGGTAGATAAAGGCATTAAGATGGGAAGAAACCAGCACAAAAAGGATGAAAACACCAAAAGCCAGAAACCCTCTCCTCCTCCAAAAGATCACAACTCCTCACCAGTTAGGGATCAAAGATGGATGGAGAATGAATCTGATGAACTGACAGAAACAGGCTTCAGAAGGTGGGTAATAAAAAATTTCTCAGAGCTGAAAGAAGATGTGCTAACCCAATGCAAAGAAACTAAGAACCTAGAAAAAAGGTTAGATGAGAAGCTAACTAGAATAAACAGCTTAGAGAAGAATATAAACGACTTGATGGAGCTGACAACACAGCACGAGAACTTCGCGAAGCACACTCAAGTTTCAATAGCCAAATTGACCAAGCAGAAGAAAGGATATCAGAGATTGAAGATAACTCAATGAAATAAAAGAAGAAGGCAAGAAGAGAGAAAAAAGGGTGAAAAGAAATAAAGAAATCCTCCAATAAATATAGGATTATGTGAAAAGACCTAATCTGTGTTTGATAGGTGTATCTGAATGTGACAGAGAGAATGAATCCAAGCTGGAAAACACTCTTCAGGATATTATCCAGGAGAATTTCCCCAACCTAGCAAGCCAGGGCATGATTCAAGTCCAGGAAATAAAGAGAACACCACAAAGATATTCCTGAAGAAGAGCAACCCCAAGGCACATAATTGTCAGTTTCATCAGGGTTGAAATGAAGGAAAAAATGCTAAGGGCAGCCAGAGAGAAAGGTTGGGTTACCCACAAAGGGAAGCCCAGACTCACAATGGATCTCTCTGCAGAAATGCTACAAGCCAGAATAGAGTGGGGGCCAATATTTAACATCCTTAAAGAAAAGAACTTTCAACCTAGAATTTAATATCCAGCCAAACTATGCATCATAAGTGAGGGAGAAAGAAAATCCTTCATGGACAAGCAATTGCTGAGAGATTTTGTCACCACAAGGCCTGCCTTACAAGAGCTCCTAAAAGAAGCACCAAACAAGGAAAGGAACAACCAGTAACAGCCACTCCAAAAATGTACCAAATGGTAAAGACCACTGACACAATGAAGAAAATGTGTCAGCTAAGGGGCAAAATATCCAGCTAGCATCAAAATGGCATGATCAAATTCACACATAACAATATTAACCTTAAATGTAAATGGGATAAATGCCCCAATCAAAAGACACAGACTGGCAAATTGGATAAAAGTCAAGACCCATCAGTGTGCTGTATTCAGGAAACCTATCTCACATGCAAGGACACACATAGGCTCAAAATAAAAGGATGGAGGAAGATTTGTCAAGCAAATAGCAAAAAGATGCAGGAATTGCAATCCTAGTCTCTGATAAAATGGACTTTAAACCAACAAGAATCAAAAGAGACAAAGAAGGATCAAAAGAGATCAAGGATCAAAAGAGACCATTATTACATAATGGTCAAAGGATCAATGCATCAAGAAAAGCTAATGATCCTAAATATATACGCACCCAATATAGGAGTGCCCAGGTACATAAAGCAAGTTCTTAAACACCTACAAAGAGACTTAGACTCCCACACAATAATAGTGGGAGACTTTAACACTCTACTGTCAATATTAGACAGACCAATGAGACAGAAAATTAACAAGCATATCCAGGACTTGAACTCAGATCTGGACCAAGAGGACCTAATAGACACCTATGGAAATCTCCACCCCAAATCCACAGAATATACATTTTTCTCAGCACTGCACTGCACCTACGTAAGTGGAGGTAAATCACTCCTCGGCAAATGCAAAAGAATGGCAATCATAACAAGCAGTCTGTCAGACCACAGGGCAATCAAATTAGAACTCAGAATTCAGAAATTAACTCAGAACCACAGTGTCATGGAAACTGACAACTGGCTCCTGAATGTTGACTGGATAAACAATGAAATGAAGGCAGAAATAAAGATGTTCTTTGAAACCAAGGAGATTGAAGACACAACATACCAGAATCTCTGAGACACATTTAAAGCAGTGTCTAGAGGGAAATTTATAGCAATAAATGCCCACATAAGAAGTGAGGAAAGATCTAAAATTGACACCCTATAACCAAAATTGAAAGACCTAGAGGAGCAAGATCAAAAAACTCAAAAGATAGCAGAAGACAAGAAATAACTAAGATCAGAGCAAAACTGAAGGAGATAGAGAGATACAAAAAACCCTTCAAAAATCAATAAATCCAGGAGCTGTTTTTTGAAATGATCAACAAAATAGACAAACTTCTAGCCAGATTAATAAAAAAGAAAAGGGAGAAGAATCAAATAGATGCAATAAAAAGTGATAAAGGGTATATCACCACTGATTCCACAGAAATACAAACTACAATCAGAGATGATTACAAACAACACTATGCACATAAACCAGTAAACCTGGAAGAAATGGATAAATTCCTAGATACTTGCACCTTCCCAAGCCTAAACCATGAAGACGTTGAAACTTGAATAGACCAAAAACAGGGGCTGAATTTGAGGCAGCAATTAGTAGCCTACCAATTAAAAAAAGTCCAGGTCCAGATGGGTTTACAGTTGATATCTACCAGACGTATAAAGAGGAGCTGGTACCATTCCTTCTGAAACTATTCTGAACAATACAAAAAGAGGGAATCCTTCCCAAATCATTTTATGAGACCAACATCATCCTGATACCAAAATCTGACAGAGACTCAACAAAAAAAGAAAACTTTAGGCTAATATCCATGATGAACATAGATGCAAACATCTTCAATAAAATACTGACAAACCAATTGCAACAGCACATTAAAAAGTGTATCCATCACGATCAAGGAGGCATTATTCCAGGGAAGCAAGGCTGGTTCAACATACACAAGTCTATAAAAGTAACCCACCACATAAACAGAACCAAAGACAAAAACCACATGATTATCTCAATAGATGCAGAGAAAGCCTTCAACAAAATTCAACAGTTCTTTATGCTAAAAACTCTCAATCAACTAGATATTGAAGGAAATTATCTCAAAATAAAAGCTATTTATGAGAAACCTACAGCCAATATCATATCGAATGGGCAAAAACTGGAAGCATTCCCTTTGAAATATGGCACTGGACAAGGATGCCCTCTCTCACCACTCCTATTCAATATAGTATTGGAAGTTCTAGCCAGAGCAATTAGGCAAGAAAGATAAATAAAGCATATTCAATTAGGAAAAGAGGAAGTCAAATTGTCTCTATTTGCAGATAACATGATTGTATATTTAGAAGACCCTATCACAGCCCCAAATCTCCTCAAACTGGTAAGCAACTTCAGCAAAGTCTCAGGATACAAAGTCAATGTGCAGAAATCACAAGCATTTCTATACACCAAAAACAGACTAACAGAGAGCCAAAGCATGAGAAAATTCCCATTCATAATTGCTACAAAGAGAATAAAATACATAGGAGTACAACTAACAGACCATGTAAAGGACCTCTTCAAGGAGAACTACAAACCACTGCTCAACGAAATAAGAGAGGACACAAACAGATGTAGAAATATTCCATACTCATGGTTAGGAAGAATCAATATCATGAAAATGGCCATACTGCCAAAAGTAATTTATAGATTCAGTGCTATCCCCTTCAACCTACAATGATCTTCTTCACAACTAGAAAAAACCACCTTAAACTTCATATGGAACCAAAATAGAGCCAGCATAGCCAAGTCAATTCTAAGCAAAAAGAACAAAACTGGAGGCATGATGCTACCTGACTTCAAACTATACTACAAGGCTACAGTAATCAAAACAATATTGTACTGATATCATAACAGAGATATAGACCAATGGAACACAACAGAGTCCCTGGAGGCAATGCCACACATCTACAACTATCTGATCTTTGACAAATCTGGCAAAAACAAGTAATGGGGATAGGATTCCCTGTTTAATAAATGGTGTTGGGAAAACTGGCTAGCAGTGTGCAGAAAGTAGAAACTGGACCCCTTCCTGACACCTTACACTAAAATTAACTCCAGATGGATCAAAGACTTAAACACAAGACCTAACACCATAACAACCCTAGAAGAAAACTTTGGCACTGCCATTCAGGACATGGGCATATGCAAGGACTTCATGACTAAAACGCCAAAAGCATTGGCAACAAAAGCCAAAATAGACAAATGGGACCTAATTAAACTCCAGAGCTAAAGAACAACCATGAAAGTGAACTGGCAACCAACAGAATGGGAAAAAATTTTTGCAGTCTACCCATCTGACAAAGGACTAATATCCAGAATCTACAAAGAACTGAAACAGATTTACAAGAAGAAAAAAAAAACAAACCCATCCAAAAGTGGGCAAAGAATAGGAACAGACACTTTTTCAAAAGAAGACATATATGAGGACAAGAAACATGAAACAATGCTCATCAACACTGATTATTAGAGAAATGCAAATCAAAACCACATTGAGACACCATCCCATGCCAATTAGAATGGCAATCATTAAAAAATCTGGAGCCAACAGATGCTGGAGAGGATGTGGAGAGATGGAAACACTTTTACACTGTAGGTGGGAGTGAAAACTAGTTCAAGCATTGTGGAAGACAGTGCGGTACTTCCTCAAGGACCTAGAAGTAGAAATTTCATTTGACCCAGCAATCCCATTACTGAATTTATATCCAAAAAATTATAAATCATTCTGTTATAAAGACACATGCACAGGTATGTTCATTGCAGCACTGTTTACAACAGCAAAGACCTGGAACCAACCCAAATGCCCATAGATGATAGACTGGACAAGGAAAACATGGCACATATACACCATGGAATACCATGCAGTCATAAAAAATGATGAGTTTGTGTCCTTTGTAGGGATATGGATGAACCTGGAAACTATCATCCTCAGCAAACTGACACAAGAACAGAAAGTCAAACTCTGCATGTTCTCACTCATAGGTGGGTGATGAACAATGAGAATACATGGACACAGGGAGGAGAGCATCACACACTGGGGTGTGATCCCTGGGGGCCAAGGGAGGGACAGTGGGAGGGTGGGGAGGTCAGGGAGGGATAACATGGGGAGAAATGCCAGATGTAGGTGACAGGGGGATGGAGGCAGCAAACCACATTGCCATGTGTGTACCTATGCAACAATCCCACATGATCTGCACATGTACCTCAGAACCTAAAGTACAATTAAAAAAAAAATTCTTACTTTCTCTCAATAGTATAAATTACTTCTTGTAAATGTCATAAAGTAACTGTTCTCCAGCCCTTAATTCATTATGTACTTAATTATTACTAAAAACATATTTTACAACCAAATGGAAATTTTAAGAATTGTCATGGATTACATGATGTTGTATTTTGAAAAATTTGATTATTATAATACTGTAATTTCTAACTTACCACCAAACAAGAATAAAATAATACTCATGCCTAATTGAAACTCATCTATAATCAAACAATATGAGGAATTAAATACAAAAAATGACTGTATTATAAAATTTCATGCCCCAAATTACTTTGTGCACATCATTAATATTTATAACTAAACCATCCTTCGATGTGCATTAATAATGTACCTTGGGATTACACAAAGAATAATTCATAAATATTCTGGAAATGGGGAAATTAAATCACAGTTATGATTTGAATTAACATGGATATTGGGTTATGATTTGAGTGAATCACAAATTCTTACTATGTAGGTTAATATGTTGATTTTTCTATGAGATTCAGAAGGTTGAGATTCAGCATATAGAAAGTAGAGATGTATAAAAGTAACTTTCTAGAAAAAGAGCTTTTCCTAAAATCTGTGCTCACAGTTCATATGAACTTGTAAACATGAACTAGTCACTGAGAAAGTACATTAGGCAACAAAATTATATATTCATTTATTAAAGATTTTTAATATTCAGGTTGTCTGTTGCAGGGCATAATGTTAATTTCTTTATTAATTCAACCAAGTTTCACTGATGTTATGCTTTTTAACTGATTTTTTAAATGTAAATTTAAAAACCAGTATTGTCTTGTCTATTAAGAAATTGAAATAACTTATTTTAATATTTAATCCTTATGATGTTTGGAACTCCTTTAATCTTCAGGCAGAGCAGTTTTGTCAAGATCAACTTTATTAATAATTTAGGTTTTCTCCTAGGCTTGAAAGCCTTCATTGTGTGCTGCTGCTATAGAAGCTGTATCAAACCAATGAGCTCCCATGAAAATGTATTATCAGTATTCAAACTGTAAATGTTAGTTGGAATTTTAATATAGAGATGTTAATTGTTGTCTTTTCTGTGACATATTGATACTCATATGGATTAGGCAGTTTATCACTATTGGTTTAGGTGGTTCCCAGATCAGCTTTTTTTTTTTTTTTCCTATTTCTGAGAACGGTAATAGCATCTGCCCCAGTCACATGATTCTGATGCCTTGACTCCTTCCTTACTGCCGGTCACATGCCTAGTACTTCTACGATCTCGGTTTCTCTGGAAAACATCAATTTCTTTCCATCTTCCCTATCACTGCCTTAGTCTGAATCACCATAATCTCAGGATTTCAGCAATGGTCTTCCTTTCTCTAGTGCTGATATCTTCCAATCCATTCTCCTCATGGTAGCTGAAGGAATCTTTCTGAAATACAAACCTGATCACAGTGTTCCATCTACTCCTTTTCAATTTTGAGTATCTTCAACATTCTGTTGATGGTTTAACCCTTATTCTGGTCAAGTAGTACCTTAGCCATTTCACCTGCGATAAATATTTCCTCCACTCCAATTCACCATTCTCTCTACTGCTCCAAATTCAAAATCATAAGTTCGTACATTTCATTCCCTGAACAAGATGTCCTATATTTTTATTCCCTCAATTATTTATGAAACCAATTCTTTGAAGACACTGAGTGCTTTAATCAATATTCTTTCTATTCTTCCACCCTCTCTTGTTTTCATTTTTCTTCCTTATACATTTTGAATCCATTAAAATAACTATACAATTTGTTATATACATGAGTAATTATGATTGTACTCTGGGAAATCTACACCCCTGTAAGATCTAGCCTTCCATCTTATGCCCATACATCCAAGTGTTGCACAGAGAAGCCATATGGCAGGCAGGTTAAAGTAAACATAAATTTGTGATCATCACCTACTTGAATGTTTTTCTTTCTCCAAAAATCATTTAGAGACAATCCCAATCCAATGTAGTAGTATTAAGAGGTGAGAACTTTGGGAGGTGATTACTTCATGAGCACAGAGCCCTCATGAATGAGATTAGTGCTTGATATGATTTTTGTTGGGGTTCAGGGGTTCAGGGGTGTCCTCGGCTCCCCTGAGAGAATGTTTCTCCAAGGTTCTTGGCCTCCTGTTCTCTCAGGAATGGGAGAGGGGACCAGGTGTGCTTGCAAAGTAAATACCGGACCCCAAACAGAGTTTTTGCAGAAAGGTGGTTTTATTTAGGTAGAGAAAGAGAAAAAAAAGAGGAGAAGAAGAGAGAGAACTTCCACACAAGAGAAGGAGAGTGTGTGTGTGGGAGGGGATCCAAACATGGAGTCCAAGGAGGTGTGGGAGAAGGGGACTTCTAATCTGGGAGGAACCCCCACCTTCTCCAAGACCCATGGACAATGAAAGGGAGTTCCTCCGAATACATTCCCACATCCCCCTCCCCCCTCTGAACAGGAAAGCCCAACTTCTGTTGGAATACGGGGGTTGATCACTCTTTACTTCCTGCTGAAATGGGGCATAGAAGGGGCCCTGCATTTGAGGTTTCCTCCAGAGGGAAGGCTTTCAGGGGTACAGGTTGATCTAGGGGTCCATGATAGAGCCCATAAGCCAAGGACATCTGAGGTTCCAAAAGCAGGATTATTTGTGACCTTATGGTTCTAGAAGAAAGAAATGTGACAAAAGGATTAAAGATGAGAGGCCCAGAAGTCAACAATTGTATGGTTATAAATGAGCCTAGAAGAGAATAGAGCCAGTATAGTCAGTTGTTAAACCAGCCTTACAGTATTGCTTCTTGAATGTTTTTAGCCCTGTCTTTGTTGATTCCTGAGTTCTATGTGCAAAACAATACTTAACTGGGTTACAAAATGGCATTTTTCCTAGAAAGAAACAGGTTCCTTTCCCACTATGAAAAGGATACTCAGAGTTTGAGAGATAGCAAAGTTAAGGGTTATAGTTCTGTTAATGCCAGGATATAAATTAGACTTATGCATGGTTACTTTCCTGAGGATCTTGTTGGAAAAGCAAATGTAGATCTTCTAATGGCCCGCAGGGATACAAAGGGTTGTCTCCTGTAACTTCAGGCTGCTGAGTGGAGGGTTTATGACTTTCTTCAGGAAGTATCCAAGGCTTCAGCTGAGTGTGATGAATCCATGAGTCAATTTCCACTACTTTAACTGCTCTTGGGGTGGACAGAATGACCAAAAATGGTCCTTCCCAGGATGGGCCGAGAGGGAGAGTCTGAGGGGAGAAAATTAACAAGGACCAAGTCTCCAGGGCAGGAGAGAAATACTGAGACCATGCCAGTCAGTGTCCAGGAGAAGACTGACTTCCTGGTCCTTTATGGTTATCTTTACCCTGGGGCTTTTGAGGGTGACAGCTCATGCTGGCACTTGCTCCAGGCACCTTCAGTCCTGCCATTGGATTATCTGGTGAGACACCTCAGGCCCTGGGGACCTTTGTCCCCTGGGAAAGTGTGCTTTCCACTGATTACCTTGGCATGGCAGGCGTGGATGAGATGGTGGTCCATTTCTCTGAGGACAATTTCTTATAAAATGTTCCTTCAGATTGCACTGGTAATAAGCTTTGCCATCCTGGTGGCTAAACCTAGCCTTTCCCTAATTTGAGCCTTTGAGGTCTGCTTGCTTGAAAGCCATGATTAAGGCAGCAGCTTTTCTTGATCTGTTCTGCTCCTGTTAGCCTGTTTCTCCCAGTCTCTATTATAAAACACTGAGGTTGTCTGATTCAGTAATGATTCTAGACTCTGTTCTAGCCCCAAGGCCAGTTTCTGAAGCTTCCTCCTGATCTCTGCTGCTGACTGAGTAATAAACTTGTCCTTTAGTATGAACTGACCCTCTATGGAGTTTGGTGACAGGGGAGTGTACTTTCTTAAGGCCTCCTGCAATCGCTCAAGGAAAGCTGTTGGTTTTTTCCCCTTTCCTTTGGGGGCTAGATTTCCCACTTGGCAGGGGTATTTTGGCCATGCTGTTCAGCAGAGAAAGATGAGCCACCTCTTCTTCAAAGGTCATGTGTCAAATTGGTCCCAATTTTCCAGGATAAATTTTAATGGGGACTTGAGCTTGGGAATAGAAGCACCCATCTGAAATCAAACACAAGGGATGCCTGCACTCCCAGTTAAAGAAATTACAGTCACTTCCACCTAAGGCCTCCCTTAGATAAAATGAATACTGAAATGAAACATCTTGCAATCAGTACCCCAAAATTTCATGTGCCCAAGATGCATGATCCATCTTATCAGAGGGCCTCCCATGTGCTGGATTCAAATCATAACCTACCAGCATCATAGGACTCACAGTCACCGTCTGTATGACCTCCAGTGACTACCATAAAGGCATGGAATGAAAGGGGCTATTGGGTTGGGTAGTCATGTACCACTGAGCCCTTGATGAGGCCAGTGAGGCTCAGGAGGTGGGTACCAATATTTCCCAGCAAAAGCCCAATTTACACAGGCCAATTTATAAAACTGCCCTAGAATGGTAAACTTCTAGGGAGGGGCCATTAGAGCACACAGTTCAAAGAAGGCAGGCCAGGTGTGGCTGAGGCCAGAACAATGCTCCCAAGACACAGGCCTTCTCTTCCCTAATCCATTTTCCATTGTAGGAAAATGCCCTTAAGGTTCTGAGATCTGCCATTGACTATTTGGGCCCTGGAACCAGTTTAACTATGATCTTTTAGATGGAAAAGTTCTGCCAGAGAGAGAGCCAATCCTAAGCAAGACAAATTATACACCAAACACAAAGTCCCATAGCCTTCAGCTTCTGAATTTCCCCAAAAGATTTCTCCAAATCAAGACTGACTCCACCAGGGATTTGAACCAGCAACCTTGCAGTTGCTTGTGCTAAGGCAAGGCAGAAAGCTTTCTTAAGTCATATTTTGAATGAGAATGCTGCAACCTGAGGCAGTGTCCCAGGCAGAGCTGACAGCCAGCAGCCATTTCCTTTCTCTCAGCCAGGAGAGAAAAGAGCCACTTGCCTCTGTCAGTTTAAAAGCCAGGCCTCTGCACTGCCCTGCTATGTGTTGGAGGGGAAGACCTGCCCCGCCCCTTGAGGCATTTCCTTCCGCCATGATGTTGGGACCATGTGCATACCCTGGGTCACTCCCCCAGCACACTGGCCACACAAGGACCCATGGCCAGCAGGCGAACACCCCTGCGGAGCCTTTTTACACTGATGCCTGGGCCTGGGGAATGCTGCAGAGGCCTGCCAGAACCATACACTAGGCCACCACACTCCCATGCAGGCTCTGGTTTCACACAGACTCAGGCTATACCTAGCCCCCTACCCTGCTGTTTTCCTCTGCCCAACTGCAGCTTGCTGTGGCAAGCTCAGGCCCTCCCCCAGGGCTGGGCTGTTCCTGGCCAGCAAGGAGTGAAAGGCCCAGGGGGAGTGCTCACCTGCTCCACCCTGCTGGCATGTGCCTGGTTCTACAGCATTTGCCTGTCCCATCTCCCGCAGATTTTTTCCCAGAGAAACAGCCAACAGGGAGAGGGAAAGAGAGACAGAGAAAGAAAGCCAAGAGAGGGAAAGAGAGAGAGCTTGGAGGAAAAAAAAAACTGCTCTTTTAATTCCAGTTGGCCCTCGCCACTTAAGACGGGTTGGGCCATGCTCTGGCAACTCGGTGCTGCCACTGTGGTTCCCCACAGCCCTGCCTGGCTGCAGCTGTTTCAGTTATTCTTAAAGTGACAGGACAGAATGGGGCTGGATTTACTTACAGTTAGAAGTCTTCTTCTCCTGGCTGGCTCACCATTAATTGTTGGGGTTCAGGGGGTGCCCTCAGCTCCCCTGAGAGGATGTTTCCCCAAGGTTTTTGGTCTCCTGCTCTCTCAAGAATGAGAGAGGGGACCAGGAGCACTCATAAAGTAAATACCAGATCCCAAACAGAGTTTTTGCAGAAAGGTGATTTTATTTAGGTAGTGAAAGAGAAAAAAAAGGAGAAGAGAGAGAACTTCCACACGAGAGAGAGAGAGTGTGTGTGGAAGGGGATCCAAACATGGAGTCCAAGGGGGTGTGGAAGAAGGGGACTTTTAACCTGAGAGCAACCCCCACTTTCTCCAAGACCCCTGGCCAATGAAAGGAGTTCCTTAGAACTTCTGCTGGAGTGATTGACTTTTAATTCTTTCCATGCCTGTGAAAATTAAAACAGAGACCTTTACATCTCCAGGATGGAGAGAGATGGGAGGGGGGCATGGTGCTGGGAAGTTCTTGCACTTAAAACTGCACCCACTTGTGGACCTGGTAAAAGAATACATTCCCTCAGTTTGCACTGTGTTCCCACCCAAATCTCACCTTGAACTGTAATAGTCTCCATGTGTTGTGGAATGGACCTTGGGGGAGATAATTGAATCATGGGAATGGGTTTTCCTTGTGCTGTTCTTGTGATGGTGAATAAGTCTCATGAGATCTGATGGTTTTATAAAAGGCAGTTCCCCTGCACATGCTGTCTCTCTTGTCTGCCACCATGTAAGATGTACCTTTGCTTCTCCTTTGCCTTTCTTCATGATTGTGAGGCCTCCCCAGCCACACTGAACTTTGAGTCAATTAAATCTCTTTCTTTTATAAATTACCCAGTCTCTGGTAGTATCTTTGCAGCAATGTGATAACTGACTAATATAGTAAATTGGTACCAGTAGCATGGGGAGCTGCTGTAAAGATACCCAAAAATGTGGAAGTGACTTTGGAACTGGGTAACAGGCAGAGGTTGGAACAGTTTGGAGGGCTCAGAAGAAGACAGAAAGATGTAGGAAAGTTTGGAACTAGAGACTTGTTGAATTGCTTTGCCAAAATGCTGATAGTGATATGGGCAATAAAGTCCATGAGGTGGTCTCAGATGGAGATAAGGAACTTGTTGGGAACTACAGCAAAGGTGACTGTTGCTACGTTTAGCAGAGACTGGAGGCATTTTGCCCCTGCTCTAGAAATCTGTGGAACTTTGAACTTGAGAGAGATGATTTAGGGCATCTGGTAGAAGAAATCTCTAAGCAGCAAAGTGTTCAAGAGGTGACTTGGGTACTGTTAAAAGTATTTGGTTTTATGTATTTACAAATATATGGTTTGGAATTGGAACTTATGTTTAAAGGGGAAGTAGAGCATAAGAGTTCAGAAAATTTGCAGCATGATGATGTGATAGAAAAGAAAACCCACTTTCTGAGGAGAAACTCAAGCTGGCTGCAGAAATTTTTATAAGTAACAAGGTGCCAAATGTCAGTAACTGAGACTACAGAGAAAATGTCTCCATGGATTGTCAGAGGCCCTCACAGCAGCCCGTCCCATCACATGCCCAGAGGCCTAGGAGGAAAAATGTTTTTCTAGGCCAGATCCATGGCCTTACTTCTTTGTTCAGTCTTGGGAATTGGTCCCCTGTGTCTCAGCCATGGCTAAAATGCAAAAACATAGAGCTATGGCCATGACTTCAGAGGGTGTAAGCCCCAAGTCTTGGCAGCTTCCATGTGGTGTTGAGCTTGTGGGTACACAGAAGTCAAGCATTAGGGTTTTGGAACCTGTGCCTAGATTTCACAGAATGTATGGAATCACCTGAATGTCTATGCAGGTTTGTTGCGGGGGTGGGGCCCTCATGAGCCACTCTGGTAGGGCAGTACAGAAGGCAAATGTGGGGTTGGAACTCCCACACAGAGTTTCAAATGGGGCATTGCCTCATGGAGCTGTGAGAAGAGGGCCACCATCTTCCAGACTTCAGAATGGTAGATCCACTGACAGCTTGCACCATGTATCTAGAAAAGCTGTAGAAACTCAATGCCAGCCTGTGAAAGCATCTGAGAGGGGGGCTATACCCTGCAAAGCCACAGGGCAGAGCTGTCTGAGGCCATGGGAGCCTACCTCTTATAGTGTGACCTGGATATGAGACATGAGTCAAAGGAGATCATTTTGAAACTTTAAGATTTGACTTCCCCACTGGATTTTGGACTTGCATAAGCCCTGTAGGCCCTTCGTTTTGGCCTGTTTCTCCCATTTGTAATGGGTGTATTTACCCAAATGTTTGTAGCCCCATTTTATCTAAGAAGTAACTAACTTGCTTTTGGTTTTACAGGCTCATAGGCAGAAGGGACTTGAGTTGTCTCAGATGAGACTTTGGAATCTTTCAGAACTGTGAGTGATCTATTTCTGTTGTTTATAAATTGTCCAGTCTAAGGTATTTTGTGATAGCAGCCCAAACAGACGAAGACACCACTCTCAGTGTAAACTCAGCACTGCATGCCATTCTGTTGCTTTTTTCTGGTAAGCTCATGCCTCCATTCATCACATGGACTCTCACATCTTTTCATTTCTCAAACTCCCACTGAAGACCTTGCCTCAAATTCATTGAGAAAACAAATTAACAAAGGGGAAATTCATCAGACTTCCCTCACAAACTTCCATATCTATTTTCTCCTTTCCAGAAGCAAGGAAAGTTTGTTTCTATTTTACTTAAAGATTTATTTTTCCATTTGTGCCATAGCCCTTTTCTTCCATCCTCATCAAAAACTATCCTTTTGCCATTTGCTCGCTTTTCTGTATCATCATTTTCCCCTTCTCATTTGGTTCATTTTCATTAGTTTATAAACACAATTGACTATCTCCCATTTTAAATAAACTCTCCCTGGACCCCACATGCTGCATTAGCTGTAAACCATTTCCCTTTGCTTTTCATATCCAAAGTTTTCCAAAGCATTGTCTATAATTTTCTCTCTAATTTATCATCTTTCATTTATTACCTTTAAAAATTAACTAAAAAATAAAAACTAACATTTACTTATTGAGAGGCTACAGTGTGCCAGGCACTGTTGTAGTGTTTTACATGTATTAGTTTGTCTAATTCATGCCAATTGGGTAGGAAATATTATTAACTAAGTTTTACAAATGAGGAAATTGGGAAGCAGAGAGTAGCAAGATCAAGATTTGAACCCAGGCAGTCCAGCCCCAGAGGCTGTGCTCTTAATAATGAAACTACTGCCTCTTGAGAGTAAACATTATACATATAGCTTCTCCACAGCTCCAAACATCTTCCTCCGTTTTCAGAGCCAGTGTTACCATTATTTTAGTACATGTCATTCCAATAATGTTTTGACATTTTAAGGCGTGTGTGTGTGTGTGTATAGAATATATATATTCTACCACAAAAATAAAGTTTTTTATGTGTTTTCATAGTAACATAAATATCCATAGATTTACCATGTAATTATTATTTAGCCTCATTCACTTAACATCATATTTTAGAGATCTACTTACATTGACATACAGTTCTACTTAATTTATTTTAGCTCTTCTGTGGTATTCAATTATACTTATATACCATAATTTATTCATTTATTCTACCATTTTTGGACTTTTAAGTTGCTTGCAGTTTTTTATGGCATCACAAAGAAACAGCAGTAAACATTTTTAAAACCATTTCAACTTTAATAACATGGTATCAGGAATTTTTTATTTACAATGAATTTTTTAGAATTTGCTAAAATTTCTTTTGATTTTTTAATTAACCTATGTGTTAATTTGTGAACACATCAAGTATACCTAAAAAGAATGTGTATTTAATAGCTGTGGATAAATGATTCTTTCTTTTTCTCTTTGCTGTTTTGGAAGTTATATATTCTATTTTTATTTTATAGGTTGTTTTTATAATGTATGTTTACTCTTAAATTTACAATATTTAAAATTAATCAGCATCTCTGTTTACTTTTGGAATGAATTAAGGGAGTCTTGGAAAGTTTTAAACTTCAATTTTCAGCTTCCAGACTAATATTTCATGTGATTTTTGTCTATTATGTTCAATTTTATTTTTTATATCTTTCTCAAATTAGTCAATTATAATTATAAATAATTTAATGTTTATTTACATTTACCCACAGATTTATAAAGGTTTTGCTGACTATTGCTTTTTATTCTCTTATCCTTTTTTCTGTTTTAGTTTTATTTTTGCTGAAGTGTATCTTTTAGTTGTTCTTTCAGGGAGGGTCTGTGAGTGTAAATGCTCTTAGTCTCGGTATTCTGAAAATTTTTAAACTTTTCACATGAATTCCTTTGCCCTAGTTTAGAGAAAAATGAAATTCAAGGTTGAGTTGTATTTTATGAATGCTTTTTAAATTAGTTTTTTAAATTGACAAAAAAATTATATATATTTATTACATACAACATGTTTTGAACAATGTATACATTGTGGAATGGCTAAATTGAACTAATTAACCATTACTTCACATACTTACTATTTGTGGTAAGAACACTTAAAATTTACTCTCAGAAATTTTCAAGAATACAATGGATTGCTATTAACTATAGTTACCATGTTGTACAGTAGTTCTACTGAAATTATTCTTCTGGTCTAAATGGAAGTTTATATCCTTTGACTAATATTTTCTCAACAGCCATTCCCAGCCCCTTGTAACCATTATTCTACTCTTTATTTCTATGAGTTCAACGTTTTCTAATTCTTTATATAAGTGAGGTCATGTAGTATTTGCCTTTCTGTGCCTGGCTTATTCTACTTCACATAATTTTCTCCAGGTTCATTCATGTTGCCACAAATGACAGGATTTCCTTCTTTGTAAAGTTTGAATAATATTTGATTGTGTATATATACCACATTTTATTTATTCTGCTTTTGATGAATACGTAGATTGATTTTATATCTTGGCTATTGTGAATGGTGCTGCAATGAACACCGGAGTGCAGATATCTCTTTGACATAATGATTTCATTTCCTTTGGATATTTCTTTGAATATATACACAATAGTGTGATAACTGGCTCACATCTATTTATGTTTTTTTGAGGAATCACCATAGTGTTTTCCATAATGGTTGTACTAATTTGCATTCTTACCAACAGTGTATAAGAATTCCCTTTTCCTTACTTTCTTGTCAACACTTATTTTCTTCTGTTTTTTTGCTAATCGCTATTCTAACAGATGTGAAGGGATATCTCATTGTGGTTTTAATTTGCATTTCTCTGATGATTAGTGTATTCGTTCATTTTCACACTGTCGTAAATACCTAAGACTGGGTAATTTGTGAAGAAAAGAGGTTTAGTTGACTCACAGTTTCCTAAGTTTAACAGGAATCATGACTGGGAGGCCTTAGGAAACTTAAAATCATGGCAGAAGGCAAAGGGAAAGCAAGGATCTTCTTCACATGGTAAGAGGAGAGAAAGTGAGCCAAGGGAGAAGTGCTACATACTCTCAGAACCATTAGGTTTTGTGACAACTCACTCACTATGACCAGAAGAGCATGGGGGAAATCTGCAACTATAATCTAATCACCTCCCACCAGACACCTCTAACAGTTTGGCATTACAATTCGAGATGACATATGGGTGGAGACACAGAGCCAAACGATATCAATCAGTGATGCTGAACATTTTTTTTATATGCCTGTTGGCTCCCATGAGTACTTTTAAGCTATTATTTTATTGTTTTCTGATTTTCGATATTGCAGATCTTGAGTCTAATTATCATTTTATTATAAGTAATGTTTTTTCTCTGGAATAATTTTAAGATCTCTTTATGTCAATTACTGCAGTGTCAGAAAGAAAATTTTAACATGGGTTTGTTTTTCTATATATTCTATTCAGAACTCAGTATCTTCTTACAGTTTTCTTTGAATATTATGTTTTCTCCATACCCTCTATCGTTTTTGGAATTCTGATTAGATATATGTTGGACCTACTTATTCTGGATTTCTTCTCTCAATTTTTCTCTCATAATTTCCATCTCTGTTGCTTCCTTCAGAGTTATTTAATCGGGTTTCTTTCAACTCACTATTGTTTCTTTAGTTATGCCAATCCATTTAGCGCTTTACATGTTTTTCCCATCCCCGAGGTCTTAATTTACATCCCCGAGGCTGTATTTTTCAATTCTAAAATGGCAGTACATCATGCCTGTGTCCAGAATCCTGTTGCCTTCTCTGTTTGCCTACTCTCTCTCTTTAGGTGGTCTTATTGATTTCCAGTGGTTGATGACTTAGTTTTATATCTCCAGCCTAGACCGTTCTCCTAAGTTCCTGACCTATATAGATACCCAATTGCTTATATGACTTATATGTTAAATAGACATCTCCAACTTAAAATATCCAAAATGAAACTATTTATTTCTCTTGGAAGACTTTCCCCCGATTCCTCCTTCTCTCAGTAAGTGATGCTACTACTTCTCTGAAAGATCAAGTCAGAGTCTGAGACTTGATCCTGAATTCCTTTTATTCCCTTTCTGCCTACAACTACCTCTTCTGCCAGCTTTAATGCTTTTAACTTCTACTTTCTCTCTTTGCTCCTGCAAAACCATTTTCATCTCTTACCTGGAAGACTGCAGTTGGCTCATAACTGGCCTCCTTGTGTCCACTCTCGCCTCTTATAATCATTCTCAGCACAGCCAATGGAGCAATCATCTAAAAATAGAAATTAAGTCATATCACTAACATGCTTAAAATTCTTTAATGGCTTGTACTTGAACTGCACTTGGTATACAATTCTTCTCCTTCAGAATGCTTTGGTTTTCAAGGTCCTGTGTGGTCTGACCCTTGACCCAATGAAGAAACTGTGTCAGCTAAGGGACAAAACATCCAGCTAGCATCAAAATGGCATGATCAAATTCACACATAACAATATTAACCTTAAATGTAAATGGGCTAAATGCCCTAATCAAAAGACACAGACTGGCAAATTGGATAAAAGTCAAGACCCATCAGTGTGCTGTATTCAGGAAACCTATCTCACATGCAAGGACACACATAGGCTCAAAATAAAAGGATGGAGGAAGATTTATCAAGCAAATAGCAAAAAGATGCAGGAATTGCAATCCTAGTCTCTGATAAAATGGACTTTAAACCAACAAGAATCAAAAGAGACAAAGAAGGATCAAAAGAGATCAAGGATCAAAAGAGACCATTATTACATAATGGTCAAAGGATCAATGCATCAAGAAGAGCTAATGATCCTAAATATATATGCACCCAATATAGGAGTGCCCAGGTACATAAAGCAAGTTCTTAAACACCTACAAAGAGACTTAGACTCCCACACAATAATAGTGGGGGACTTCAACACTCCACTGTCAATATTAGGCAGATCAATGAGACAGAAAATTAACAAGCATATCTAGGACTCAAACTCAGATTTGGATCAAGTGGACCTAATAGACATCTACAGAACTCTCTACCCCAAATCCACAGAATATACATTCTTCTCAGCATCACATTGTGCCTACTCTAAAATTGACCACATAAGTGGAAGTAAATCACTCCTCAGCAAATGCAAAAGAATGGAAATCATAACAAACAGTCTGTCAGGCCACAGGGCACTCAAACTGGAATTCAGAATTCAGAAACTAACTCAGAACCACAGTGTCATGGGAACTGAACACTGGCTCCTGAATGTTGACTGGATAAATAATGAAATGAAGGCAGAAATAAAGATGTTCTTTGAAACCAATGAGAATGAAGACACAACATACCGGAATCTCTGGGACACATTTAAAGCAGTGTTTAGAGGGAAATTTATAGCAATAAATGCCCACATGAGAAGTGAGGAAAGATCTAAAATTGACACCCTATCATCAAAATTGAAGGAGCTTGAAGAGTAAGATTTAAAAAAAATAAAAGCTAGCAGAAGATAAGAAATAAAAGATCAGAGCAAAACTGAAGGAGATAGAGACACAAAAAACCCTTCAAAAAATCAGTAAGTCCAGGAGCTGGTTTTTTGAAAAGATCAACAAGATAGACAAACTGCTAGCCAGATTAATAAAAAAGAAAATAGAGAAGAATCAAATAGATGCAATAAAAAACAATAAAGGGGATATCACCACTGATTCCACAGGAATACAAACTATAATCAGAGATTAATAAAAATATCTCTAAGCACATAAACAAGTAAACCTGGAAGAAACTGATAAATTCCTGGACACTTGCACTCTCCCAGGCATAAACCAGGAAGAAGGTGAAACCTCAAACAGATCGATAACAAGGGCTGAAGTTGAGGCAGAATTAATAGCCTACCAACATATTAAACCCAGGTCCAGACAAGTTTACAGCTGAATTCTACCAGACATACCAAGAGGAGCTGGTACCACTCCTTCTGAAACTATTCCAAGCAATACAAAAAGAGGGAATCCTTCTTAAACCATTTTATGAGACCAACATCATCCTGATACCAAAACCTGGCAGAGAATCAACAACAACAAAAAAACTTCAGACCAATATCCATGATGACCATAGATGCAAAAATCTTCAGTAAAATACTGGCAAACCAATTGCAACAGCACATCAAGTAGGCTTCATTCTGGGGATGCAAGGCTGGTTCAGCAAACACAAGTTTATAAATGTAATCCACCATATAAACAGAACCAAAGCAAAAACCACATGATTATCTCAATAGATGCAAAGAAGGCCTTTGACAAAATTCAACAACCCTTTATGCTAAAAACTCTTAATAAACTAGGCATCAAAGAAGCATATCTCTAAACAATAAAAGCTACTTACAACAAACCTACAGCCAATATCATACTGAATGGGCAAAAACTGGAAGCATTCACTTTGAAATCCAGCACTAGACAAGGATGCCCTCTCTCACCACTCCTATTCAATATAGTATTGTAATTTCTAACCAGAGCAATTAGGCAAGGAAAAAAAGTAATGGGTATTCAATTAGGAAAAGAGGAAGTCAAATTGTCTCTGTTTGCAGATGACATGATTGTATATTTAGAAGACCCTATCATCTCAGCTCAAAATCTCCTTAAACTGATTAGCAACTTCAGCAAAGTCTCAGGATACAAAATCGATGTGCAGAAATCACAAGCATTCCTATACACCAATAACAGACTAACAGAGAGCTAAAGCATGAGCAAACTACCATTCACAATTGCTGAAAAGAGAGTAAAATACCTAGGAATACAACTAACAAAGGATGTAAAGGAACTCTTCAAGGATAACTACAAACCACTGCTCAATGAAATAAGAGAGGACACAAACAGATGGAGAAATATTCCATGCTAGTGGTTAGGAAGAATCAATATCGTGAAAATGGCCATACTGCCCAGAGTAATTTATAAATTCAATGCTATCCCCATCAATGACCTTCTTCACAGAACTGGAAAAAACTACCTTAAACTTCACATGGAGCCAAAAGAGAGCCCGCATAGCCAAGACAATCCTAAGCCAAAAGAACAAAGCTGGCGGCATCACACTACCTGATTTCAAACTGTACTACAAGGCGACAGTAATCAAAACAGTATTGTACTGGTACCAAAACAGAGATATAGACCAATGGAACAGAACAGAGGCCCTGGAGGCAATGCCACACATCTACAACCATCTGACATTTGACAAAGCTAACAAAAACAAGCAATGGGGAAAGGATTCCCTGTTTAATAAATGGTGTTGGGAAAACTGGCTAGCAGTGTACAGAAAGCAGAAACTGGACCCCTTACTGACACCTTACACTAAAATTAACTCCAGATGGATTAAAGACTTAAACATAAGACCTTACATCATAAAATCATTAGAAGAAAACCTAGGCAAAATGGTTCAGGACATAGGCATAGGCAAAACACCAAAAGCATTAGTGACAAAAGCCAAAATAGAACTAATTCAAACATTGTGGAAGACATTGTGACACTTCCTCAAGGACCTAGAAATAGAAATTCCTTTTGACCCAGCAATCCCATTCCTGGGTATATACCTGAAGGATTATAAACCATTCTATTATAAAGACACATGCACATGTATGTTTGTAGTAGCACTATTTACCATAGCAAAGATCTGGAACCAACCCAAATGCCCATTGATGATAGACTGGACAAGGAAAATGTGGCACATATACACCATGGGATACTATGCAGCCATAAAAAATGATGAATTTGTGTCCTTTGTAAGGACATGGATGAATCTGGAAACCATCATTCTCAGCAAACTGACACAAGAACAGAAAATAAAACACTGCATGTTCTCACTCATACGTGAGTGTTGAACAAGAACACATGGACACAGGGAGGGGAGCATCACACCCTGGGGTCTGTCAGGGGTGGCCAAGGGAGGGACAACATGGAAGGTGGGGAGGTTGAGGAGGGTAACATGGGGAGAAATGCCAGATGTAGGTGATGGGGGGATGGAGACAGCAAACCACATTGCCATGTGTGTACCTATGCAACAATCCCGCATGATCTGTGCAGGCACCCCAGAACCTGAAGTACAACAATTAAAAAAAAGTAGCAATTAAAGAGTTTTTCAGGAGGTGATGGATACGAGTATACGTGCATTAAATATTTCTGAGGATAAATTGGTTGGGGAGAGATGAGTTTTCTGCTCAGCAATAGGCAAGGTATCATGGGATGAACAATTGGGTCGACATTGTTCTCAGATGAATAGTAAAATTTTAAAAATGCTTATTTCATAATGTAGTTATGCACAGGTATTGTAATACAAGTAATAGATTCACTAAAATAAATTGAATTGTATAATTACATACTCTTTCCCTGGGACTAAGAATGGAGGAAGGGGGAAAGAATTAGGGGAACAAAGAGAGGGACATTTATAATTTATCAAAATAAGAATTCTGGCTTGTGGCTATTGATTTCTCAGACTTCAAGTCAGAGTTTAATGTTATCACTTCAGCACAATATATTTAAAGTTCGAAAAATGTAGATAACCAACACTGAATTGTAATAATAAAGGTTTGTCTCTATTAACTAACTGATATACCAAGGCAAGCCACCTATGACTAGGAGCTTTCCTGTTTCCCATCTGCACACTGGTTGTTGTCTCTGTCTCTGAGCCAGCCTGGCTGTCTTGCCGTGTGCCATGTAGAGCTCTCTGTGGTGGGAGAAGTGTTGTATCAGCTATCGTGAGGGACCTGGCTGCAGAAGTGAGGGATGGGAATGTTGATGGCCACAGCCACGTAGTAGAAAATTCCCAAGGAGTGATAGATTTGAAAGGATGATCTTGATGAGCTGAAGTTGGCATAACAATTCCGTTATAACCTTGGAGTTACGCAGTGCTTTATAGTTTGAAAGCCTTTGTTTATCACTATTTATTTGAATGTCACAGTTACACTTTGATGTACACTTATTCCCATTTCACTGGCAAGGAAAACAAGAGTCTCATTAAGTAAACAACCTGCTCCAATCACACAGTTGTGAATGGTATAAATCAATGTAAATCATATCTTACGAGTTTCTTCATTTTTCTTTTTGCAGAAGTTCATCTCTATCTTTTATTTAATTAGTGCTAGTAGTTTGTACTCAAATTAACCATAGGTTGTAAAATGATCTTGAAAAGAAAAATAGAAAATCACTTTACAAAGCATCATTGTGGAGGAATGACATAGTCTCTAAGCTAATCATCTAAATAGAGGTATTAAAACATTTGATTTTTAATGGAAAATTTCCAAACCTGCACTTTATCCTTTTCTGGTTAATGTATTCTTTGATCTGTGGTAACACAGTGCCCAGTGGATGGAAGGTACTCAGTATGTATTGAATTATCATCATAAACAACCGCTATTGTACACGAAGCCCTTCTTGATCAAGCCTCTTTGCTTCTTTCTGGAATGACTTCAAGCTACTACATGTTTACTGGCTTAGTTATTTCTGTTTTTGCTGTTGTTGTTAGTCTGTTACCCTGTTACAACTTTGCATTTATAACAATAACAATATCCTTCACTCCCCTGTGAATTTGCTATTTCTGATCTTCTGTTGTCTAGGAAATGAAATATTCAAGTTATTTGAATTCCAGCGACTAATTTTATTTATTCTGTTTTTACTGTGATTGCTTTTCTAATGCTTAAAGGGACAGTTTAAATTGTTTGCATGAGTGTTAGGACATGGTGATCCAGTGACAGACTTACTCCAATTGGATCCTGGTATACAGATTCCCTGATGGATGCTTAATATGCTGGGTCTTGTTTCTCCTCAGGGGCTAAAGTTATGGGACCAGAACATGAAACAAACTTAACCCTAAATTATGTGCTGTCTATATATTTAAATCGGAAGCTTAAAATCCCTGCAGACTTTGCTTTTGCAAGTCACCGATTTTGAACTCTGTCACTGTGTCTGATTGCTCATGTAATATTAAACCCTAGTTGAGCCTTAATTTTAAGAAATATGAACCAAACTCTGTAAATGCAGATTTCAAGAACTGCTGAACTATGGGAAGTCGTTTCTTTTCTTTTTCTTTTTTTTTACAGTTACTGAAAAATGTGAATAATGGGCGGTTTCTGAGAGACGTTTCTGAATTCAGCAGTCATTTTAAAAATGGACAGAAATTATTAATGGTTGGCATACTATACCACACATTCCATTTTATTTAATGATATCTTCATTTGAATGTCTGATAGACATTTCAAACAAATGACAAAACTGACTCTGAATTTTACCCTCCCTCACCCTGACCTAGTTTCCCCAAACTTTATATTTCAGTGGAATCATGACCAGCCACCAGTTACTCATGCCCAACACTTAGAAGTCCTTTTAAATTTCTTCCTTTCCCTCTCCTCCTGTAAGCAACCCATCAGCAAATCTTATTATTTCAATCTCAAAAAAGAAAAAATATATTGTAGTCTTTCTTTTTCTTTCCAGTTCTTCTCCCACAGCCTTGGAGGAAGTCATCTCCCTGGCCACAGTGGCCCTCTCTTGAACTATTCTCCTGCTCTAGAGTATATGCGTGTAACTCCTGCAGACGGTGATATATTAAATTTTTCTGAGGGTATGCTGGTTGGGGAGAGATCGATGAGTTTTTTTCTGCAGAGCAATTGAGTAAGAGATCATGGGATGAACAATTGTGTAAATGTTGTCCTGGCTCCTCTCTGCTTCTCATTGCACTTAGAATAAAATACAAACTCTTTACCATCACTGTTGGCCTTGGCAACATGGAGCTCATTAAAGCTCCTGGGAGAAGTTTTAGTGGCATTGTGCATGTGTGTGGCAGAACGCTGAGGGTGGAGGAGGTAATAGCAATTAGATGTTGTGGCTAACAAGTCATTACTTTCAGGAAGCCTGGTGTGAAAGGGAGGAGAGAGGTAGAAGGCAACAAGGGAGGTTGTAGGGGTTAAGGCAGTGGGTTGTTTTTTTTGTCTTTTCTTGAGAATGAAAAGATGTAAGCAAGCTCAAGTGGGGAAGGAAACAGAATAGGAAAATTTCACCCATAAAGACAAGAAGATGACTGAGTAATGTCACTGAGGGGACAAGAAGTGATAAGTGGTTTAGTCTTAGACTGCAATAGCCATCTCTTGTTATATAACAAAATACCTGAAAATTGAGCACTTTAAAACAGTATTTATTATCTCACACAATTTCTGGAGAGCAGGAATCTGGGAAGTGCTTAGTTGGGCTCTTCTGGCTCAGGAGCTCTTGGGAGGTTGCAGTCAGGCTGTTGGTGAATTATGGTCTCTGAAAACTGGACTGGAGCCAAAGCATCTGCTTCCAAGATATTGGCAAGAAGGTTTGTTCCTCACCCCATGGGCTTCCCCATAGGACTGGGCTCCTTATGAGAAGATTTCACCTAAAGCATGTGACCCATGACCTAAGAGACAATGAGAGAGCAAAAGCCCAAGGTGAAAGCAGTGGTGTCTTCTATAATCCAGTCATGGAGTAACATGCCATCATTTCTGTCATGTTCTGTTGTTCACTCAGATTAACTTTGCTACAAAATGTGGGAAGAGACTATAGAGCATGAATCCCAGGAGACAGGAATCGCTGAGGTTCATCTCAGAGACTGCCCACCCCAGAACTCAAAAACAATATCTTTGCTTTGTATAAAAAGAGCGTGAGAAAAAAGGGGAGAAGGCTGAGAGAGAGGCTGACCAGTGGCCCCAGTTTTCTCTGAAGTGGAAGGTAAAGTGATGTCCTGAGAGCGAGAAGCAGAGGTGGACTGGGGAGGGAGAGTGAGGTTTGGAGTCTCCATTCAGGAGAGTGGGAAAGGACAGCCTTTGATGTATAGAATGGTCAGGTAAGATGGAGGGCTCAGCTGAGGTGGGAAATCGAAAATGTTCAGAAGCACTCGTGTGCCTCATTGTGTGAGTTTTCTCTCAGATGTAATGAAGTAGAGATGGAGATACTGGCTGATTGGTGTGATCTGGGATAGGGCTTTTGTAAAAGGATGTGGGTCAGGCAAAAAGAGCCAGGATAGTTCTAAAAAATATTGGGGAATGATAGAGTTAATGTATTGTGGAGCTGGAAGGGCTTGAAACCCAAGGAAGCTGAAAGATGGTGAGAAAAAGGACAGGTGGAAGAACTTACGGTTTTGATACGGTTGAAGTGAAGGTGAAATTAGAGGAGAGAAGATGGGCTGGGAGGCAGGAGGTGGTGATTTTGGAGTCAACACATTCCATATAATGGGTATAGGAAAATGTGTTTAAAGTAAACCAGGTTTATAAAAACTAAAATCTGTCTCCCATACAAAATGGAATTACTCAATTATTTATCATGTGTCCACAAATGTGTGAGGTTCCGTGGGCAATAAAATCAGTAAAAGTACACTTTCTTCCATTAACGGCTCTACTATGATTTTTTGATTTACTTTTCAAACAAATCCATCATATATTTTTAAAAATAATAAACATTTTCCTATATGGGCGTATGATGATGACGTTTGACACATACAAATGGGTCTTGTACACCAATTTTAAAAAGGTATTACATGTGGATTTTTTTTCTCAGCATTCCCAGTTTAGAAGATATTTCAGGAAATTACCTTCTTATAATAATAAATGTTTAGCAACTGTACAGAACAGTGGTGGTTCTCAAAGTGTGCTCCCTGACAAGCCGTATAGGCACCTCCTGGGAACTTGTTAGGAATGCAGACTGGGGTCCCACCCAGATCCACTGTGTCAGAAACGCTAGGGGTGAGGCCAATCGAGCAATGCGCTTCAACGACCCTTGAGGTGATTCGGATACTCGCTGACATTTGAGAATTAGGATAAAAGATAATAAAACAACCAAACCAAACCAAACCAAACGAAACCAAAGCAAAACTCAATAGGCCTCTTCCCTCTTTGGGTTTTAAGCTTTTGCGTCAGAATTACTGACAAAAGACATTTTTAACTTTGCTGCAGACAGCTCAGAGTTTTAATGCTACCATTGCTTACTGGTATATTTAAAAACTTTTATAGTCAGCTTCTTATAACCTTCTTCCAGATCCTTTTTATAGAAATTTCATGGTGTAAAGTTCACCAAATGAAGTAAAAACCCTATTCTGCAAGAAATAATTTCTCTTTATAAAGCATATTTGTAGTGGTTGAAATTAAGTTTCAGGGTCCTTCTTCTAGATAATGGATTTGGTCTTTTTATTGTCCATTAGCAATTTTTTTACCAAAGCTTAGCCTATAAAATGCAGTTCAGAGTAGATGTGGTTCAAACACACAATTATTAACCATGCGCTGTACTGATAGTAGTAACTATTTGAGTGTACTGTCTTATATATAATTGCTGGATATACTATTTTCCCCAAAACTTTGTGTAAATAAAAAAAGTGTCAAATTTCAGTTTTCTAAAGTAGAGAAATTATTCAGTAATGTTGAGGAAGAGTCTTCCACACAAATGAATTTTCTAGGAACCTAACCTATATTTGTGTATTTTTGGCTATTTCATATTAGATTTTTATCAATAAAATCAGAAGATAATTTGGTTAGGTCACCAGATTTTGATTTTTCTCACTTAGATTACATTTTATAATCTTCTTTTACTGTAATTAAATGCATGTTTATTGAGCACCTACTATTTTCATGAATGGTATTGAGTTACTGTAAGATGAATAAAAAGATGAATGAGCTGTGGTCCCTGCCCTCAAAGGTTTATAATCTAATGGAAGGGTTGGCTGTGAAAACAACTATCTATAATGCAAGTCACCAAATTTAAAACCATATTTTTAAGGATTATTGGCAATCCTAGTTTCATTTTTATTCCTAACATAGTTCATACTATGTTAGTTGGAATTCAATTGATTGTATGTGACAGGAAGCAAAAACATACTGGCTCAAGCAAAAAGAGAATTTGTCACTAACGCAAGAGAAGGTTCAGAGACAGGACTGACTTCAAACATGTTCAAGTTCAGAGATCAAAGGTATGTATGAGAAGCTGATTTCCCTTCATCTCCCAGCTCTGCCTTCTGTTGTGCTAGCTTCATACAGCTGCAACCATGTGCAATGAATTCAAACCTACCATCCTTTCAGGTTTAGGCCTGAAGGGAAAGAATGAAGGTACCAAAACCCTAGGGAAAAAAATTCTGTTTGTATTATTGGTTTTTATTGGGTGAAACATGCTGGTTGGCATAGGCCTGGGTAATCAGCTCCACTCTTGCAGAAACCACGTGGACTGGGGTGAGGGAAAGGAATGATTCTTAAGAAGGAAACAAAAGCACCATTTCCAGAGGTAGATTGAACAGGTGCTAAGAGCAGAAACAAGGGCATGCACCACACATTCTAACCAAGATGTGGCAGTTTCCAAGTATGTGTTCTTGTAACTTGTCAGCCTCTACATGATCAAAACATTTTTTTCCCCCATTTATTTCCTATAGTTTTTAGTGCCTCAACTTTTTAAGTATCCTCGTCTCAGGCCATTTCTATAAAGTATTGAAAACCTGAATAAAACAATTTAAAATGCATTGTTATTTTGGAATTTGTAAATGACTGTATTTGATGATATAGAGATACATTTTTATTAAGTCAAATTTTTAAAAAATCTCAAGCACTTTGGGAGGCCGAGGTGGGTGGATCATGAGGTCAAGAGATCGAGACCATCCTGGTCAACATGGTGAAACCCTGTCTCTACTAAAAATACAAAAAATTAGCTGGGCATGGTGGTGCGTGCCTGTAATCCCAGCTACTCAGGAGGCTGAGGCGGGAGAATTGCCTGAACCCAGGAGGCGGAGGTTGCAGTGAGCCGAGATTGCGCCATTGCACTCCAGCCTGGGTAACAAGAGCGAAACTCCATCTCAAAAAAAAAAAAAAAAAAAAAAAAACTCAATAAATTACACAGCCATAGTTTTATCTACAGACTATTATTAACAGGTTTTACCTATTTGTTAACAGGTTCTATAGTACTTCGACCTCTTTACCAGTTACTTTACATGTAAATATTTTTAGTTGAGAGGACCCATCCCTGACATTTTTTCCTCAAGTGCATTACTTTTCAGTATTTCCTCTCTATCATTCTAATATAAAGTGCATAATGGCAGCTGTGTAACAGTTGCACTGGGTTTACATTTGCTGAATAGCAACTGTTCACAGTACTGAATTTGAAGGGTTATATTTGGGTCTTTACAGTTGACATTTATTTGTAAGCCACATTCTACATAAATGGCTTTAAAAGACCCTATCCCTATTTTTCTGCTTAGTTTCAATGTTCCCTTCTACTCCTGATATTAATATTAGTTCAAGATAACCTAATTTTCTTGAACTTACCCCAAACAACTTGCAAAGCTTTTTGTTTTTTGCAAATTTGCATGATTAGTAAGACTTGCTAGACCTCAAATGGAAATGGCAAATGCTGTGCTCCAGGGATGCTGGGAAAAGCCAAATTTCAATCCCTTTATCACCAAAGAAAACGAACCTTATTCCAGGGAAGGGCTGAGCTGATATTGTCAGTGGTGAGGTGAGAGAGAAATGAACTATGGAATTAGAATTTAAAATTCACAGCATGAATCTGAATATTAGAGAATAACTTATACATCGAACCTTCTGATGTTTAACAGAGAGAAGCATTCAATTTGCATTTCATTAAATATTAGAAATCACATGGGATACCAGTTTTTTCTAGTAACAAAAACTTACTAAATTACCTTTCAATCATCTGTTTAAGAAATTCCAGTATATTCTCCAAATTTATAAAATGATATCTAATGTTTCTTATTTACAAGGGCTGTAAGAATTGATGATTATAAAGGATCAGTAAATCTTAAAACTAGTTTAGTGGTAAAGTTATTCAGCTTTCATCAATGGTAACAGAGATATTTTACCTTATCTTTAGATCATGAACATGGAAGACTCATGAGGCACATTTCTTATTTACATATACACATTTTTAAAAAGTCATGCTGACTATGGAATGCAAGTAGAATATTAACGAATATAATTTATTTGTATTTTCCTTATTTTTTGTCTTTTTTGTTACCCATACCTATTTTTTTAAAATAAAAGAATGACATAGGGGTCACAGGAGTTGTTCTGAATAATTGAGTGATAAAATGCTACTATTCTTATAACTTCAGTTTTTGTGTCTGTGTTTATAACTTGGTATCACTAATGAGCTGACACTAATAAATATTATAATTTTATATTTAATTAAGTTGACTATCAGAATCTAGATAAATTTGGAAAATTTGATAATAGTATTTTACTTACATTTATGTTATATATTTGCTGTATTTGGTTAGTTCTTTCATTGAAATTTACTTTTTTGGTATACCTTAGCATACCTTCTTAGTCAATTGAAGTTAATACAATATATAATAAACAAATTCAGTTCATGCTACTTCCTTAAAGGACTGGAGTTGCTTACTCATTCATCTCACATTCAGATAGCATATGGACACTTTAATACTATCCTTTAACAAACAGTGACCTCGTTTTGTTCAACAGTCCAAAGGATGTCTTATAGTACGATTTTAAAGACCAGTAGAAATGTAGGCTCTTAACATTGCTAATTGATATGGGACATGTTTATGTGCAGGGATTTTGAAATACCTGTAAGATTACATTATAATAAATGCTATTATTGAGAATGGTACCAGTTCTTAGATAATATTTGATAAATTCTTAGAAATTTTATAAGTCAATGCTCTTGCTTTATAAATAACAAAACAAATATGCAGGGAGGTTAAAATGCTCATTAGTACAAGAGTTGAATTAGCAAAAATTCTGAGTTTTTAAATTTCCTTTTTGACAGGGTTATTAAATCTGTGGGTTGATATCTTTATCTGTTTTGAAAATCTTTTGCCATTAAATCCTAAATATTGCTGCTGTCCTATTTAGTCTTTTCTTTCTGAGATTACAACTAAATATGTGTTAGACATACATAACCTCTATGTCTTTTACTTTCTCATCTGTATTTTTCATTCTTTTGTCTCTCTGTGCTTTATTCTGGTTAGTATCTTCTGACTTGTAGTTTAGTTCACTAATTTTTGTTTGGTAATATTTAATAGGATATTAATTACCATTTTGCTAACTGCATGATATACTCATTGGATATACTTCAGTTCATCCAACAGTTGTCTTATTTTTTAATTTAGATTGCATTCAATTTTTCACTATTATAGACACAATGCTAGTAAACATATTCGTGCTGAAATTATTTCATTTTAAAATCAGGATTATTAATTTAGTATGCATTCTTAGAAGCGAAATTGCTGGGTGAAGGACATGAATATTTTTAAGTCTCCGGAAACATATCGCTAAATTACCTTTCCTAAGACAAGTTAGATGTTTTAACTCCATATTCAAAATTCTCCCCACTCCTTTGCCATATTGTTTCCTGGCCAAAAGGCTTGTGTCAAGGTACATATTGCCTTTGGAATCGTCTAATATAGTTAAGAATGATAGTGAAAGACCAATTTTTAATCATACTGTGAGTGTGACTATAATTGAATAGTTTTTCTTAGGACGAAAGAAATAATTAGGTCTATCACTTCTTGCAATGACATTTACATCTTGCATTGCAAATTGTACAAATGTCATTGCAAGAAGTTATAGGATCTGATTATTTCTTGAATTTACTGATGATCCTCTTGATAGCATTTTGTATAATGCATTTTATTCACATCAGAATTCTCAGGGATTTTTTTAAAGAAATAGTTATGTTTTTGTATTTTCATATATTTGGTTATTTTGCCTGACTAAATTGAAGAGGGGACTTAAATGACTAAAAGAGCTTTGATATAGGAAGTAGGGAATCCGCTAAGCCTTTCTGAGCCATGTAACTGTATTATTGAAAAGTGATTTCTTCTCTCCAATCCTTAATTTCCTCCTTTGTGAAATAGAAAAAAACCTGTTTTTGTGTGCTTATAGCTGTCTGGTGTTGTTTAGCCATGAGCAACTTCTCCTCTTCATGTTTGAAGGTGGGGGAAAACTAAAATAAAGCAACAAGAATAACAAAAATATCTTCATTTTTTGTTTACAGTAATATGGGGAAATTAAAGTATCTTAAAATTATGAAAGTACTTTAAACTCCTAGGATGAGGGGAAGCATTTAATAAAAAAAATGGGTGAAACTATTTTTAAAATGCATAATTGGAGTAAATGCAGATTCAGGCATACTAATTAATTATTGAAGTCAAGAATATTAAGTTATTGGGTAGAATTTAATGGCACTATTTAAAAGTCACGACATTTTGTTTGATGTGCTGGGCCTAATTTATATGTAAATATAGGCTCTGTCGTATTGCCTGGATATTTTAGTACTGTCTTAATGGTTTATTCTAGGAAACTGATGTATTTCTCTGCTTGAACATTGTACTTGAACTCTGTAAAACTATTTTAGTATGTATATTTTGTAAAATAAAAAGAAGAGGCACAGTGATTTTGGAAATGCTCTGGTTGAAATAGGTTCTAAAAATGCTAAGGTATGTAATTATCATCATGTTTCAGTAAAGTTAATTTTGCACCAATTCTGGAGTTTTGTAGGAGAATTAGCAGCTGAAATGAGCACACCAGAGAGTTTTATGATGACCTGAAGTAGTTAAGAAGCCCCTGGTCAATGACAGGGTACAGAGAATGCTACCCCAAAATGTGGTACTGTGGCATATCGAGTATTTTAAGCTGAAGGATATTTTGAAAATCTCAGAGTAGAAAAGTCTCTCTGAATTTCTCTCCTAAAGAGCCTCCTGTGACAGGATCCCGCCCTATCCACAGAGGGAAGGAGCGTTGCACAGAGAGGCCAAGAAGAATCTGAACAAACAGGCCTGGCCAAGTTCCCTTCAGTTGATCATCAGTAGGTCATACCCTCTTTTTGTCTAGTCATACATTTTTTTTGTGATGGAGTTTTGCTCTTGTCACCCAGGCTGGAGTGCAATGGCACAATCTCGGCTCACTGCAACCTCCACCTCCCAGGTACAAGTGATTCTCCTGTCTCAGCCTTCCAAGTAGCTCGGATTACAGGCATGGCCACCACACCTGGCTAATTTTTTGTATTTAATAGAGACAGAGTTTCACTATGTTAGTCAGTCTGGTTGTGAACTCCTGACCTCAGGTGATCTACCCGCCTTGGCCTCCCAAATTGCTGGGATTACAGGCTCCCAGCCTGTCCAGTCATACTTCTACATGACTCTCCGTTCTTCATCAAACCCAAGCATGAAAATAAATCAGTACACATTAAAAAAGGACACATATAAATATGAACTTGAATTGTCTTTGTTTTCACTGGCTCTTTGGTTCTTCATCTGTGAAGGCTCCTGTGTCATGGGAAGCATTGTTCAGATACATTTGTTATGCTTTTCTCTTACTAACCTGTGCTTGTTATAGGGGTGTCAGCCATGACCCTTGTGATGTATGAGGAGAAGAAATGACTCTTTCTCCCTTATACCTGTGTAGGGGTACATAATTCTAGATCCTAACTCCAGAATCTCTTGGGTTTATACTTGACATTCAACTGAATTCTGACCAACTTATAATAGAAAAATAGAAAAGTAGAGTAATAGAATTTATCACCTGTGACCTTGATAAGACCTTTGTATTCCCCAAAATATAAGGATTCAGATCCATAGATGTAGTATGGATAATTTGCTTAGTTTAACGTTTCTGAAGCATTTTTGTTGTGTGATAAGCCTGTGCTTTTGCTGGTCTTCTAAGGGTTTCATTACTCATCACAGCTAGTTATCAATTCACCCCCCATTGCCCGAAGCATCTGCTTTTTGTAGTAGTAAAAAGCAAGATTACAAAAGGGGCATTTGGGGTAACTGACATTTGTCATTCAGCTGAAGGTGGTTCCTCACGGGCTTTGAAAGTGCCCAGGACAAGAAAACCTTTGTTTGGGACACGCATACCTGCAATTACAATTCCCAGAAATGTAACTCTATGCTGACGGACCGCTGACTTTTGTATTTTTAATAAATGGAGCATAATATTAACCACAAGTCTTTGTTCCAGTAACCATGTCATGAACAAACGCATCAATACACAGTGAAAGAGGTCACATATAAAGTTGAAATTAAAGTTGTCTTTGTGTAGTCAAAAAATCTAAACCTGGGGATAAAAATGACACCTGTGCCCTACATATCACTCAAAAGAAAGAAGCAAGTTTCAGAAGTTAGGGAAATAAAGACAAGTATTTAAAAAATAAAATTTGGCTGAAAACATAAAAAGCCACAGGGACAGCATGACCTGGGATGGCTGTAATTAACATGTAAAGCCTTCCACAGTGACTTCTGAGGGCTGTTCTTTTATCTGCAGTCTGCAGGCTGAAGGCAGACGGTTTTGGAATGCAGATCTAATCTCACAGGTCTGTAATTTGGAGGATGATTGAGGTGCTAATTGCTCTAGGATTTTGATTGCCAAATGCTGTTTAACCAGGGTTGTTAACCATCCTCTCATAAGACACTCTTCTTTTTTAAGTAGAGTTGAAATTTCCTTGGGAAACTTGAAGTTGGAAATTGCTAATGAAAATCTAGTCTCTGAAAAATGTCCACACAGGGGTGTAGCAACTTTAAAAATTCCAAATGGAACAAGCAGATAACTGAGGGCTGATTATTATTAAAGGATTATTTAGTTTTTGAAAGTTTTACTATGGGGTTCCTTGGATTCATTAACGATGATCACATTTTAGGGAAGGTAGGGTAAAGACAGAGAAACTTAACCTAAAGTGTTAGAAATGATTTATGTCAGGTGATCTATTGCAGGTGAAAACAAAATATGCCTGAAATTAAGTGGAAGAATCAGGTTTGACACATGCCCAATTTCCAGGAGATAATTTAGGAAGTTGAGCGCCTCCTGTAGGAAAAGCAACATGTAGCTGACCACGTGATGTCACCTCTTGGTACCTTCCTTGGTCAATGTAGGTGATTGTGTGTGTTACCTGATTGTGATTGTTACATGATTGTGATTGGCCAGGTCAGTTGTGGTTGTTACATGAAGACTACTGTTTGGATTCAGATTTTTGTTTTGGCCTGAGTTACTTCGGGGTAATAATGATTTTAAATTGCTTTTATGTGACTTGGTGGCAGACTTGACTTTGTTGGTTTGGTTGCTCACAACGCTTGATTTGAAAACTCTAACAAATCACAGATAATTTCTTTTGAAAGTCCCAAAGGGGTGAAGACAAATTTTTTGATAAATCTCTAATAAGTCATACAATTTTAAACCTAAGAAATATTTGCTTTTTCCTGAGGGTTTCCACACCTCCCTCATTTGAGGGCAAATAATAATCAATACTGTTTTTGTGGGGATGAGGAATGGCTGGTGGAAAATTCTTTGGCTTTGATTTTGTTCAAGATAAGTAAAAGTCAGAACAATTTTAAATGAATACCGTGTTCACATCATGCAAACAACAAGCAAAATATTCTTAAACAAATGTTAAAAAAACCCATGCATTTCAGTTTCCCTCACAAATATTGAAACCACAAAATAAGTTTGCATTTCCTAATTTGATCACATTCCCTTCACTACTCCTAAGAATATTTTATCTTTCTGTTCCTTCTTTTTTTCTTTTCATCTCGGAATAATAAAATGAGCTTCACATACTTGGTTCTGAGAGAGGTCCCTGTTTACAGGAAACACTACAGAAAAGTTAATATATAGGTTCAATTCTTTGAAGGATGCAATGGGTAGAAAAGATAAAAACTTGTTCATCATTCAACATAGATCTCCTTCATTTTAAAACAAAATTTCTTGGTTATAAATCAGTTTTATGAATGTTTATTTTCATAGTTCCCAGTATTTCCCATAACACAAATTACCCATTCTAGTTAGACCAATTAACTCCCCTATGTTCTGTCCACTGAAAACAGAATCACTGTCTTGGATGTTACAGAACAAAGTTGTGTCCCAATAGCCAGCAAGTCCTAGGGCAAGGGGAGTATCGTTTAGAGTTTTGCAGTGCTGTTTTTGAAGTTGTATTTTGAGTCTCTTAAACTTGCGTATTTGGTCTTATTGTTTCCAAAGATGGGCCTGGCGTGCATGTTCATAATGTTAAATAGCACACTGGAGTTAAACATCAATGCATAGTGTTGCTGGGTGCCAGGGCAGGACTGCGTGATAAATATCGCTTTAGGAAAAAATGTATTTACACACATGCTGACAGTTCATTTCCAGGTGGGAGCCTCATGTCTGCCTCATACACTGCAACTTCAATCTTCCCACTGTGAAATTTTAGACAGCTTGTCTGCAGAGGCTCTGCCAGACCTATTAATATTTATACATTCCATTCACACTCCAGTCAGAGCACATAAGTTGCAGATCTTTCTGATTTGGAAGCTATTAAGATTCATGACCCCTTTAGTTATTTACTTCTCACGGTCTAGGAGCCTTTGCAATCAGCTTACATTTAAGAAGAAAGCACAAATCATTACTGTTCAAATATGTCCTGTATTGTGACCATTTGTAGTCCATCAAAAGAGTGTTAAGAACTTTAATGCATTCACTTATCTCAAGACGCAGGTTATTAGATGAGGCATTCTTCTCCTAGAAAGGGATAGAATAGCAGTGTTTCTTACACCAAAAATTGCTTTTTTAATTCCAAATTAGGGACTCTCACTGAAGTTTCATTTGTATTAAGAAGCAATTCTAATCAATTCTTTTTCTTTTTGAGAGCAGACATTGTTTGAACAAATGATAGAGGCAATGTACCAGATAGAACACAACAAAAGACAGTCGAATTTTTAGGTGTGCATTAGGCCTGTCTCTGAAGAAGCTCTGTTTTCATAACATAGTCAGTTTTATGTATCTCTGGCTTACAACATATTGTGAAATTGGAGATAGGTCTTATATTTAATTAACTTGTGGGATTATTTGGTATGTTTTATTGGTAGCTATGAGACACTGAATCCTATTCTATAAAAATACTCTCATTCTATTGAAAGAAAAGAATGAGAACATTAGAAGAAACTGTGTGGAGAGGAAAAAGAGGAAGTTAATATTTGTGCAGTGCTCACTGTGGATTAAGCATTTTACATTCATTAATTATTTTGAAACTTGCGACAGCCCATGAGGTAGGTATTATGATCCCATTTGCTGACCAGATATGGAATCTTAAGAAAGTCAAGAGGCTTACCCCAAATCACACATCGTGGGGGAACTGCAGCTCTTCCGTGGCTGAGCTGGTTTTTCTTTTGGAAGAACTAAAGAAAAACAATCTCCCACAGTAGGCACAAGGCCTTAGCACTGGCCATCTCAACTATCTCAACTAAAATAGAACACTAGGATGACTCATGTTTAAGTATATTCAGTGCTTAGTAAATTTTGCAACACATTGAAATGGATGAAATAAGCTTGAGGGAAAGAGGTTCAACCAGACAACTCCTTTTATATTAAAGACAAACCAAGAACAACAAAAGAAAGCGTAAAAATAATTCCAAACCAAAGTCAGAACAGACTTTGAAATGCTGTTTATTTGGGCAAATGACAAGTTTTTAACTTTTTGTTGCTTTTCGAGATTACCATCTTTTTGTCCATCTGGTTTCCTGAAGAGTGGGCAGAAGATGAAGAACTGACAAGTTTAAATAAATGTTCATAGCCTTGATTTTATTTTCTGTTTGTGTTCTTTCTGTGGCATCACCTGGCTTAATGAGAAGCAGCCCTTTGATGAGGACAAGCTTTATTCCTGAGAAGCACTCTCTTTTCTTCCAAGATTAAGTTTAAAGACAAAATCCTTCTGTTTCGTTCAAGTTCTGGCATTCACAGCCTGTGAGGTCACTTCAAGACATCTCAGGTTTTGTTGTGATAAAGAAAAATAACTCAGGTTTGGTGCACCCAGTTACGAACCTAATTTGGTGATTCCTAAAATTTTCTGTAGGTAGGAGGTTAAAAAGGGTAGATGTTTAATCTCTGTTTAATCCTTAAAGTATGTGCCAAAAAAGGATTTTTCATATGATAGTGAAAATAGCTCTTTCATGCATATTTTCACCAGCAAAGGTTTAAGTGGGATTTTGAAATAGCTTCGATCATCCCTTTATCTATCTCAGTTATTCTCATTTCAGTGATGCCATTTGCATCTTGTCAGAGATGTTTGGGGACAGAGGCATTCTAACAGGAAATTTAAAAATAAAACAGAGATGAGGTAGCCTTGTTACCCACCTGAATCATAATCGTGTTTTAAGAAGCTGATGGTACTTCAGGAGCACTAAAATACAGCTATCCAGCATATTACTATTAGGATTACTAACCATTATAATATTTTTAATTGCTGTCACTGAGCTACTGTGCAACAAAGCCTTAAACCCAACTCCTGTCTTTCTGAGCCCAGAGTCCAAGCTTTCCTAACCACCCTGTTGTATTGTTTCTCTGACCCTCCTCCTCCACCCACCCAACGCTCTCTCCAGGCCAGCTAATTGCAGCTTCTTGCTGAATTTCCTCATCATGACACATCAGTTCTGATTTGTAGCTCTCTGTATATGTGATGGTCCCACCTGCTGGGCTGTCAGCTCTTTGAGAATAGGGTCAATGCCTTATATATTACTATATTTTAAGCCATTAATATAACAGAAATTCAGATTCAGTCACTTGTTACTTGCACAGTCCAATTAACAAGAATGAGGTCTGATACAAAGAAAGTGGCTTTTGGCCGGTGCAGTGGTTCGTGCCTGTAATCTGAGAACTTTAAGAGGCCAAGGTCAGCAGATTGCTTGAGGCTAGGAGTTCAAGACCAGCCTGGGGAACATAGTGAAACCTCATTTCTACAATCAATCAATCAATCAATCAGCCAGCCAGCCAGGTGTGGTGGGGTGCACCTGTAGTCCCAGATACTTGGAAGGATCATTTGAGCCTGGGAGATAGATCAAGGCTGCAGTGAGCCACAAGCATACCATTGTACTCCAGAATGGGCATCAGAGTGAGACCCTGCCTCAAAAAACAAAGAAACAAAGAAACAAGCAAACAAACAAAAGGAAAAACAAAGCAATTCTTTATTCCAAAGCTAGGTTAGGGGAAGAACTACAGGCTTCTTGCCTTAAAGGTACTGCTTCCTTTCTGGGGCAGAAAGCAGAGGCTTTTAAAGAGGAATTTAACATGAATGGTACAAAGGGAGGGATGCAACAGGTGGGGATCTATGTGACTTCATGCCTTATCCACCAGGTGGCCAGCCAGGCACCACTGAGGACAGAATTAGATTGTAAAGTGGCTGTTTCAAGATGCTCTATTGGTGGGAAAGAGTTTCATAGCAGGCTTACTTTAAGTTGTAAATTTCTGGAGGCAATCTCCTGGTTGAAGAGATCCCAGTTTTGAAGCTTCTAAGCATGCAGTTAGATGAACTAGCATTTTAGGGAGTGTCTGGTGAAGGGAAGGTAAAGGTTATAATTACAATTCTAAAGAGCCAAGTAGGAAGTGGGGAACAGGGGAAGAGGAGGAAAGAGGAGGAGAAAAATAATTTCAAAAATAACTCATTATTTTTTTTCTTAGAAAATTGAGGGTCCTTGATTACATTAGTGGTAGTTTCCATTTGCTTGGCACAGAGTTGTCTCTTCATAAACATTTGCTTAGTGAATGATTACTCTCTTGAATAGTTACTATTTTATAACTTTATGCTTTAATGCAATTTTTTGGAGTACAAAACTTTAGACATAGAATCAACATATTTGATAATTGTCAGGCTTCACAAAGAAGTTAAACTCATCTTTAAATATTAACTTCACAAAGTTAAACTCATCTTTGAAATGGGCTGTTAAGACTCTTCCTGTGTTTCGTGATGGCCTCCCCCAGCCACCACGAAACACAGGAAGAGGAAGCAGTAAAGCAAACCTGTGGCTTTGGGAGACACCCACTGCCAACAAGAATTGCAGTTTGGGGTGGAAATATTTTTGATACACAGGTTGGTGGTGTGCCACTTGTAACAGGATCAGACAACAGTTTTTATTGTATTTGCTTTCTAGAAAATATTCACATCCCTTTGAGTACAGGTTCCCTGTAGTATCTAAATCAATAGTGCCTCTAGACTCCATGTGACATTAATGCAACAAAAAAATCAGGTTCTTGTGCACCCAGATTTCCACTTGCACCTGTCACAACCAATTAAATTGATAGTGATTACAGAGAGTACTTGACTTGCTGAAGATCACGTGGCCGGGAAGAAGGTTCAAGGCCAGAACCCAGGTCTTTTGCTCCAGCGTACTTTACATTTACCCGCTGCCTCTAGGCTAGAAACACTGCAGTTGTGTTTTCCACTCTTACTTCAAGAGGTTGTTATATATCATGAGGTTAAGTATCCTGTAGTTGTAGGCAGGCTGTAACATATACAAATGAATACTATTAATATTAAATCTGTTAACAAGCTTTCCTCTCTGTAGACTCAACCAGGCAAATCTGGCCTCTAAGTTTCCTAAACAGTCTCATTCCAGGGAAAACCTGCATTAAAAAATCTCAGGTACCCAAACTGTGAAAATAAAAATTAAAAGAACTTACGTCCTATTGATGTTTAAGAATAAACAGACTTTCAGAAAACTCAGTGTTATGGCAAAAAAGAGATTGAAGAAAGATATTTGTAAAGTTCAAAATTTGGAGAGTAGGTTTTTTTTTTCCTTTTTCATTTTATCTACATTGTAGATAGCCTGCCTCTATCTACAATGTTAATTCTTTTTTCCCCTATGTTTAACATTATCCCACCCAACTCAAGAAAGTCTTACTGAGAGAAAATGCTTTGCAGAATTATTCACTAGATTTCTAAAAAAAAAGTGTGACAGGTGCTAATAATTAAGCTTTAATATTCACTCTCTATTTTTCTATCACAGTAGAACCACTGGTTTTTAGCTGTGCACCTGGCTTCTAGAACAAAGACTCTACTCCAAACCTACCTTTTAGCCAGGTGTGATCATGTGACTAAGCACTGGCCAATGAGATATGAGGAACGGAGATGTGTGGGACTTCTGAAACTCTTACCCCTGAAAGCAGGTGGGAATAGTGTTCACCCTTTCCCCACCCTCTTTCTTCATCCTGCTGCTCAGAATGTGGATTGGCATGAGCTACTTTGTATGAGATAGATGAGAACAGAAACCCGAGGCTGTTGGAGCCTGGGTCTTTTTTTTTGCATGTGATGGGGTCTTGCTCTGTTGCCCAGGCTGGAGTACAGTGGCGTGATCATAGCTCACTGCAGCCCTGAACTTCTGGGCTCAAGTTTTCCATCCTGCCTCAGTTTTCCAAAGTGCTAGGACTACAAGTGTGAGACACCATAACCAGATGAACCTAGATCTTTTAATAAATTTGCAAAACAGGGCCATTCTACCAGCTTTCATGACTAGAGATAAATGAACTTTTATCTTAAGACACTGCTGTTTTGGGCCTGTGAAACATGTAGGCACATTTATATATACCCTAATATAAATGCAGAGAACGTGGGAGATTATTTTCAGATCAGAAATGAGTTTGAAATATAATAATAATAAAATAGGATAAGAAAATACTCTTGTCCATATACTAAGTATTGTATAGTGGCTAAACATACAATGACTTGAATATCTGTTAATGGACAAAAGCAAAGAGAGAAATCAGAACTCTACGAATTGAATCAAGGATTGTTTTATTACATATCAGCACCAAAAACCTAGGTATTCATGACTTCTACAATCATTTCATTCAGGTCAGGTCTATATTTCCATCAATGGGCATTACTGATGGACTGTTTCATCAGGACAACAACAATCAACTACCTAATTTATCTTGTGTTTGAGAGAAGAACACTTGCTGATAATGAGGAATTCTACCTTCTTTAGAAGGAATATCTGACCTGTTTAATAGTTTAAAGACTTTAGGGCCGGGCGCGGTGGCTCACGCCTGTAATCCCAGCACTTTGGGAGGCCGAGGTGGCTGGATCATGAGGTCAAGAAATCGAGACCATCCTGGTTAACATGGTGAAACCCCGTCTCTACTAAAAATACAAAAAATTAGCTGGGCATGGTGGTGCATGCCTGTAATCCCAGCTACTCAGGAGGCTGAGGCAGGAGAATTGCCTGAACCCAGGAGGCGGAGGTTGCGGTAAGCGGAGATCACGCCATTGCACTCCAGCCTGGGTAACAAGAGCGAAACTCCGTTTAAAAAAAAAAAGACTTTAAGCCAATCTCAAGTTGCAGTAAATCTCAAATTTTGTAACTCACACAAATATTTATGCATCGTTTTTAATTTGGGTTGTATTAGAAGGTTTAGGAAAAGAAAACTACCTGAGGAGATTAGAAGCCAGGGTGGGCAAGCCCGAATCTCATAGCGAGGAAGAAGAAATCAAAGTGTGATGATAAAGTTATGAGACAGACATTCATGAGAATAAATGAGCACTGACTTATAGACTAGATGGTCACAACTTCATAGCTTCCTAGGGCATTTTGCTATGTTTACTATCTTAATCAAATAGTCTGTTTTTAGCCTATGCCAACCATATAGGCTATTAAACATGGTAAAAAGCTAGACTTTTAATTTCCTGCCTTTCCCAAAGTCACAAGCTAGTTATTTTCCAGTCTGTATGATGGTTTGGAAAATAGAATAAACTAAACATAATCTTGCAGACACATGGGTGTGCACAGACACACACAAACACGCCCTGTTCATCTATGGTAAATGTCTGTCGATTTTTGTTAAGCACTGGATGCCATGCTTGTGCATTTCCTCACACTTTAACTAATGTGGTCCCCACCACGATCTGTGAGGTGGGTATTTTATTATTCCCATCTTATAGATGAAAAAACAGTGACCATTTTCTGAGTGCTCTTTATGTATAAAGTGTTTCAAATACATAATTCATTATTTATGTAAGTGTTTCAATGTATTTAGGTTTTAATATACCACAACTGGATATCACCTCACACTTGTTAGGATGACTATTACCAAAATGACAAGTGATAACAGTGTTAGCGAGGGTGTGCAGAGAAGGGAACCTGAGTACACTGTTGATGGGAATGTAAATTGGTATGGCCATTATGGAACACACTATGGAGGCATTAAAAATTAAACATAGAATTACTATATGATCCAGCAATTCTGCTTCTGGGTATATACCCAAAGGAAGTGAAATCAGCGCCTTGTAAAGATATCTGCACTTCCGGGTTCATTGTAGCATTGTTTATAATAGCCAAGATATGGATACTTTATCCCGTTTAGTATTTATCTCTGCAGTAGTATTTATACCCATTGTACAGATGACACTGAGTCTGAGAGAGGGGAATTAATGTGCCCAAGGGTGCACAATGGGATTCATCTCTAGTCTGTCATCATCTTGTCTGATGCCTCTTCACAAACCTGCTCCTGCCTCTCTGTCATGCCTCACTCTCTCACCACCCCACATAAACAGCCGCAAGAGGTTAAGGAACCAGTCTGTCTCAGAACTATCTGACAGTTGAATGAAGAATTCTGACTTTGGCCTCTATCTTCTTTTAAAGACTGTGTTGCTTATTATGTACTAACTGAAAGCAAGATTCCACTATTATTTTTAATGACAGATTAAAATAGAGGATGAAAACAAATAAGAAGTAAACACTTTGGTAAATGTTGTATGCCAGCATTTACTCTGAGCTGAGAATTTCACACACAATTGATGTTTAATAATATACACATTCAAAAGAAATAAATGAAATAAGGAATAAATAAAAAGAGCAAGCTATGCATTTAACCCTGCTCAGCCATTCTTTTGGACACCAGTGGTGCGGATATAAATACAGATCTACATGTTTCAGTGGAGTTATATTTAGGGTTCACTTATTTAATTTAATGTTTATTAGAATTGAGTGCATATTTCAGAAATCACATTACATAAACACGTGAGGCGACGACCCCTTTATAACTAACTCACCATTGTAGTTACTAGAATGCCCAGCAGAGAATCTTGCAGGCTTGTATAATAATGAGTGAAGAAGAATGAAGGTTCAGCTTTCTAAATTCTGGCTCAGTTTTTTTGTTATGTTCATTTATTTAGGTGGTGCAAAGAAGACATTTGAGATAATTATAAGAAAAATAATAATTGTTTCTACTCCCAATTTTTTTGTAACATCTACATTATTAAAGCAAAAAATTATTTCGGGTTTTTAGTTTTTATCAAAGAAAATATTCTTAGGGTTCTGTTTTGGTTTGATGTAGTCATTGTGATAATTGCCTCATCTTTACTTTAGATCGATTTCCCAGATAATTGTGACTATTTCTTTAACCAGATCATCTGGCCAGTGGTAATGCTGAGTGATAAGGAGAGGCGATGAGAGTTAAAGAATGCTGAGTCATTGTCTTTTATGCACCCAGGTGAATATATTCTTGAGGATTTACTTTGTTTTAACCTATGTTGAAAGCAGTAATATAAGACCTCTGGTTATTTCTTGCTCTGAATCATGTTTGGCAAAGCCAAACATTGTGAGGATAAACGCTCTGCACTGTTTGTGGCTTTCAATTCTCATCTGAAAAATTATTAAGGATTCCAGTCATAGCACATCCCAGAGCAGAAATTCTCAAACACACTATTGTCAACTTGCCAAATATTCCTAGGAAGTATCCATGTTTCTTATGCTGGAAAATTACATTGTGAAGAACAAATTCATTTTTTTTTCTACTGTGGACTGTAGTTGAATTGAATCAAGAGAATCTTGCAGGGATTTCTTCATAGGCTGTACTGCTTCCACCTCTAGGCTTAACCCCTTGGAGAATGTCCTTGAGTAGATTTACGCAGAAAACGCAGGCATGCTAATGAGATGAACCTGCAAGGCACATTCGATAGAAACACAGCGAATTCTTGAGCTAATTGCTACCAGTCTGACTTAAAGTAAGATAAGTGAAAGGCATGGTAGGTGCTCTTCTACCCTGAAAATCCTGTTTGCTCTTCTGAAAAATACCAAAGTTACAAGATTACAATTTTTTTTAAAGCCCCAGCAGTGTGTCTCAAAACAGGTGGAAGTGTTCTAATTGGAATAATTTTTTCTTTTAAAATAATTTTATTTCAGGTGCCGTGTTAATGATTTTCCAGCAGTAAGATCCCAAAACAATGAATTAAATTTCAGTAAGATTATTCTAACTCTATCCCCTTTTGCATGAAAAAGTGGAATACATGCCATGGAAGAAAGTAATAGTTAAGCACAGTCATTTGTTACGCAGCAAGAAAAAGACCAATACAACTTTCTACAGACGAAATATTTTTTTTTCTTGATAAAGAAAAAATTATTTGATGATATTAAAGCATGGGTAAGGCAGACTTTATTCAGGACCATCATGATTGGTATAGAGACCATAGCAGTGGGATTTTACAGTCAGAGAGAGATTAGGCTTAACTCCGAGTACAGGATGGGCAAGTGGGAATTTATAGCCAAGAAGCAGAGTAGGGAGTTGTTGGATGGAAAATTTCTAAGAGGTAACACCAGGAATAAGGGGGATTCTTGCTAACCTCACCTAATAGGATTCTTGCTAAAGACAGGCCAAGTTGATCAGAAACCACCTGGGGGATAGTGGAGGATGAGGAACCTTGATCAGGCCTGGAGGGTATCGGATACTGAGGGTGAGGAGTTCTTGCTAAAACTAGATTTTATGAGGAAGTTCACAAATGGGCCTATAAGAAGATTGAGAAACCCGACTAAGGTTTGGTCAAGCAAAGAATCTTAGTCAATCTGCAGCATATTAATTCTATGCCCTTAGTAACAAGTGTAATAAATTTGTTACTTGTCTTGGGAGGGTTAAGTGTCACAGGGTCTGATGAAGTTTAAAATATTCAGATAAATGCTTTGCATTCATGTAGTCACAGTTTAAGGCTATTCATTGGAATGCCAAATAGATATTTCAGTCATTCGAATAACTAAAGGCCATCGTGGGTCTCAGTCAATTTAAAAAATTTATTTTGCCAAGATTAGGGACACACCAATGACACAGCCTCAGGAAGTCCTGATGACATATGGCCAAGGAGGTTGGGGTACAGCTTGCTTTTATACATTTAAGGATACATAATATATCAATCATTATGTTGTGTATGATTTACATTGCTTTGATTTGGAAGGGTGAGACAACTCGAAGAGTGGGGGCAGGGCATCCGGGCCATAGGTAGATTTAAACATATTCTGCTTGGCAATTAGTTGAAAGAGTTATTATCAGTAGAAAGGAATGTCTGGGTTATGATGAGAATTTCTGGAGACCTAGATTCTATCATGCAGACTAAGCCTCCAAGTAGAGAGAAGACTGTAAATATTTTTTTTATTCAGATTTAAGGTTTGTGTTGATGTTAGTGCTGGAGGGGTGTGATAAGGCATGTCCAACCCCTACTTCCTGACATGGCCTGACCATGGGTTAAATTTTAAGGTGCCGTGACTGAGGAGGGAGTCCAGTCAGATTGTTGTGGAGGGCCTTTGAATTTTATTTTTGGTTTACACCATCAGTGCATTTGTGACATTCATAAGGAGGCATGGAATCTACAAGGGGCAAAATTTGGGTAGGCCACCATTTTGTAGAGGAAGGAAAGCTTTTAAGTGATGTGAAGCAGTTGTAATGGGGATCCAGAAGCAACCACACAGGAAAGGACATTTAATACCACCACTTGGCCTGGAAGCAATTCTTTTCTCCACTTAACATTCACCAACCTAGAAGGCATTCATGGAGTGTTCTGAGTCACAGGGAGCCTCTTGGACAATTAGGTCTTGTTTCCTCAATGTAAGAATATGTTTAAGAACATACAGGAACAGAAATAGTAAGAGTATTCGATTTAGAATTACTAAATGCTTTATATAAGAAAGAGGAGAATTTGAACTAAAGCAGCACAGTCATTAAGATCACTGATTTTTGGTGAGCCAAGATTGAACCATGAGAGAATTTTTAAAAAGTACATTATAACATCATTTTAAGACAGTTAAAATATCAGCTAAAACATTTTAAGACTTTGGAAAGGATTCATACTAATATAATTCATAACACTAATGGGAATTTTATTATCCATTATGAAATTATTTGACACCATTACCAATCTAAAGGCAGGAAAAGGTTACTTCTGAAATATAATTAACCTGTTTCCACTTGGGAAGAATAGGGAGTTAAAAATAGAGTTATGATCCTCATCTGTATCTTTCGGCAGATTCCCCTCATGAATGAATGGAAATTTCATAGAACAATGGAGGCTGCCACGTTACTAATTTTCCAGAAGAGCCATTCAAATATAGATGGTCTAAAGTTCTATTTTAATAGAGCATACACAATAGAATCTAGAGTCCATGTCTAATTTGAAAGTTATTATTTTGACTCACCTTCATTCAGAGTATTAAGGGTATTGGCTTACTGAGAGGGCACACAGAAAATAGTTTACAAACACTTTCTGGGTACAATGACAACAGATAGTGAGGAGAAAGTGCATAGGGTGGCTGCTTCCAATTCATCTCCACAAATCTTGAAATTGGGAATTTTTTGACACTCTTCAATTTCTACCCTAAGGCCACAGAGATCTCTTAAAAATCCGAAGTATTAAATGGCAGCTCCGACTTTATTGTTAAAGTTCACATCGCTTAGGTGGGCATACCCCACCTGTCTACATTTGTCCCCTGTTGGGCCCTCTGGCCTCAGCTCCTCCTGCAGCTGTGCTCAGTCTTTGGTCAACCCTCTGGCCATTTCCAGGCATCTGCATCCAGGCTTTCTCAGTATTATGGCCTCTGGCTCCAACAAACAACCTTATTCATCAGAGTGTGCTTGGTTCAGTTGACCCTATAGGTTGGCTCCTATAGGAATCCTACCCAGGGTGTCAGTTTAATTGAAACATCTTGTTCTTTCTGTGCTGTCCTTTCCAGCAGTACTTAGGCTATGAGTAATTGACTCACGAACTGCTTTCCTTACTAGGCAGTGATTTCCCTGGGAGCAGGATTACTCACTTAACTTTGTGTTCTTGAGACTAGTGTGCCAGGTGCTATCCTAAGAGACTTAAGAGCTGTAATGGGAATCCAGAAGCAATCACACAGGAAAGGACATTTAAATAACATCACTTGGCCTGGAAGCAGTTCTTTTCTCACTTAACATTCACCATCCTAGAAGGCATTCATGGAGTGTTCTGAGTCACAGGGAGCCTCTTGGACAATTAGGTCTTGTTTCCCCAACGTAAGAATATGTTTAAGAACATACAGGAACAGAAATAGTAAGAGTATTAGATTTTAATTCTTAAAATACCCTAGTGAAGCAGGTATAAATCTCCATTATATCAATGAGGAAACTGAGGCCCAGAGAGGTTAAGCAAGTTATGCAAGGCCACAGAGCTAGTAACAGGTGGAGCTAAGATATAAATGCCCAGGCAGCCTGGCTTCAGAGCCTGTTCCCTAATCATATGCTCTACTGCCTTGCCAGTGCTTGGCATAGTGAGTCCTCACTGCATTATGGTTGGGTGAATGACTCTATGATAGAAGAGGGTAATACCGAAGCAGGGAGGCTCCCTGATTGTGGGCTGATGTACAGGCTAAGAGAGCAATTGCACACGTTCCAATTAGAATAGAGATGGTTGGAGTAAAGAGGAGATTTTCTGGGGAAGCTACTTTACTATCTCTACCAAATTTATGATGTTCATTTCCTATAGTTCATCATGGACTGTCCTTGAGGTCAGGAGATCCTCTGATATCTATAAGCACATGAATTAAACCATTTAAAGAAAAAAACATACCAAGTAAAAAAAAATTCCTAGTTTTTCAGGTACAGAATGTTTTTACTGATATGCATACTTGGAAGCATGTAGTCAAGTAAAAGGAAAATATTATCACCTTCTTTGCACCCATTACTCTTCCAAGTCCTGTGGAAGATGCACAAAACAGTAGAGGCAGTACCTGAGTTTGACTGCAATGTGGTCCAGTATATAAAACAAATTTTCATGTAGAAAAAAACATACTGTAATTGGTTATGTGCTTCATATTCAGCTCTGAGCACCATAGCATTATAAACATTATTAACAATATGATAAAGCTACAGCTACCATAAATGCTTACAATCATTTAAAAGAATAAAATTATAATCCAAATCCTATAAAAATGAGCATAAATATACCATATACTGTGATGGTAGTTGAGGCTCTAATGTAACATCAAGTATATACATAACACTTAAAATATAATTCTATCATAAATTTGATTGAAAACTAATATGACAGCTTTGATTAACATTAAATATTTAATTAGCAATAATTTTCTATGCCTTCTAGAAGTGTTGAAGGGTTCTGCTTAAATGATTGGATGACCCAGGTTCCTTAAAAGCCCTGTCCAAGGAAGTTCAGCTAATGCCATCTTTTTCCTTCCTGAATTTTGCTGTAGCAAGCAGAGACATTGGAAATAATTCTACTCCCTTATAATGGCCTCAAAGTCCTGCAGTAGTTACTGAAATGTTGAAGATTTTATGGTGATAAGGCTGCAGTTTGTCCCACTGCAAAGCATTTAAGAAGTGAGAGTTAACCCTCACATTCTCCTCTTCCCCGCTTCCACTGCTTCTACTTACTCAAAGTGATAAGTGTATTTGCTTTCATTCAGACCCACTTAAAGCAAACAGTGAGAGCTTAGTCTCTTCACGGTGTCCTGATGCTAGTGAATGAATAACATCAGGTGACAAGAGTGGGTGAAAGTGAGGTGAAAGGTAGAGAATTCTTATAAATTCATGGCTTCTGCTCACTAAGTGCTTAGGGAGATTAAGCAAATTCCTGGTTAACAGTCAGGAACTCTGTGGTATGGAATTAAATAAAATAGATATTGAGAAAAGGCAGAGTAGTCTGAAAGGTTTTGGGAAGAAATTGCACTGACCTGGACAATGAAAAATGAACAAAATCTTGTACATTGGCACATGTAGAAGAAAGGCAGATAGAATTTTAAGAGCAGGACATGGCCTAAGCAGGAAGAGCTACCTCAAATTTTCACTGCTTGAACTGACATCCACAGATAGTGGCTGGATCCCATTAGATGGTGGCTGGAACCACATTTCAGGGTCGAGCTGAAACACCAAAGAGATGTTATTTCTTGTCTGCCTTTGCCTATGTCCAGCTTTGTCTATACCGATTGCATATTGTTACAATCTGTTTTTACAGAAACCAACTTACATATTAGATAGTTGTCAATTTCTATTTAATTACCTAGAGTATGTTACTAATTACCATAATGCTTAGCATATTATGGCAACAAACTCCTATTATCTGTCGTTTCTAAGGGATAGGAATCCAGGAACTGTGTGGCTGTGTGGTTCTGGCTCTGGGTCCCTCATGAGGTCACAGTGAAGCTGTTGACCAGACTGTGGTCTTCTGATGGGATGGAGGATCCACTTCTAAGCTCATTCATGTAGATGTTAGCAGGAGGCTTCAGTTCCTCACTGTGTGGGCCCCTTCATAGGTAAGGGGCCTATGAACGGTTGAACAGGCTGAGTATGTGATCTGAGAGAGTGAAAGCAGGACAGAGCAACCAAGATGGAAATGGCAGTGCCTCTTATAATTGAATTTCAGAAGTCACATACCCTCACCTATCCTTTATTTTGTTGGTCACACAGACCAACCCTGGTACAATTTGATAAGAAACTATATCAGGAGTGGGGTTTATCAGTGGCCATATTGGAGACTGGCTACCAGTCTCTATAACTTCCAAATAAAGTAGCATTGATACATAGGTAGTGTTTCAATAGGAAAGAGTTAGAATAGTTCATCCAACAATTGCACTCCTGGAGAGTCTTTGAGACCCTGTTTTAGTCTTGTGATTCTAATGTTCTAGGAGATTTAGGATTACATTAGAAAGTACTCATTGATTGTATTATTTGTTTTTATGCTGCTGATAAAGACATATCTGAGACTGGGAAGAAAAAGAAGTTCAAATGAACTTACAGTTCCACATGGCTAGGGATGTCTCACAAACACGGTGGAAGGCAAGGAAGAGCAAATCACATCTTACATGGATGGTGGTGGGCAAAGAGAGCTCGTGCAGGAGAACTCACGATTTCAAAACCATCAGTCTCGTGAGACTTATTCACTATCACAACAATAGCATAGGAAAGACTCATCCCTGTGATTCAATTACTTTCCACCAGGTTTCTCCCACAACATGTGGGAATTGTGGAAGTTATAATTCAAGATGAGATTTGGGTGGAGACACAGTCAAATTATATCATTCCATCCGTTACCCCTCCCAAATCTCATGTCCTCACATTTCAAAGCCAATCATGCCCTCCCAATAGTCCCCCAACGTCTCAACTCATTTCAGCATTAACTCAAAAGTCCACAGCTTAAGTCTCATCTGAGACAAGGCAAGTCCCTTCAGCCCATGAGCCTGTAAAATCAAAAGCAAGTTAGTTACTTCTTAGATACAATGGGAGTACAGGCATTGGGTAAATACAGCCATTCCAAATGGGAGACATTGGTCAAAACAAAGGGGCTACCAGCTCCATGCTGGTCCAAAAATGCAGGGGGGCAGTCTTATCTTAGAGCTTCAGAATGATTTCTTTTGACTTTATGTCTCACATCCAGCTCATGCTGATGCAAGAGGTGGGTTCCCATGGTCTTGGGCAGCTCTGCCCCTGTGGCTTTTGAGTGTCTTCAGCTTTTACAGGTGCACAGTGCAAGCTGTTTGTTCATCTACCATTCTGGGGTCTGGAGGATGGTGGTCTTCCACTAGGTAGTGCTCCGGTTGGGACTCTGTGTGGGGGCTCCAACCCCACTGCATTGCCTTCCCTTCTGCATTGCCCAACAGAGGTTCTCCATGGGGGTTCCCTTCAGTAAACTTCTGCTTGTATATCTGGGTGTTTCCATACATCTTTTGAAATTTAAGTGGAGGTTCCCAAACCCTAATTTTTGACTGCTTGTACTCTTAGGCTCAACATCACATGGACACTGTCAAGGCTTGGGGGCTGCACACACTGAAGACAAGGCCCAAGCTCTATGTTGGCCCTTTCAGCCTTGGCTGGAGCAGTTGACATGCAGGGCACCAAGTCCCTAGGCTGCACATAGCACGGGGACTCTTGGCCTGGCCCAGGAAACTGCTTTTTCCTCCTAGGCTTCCAGGCCTGAGATGGGAGGGGCTGCCATGAAGACCTCTGACATGCCCTGGAGACATTTTCCCTATTATCTTGGGATTAACATTTGGCTCCTTGTTGCTTATACAAATTTCTGCAGCTGGCTTGAATTTCTCCTCAGAAAGTAGAATTTTCTTTTCTATTGCATTGTCAGGCTGCAACTTTTCTGAACTTTTATGCTCTGTTTCCCTTTTAAAACTGAATGCCTTTCTAACAACAGCACCCAACTAACCTCTTGAATGATTTGTGGCTTAGAAATTTCTTCTGCCAGATATACTAAATCATTTCTCTTGAGTTCAAAGTTTCACAACTCTCTAGGGCAAGGGCAAAATGCCTCCAGTCTCTGCTAAAACATAGCAAGAGTCACCTTTACTCCAGTTCCCAACAAGCTCCTTATCTCCATTTGACACCACCTCAGTCTGGATTTCATTGTCCATATTGCTATCAGCATTTTGGTATAAGTCATTCAAGAAGTCTCGAGGAAGTTCCAAACTTTCCCATACTTTCCTGTCTTCTTCTGAGCCCTCCAAACTCTTCCATCCCCTGCCTGTTACCCAGTCCCAAAGCTGCTTCCACATTTTCAGGTATCTTCAATAATGCTCCACTCTACTGGTACCAGTTTACTGTATTAGCCTGTTTTCACACTGCTGATAAAGACATTCCTGAGAGTGGGAAAAAAAGTTTAATGGACTTACAGTTCCACCTGGCTGGGGAGGTCTCACGAACTTGGCCGAAGGCAAGGAGGAGCAAGTCACATCTTACATGGATGACAGCAGGCAGAGAGCTTTGGCAGGAAAACTCCCATTTTCAAAACCATCAGATCTCATGAGACTTATTCACCATCACAAGAAGAGCACAGGAAAGACCTGCCCCTCATGATTTAATTGCCTCCCACCAGGTTTTATCCACAACATGTGGGAATGGCGGGAGTTACAATTCAAGATGAGATTTGGGTGACGACACAGCCAAACCATATCAGTGATATTTCAAGTCCTTACCAATGAGTTACTGAAATGTGAATATATGTTTTATAATCTCTAAATATTGTTTCTGATAACTCTACTTACAAGTGAATAATATTTTGTAATTGAACAGAAGTGGAAATTGTAGCATGTAGGTAAATTCCCAAAATTTGGAGACCTGTTTCAACTGTAGCAATAATCTTTTGTTGTTCTGGCAGATGATATCATAAACCCATATTTTCTTTGAATGAGGCTCTTTGCTCAGTATAGGAATTATTTGGGAATACACACACACACACACACACACACACACACACACATATATCTGTATATATATATGTATTCCCATATATATATATACAGATATATATATATTTGCTAATCCATTATATGTTGTTTAGAACTATTATATTTATTATACATGATTATACTTACATTCCTTATTTAAGAATCCCACCTATGGAATTTTAACTTATCCAGAATTTATAAAGTAAGGAATGAATTCAGTGTTTGTTCCCTGAAGAAGGAGAGTTTTGTTTGTGCAGAAGAATAAGGCTTAGGCCTGAGCATTACAGCAGGGCCAACAAACTATAGTCTGTGGGCCAAATCCAGCCTGTCACCTCTTTTTGTAAATCACATTTTATTAAAATACAACTGGCGGGGAGCGATGGCTCACATCTGTAATCCCAACTCTTTGGGAGGCCAAGGCAGGTGGATCATCTTTGGTTGGAAGTTCAAGACCAGCCTGGCCAACACGGCAAAACCCCCTCTCTACTAAAAAAAAATACAAAAATTAGCCAGATATGGTATCAGGTGCCAGTAGTCTCAGCTATTTGGGAGGTTGAGACAGGGAGAATCACTTGAACCTGGGAGGTAGAGGTTGCAGTGAGCCAAGATCATACCAATGCACTCCAGCCTGAGGGACAGAGCGAGATTCCATTTCAAACAAAACAACAAAACAAAACAAAACAAAACAAAACAAAACAAAACAAAACACCAAGAAATAAACAGCTGTGTCCATTTATTTTTATATTTTCTACAGCTACTTTTCAGGTACTATGGCAGAGTTGGGTAGTTATGACGGAAACCTTATGGCTCAACTTATTTATGTTTTTAGGTTTGCACAAAACTAATTGTGATTTTTACCACTGAAAGTAATGGCAAAAACTGCAATTATTTTTGCACAAACCTCATAATTGACTAGAAATGGAATTATAGAAGAAAATTCAATATACTTGTTTGGCAGATTGGGAATGGGTGGGAAAAAATTAATTCCTTTGGTTTTAGGCATTTAGAAGTTTCACAACTTCTTTGTTAGGTGGGTGGAATTTATTTTTACTTATTTAGAATTGAGGAACTGAGAGACATGGTGACTTGCAACTGTTGTTGTCACAAACCAAGCACGAGTCCTCATCATGTCCAGAACAGGCATCTTCTGACTCCAAGTCCAGGCAAAGGCTCTTGCCTTTGTACAACATGACCATTCCCTGAGCTGTGTGTTGTGCTCGATATAAGACATACACAACCTAAGATTTTGCAAAATTAGTAGAAAATGGTTAGTAGTTATACTACTGGCTTGTTACTTTCTGAAGAATCTCAGTCTGGTGTGGAGAGATTCTCCTCCTTATAATGTAGTCACAGATAGATTTAAGGAGATTTCTGAAAGAGAGACTAAAAATAGAGACTGAATGATTTCTGAGTTATCAAATTCCTGAAGGGAGGCATAAATGTGGTCAGGGTTACCAGGGCAAGTCTTATGAGATCTTAAAATGCCAGTGTAGAAATAATGCACCCTCAAGTTTTAGAAAATACTCAAAAGAAATATAAGATCTTATATGAAGGAAGCTGAGTCTATAGGCAACTTTTAATAACAATGTGAAAAAAAGACAATGTTCTCAATTCCATAGCAATAAAATATTGAGAATATCTCGCCAAACTACTACGAAGACAGCCACAGATTAAAATCTATAATAATTCCACAAGAGGGTTCCTTACTTTATTTTCTTCTTGGTCTTCTTCAAGGTTGTTCAGTGATTAATAGAGAAAAACTTAAAAGCTCTGGCCCTAGAATTATTATAACAATAATAAAAATGTTCTTTTTAAGTAACTCATTTGAGCCCTGAAATTAAGACATGTCTGCAGGAGCACAAACATTGAATGACTAAGTTCCACAGGAGCAGGGCCCCCTTAAGTCAAGGGCATCAAGGTACAATCAAGTTCTGGGCATGAAGAGACACCATGGAAATTGGACCAGCAAGTAGAAGAGCTTTATCCACACTGGGGCCTGGGGGTTGGGAGGCTAGTGGAAGAATAGCAGTGGGTGGGGGATTGGGGAGGGACAGCATTAGGAGAAATATCTAATATAGATGACGGGGCGACAGATGCAGCAAACCACCATGGCACATGTACTCCAGAACTTAAAGTATAATAAATAAATAAAAAAGAAAAGCTTTGTAGTAAAGACTGACATTTGTATCTCTAACCTGAATCTCTTCCCCCAGTTCTAGATCTGCATATCTAGGTCCTTTTCCCCCCAGCATCATTTGGATGAGAAGCATTCTGATTTAACATGTCCCAAATGGAACTTCTGGTCATCAATTCCAAGCTTGCTTCTCTTCTAGTCTTCATTTCAGTTCATCTTTCCAGCTATTCAGGTTCAAAACCTTGAAGACGTTGGCTCCTTTCTTTTAAACCCTGCCTCCAATGTATCTGCCAATCTTATTGTTTCTATCTGCAAATATATCTACAACTCATCATTCTCGCAATTACTACTGCTGCTTTCCTGGCCCGGGTCAACATCATCTGACTATCATCTGTAATAGTTTCCTAACTGGTCTTCCTGCTTCTACCTCCACCTACCCACCAAACACCACTGTGGCCTCCTCATTCAGTCTATTCTCAATACAGCAGCCAAATAATCCTTTTACAATGTAAGTCAGAGCATGTCATGTCTCTGGTCAAGACTCTGTAATGGTTCCCCTAATTCACTCTAAGTAAAAACTCTTCCTATGATTTTCAAGGCCCTGCATGTTCTCTCTCTGTCCTTGCTATTCTCTCGTCATTCTCTCTGTTCCAGCCACACTGACCTGCTTGCAATTCCTTCAACATGCCAGGTATGCTCCTGCCTAGTGCCTTTGAACTTGTTCTTACCTCTGCTCTCGGTCCAGATAATTGCCTGGTTTACTCCCTCATCTCCTACAAGCCTTCACTCAAATGTCACCTTTTTAGAAAGGCTCTCCTTGGTACCTTAACCAAAATTGGAAGCTATTCTAACTTCCCAACTCCCTGTCTATCTCCTTTGCCTTATTCTACTTTTCTCCATGGGATTTATCACCCCTCTAACATAATCTGCCTTTTCTTCACTTTCCTGGCCTGTTTGTTCACTGCTGTATCCTTAGTATCCAGAACAGTGCCTGGTTCAGAGTAGACAATAAATGTTTGCTGAACAAATAAATAAATGACCATTATTGTTACTTGATGTGGTTGGAAATTCCTGAGATTGGGCTTTGTCGTCCTTCTTCCCCCCATCCTCCTAGTTGAGAGAGCTCATTTTAATTCCAGGAATTCCATTTCTCCCATTGTGATGGTCCTTGTCCTCATTTTCTAAAGAGTTTAGGAAGCGTACTCCATACCCTGTTGCTTTGAGAAAAGCAAGCCTTTGTTTGGAAAGTGTTGACCAGGTACCCAAATGTGATATTAAAACAACTCACTGGAACTGTTTCTTCTTTCTGCCTCTTCCTTATGATAGGACTTCCCCTCATCTGAGTGGACTCTGATGAGTGTGTCATTGGAATGAGACAGCCCTGAGAAACTTGTTTTATAGCTGGAATGGGAGACAGAATGCCTCTGGAATGAAAGTAGGGATTTTATGGGAAGGGGCTGGATATGTGTGTGTATCCTGAGCTTCATGGACTTCCATCTCTCTTAATCAGCATATACCCATTAGTACTAGAAATCAGACATTGATAGTTTCATGATCTTATAGGTGTTCCTGTGAGTTAGGAGGCTGACCCCATCATTTTATCTGTACCTAACCTCCATAGAGTTGGCAATATTTTGAAAATCCTAATTTTTGGAGAGGAAATATATTATAGTTTGACTTTAGATTTACAACAAATTCTCTTATTCTGAATACAAAAGATCCCACACAGCTTGCTAGAAATGTTGGCATCTGCTATTCCTTACTAGGTGACACAAAAGAAGCAACAGATTATGAAGGCCAATAACAAATAGACTGTACAAGAGAACTAAATGTGGCTTGAGAAGGACTCCGTACTTCTGTATTTGAGTCCTCGTGGATGAACTGCAACCTAACTTAATAGGTAGACAGGATTGAAAACCTAATGTACGAGTTTGCACCTGTAACAATACCTGAGTGTTAGCCAATCCCAGCCGCCATTCTTCAACCAGTGATACACTGCTAAGCATTCAAACTGTTCAAATAAGGCAGACGCGGACCTGTAACCAGTCCAGCCATTTCTGTACCTCACTTCTGATTCCTGTACATCACTTTATTTTTTTGTCTATAACTTTTTTGTTTTGACCACAAGGCACCCCTAGAGTCTCTCTGAATCTACTGTTTTTCTGGGGATGCCTGATTCATGAATCGTTCATTGCACAATTAAACTCCTTTAAATTTAATTAGGCCAAAGGTTTTCTTTTAACTGTCAGTAAATGGACTGTCCACGATTATTATATTGGTGCCCTACTGAAGGGGTATCATTTAGGAAACCAGTATGGTGTTTGGAAATAGAAAAGCCAAATTGGGCATACTGTGGAATTCTCAGGAAATGGAATGAAAAGGATGTTTTGACAATTGAGGGGTTTGGGTATCCAATTAAATGCAGTTGATGTTATCTGTATTGCTGTGATTATAGCAAAATGCCATGGGATAGATATTCTAATAGCATCTCTCTTCCAAATTAATTGCCACATCTCCCCTGGCTTTGGCTTTGGAGAACCCGGGCCTTATCCAGACTGGCCTTTCTTGGTAGCTGTTTAGTCCTGGACACCTTCAGTCATCTTGGATAAGACTAAGGGGTTGCACAGGAGTGGTTTGGTGGAGAGTCAAATCCAATGGCCTGAGACTATCATGCAAGTGAAGCTCCTGGGAGCTGTAGTTCCTTATACTTTACAGGGTTCTGTCTCTAGCTGGTCTCTAACTACTTGTGGTGTCCTGGACAAATCACTTCCCCTGATTAGCCCTCATTTTTTTCTATTTTTCAAATGAGTGGGCTAGATTGATTTTCTCTATTGTCCTCTACAGTTGTGAAGTGCCAGGCTATCAGTAACCTGCCTAATAATAATGACTACTCACCTTTCTTACTTGTCATAAGAACATTAATACAACAGCTTTGATCTGTATTATGCTTTTCTCGTTTTTAGCATCCACAGAAACTGTGCAGATCACTTGGGCTAAGAATCATTCAGCACCTCTACAAATAAATCTCCCTTTTCAGGGAGTGGTGTTTAGAAAAGCTTTACAAATGAAATGATCCCAGAGCAAGCGCTTGTAAGACATTCATAAAGAGAAAGAAAGAAAGGCAAGGGGAAAAGGCAAACTGTTTTTCTTCAAGAAATAATGAGAATCTGTTTGTTTACATGCTTCTTTACATGCCTAACGCTTTAAGAAAGCTTTGTTGCTTAAACTGTAATTTCACAGTCAATCTACCACATATTGTATGCTGGTATCTGTAGGTTGCTGTTTTAGGCACCCTAATCTCACAAACTGCAAACTTTTTCTTCCTTTTTAGGTTAATTTAAATGTGACTGCTGATTTGCACTGGATTTGTAGGGGGAAATACTTTAAAAATTGAATAAGAAACCAGAAGAGCCTTTTGTTAGATTCAGCTCCATGTTAGATATGGCTTATCTTTGACTCTGGTGTATCAGAATATGAGATTTGGACCTTAGAAAGCAGTTCCTGCTTGTGTGTGTGTGTGTGTGTGTGTGTGTGTGTGTCAAAGTGCAGCATTATGCTAAAGTGTTCAGAGGAAACAGTGTAAAAGAGTCACATGATTCCCTTCATGATATTCATGAAAATCAATTGAGAAATAAACAAATGGAACGTCTATGAGCTGGCTGGCTTCTAAAGGAGACAAGAGGGAAGAGTACTAGACTGTGTCAGGATTCTCATGTTCGAGTCCCAGCTCTGCTACTTGTTGGAGTGACCTTGGGTAAATCCCTGTACCTTGCTGGCCATCAGCTCCTGAAAATTGATTGAGCTGATTAACTGCTATGCTTTCCATGCTTTTAATGTACATGATTCTATGATATGAGTCTTTCCATGAATCTTAATTGTTATTAGAGACATGTAAGAGAGGAGCCATAGAAATAAACACATTTTCATTTCCAAATATTTTGGAATGTACGTTCAACACATGAAAAAAAAGGTAAGTAACTGTGGTCACTGACAGAGATTTCTGTTGGGGCTGAGGACAGGGTTGTGTTGGTGGTGCTCGTGGCTGCTCCAATCACTTTGGCTGAAAAAAACATCTTAAGGGTCATCATCAAGTGTTTTAGTTTATGTCTGAATGAGATTGTAAACTTCACAGGACAGGAATTCTGTCTTTTGTGTTTTATGTTTATAAAGTACCACATAGATTTACACAGCTCTATGAATTATAAAAATAAAAATAAGTGCTGATCCAACACATTCATCCATTTAATATTTAGCAGGTTTTAGTGATGCCTTCAATATTTTATCCCCAGGTATTTTACGGTGTTTGGAGTTTTTATGACGGTCTCTCAGAGACAGACTTTAAGTTTAAATTTTGCCTTTTGGAGAGGCATCAATTCTGAATGCTCCTTCTGGGGCCCATTCTTTAGCCATCGAAAGACTCACAGCTGACTTACCTCAGGAGCCTCTTTAAGGCCATCTGCTGTTGCATTAGTCTGTTCCCTTTGGGTGACATACAGCACTTTTCATTGTCATGTATACTTTTCCAATTTTGCGCAATTTATGGGCAGCTCTTTTTAGACGAATCTTTCTAAAACATTGACTTCAACATGCCATTTTCTTGCTAAAACTCGCAATGTTTTTAAAATTAAGTTTTAACTTCTCAGCTTGAAATTCAAGGTTCTCTATCAGCAGAGAAACATAGTCTAGTATCTTTCACTTGTCCACCATGCAAGTGAGCAAGCAAGCAGACTAATTACCAGAAACTTCTCTTGAAGTCACCTCTCCTCTATCCCTGCTCTGTTTTCTTTATAGCAAGGCTTCTTGGAAAGCTTTTCTATAGTCAGTCTCCACTTTCTTATCTTCTAGTCACTCTTCAGCCCACTCCAATCTGTCCCCGTCACTGTACCATAACTACTTTTTTCATGGTTACCAACAATCTTCATGTTGCCAAGGCCAGTGGCCACTTCCCTGCCTTAACCTTTCACCAGTGGACAGCACGTTCTTCTGGTTTTCCTTTTACCTCTCTCACTGTTTCTTTCAGCTTAAAATAATTTTTTTTCTATCACTCCTATTAGACTTTGGAATGTTGGAAGGTTTCCAAGCTCAGTCTAGAGTCCTCTTCTATTTCCTCACTTTTTATCTGACTAATTGCACTCAGTCTCATGGCTTTAGATATCCTTTACAGGATGATGAGTATTCTTTTTAATACCTCTAATGACTCCCCTGGACTCCAGACTTCTGTAACCAGCTGTTTACTTTTAATCTCACTTGAATATCGTAGCTAAACACAGTCATCTCTCTTCCCTGTATCGACTTTCCCTGCTAGAACCTTGATATTGTTTGGGGTAGCAAAGTACATACCTAAAAATGATATTTTCCAGACTCTCTTCCAGCTATGAATAGACATGGGAGATGCCAATCAAAATCTAGGGCTTTCTGGGAATTGTTTAACCTTGATATAGACACACATCATTCCTGATATGGTTTGACTGTGTCCCCACCCAAATCTCATTTTGAACTGTAGCTCTCATAATCCCCACCTGCCATGGAAGGGACCCAGTGGGAGGTAATTGATTTATGGGGGTGGCTTTTTCCCATGCTGTTCTTGTGAAAATGAATAAGTCTCATGAGATCTTATGGTTTTATAAGGGACTTTTCCCCTGTTGCTCAGCACTTCTTGCTGCTGCTATGTGAAGAAAGATGTGCTTGCTTCCCTTCCGCCATGACTGTAAGTTTCCTGAGGCCTCCCAGCCATGCTGAACTATGGGTCAATTAAGCCTTTTTCCTTTATAAATAACCCAGTCTTGGGTATGTCTTTATTAGCAGCATGAGAATGGACTAACATACTTCATCATTTTGCTTCTTTCTTATTGCTGCCTGAAACTTGGACCAGAAGTTGGAAATAGAACACGTATTGTAATCATGGGGCAGCCATAGAATAAAAGCCATTATTTTTTGGGTGCTTGAGCAGGAAGGAAAAGGGAGCCTTAAGTAGCTCTATCAACCATGATATGGTTACATCTTCGTGTTTTTTTTTCTTTTTGCTATATGTGAAAAATAAATGCCTTATTAATTCAGCCCCTGCTACCAAGTTTCTGCAGGTAGTTCCTCTCTGTGAGAGATATAGGTATAAAACAAGCATAAAAAAATAACATGTCTAATAAGAAACTCTCTTGATTTGTGCCTGTCCACTGACCAAATTCTTTTTCAGGTCATCCCCATTTCAGTAAGAAGTTTCACCACCTTCCAGATTGCTCAAGTTAAAAGCCCAGATGTCATCCTTGGTTCTTCTCTTTCCTTTCTCCCACTTTCTGTCAAAATCCCCGGCATGTTCTGCAGGTTCTGCTTCCAAAATACACCTCTAGACTCTTCACTTCTCTCACTCTTGGGACCCCAGAGGTCCAGGCTGTGTCTTTGCTGCAGGCCTCTCCTGTACACCTCCCAGTTTCTCTCCTTACCCCTCCCTCCAGATTCCATTCTTCTCATAGCTACCAGTGAGCTTTAAAAAATACAAATTACATCACTTAAGTTGCTTACCAGAACTACTTGCCCAAACCTAAAATAATTTAATGACTTTCTGTTGCAATTAAAATAAAGGGTGGAATCTGTCCTTGACAATCTGTCCCTGTCTGCTCTGCTGAGGTTGCTTACCACGCTCCCTCCCTCTCTCCCTGTGTGCCTGCCATATAGGCCTTCTTTCTGTCTTTGAATATGAGTGTGAATGATTTTTCTCCTCAGGACACATGCTCTTGCTGTTCTCTCTGCCTTATGCCTGCAGATTGACTCATCCTCATAATTTAAGTCTCAGCTCAAATGTTACCAGAAAGGGGTCCCAATTCAGACCCCAGAGAGAGTTCTTAGATCTCATGCAAGAAAGAATTTGAGGCAAATCCATAGAGTAAAGTGAAAGCAAGTTTATTAAGTAGTAAAGGAATAAAGAATGGCTACTCCATAGGCACCGCAGCCCAGTGGTTGCCTATTTTTATGGTTATTTCTTGATTATATGCCAAACAAGGGGTGGATGATTCATGCCTCCCCTCATTTAAAACTTATTGGGTAACTTCCTGATGCCTGATGTTGCCTTGGCATTTATAAACTGTCATGGCACTGGTGGGAGTGCAGCGGTAAGGATGACCAGAGGTCACTCTTGATGCCATCTTGGCTCTGGTGGGTTTTGGCCAGTTTCTTTACTACAGCCTGTTTTTATCAGCAAGGTCTTTATGGCCTGTATCTTGTACCGGTCTTCTGTCTCATCCTGTGACTTAGAATGCCTAACCATCTGGGAACACAGCCTGATAGGTGTCAGCCTTATTTTCCCCAGCCCCTTCTCAAGATGGAGTTGCTCTGGTTCAAATGTCTCTGGCATAAACAGCATCTCCTGAGAGTGAACTTCTCTCAGCACCCTGATGGAAGCAAGCAGTATCCTCTGACCTGGAATGCCTATTCTTTTATTTATCTCCACATCAAATCAAATCTACCTCAAGGCTTATCATCTCTGGGAGACTCTTCTGGATTATTCCATTCCACAAAGATCTTTTTGTTTCTTGATCCCCATAGGACTTACCTGTGCCATTTTTCCAGAATACGACTATACTAGACCTAGTCTTGTGCTGCTGTCAAGTTGTTTGGTATATGCATGCCTCATTTTCCTATACAGAGTGAAAGCTTTCTTTTTGAGACAGGATCTCACTCGGGTTGCCAAGGCTGGAGTTCAGTGGCATGATCTCAGCTCCCTATAGCCTTGACTTCCCAGGCTCAGGTAATTCTCCCACCTCAGCTTCCTGAGTAGCTGGGATTACAGGCATGTGCCACCATGCTGGCTAATTTTTTGTATTTTCAATAGAGACAAAGTTTCGCTATGTTGGCCAGGCTGATCTCAAACTCCTTGACTCAAGAAATTTGCCCTCTTCAGCCTCCCAGTATTCTGGGATTACAGGCATGAGCCAATCACTGTGCCCAGCCTAGTGTAAACTTCTTGAAAATGGCAGGTGTATTAGTCCATTCTCACACTGCTATAAAGAACTACCTGAGACTAGGTCAATTATAAAGAAAAGAGGTTTCATTGGCTTGTGGTTCCACAGGCTGTACAGGAAGTGCAGTTGGGGAACCTCAGGGAACTTATAATCATGGCAGAATGCTAAGGGGAAGCCAGCATGTCCTACATGGCCAGAGCAGGAGGAAGGCAGACAGTGAAGGTGAAGGTGCTGCACGCATTTAAACAGCCAGATCTCATGAGAACTCTATCAGGAGACAGCACTAGGGGGCTCATGCTAACTCCTTAGAAACCACCCCATGATCCAGTCACCTCCCACCAGGCTCCACTTCCAACACCGGGGATTACAATTCAACATGAGATTTGGGTGGAGACACAGATCCAACCTATATCAGCAGGTTTTGAATTTTCTTTAATAATTTGAGTGCTTGACTCATGGTGGGGGCTTAAACTATATATTAATTTGGTGTTGTTCATATTTTCCATAAAATGGTGCTTTTATAGAAATCATCTGCTTTTATCTTTACCCTGGAGGGCTTTTGAGGAAACTAGTTCCCTGCTTGATTATAAAAAGAATCTCTAATGCTTTACTTTTTCATTTTATCTCTGTGGCTAAAATAAGGGTAGGCTCCCAATATGTTAGAAAATAAAGTATGTTTTGCAATAATTTTCTTTCGGTGGGATTCAGAACTGAAAGTGAAGATAGTCACGGTATTGATTGACAGTTCTTTATTCCAGGAATATGTATACATGTTGGTGGGAAAGGCAGAACCTAAAATGTGACCGTGAACTTTGGCTTTTAGAAGTTTTGTTCCAGTGCAGGAGAAAGTTGCATTAGTCTCTGTTCAAAATGATGCTATGGATCATTTTCAGGAGGGCTGGAGTTCTGGTTGATTTTTCCAGAAGTGATGAGCAATTATGGATTTGTGCAGATCTGCCCATTCTTTGTTCCTGGTATCCATGGCAACCAAAATGGCACATCTTTGAGAAGCTTAATGGGGACAATCGAGGGAGGTTATCTTGGTGAAAAGCAAGCTGGTCAGTTTGAGTTTCCAATCCCCATCTCAGGTCTCCTTAGCACCCAGTCATTATCAGGCTGAGTGAACCAGCCCAGGAAATAAACAATTACCCTGTAAGGGTATCATATTCTTACTTTTTTTTTTTTGAGATTTGTCAGAGAAGTAATAACTAAAATTTAGTGAAAATTCAATGAATCTAGAACTAGCTATCCCGTCACAATTTTTTCATTTCTTGTGGCAGCGAGGCTGGCAAGCCTGCAGATGAACCCTGGTCAATTCTGTCCAGATCCAGCTTTGCTTTGCGCTCAGAAAAGTTCAGCTGAAGTTTAAATCCAATCTATAAGAGAAGAAATGAATCTTTAATAACATGAAAGATCAAAGCCCAGAAAAATTTCAGTTGGGGTTATCACAGGACACTCTTTCTCTGATATAGTTACCATATTTTAAGGGGATTGTAAAATTCTCCATATGTTTACAAGGAGGATCTAAGGAGCAATAATCTCAAAACAGGCACTCAGGAAACATTAAGTAAAGTTAATATCACTCCTTACTAGTAAAAGTAAAGAGAAGCTTCAACGTAACAATTTGAAAATTACAAAGGGAATATGTCCATACTAAATATTGTAAATCAGTGAAAATTGCTCTAAAATGGCATCTTGGTTATAGTTCTTAGAGAAAAGATGTCTTTTTCTTTTTACTTCCCAGGGCTACATTTTTACCTTTTTATTTTAATCGAGGTTGTATGAGAGAAATAGTTTTCTCTTTGGAATGTATCCATTGACTTGGCACCTAACACATCCAGTTTATTCTGTGTCTAGGCAATATTCTGTGCATCTCAGTGAAAATGTCATCTGCACTATAGGTCTTTGCCAAACTTCTGCTGGTGCTTACTGCTTAGATAATGGAAGACTAGAGGACAATGTGTATGCATGTTTTGGTGCTGAGAGTTTTCCATGAACAGATGGCAAAACGATAAACTAAAAACATATGCACTGCATTGTAAACATTTCTTCCTGAATGATTTGGCAGACTGACAATTATCAGACAAGGAAAGTGAGAGTGTTCAGAGCCACAGGAAAAATGTAATCCTTGAGAATAAGGAGCTAGGCAGGAAGTTATTTGCATATTTAACTTTCAAGAAAAAGAAGTGAGTTCCTCCAACTAAGATTTATTTTCAAACTGAACTGTGGGAGACCCATGTTTTCTATCAGTTTGGAGATTGACATCTTCTCTTAATTACTCAACTCTTCTTCACAGGTTTCTTTAAGAAGTTTGTTAAATGATTTATTTTTAAGTTTTATCTCGTCTCAGAAAATCCAGAGTGCTTTAACACGGGCTGCTTTTGGGGACTCCCAGAGTTGGTCTTTCCTGAAAGAACTTTCTGAAGTAGACTCAGGAAGATCTGGAGAGAGAGACTTAGACACTTAGTTTCAGTTTTCTAAGGTAAGCGTCATAAAAGAGCAAAGGAAGGGACAGGTTCCAAGAAGGACTTCTCCAAACAACCAGTCAGAGCAGGGAGGTTATTTCCTCTGTGGGCTGCCCTTGCCTCTGGTCCTCTGTAGATCTGGCACCTGAGGCTCATACCAGTTCGGAGCTCCTTTCCAAGGCATCTCTCTGGGAAGGTACTGAGCATTCTGTCTTCTCCCCATTACCACTACTTTCCCATGGAGCAACATCTACCTCCCAGTTAGCTCTGTTTCTCCGTGGTGAAGCCCACTTGGTGATGGGAGCACTATCTTATTCTGGTCCTCTTCTAAGGACATGTAGCATCACACAAATCATAGTGTGATGGTGACGTGGGCTTAAGAAGAAGCCCATGTGGGACAAGATGACAATCTCCAGTAAACAAAATAATGGCCAAGAGGAGAGACAGCATGTCAAAAAGCGCGTGTGCAGATTCTCATGAGAATTGCAGTGAGGAGGGTGACACATCTCTCCCAGTCCTCGGGCACCCACAACAGCTGTCTCTAGTGACCACTTCTAAGTGGAGGGGAAAATGACTTTTTAAAACATGTATAGACTTTGTAGGGCAATTATGGATTTACAGAAAAAAATAAACAGAAAGAACAGAGTTCTCACATACTCCGTCCCCTCCCCACAGTCTCCCTATTGTTAACATATTGCATCGATGTGGTATATTTGCTACAATTGATGAGCCAATACTGATAGATTATTATTAACTAAAATCCACAATTTACGTTGGAGTTCAGTGTTTATGTTACAAACTTCTATGGCTTTTGCCAGATGCCTAATGACATGTTTCTACCACTTTAGTGTCATGTAGAATAGTTTCATTGTCCTAAACATCCTCTGTACTTGATCTATAAAACTTGTTCTTCCACCCCTCACCTAGCAACCCCTGGCAACCACTAATCACTGATCTTCTTACTATATCAGTTTTGCCTGTTCCAGAATGCCATATAGCTGGAATCATACGGTTTCAGACTGGCTCTTCTACTTAGCTGTGTGAATTTAGGTTTCATCTGTGTCTTTTTGTGGCTTGATAACTCATCTCTTTTCATGACTGAATAATATTCAGTTTTTTGAATATACCACATTTTGTTTATCTATTCACCTATCAAAGGTCAACTTGTTTGCTGCCGAATTTGGCAATTATGAATAAACCACTTTAAGAGCTGTATGCAGTTTTTTGTGGATGCAAGTTTTCAGCGTATTTGTGTAAGTACCAAGACATACAATGCTGGATAGTATGGTAAGAATATATTTAGTCTTGTAAAAAACTGATGAATCGTCTCCCATCTTGCATTTTCACTGGCAATGAATGAAAGTTCCTGGTGCTCCGTCTCCTCACAATCTTGTCAGCATTTGGTGTTGTCAGTTTTGGGTTTTAGCCATTCCTATAGGTGTGTAGTAGTATCTCATTGTTGTTTTAATTCACATTTCCCTGAGGTAGGGCATCTTTTCATGTGCTTATTTGCCATCCATATATCTTCTTTGGTGAGATGTCTGTTCAGATCCTGCCCACTCTTTAATTGGGTTGTCTCCTTATTGTTGAATTTTAAAGAGTTCTCTGTATATTTTAAGTACAAGCCCTTTGTTAGATTTGTCTTTTGCAAATATATCTCCCAGCAGGTATGATTCTCTCAGCCTATTGCTTGTATTTTTGTTTTCTTAACAGTATCTTTTAGAGCAGGAGTTTTTAATTTGGAAAAATAATGTTTGGGGCAAGTTTTGAAAGATCAGAGGTGCCAAAGTAGTTGTGGTTGGTGACTGAAGAAGAGGAGAGAGGAAGAATGAACTTTAAAAGAGTATTGCTGTGACCTACATGCTTCCTTCAGAATATTTGAGAAATGCCGGTGAAGAACCTGAGTGAGTCTGAACCTACATTGTGGTTGTTGGACTGTACTTGGATGTGAGGACTTGGCACCAGAACTGTGTGGGCACAGCTTTCCTGTACGCTGTGACTCTAAGTGGCTGGATATGAGTGTCATGTGGGTAACATATGAGAAGGGCAGAAGGCAATTGGTAGGGGTGCCACAAATGTGAGTGTGCTCTGTATAGGAGCATCGTGGGTGCAAGGGACTGCCTGAGAGCAGTCTGGACGCAACCAATGCCACCCCAAGGGGCCTTGTTGCTGCTCTTGTTCTGAATCCACCTCTTTCAGCCATCTGCATTGAAAGGGAAAGAGAGGAGTTAGCCTCACCGCAGTTCTATGTTATTTTTTATACTTTCAACTTTTATTTCAGATTCAGGGGGTACGGGTGCAGATTTATTACATGGCATATTGCATGATGCTGAGGTTTGGGGTGTGATTGATCTCATCACCCAGGTTCACTGCAATTTTACAAAGGCTAGTTCAGAAGCTTTATTCTTGGTATCATAGTTTCCAGCTATATGCGTTTCACATACAGAAGGAAACTGTGGGTTGAGGAGTCTGAAAGAATTTAAAGCCATTAATTGCGATTGTAATTAATTCAGAGCCCAACAGTCTATATTTGTGATCATTAAGACAGAGTGTTGATGGAAGTACAGTACCATATTTTCTATAATAAAAGGGATTTCTTTTTCTTAGGAAGTAAATAGATTAAACATGATGGCAAGGGATAAGATTTTCTCATTTTAAAAAACGCAGACCACACTGGACAACTGATCAGGTTCAAATCTTGTCTTTTCCATTTACCAGCCAAGAATCACCTCCTTTGAGCCTCGCAGCGTTCTCATCTTAAAATGGCATCAATGTCATTACTGCAAATGCAAGGGCTGAGTAAGTGAAACAAAGCACAGGAACTTCCTGGCACCATGACTGGGAGGGGATGATGCTCAGCACCCGTTCTTCTCACCCCCTTCCCTTTGTATGACAAGAAGTGTGCTCATCTAAGTCCTCTGCTGGAATGATCTACTCTCCATCCTTTATAAAAAACCTGCGAACTCCTGCTCTGTCATTTTGCTTGTGGTTCCCTCTATCTGGTGTATGTCTTTGCTTTCCTCTTCAACTGTCCAACACTTTGATGGCTTTGCTAGTTGCTTTTCTAGAGGGTGGGGATGCTTTTCCCATTCTCATCTCCTTAGTCAGTCATGGCATTTAGTACCCACTGCAGTGCACTGCCTTGTGTTGTTCATACGCATGTGCTTTTCAACCATCTCGATCACAATCATATCCTCCAGCATCACTTTTGTCAGCATCACGTTTTTGTTGGGTCCTTCTAATGTTAGCAGATCGAATGTAGTATATACTCACTTAATAATCTATCTTTGGATTATAAATCATCTCTATGAGTTTTTTAAGTTGCCCTAGGACCTTCCTTACTATGCAATGCTTTGTTAATCCTATTTGGATTCCTTTGCAAAATGTTTGCTTCTTTTAAAGTTTTTTTTTTTAGAAAAAAGAAAAAGTTGAGTAAATCGTGGCTCATCAAAAAATATGCTTGGGAAGATTTTTTTTTAAACCATGGGGAAAATACTTGTGTTGTCATGTTAAAATTAAATTGGAGCATGCAAAATATACATATAGCATGATTACAACCACATATGCTGTGGTTTAAAAAACACTGTGAAACTGCTAGTAACTAAAAAAATCAGATCCAAGAATAAATATGAATTCTTTTCTGAAACGAAAATAACTATTATTTTCTTTCCATTTTATTTGTAGAAATAATTTTCTGTGGGCAAAAACATTCTCTGCATGGTAACTACCTGCTGTGCATGAAGACCTATTCTGCTTCTTTCCACTAGAGGTCACTATGGTTCTTTAGTTATTATTATTTTTTTCCATTTGCCATCCCTGTTAGTAGAGGGAAAAGCATTCTGTCATGGTTATTATTTTTAGCAAAGTTAAGAGAAATGTTAAAATGATAGCCTCCTTTTTTAAATACAAAGAAACATTTTCCAGAGCAATTGTACTTCTTTTCATTTCGTATTCCAGGCCATAACTATCAGAAACATTTCTATTTTACATTGGTGACTCAAATTTAATTTATTAGTGTGAAACATTATCACTACGCCATTTATTCTGCTATTAAAACAGAATTGCATCCATGCTTTCTGTGTGTGGAATAATAGAAGACTAACCCTTTCTGTTTCTGGTTCAGCTTTATTTTTTTGAAGATTGTTTCCCAGCAGTACAGAAACATGGCTTCTAGAAGAACTTCTTAGTAATGAAGTGTTAAAATCAATTAATGACACATGAGATGTGCACATATAGGGACCATTTTGAATGTGAATTCAGGATATCCAACAAATTTTACCAATAAACTGCTGTGTCTTTAAAAGAATTTCTCCCTGGTAAATTCAGTAGAAATGCAAGCTATGTTTTTCTGTTTGAAAAATGATTAAATATTAAGAATTAGAAAAAGGAAACATAGCTCCAAATATTAATAGGATGCATGCTGAGTGTAACATCATCCAAGATGGCTCAGCAACATGATCAATGTCCTCAGTTTTCCTACTGAGGTCAAGTTCATTTCACTATAAACCAAGAAGCTCTAAATTTTATAATGTTTTGAAAACCCCCTTTTTTTTCCTTCTCATTCTCTTTTTGCTATTTGCAGCCTTGAAAAATGAGGTCCCAATCACCTCACAAGACCATATTTATTTTTCACAGTCTGGGCCGTTTGGTTCCTGGTGTATCCTTATTCTTATCACATTATTGCTAAATTCACTGTATTTTATCCCAATTCAAATTATCTGTCGATACATTTCAAAGTAGATTATCGGTTATTTATTATGGACCCTAAATTTAGCAGTACTAGAGCGATTTGGATATGTGTGGCATGTTGGAAACTTACCGACCACTCTAATAATCTACAATATGCTTTGCAAATCTGTACAACTTTTGTTCCCATCTTCTGACTAAAATGCACAACTCCAGTTCTCTAACTTTGCTGAATGTCCCGAAGCCCCGGCTGTAAGCAGCGGACGAGGCTGACTGCAGTGGGGCGTCCTGAGGCCCAGGCTGTAAGCCGTGGACGAGGCTGACTGCAGTGGGGCGTCCTGCTGCATTTTGAAGCCTTTCTTTTTCATTTCCTGCAAACCCAATCTCGGTTCTCTCTTTGGGAGGCAAGCTTCACAACTGGGTGTCTCTAAAGTGGGATGATTAATGATTGTCTTGATACAATTAACAAAAGATAACTGATTGGGTAAGACTTTTCCTGAAAAGCACTTTCTTTTCTTCCTTCAAAGGATGTATTCACCTTTCTGTCTTTAATCCACAGTCCTCCAAGGCTATTTAGCAATATTGTTTCCTTGAGGCTCTCTGCCATTGTGTTTTCTATTATTTAGTCCAATGTTTCTCGAACTTATAAATAATATACTTGGAAATGCATACTTTTGGCAGGGAAGGAAGTATGTCGTGATGGTTTGGAGTCAGAAAAACCTGAATTTTAGCCCTACTTCTACCACCTACTAGCCATGTGACTTTCAAGCTTCATAACCTCATTAAATTAATTTTGGGATCATTTTTATTAAAACGAAGATACAAACAATGGTAAATGGGATAATGTTTATAGGATGAATAGTACCATGTCTGACACATGATAAATACACGACATGTGATAGAGATTAGTGGTAGTTCAGTTACATCTTGAACAAAAGGGATTGAACTAAGTCCATTATACAAGAATATTTTTAAATAAGTATATTGGATAGTTTTTGGAGATTTACAATGATTTGAAAAATTTTGCGAATGAGCTGTGTAACCTAAATATCGAAAAAAATTAAGAAAAACTTAGGTATGTGATGAATGCATAGAATGTATGTGGATACTAGAATATTTTATCATTTACTACCATAAAGTATATACAATTTAATCTATTATAAAAAGTTGAAATTTATCAAAACGTATGCACACAAACTTATAGGCTGTACAAGACACCATTCCAAGTCCAGAGAAATGTAAACAAATGTAAAGGTGCAGCATTAAATCACAACTGCATAAAATTAACCATAGTACATTAGAATTGTAATAATTTTGTAGCCACCTCTTGCTGCTATTGCAGTGGGCTCAAGTGTTGCAAGTATGTGCTTAAAACACTGCGTGACTAATTATCTCCAGTAATTTGCATATCACAGTAAAGCGTGATCTCTTATAGTTCTCGTGTATTTTTCAGCATGTTTAGTGGAAACTTGTAAACCTTAAGTGGTGGGACCCATACAAAGTGCCACTAATGACGCTGGAGGTGCTCACAAGAAACAGAGAAAAGTCATGACATTGTAAGAAAAAGCTCGATTCCTTGATATGTACCACAGATTGAGGCCTTCAGCTGCAGTTGCTGCTATTTCAAGATTTGCAGTGATTTGAAAAACCTTGCAGATGAGCTGTGTAATCCAGGGCAACAATTATTGCACAAAATAAAAAAGAAGATTCCTGCAGCCATTACTGTGGCTATGCCAGCAGACGCAAAAACATTGTACGTTTTTGAAATACCTTATGATCTCGTATTGAAAATGGCACTTTTATATGGGCGTAGGATTGCTATAAGGAAGGCATACCTATGGAATCTAATGTGATTCCAGAAAAAGCAAAGTCATATGACAGAGCAAAAGGAAGGCGTAGGATCTAAAGCTGGAGAATTTAATGCCAGCAAAGGATGGTTTGATGATTTTAGGAAGCGTTATGGGTTTAAAAATATCAAGATAACAGAAGAAATAACCTCTGTCGACCAAGAGGCAACAGACAAGAGTTCCCAGACACTATTGAGAAAATCATTAAGGATAAAGGATAGCTGCTGGAACAGCCTTTTCATGCAGACAAAAGTGCCCTATTCTGAGAGGAAAAAATGCCACAAAGAACATTTATTAGTAAGAAAGAGAAGTGAGTGCCATGGTTTAAGGCAGGAAGGAATAGGCTAACATCACTCTTTGTGCAAATGCTACTGGGTTTATGATCAGGGCTGCCTTTATCAATAAAGCTGTTGACCTTTGAGCCGAAAGGGAAAAATAAACACCAAATGCTGGTCTTTTGGTTCTACAGCAAGAAGGCCTCGACAATGAGAATGCTTTCTCTGAATTGATTGCATCAATGCTTCGTCCCTGAAGTCAGGAAGTACCTTGCCAGTAAGGGCTGCTTTTTAAAGTTTTTCTGACATTGAATAAAGCCCTTGGCCTCCCCACATCCCATGAGTTCAACCCCAAAGGCGTCTAAGTCATCTGCTTGCCCCCAGATACAAGTTTCCCAATTCAGCCTCTAGATCAGGGGTCATAAGGATCTTTATGGCTCAATACGTGGTACTCTATGGAAAGGACTGTCAGTGCTATGGAGAAAACCCTGACAAAGAGAACATCATGCAAGTTTGGAAGGATTATACTTCTTATAGAAAAAGCTGTGAAAGCGATCAAGCCCCAAACAGTAAATTCCTGCCAGAGAAAACCATGTCCAGATGTTGTGTGTGACTTCACAGGACTTATGACAGAGGCAATCAAGGAACTAATGAACGAGACTGTGGGTGTGAAAAAAAAATAGTGGGTGGAAGCTTTCAAAATATGGTTCTTGAAGAAATTCAAGAGCTAATAGACACCACACCAGAAGAGTGAACAGAAGTTGACTTGATAAAGATGAGTGCCTCCAAATCAATGCCAAGTATATGCCTTTTATTTTCTTAAAAATTATTTTTTCTTTGCTTTTAATTGACACATAGGAATTATACACATTCTTGAATTACATTATGATATTTCAATACCTGTATACCTATACATGGTGGGTAATAACCAAATCAGGGTAATTAGCATATCTGTCACCTCAAACAATTATCTTTGCTTCCTGTTGGATACACTCAAAATCTTTTAGCCAGGTGCAGTGGCACATGCCTGTAATTCCAGCTCTGTGGAAGGCTGAGATGGGAAGATGGGTTGAGCTCAGGAGTTTGAGATCAGCCTAGATGACAGAGCAAGACCCCATCTCAAAAAAATCCTCTCTTCTAGTCATGTGAAAATATAAAGTAAATTGTTCTGAATTATAGTCACCCAACAGTGGTATCTAATACTACCTATCTAGCTGTAATTTTGTATCCATTAACTAATTTCTCTTTGTCCCCTGCCTCCTATCTGCTCTCCTTCCCCGCCTTTAGTTACCACTACTTTTCTCCCCACTTGTTTGAAATCCACTTGTTTAGCTTCATGAGTGAGTTCATTGCAATATTTGTCTGTCTGTGTTTGGCTTATTTCCCTTAACATGATGACTTCCAGGTTCATCTATGTCATTGCAAATGTCACAATTTCATTATTTTTTGTGGCCAAATATAATCTCATTGTAAATATATACCACATTTTCTGTATCCATTCATCCATTGATGGATACTTAGGTTGATTCTATATCCTGGCTACTGGGAATAGTATTGTAATAAACATGCGGCTGCAGATAGCTCTTGACATACAGATTTCCTTTCCTTTGGGTACTCGCTAGTGGGATAATTCTATTTATAGTTTTGTAAGAAAATTTCACAGTTTTCTATTAGGTTGGTGCAAAGGTAACTGCAGTTTTTGCCATTACTTTTAATGACTGTATTACATACCCCCACTTCCTACTTTTTGTTTTTTAACCAAGATAAGCTATATTCACACAAAAGTAAAGAAACAAAAAAAATGTCAGATGAATATTTCCACTAAAAGGAAGCAAACGCTTCTCACGAGGGTGGTCAGTGGAGATGGTTTCACAAAGGGGTGAAGCAGAGGTGATTCCTGGAAGAGTTGTGCTGGCCAACCTGGGCTTTCTTAGAATGCAACACAAGGAGTGAGCCCAGGCTCATTACAGTGACTGCGGTCAGATTCCAGCTCCATTATTTAGTAGTTAGATCTCAGTAATTTGTTAATCAGGAGATTATCAAGGGGATTAAGGAAAATAGCATATGCAACTTGGTTAATATTATCTAACAGTTGATTGAGGATTATGATGACCTCACCTAATCCTCATAATGGCTCAGTGAGATAAGCATCCTCCTTAGCACCAGTGTGGTAGAGAGGAGAGGATGGGTACATGGCCTTTGGCACTGTGCCTCTCCCGTGAGAAGTGGTCAGCAAATCATGGCAATTATTTTCTTGCCGATATTTACATAAAGTCAACAAGAAATTAACATGTAAATGGTGTCTCAAGGAGACTGACCAGCATATTCCCTCCAGTGGTGAAGTGAAACTACAGCATAAATGTGAAATATCAACTTGTATGTGTGTAGGTAGGAATCAGTGGGGCAGGGGTTAAGTTTGAATTTCTGTTCCCTTAAATGTTTTGGTTACAGAATGCACAAAGAAATCCACCAAATCCACCTTTTCTGTGTTAGCCAATTTTATTTTTTTGACAACAGAAAGAGTACATGATTGCAAAAGCTGATATTTATTACTTTTGGCTATTAGAGAATGGGCTACATCAAAATGAAGTGGTTGTTCTGTTTTCGGAGAACGTATAATAATTTTATTAGTCCCAAGGGCTAGTACACTCTTTTCAGACCTGAGACTCTATATTGGCCTTTGCAAACCCCACAGTTAGTCTTTGAAAAATGAGTTTTGTACCCTTATGAACAGGTGTTTAACTTCTAATTTATCAAAATAAAATAAAATAGAAACTTACTGGCTCCACCTATCAGTGTGGCTTCTTTTCATAATTGCCCTGGAGCAAATATTGTGTTTATGCCTGGAGAAAAACCTATTTTGTTCTAGATGTAAGTAATTTGACATATTAAATTTCCTTAAGATATGAAAATAGAGCCAATGATATTATAGACTAGAAAGCAACATTCACATATTTAAGATTGAAAAATAAAGCCTTAAATTAAACTTTGGATTTACCTCATTCCATCTTAGGCTGTTCTCATAGGATGTTAAGGGTTGGGTTTGATTTTTTCTTTCCTCTTAAGTGAACCATTTTAGAAATGACAACTTTAGGTGTTAAGACATTACTGACCGCTAACATCCGAGCTTGTATCAGCTTACCAGTTTTATAGTACAGAGAGCAGGAATAGAGGCACAGAACGAATGGGTTTAGATGGAGGAAATGTGGGAGCTGGTCAATGCTGAGAAGAGAGGGCACTTCCATGGAGATCTCTCGGCTGCTGGAGGCCAAGGACCAGTTGCAGGCATTGAAGAAAGGGGCAAGAACAAGCAGATGGCCAGTACTCAAGGCTTACCTTGTAGTTTGACCACCTATTCATCATGTCATCTTTTGCTCAGGGCAGGCCCCCCTCCATAACTTCAAGTGAATAGGTTCATTTTCATCTCCCCCGAATCTTCTTTCCCTGTCCCCTCATGGTGTCCCCTTCCCACCACGGTGATCTCGTGAAGTTTGTTGCTCCACGATGAGGCACTCGATCTAGGTTCATGGCTTGAAAGATTCTTATGGGTTCTTACAGGCCACGTGGTCCAACCTCCTTCTTTTCAGCATGTGATCAAAATAAGGCATCAGGGCCAGCCTCATGGGTGTGTGACCTGTCAGAAGCACAGGGTCCTACATGTAGAAGGCTCCCACACTTGGTGGGGATGCTCTACTGTTGCCATCTTAAAGTCTTTAGTTTTTGAACAAGGGACTCCATATTTTCATTTTATATTGGACCCTACAAATTATGTTTCTGGTCCTCTCTAAGTCATATTGATATGCTTGTGACTTAATGAGTCACATGAATATTTTATTTTAGAAAAATGTCTTCAGGACTCTTTTTCAGTAATATGGAAATGATGATGGTAGAGAAGCTTGAGGGCTCTCTAAGGGCAACAAGAAAAGAAATTTGGGGGTGGAGAGCAGGAGCTTTCCAGGGACTCCAGGACAACAGATGTACCATGAATTTGTCTCACGTGTAGTTACAGAAGCCCTGTCTTTATATAGTAATGTGTTCCTTATCACTGTTCTGAATTTCCAGATTCCCTCTCAAAACTGATTCCCTTTTGTTCTTTTCTCCCTGCCGTTGCTGACAGCTAGCCATTATCTCCTAGGTACTTAAAGACCATTATAGTCACCCCTCAACACTTTTCCAGGCTAAGAGATCCTAATTCTTTTATCCATCAGATTGAAAGCTTTTTTCTTTTAATTGATGCTTCCTCAAAGAAGAACAGCTAGGTAGTTCAGGTAGCATTGTTAAAATCAGGGCACAATTAATTTCACATCTAGCTACAATATTGCCAAGGAAAGAAACAGACAAAGACAGAGATGGCACCAATGAAAATCGCTTTTTGGAATTAAGCTAAAATTAGCTAAACATTTTGTCATTACAAAGTAATTTGAAAATCAAGCAGTTAAACTAAAACATTGATCAGGAAAAAGATGATGGGAAAGGAAAGGATGGAAAAATTCATTGAAAACAACCTCCCCTCCAGACCAGAGGGTGTTTTTGAAAGTAGATTGCTGCTTATAGAAATACCGAAGCCCATTAATTCAGATAAAGGCTTTGAGAACAGAAAATGTGGCCTTGCAAAGGCGAGAGGACCAAGTTCTACCCAGTGAAGAAGTGAAGGCTACGTCTCTGCCTGTGCAGGAACAACTTCCATACACACATCCACAAGGAGGTGCAAAGAGACCTATTATACTTTATGTTCCAATTGCAGTGTTCAATACTGAATACAAGCAGGCAACATGATTGGATAAACACAAGGTGTAAGGAAAAGAAAGTCACAAAAGGAGTGGGAGCTTGATTTTGTGTACTATCACATATTCTTCTCGTAATTCACTTCAGAGAGACAGTGATTTAATTTCCACAAACAGTGGCCTGAATACATTCAAGGTAGATGCTTCAGCAAACTTTTATTTGTTGTTTCCTAAAAAAAAAAAAGTTACATTTTTCTATGTCTCTGAGGTTGACAGTCCAGGGAGTGATTGAGAAGAATGAAGGTGCCTCACTTGAGGTGGACAATGGGCCCCTGCCAGAGAGGCTGGGTGGGACCCTTGTGTCAGTGGGGAGAGGACTGTGGTCTGGCCAAGCTGAGAGATGGGAGGCCAAATCCTCATTGTCCACTCTTGGGCAGGTCGTCTAACTTTTCTACTTCTCAATTTTTGTGTATGTACAAAAAGTACCAAAAATACTAACCTACCTGAACATTGTTATGAAAATAAAATGGAATAACAGATGGGAACGTGCCTTGAAAAATTATATCAGATTGTTTTTATATATTGAAAATGATCCAATAATGTAAAAAAAATTTAAAAATCAGCTACTTTATTGGGAGGATGGGCCTTTGCTGTGGCCATGTGCTGTCCTCTATGGGAGACACAAATGTTTCCTCAGCACTGGAGGAAAGAAAGCTCAGAAAGCTTGCAGACTAGTTGAGGGAAACAAGTGCCTATATTTGCATAACATTTTATATACCTGAAAATTGAACTGACAATACATAAGCAAGAACAGCATATCACAAACTCTGAAGTTAGATGGCCTGTTTTAACTCCTAGTTTACAGACGAGAAAACTGAGGCTTATGGGTTGTTGAACAGTTCACTTTGTGATGTGGTTAGGCTTTGTGTCCCCACCCAAATCTCATCTTGAACTATAATCCCTATGTGTCAAGGGAGAGACCAGGTGGAGGTAACTGAATCATGGGAGTGGTTTCCCCTGTGCTGTTTGTGATAGTGAGTGAGTTCTCACAAGGTCTGATGGTGTTATAAGTGTTTGGTAGTTCCTCCTGCGTTCATTCTCCTTCCTGCTGCCTTTTGAAGAAGGTGCCTTGCTTCCCCTTTGCCTGCCACCATGACTGTAAGTTTCCTGAGGCCTCCCTAGACATATGGAACTGTGAGTCAATAAACCTCTTTCGTTTATAAATTACCCAGTCTTGAGTAGTTCTATTTAGCAGTATGGAAATGGACAAATCCACCTCAGTTTGCTTATCTGTATACTAGGATATAAAGAGTACAACAGAGGGTTGTTGTGCAGATTAACTGGAACCTCAGACACAAAACTAGTTGACCTATAACCTCAATGTGTTAACTATTATTACTATATGTATAGATACACATCTCATAAATTTACTTGACTCCAGAAGATTATTTGTTCTTTTTGTTTATTTTGATGAGAGGATATCATGGAGGATTATTATTCCCTGAAGCACCCTTTGGGAATGAGTTTATGGTTATAGGCAAGAAATTCACTAGAGGATGGAGTGGGCACTCGGGACTGGGGTCATTAGAAATGTCTTCATAGAGATGAGAGGTGAGGGGACTTGAACTGGTGCCTAGCAAAGTGCAGGATTCGGCCAGGCAGTGTAATGTCAGAAGCCAGGGTGGGGAATATGAGGAGGAGAACATGCCAATATGGGAAACAGAGCTGGAAAGACAGGATCTCGTTTCCTGGACAGGGCACTTGAATTTTATTTTTTATTTAGTTACTGTTTTTTGAGGCAGGCCCCACACTGTGGCCCAGGCTGGAGTTCAGTGGTACAATCCCAGGCTCAAGCAATTCTCACACCTCAGCCTCCTGAGTAGCCAAGACTACTGGCATACACGGCTATGCCCAGCTAATTTTTAAAATTTTTCATAGAAATGCTTTGTTGCCCAAGCTAGTCTTGAGCTCCTGGCCTCAAGTGATCCTCCGCTCTCAGCCTCTCAAAGTGTTGGGATTACAGGCATGAACCACTGTGCCTGGTCTGGCACTTGGATTCTATCTCATGGGTGGAGGGAAGATATTAGAGGAATTTTTAGAAAGAATACTCTGGTATTGCTATGCAGAGTGAATGGATACTAAAATATGCTAAGTGTCTAGAGGGAGGAACACCGGTTGGGAATTTATCAAATGTGATTCAAAGCTGAGGGTAGATTGATGATATGGTGATATAAACCACGAGAGAGGAAGGGACAGTGGAGGAATAAGTAAAACAAATTGGTGGCTGAATATGGGATTTGAGGGGAGGGGCAACAATGAGTCAGGTTTTACATTGTGGTGGCTTAAGAAATCATGTTCCTTAACATGGCTTCATTTTCTCAGTGATTTATTTACAGAATACTTTGAGTGTTTACATGTGCAGGGCACTGTATCGGTGCTGAGATTGCTAAAAATGAAAATGCTGTTGAAGTAGACTCATAAATAAAAGTAGCAATGAGGAAAACTTTGAGTTAATGTAGAATTCGAGTGTAGGCAATGAATACCCTAATGTAGACATGAAAAAAATGAACGAGGCAGGGCTAGAAAGGCCTGTTGGAGGAGGTAGCATTTGAGCATGGTCTTGCCCTATGGTTAGGGGTTCAACAGAACGTGAAAAAGTGCCACTTTAGAAAAAAAGAAGACAAAAAAATTAAGTTGGTGCAGGTTGAGGAGGACATGTATTCTATTTTAGATGGACTAAGTACACAGTGAGAATGGTGCCCACAGTGGAAGTGTCCAGCACATGGCTGGAAGATGGAACTGGGATTCTGCAGGACAGTCAATGCTGGAGTTCAAGATTTGAGAGTCATCTCAAATCTTTGGGGAGAATTTGTGAACCTGGAAAGCAGATGAGACTTTGAAGGGAGATGACTGAGTCACGTGGTCTTAAAGTTGGAAGGGACCCTTGAGGACCTCTGGTCTAAGCTTCTCTCGTGAAAATCTTATTTACAACAGATCTTCCTGACCGCTTCCTCCGCCAGAGATCTCCTTACCTCATAACACCTGTAGTTCACTGTGCTGACAAACAGTTCCAGTGCTCAAGTCTGAACCTGGTCCTTTAGTTGTTTGCAAGTTATTGGAAGTGTTCAGACAAGGGATAACTTGATTAAAGGGCTGTTGATTAAAGAATGATTCTTTGACTGCTGTGCAGAATGGTTCTGAGAAGAGAGAGCTGACAGCTGGGAGGTAGACAGAGAGGTCAGTACTAATAGTCTAATATTTTTTCGACTTCTGCATTGACTCAAAGTTTTCCTCACAGTTACTTTTATTTATGAGTATAGATTAAACTAATGGGAGTAACATAGAATAAATCTACTCTCTCTTCCATATGTCAAGTTATACATTCTTTCTGTTTTACAGAGAACCTGCCCTCGTTCTTTATATGCACCAAGTGACACCATCCACAGACATTCGTCATCCTGATCCATTTATTCAGATATTATGTTTTGAATGCCTGGTTCTCCAGAAAGAAGAGCCAGAGCTAAAACTTATGTGAAATTTTTTTTTTTTAAATCTATGGATCAGGAGTGAGGGATATGGGGCTAAGGGTAGAAAGAGAGAGAGCCAATAAAAGATACATTTTCAGGTTGGTCACTGCTCAGGGCGACAGAATCCATTCATTGATTATAGCAGGGCCAGAAGAGCTGTAGGAAATGTATCTCAGAACTCTCTGTCTGAGGGAAGAATTTTCCCATTGGCTCCCACTTCCCATTGGTCAGAAGGTTGCGCAGTGGGGTTGCATGTATGTGGGCAGATGAGTCCCCCACAACCTTACCACTTTTTCAGTGGAGAAGCCCTGGGGAGGAGCAAAGGCAGAAGCCTGGGAGCTAAGCCAGGTGCTGACAGGTGTACCTGTAGGAAGCTGATCTGGTCCTATGGTAGTGGCTGAGATGAGACAGGCAGTCCTAAGAGAAGCAGAAATGGGCATAAGAAGTATCTGATGCATCTACTGTCCACAGGGCTCCCTGCTGGTCTCTGAATGTGCTGCAGTCTCTCCACATCCCTTCCAAGAGCTGGTACCCATAATTAAATAAGCCCTCCACATAGCTTCTGTCCAGAGAAGATTTTAGGGCAGACAGGAAGGAAAGAGGAGAGAGTGAGGGCTGTGTTAAACAGATTTAAGATCAACCTATCACAAATATTGGCACATATGCTCTCCCCCATTCTTCAAACACACACATTGCTACTAGTGAGATCTGACTGATCCTGCATTAGATGCTGGAGGGCAGGGAGCATCCTGATGAATATGGGATAATCTTGACCTTCATGGGGGCTCAGCCTAGTTGGAGAGACTGAAAAAGTAGCCAAATAATTTTAATAAAATGGTATGGGCTACAGTAGAGATGCCTGGAGGATGGAAAAGTAATCCAGAGATGAATGTCAGGTGGAGAGGTCAGAGAAAGCTTCAGAGAAGCGGTGAAACCTACAGAGGATTTTGAGGCACCCCGATTCCTGGACATGTGTGCCAAGATGCTCTCCATCTAGGATCATATGAACATATGAAGGACCCACTGTGCCCAGACTGAGGCATAACCTGAATTACCAGTGACATTTAACAGCCCAAGGAATCTTGACAAGTCAGCTGTGAAACCACTAGACGCTCTGTATGTTGGAAGCTGCATCCAATGCATTTCAGTTTAAACAAATATTCCTAGCTCAGAAATTGCAACCTTTTACATACGTGTGTATTCGAGCATTTTAAGCCATTGTTCTATCTCTTAGGAATCATATCTTACCCATATGAATCACTGTTTTTTTATTTTTCTCACATACTTAAAGAGACCTTGATTGCAAAAGGTTAAATTGAAGATGAAGTAGGGTATTTTATTCCTCTTCTTTCCTTGGCGAGAACACCGCAGAGCCTTTGTAAACAAAAGCCAGAATGCAGACAGTCTAGGAGCGGTTTCAGCTGAAAAAAGTATACATTTTTTTTTAACATGGTGAATTGAAGAATAGTTCAGGAAAATAAGGAGCAGGTGGCTGCCGCAGCCTGCAGGCCAGAAAGCCTGGTATAAAGGCAGAAAGTGCCTCCTAATCAGGGGGCTCTTGGGCCATCCCGTGGTCCTGCGTATCACTTTAACCCTTGGATAAGGGGACGCTCTGAGCCTCTGTGTCCTCTGCCCCCCAGGCCTGGGCCTCCCAGACTAACGTATGGGAAGAATTTAGAGACAAGGGAAAGGCCCAGAAACTGAATGTTGAGAGAAATTATGTGGCTAACAGCTGGAATTCATGAAGTTTTATATTAAGTGAAGGATTGATCGCAAGAAATCCAAAATACCCTTTCCCCAAAGAAAGACAAATTAATAGCTTGAGGACAAAAAAGGCTTCCCAAGATTCTTGGCTTCTCTTTAAATATAACTGTAATACTTATGTTTGTTTTTATAAGGGATAGCTATGGTTATATTTGTTATGAATCTGGAATTATTGAATTCAAGGATGAATGTATTGAGATGCCCTAAATGCCAAAACATGAACCTAAAATTAGACTGCATGTCCATTTTAATTTTAAGTCATTATTCTTGAGGTATGTTACTATTAAAGGAAATATTTATGAAGATTTTTTGCCTAAGTTATCTTATTTAGTCCTTCCCCTACACACCAAGGAATAAGTATTTTATAACCTTCCTCTGCTTAAGAGAAAATTGTTGCTCAAAGAGATTAATTTGCCCGAGATCACACTGTGGCAAACAAGAATTTAAAACCAAGTCTTCTGCTACCAGCACCCATAGGTATATTCACTGCACTGGGGTTCGTAAACCTGGATGAGCTTCCAAATTGGCCCTGGAACTTTTAAAATCGACAAATTCTTGGAGTGGGCTTTAGAATCTATGTAATGAAGAAAGATCTGAAGTGATTCTGATGATCAACCTGGTTTGGGACCCACTGTATTAAGGTAAACAGAATATCATTCTCTCACCAATCAGTACAAATTCTTCTTTACCCTGGGGATGTAGACAAGTGGGTATTTGGAAGGCCAGCAGAGCCACACCTGGGAAGCCTTAGCATCCACCTAACCATGCGGCCTGCTGCAATGTGGGATTAACTGGTTCAGCTTGATTACTAGTATCTGAAACCATGTTATGAGAAAAAGCTAGATCATAACAGCACGAAGCAAAGTTCCCCAACCTTTCCCTAGGCAGTGATACACCTGCCAAAGTGCTGGGACACATTAGGGGGCTGCTGGTGTCAAAAATGTAGAGCCACAGGTTAGGAGCACCTGAACATACTTCCACCAGCAAGTGGATCCAAACCAAAACGGGAGGAACCATGTAGACTACCGTCAAAATATAATATGCTTCATCTTTCAGTTCCTGGATGGGTTGAGCAGTGTAGTAAAGATGAAAAACAGCCAAGTTCCTAACAGAGAGAGGCCAGGTTAATTCTTCTTTGGTATTTGTGAACATAGAAAGGTGATTTACATGCGCTGATATTTGATGGGCCTAATTTTGAATTCCAACTGTTTCACTCAGTGACCTTGGGTAAATCATTTATCTTTTTTGAGCACCAGTTTCCCTGTCGTGAAGGGTAGTGCTACTTTCATCATCGAGTATTAAAAGGCTTAAATAATATGTATAAAGTGGTTAGTCTACTGTCTGCAAATGGCAAGTACCATGTAAGTTGCAGTGTTATTTCTGTCTCTTACATCCAAGTAATCTTAAAATTTAATCCATAAAGGATATAAGAGCTTTAATAATATCTTAATGAAACCAGATTTCAAAAACAGAAAATTTATTTTAATAAAAAGCAAGGATATTAGAGAATATATGACATCCTGTCTTAATGGAGTCCTGCTCCAGCTTTTAGAAACACGTGGGACAAGAAGCAGCTTGGGGCAGGGCAAGCATTTGAACATCAGAAACTCTATCTCCACTGTAGGGTGAGAGGACACTGCAATCATGAATTTGAAAATAGGGAGAATAAAAGTTCTCTCTGCGCCTAGCAGACTAGGACAAAGACATGACAGTCACTTTTTTGAATAACTTTAAATGGAATCAGCAAAACTGGACTGTAACTTAATTAACTATATTAACATATCTAAAGGAAGAACTGATCGTTCAGAACTGCAGTTGGCCAGCAGTGGAAGAACAGAAAATGGAAAGTCAGAGGCAGCTTTTGGCAAGTGTTCTTCTAGAACTATCCAGGGAGAAGGAGCCTTAGCTAAAGGACTTAGAATTTCCCTTACCCACTGGCAAGACCATCCATTGCTGTGAGATGTTTTTCTCAGGCCCTCTCAGCCCAATATAATTATACATTCAAAGCTATAACAAATTTATTTTGTATGGATTCAATACATTTCATGAAATATTATGATCATAATTCAGTACCTCATATAATTTGCTTATAGAGAAAAAATATATATCAGACTGAGGATGTTATGTTAGATTCTCTTCTTCCCCATCCCCTCAGAATCCTTAGGGGTTTCTTGAAGTGCCCTTAGAAGCCACTGAGGGGATTGGGGAAGGAGTAGAGGTGGGTATGAGGGCTCCTACCTGCACTAACTCAGCTGAAGATTTCATTGAACTCAGTGATTCACATTGATTTGTATTAGAATATATTTAACCATAATTCTTCATAATTGTAATTTAGACTCATCTGTTCTGAAGTTCAATAAAGAATTATCCATAGTCCATTACAAAAGCAGAGGTGTACATGACCCTGGAATACATACTCTTAAAATAACAAACATCTCACTCAATCCTTTTACACACACACACACACACACACACACACACACACACACTTGGCATGGGACAAAGAGGTGGATGAGGAAGATTTGCTCCACTTATATAAATTTAAGTTTGAGGTAAAAAAGCAACTTTGGGAGCTATATCTTTAAGAAAGAATTCATGGGCTGGCAAATCATAGGAAATATTCAGCCTAGATGATTTATAAAGTTCCTGGTTGGCTATAAAATCTTATTTCTGGGATTCTACTTTTGAACCATTGCTGAGCATCTTTTGAGTATATAGAGACACAAACACACATTGAGTTACATCCAACCTCTGCTCTTTACCAGTTACCACTGCATTCATTCTTCACCCCAGTGATTCTTAGCCATTGGTGTGTCCTACAATTATCTGTAGAGCTTATTGAAAACTCCTGGGGTTGTCTATATCTCTGACCTCCTATCAGAGTCTTTGGAATTGGGACCCAGGCATGAATATTTTGACAAAGTTCTGCAGTTGATTTTGGTGTTTACCAACAGCTGAGAACCATAGGTCTGTTCTTTTCTTTGCTTGTTAAGAATTGGAAAACAGAAGAAAACTATTCCTAATGCTAAGAAAGTCTTGTGGATGCACTGATTGAGCAGCTGAGCCCTAGACCCCACTCAACAGGAGACAACAAATGACAAAATGGTATTAGGTTTCAGATGAACACGTTATGTGCAGTGCACTTTGGCTGTGGTGCCAGTTGCAAGAAACAATCTGATAAGCAGTAGACTTGTGTATTTGTGTTGCATGTCTAAGGTGTCATTATAATAATAATATGTCATTATCCTTAGGAGTGAGAAAACCAACTCAGATAATTCAAGCAAGTTGTCTACAGTCAAACAACTGGCAAATGGCAGAGCAAGAATTTGAATGCAGAACTGTCCAATTGTCTAAAGCTCATGTCCTTTACATATAGCATTATGATGGGCCAAGATCAGGTATATAAATGGCTTTTTGGTAAAGCACAAGCCCACAGAGTAGTTGATTACCTGGATCCCAGGCTTAGGTTGGGGAGATGTGGCTGATGAGAAAGCAGTTTTGGTAACCATATACGGAGTTTCAAGGAGCAGCTACAGGCACGGGCTTTCCAGGATGTGTCAGTAGCTCCATCACAAATAGGCTGAGCAGTGCCGCAGTATGGGGAACTGCAAGAGACGTGAGAAGCTGCTCCCAGAGACTCCCTAACTGATGACCTTGACATAGCTTTTCCAAAAATCGATTTACTTTATGCCAAAAGTGGTCAAGTAAAACTGGCATACAATGGCTTAAACTCAGCCTTCTGTTGGGCTCAGAGAAGCAGAAATTATGACCAGAGTATCTCCAATAGTCTAGAAGGGGAACATAGTATTTTTGAAAGAACTATTTTGTTATATTTAATACTTAAAGATTTATTTATTATATTTTATTTTATATTTACAAATAATAAGTATATATTCATGGGATTCATGATGATATTTTGATACATTTCATGTACAGTGATCAGAATAGGGTCATTAGCGTATCCATTGTCTCAAATGTGTCATTTCTTTGTGTTGGGAACATTCAGCATCCTCCTTCTCGCTATTATTATTAACTCTTGTGATCCTATAGTGATGTAGAATATTATAATCAAATAATTCCCTTTCATTTAAAAAACAATGCCATAAATATTTTGAGATTAACTTTTCATTTAAGATTAATGATTTGAGTATATGTTGGTTTGGTACAAAGAGCATTAACCTGAAAATCAGGAGACCTGAATTCTAATCCTGATTCAATTACCAAGTGGTTGCACGAACTTGTGAAAAATAGTTTACTTCCATGAATTGCTTTTGCTTCATTTGTAAAACAAGAGGGTAGGATTGCTGCTTAGAGGATCCCTAAATTTTCTTTTGGATTCACAATTTTTAAATTATTTTATCTGTTTTTTTTTTTAACTGCTATACCTCCAGCATCTAGAACCATGCCTGAAACAGAGCAGGTGCATAATATATACTTGTAGAACGAAGGAATTAAAGTGGATCTGAGGCAAAATTGAAGCTGGAATCCAAGCTTCTCTGATTTCAAAATCCATGGTCTTTGCATGACTATCCTATTGGTTGTTTAATTAAATAAAGACATAGAAATCAGAATTCCCAAGAGAGTGGAAACCACAATTCTTCCCAGTTAATCTAAAGTCATTATGCCTTTTCTAATCTTCATATGGCTTGCCCAGTTCAATCCCTGACAAAATGTGTTTGTCAGCCCTAAGTAATAATGAATCTCTGTTAATAGCATATGGGGAGGAATCGGGTAGTGGGAAGGCGGTTAGTACCACCTGGTAAACCACTAACACAAATGTATATGTTTAAAAAAGGAAATGCTTGTAGGATGGAGAAGTGGTACAGAGAGGAGTATAATTTACTTTACGGCAAGTGGAGGGGTCAGACAAGCCTTCAGAGGTGTGGTAAGGCCTGGAAAGGATCCTGAGATGGCATAAATTCCTCCCCGTGTGTCCAAAAGGGGGAGACGGGATACACAAGGGATCCACCTACACTAAGTTAGAATCTGAATTTCAGGTAGAATTAGGCAGAGCTAGAATTCCTACTTCCTACTCACCCATGAAACCACTGGTTATTCCCTTATGTGAGAAGCTTTATTTCAATGCATTCATTAAAAATATTTTTAATATGCATAAGTAAAGTATTAGGTGTATTTGCATATTAAAAGTCATTGTTCTCTTTCTCGGGAATCAGATTTTTTCATAAATCATTTTTTGGTGTTCTCCTAGTATGCTAAAGGAGACCTTGAATGTAAAAGGTTAAATTAAAGATGAAGTAGAATAAACCAACTAGGGTTTCTACTTTGTAAACTTGGTGGAAGTGTTGAGTCAGCTGCCTGTACTGTTGAGTGGAATCTGCAGAGCCTGTTGCTCCGTAGCCTGACTTTGTTTCTAGTGTGTCTGGTTCACTATTGGTTTATGGCCAATGACTAATGCTTTACCCACGAGTCATTAAACCCATTCTGCACTTTCCTGGTTCCCTAATCTTCTTGGAATTCATCCTTGTGTCCAATGGTCCAATGCTCTAGCTTGGTATTTGGATGACTGAGTGAACAGAAATGGCAATAAAAATGTATATGTGATATAACAGTTCAAAATGCAATTCCCTTTAGAGAAGTCTTATGAGCAAATAAAATTTCTCCCAAACCATTTTAAATCATTGGAAATATTTGAAGCTTTTCAGTTTCCTTTGCACATTCATGAGAGGTCAACAAATACAGCAAGGGTAGCTAGCTCTGCACACACACTTTGCCACAAAATTCAGACTTCCCAGGGCAACTCTGCTTTCTAAAGATCCTGAATAACTGCACTAATGGAAGAAGGCAGAAGCATGGATAATCTAATATAGATAGCAGCTGATGAATATGCATGTGTTTGATGTTCTAGAAAACTACCTTAAAAGAACAATGAAATACCATTGATGGCTATACTTATGATGAGAAGAAAAGATGTCCAACTTCTTGACTTCAGAGAACTTAATTCTCTGAAATTCGTATCACTTTAAGAGCTGCTATTTTCACAGAAAGAGCTAGGAATGGTCTAGTAACTATAACAGCAATAGCAATGCAGCAGACTAAGTGTGAGAGAAATGGCTTAGAGTGGAGAAGGAAGTGTGTATAAATAAAGCATGGGAATATTCAGCTTAGAGGGGTGGGTGGGGAAGGATTTGGGGAGGGGGGTATAGATTTAGCTGCTTGCGTTGACTGACATTTAGCTTTACCCATCCAAACACAAGATCCAAAGGCTAAAGCCTGGCAGGAAGACTACCTCAAACTCAAGTAAGATAAGTATCCCACAGGGAGATGGAGCACAGGGAAGGGGACCCCAACAGATGTGGTATTTAGGAGTTGAGGCAGGTCATGTCCAATCACGCTCTTGTAGATGGACAGTGTAGACGGGGCTAATCTGTATGGCTAGGGCTGACAACGACTAGGATAGAGTGAGACAATGGGTTGGGAGGGTGGTAGGAGAAGAGAGCCTGAATTGTCCACAAGTAAAAGTGCTTGATGCTGATATTGGGAACCTGAATGTGAAGCCAGAGGAATCATAGAACCAAATATATGGAAGCAAGAAGCCATGGGTCTAGACAGGAAGGTGATCCAGGTGTGTTCCTGAGACAAAGAGTATCTGACTCAGCTGGATTTTCTGTGTTTTTTTGAGACGGAGTCTTGCTCTGTTGCTAGGCTGGAGAACAGTGGTGCAATCTTGGCTCACTCAACCTTCCACTCTCTGGTTCAAGTGATTCTGTTGCCTCAGTCTCCCAAATAGCTGGGATTACAGGCACGTGCCACCACGCCCACCCAGCTGGATTTTATGTGCTCTCTTTGGAGTAATATCTGGAGTTTCCAGTCACACTTTAAGGGCAGGGGATATGGACAGTCAAGTGATTAATTCTCTCCAGCAAAATCTGTTTTCAGGTTCCAGGGTGCTATAATGCTGCTTTCTAAACTGAAGTCCCAGGTGCCCAGAAGGTATGTGCTCTGGGTGGATTTTTTTCTGGTTGGCCTGGAGAGGTCAGGGGCGACTTCCTAAAATGTGCCACTAAAAAGTTAGCCTTCAATATTTTTTGACACTTGAAACAATAATTACTGCCCTTCTTGCATGGAACTTTATGCCACATTTATGTTTACTAAATGAAGCTCAGTCCTCAAAAATTTCTCTCCACTTTCTGAGGAGAAAATAATAGAATTGTATCCTTTATAAGTCTATTTCAAAAAAGGAGGCTGTAAGTTGCTCCTGGGGAGGCATAGTGAAGAGAGGTTCTGAACCTTTGTGGCCACAAGGCCTAAATATTAGTGAGATCCATTTCAAGAAAATGCCAACATTAATACAAAAGAGTTTAACCAGCATTTACTGACATCCACCACGGAGAAATTAGCCTCAGGGCTTACAGATAAAATATGTTAATGGTGAAGGGACACATAAACAAATAGAGTATGTATTCTGAGCTTGGACTTGTCTGGATGACTGCAGTCCTGAGAATTTGAGGGTATGCTTAAGATCTTATGAGTTCAGGGGTGTTGTGTTTCTTGCAGGACTTCAAAAAATCGGGTCACTTCTGAGTCGTGCTCAGTCATTTTGAGCTTCTACAACTAAATTGCAAAGGGAGCAGTGTTCACACATGGTGAAACCATTGATTCACTCTTTACCCAAAGTTCTCTTTATTCGTGATTTCTCACCAGCACGTTGATGTCACTAATCTCCTGCTGTCAAGATCTAGTTTCACAAGTGCCCAAGCAAATCAATTTTGGGTATTGATCATTTGGCAACTGCTAATTGCTATAGCTAAGAATTTAATTCAGTGGTGAAAAAAAGGTCTATTTTTTCTATCCTTGCTATATATATGCTTTTGTTATAAGATGCTTGTTTTTGCTTTATTAGGTATCCATTCTTTAATGTAAAATCAGTAGGCAAAAACCTTGTAAAATGGTATGATTTGTTGGCATTAAAGCTGAGGTTGCCTTGAGGCTGCTTTAACTCATATATATTTTAACATGTGTGAACTTTTACTTAATTCTTCTGTTTGGTTTTAATTTATCAACTGTCTCTGTGTAAGACAGGAAGCCTATTTTTTAAATAAGATTATTTTCTTTGATATTAGGCAACCCATCTTATTCTCTCTAGAGCACATTTTCATAGAAATAGGAGGATATATTTTTCTTAAAAATCATCAACCGTGTCTCCAGTTTCACAATTACTAAGGAAGCATGCAAAGGTAAAGGACAGGAAACTGATTTGTTGATGCAAATTTTGATGAAAAAAAAAATCCTTCCATTGTTGGCTAATCTTTTACGAGCAGAAATCTGAAAATGTTTTCATGGATACAAAAGAGTAATTTTTCTTGGAAACTTACGAGATCAGCCTTTGTTAGATGCCCAGTGAGACAAAGGACGACAGTTAAGTTCTCTGGTTTGCTCCTGGGAGCAGAGGCAACTCTGTCATCACATTATTCACATGAACCCAGAGCTGCAGGGAGGGAGGCTTGCTCAGGAGAAGCCAATCTTGAATGTGTAAAAGCTGTGGATTTTAAAATACAGCTTTGTGGCCAGGTTTTTGACATCGTAAAATAAATTTTTTTTTTCTTATGATTAAACCTGCAATATGAGAGTAAACAGTGGCTATAGATTAAGACATCATCTCCTTTGTGAAATGACGTCATCCATATTAAAATAGTAATATTTTTGATGGTCGGGTGTGGTGGCTCACACCTGTAATCCAACACTTTGGGAGGCGGAGACAGGTGGATTACTTGAGGTCAGGAGTTCGAGACCAGCCTGGCCAACATGGTGAAACCCCATCTCTGCTAAAATACCAAAAGTAGCCAGCCAGGCATGGTAGTGGGCACCTGTAATCCTAGCTACTTGGGAGGCTGAGGCAGGAGAATCGCTTGAACCCAGGAGGGAGAGGTTGCGGTGAGCTGAGCTTATGCCATTGCACTCTAGCCTGGGTGACAGAGTGAGACTGTCTCAAAAGAAAAAAATAAAAATAAATAAATAAAATAGAAATATTTTTGATATATCAGGTTAAAGTTAATCTTTTTTTAAACTTATTTGATGTTGTCTCTAGAAAAAGTATATATATATTACACATATTTCTATTGGACAGTGATGGTTTAAGAATACTCATTGTGACAAATGATCCTTTGATATTCCATGAGCTGTGAAAAGTTATTGGAACCCAGTCACCAGGTCCTGACATTCAGGGATCCTATCCCTAGTGTCTCCTCTGAACCATGACTCCTGGCAGTATTCACCCTCCTGTCTTCTTTGCTCCGTATTTTCTCCGCCCCTTTTAGCTATAGCTGATGTTCCTGTCATTGTCTTATGACAGGGCTTACCTTTGCTCCACTCTTATTGCTGCTAAGTGGGAGAGGAACCAGGGCCCCTATCTGTTACAAGCACCTTTATTTGTTTACTTATTTGTTGTTTTAAGGAACCAAATAGTTTGATTCTGTTTGTTACAGTTTGCCTGATGACAGACATTATTCATTAACCTTACTCTTTAAGTTTGTTATTTTTGTTAATTCTTGGAATAAATTCCCTTGGGTCAGGGTTGGAAAACAATACAAACATCCTCATACAGTGGATGGTGCTTAGAGAGCTTCCTGTTTGCTCTCACTTGACTCACTGTTTGTGAATTTCTTTTCCTACCCCACATTGCGGAGAAGATGAGACCCAACCATCAGCCTCCAAGGTTTAGTCCTAGCCTCTTCTCTAGGAGGGGCCATGTCCTGACTCTCTGGAATGTGCAGATGATATCCAGATTGGGTCCCTACTTTGGAACAATTATTGCCTTTGGTGTTCTCAATAATTGATAATGGGTATCAGGGATTCAAGTACAGTATCAATTTTATACACGGAAAGGAAAGTTGAGAATGGTGGCCTGGCCTCATATACCCCAGCTGAAACTTGAAACTTGCCTATAAGTCCTCAGCAGAGAAGCTAGAGAATGTTGGGTCTCCTGGTGGAGAAGATACTGTTTGGGGCAGGAGATAGAGGCAGAGAGAGAACCCAGGATGAGAACGAATGAGCCAAGAGAGTAAGGCGCTTGGCTGCTTAAACTTTGATGTTGTGACCTTCTCATGGTCAACCTGGTCCTGTGGATTTTAGGAGTTCCTTGCCTCACTCATCAGATAAGTTACTCTTTCTTTCTCTGGGAGGAGTGAGTGAGTAAGTGGATGGAGACGGAGAACCCAAATATTTGTTCCTGTACTCTCCTTCCTTGGAACTAGAGAAGTTTCTTCTTTCTCTGGAATGAGAGGGAGCAGAAGTAGGCAATCCTTATATCACACACTGTAGAAGTTAAATCATAGTATTATAGATGATCAGAACTGGCAGGGACATGAAATGCTGTCTGGTCATACGCCATCATTATAGATAAGAAAACAGCACCAAAACAGTGCATTAACAGAGTCTGGAGGGAGCTCCCCTGTAATGTCTCCTGCATATTAACACCTCTGAAAAAACGTGAAAAAAAAAAAAACAGAAAAAAACAGGCTGACAGTTTGATATAGCTTATGCCTCAGTAGAAAGTTTGTATGCATGTTTTTGTCTAAATATCTGCAAATTTTTAAGTACAATTAAAAATAAGATTGCAAATATGGCATATGAAAGAATTCACATTTTGGTTTGACACGTTTGGTGTGGATTTATATGCCACAGCAGAACTAAGCCAATTGAAAGATTTAATATTTTCATTTCACTGCCATAAATTCACACAGACCTTGAGCAACAGATCCACCAAAGCGGTGTCTGGAACTCAGATTGTGCTGTTCATGGACAGAGAGAATTGTGCTTACAGAATATTTTAACCAAACTTTGTGTGTTGAGTGACCTGCTGTGAAAAATACAAAAAGCACTAATACATAAGCCAGTTATTGTTAGTTAAAAGTCTGATTTAAAGAATTAATAATTAATTCTCTAAACATGAGTATTTCGACTTTAAAATGGTATATACAGTGACTAGCAAGTAGAATGGTTAGAAGCCTGCACTTCTGAACTTCTGCTTCCATTTATTTGTCTACTATGACAGTTACCACACTGAATTATAATTATTTGTTTACATGCTCTTCTACTCACTAAACACACATCAATCATTTGCCAGATGTCAGGCACCATGTCGGGCACTGGAGAAAATTAATGATCTGCATTTTGTCTATTGGCCAATCTAAAGGATTTTAGTCAAGCTGATTGAAATATTTGGGTCTTCTGTTTTGTCATCTGTAAAATACTGAGTGGGGATTAATATCCCTTCAAGTCCTAAAATATGTGTAAAATAGAGGTTTTTGAGGTTTTGAAGGATGCTTGAAAAGTTTATCCTGTCATACATCTGAGTCCTCCCTTTGCTTAAGACACTGCCCCAAATCACAGTCAATGTATTTCTCTCTCATACAGAGAAAGTGGGGAGGTAAGGAGGTGAGGCTTAATGGCAGTTCCACAAGGTTATCAGGGTCCCTGGCTTAGTTATGCCCCCTCCCTAGCCACTTCTAGCACAGAGCTGCTGGAACATAAATGCCCACCCCAAGGTGCAGGGAAGGCTGGAGCACCTAGTCTTTTAGCTGGGAGCACTGCTACCCTCAGTAAAATTGGATTCTAAGAGTAAGAAATAAGGAAATGATGGAAAATGGGATAACCACCTATTTTCTGTAGAAGAAAAATTGCACTAGAGCAGTTAAAAAGACAAGGAAGACTTTATTCAAGACTACTGCAATAGAAGAGAAACTTGAGTTTATCTCTGCTGCAGCAAAATGAGGGAAGATTCATAAACGTAGCACTGAACTGGTGGAAAAGTACAGGAGCATGTTAGTGGGGATGTTGGCATGATTAAATCACATCTGTGATTAAATCACAGATGTGATTTAATGTGATTAAACAATCTGTGTTAGACTCCTACTTTCCCACAGGTACTGGGTTATAGAGACTCCGTCTTTCTTGGTGATTTCATTTCAGAAATCCAGGTCTTTGAGAAAGCCATTCCACTCCTAGGTTATGGAACACTTATATCTCAAAGGGTAAGACAAAGAATTTACTACTGCAAGTTTTCTAAAGTAAATGCTCTAAGAAAAGGGAAGTCAAGATCTTGTAGTCAGAAAGAAGCCTGTCTAAAATGTAGTCAAACTAGAGAGAATGCTAAGGCTTGATTATGTCTCTGCCATGGAATTTGTTTATTTTTGCTGCAATTTTGTTTACAACACTAATATCTTATAAATCTTTTTTTTTTTTTTTTGCCCATAGGTAAGATAAGCTTCAGCCCAAATTACTTTCTGAAGTGTCCAGAATTCTTTGCTCATGGAGTCTGGGGTAGATAAAGTTGTATACCATGTTGGGTAGGGGAGGGTCAGGAATATAGCTGTTTGTAGGTTAACAACCACAAGCTGCAATGTTATGAACAGTCTGTGGGACTTTATGACTCTCTAGAATCAGGTGATAGAAAGTTTCAGGTTCTCAGAGCAATTATGGCACTCGCATTATGCATGAAAAACCCCCTCACCATCTGAGCCTAAGAATAGGCGGCCAAGGACTCCTGTTTCTGGTTATTCTCAATCGAAGATTGAGCAATTCAGGTTGCTGCAGGATTTGAGTCTGTTTTCTTCCCTCTAAAGGTGACAGCTCTAATTTTATTTTTTCTTTGTAAACTTGAAAATGAAAGGTCCTGCGCGAGCTGTGTGGGAGATGCAGTGTGTGCCTTTGCATTCAAGGTGAGCAGCACGTAAATGTTCTCCTAATGTGCTTCAGACACGTTTGCAGACATAAAGAAGGGAATAGACCTAGCAGGTTATTGAGTCCATCTCCCTTCTTTTGCATTGATTGAAACTGCCTCGCTCGAGCATGCCTTTTGGAATTTTGAGCAAACTAATTTTCTATGTCCCCAGGAGCTAATACTTGTCACAATTCCATTTTAGAAAAAATTTTCTAACATGGGAGACCTCATTGTCGAGATTTCTTTTTTTGCATCAGTTCTATCTTATATTTTCTTGGCTAGCAAGGCCAATCCGTGAAGTCAGACCCGATCATAGAGCTGAGTTAAGAGAACAAAACCCAGAGGATAACTGCGTTACCTTAGGATTTTACTCTATCAAGTTATATTTCAAGAGATGTGACTTAACACTTAATATGTCTCCAAATCCATGTAATAAGAAATTAAATTATATTTTGACTGTATTTGCTACTAATATTTTGAATTTTTCATGTCTAGTATTTCCCCAATAGAATATCTTAAATATTTTGATTACTTTCTGTTACACACTTTATTTTCTGCATCAAAAACCCAAACAATGTTAAGTCATTTCAATTTAATTTAATTCATCTGTACATATAAAGATACATAGCTACCATGAGAATTGCTGCTTTCAAAGACTCAAAGAATGGAGGATGGTAGAATATTCTGTTAACTTAATAGAACAAAAGACAGACACAATAGATTACAGGGTAAATGTTTACCCAAAGTTGAAACACTCAAATGTCAATACTCAAATGGTCGTGCAGTCAAACTTCTAGAAAGCTAAGTCATGGGGAGGGAATATTTTATGTGCTGCAGAAGAAACAACATGGTGGCTATGTTTCCATCCAATAGGGAAATCTGTTTTCTGCTTAGAAAATTGATTTTCCATCAAAAATACCTGAATATAAAACTCCATCTTTTTGCTATGCCATGGGAACACACCATTATGAGTGAATGAGAAAGGACTGAGGACAATGCCATGACAACAGGCAGAGAGAAAAGCCATTCTCAGGGAGATAAAGAAAGGTCAGAGTTGCCATTTTCAATATTAATGAATAAGAGAATACCTTTTTATAAGTGCAATGAATAAAGACTGCATTTATCGTGCACATTGAGCAAGTGAGTAAGAAGGAACTGATATTTTTCTGTTATTGGTAACGTAGGCTCTGAAATACCATTTAATAAGAAGCAAGTGTTTCTGACCAGAACAATGTGGGATATATTGAAAAGCATCAGCAGAAACTGAGGAGAGAGAATCACTAACAAGAAAACTATACTTTTAGCCTCTTCTATCAAAGATGTTAAAAACTTCTTTTTTCCACTATTTCCAATGTGAGGTGCTAGAAATTAATTTAATTAACACTACAGTAAACTATCCATAGTGTCTCGGTATAATTGTTTAACTGGAAAGTAAATTGTTTCTAACGTTTTCATTTCATGTTAATAAATTGTTCCTTTATTCACTTATTTTTTATTTTTACTGCTCATTCCTTCACGTGTTCATCCATCCATTCATTTATTTAATAGGTAAAATCTATAGTGTGCATCTAGTCATTATTTACCATTTCACTGATTTCATAGAAACACAAGTACTTTTTCTGTTTCTTATTTATCTGTACTTGGTAGACCTTTCCTGATTATTCTAGTGAAGACTCTGGTAGTCGAAAGCCAGCAAACATGGAAGGCAATACCCCTTACAGAATTCTGGCTTAACAAATGGGTACTGCAGGGAACTGGCAAGGCTGCAAGCAAACAAACGCTTCAAGTACTTTTATTTATTTATTTCCAATGATCGTATCTACTGCTAATCAGAAACATGACAACAATGGCTAGATCGGAAAAAGAACAACTGGACACTATAATTTTTAAAACTATCAGCCACCATAAACATAAGGCAAAGAAGACTTGTGTTGTAAAATATTGAATTCAATGTGCTATTATTTCTTCAATTCAAAAAAGATAATGAGAAATGTATAACAGGCATAGGCCTGAAAAGTGTTTGCCTGAATGTAATGAAAGTGCCACTTCTATCTATGGAGAGAGGATGCTGTTGTTCACTCAGACAGATGTGAACACACTGGTCAGCTTGTTAACTGTTTTCGTCACTCTAAGCAATTTTAACACAAAGTTCCTTAGTGAACCTTATTAGGCGGAACTCTAATAAATTAGGTAACTGTTCAATATGGAGTAAAAATCACATCCTCATAATGTGCTAAAAATGAATCGACTCAGTCAATTCAGTAAATTACTTTTTATTTGATGTGGAACAGATTATTTGATTAATAGAATCTTTCACTTTTCCACCATATTTTGATTTGGTTTTCTTGGCTGCTAGAGCAGAGCAGGCAAAATTGACTCATTTTGCCTCTGGAAAAAGGATAATTTGTTTTAAGGATACCTAGGGAACTGTCAGTTGAGTAGCTCTGGCTGTTACTGCTGGCTGTCTTCTTCCCATCCTTCCCTCCCCACATATCCTAGAGAGGAAATCAAATTGCCCCAGCTCATCCTTTCCCAGCAGGCCATAAGCAAACCTATGGATCTATTGACGCTGAGTATCCTGTCCAATCAACTCTGCCCGGGTGCTTGAGAGGGAGGAGAGAGAAGACCATATTATGGGCAGAGCACTGGTCCTAGAGATTGTGAATGATTGTGAATGTGCAGCTGGCCTTAGAAGGGCCTTCTAATGTTTGTTCTGTGTGGCACCCAGCAGCGTCTAGTTGACAGGGCAAGGATGGACAAACTTACCATATTTGTGTGTGTCAAAACAGTCCCCATTATCTAGTTAGTTTTTTGTACATTTTATAACCATATTATCATTTTTTATCATTATAAAATTGAAGTATCTTTATTGAAATACATTTGGAAACTAAAAAAAAGCGCAAAGAATAAACTCTTATTGGATTTTAAAATTGCATCTTAAAGAAGTTTAATCCATTCAAATTTATTGTCACAAATGATAGGTTTGTTCACTATAATTTTATTTTACTCTTTTTACGTTTTATGCTTACTTTAAATTTCTTTATGCTATATGGAATACTTTTCTTTGCTCCCTTCACTAATTTAAAAAGTTTATACCCCATTTTTATTCAGTATAGTTGATGTATATGCAGTCCAGAGTCTCTGAGATTTGAGGTATGCACTGTAAAAAAGTACCCACCTATAACAGTTGCGCCTTGAGTTACTTTTCAAAATGTTCAAGAAAGGGTCTAGCGATACCTGAGTTGGAGATGAACTTTGGTGAACTCTCTTTAGTATCACACTAAAATCTCGCCTGGAAGATTTTCTATACTTATATTCATCATTTTCTATCCATGTGACGTATGTAGAGGCATAATCGGTGCCTGCACTTCCTTTATGCTACCCCTGCACACAATGACTCAGCTAACCAGCCCAATAAAAGCCCTGTTCCTACCTTTGTTTGAGGAGACACTGCTTTAAAAAGCATTCCCAGTCCTCCTTACTTGCTGCAAGAAATAAAATACCTTTGTTAAATACTCCTTGGTTGTGGGCCTCAGACTGTTACCGCCAAGTGATGTATATCACCCTCCTGTATATAACTTAAATACCATTAATTATAATACATTTAAATCAGTTTTTCGCTCATGTAGTATTCTTTCATTTCCCTCTTCTCTATACCATTATTTTCTAGGTTTTCTTGATATAATATGGTATATTAGATGCAGATTTTTATTGTACACTTTTATTTTGACATTATGGCTCTTATTTAAGAAATATTTTTGAAAAATATATTACATTTTATGATACTGTTATCTGCAGTATTTGGGTATAACTCTATATTTAAGTGGCCTAACTACAATTTTATTTTTTAAAATACTGCAACACATCAGTTTTTGAGAGTTTTCTTTTTGAGGCAATTATTTTTGGAAAGTGTATGTGGATGTTATATACTCCATGCTTTTTATTCTTATATTAATCAGTGATTTCATGTCTGCTCTCTATCACTTGATTGTAAGTTCCCTGGAGGGCAGGACTGTGTATTACTCACTACTGTATTATTCCGCTAGTGTCTAGTGCAGTACTTTGCTAAATCTAAGTATTTAAATATTTGCCCAGTAAATTAAAATAACCTGTTATATTGTTCCTGTCCTAGTTTGCTTTATTCTATGTGTAGTGGACCTTTGCTTTTCCTCTTCCTACCAGTACCCTTATTTTATTTGGGTATCCACTTGGTATGGTTTGAATTTGTGTCCTCACCCAAATCTCATGTCTGAATTGTAATCCTCAGTGTTGGAGGAGGGGCCTGGTAGGAGGTGATTGGATCATGGGGGCAGACTTTCTCCTTGCTGTTCTCGTGATAGTGAGTGAATTCTCATGAGATCTGGTTGTTTAAAAGTATGTAGCACATCCCCATTTGCTCTCTTTCTCCTGCTCCAGCCATGTACATGCCTACTTCCCCTTCACCTTCTGCCATGGCTGTAAGTTTTCTGTGGCCTCCCCAGCCATGTTTCCTGTACAGCCTGTGGAACTGTGAGTCAATTAAGCCTTTTTTTCTTTAGAAATTACCCAAGTAGTTCTTACAGGAATGTGAGAATGAACTAAAACACTGGCCTTCCCCTGGTGGCCTGCATGCATCTGAAGAAGGTGATCCCATCCTGGCTTCTGAAGTAGGCCCTCACTGTTTTAGGCTAAGTATCACACTTTATAACCTGGCTACAATGTTTGGTTAAGGAATGAATGGGAGACCCAGCCTGGACCAAGTGCAGTGAATCTCAGAATGCTTCCTTGGAAGTCTGAGACAGAGATGCCCTTTCTTTCAGGTAGGATGTGGGTAACATAAGGGATTATTTGGCAGTGATACTGCAACCACTGGGAGAGTAGCTTTCATGAGGGACAGATAGTCTGCACTTAGAAACGTACCCTCTACATATTACAGGACAACCTAACAATTAATGTTGGTAATGATGACCCTGGGTCAAAAATAAAATATTAAACTACAACTTAATATTAGCTATGATTTCATATTTTAATAAAACATTAAAACTGTGACTATGAGCACGAGGTAGACATTGTGCAAGGCAGAGAGCATAGAGACAGAGTTTGTGTTTCCTTGTGGACATTTTGTGCTGCTGGCTCAAACCAAACCTCAAACCCACTTAACCTCTAGGCTATCCAGGGATGGGAACCAATATATTTCTTTATTGTTTTAGCTTATTTGTGTTGGATTTCTTTCAATTGCACCCAAAATCCTTACAACTGATGCACTATATTTTCAGCCTATTTGATCACGTAAGCATTTTGGCAGTCTGCTTCATTAATTTTTCTCCTTGCCTAATTCTTTACCCTGTTTCAATTTAAATTTTTTTCTTCAGGTTTCTAGTTTATATTTGTTCGTGCTGATCAATCGTTTAAAACCACACAGGATCACAAAATGACCAGAGATCAGTTATTCCTGCTCCCTTGTTTTTAGATAATAAAGTTAAACATGATGAGGCTGGATGATACATCCTAGATTATGCAGTCATAGTTTTAATGTTTTATTCATGACTGAGTCATCATTATCAACATTAAGCATGAGATTGTCGTGCAATGTGTAGAGGGTAGATTTCTAAAGGCATACTATTTGCCCCCACTAATGGGAGTGTTTTTCTAGATAGCTTTCCATCTGTCTTTTCCAGTTAGTTGTTGCTTTTTGCTGCTGCTTTTGGGAGTTCTTTGATCATTCTTGTTGCCTCTAATCTTCTGTATACTGTATAATAGGAAAGAAATGGGAGTCACTAAGGTTGATCATGCTTTATAAGCTGATAACCTCAACTTAACACACAATACTAAATCTGGTCACTAAGGGGTGAATTAATAACTATAAGATGACATAGGTGACAATCGAAGTTGTTTTCACCAATGCTGTTTAGTCTTTTTTTTTTTTCGCTTGCTTCTGGTTTTTGATCATATGGATGTCTGTGGTATAGAAAAGAAAAAGTGTTAAAAAAAAGAGAGAGAGAGAAAAGAGAAAGATGAGGAAGTGTTAGTACTCATATAATTTTTGCAGGGCTGTTGTATGTTAAATGTTACCAAACCTCATAAGTAAAACAGGTAAACCTGAGTTACACGATATATTTGGTAAATTGTGGTTCTGGTTAATTGAATTTTACAGCTTACTGAAGTGGTATTCTGAAAATTCTTCTTCCTAAGCTTTTTCCTTAATATATTGTCCATTTAACTTATTCATGATAGATCACACATATGAAAGAAAATAATGTTTTTCCTTACAAATTTGCATCTTTCAAGGCCTCCTTCTGAATGACACTGAGTGAAAACCTAGAAGGTGAGGGATGTGAACTGTGCTGTAGCTTTGACACTGCTAGATCGTACGCATCAGACACTATTCCTGCCCACTGCTGTCTTATTCTTATTCTACTCTCCTTTGGGGCATGTAGAAAGATTCTACTTTCTGTCACCTTAAGATGAGGCATGGCTACGTACATTCTCTGACCGAGGAAACAGAAACAGAAGTGATGTATGTCACTCTAGATCAAAGCCTTTAATTGTCAGGCTTGAGTATTGACTTCGCTCTTTTCCTTCTGTGGTAATCACAGAAGGATGTGTCAAGATGGAGACTCTGCAGCATGGGTGGGTAAAGCATACAGTTTTGCTATTTTAAGCCCCTGAGATTTGATACCACAACATATCCCAGTCTTGGGAAGGCCCTGGGTGATCCATAGAGCAGAAGTGGCAGAGCTCTGGAATTAACTCCTTTCCCTCACCCTCCCCCTTAACTGGAATAGCTCCTTTTTTTTTTTTTTTTTTTAATTTGACAAAACCCTTTCTATTGCTTAAAAAAAGATTAAAAACTACCCATGTAGAAATTTGGCCTGAATGTTCTTTGGACCCTAGGATTTAATGGATTTTAAAACATTTGTTCTGTAAGTTTTCTTGTGATTGGCTTATCTCATAAAAGAAGAATGTAGCAAAAAATTAATTAATTGAGGATTTCAGTATATTGCGCTTTTCCCTAATGGTTAACGGAAGCTGTGCTTATCAATTGACATGTCTGATGATTGTATGTGGTTTATGAAATGAGGTTCCCTGGTTGATAATATATATTAAAAATCACAGCAGTGCCACATATTAAATGCATAATAGACAGTGGGAGTATTTTGATAACAGTAGCTTATCATTTCATATTATGTTATCATTTAAGACCTCTATCACTGTTCACACTGCCTTTCATTTAAGCCAAGCATTTAGTATGCTAGTAGAATTTGGACTGAACAATGTTACTTGAGGGTCTATGGAAATATGTCTAGGATGGACTGAGTGGGACAGTCATATTTTTACAAAATAGATCCTGAAAGGAAATTATATCAGAGTTAACATTCATTATTGAAAAATACATTTTGTGAGTCTTTTCTCTCTAGGACTTGTGTGTTTTTAAATATACAGTAACATATGAATAGGTTCCTTGTCAGATGCTCATTGTCAGATGCAGACAATTTTGACTACTCAAATGAAGGGTAAGTGACACATGGATTATCCCAAAAAATGGATACTTCTCAAATTATTTATAAAGTGACACAGTGATCAATAAAAATGCTGAAGGAAGGTACTCTTGGTTAATTAAAATTTTTGGTTGACAAGAAGTTTAATAAAACAGTTGTTTTACTTTGAAAGTTATAAAATGCTTCTTGATTTAACAAGTAGAGTTTCATGACCAATATTGAATCTTTAAAGATTGGAAATCTTGCATCACTTTGGGTGTCATTAATCTGTAGAGATGGGATCTTGCTGTTTCCCAGGCTGGTCTTGAACTTCTGGACTCAGGCTAGACTTCCACCTTGGCCCCTAAAAAAGCTGGGATTACAGGTATGAGCCACCATGCCTGGCCTGGGTGTCATTAATCTGAACATGAATGGTTAATGTAAAAACAGAATGTGTAGGAAATTGGGTTGAAGTTACTTACACAGTTTGAAATGTACTCTCTAATATATTGGGTTAAAAAACTAAATTTCTCCCATGAATGTACTTACTGCTTTTGTGGTTAAAGCAGTTGCTGGGGTAGACTGTGGGATCAGCAAGTGAACAAAACTGGTAAGTGAAGGATCATCCAGTGGGTTTCAGTTCAATGAAATTTTATATTGTCTGCCTCTGTTATACAGATGCACACATCCCTCCTTCACTTTCCTCACTCCTAATCCTGAGCAGTGATCAAGTTGTCCCTCATGTTGATAGTTTGAGCTGGGCAATGGTGGGGAGAGAAGTTAATGGAGCACTTATTTGGAAGTAAGCAATTTATGTTTTTAAATACACATGGTCGGCTTCCTAGTTGCAGCCCTCACAGAGTTAGGAAGTCTGACTGAGCTCCTCTAGCTGTAGCATAAGTGGGTGGTTTGGGAAGACACGGCTCATCTAGTGCATTTTCAGAGCAAATGTGTTGCCAGATCTCATGTTCCAGCTTCCTCAAGAGTAACCCCAAAGATATGATGTAGTGAAGGATTTTAAAATAAACATTCAAATTAATGCTCATAGGTTGAGTTGTAATTTGGACTCACTTTCATCATTATCATGGCTCCCAAGCATTTGGTTTTGAAGAACATCTAGCAAAATGTTATCCTCCAGTCGTGTTGCCTTATTGAACCCTGTGTAGACTGAATCTGCACCCTTTCTGTCTGCTGGTTCTGTATCATCATGACTGTCGTCCAGCTTCTTGGTCTTGTGTATTACTAGCACGTTTCTTGAGTGAATTCATTGGTTCTGACAGGATCCATATTTTCGATCTCTATGTGTCCACATGGCATTAAATCTAACTGTGGGAAATGTTATCATCACACTGCAGTTATTATATTGACAAGCACATTTCCCTGAGTAGAAAGTCATGGAAATGGAGAGATTACTCATTTTTTGAAATACACGACAGTTATGAAGAGGGCAGTATAGGCTAATGGAAAGAGCTCTAGATGGATGATCATGATTCTTATTGTGACAGAAAACCATTAATTAAATGCCTCTTTTCATGTGTTACTGTGCTAATCTCCACCCAGAGGGTTGTACTCAGAATTTATTTTGTCCTTTGTAAATTTACAAACTACCATATAGTAATACAACACAAATATTTATAGATATCAGGGAAAATGTCATTAAATTAACACATGGCACAAAAATATAGTATAATTGCATAGAGCTGAGGATTTCTTTTGGGAGGGGTGAGAAATGATGGGATAGGAGATGGGAAGAGACAAGGTTGGAGCACATTTCAGAAGAGAACCCAGAAAAGTGGCCATCAGGACTCTGTCCCCACTAGGTGAACTGTGGGGAAGCAGCCAGGCCTTTTCTGGAGAATGCAGAAGGCGTGGATTTTTGAAACAAATGAAGTAGAGTAAGGGGTATGTACAGAAACATGTACTTAGGACCTGTTTTATGACTTCTCTTCTGTTCTATGTGCATTAGGTATTTATGTTGCTCTTCACTAGAAGACTTCATCTAAATTTATTGGAACAAATGAAGAAATGTATTGCAGTGAGTCAGTGATTTGGTTCTTCATAGGTTAATGGGAGGTGAAGGGGCCTGGAGTTAGAAGTAGGAACTCAAGTTCCCATTGTGAAGAGGTTGCTGTCTTTGGTTTGGAGCAGGCGGAAGGGGCGGAAGAGCAGAAAATGTGTCTTAAAAATTGTCAGTCAGCACAGTGTCAATGCAGAAAGGGGTACCCTTCTAAACAATTTTCAGCCACATATTGGCAGAAAATTAATGGAATGTCTCCCCTTCCTCAATGTGGTCTATGAGAAAGAGTGAGGAAGTCTGCATAGTTTTTCAAGAATAACCTTAGTGAACACAGAAGTACCCCTACATTGAAGGGAGTCTGGAACTGAGGCCTTTGTCCTTCAGAAAAGACAGAACCAAGATTGTGTTAAGTTCCACTGTCAGTACAACCAATTAATATTAACATGCTAAGCATATGAGCTATACCTTTGTTATTTTGTTTCTTTAAACGTTCCTTTAAGTGTTATGCTCTCATGATAGCACATAATTAGTTTTCTATCAATATAGATTTATCATTAGTTAATGAATTATACCAAAATTAGTAATAACAGAAGTGTCTTCTAGCTGATCCTGGTGCTCTGCAAATAGCTGTTTGGTTCTAGTTCTTACTAAAGGGGATGCAAGTTGGGGACTTGACCCAGGGTTTTCTGGAGGCACATGTTCCAGAGGAGAGAAGAGGAGGAGACCTTCAGGCAGACAGTACTGCTTCAGGCTCTTGTTTCTTAAAATGCATGGAGAGAATGGAATGGTGGATACAGATCCTCTTAGCTCAAATAAAAGTGTTAGACATAAATGTTGACACCTACCAAGGAAGGGGGAAAGTATTTCCTCCTTAGCTTTTAAAAAGTCTAGACATTTTTTTAAGTTCTTGTTTCCTGATACCTTTCAAGCAAGTCTCATATGATGTTACATCTCAGAAAGTTGTGTTCCTAGGAAAATGAAGTTCAGAAATATCGAGGAAAGATGATTCTTTTGACCCATCTTTCTCAGGCACAGGGGACTTAAGCTATGTCTCTGAATGAAATCTCATGTCATCTTTATAACCAGCCTGTCCTTTCCTATTCTTTGTGGCTGTCTTCACCATCCCCTGGGTCATAGATGTCAGGGGTTTAATCTTACAATCACTGCAAAGAAGTAATGTGGTTGGAAATCCTCCCAGGGTGGAATCTGTACAGGGTCAGTGCCTGTTAGATGAATAAAGAGCTGAGGCTGCCACTGCCCACTTCCCATTTCCCCCATGCCAGCCTCACCCCCAGGGAGACATTGGCCATTATTTCCCCAGACTAAATTCAGACTAAACTCTGGCGGGGGGCGGTTAGGAAGACTTCAAGTATGTATTCCAGAGCAGTATAGTGCCAGAAATTTGGGAATTATTTTTCTTTAGCCAACACATTTCTTTGTCCAAGGAATAGGATGCAACCTTACATCTCCCTTATTTCCTGGCTCAAGCAATTTTCTCAGTAATTGGTCCCCTGTTTCCCAGCAAGCTTATCTTTCAGCCCATTCTTTCTTGGTATCTTTGTCTACCCTCCACTCCCACCCTATAATGTGCTTCGTTTCCCCAAAGGATAACAGTCCTGGCCCCAGTTCCTTTTCCTGCCTTGTAAACTCTGTCTCCTTAGGCTCTGACTGAGTCTAAATGGATTCATTTGGCTATGCCTTTATTTTTATTATAATGTTTGGGTTTTCTTGTTCCACCGAGGGACAGGGAGAAACTCTAAGCTTGAAATTGAGCTGAATAAGAAGTAGTGCTTTCAATCCAGTTAACTCCTTACCAGTGATATGGCAGATCTTCATTCACCTACAGTTACATATGTGATGTGGTGAGAATTCATCTTATTATGGACATTGCATAGTCTGGTCTATATAAGGAATGCGTATTCCTCCTGTGACTTTGACCCTTCTCTCTGAATAATAAATCTGACTGTATTAAATTAAAGCATATTTTTTCCTTCCTGACCTGGCTGTCATTAGAAAGGCCTCCCATAGGCTTTACAGATGTCCCAGCTGGAGCCATCTAAGACAATGGTGCTCCATACTTCAGTGGTTTTTTTTCTTACATATTAGTTTCTCCTTTATTATCAGGGATGGGAAGTTTTATTCCATCTTTCCACAAAGAAAAAGTCTACAAGCCCTCAGTCTTGGGAATGATCAAATCTTTCTGGCGTATTCATATGCATCCTGATTGAGTGTTTAGGGTACATTTTTAGACCAGTTCTTCTTTTGTTGACAAAGGGAACTTGAGAATGAAGCAATGACATAAACTGTCAATACCAAAGGAAGAAGGTTGTCTGAATTTTTTTGACTTGTCATTTCTTTGTGGCTGGATATATTTGATCTGGGAGGAAATATGTGTGGTTGAATACTATATTAGGGTTATACATTATGTAATTAATTTTAGAGTGAGATTGATAGTATGAATATGCATTCATCAAAAATATTAGGAAGTGAAAGACTAAAAAGTATGTGAACATATTTTTGACTGGATCTTTAAACTAAAGGCCAGCATTGCAGCTTCCTTCCAGCTCTGTATCTCTCTCATGCATGTTTGTTTTCCAAGCTGCCATCTTGTTCAGATCAGCTCCACAGGCTACGAGGAGCAAGAGCATGTTCATGTGGGCACGTACACACACACACACACACACACACACACACCCCTGCACACACCCCATCACCATCATAAAATAGTATACTATTTTAAAATACCATGAAATAGTATAATAGTGAAATGTTTTTCTCTGTATCTGAAATGCTTTCTTCTCTTTGAATTTTTATTTTCTACATTTCATCTTGCTTATATAATCCAAAGGGAAATAGCTATAGCTTATTTCCTATGAACAAATGCTGAGATGATTAAAATCTGACTGCCTTCACTAACATATGCAAAGTTATTTCTGATGACAACTGCAATAAAGGCCCTTTTGATGGGACTAAATTGACTTTAATTTTTGTGTGATAAATGAATCCTATACTGGGCTATGTAGTCAATTTGGTTAAATTTTATTGCTTTAGTTAAATTTTCAAAAAGGAAAACTTAAGCATGCAGGTCAGTCAAGAGGCTTTGAATTGGTATATATATTAGAGGGTAGAAATTTACTTCCCCCTACTTTAACAGGGGGAAAGATCATCAATTACTCCTCATGGATATTTATGAAATCAGAATGCTGGTTACCAGCCAAGGTTTTCCTTTCTCAGAAACTACTGAGAAGGCTTGTGATGAAAGCCAAAACCTTTTGAAAAGAAGCATTGGATTTGTCTCTTTCTATGAATGAGAATAAAAGATTTCCTCCTAAGCTGGCATGACCAAAGATAACACATCTCATTCTAATAATAGGATCTTTTCCCGTTCTCTCTCTTTTTTCTAGGTACTGTATAAACAACATCAAGAAAGAATTTGGAGGAGCTTAACTTCAAATAGGATTAACACCTTGAGCAAGTTGATTTTGGGAACAATGCTGAGCTCAAGGGTGGCTTCCTTGAGGCAGTTTCAGACCTGAGTGGTGAATGAGAATCAACTAGTCCAAGATGGATGAAGCACAGTGCAGAAAAGAAGCCACTCAAGGCAGAGGTCAGGGCTTAGCAGCGAGAGCAGCTCCTCTTGCACAGCGACTTCCACGTATTAAGAATTCAGTAGACATGGGCGCAGTGGCTCAAGCCTGTAATCCCAGCACTTTGGGAGGCCAAGGTGGGTGGATCAGGAGGTCAAGAGATCGAGACCATCCTAGTCAACATGGTGAAACCCCATCTCTACTAAAAATGCAAAAAATTAGCTGGGCATAGTGGCACGTGCCTGTAGTCCCAGCTACTCAGGAGGCTGAGGCAGCAGAATTGCCTGAACCCAGGAGGCGGAGTTTGCGGTGAGCCGAGATCGCGCCATTGCACTGCAGCCTGGGTAACAAGAGTGAAACTCCGTCTAAAAAAAAAAAAAAAAAATTCAGGCGATGTTAGTGGAATGACTGGGTTCTTTCACAAAGGAAAATGGAGGCTGGTAGCTCTGTTGGGGATTGCATTTGTTTATCTGATGTAAAGAGGTGATTGCTGAAAGGATAGAAGGAGGATAGACAGGGAATAAAAGAAACTTACGATTTACTTCACAGAATCTGGCAGAAACATAACCAAAGTGAATTCATAGCTTTGCATAAAGCTTACTCTAGAAGGAGTGATGAATAAATGAATACGGTATTCATTTTTAAACATTATTTTGTGGCCCATTATCAACTAAATATAATTCCTATAAAAAAGAGAGTAAAATTTATCTTTTGGATCTAGATTTGGATACGCTAGGGCTATCTTTATGAAACTGTTGCCAAAAAGGAAGGCAGGGAAGAAGATAGAAAATGCTAAAGCTAGAAGAGAAAAGAGTTTAAGATATTTTAGGGAAGTAAAAAGTAAGAAAGGAAAAAATTTAATGCCATACTGATAAACACAAATATCACACAAAATTTCTACTTATTTTAAGAATATATACTCTCAGAACTGAAAAAACACTAACTCTCAGATGAGAAAGCTGTCTTAAATACACAATGCTCATTTATTTGGTATAATTGTTTTTATTAGCAGTTAAATGAATATTATAAAGTGGATTGTTTTAAAAAATACTATCTATTTTCTGAAGTATCTCTAAAAAAAACAAAAATATAGAAATGATGGATTTAGAAATATCTATACGGGAAGAACAGTTAAGAGAGTTTTTGTTATTATAAGACAAGGACAGTAACAAAAACCAATCTCACACATTTCACGAAATGTCTAGCTGTGTCTTCCACACTCAAGAACCATAAGCCATTAAAACAATTCCATGATGCCCCCAAGAGCCACTTGCATTCTAGTCAATAATACCTTAACCAAAGAATATTAGAACATCAAAGTAGCTTTTCTCACCAAATGACACAAAGATATTACTGTTTCTGAAATGAGAACAGAACATGACTTCTGCTGACTTACATGGAAGAATTCCTGGAATCCCTACCTCCTTTGCCTTCTTTCAGCCAGGCATAGCAGGAATGACTGAATAATTGTTTGTGAGGCTTAAAAATACAGTTGAAATGGCACTTCCTAAATAGGGAAGAAATCACCTTTTTATGCATGATCCACCAGTGGAGGTAATTCTCACTTAAATTTGCATCCAGTACTTCACCTGCCACCTTTTCAATATTCTTCACAAAATGCACACACATATTGGTTATTTTTAATAATGCAAATATTTCTATACTCATGAGTTTTTTTAGTATCACTAATTTGCACAGTTGAATCATTTTCTCAATGAGTACAGGGTAAAAATGGAGAAGGAAATTAGTTGGATTTATTCCAGTTTGGGGATTTGTTAGATATTTGCTTTAGAACAGGTTGTTGGGGATATTGGCAAGAAAGTGGATGAGTGGTAGACCATGGAGTCTGAGTTGAACATGAAAGGTTGTACCTTACAATTTCTGTGGATCAGGAGTTGCACATGGCTTAGCTAGGCTCACTCTTTAGTGTCTCAGAAAGTTGTAATGAATATGTCAGTTGGACTGCCTTTTTGTCTGGAGGCATAACTGGGGAAGAAACCACTTCCAAACTCACTCAGATTATTGGCAGAATTCATTTCCTTAAAGTTTTAGGACTGAGAGCCCCAGCTTCTTGCAGGATGTCAGCTGGAGGCTGTCTTTATTTCCTAAAGTTGGTGTATAGATCCTAGAGGCTATCTATATAGTTCCTAGAAGCTACCCATAGTTCCTAGTGGCAACCCATGGTTCCTGGGTATCCTTCCCATGTGGACTTTCCCAACATGGTCAATTAGTTCATCAAGCCAGCAAGGAGTTTCTAGAGTGAGTCTGCTGGCAAGTTGGAGTCTGACATAAAGTAAATAAGAAAGTAGCATCTCATCATCTTTACCATATGTTATTGGTTAGAAGAAAGGCACAGGCCGGGCACAGTAGCTCATCCCTGTAATCCCAGCACTTTGGGAGGCCAAGCAGGTGGATCACGAGGTCAAGATATCAAGACCATCCTGGTCAACATGGTGAAACCCTGTCTCTACTAAAAATACAAAAATTAGCTGGGCATGGTGGTGTGTGCCTGTAATCCCAGCTACTCAGGAGGCTGAGGCAGGAGAATTGCCTGAACCCAGGAGGCGGAGGTTGTGGTGAGCCGAGATCGGGCCATTGCACTCCAGCCTGGGTAACAAGAGCAAAACTCCATCTCAAAAAAAAAAAAAAGAAGAAAGGCACATAGTTCCTGCCCACACTCAAGGGGAGGTGACTACACAGAGGCATGAAAACCAGGAGGTAGGGATTTTGAGTGACCATCTTAGAGTCTGTTTGCTACAATATATAAATGCCAAAAGATCAACTGATTTTTTTGCTCTTGTTCAGAGGCAAAAATGATTGATCCTTATGAGCTAGAGTATTGCGTTGATTGTTAATACATGGGGATTGGTAAGATTTGATATAGGAGGAGAATAGGGAGCTTTGGAGAGGAAGTGGGGATGGGAATGCTAGTGGTTTGGAAGTCTGTTAGACGTGGCAGCTGTTGGAGTGAAGTTATTCTAACTAATTTCTGTTAAAAACAAAAGCATAAATTTATAAGTCTTTGACCCTATCTCTGACTTGCTATTTTAGGCCGGCTCCATTGTAAAACAAACAAAGAAAACCAGTGTGCGTGTCTGTGTGCATGCATGGGTGTGTGCAGTTTTCTCCTGAGAGGATTAGCTAGAACATTTGATTTGAAATAGAACATAAAATGTTTATTTTTATAATCTTGATTTTAACTGCATAATAAAATACATGAATAGTAATATGGCAGGCAATAGAATCTAACTCTATAAACTGTGAATTTTATGGTTGAAAATAGTAATGCAGACTTGAAAAAACACAGAAGAAAGTTTCAAATGCAGGTTCTCTGTGCATACATTCTTTTGTTCCCAAGGACTGATATACTCTCAGATCTATTTACAAGCTATAATATTTGCCCAAAAGAATGGTTGTCTCTAAGAAAAGTAGGCCACTTGGTTGTTAGTCGTCCCTTCTTTTTCATACTTTATTAAATTGCAACCTTGCATGGGTCAGTATGGCAGAATCTGAAAAACTTACCTTTAATTCATATTAATATTTTTGTTGTTGCCCATGCTGGTCTTGAACTCCTGACCTCAAGCAATCCTCCTGCTTTGGCCTCCCAAAGTGCTGGGATTGCAGGCATGAGCTGCTAGGTCCAGCCTCCATGTTTTAATATTTACTCTCACTCCATGCATCAGCCCAATACTTCTTTTACTTACATTCATTCTGTTACCTGCATTTTGTATGAGTGGATTTGAGCTCTGTGCCATAATTTACCTTCTCTGCTCCTTTAGTGGTGCTGTTCCGTGCTGCTGAAGAAAATCTTACTGCCGTGTGAACAGGTATCTGGACACACACTTAGTCTCCATCCTCACTAGGACCTTTATGCTTCATAATTTCCCTCTTCCATGTTTCTCCTCAGGCAATACAAATCATTACAAAACGTTTCAAAAAATATATCTGCCCATATCTCATAATTCTCTGTAGAGTATGTATTTTGCCACTTTCACAAGAAAAGCAAGGTAATTAGTTGTGAAATAACTTGAACTCTCCACCCACCACTTACAAAATTGCCTCATTTGTATCTACTTTTCTTCTCTTTTTAGTGTCAGAGGATAGATGATGTGACTCCCTCTCCATGTGTAGTCAGCACTCCCATCCCCTCCAACCCTAAGTGTAAGCTTATGAATGCAGTGAACCCCCTCATGTATGTACCAACTTGCTTTTAATTCTATCCCTTCCCTTCTCCCCGAGAATGTTGCTGTATTTTTATTTTTCTATTTCAAACTCTGTATTTCTACTTTGTCCCATCTTATAATCCATTATAAAAAATACAATCTTCTAGGCATTTAAAAGCAGTGCAGTGTAGTTAGAGGGACAGACTGCACTGGAAAGAAAAAAGGTCCAAGGCAGAAAAGCAATGTGAAGCTCAAGGGGGGAAGGTGAGGTGAGTGGAATATAGGAGAACATGAGTTCTGAGGACGAAATTCTGGAAGATAGGACAGATATGGACCATAGCTGGGCTGACAGATCACCTCAGAAACTCATGCATACACAGACCGTAAGAAGCTTACAGTTCTATTGGCAATATGAAAAGTCACATTATTCCTCCATCAATGTTGCAAGAATAGTGAAAAAAGCCACAACATAACCAGACTTTATTTTTTTTCCAGTACTTTAGAGCTCTTTCTCTGGAGCTTGTGTAAACCCAATATCTAAGTTCAACCACACGAGTGAAAACCTCTCAAATAAGTTTAATGCACAAAGTCATCCAAAGAATGATATCTGGGTGGCGATTAGTTGTAGAATATAAAATCTCACTTAACATTAAATGGCTGCATAAGCTGTATATTCTATATAGACACATGTAATAGTACAATAGTATACGGAGTCTAAATTATGAATGGAGTAGGGGGAGGAAAAATTATGGAGCAACGTGCTCATACACTTCAATATTGTGAACCTAATAATTTAACAAGCATTTTCAGGAGCTCCAGGGATCATTTGTTATTTTCATACAAGCTTTCTTTAATCCCTAAGATCCTTATCCCCACGATAATCTGAAAGTGGAGTGCAAAGGAGTAACAAGTAGATTGAGATTAAAGCTGTAAAAATGCCGGGGTATAAGAGGCCCTTTTTCTGTGATTGTAGGTGTCTTATTGAGAAGGGGTTGCAGGACGTGGGGGAGGCTCAGCTCCCCAGTGGGAGGTGCCCCGGTGTACTCAGGTCCTTGGGCTCTCCTCCACCCAAGGATGAGTAAGAGGCCCTGGCGTGGTGAGATTGTTCAAGTAAATATCAGACCCCAAGAATTATGCAGAAAATGATTTATTTAGGCAAAGAGAGAGAGAGAGAGAGACAGAGAAAGAAAGAGAGCGAGCAAGCTCCCACGCTGTCATGGGAGGGGATCCCCAAGAGGGAAAATCCGCACAAGTAAGGGGCAGGGGGTCTTTTATTCTGGAAATTACTCCTGCCCAATTCAAGTTCTCATCCCATGAGAGGAGTTCCTTTAAACTTCCGTTGGAATGACTGATCATTGATTCTGACATTTGATTGGTTGTTTGGCCCAGAGTTCTCCCATAGCTTTTCATGAGCTTTTATAAACAAAAGAAGCTCACCTGGCCAGTCTGCCTTCCCTCGTGTGCGGAAGTTAGACAAAGACCTCTAGACATGGAAGAAAGCAGGCCGGGCATGTAGCTGGGAAGTTCTTGTCTTTGAAACCACACCCCTTGTGGACCTGGGAAGTTAACACATTCCCTCAGTCCCCACTCTGAACAGGAAAGTCCAACTGCTATTGGGACATGGGTGTTGACACTATTCAGCTACTTCCTGCTGAATTGGGGCATAGAAGGGGCCCTGCAGTTGAGGTTTCCTCCACAGGGGAGTGTTTCAGGGGTGCAGGTTGATCCAGAGGTCCATGATAGAGCTTATGAGCTAAGGACACCTGGGGTTTCAGTTGGAGGATCATTTGTGGCCTTATGGATTTTATTCTAAAAGAAACAAATGTGACAAGAAGGTTAAAGATGAAAAGCCCAGTGGCCAACAAATATAGAATGGTTATAGACAGGCCTGGGGGAGGATAGAGGCAAGACAGCCAGTTGTTAAGCTCCATGACACTATTTTTTGAAGGTCTTTAGCCCAGTGTTTGATTGATTCCTGAGTTCTTTAATTTTGTTTAAAATAACACTTGATTGGTTTACAAAGTAGCAGTATTTCTTCCTAGAAAGAGACAGGCTCTCTCTCTCAGCTGTTAGCAGATTTAGGGCCTTTTTACTTTGAAGAGCTACAGCAGCTAAAGAGTTAAGCTGTTTTTGCAGAGTGAGCTGCCTTTACAGGAGAATTAGCAATCTTTTTTATATTATGATTTAACTCCTGAGATAGCTTTATTAAGAATGGTAGAGGTAGTAACTTTTTTAATGCCAGGTACCAAGTTTTCCTATTATTCCAACCTCCTCTCCCCGACCGTGAAAGGAGTAATTGGAGTTTGAGAGATAGCAAAGAGACGGTCCTGTGAATGCCAGGATGTAAATTAGACTCGTGAGTAGTTACTTTCCTGGGGATCTTGTCGGAAGAGCAAATGTAGATCCTCTGATGACTCACAGGTGTACGAAGGTCGTCTCCTGGAACTTCAGGCTGTGGAGTGGAGGGCCTATGATTTTCTTCAGGTGTCCGAGGCTTCACGTGAGTGTGATGAATCCGTGAGTCAATTCCCACCACCTTAACTGCCAATGGGGTAGACAGAATAACTGAAAATTGTCCTTCCCAAGATGGGCCTAGAGAGGGAGAGTCTGAGGGGAGAGGCTTAGCAAGCACCAAGTCTCCAGGGCAGAACAATTCTTTCCCTTTGTCCCTAAGGTGTCCTTCAGGTAAGGTTCCTAGGAGCCTGTTGGTACTTAGCCAAGGAGGTTATATCTTTTATTAGATCTGCTGCTTCCTTGTCTAATACAGGATCATTAGTAAGAAAGGGCCATCCATAAAGCATCTCATAGGGGCCGAGTCCCATTTTCTGAGGAGAGTTTTGAGCCCTTAAGAGTAATATTGCTAATAGAGAAGGCCATGGGAGGTGGGTTTCCTGTGCCACTTTCTTTAGGTGTCTCTTAAGAATGTCATTCATCTTTTCTACTTTCCCTGAGGACTGAGGCCTCCAGGCACAGTGGAGACGATACTGTATTCCTAACACCCTGGAAATTCCTTGGGTCACTGCAGCTTTGAAGGTTGGGCCATTATCACTTTGAAGACAGTGAGGGAGTCTGAATCCAACGATTATTTCATTAATCAGGACTTTTATTACCTCTTGGGCTTTTTCTGTTCTACAGGTGAAAGCCTCAACCCAGTTTGTGTACATATCTACACATAGTAGCAGATATTGATATCCCCGAGACTTAGGCATATGAGTAAAGTCCATTTGCTAGTCCCACCTGGGTAATGACTGGCTCGTTGTTCCCCAGAAGGAGCTTTGTGATGTGCCAAAGGATTATTTTTCCAGCGTATTTCATATCCTTTGACTATTTGTTGGATAGCCTTGAAGAGGCCTTTTTCTGTAAATATAGATTTGGCCATCCGATGTGTATTCTCTATATGCATATGGAAGGTTTGATGCAGGGTTTTAAGTACTTTCCACCAGCTGACACTTTAAGTACTTTCCATCAGCACTTTTCCTCCCTCAGTAGCCAGCCATCCTGAAGGAAGCAGATTATGTCCCTGGGAGATTGCCCACTGTATCTTTTCTGATGAGTATTGAAGTTTAGTTCCCTGAAGAAGGTTTTCCCATATTAAAGGTCCTTCTATAAATTCTTGCCTACCTGCCCTCTGCTTCCTTCTCATCTCCTTTCTGGTGACCATGGCACCTCTTCGGGTTCTTGGACAGCTTGTGATAAGTCTAGAATTTCCTTATGATATTTAATGGAAGTTCCTGGTTCTGTTAGCATGAGCATGCAGAACCAGGTAAGCATATTTGGAATCTGTGTGTGTGTTTATTCTCTTTCCTTTTCCTAATTTTAGAGCTTGAGTGAGGGCTACTAGTTCTGCCAGCTGGGCACTAGTCCCAGGAGGAAGGGAATTACTTTCAAGCACTGTTTGATCACTGACTACTGCATAGCCTGCTTTTCCACCTACATTTTCCATAAACGAACTTCCATCAGTGCATAGGTTAAGGTCAGGATTGCCTAGAGGAGCTTCTAAGAGATCCTCTCGAGCCGCATAGTTCTGAGCTATAACCGGCTGACAGTCATGTTCTGTGCCTGCTTCTTTCTCAGGAAGAAAAGTGGGTTGATTGAGGGCTACACATGTGCACAGCTGAAGTACAGGCCCTTAGAGCATTAAAGCCTGGTATTTGAGTAGGTGATTGTCAGACAGCCATAAGCCTCCTTTAGAGACCAGAATTCCAGCTACGTCATGTGAAATCCATACAGTTAGATCTTTCCCTTGTACTATTTTAACTGTTTCTGAGACCAGCATAGCCACTACAGCTACGATTCGCAAGTAGTGTGGCCAGCCTTTTGCTACTGCATCAATTTCCTTACTTAGGTACGCCACTGGTTGTGGCGTGGTCCCCTGAGTCTGAGCGAGAACCCCCAGTGCCACTCCTGACTTCTCCATCACATATAGGGAAAAGTCATTCCCCGTAGGAAGGCTTACAGCTGGAGCCTGCAGTAGTGCCTGCTTCAGAATCCAAAAGGCTGCCTCAGCTATAGGGTCCCATTGTATTAGATGGGTGTTAGCTTTTTGGGTTTCTTTAATTAAAGTGTACAGGGGTTTTGCTATTTCACCATATCTGGGAATACACAATTGGCAAAAACCAGTTATTCCCAAGAATCCTCACAACTGTTTTAAGGTTTTTGGATGGAGAAAGGCCAGCATGGGTTGGAGACGTTCTTTATCAAGGGCTTGAGTGCCGTTAGACAAGACAAGCCCTAGATATTTTCTCTCTTGCCTATAAAATTGGGCTTTTGGTTTGGAAACCTTATATCCCAGGTGGCAAGGAGGTTTAGGAGGTCCTGGATGGCCTGCTGACACTGGGTTTCTGAGTTCATTGTTAAAAGTAAGTCATCCAGGTATTGAAGAACCAGGGTACCTGGATGTGAAAAGTTCCTAAGGTCCTGGGCTAGAGCCTGGCTAAACAGGTGGGGGCTATCTTGAAAGCCCTGGGGTAACACTGTCCAGTGAGCTGAGAACTCTGGTCTAAAGGATCTTCAAAGGTGAACAGAGACTGGGAGTCAGGACGTAATGGAACACAGAAAAAGGCATCCTTAAGGTCCAGGACTGTAAACCATTGTGCCTCTCCTGGTATTTAAGAGAGCAAGGTGTAAGGATTAGGTACAGCAGGGTGTAAAGGGATCACAGCTTCATTAATAAGGCTGAGATCTTGCACAAGCCTCCATTATCCATTAGGTTTTTGTACTCCCAAAATTGGAGTATTACAAGGGCTGATATAGGACTTTACTAGACCCTGAGCTTTTAAGTCCTTTACAGTATCCTGTAGCCCCTTTTTGGCTTCCGGTCTTAGAGGGTACTGTCTTTGGTAAGGAAAAGAGGTGGGATCCTTTAGCCTTACCTGAATTGGGCATGCATTCTTTGACAGTCCAAATTGTCCATCTATTGCCGAGACCTCGGGATTAATCCCTTCTTGAAATAATGGGCAGCAGAGAGGGATTTCCTCCCTGATGGGGTTCATATAGATAATGGCTCCTGCTCTGGCTAACAGGTCCTGCCCTAGTAAGGGAGTGGGACTTTCTGACATGTTGAGGAAGCCATGAGAGAAGAGTATATCTCTCCAGTTACAGCTTAGGGGATGGGAGAAATATTGGGAGACTGCTTGTCCTAGGACTCCTCGGACAGTTAGAGACCTGGAGGACAACTGTCCAGGGCAGGAGAGTAAAATGGAGAAGGTGGTGCCAGTGTCCAGGAGGAGATCAACTTCACGTAAATATTGGACCCCAAGAATTTTGCAGAAAATGATTTATTTAGGCAGAGAGAGAAAGAAATAGCTTGAGTGAGCTCCCATGCTGTCATGGTAGAGGATCCCCCAGAGGGAAATTCTGCACAGGTAAGAAGTAGGGGGTCTTTTAATCTGGGACTTACTCCCGCCCCATTCAAGTTCTTGTCCTATGAGAGGAGTTCCTTTAAACTTCCATTGGAATGACTGATCTTTGATTCTGACCTTTGATTGGTTGTTTGGCCCAGAGTTCTCCCATGGTTTTCTTGGGCTTTTCTAAACAAAAGAAGCTCACCTGGCCAGTCTACCTTCCTGTGGGTGTGAAAGTTACACAAAGACCTCTGGTCTCCCGGATGGAGATGTGGAAGAAGGCAGGTCAGGCATGTCGCTGGGAAGTTTTTGTCTTTGAAACCACAAACCCTGTAGACCCAGGAAGTTAACACATTCCCTCATTATGAAGTGAAGCAGTCGTTCCCTAAGTGTGGTCACTGGATGAGACGTATCAGCATCACCTGGGAAAATTTTGTCGATGCAATTTGTTGTGTCTTACACCAGACCCAATAAATCAGGTTCTCTGGGAGTGCAGTCCCATGAATCTGTATTTCACCAAGTACCCCAGGAGATTTGGATACATTGTCAAGTTTGAGAACCACCAGCTTTAGAGCATTGGAGCAGCACTGTACATGGATAAATTTGTAACTACTTAAATGACTTGCCAAAGGAATGCTAGAATATGGTATTTGGTTTTATGAACAGGTATTTGGAAGAGAAATTCATCTAATCCTGATAAAACATATAAATAATATATTAATGGCACTGAAATATTATTCCAAATCATAGAATTGTGATATTTAAAAAGAAAATGGATCTTTATAGGCTGAAATTATAGATTAAATTTAACAAGTTGAGATTTGATAGGAATAGAGGCAAATTCTCATACTTAGCTATAAAATCCCAAATGTATGTGTATCAGATGGGAGAAAAATGTCCTGAAAGCTTTAGTTGACTACACACCCAATATGAATCAAAAATGTGATGTGGCTACAACAAATTATCCTAGTATATTATTCACTCATTTATTTGTTCATTTATTCAATAGTTATTTATGGAGTGCCTACCAAAGCCAGGTACTGTACTGGGCACTGAGAACACAAGGGTGAGTAAAGCAGACACGGTCATCTCTTTTAAAGGAACTTACGTTCTAGTGAGTAGTAAAAGAAAAACCAGCAAATAAATCTGTAAAATACTTTTTAGTTAGTGTTAAGTGTTAATGAGAACAGCAAGAGTCATGAAGACTGTACTGTTCTTGGTTCTATCTATCCTCTAACCCACGCCTATAGAATTATGCTCAGCTGAGGTGAGTCACACTCCAGAGAATTAGACAGATAAGAGAAAGGTTAGCACAATGGATTTCACACTTGAACATGCATGAGAAACACACTGGAGGGCTTTTTAAAACCCAGATTGCTGAATCCTAAGCTCCAGAGTTTCTCATTCAATTGTTTTGACTTCGGACCCCAAAATTTACATTTCTAACAAGTTCCCAAAGGTAATGATGCTGCCACTGGTTTAGACTGGGATAAACCTGGGGAGGACCAGGACCTGGGGATGCTTTGCTCGGAGAAGAGGAAACTTCAATAAGACATGATGTCTTGAAGTATTTGTAGGCATGATATGTATAAAATAGATTAAATTTAGTCTGTGTGGTCTGAGAAGTAGGATGTAGATTATTTGGTAGAAGAAACAGGGAGGCAGAGTGTGAAAACACAAATAACTTTAATCTTAGAGTTGATTTAAAATGAATGAATTCTATCAGGGGCACTAAAGTGTAGCACTGATGATGACTCACTGGGGATGCTATGTAGACAAGAGTTAGAGAAAGCCAATCTACAAAGATGAGAAGTAGAGGCAGAGAGGAAAAACTGCCCAAATTGCCAGTAATGTTTCCTTTTTTTGTTCTAGTCTTTCTTGAAGCCCAGACATTTTTGCCTTTCAGTGCTGTGGAGTCATTTCTGTAACCCTAAAAAATTCTCTCTGATTCTGTTTAAGCTAATTTCTTGTTTTCACTTTCTAACAAGAAATCTAGTTATGAGAATATCTGTTGGAATTGGAAACATGGAGCTCATTGGTCATATTTGCCAATGTAGTTTCAGGGGTGCTTTTGGAGTAAATTATGGTGAAGAGTGAATGAGAGGTGAAGAAGTAGAGAAATCAAGACTGGTCTAGAAAGTGTGGCTCAAAGCAAGAGGGAATTTTAGAGCCCAAATACTTTTTTTTTCTTCAAAGATAGGAATGACTAGAGCAATTGTATAGATTCAGGGAAAACAGGCAATTGAATGGGAGAGAGCGAGCAGATAATAATTGGAGTAAGTTGAGGTAGAAAGAAAACAGAATGAGATTAAAACCCAAAGAAAGAAGTTAGTTTTGAACTCTAGGAGGAACATCTCATCCTCTTAGGAGACAAAGCAAGAAATGAAGCTTGGGCTTAAATGGAAGTAGTGGTGAGACAGTGAGCAAGAAGCTAAAATTCACGTGAAGTGTGAAGTGAGGTAATCTCCTGAGCGAGTGCTGGGATTACAGAGGGTAATAATAGAAAGCCTAAGGAGACAACGAAGTTTGAAGCATCACTTCAGGAAGTGGAAAAGGGAGTTGACCAAAGACAGAAGAAGGAGTTGTGGAGCAGGAAGGAGAGCCCAGATAAGACCCTTGACTTAGAGTGATAGCAATTGGAAAATTGTGTGATATTTGCCAGTGTGATCAGAAGCTTGGGGAAAGTCTGGATGTGGAGACACATTCCAGGGAGTGTGAAGGGAAGATAGTGATGCAAAAACTGTTATTATTATTATTATTTTATTTTAAGTTCTAGGGTACATGTGCAGAACATGCAGGTTTGTTATATAGGTATACAGGTGCCATAGTGGCTTGCTGCATCCATTCCCCCATTGTCTACATTAGGTATTTCTCCTAATGTTAGACCTCCCCAATACCCCTACCTCCTGCTATCCCTCCTCTAGCCCCCACCTCCTGACAGCCCCCATTGTGTGATGGAGAACTGTTTTTTTTTTTTTTTCAAAAGTTATCTGATAGAGGCCAGGCACGGTAGCTCACACTTGTAATCCTAACACTTTGGTAGACAGTGGTGGGTGCATCACTTGAGGCCAGGAGTTCGAGGCCAGTCTGGCCAATATGGCAAAACCACCATCTCTACTAAAAATATATATATTAGCCAAGCAGGGTGGTGCACGCCTGTAGTCCCAGCTACTTGGGAGGCTGAGTGTACATGGGGAAGATCTTTACCAATCTCTTTAAGGGCTTTTTTGGCAAAAAAGAAATGCCTGTCCTCATGGTGGGCCTGGATGCTGCAGGCAAGATGTTGATTCTGTATAAGCTGAAGCTGGGTGAGATTGTAACCACCATTCCCATCATAGGCTTCAATGCAGGCACATGGCATCTAAGAATGTCAGCTTCACTGTGTGGGATGTGGCAAGCCAGCACAAGATCTGGCCTCTGTGGTGCCCACTACTTCCAGCACATAAGACCTGATCTTTATGGAGGACAGCAGTGACAGAGTACATGAATAAGGCCCATGAGGAGCTCGTGAGGATGTTGGCTGAGGATGAGCTCTGGAATGTGGTCCCCCTGGTGTTCACTAACGAGTAGGCTCTCCTCAACACCAGGAACACCGCTGAGATCACAGACAAGCTGGGGCTGCATTCCCTGCTCCACAGGAGCTGGTCACCTTTCTTTCATTCAGGCCACTTGTGCCACCCATTGTGACCAGCTCCATGAAAAACTGGACTGGCTGTCCAGTCAGCTCCAGAACTAGAAGTCAGTGTGACACCCTCCTCTTTCCCCCCTTCCTTTTAACCCCTCTGCTTTACTCCCATATTGCAAACAGCTCTGTGCTGTGTGTGCCAGAAACTGCCTTTGTGGTTTGGTTTATTGTGTGTATTTCACCGTGCTGTGAATGTGGCAGATGTAGACTGTGGCCGGGCTTTTCATTAAATAGGTTTTGTTTCCAATGAGACAGTTTCTGATAGTCATGTGCAATATTACTTAGTTTCTTTTTTTTTTAATTGTAAAAAGTGAAATCAACTCTCTGGTCAGTGCTGAGAGGGGATGTAGGCCCGTGGGCACCTGGCCTCCGGGAGTCACTGTGTCTGGAGTACTGGATGCACCCCTGGCGTTAGAGCTGTGTTGAGATCTAGTTTTTGTGGTTGGTTTTAAGCCCGAACTCAGCCATGTTTAAAATGGTTAAAAATCCAAGATGAGAACACTTGCACACACAAAGGGAGACCCTGCCCACTGTGGGTTTGCAGTTATGGCCTGGATGCTGGTCACCAGCTTGGCTATTTCCCTCAGGATTGTGGGATGGTGGCATGTCAGACCACCATCAATTCTGCATGATTGCAATAGAGATCCTTGTGACTTACCTTTCCTTGGGTCACTCTGCATTTCATAGCCTTGTGCTGTCCCCATGCTTCCATGGTTTCTAAGGGCTGGACTGGGAGCCCATTGCCAGCCCACTCTCCCCTAGGCTGCTCAGCTGGCTGCTCATATGTCTGCCCACAGCCAACTCGGAGGACACTAGGCCCCACCTGTTCTTTGGTCACCATGTGGCCAGAGTGGGCTTATTGCCTCTGGCACTGACACTCTCTCAGACATATTGGTGGGATATCTTTGGCCTCACCAGCAGCAGGAGTGTGTGAGCCAGGCAGGCCATGCTTCTAGACCTATAGGCCCGTGCTTCTAGACCTATAGACCCTATCTCCAGATGTGACGTAGCTTTCTGTCCCTTAGCCTGCAAGAGCCCAATTTGCTATCAAAGAAAAGATGACTTCAACTTTTCCTTTTATATTTTGATAAACACTGCAGAAGCTGGACCCGTTAAATTATCTTGGGGAAAAACTGGTCTGTTTGATGTCAGGGAGGCTTACTGGTTTCAATACACAATTAATAAAAGAAAATGCAAAGAATTACACTTCAAAATAGATTTCTCCTCTGTCATAGCAGATACACTGCAGCCGCAATTAAGACATAGTTTCCCTTTGCAAAATTGCTGATAAACTTACTTTCTCCTCGTTTAAACGAATGGAGTCTTCATGGCGGACTATGCTGTCAGTGTCGTTTCTGAACAGCTGCTAGAAGCAGCCTGGCCATCTTGGGCCCACTTAGGACACCAAGCTCCCTGCATTAGGGGACTCCTTAGGACTGTTTAAAGTGTGGAATTGAGAGGAGTTTTTAACTCAACAGCAGAGAAAGTTTTAGTGTGTTCCAAGAGGCCACTAAAAATACTTTGTATGTACTAGTTTCTCATTGCTTCTGTGACAAATTACTACAAATGGGTGGGAAGCTTAAAACTTAAAGCTTAAATGTAATAAAAAACCTCTTTCTTTTTTTAAAAAAAAAAAAGCTTAAAACAATACAGGATTTATTCTCTTCAAGTTTTGGAGGCCAAAAATCTAAAACCAAGGTATTGTCAGAACTATGCTCTTTCTGTAAGCTTCAGGGCAGCATCTCTTCCCTTACCTGTTTCAGCTTCCAGAGGTCACCTACATTCCTTGAGTATGGCCCCTTCCTTTCCTGTTCCTTACCTCCGATATTTTGCTTCTGTTCTCACATCTCCTTCTGCGGAATCTGATCTTTCTGCTCAGCTCTAATGTGGATAATCTAGGATCTTCTCTCTCTCTCTTTTAAATTTAGGTTTAGGTGTACATGTACAGGTTTGTTATGTAGGTAAATTTGTGTCACAGGAGTTTGTTCTATGAATTATTTTGTCACCCAGGTACTAGACCTAGTACCCAACAGCGATTTTTTTTCTGTTTCTCTCCCTCCTCCCAAACTCTACCCTGTAGTAGGCCCTGATGTCTATTGTTTCCCTCTGCTCTTGGAGTCCATTTTTTCTCATCATTTAGTACCCACTTGTAAGTCAGAACATGTGGCATTTGGTTTTCTGTTTCTGCATTAGTTTGCTAAGGATAATGGCCTCCAGCTCTATCCATGTTCCTATAAAGGACATGATCTTGATCTTTTTTATGGCTGCATAGTATTCCATGGTGTATATATATGTGTGTGTGTGTGGTGTGTATACACACTACATTTTCACTATCTAATATATCACTAATGAGCATTCAGGTTGATTCTGTGTGTTTGCTATTGTGAATAGTGCTGCAATGAACATATGCGTGCGTGTGTCTTTATGGTAGCACAATTTCTATTTCTTTGGGTATATACCCATTAATGGGATTGCTGGGCTGAATGGTAGTTCTGTTTTTTGCTCTTTAAAGAATCACCACACTGCTTTTCACACTGGTGGAACTAACTTACACTCCTCCCAACAGTGTATAAGTGTTTCCTGCCAGCATCTGTTACTTTTTAACTTTTTAGTAGAAGACATTCTGACTGGTGTGAGATGGTATCTCATTGTGGTTTTGCTTTGTCTTTCTCTAATTATCAGTGATATTGAACTTTTTATTCTTATATGTTTGTTGACCCCCTTTATGTCTTCTTTTAAAAATTGTTCATGTCCTCTGCTAACTTTTTTTAAAAATGCATATTTCATTGCACTTTGGGTTCTGAGGTACATGTGCAGATCATGCAGGATTGTTGCATAGGTATATACATGGCAATGTGGTTTGCTGCCTCGATATCCCCATCACCTATATCTGGCATTTCTCCCAATGTTATCCCTCCCCAACTCCCAACCCCCACTGTAACTCCCATAGTTCCCCCCAACAGACCCCAGTGTGTGATACTCCCCATCCTGTATCCATGTGTTCTCATTGTTCAATACCCACCTATGAGTAAGAACGTGATGTTTGATTTTTCTGTTCTTGTGTCAGTTTGCTGAGAATGATGGTTTCTAGATTCATCCTGTCCCTACAAAGGGAACAAACTCATCGATTTTTATGGCTGCATGGTATTCCATGGTATATATGTGCCATATTTTCCCTGTCCAGTCTATCATCAATGGGCATTTGGGTTGGTTCCAGGTCTTTGCTATTGTAAACAGTGCTGCAATGAACGTACCTGTGCATGTGTCTTTATAAAAGAACAATTTATTATAATCCTTTGGATATATACCCAGTAATGGGATTGCTGGGTCAAATGGAATTTCTATTTCTAGGTCCTTGTGGAATCGCCACACTGTCTTCCACAATGGTTGAACTAATTTACACTCCCACCAACAGTGTAAAAATGTTCCTATTTCTCCACATCCTCTCCAGCATCTGTTGTCTCCAGGTTTTTTAATGATCACCATTCTAACTGGCATAAGATGGTATCTCAATGTGGTTTTGATTTGCATTTCTCTAATGACCAGTGATGATGAGCATTTTTTCATGTTTCTTGACCTCATATATGTCTTCTTTTGAAAAGTGTCTGTTCATGTCCTTTGTCCACTTTGGAATGACTTTGTTTGTTTCTTGTAGATCTGTTTTAGTTTCTTTGTAGATTCTGGATATCAGCCCTTTGTCAGATTGGTAGATTGCAAAAATTTTTTCCCATTCTGTTTGTTGCCAGTTCACTCTAATGATTGTTTCTTTTGCTGTGCAGAAGCGCTGGAGTTTAATTAGAGCCCATTTGTCTATTTTGGCTTTTGTTGCCAATGTTTTTGGTGTTTTAGTCATGAAGTCCTTGCCTACTCCTATGTCCTGAATGGTTTTGCCTAGGTTTTCTTCTAGGGTTTTTATGGTGTTAGGTCTTATATGGTGTTAGGTCTTAGACTTATGAATTAAGTCTTTAATTCATCTGGAGTTAATTTTAGTGTAAGGTGTCAGGAAGGGGTCCAGTTTCTGTTTTCTGCACATGGCTAGCCAGTTTTCCCAACACCATTTATTAAACAGGGAATCCTTTCCCCATTACTTGTTTCTGTCAGGTTTATCAAAGATCAGATGGTTGTAGATGTGTGGCATTGCCTCTGAGACCTCTATTCTGTTCCATTTGTCTATATCTCTGTTTTCGTACCAGTATCATGCTGTTTTGATTACTGTAGCCTCGTAGTATAGTTTGAAGTCAGGTAACATGATGTCTCCAGCTTTGTTCTTTTTGCTTAGAATTGTCTTGGCTATGTGGGCTCTCTTTTTGCTTTCATATGATGTTTAAGGTGTTTCTTTCCAATTCTGTGAAGAAGGTCATAGGTAGTGTGATGAGGATAGCATTGAATCTTTAAATTACTTTGCCTTTGCCCACTTTTTAATGGGATTTTTTTTTGGGGTAAATTTGTTTATATCCCTTAGAGATGCTGGGTATTAGACCTTTGTCAGATGCATAGTTTGCATATACCTTCTCCCATTCTCTAAATTGTCTGTTTACTCTGTTAATAGCTTATTTTGCTGTGCAGAAGCTCTTAAGTTTAATTAGATCCAATTTGTCAATTTTTGCTTTTGTTGTGATTGCTTTTGGTGTCTTTCTCATGAAATCCTCTCCAGTTCCTATGGTATTGCTTAGGTTGTCTTCCAGCATTTTTATAGTTTTGGGTTTTACATTTAAGTCTTTAATCCATCTTGAGCTGATTTTTGTGTATGGTATAAAAAAGGGGTCCCGTTTCATCTTCTGCATATGGCTAGTCAATTATCCCCACAAGATTTATTGAATAGTCAGTCCTTTCCCAATTGGTTGTTTTTGTCAGCTTTGTTGAAGATCAGATGGTTGTAGGTATGCAGCCTGATTTCTAGGCTCTCTATTCTATTCCATTGGTCTATGTGTCCTGTGTTTGGATTGCTGTAGCCCTGTAACACGGAGGTCAGGTAAAATAATATCTTCAGCTTTGTTCTTTTGGCTTAGGATTGCCTTGGCTATTCAAACTCTTTTTTGGTTCCATATGAATTTTAAAATAGTTTTTTTTTCTAGTTTTGTGAAAAATATCATTGGTAGTTTGATAGGAATGGGATCAAATCTGTAAACTGCTTTGGGCAGTATGGCTATTTTAACAGTATTGATTGTTTCTATCCATGAGCATGGAATGTTTTTTGATTTGTTTCTGTCATCTCTGATATATTTGAGCAGCATTTTGTAATTCTCATTAAAGAGATCTTTTACCTCCTTGGTTAGCTGTATTCCTAGGTATTTTATTCTTTTGTGGAAATTGTGAATGGGTTTGCATACCTGATTTGGTTCTTGGCTTGGCCGTTGTTGGTGTATAGGAATGCTAGTGATTTTTGTACATGGATTTTGTATCCTGAAACTTTGCTGAGGTTGCTTATCAGCTGAAGGAGCTTTTGGGCTGTAACTATGGGGTTTTCTAGATGTAGAATCATGTTGTCTGCCAATAGGGATAGTTCGACTTTCTCTTTTCCTATTTGGATGTCCTTTATTTCCTTCTCTTGCCTGATTTCTCTGTTTAGAACTTCCAATACTATGTTGAATGGAAGAGGGCATCTTTGCTTTGTGCTGGCTTTCAAGGGGAATGCTTCTAGCTTTTACCAATTCAGTGTTATGTTGGCTATTGGTTTGTCATAGATGGCTCTTATTATTTTGGGGTATGTTCCTTCAATATCTAGTTTATTCATGGTTTTTAACATGAAGGGATGTTGAATATTATCAAAACACTTTTCTGCATCTATTGAGATCATGCGATTTTTCTCTTTCATTCTGTTTATGTGATGAATCACATTTATTGATTTGCATATGTTGAACCAGCCTTGCATGACAGGAATAAAGTGTAGTTGATTGTGGTGGATTAGTTTTGCGATGTGCCACTGGATTCAGTTTGCAACATTTTTGTTGAGGATGTTTAAATCAATGTTTATTAAGGATATTGGCCTGAAGTTTTCGTTTATTTTCATGTCTTTGCCAGGCTTTGGTATCAGGGTGATGCTGGCCTCAAATAATAAGTTGGGGAGGAGTCCTTCCTCTTCATCTTTTTGAAGAAGTTTCAGTAGGAATGGGACCAGCTTTTCTTTTTACATTTAGTAGAATTTGGCTGTGAATCTATCCACTCCTGGGCATTTTTTGGTTGGTAGACTATTTATTACTGATTCAATTTTGGAGGCCATTAATTGGTCTACTCAGGGAATCAGTTTCTTCCTAGTTCAGTCTTGGTAGGGTGTGTGCATCCAGGAATTCATTTATCTCTTCTAGGTTTTCTAGTTTGAGGGTGCATAGAGGTGTTCATAGTAGTCTCTAATGGTTTTGTTTCTGTGGATCTGTGTTAATCCATCTTGAGCTGATATTTGTATATGGCATAAAATCCCCTCTGTCATTTATAATTTTGTATCTTTAGGTCCTCTCTCTTTTATTTTTCATTAGTCTAGCTATTGACCTATCTTATTAATTTTTTCAAAAAACCAATTCCTGGTGATAATTTCTTTTATCAAGATCCTTAATTGAACCACAAATAAAGTCTGCTTTTTCACATAAAATAACATATTCACAGATTCTGGGGATGAGAATAAAATTCTTTGTGGGGGGCATTATCTGCATTATCTGGTATACTGTAACAGATGAATGCCATTTTAACCCATTTAAGACTGAGGTTGCAATTTTTTGAACTTTTGCAATTAGATCTTGGCAATGACCTTGAGTAGTAGGATATAAATAACTCCCACATGTTTAGCATTTCAATAATGGAACACTAGCCATAAACAGGAGAGCTCAAAATGAAGAAAAATGCTTAGTTTATTTTATTATAGCATTCCCTTGGATTGGATGATATAGGAGACCTATTTCCTCAAATAACTCCCAATTACTATTATTTATTTATTTTTCAAATATTTTTATGACAGTAACATCTTCATCATTATTAAGTTCATAAAAGTATAAAATAGAATATGGATAAAAATTAAATAAAACTATAAAAAAACTTTAAAAAATGATATTCAATTTCCATATGTGATCACTGATAACATTTTTATATATATCATTATCATCATTTTATCCATGGCAATATACTTTGATATTTGGTATAATTTTGATTATGTACTTTCATGTACTTTTAAAATTTGACTATGTTTTGATCATTATTGTTAAATATATTTAAAAAACCAATTATAATTTAAATAATTGTGGAGTATTTCAATTCCTGAGTATTCATAATTTATTTCTTTTAATAAAATTTTTTCAGAAAATCTTTGTGGGCACATTTAATAGTGTGAAATGAACTTAAAAACTGGACAAAAATTTTTAAAAAGGAAATGAATATTTTAAAGCACATAATAATGCTGTAAATTGTCATTTGGAAGCATTATATGTGTTTATATATCTTCCATGGTTTATGAGAATGCCCGTTTCCATATGTTCTTACTAATATTGAATGATATCGTGCTCTTAAAACTCTTTTCCAATTAAATCTGTAAAAATTGGCAAAAAGGAATAAAAGTCATCCAAATTGGAAAAGAGGAAGTCAAATTATCCTTGTTCACTGATGACATGATTTTATATATAGAAACCCTAAAGACTCCTCCAAAAGACTCCTAGACTTGATAAGTGACTTCAGTAAAGTTTCAGGGTACAAAAATCAATGCACAAAAATCCGTAGCATCTCTATACACCAATAACATTCAAGCTAAGCATCAAATTAAGAATTCAGTCACACTTATAATAGCCACAAAATTAAAATACTTAGGAATACACTTAACCAAGGACATATAAAAAAATCTACAGGGCCGGGCGCGGTGGCTCACGCCTGTAATCCCAGCACTTTGGGAGGCCGAGGCCGGTGGATCACGAGGTCAAGGGATCAAGACCATCCTGGTCAATGTGGTGAAACCCCGTCTCTACTAAAAATACAAAAAATTAGCTGGGCATGGTGGCGCGTGCCTGTAATCCCAGCTACTCGGGAGGCTGAGGCAGGAGAATTGCCTGAACCCAGGAGGCGCAGGTTGTGGTGAGCCAAGATCACGCCATCGCACTCCAGCCTGGGTAACAAGAGTGAAACTCCGTCTCAAAAAAAAAAAAAAAAAAAAACACAAGAAAAACTCCAAAACACTGATAAAAAAAAAAATAGATGACACAGAAACAAATGAAAAAACATTCGATGATCTTGTATTAGAAGAATCAATATTGTTATAAGGACTATACCGCCCAAAGCAATGCATAAACTCAATGCAATTTATATCAAATTACCAATGGAACAGAATAGAGAATAGAAATAAAGGCACATAGCTGTAACCAACTGATCTTTGGCAAGTTGACAAAAATATACAAGGGGAAAGGACACCCTATTCAATAAATAGTGCTGGGAAAATTGGATAGCCATATGCAGAAGAACAAAATTGGATCACTATCTCTCACCATATACAAAAACTAACTCAAGATGGATTAAATACTTAAATATAAGACTGGAAACTAAAAAAATTTTAGAAGAAAACTTCGGGAAAACTCTTCAGTACATTGGCCTATGCACAGAATAATTGACTAAGATCTTAAAAGCAAATGCCAAAAACCTGAAAATAGACAAATGGGATTTAATTAAACTAAAAAGCTTCTGCACAGCAAAAGAAATTATCAATAAACAGCCAGCTTACACAATGGGAGAAAATATTTGTAAACTATGCTTTTGACAAAGGACTAAATATTCAGAATCTACAACAAACTCAAACAACTCAACAAGAAAAAAGAAATAACCTCATTAAAAAGTGGGCAAAGGACATGAACAGAAAATCCTCAACAGACAGCAAACATGAAAAAATACCAAACATCATTTATTATCAGAGAAATGCAAACTAGAACCACAAGGAGAGACCATCTTACACCAGTCACAATGGCTACTACTAAAAATTAAAGAAAAAAAATCCCCAACAGATGTTGATAAGGATGTAGAGAAAAGAGAATGCTTATACACTCTTGGTGGGAATGTAAATTAGCACAATCACCATGGAAAACAGTATGGAAATTTCTCAAAGAACTAAAAATAAAATTCCCTTCTGATCCAGCAATCCCACTACAGGGCATATATGAAAATGGAAAGATATCATTATATCAAAAAGATATTGGCACCTGTATGTTTATTGCAGCACTATTCATAATAGTAAAGATACGGAATCAACCTAAGTGTCCATCAATGGAGGACTGGATAAAGAAAATGTGGTATTGGCAGAAGTCCTTCTTGTCCTGGTCATTGTTCCCATCTGAGTACCAGCTCCCCATTGCCTGAGGGTGGGTGGGCCTGCAGCAGAGGGAAAAAAGAAGAGGAGAAGGAAATTGTCCCAGATCCTTGCAGTGGGTCCAAGCCTCTCCTGGGTGGCCAGTCTTTCTGTAGGTTGGCGCACAATGCCAGGCAAGAGAAGAGGAAAGAAATTAATCCCAATCGGTGAAGGCCGATTTGAGGGTCTGCTGTAGCTGGTGGCTCTGCTTGAAGCGAGGGATGAAGTTTCCTCTGATCAGTAGAGATTGAAACATTTGTTGGGAGTGGCACACAACCAGGGGAAAGAAGAAGGGGCGAACTTCTTGTCTTTAGGAGGTCAAACTCCAGAATCAGCTGTTGTGGCCTTGAGGTGGCTGAAGACGATCACCCTCCACAGGCTTGCGCCCAGTCCCACAGCCTTCCTCCCAGTCCCACAGCCTTCCTCCCCTAGCCTGAGTGACTACTCTGTTCCTTGGTCCCTGCTATTGTCAGGGACGACTGCATGGGCTACGCCCGGAAAGTAGGCTGGATGACTGCAGGCCTGGTGATTGGAGCTGGCGCCTGCTATTGCATTTATAGACTGACTAGGGGGAGAAAACAGAACAAGGAATAAATGGCTGAGGGTGGGTCTGGGGATGTAGATGATGCTGGGGACTGTTCTGGGGCCAGATATAATGACTGGTCTGATGATGATGATGATGAAGCAATGAGAGCAAGAGTACAGTATGGTACCCACCTTGGGCCCGGATTGGGACTGAAGCTGGAACCAGAGCTAGGGCCAGGGCAACAGCCAGGGCTACCTGGGCACATCGGGCTGTACAGAAACGGGCTTCCCCCAATTCAGATGATACTGTTTTGTTCTCTCAAGAGCTACAGAAGGTTCATTGCTTGGTTGAGATGTCTGAAAAGCCTTGTATTTTTGAAGCAGCTTTAATTGCTCTGGGTAACAATGATGCTTATACATTTAACAGAGATATTATTTGTGACCTGGATGGTTTCCCAACTGTTGCAAAGACTCAATACTCAAGATTCCATAGTTAAAGAAAAGGCTTTGATTGTCCTGAATAACTTGAGTGTGAGTGCTGAAAATCAACGCAGGCTTACGGTGTACATGAAGCAAGTGTGTGACGACACAATCACTTCTTGCTTGAACTCATCTGTGCAGTTGGCTGGACTAAGATTGCTTACAAATATGGGTTACTAATGAGTATCAGCACATGCTTGCTGATTCCATTTCTGACTTTTTTTCATTGATTTCAGCAGGAAATGAAGAAACCAAACTTCAGGTTCTGAAATTCCTTTTGAATTTGGCTGAAAATCCAGCTATGACTAGGGAACTTCTTAGGACCCAAGTACCATCTTCACTGGGCTCCCTCTTTAATAAGAAGGAGGGCAAAGAAGTTATTCTTAAACTTCTGGTCATATTTGAGAACATAAATGATAATTTCAAATGGGAAGAAAATGAACCTGCTCAGAATCAATTTGGGGAAGGTTCACTTCTTTTCTTTTTAAAAGAATTTCAAGTGTGTGCTGATAAGTTTCTGGGAATAGAAAGCCACCATGATTTTTTGGTGAAAGTAAAAGTTGCAAAATTCATAGCCAAACTGGCTGAACATATGTTCCCAAAGAGCCAGGAATAACTCCTTTATTTTGTGGTTTAGAAGCAACACACATTGTAAACTATTCCTTTTCTCCACCTTGTTTATATGGTAAAGGAATCCTTTCAGCTGCCAGTTTTGAATAATGAATATCATATTGTATCATCAATGCTGATATTTAACCGAGTTGGTCTTTAGGTTTAAGATGGATGAATGAATATCTCTACTTGTTCTGAAAACACGTTTTTTGCTTTTTATCTCACTGCTTATGAATATTTATGAATATTTATTCATAAATAAAGTTATATGTTAATGATGGAAAGAAAAATAGAAGAAAGAGAAAAACCATCCCTGTTCTTCACTTTATTACCTAGTTGGAGAGATAAGAAACATACAAACCAAAAGATAACAGAATATCTGGAGCTTATACTCATTGTCAGATGTTCCCTCTGACAGCATAGAGGAGGCAAAAGCGTCTGTGGGATGTGCTAGTCAGCTAAAGCTTCACAGAGGAGGTGGCAATTGAAAATCAGTCCTGAATGGAGTAGGGTGGTTAGGGCATTCCATGAGGCAAGAGGAGAGGGGAATGGTGTGAGAAAGGCATGGAGGTAGGAACCCTCTTCCTAAAACAGTCAGGACATCATTCTGCTTAGAGTAGAGACTGGGAGTAAGTAATTTTGGAAAGCTGAGTGAAGCCAGTTGTGGAGAGCTGTTTGAATATTATCCTATTGAACACCCAGAACCACTAAATCTTTTTTACTAGAAAATAATTGGGGTCCATATGAAAGGCTCTATCTGTTACTGTGCAGTATCAGTGCGGGTGTGGCAAAATGGAGCCTTTCACGCCATAGGAGTGGCCATTTGGTAATACAGATCATAAGCCTTAAAATATGTAAACCCTTTGTCCTAAAGAAGTAATTGAATAATTGCTCAAAGATTGTAGGTACAAGGCTGTTTATCCCAGCACAGTCTAAGCTAGTAAAAATTGGAAACAATTTAATTATCTAGCACCCTGGATTGGTTGTAAAGTAAGGAGTGTTCACACAGTAGGATATTATATGTTTGCTGAAGAAAATCTATATTGCCAGGAAAAGCTATTCATTATGTATTATGAGGTGAGAATGAAAAAAATGCTACATAGAAGTATTCAAAGTAGAGTTCTATTTTTTGATACTAATAAAACATATGTTTAAAAGAACAGGAAAAACTGGAGTTATAGATATCCAGATAGAATTATCTTTGGGTAGAAGGTTAATGAGTGATCTTTACTTTTTTACTTTTTATTCATCTATGTGTTCTTATTTATCCAAAATGGGTATTGATTTTTAGGAAGTTTTTGAAAAAGAAAACTCTTGGGAATGAAGCAAGTGATTGATCGGAACACATACTGAATGGAAGAAATATTTAGATTAAAAATGAGGTAGGTTGAAGTTTCTTCTCTGAAATGATAGATAAATGGTGAAGATGAGGCTTATTGTGAGGATTAAATGAGATGATACATGCAAAGTACTTACAATGTTCTGGCATCTAGTAGTTCATTAAGAAAATTGAGCACCCTTAATTACCTAGAACGCAGGGTTGGTAGTTTTTTGGTTGACTTTTGTTTTGCTGGGGCATTCTGCCATATTTTAGTGTCATTTAATAAATAATAGTGATAATAAAAGTTAACATTTATTAAGTGAAAAAAAGAAAACATGGTATCTATATACCATGGAATGCTATTCAGCCATAAAAAAGAATAAAATCATGGCTTTTGAAGCAACATGGGTGGAGCTGGAAACCATTATCCTAAGTGAAATAACTCAGAAACAGAAAATCAGATACCACTTATAAGTGGGAGCTAAACAATCGATGCACATGAACATGGACATATAGAGGGAAATAATAAACACTAGAGGCTCTATGAAGGATGAGGGTCAGAAGAGGATGAGAGTTGAAAAATTACCTATAGGATACAACGTTCACTATTTATGTGATAAGTACACTAGAATCCCAAATTCCACCATGTACAATATAACAACATTCACTATTCATGTGATGCGTACACTAGAAGCCCAAACTCTACCATACACACTATATCCATATAGCAAACCTGTACATGTACCTCCTGAATCGATATATTTTTTAAAACATAATTTGCATAATTTCAGAGTATTCTATTGTATGAATATGCATACTTTATTTCTTATATTAATATCTTATTGATTGGTAGAGACAGGATCTCACTATCTTCCCCAAGCTGGTCTCAAACTCTTGGCCTCAAGCAGTGCTCCTGCTTCTGCCTCTGAAAGTGTTGGGATTACCAGCGTGAACTACCATGCCCAACCCTGAAATTTTATCTATTAAAAATATTTGTGGGCATCTTTAATACTGTTAAGTGAATTTAAAAACTGGACAATTTTTTTTTAAAAGGAGTAAATATTGTAAAGCACATATTAATAGTATAAATTGTCATATGGAAGCATTGCATGTGTTCATGCTTCTTCCATGGTTTATGAGAATGCCTAATTCCATATATTCTCATGTATATTGAATGATGTCATGCTCTTAAAAATCTTTTCCAATTAGGTTTTTAAAAACTGTCTTCTCAATGATGAAGCACATTTTTTCCATGTTTCTTAGCCATCTTCATTTATTCTCTGTTGAATTGTCTACTTGGCATGGCGAAACATTTGAAGTTTTACCATATTAAAAGTATCCTTTCATGGTTTCTGTTTTTATCACTACTTGGAAAAAGTTATCATAATATCAGATAAATCTTGATCTATATTTTCATTCAGTTCATTATTTTACTTTTTACATTCAACTTATTAATTTATTTTTCTATAATGTCTAACGTGAGTTCTAATTTTATTTTCTTTTCTGAAAGGTAAACTAATTGTTCTGGAAAGAACTACTGAATTATCTACCTGTATCAGTTAGGAATTTCTTTAGCATCATCAAGCTGAAAATGATGTAGCTTTTCAGTAAAATGGCTGTCAAAAAGACAATAAAAAAAAAAAAAAGGAAACCCAAAACCAAAAAACAAAAAACCCTAAAAAACAAATGCTGGTGAAGATGTAGAGAACAGGGCACTCTTATACACTGTTGGTGGGAGTGTGTATTAATACAGCCATTTTGTAAAACAATATGGAATTTCTTCAAAAAGTTAAAAATAGAAATACCATATAATCCAACAATCCTATTACTGGGTAATGAACCAAAAGCTAAAAATAAAAACCATATGATTCAGCAGTCCTATTACTGGGTAGTGATCCAAAGGATATCTATATGTTAAAGAAATATCTTCACTCCCATGTTTATTGCAGCACTATTCACAAAAGCCAAAATATGGATTAGTCTAAATGATTTTTTTAAGAGTATCAAATGATTTTATTATAAAAGATAAGCCATTTACTGACAACTTTCCTAAAAAAACACAATGTGAGAATAAAGTAAACATACGTAAGACTCGCCCCTGCAGGACAGGAAGCAGCTCCGGACAGAGAGCCTGTAAATGAGTTTCCTTATACCTCATGTCTGAACTTTTCACACATTCTAGGATTTCATGTTTTGTTACCTATTACAAAGGAAAGGAAACTGGCTAGAAGATTCATGTACAAGAAGGTCACAACTTTAAAGCTGTCTGATGCTACTGACTTGTACAATCTAGTTTGGAATTCTGAGAGACAATATCAAATAAGCATTTTAATAGATCATTTATTCATTGATAGATTAATGGATAAATAAAATGTGGTGTATATACACAATGGACTACTATTCATCCATAAAAAAATGAAATTCTGTCATTTGAGGCAACATGGATGAGTCTGGAGGACATTATATTAAGTGAAATAAGGCAGGCACAAAAAGACAAATACTGCATGCTATAAATTAAATATGGGAGCTAAACAGTTGATCTCATAGAAGTAGAGAGTAGAATAGTGGTAACTAGAGGCTAGGAAGGGTAGGATGAGTGGACATAGGAAGAGATTCGTTAATAGGTACAAAATTACAATTAGAAAGAAAGAATAAATTCTAGGGTTCAATAATCTACAGTGACTATACTTTACAGTAATTTATTGTATATTTTCACAACGGCTAGAAGAGAAGATTTTGAATGTTCCCAACAGAAAGAAATGATAAATATTTATGGTGATAGGTATGACAATTACCCTAATTTGAACATTATATATTGTATAGAGGTATTGAAATGATCACTTGTATCCTTAATTGTTTATGATTTTTATATATCGATTAAATTATTTAAAAAAATAATATTTTGCCTGTATTTTGGAAGAATATTGTTACTAGATACAGAATTCTAGGTTGACTCTTTTGTTTTGTTTTTCCCATTTGGCATTTAAACATGCCATTCCATTGTCTCCTAGCTTGCATAATTTATAATAAGAAATCTGAGATAATTTTATTGTTCCTTTGTCTGAATGTCGTGCATCTCTATTTCGGTTCTTTTAAGGGTTTTTTCTCTATCATTGGATTTTTAGCAATTTAATTATGCTGTACTTTAGTTTTATGATGTGACTGTGATATACATCTTTTTTTTGACATGTGTGTATATTTTGTTTCAGATTCATTGTGATATGGACAAGAGCCAGGGAAATACTGGGTAGAAGAGGGTGCTTCCCCGGAAAAGGACTCTTCCTCAAGCCTGGAGACCTGCAGCCCTAAATGAGGACAAGCATTCCTGTTTTCATGTCCCAAAGTTGCCTTTTGGCCTGACACATCCTCTCATTCTGTACCAATGTAAACCCAAAACCCTTTGCTCCAGGCAGACACAAACAGAAGAGCAGAATGACAGAATGCAGAGAGAAGAGAAGGAGCATCTGAACACTGAGAAGAGTTTGGCTAGGGGTGGTCAGAGGGGAGATTGGCCACTGGGTAGCCAAATTCCAGAGGAAGATCATCTTCCCACTCTCTCCCCGGTGAAGCTCCCCATCCATCCTGCTGAGAGCCACCTCTACCAACTCAATGAAACCCCTACATTTACCATCCTTCAAGTCCATGTGTGACCCGATTCTTCTGGTATGCTGGAAAAGAGCCTGGGATACAGAAAGCTGTCACACTGGCCCTCTGGTCTTGTGAAAAGGCAGAAGGACCACTGAGCTGTTTAACACTTAAGCCGTCTGTGGTTGGCAAGGCTAAAAGAGTACACTGTAACACATGCCCATTTGGGCTCTGGGAGTGATAGGCTCCCACCCTGGGATGCTACCATGGGGTTGCAGCCAAGGGGTACTTGCTCTGGCTCTGGCACCTGTCTTTCTGCATGCCCCCAATCCCTTAAAAGGTTTGAGCAGCAGTGGCGACTGAACAGATGAGCCATACCCCTGTTGCCTGTCCTGCAAGCGAGGGGTCAGGGAACTCTCCTTTTTCAATTATACTAGATATGTGAGTTTGTAGCTTTTGCTGATTTGGAAAAAAAATTGGTCTGTATTTTATAAAATAAATACTAATTTAAATTAATCAAATCAGTCAATACCTTCTATTTACCAAAGTTAATTATTTTAAGAATCTGCTCTTCTTTTTAGTCTTTGGAATACTTTTGTGGCTGGGCATGGTGGCTCACACCTGTAATCCCAGCACTTTGGGAGGCTCAGGCAGGTGGATCATGGGGTTAGGAGATCGAGACCATACTGGCCAACATGGTGAAACTCTGTGTCTACTAAAAATACAAAAAAATTAGCTGGGCATGGTGGCGCGTGCCTACAGTCCCAGCTACTCGGGAGGCTGAGGCAGGAGAATTGCTTGAACCAGGGAGATGGAAGTTGCAGTGAGCTGAGATTGTGCGACTGCACTCCAGCCTGGGTAGCAGAGGGAGCCTCTGTCTCAAAACATAAAGCAAAAAAAAAAAAAAAAAATTAAAATTTTTCTTTCTCTGAAATTTCTTTCTGTAGTCCCAAGTGTGAATTTTTCCTATTTGTTTATGCTCAAAGTGAGATTTATTTAGTCTTGAGCTTTTCAGACATACAGTGGGTAGATGTGGGTGGAAAGCCATAGTCTTTAATTAGCCATTAACTTGGTAATACTCAAATCCCTTCATATCCCTTTCCAAGTGCTTTCAGTTCCCATTTCAATTGCACACAGTTCCCATTTCAATTCTCAGTATCCAGAAGGCATTCTTCTAGTAAAACTCTATTATACCAAGGAAGAAAAAGAAATCTTCTTTCTTATTTCCTAATTCTTGCTACCTAATATTTTTAACTCCTTGATTTATGTAACACATGAAACACCACAATTCCCAATGTACACAGTTGCCAAGCCTCCTCTGTGTTGGCTTCCTACACAAATGTTTACATGTGGAAGGTCTACACTTCCCAGAAACCATGTCTTACTGTAGGTTTTTTTTCTCTTACTTCTCAGCTACTTTTACAGGAATTATTATCTCCAACTAGATGTTGGAAATTAGTTTTGGCAGAAAATGAGGCAGTGATGTGTCTAACTCCATTTGAGTGATATCATGCTTCTATAGGAAAAATGGGTACATTTCTATTAATACTACTGATTTGAAAACTATGTTTCCAGATTTTACATATTCCTTCCTTGAAATTGGAAACCATTATCCAAAACTGATCAGTTGTTGGGGGTTCTTTAAATTGCTCTATACTTCCATCCTGCTTATTATCTTGACTTCTGTTTGTTTGAAAAACAAGCTGGAAATGTTAATTATCTCAAATAAGGAGACTAAAGTTTGGAATATAATGCTTAGAGAAGTAATTGGCTTTTAATGCTCTTACTCATGATCCCTAAGGCTCTATTTGGATTCGATGAAAATACCAGAGACACTTGGAAAATCGTCTCTTAAAAATTGTAATGATGATTGACTTGATTCAGAAAAATTATTCACTACCCCCTACCTCATTCTCTATGTTAAATATTGAAATATGAAGTTATCATCTCTTAGTCAAATAACAAACTTGGCCATGTATGCCTGTTTCAGCTATGGTAGCTTACTTCTGCAGGGTCAAGTAGTTCTAAATGAAATTGAATAAACATGGGGGTATCCAGACACCATGGATTATATTCAAATCCTAGTCACTGAGATTTACATGAATTTGAGACATCATTTATTGAAAATAACATAGTAGAAAGCCTTTCTTCTTCAATATCCTCAAAGTTAATATTTTTGAATCTCATGATACAGGGCTGACTAGTTTCTGAAAAAAAAAAAAAGAATAAACCTGTAATAGTAATTTATCATTCTTGACATTTTTCTTTCAGTTTAATTACTGCTGAGCAGCAGAACTGACACTTAATAAAAGTAAGAAGCATTTAAAAATCCTCATAGAAAATCCCCACATTACAGGAGAATTGAAAAGCTGTACGATACCCCTGACCACACCCATCATTTTATTTTGTCATTGAATTTCAAAGTACTCCATGTTAAAGCTTTAAAGATCATGGGACCCCAAAAAGAGTAGTGTGCTGAAGCCAGTAGAAACCTGCTTCTGGGAATCCATAATGTCTTTAATTTTTAAAGATTTTTTAAAAATCTTGCTCTCTTTTCTTCTCATTAGAGTGGTATGGAATCTTGTGGCCAAAATTCAGAGGGAAGTTGCACTGTTTCCCAAGTGACTCATCTACTATCAAATATCCTGATAACCAATCTTTTTGTTCTCTTTTTGCCTGATCATAAGAATGAGCCCAGAGGACAGGCCCCTAGATGAGGACAGAAGGCATAGCCCAATACAATGTAGATTGATGGGTCCAGGAAGTATCCCTGGCCTCTGAATTCTCCCCTCTTACCATTCCTGAAGCCCAAAATTCATGTCTTTTGAAAATTAATTTTTTTCAGACTTTCAGAGTTTCCCATTAAAAGGACCCTATTGAAGTATCATTAAGTAGTCTGACAATAAGACTGTTAGGGTATAGAATAGAAATAAAAAGAAAGGAGCTACTCTAGGAAGATGATAAGGTAAGATAAACTCTTACTTAACCCCTGTTATGCAGTGGGCATCTTTCCTTAAATTTTCTCAAATATTTTGTTATATAATTATTCCAGCAATCCTGTGACTTAGGTACAGTTATGGAAACTAAAGCTCAGAGAGGTCCAGTGATTTGCCCAAGGTCACACAGCTAGTTAATAGCAGGTAAGAGTTATCAAAGACAAGCATACGCAAGGCATCTTCCTTCCCAAAGTGCGGTACTAAGGCCAATTTTACACAGTGAATAGTTCCTAAATCACTGAAGTAAATGGCAATAGCAAAAATCACCTTTAAAGATCTGGAACATTTAAATATTTGTTAAATGAGACGGTAACGATCTGATTTAGTTTTCTCCTGAAAAAAAGTGAAAATCCCATTGAAATAAACCAAAATATTATAGATTAAATACTCTTGGAAAGATAACAAAGCAATATTCTTCAGGTATAAGAAATATAAGCATCATTTACAAACTTAACACCAGAAATGATTGCATAAAAAACCGTTGAGCTTAGTAACATAGCATGTGGGCTAGATGTGGCAAGAAAATGACACTTTGGAGAAAGAAATCAAGTTCCATTAGCCAAATTTCATGGGTTAAAAGAATAAGCACACTAGATAAAAGGAAAAAGTTAATGAAATTTTGAAGCAATTTAATAACTATTTAAAAATACTCAAGCCACACAGTGTCAAAACAGTCATAAGATTTTGGGAGAAAATAATCAAAACCATAATTATTAGAATTGAATGCTGTTCATGAAATTAATCATCAATTAAAAAGTAAAAAATATTTAGTGAGCCCAATTAAATGTTCAAAATTCCAATTCTCTTTGACATTCCCCACCTCCAAAGAAATATCAGAAGACCTACACGAACCATGCACTGAATGGCTGGGTGTTATGTAGGACACAAAGGTGGAAGGAAGTAGTCTGTCTTTCCCCTCTAGGAGTTCACAACTGGTGGAAGTGACAGATACATATATTTATTATGTCTTCAAAGCCAAGTGGTGTGGTAACTGTTTTAAGAGAGTTTTAGATCTAGTGCTATGGCAGGCTTGTGAGGGTGACATTAACATTCACTGGTGCTGTTAGTAGTGTTATTTGAAAGAGAGAGAAAAATGTCCCCAAGTTACCTACAGCCTGATTGGGATAAGAAAGCTAATACCCTGGAACATAGATTTTGATTCAGCCAGACTTGTTCTGCCTGTGGGGAGACAGCCTCAGATCGAAAGCAAAACAATTCATTTTATGCTTTTTCCCCCATTTTTTTCTTCCTGTGGCTTGTTGAGATTCTCCCTACGTGTGTATTTCTATTTTAATGACGAAAGACTTCATGATTTCTCTTGGACCACAATGATATTGGTATGCTTATTCCTCTTTAAAGTCATGGTGGTGGTGAATTTATACAAAATGTTTAAAACTGCCTTAAACAAAACCAGCTGTAACTTATCAGAAGAAAATAATGTGGAAATACTTGTAAACAAAAGAAATGACCAACAATCCTTCCCTTAAATCTACAAAGAAATTCACACAGATACATCGATCGCCAGCATAAATACGATGCTTCTGACCTTTCACCCTTTGAGCTATTAATGCGTTGTTTCCCTGGTTGTGGCGTTATACCATGAATTATCCACATTTTATTCCCTTTATCTGCAAGTTCTTAGTATCAGGGAGAATCCAGGTATTTGGGAGAAAATTCTGGCCTGCCAGCTCTGAGAGAGAACACGAAACCACCTGTCTATACCTGCACCTGCTTTTAGACGTTCATTGATTCAGTAAACTTCTGAGTGCCTACCTACTAGGTAGCTGCCACAGTCTTGGCTTGGTAGGCATGGGGGACGCACCTGTGGACAGGGCTGACTCAGCTGCTACAGGCATGGGGGATGCACCTGTGGACAAGGCTGACTCAGCTGCTGCCCACTTGCAATTTACTACAGGGTCTAGAGGAAGGATTTTACCCACAGGCAATTGCGAGTTGTGTTATAGCTGTATATATGGCAAGTGCTTGATAAGGGAAATGGACGGAAGCATAAAGGTGAGATCTTTAACCTAGAAGTAATGTCCGAGTTTTTTTTTTTTTTTTTTTTTTGAGACGGAGTTTCGCTCTTGTTACCCAGGCTGGAGTGCAATGGTGCGATCTCGGCTCACCGCCACGTCCGCCTCCTGGGTTCAGGCAATTCTCCTGCCTCAGCCTCCTGAGTAGCTGGGATTACAGGCACGCGCCACCGTGCCCAGCTAATTTTTTGTATTTTTAGTAGAGACGGGGTTTCACCATGTTGACCAGGATGGTTTCAATCTCTTGACCTCGTGTTCCACACACCTCGGCCTCCCAAAGTGCTGGGATTACAGGCTTGAGCCACCGCGCCCGGCCGTCCGAGTTGTATTTTAAGGAAAGCATAGGAGTTAGCCAAGCAGAGGACAGGAATGGGGTGGGGGCGTATTCCAGGTAGGGGAGGAGCATGCATAAAGGTAGAGGCTAGAGGGAGCACACTTGATGGGCACACTGAATGCAGAGCCGGAAGTGGGGAGTTCAGGAGGGAAGGCCAGAGAGGTAAGTGGAACCAGGTCCCGAAAGTCCGGTTTTTTTCACTGAACTCTTCTACTCTCCTCTAGAACTCAGCCTGATGACATGGGCATTCAATGTTTGTTTTCCTGGTCTGTAATATTCTTCTCATTACCCTACTCCCCAGCGTTCCCTCCCAGAGACACAGCTGGGAAGAGGGCTCGAGGCCTCTAGGCCGTATTCACGTTAGTCACCATCTCCACTGCTCTTAAGAATCAGCTCAAATTTTGAAACGAGGGGGTGTGTGAATGTGTGAACTGAGAGCCTGTTTTTGTACTTGTATGATATATGAAAGGAGTAATTGTGCTTTGGGGGAGTTAAGGGCTCATAGGCTATGGGTTTGGATATTTTCATTGAATGTCTTGAGTGAAATTTCATTGAGTGGACTCATTGTCTGACTTTCCAGAGAACTGGGATGCTTAGTGCGGGTTATATTTTGGTTTCCCACTGCAAGAGATGTATTGAGACCCATGTTTTGGCTGTTTTGTTCTTGTGATATTACAGAGGCTGCTCTAGATATATTTCCAAACTCACCTGGGGATATTGGTGCTCTGTGAAATATTTTCTTTTCATAGCCATGGGTGTTTAAATAATAATATATATAATTAATATACATAATTTAAGTATGTGTACATAATATATAATTTATATATTTTATATAATTTAAATAGTAATATATAATATAAAAATTTAAATAATATTTAATAGTAAATAAATTTAATATTAAATACATATATTAAATAATATCTATTATTATTTAAACTTTTAAGTTCAGGAGTACACGTGCAGGTTTGTTACATAAGTGAACTTGTATTATGGGGGTTTGTTGTACAGATTATTTCATTGACCATGTATTAAGCCTAGTATTTATTAGTTATTTTTCCTGATCCTCTCCCACCTCTCACCTTCTGCCCTGTGAAAGGCCCTAGTGTCTGTTGTTCCCCCTCTATGTGTAGGAGAATCTTTAACTGGCTGGAAAGCGATGAGGATGTGGTGAACCTTCCTTATATGGATTTCACTGTGCAGAAAGTCAAAGCTCTTTTGCCTTCTTGATATGTAAGGCAATGAAAAATATACTGATATAGTTTGTTCTATTGATTTGGAGATGCCTGTTTATGAAGGGAGAGAAGCAGCTTTTCTTGACCGAAGATGGGACTAACCCTACTGTTATATTAGAAGCATCTTTCTCCAAGGTGAATAGCTATCACTGACCTGGCAGCAGGTATAGCTCTCTAATTCAAGTGGATGAAGGACAATTGAGCTTTAGGCAGCCATTGAAAGACTTGATAGTTTTGAAATAGCTTGGTAGAGAGAGTGATTAAGAATGAAGATTTCAGTAAGAAACCCTGGTTGTCATTCATTCCAGCCTCAGGACATGTACGGTGCTAGCGCAGCGTGTGCTGGTTGCTTACCCTGTATCCACTGCCCATCCTGCTTTACTCACTGAGTTTTTTGAAGGCATCAATACACCTAGCTGAAAAAAATAACAACCCACATTTCCAAATCTCTTTTGACTTAGGGGAGGTAATGTGATAAAATTTTGGCCAATGATGCATAAACTAGTGTGGGGTTTCCGAAAACACTTGTTTTCTGCTACAGATGCTGTGCTTTTGGCTTTTCCATTCTCTTCTTCCTTCTTTATGCCTACAATGTGGACATGATATTTGGATTCTAGGGATAATGAGTGAAACCCCACACAAAGATAGTGTCCCTGAAATCTCTGAGCTGCTGCACTAGTGACAGCAGTTGCTATCCTCAGACTTTGTAATTGATAGTGATAAACTTATGTGTCTAAATCATGGAAAACAGATCTCTGTTACTTGCAGACAAACCCAATTCTTGACTGCCACAAATACCTTCAGGGATGAGGGAGAAAACTGTCAGAGGATTCATCTTGGGCATTGCAGTCCTAGAGCATTCCTTCAGGACGTGACTGTGCAGAGATTTTCTGCTGACCTTGGAAGCCTTTGCTCAGGAGGTACAGGAACAGTGAGAGGGCATTATGCAGGCCAACTGGCACAGTCTGTCCATGTGTTCACAATATGCCTTGAACATTGCCCCTTTCTCTATTTAAACCTAATTGTTTGTCCCCCTGAGAAATAGTTTTGTTTAAATAATGGCTGACTATTCTAGGTCTATTAAATAGTGATATTATGTCTAATGGACCTTGACTTTACTCTTTTTCTTATTATGTGGGAACAGGTGGGAGAGGAAGGATGTTGAATACAACTATGCATTTCATTACTATTTAATTGATTCATTCATCAAGTAATTATTTAATGCCCACTATATACCAGACACTGTGTTAAGTTTTGGGGATGCAATGAGGAACGTGATAGATAGTGTCTCTGTTGTACGGTCTAGACTTGGGACAGTATTTTACTTTATTAAATGCTTGCTGTGAGCTGGGCATTGTATTGGTGCTCTATACACATCATCTGATATAATCTTCATGGCAAGCCTGTGAGATTAGTTATAGTAGTCTTTTGGAGATTTAAAAAAAAAATGAATATCAGACTAATTTTATGAATATGTTACTATGGCTAGAAGGTAGGGAAATTGGAATTCTACCTGACTCCAAGTTTATAATCTCAACCAATCTGGAAATCTCCAATGACTTTGTCTCTGTTAGGGAATATATGAACCCCACATGCCCTAGTACTGGCTTAATGAGTGGTAGGAATAAAGGTGGAGAGGGGCTCTAAGGGGGTGGAAAGAGACTTCCTTTATAGAGAAGACATCATGAAGGAAGATATCAGGGTATGCAAGTGCATGCTGCGTTCAATTCATGGCAATGTGAGAGACATGTTGCAAACAATGTGATGGTTGTCTCTCTCTGTGTTGCCTAGGGAACAGCTTGGGTGTCTTTCTGCTATTCTGTTGAGACAGTTGGAGCAAAGAGCCATTTTGTTCCTGTGGTTTCTGCAAATTTCTGCAGGAGATGTGAATCAACTGGCTAGGGTTGATAGGGAACGTGGTATCCTGGAGCCTAAGAGATAGGTGAAGATTGGGACAAAGCGCTGGGTAAGGCCAAAGCAAGAACAGGTCAGGAGGACTAGTCATAGAGTGGTTTGAGGCATCCCATACCAAGAAAAAATGTGTGTTCCAGACCAGCTCTGGCTTGGTAATCAGACTGAGGTCAGAAAAAGTCAGATGGCAGAATCTGGGTCAGTGTCCCACAGGAGCGTAAAGCAGGTTCTTACTGTCTCATATGGTACAGCATGAGTCATTTCCCAAACAGACCCACTTCTGAGGCATCTATTGTAGACCTTAAAGAGTTAGACATTTTAAGGCCATGCTACTCTCCTAGAATGGATCCTGCATTCTTTGTATTTTCTCAGAGACTCATTTTTCATGTCCTACAACATATTTAAATCTTAGAGCAAATTGGGACTCACTCATTTGGTTTGTCCTCTAGGCTGGGTGAAAACTCATTCACTGGAGTCCTTGGATACATTTTTAAAAGGAATTTAGACACTATCTTTCTCACTCTCAAGAATTGCGGATCTTGACCCAGATTTTTTAACTAATGACATAATTTGTGAGCCAGATGACCACCACAGAGCAACCCCTTGTGGATATAGCACAGTTTTTCCCTGAGCACAGCTCACTTCCCTGGGTGGAGATTACACCAGTAGTTCTGATCCCAGGACATACTACATTAATTGAGCTGATCTATTTAGCATGGGCACCAAAACAGAATCAAAGGTAAGGGCTAAAGAATGCTGCCAGCCATTTGGGCACAGATAGAGTCTTTACCATCTTTATGACTGGCTCATCAGAGAGGGCTGATGTTTTTCCTTGACTTTTCTAGGAAAGCTGATCCACCATGACGTTTTGATGATCTGGGCCAGCTGTAAGAAAAGCAGCTGCTTTACTCCAAAAGGGGTGTTGAAAGAGTGATTATATGTTCCTGTGATCCTTTGAAAATGAGGAAAGGCATAATTTTTAATAGAGCTAAACTTTTAAAAACTCAAATTTGAAAAATCATCTGTAATATCTTTTCTCCTACAGAGACCCTAGAGAACATTCTTTTAAGAAATAGCCTGTTACATCTTTATCAGTTTGTTATCCACCTTTTATTGTACAGATAATCTCTTAGGTGACCATGAAAAACCTCCCAGCATTTTTCCTTTTATGTAGACTATTATTGAGATAATATTTCTTCTAGGTTTCATCCTATTTGGAAATGGTTATCATTCATCTCCAGATGTTTTGAGATAATGTCTTTCCTTTTTCCATTTTCTATTATTTCAAGAACTATTTCCTCCTATTCTGTATAATTCAACAAATTAAATCATATCTTTCCTTATGCTTCCTTTTTCTAGTTTAAGTCTTTGCTCTTTTTAAAATCTCTTTTCAATGCCTTCTTAATGATATTGAAATTTTAGAGGTAATTCTCAATTATGTTCTCTTATCACATGAAAGCATATACATATATTTCAAGGACACAGAAAGATATTGTGGGCTATTTTTAAATATGCTTTAATTTTCCTGACTTCTATTAAAAATATTTAAAATATAATCTTTCATTTCTCTAAAGTCTTAGAAAATGCTGAGTCAATGCTAGGTGAATGTTTACTTTTCTTAGGAGTAAAACAATGAGTAATTTCTTTTGAATTTTAAGGTATTCATTCACTCCTTATATTTTCACCCCAAATCTATTTGGTTGCTTATTGAAAAACAATTGCATTTCTAATCTGTGAATATTGTTTTTTCTTCAAGATGATAGTAGTTTGGGTGGAAAATTTCTGAGGAAAGGTTTCTCAGGGAAAGTTTTATTAAATTCATCAAACATTTGCTAAGCACTAACTATGGTCTGTTCCTAGCTTTTGGTAAGACAATCAAGATGAATAAGACTACATCCTTTTCCTGAGGTTGGTAATAGACGTTTTCCTGAGATTGGTTATAACGTTGGTTATAGAGATACATAACCAGAGTAAGAGACAAGTTATGGGAGAATATAGGATGAAGGTTAATTTTAACTGGAAAAACCACAGAAGGTGGCATTTAAAAGGCTGAGAGAACTATGATGGATAGGGAAGGAGAGAGAAGACATTCAGTCAGAGAGAGTAAGAGCATAAGGTTAAGGAATTATGCAAAGGACCAGGGAGTGAAGCAGCCATATATGCAGTAATGCTGGAGTGCAGGGCATGATGGGAGATAAATTTGGGAGAGCAGGTGGGCCAGATTCTGGGAGACACTGAATATCATGTTAAAGAGATTGCATTTCTTAAAATTAAAAAACATTTAAAAAAATTTTTTAGAATAGAGATGGGTTCTCACTGTGTTGCCTAGGCTGGTCTCAAACTCCTAGGTTCAAGCAGTCCACCCACCTCAGCCTCCCACAGTGCTGATATTACAGGTGTGAGCTATTGCATTCACCCAACAGACTGTATTTTAATCTGTATTCAGTAAGGACCTGTGGAAGGATTTGAGCAGGAAAATGATTTGGTCATTCTGTGGTATTGTAGAAAATGGGTTAAATCATGCTGAGGTCAAAACATGAGACATCAGATTAAAAAATGATTGCAAAGAGAAAGATGTAGAGAAGTAGCATTTATGACAGTTTTTACTGTGTTCCTAAAACGAGAGTGAGTATGTCATAGTCTTCATTATGGGAAGGTACATACAAGGAGGTAGCTTTTTTCCCCCCATAAAGTGAAAGCGAGATTATTAAGAAAGTAAAGAAATAGAAGAATGGCTACTTCATAGCCAGAGTAGCAGCTTGACTAAGGATATTTTTTCTCACTTCTTGATTATATGCCAAACAAGGGGTGGATTTTTCATGAGTTTTTCAGGAAAGGGGTGGGAAATTCCCAGAACTGAGGGTTCCTCCCCGTTTTTGACCATATAGGGTAACTTCCTGATATTGCCATGCATCTGTAAACTGTTAGAGCACTGGTGGGAGTGTCTTTTAGCATGCTAATGCATTATAATTATTGCAAAATGAGGAGTGAGGAAGACCAGAGGTCACTCTCTTGGCATCCTGGTTTTGGTAGGTTTTGGCTGGCTTTTTTACTGCAACCTGTTGTATCGGCAAGTTCTTTATGACCTTTATCTTGTGCTGACCTCCTACCTCATCCTGTGACTTAGAATACCGAAACTACTGGGAATGCAGCCCTTTAGGTCTCAGCCTTATTTTACCCAGCCCCTATTCAAGATGGAGTTGTTCTGGTTCAAACACCCTCTGACATACTCCCTACTGCCTTTTATAAGAGAACCCTTGACACTAAGGGTTGCAAGAGGATGAAGATCCATCTTCTGTAACTTCTTCAGGCTGAATAGGAGTGATGATATTCCTGCCTATTTATTAGGGTTCTTTGTATCAAGGATAGAGACAAACAGTCAGAAAGCATCAGTATGGTAAGGGCCGTTCGTAACTCTGACAAAAGGTAATATCTGGAAGATTAATAAGTGTTCAATTTAAGAAAACATTCAGTAACCTTATCCTGCATTTCTACACAAAGAGTACAATTGCAAATGTATTTCATAAGAGTAAAGCAAAATAAGATTATCTCCAAATAAACCAAATTAGAAGGCTTTCCATGAAGTGGACAACTGTTGGACCCAAGCTGATAAGGGGTTGCTAGCTGATTCCAACGCATGACCAGAATTAGAGTATTGATCCAGATTTTTTTACATTACCCATCCCTCTTGTTTCTTCTGAGTGGCAGCCAGAGCTCACTGGTTGGTTTACAGGCATAAGCAGGGCAAGTCTAAATTGCAGGAGAAAAGCCTAAAAAGCTTAAAATGAGACCAGAATCTAATAGTGAGTGTACCATATAGTTCTTGAAATGTAATTTTCTTCTCCCTGCAGTTTCCCATTTTTACTGAAGACAAACCATGGTAAGACCAATTTGCTTTATTATACTTGGCTTGATTATTTGTATAAAGCACAAGAAGAATAATTATCTTTTTACATAGGCTTTTAAAATTGGCTTTGATGGAACTTTGTTCTATAAGGAATTTCAGATAAAACTTTTTTAAAGCCAAGCTCAGCCATAAGTTTGTACCCTTAAATACCTATGAACTGAGTAAATTCCTTTTCTCTGAAGATCCCAAGGTTACATGAGGCTCCTGGGCCTATCAGAAAGTAACCTTCTTTACTTACCACTGATCAGGAGCCCTGTACAAGGACTGTGTTGTAGTGGGGAGATCCCATAAGTGCCAAGGCAGGAGCCAGAAGCCTCAGCCTATTTCCATGTAAATAATGAAGAAGAAAGTAACAGAAATATAATCGTAGTAGTTATTATTCACAGGAGGTCTTAGTTATTCATAGGTGACCCTAATTCTTTTACTAATGCCTCTCAGATCGGAAGTGTGAGCCTGGGGTGACATTGTGAAAGAAATGACCCTAAGGCAAGATGCTTTAAGCCCTCTGTCATGCCTGTGCAAGGGCTGCTGGAGGACGCTTCAGCTGTGTGGCAGTGCCAGCGCTGGGAACAGCGCCCGCTGTTTAGCTAGCTAGGGAAGGAGACATCCAAGATGGCCGAGACATCTCCTTCCTCGGAGGAGTGAGGAGAAAACTCCACTCCTCCAAGCTCTTGCGTAGGCCTGACGGCTGTCAGGGAGGCCCACAGACTTCTGGGGGCTTAATTGTCTATGTGGTGCTGTGCTTTGTAGTCACATTCCGTGTCCACTCTCATGTTCCACTTCTGCACCTGGTTGCTTTTTTCTTAGAAGAGATAATCAGTAAAAGTAATATAATTCTTAATGTCTTTGTTCTTTCTTGACAAGTATGGAAAAGCACTGACGCATTATGCTCCTTACCTCATTTCCGCTACTAGAAATTCTTGGGCCCCTACCTATATGACACGTAATGTGCTTGACCCTATCACTGACCACCAGTGCCACGCCCTACATACCCTGCCCCTAGCTTTGCACCATGTCCTAAGTACCCTGCCCCCAGCTTTGCATCACGTCCTAAGTACCCTGCCTCCAGTTTTGCACCATGCCCTATGTACCCTGCCCCCAGCTTTGCACCAAGTCCTAAGTACCCTGCCTCCAGCTTTGTACCACGCCCTACCTACCCTGCCCCCACCTTTGTACTCAATAAAAGTCAGAGTGTGCAGACACTCTGGGCCACTGCTGGACTCCGCGCTTTGGTTGGCAGTGGACCCCTGGGCCCAAACTCTATTTTCTCTGTCTCTGTGTCTTGTGCCTTTTATTTCTACAGTTTCTTGTTTCCACACCAGCAAAGAGGGGCTCAAAGGACCCTGTAGGGCTGGACCCTACACTATGTAGGTAAGGTATGAAGCCAGTTTTCCCAAGTGGCTTTGATTGGCTCTGTAAGTCAGGTTCGACCTCTTAAAGGAAAACTTGCCATTCCAGTCAAATCCTTGTAAAATAACCAGTTTTTAAAGGAGGCTGTTTGAACACAAACTTAGTCATGCTAAATGTGGCAGATACTACTAGTTTCCTTCTATTTCAGTGTTCAAAGAGCACTGGGCTTCCTAGGCCCTTGAAGTTAGGCATGGCTGTCATTTCCAGCTAGAAGCACCTAAAAACTGGTATATGTTTATCTGTTTTCTTCCCTGCCACTGCACTGATGGAAATATACGTGGATATAGAAGGGCCACAAAAACAAAATGGCCTATAATTCTGAGCCAGCACATGGAAGGTAGAACCTTAGAGTCATCCTGACCTGCCGTGAACTTTGAGTACACAGAAGTAAATTTTGCCGCATTAAACTTCTGAGATTTTGGTGGCTGTTCCTGAAGCATAACTTGGTAGACCAGGCCTATCTAATAAAACTTTCTATAATGATGGGAATGTTCTATACATGCACTGCCCAGTATGGTAGCCACTAGCCACATATGGCTATTGAGCACTTTAGGTGTGGCTAGTGTGACTGAGGAACAGAATGTTTAATTTTATTTAGTCTCAGTTAATTTAAATTTAAATAGGCATTGTAAACCAAAAAGTGACTGAGTCAGGTCTCAATTGATTAGAGGTTTACTTAGCCAAGGTTGAGTACTCACCAGGGGAAAAACATGAATCACAGGAGCATCTGTCATCTATGCTTTTTCCAAATGGGATTTTGTGAACTTTGGTATTTAAAGAAAGAGCAAGCAGAGTGTGTGTGGGGCGGGGTGGGTGGGCGAGGGGGAATGGAAGGAGGTTAGTCAGTGAGGGAGATGGTTATATTCTTGTGAGACTCTGATTAGCCTCAGTAAACCTACATTTTATATGTGAAAAGAGGGAGTAGGGGAAGCAGGGCTATGACATGGGTTGTGAAATTACAGCTATCTGGGAGTAAAAGAAAAACAGTATGGGTGACAATTTCCAAGTTTAACCTCCCCTTTGGCATAGTGAGTCTGGGGTCCTGAGATTCTATATATCTTTCACAGTATCCTGACTGATGCTTTAAAAGATTTCTTTAACATCTAGTGAAAATATGCCAAAACCCTTTACAACTGGACAGAAAATAGAGGACATGAGGAAACATTGAACCGAAGTGAATTCGTAGAAGGGAACTTTTAGTTATGAAGATGATATGTCTTTCATCCAAATTAAGGATAATACTTCATTGAAAAGCAATTGTGCTGTGCAGTTTTAGCACCAGGTAGGTAAAAATGATATTAAATTTTAAAATCTACTTAAAAAAACCCCACAAACCTTGTGTCCCTACTACATAACAGGCATAATGTTAGGTGCTTAAGTTTTATTGACTTATGTATTTGTTCACCAAATTTTTGTTGACTGCCTGCTGTGTGCCAGGCATATAATAGAGTCCACAGGCTCTGGCGGATACACTAGTGAACAAAACAGACAAAAATATCTGCCATTATGGAGCTTATATTCTAGGCAGGTTGAGAGACCATAAGCAAATCTATTAAAATGATGTCAGAGTGTGATAAATGTCGTGAATAATGACAGCTAGCACTTATTGATCACTTCCATGTTCCAGGAACTGGTCTGTTTTGCATATATTTATCCATTTACTCCTCCTAATAATCCTGAGACAGGAATTATTATCATCATCACTATTTTTTAATAAGGAAATTAAGAATCAGGGAGATTAAGTAAGAATTATACAAAATGTGTGTCCTTTGGGAATTCCTAAGTGAGGAGACAAACAATGAGCCATTCTGTTGATAAATACTGTACTATGTAGGCAAAATGGTCCCAGATATGCTGGGGGACAAAATAAAGCAGGGTCAGCTCTGCTTGGGGGAAGTTGTAAAGAGGAAGTGGATGGAGCTAAACGCTGGAGGAAGAGAGGGTGTTGTCAGGGAGACAAAGGAGGGGTGAGAGTAAGTGTTCCAGTTGGAGGGCATGCCTGTGCAAACTGGGCTGAGACACAGTTCCATGTGGGAAGACGCTAGACACCCAGGAAGCAGCCAGAATGTGGAGTGTGCTGTGCTTAAGGCGTCTGACCATCAGGAAAACTCAAACTGTATAAAGTGAGGAGATACAGATGCAACCATTTTCCTATCAGATTAGCAGAGAGTTCTTACTGAAAGGTAGTCAGTTCCTTTTAAGAAACAGGTTTCTTAAGTTCTGAAAATGAACTCTCTAACAAGGCTAGGTGAGATAGAAGGCAGACCCAGTGGGTTCCCTGGGGGCAGAGGACTCAGCAGGGTCAGAAAGGCTGAAGCTGAGGCTGTTAGGGTAGAATTGCTCCCTCTGAGGACATCAGATGCTGTCAGTGGGGAAACTTCTTGTTAGATGAAGACTCAGCATGCATGAATATTTTGAATGTTACATCAGTTAGGTATATTTTAAAAGTCTTTAAATAAATGTGGCTTACAAAGTTTTAACAGAAGGGGGTACTTTAGACGTGGGAAAGATGCCCAGGAAGGAATCAAAGGCTGGTGGTTCTGGGAGTCCCAGGGAAAAAGTCAGCCTAACCCAGCTTGCTCACAGAGCAGCTCTGCAGCTTTGGACAGGAGCTCTCTGTGGTTTAAGACATAGATAAATCAGGCACTTTGGCTTATACCTGTGATCCCAGTAACTCCAGAGGCTGAGGAGGGAGAACAGCTTGAGAGCAGGAGTTTGAAATCAGCCTGGGCAACATAGTGAGATCCTGTATCTTACAACGAATTAAAAAACAGTTGGGTGTGGTGGCATGTGCCTGTAGTTGTAGCTACTTCGGAGGCTGAGGCAGGAGGATCACTTGAGCCCAGGAGTTCAAGGTTGCAGTAAGCTATGATCATGCCAGGGCGACAGAGCAACACCGTCTCTAAACAAATATTACAACAACAACAACAACAAAAAACAAAACATAGATAACAATGCTGAACTCAATGAGCTGTCAGGATGATTAAATATAAAAACACTTTGTAAACTTTTCAGAACCTTATTACTCCATCCATCTAGGGACAAAAATGATTGACAGCACCAGTGAAGACTGTGACATTAAACTTGCCAAGGTAGGCTAAATAATGGTTCCCAAAGATACCCATGTCCAAAACCCCAGAACCTAAAAGTAGTGGCAACAGGGTGAATATTACGTTCACATGGCAAAATATGTGATTAAATTAAGGATTTGGGAACAGGGAAACTATCCTAGACTATCCATGTGGGCCCTAAAGTAATCACATGTCCTTCTATGAGGGAGGCAGTGGCAGATTTGATATGGAGGAGAAGGTGATGAGACAGGTGCAGAAAGCATTCTGAAGATGTTACTTGCTGATGGTAAAGATGGAAGAAGTGGCCATGAGCCAAGGAATGCAGCTCTAGACATTGAAAAAGTCAAGGAAATGGATTTTTCTCATAGGTCTCCAGTGAGAAGTGCAGCCCTGCCAACACCTTGACTTTAGCTTAGTGAAAGCAATTTCAGACTTCTGGCCTCCTGAACTATCAAAGAGAACAAATTTGTGTTATTTTAAGCCCTGAGTTTGTGGTATTTTTTTTTTTTTTGGTTACAGCATCCCCAGGAAACTAACACACTCCCTGAATACTTATTGAAGAGCTACAGTGTTTAAGGTATTGTGTTGGTTTGGCTAGGACTATAATGATAAGTAAAAATAATCAGTCTTTTCTTCTTATCATTATGTAGGAGAATTTCAAAGCAAGAAATGTCAGTAAAGGCAAAATGTTAGAGCTGTGAGAGAAACAATTATACATTATGCTTGTTCAGTGGAAGGGGAGATTCTTGAACCAGTTGGTAGAATCAAGAAAGCCCAAGTGGAAGAGGGGACAATTAATATGGAACTAAAAGGCAGTGAAAATAATGGTAGAAGTGGGACAGAAGAGGTTGCACCAAGTAGGAAGAGGACAAAGATGAGAAAGTGAAATGGGTGTTTGAAGAATAAGGAATAGTCCATGTTTGCTGTAACATGGGTACTTGGATATCGTTAGAAAGGAACATCAGGGTCATATGATGGTAAGTTGTAGATGTCAACCTAAAGGATTTATATTTTTCACTGAACAATGTAGCATCGTTAAAGGTATTTGCACTAAGGCATCTTTATTTTATATTTAAAATATCTGGTGAGTTAAAACCTGGGGATATTGTAAATGTTGCATGTTAAAATAATTGTGGCAACTAAAAGAATTTGTGGTCAATTTTTCTTCAGTGCAAAACTTTTTATGCATTCTGATGACTTTACTATATTTAACATTTTAAAAACATACTTCTGCAATAAGAAAACAAGGCTGAAAACTAAAGCAAGACAGCTTTTTATTGAATTAAAACATGTTACTATACTTCAGAGAGAGAGTGTGATGGAAAAGATGATGAGTGATAAACAGTATACTAACTCATGGATTTGGTTGCTATTCTCAGTATGACAAATATAAAAAACAAATATAAAAATTTCTAATGCCATAAGATGTTAAAATAGTATAATAGAAGAAGAAAGAGACTAATATATGTATAGGTAAAATAGAAGGACTGATAGTAATAGAGGCAGGAGGCAGAGAAACTCTAGGCAGACAAGGGTGGGTCCCTGGCAAAACCCCATCTTCAAGCTAAAAAGCCTTAAAACCTGCAGCCCAAAGTGAGAGCTTCCATCCCTGTGTGCCTGCGCTTTCCTGATTGGATCTTTCTGAATAATGCCTTTTTACCAATTGAATGTTTCCTTTGCCAAAACAACCTATGACCCACCTGCCAACCATCCTGTGCCTATAATGACCCCAGATTCAGCTTGTAGAAAGAAAAAGTGGTTGGACATTGGGAAGAGGCAACTTGACTTCAGGGGAAAGCGACCTGTCCTTCCTGTCCCCTTTCCAGCTCCCCTCTCCGCTGAGAGCTGCATTCACTATCCTTCAATTTATCCACATGACCACATTCTTCTTGGGCACCAGGCAAGAATATGGGAACCACCAAGTGCAGGTACCCAAAAAGGCTGTCACACTGGCCCTTTGCCCTCACTGGCAGAGGACAGCTGCTTCGTGAGACAATGCAAACGGCCCACTGAGCTGATAACACACTGCTGTCCATGGATGGTGGAGCTAAAAGAGCATAGTAACACACCCTCTGGGGCCTTGGGGTTGCAGGCACCCCCACCTGGATCCTGCTGTGAGGCCTGCATCAGGTTTGCTCCTGCTGGCTCTAAAGCAGCTGGTTGGTTCCTGCGCTCACTTGCCTATGTGCTCCCTCCTGTGACGGGTGAAGAACGGCAGACCTGAGAGAATGGTTTTTTTCTTGCTGGTGCCAAAGCAACTGGCCAGTTCCTACACTTGTTCACTCTCACTCTCCTGCGAGGGGTTGAGTGGGGTAGGCTGAGTAAATGGGGCATCCTGTTGCAAGTCCCATGGAGGGGTCAAGAAAATATCCTGCATTAATAGGAGGCAATAGAAATGATTAAAGTTAAGAATGATAAGAATGAGTTTACCGAAATGATGAAATATTGAAGTAAACTTCTTAAGTAGATTTTACTTGTGTCTTCTTTAAGAAAAAAAAAAACCTCCACCATTTTCCACATGCAATTTGTTTGCAGTGAGCAACATTTAGCAAATATTTTGTGAACATTTGCTCAGTCCCAGGCACTAGACTAGGTACAAGTGGCTCCCTAGTAAAGAGACGTTCTTATTACCTGATGGAGGATGATCCTTTAAGCAGACAAGGTGCTTTTATATGGCAAAATTCTAGGTTATTTAAGTAATCTGGACATTTTTAAGGGAGCATTTCATTTACTGGCTCATTGACTAAATGCCAGAGTTTCTCTAGTGAATCTTGCCAGCACATGTGGGGAAGAGCCGCTGAGATGTACTGATCTATAGAGCATTAGACCAGGAGTGGACCTTTCCAATACTTGGTATTTTAGTTCTCACATTTTATAAAACAGAGTGTTTTGTAAGCTTGATTGTATAAAGAAGCAGCTTAAAATGCAAAAACACAATCCACAATAAAACATGTTTGCTAGACAAATAATGGGAAGTTGTTCTGTGGATAACTCTAATAGAAAATAGAAGAGGTGCTTTAAAAACACTCATTACAAAAATATGTATTGCCTTGGAAACCACATAAAAGAAATTAGTGACAAAAACAAACACAAATGTGGTAAAAAGAAGAAAATCATATAGTAAATCAAAATTTGAAAGATTTTACCTTTAAGGCTAGTGTACAAGATAAAAGGAGAAAAAAGCAGGTGAAAGAAAGAGAGATTAGTCCTTTTTCCCAGGGTAACCTCACATGTGAACATTTATCCAAAACAATCACTGAACATTCATTTGTGCTGCTGAATGATTTTTAGAAAGAAAATCTTCCAGCAGGAGCCAAGTTCTCTCTAACATAGATTTATATCTGCCACGTAAACATTCCCCGGGGCAGAATATGGTCTAGTTCTCCCCTTTACTGCGGAAAACACCCTGTTGCTGATCTGCAACAGCTCTCAATGATACTTTCCAATGAGATGTGATGGAAACAATTTCCATCAAGGGTCAATGGTCCAGTAAAAGATTGGCTCAATGTGTGTGCAGTTGTAGCTGTCCTTTGACTGAGAGTTTCAGCTAAGTATTCATAAATTTATCCATATACACATTAAAAGTTCTTGGCTCTGATTATCCAGTTATTCAGAACAAGTTATTACGGATACTGTTAACTCAGGGAAGGAATGCAATTCTCTCAATGTCTAAATCCCCAAATCCAAGATTCATTTATATATTATGAGCTTGCTGTTTAGTTTCATCTCTGCTGTAGGTGTACAATACCTTCATTAACATGAATATTACAGCAGCACAAGCTCTATTGTCCTATTTAGTAGATGTTTTATACATTTGTGTGTGCAGAATTTACATCATCCCAAATGCTATCAATGTCAAAATGGCAGACAAGGATGTAGAGTATCCTAAAAATGAACACAATGACCACCATTGACTGTGTATTAGTTAGGTGTTGTTTGTAACCGAGACAAGATAGCAGTGGCTTAAAGAAGACAGATGTTTCTGTTCCATGTAATTTTGAGGGCAGGCTGGAGGCCAGGACTGACAGGCAGAACAATTAGCAGTCATTGCCACCGCCTAAAATCTTCATTTATATTCCACTTAAAGGAGATGTTCATTCATTGTGCTGAATCAACACGAGCTAGTGTACAACACAGGCTCAGGTTTTCTGTGTTAATCGTGGTGCAAGCTAAAATCACATAAAAAACAATGAAAGCAAACAGCAAATAAAACTACATATGCTGGCATTAATAAGTTTGTTTGCTGCTGCTTATCTATTTTCTTGCCACAGTAAAAAAATTGTGAAGTTATAAAATACATGGTGACAAGTTAGTTAATAAAGCTCAATAACACACAGGGCCAAATTAGCACTCGTAGGTTAAATGGGGCTCAAAGCACTAATTACTAGGAATTTCTGAGTTGTGATAAAACCACTGACATGTATGAACCTTTAAATTGTGTTATTAATCATATCATATGATAATTTTTAAAACCTACACATTCGATCAAAAGTAGAATAAAACCTGAGAAAATTTTTCTTCTTAAGTGCAAAATTTAAATTTTGATAATGATTTATTTAAAAAATGCAAAATGTACATTTTAGGATTAGTTATTTTAGATGTACTTAAGGGTATACACAGAATCTAAATGTTTAAGATCAAACCTGTAAAACATATTAAACCAGGATTTTAAATCCCATCTATGACCAATGATTCCCAATGATCAAAATGATGGAGAATTTAAAAAAAAAAAAGATTCAAGGGCTCTACCCTTGGAGATTCTGATTTTGTGTATCTGGTGTCAGGCTTAGGAGTGTAACTGCCCGGTGAGTTCACCTTGCCCGCTGCCTAGACAGAGCCGATTTATCAAGACAGTGGAATTGCAGTGGAGAAAGAGTAATTCATACAGAGCCAGCTGTGCAGGGAAGACCAGAGTTTTATCATTACTCAAATCAGTCTTCCTGAGCATTGAGGATTGGAGTTTTTAAGGATAATTTGGCAGGTAGGGGCTCTGGAAGTGGGGAGTGCTGATTGGTTATGTTGCAGAAGGAATTATAGGGGCTTGAAGTGAATTTTTCTTGCTGTCTTTTGTTACTGGGTGGGTTCACAGAATTGATTGAGCCAGATTATCAGCCTGAGTGGTGTCAGCTGATCCATCCAGCTCACTGATCTTGGGTTTTACAATGGTGATATTATCCCTGGGAGCAATTTGGGGAGGTTCAGACTCTTGCTGCACAACTCCTAAACCGTAATGTCTAATCTTGTAGCTAATTTGTTAGTCCTACAAAGGCAGACTGGTCCCCAGGCAAAAAGGGGGTCTTTTTGGGAAAAGACTGTTAACACTTTTGTTTCAGAGTCAAACTAAACTAAATTCCTTCACAAGGTTAGTTTGGTGGACACCCAGGAATGAACAAAGATAGCTTAAAGTAAGATGGAGTCAGTTAGGTCTGATTTCTTTCACTGTCATAATATATTCAGGTGTAGTTTTTTCAAAGTCAGTTTCAGGAGCTTGCATTTTTAAGAAGCTTTCCAGAGGATAGAAATCTCTGGTATAGGTAATTTATTCAGGAGCACATGTTTATGTCAGAATAATATCTGACATATTTGACATATTAGATGTTCTGGAAAGTGTTTTTAGATTATTTGTATTAAAAAAACTCTGATATTGTTAGTATTTTGGCAAATAATGTTCTTCTTGCTATTTAATGACTTATGAACCTGTGGACTAAAATGGATCACTTAGAAAATCTACCCAACACCTAAGATGTGTTTTTTTTCACCCCACACCTTAATTTTTAAATGTTTAGAGAGAAGCTCTTTCAAGCTTTTGACACCAGTGGTACTGGTTTTCATTGGCTGTGTAACTTTCTCTCAATTCAGTATTTTAAGAACAGTACTGAAAGTAAGCTTTGCTAAGGAATCAGGAACATATAGTGTTACCAACTCTCATAAAAGTTTGTGTTCCTGTGCAAAAAGAGTAAATCTTTGCAAGTGTGGGTCAGAGAAATCTGCCAGTCACGGCAAAATACAATCTGGGCAGGTTTCCAAGTTCAGCTGACATTCCTAAGCCAATGTGAAGTATCCAAGATGGTCCAGCTTTCTCTCCAAGGGTAAGAGTTGGATGTGTGGACTGACCTTTACTAGCACGAACACATTTGCCATTTGACTCTGAGGAATAAATGGGTGACCTGACTGTGGGCACAGAGCTGAAGGTTGATTCTTCAGAAACCTCATCCTCAGTTTTCTCAGCAACGCTGCTGACTTGGAACATATTTTGTTTTTTGTTTTTGAGACTGTGCCATGCATTCTTGAAAGCATGACTCAACCTTACCAGCAGTCTCAGTGAGCTTGAAGTGGCCTCAACTAGAGGATTTATAGCCTTTGCAAACACAGGGCACATTTCTTTGTTTCCTTTCAGAAATTGAGAAGTGATTCATTTTCAGTAAACAAAGAGAGGATTACCAGCACATTTACTAGGTTGAAATTCAGCTTCCACTGAATGCAATTCCTTTAGTTTCTAGTAAAGGCATTGCATATTTCAAACAGTTATCTTTCTTCTTTACTTCATTTTCTTCCTAGCATGAAAAAGATAGGTAATTTAGTCCTCACTCAAACGCAAATAAGATGACTTTCAAAGGCCATTCAGGCCCTAATGTGTGTCCTTTACAAGAACAAGAAACTGTGATTCTGGAGAATTTAAATGCAGATACTGCTGGCAGCCAGAGATGTTTTCTGCTGTTGGAATGCTAAAGAAAATTTTACTTTACAACTGCACTGTGCCACTCCTGACATTGACGGGTCTTGTATTCACCAGGGGTGGGGGGGTGGGGATTAAAATATCTTACCTGTCTGCATGGTATCCTTGGTGGTTATACAACAATAAAATATTCAGCAGTCTGAGACATTTACTGTTAAAACTGAAATACCAAATTGAAACTAGTTGAGAACGTATGCAGTCTATCGTGTTCCTACTTTCTTTAGGTGAGCTTTCTATCATAATAACTGCATTCAGTAGGGCTCGTATTGTCTCAATTATAAAGTCAACTCAAGACATTAGCACTAGATTGCTTCAGCAAATCTCAAATGTTTTTAACTGTTTGAAATGTTGACAAAATGTTCAGTTTCATTATGCCAAGTTCCAGAGTAAAACTATGGTAATGTAATCACTTCCTCAGAGTTTCATTATTTGCATGTTCCCAAAAAATCATTATAACTTTCTAGAATTATCCTGAATGGTTCAAAGTAAGCAGTTTTCAAGTCAGTGGGAATTGCGGAGGCAGCCGATATTCACTTATCCATTTGTTTATTAGAAATAGGTCACAGATAGCCAATTTTTGACATGAATCTTTTCATTTTCAAAAGAATTTTAGAAATAGCTCAGCTAATGTACCATAAATGTTCTAATTTTGATAATGAAACTAAAAGCCATATTAACAAATGAACCCATTGCTTTATGCACCAGAAAGTGAGAATTTTAATTTCCCCTTTTTCCCCTTGTTTGGTATCCACACATTTTCTTGACAGAAATTCAGCATCAACTCCAATTTTTAATTGAATATTTTTAGTCATTAGGTTCCCTATTTAAAGTGTAGGAGAGGAAGAAGAATTTTTTCTTTACTTTGATGGTTGTTAGTTGAATGGGCCCTTATAACAAAAGACAGATTGACAAGAAAAGAACACATGTGTATGAACATGTATACTTCATGTACACATCAAAGCTATCTAGAGAAATCACTAAATCTCAGAGATTATTTAGACTTGGGTTTACATACAATCTCCCACTGAAACAAAGAAGGAAGGATATGGAAAAAGTACAGTAAATAAGAGAAAAGTTTATTATGCGATTTAAGTGAGTGCCTTCTCCATTAATAAGAGTCTCAAATGATTTATAATTATACATCTCTTCTTGGCTGGGGGTTGTGGGGCAGAAAGAGAGAGAGACAGAGAGATGACTTTACAAATGGAGATTTTTTTTGATAGATGTTAATTGCTCTTACAAAAAGGGTAGCTTTAACTCTGTTTTAGAATTTTCTTATGTGTCTGCCATTTCTCAAAATAATCAACTCAAAATAACCCTATGCCAAAGAGGCATATTTTAGGGTGGCATGTTCTAGTATCCTACAAAGGCTATTGCTGGGGCTCAGAAACCATATCCCCAAATATGGCATTTTTGACAGGCCACACTAAAGAAACCTTCAAGGTCTCTCTGACCTCTCTTAGAAGTTGAAGTTCCTCTATCTGTCTAAGAGCCATGAAAGAGAACAATTGTTCCTTTTCCCCTCTCTGTCCATTACAGAAAAGATGACCAAGAATGTAACTACATCAGAACAAACCATTTTTTTCAAGGTAATGATTGTCTCCAACGGTCATGTAAATTTCAGAGAGAACTCTTTGCAAGTTAATTTCTCGTACCTTGGATCCAATCATTCTCCCTAGTAATCATTTATTGCTGCATTTAGAATTCCTCTTCGCCCTTTCCTATAACCTCCTCTGCCTGTTCAACCCCTAATTCTTTCTGTAAGTTTCTGTACCTCATCGAGAGTTTGGGTCTTAATTCTGAAGGCTCCCATGTATACACATTAAATAAATCTGTGTGTCTTTTCTCCAATTAATTAATCTGTCTCATGTCAGTGATTTTTCATCAAACCATTGGGTAGCCAAGGACCTTGGCCTCAGAGTTCAGGAATATTATCAGAAGAGGAAGGAGCATTTCACCTTATAATTTTTGGATTTTTAAACCACTACCTTTATTAGACTGGGTGTGGGGAGTAAAATCCTCTATTTTAAAATCCAGATATTTCTATTTACTAACAGAAGGTTTGATTGTATTATGTTGAATGATGGAATACTCTGTAGTCATGTAACAAAAATAGTGGGAGTAGTGGCACAAGAATCCACTATCTGGCCTCACTGCTGCCTGAGACATGCCTTCTATTTTCAAGAGCTGCCAAAGGCAAAGCCGCTGTAGCCAGAACTGACTTTCTAGATTCCTCCTCTTTGGGTAGGGCATCTCTGAAAGAGAAAGGCAGCAGCCCCAGTCAGGGTCTTTTAGATAAAACTCTCATCTCCATGGGAAAGAGCACCTGGGAGCAGGGACGGTTGTGGGTACAACTTCAGCACACTTAAACTTTCCTGCCAGCCAGCTCTGAAGAGAGCAGCAGATCTCCCAGTGCAGTATTTGAGCTCTGCTAAGGGATTTACTGCCTCCTCAAGTGGGTCCCTGATCCCTGTGCCTCCTGACTGAGAGACACCCCCCAGCAGGGGTCAAAAAACATGTCATACAGGAGAGCTCTGGCTGGCATCTGGCAGTTGTTCCTCTGGGATGAAGCTTCCAGAGGAAGGAACGGGCAGCAATCTTTGCTGTTCTGCAGCCTCCACAGGTGATACCCAGGAGAACAGGGTCCGGAGTGGACCTTCATCAAACTCCCGCAGACCTGCAGCAGAGGGCCCTGACTGTTAGAAGGAAAACTGACAAACAGAAAGGAATAGCATCAACATCAACAAAAAGGATGTCCACACAGAAACCCATCTGAAGGTCACAAACATCAAAGACCAAAAGTAGATAAATCCTTGATGATGAGGAAAAACCCAGGCAAAAAGATTGAAAATCTTTTCCAGAATGCCTCTTTTCCTCCAAAAGATCCCAACTCTTCACCAGCAAGGGAACAACACTGGATGGAGAATGAATTTGATGAACTGACAGAAATAGGCTTCAGAAGATGGGTAACAACAAACTCCTCTGAGCTAAAGGAGCATGTTCAAGTCTAATGCAAGGAAGCTAAAAGCCTTGAAAAAAGGTTATAGGGATTGGTAACTAGAATAACCCGTTTAGAGAAGAACATAAATGACTTGATGGAGCTGAAAAACACAGGGCAAGAACTTTGTGAAGCATACACAAGTATCAGTAGCTGAATTGATTAAGCAGAAGAAAGGATATCAATGTTTGAAGATCAACTTAATGAACTAAAGCATGAAGACAAGATTAGAGAAAAAGAAAGAAAAGGAATGATCAAAGCCTCCAAGAAATATGGGACTGTGGTGAAAAGACCAAACCTACATTTGATTGGGGTACCTGAAAGTGGAGAGAATAGAAACCAGTTGGAAAATATTCTTCAGGATATCATCCAGGAGAACATCCCCACCCTAGTAAGATAGGCCAACATCAAATTCAGGAAATACAGAGAACACCACAAAGATATTTCTCAAGAAGAGCAACCCCAAGACACATAATTGTCAGATTCACCAAGGTGGAAATGAAGAAAAAAATGTTAAGGGCAGCCAGAAGAAACATTGGGTTACCCACAAAGGGAAGCCCAACAGACTAACAGTGGATCTCTCTGCAGAAACCCTACAAACCAGAAGAGAGTGGGGGCCAATATTCAACATTCTTAAAGAAAAGAATTTTCAACCCAGAATTTTATATCTAGCCAAACTAAGCTTTATAAGTGAAGGAGAAATAAAATCCTTTACAGACAAAAAAATGCTGAGGACCACCAGGCCTGCCTAATAAGAGCTCCTAAAGGAAGCACTAAATGTGGAAAGGAAAAACCAGTACCAGTCACTGTGAAAACATACCAAATTGTAAAGACTATTCACACAATGAAGAAACTGCATGAACTAATGGGCAAAATAACCAGCTAGCATCATAATGAGAGGATCAAATTCACAGGTAACAATATTAACCTTAAATGTAAATGGGCTAAATGCCCCAAATAAAAGACACAGACTGGCAAATTGGAAAAAGAGTCAAGACCCATTGGTATGCTGTATTCAGGAGACCCATCTCACATGCAAAGACACATAGGAGGAATATTTAGCAAACAAATGGAAAGCAAAAAAAAAGGGGGGGGTTGCAATCCTAGTCTCTGATAAAATAGGCATTAAACCAACAAAGATCAAAAAAGACAAAGATGGGCATTACATAATGGTAAAGGAATCAATGCAACAAGAAGAGCTAATGATCCTAAATATATGCACCCAATACAGGAGCGCCCAGATTCATAAAGTCCATTCTTAGAAAACTGTAAAGAGACTGAGATTCCCATACAATAACAATGGTAGACTTTAACACCCCAGTCAATATTAGATCAATGAGATAGAAAATTAGTAAGAATATTCAGGACTTGCATTCAGATCTGGACCAAGCAGAACTAGTAGACATCTATAGAACTCTCCACCCCAAATCAACAGAATATACATTCTTCTCAGCACCACATCACACTTATTCTAAAATTGACCACATAATTGGAAGTAAAATACTCCTCAGCAACTGCAAAAGAACATGAATCATAACAGTCTCTGAGACCACAGTGCAACCGAATTAGAACTCAGGATTAAGAAACTCACTCAAAACTGCACAACTACATGGAAACTGAATGACCTGCTCCTGGATGACTACTGGGAAAATAACAAAATTAAGTCAGAAATAAGCTCTTTGAAACCAATGAGAACAAAGACATAATGTACCAGAATCTCTGTGACACAGCTAAAGTGGTGTTTAGAGGGAAATTTATAGTGCTAAATGACCACAGGAGAAAGCAGGAAAGATCTCAAATCACTACTCCAACATCACAATGAAAAGAACTAGAGAAGAAAGAGAAAAAAAATTCAAAAGTGAACAGAAGACAAAAAATAACTGAATCAGAGAAGAACTGAAGGAGATAGAGACATAAAAAACCCTTCAAAAACCAATGAAACCAGGAGCTGGTTGTTTGAAAAGATTAACAAAATAGATAGATTGTTAACCAGCCTAATAAAGAAGAAAAGAGAGAAGAATCAAATAGACACAATAAAAAATGATCAAGGGCATATCACCACTGATCCCACAGAAATGCAAACTACCATCAGAGAGTACTATAAATACCTCTACACAAATAAACTAGATAATCTAGAAGAAATGGATACATTTCTGGACACATACAGCCTTCCAATGACTAAACCAGGAAGAAGTTGCATCCCTGAATAGACCAATAACAAGTTCTGAAATTGAGGCAGTAATTAATAGCTTACCAACCACAAAAGGCCCAGGACCAGATGGATTCAAATCTGAATTCTACCATAGGTACAAAGAGGAGCTGGTCTAATTCCTTCTGAATCTATTCCAAACAATAGAAAAAGAGGGACTCCTTAACTCATTTTATGAGGCCAGCATCATCCTAATACCAAAACATAGCAGAGGCACAACTAAAAAAGAAAATTTCAGGCCAATATCCCTGATGAACATCGACATGAAAATCTTCAATAAAATTCTGGCAAACCGAATCCAGCAGCACATGAAAAGCTATCTACCATGATCAATTTGGTTTCATCCCTGGGATGCAAGGCTGGTTCAACATACACAAATCTATAAACATAATCCATCACATAAACAGAACCAATGACAAAACCACATGATTATCTCAACAGGTGCAGAAAAGACCTTCGATAAAATTCAATACCCTATTCATACTAACAACTCACATAAATTAGGTATTGATGGAACATATATAAAATGATAAAAGCTATTTATGACAGACCTACAGCCAATATCATACTGAATAGGCAAAAGCTGGAAGCATTCCCTTTGCAAACTGGCACTAGACAAGGGTGCCCTCTCTCACCACTCCTATACAATGTAGTATTGGAAGTTCTGGCTAGAGCAATCAGGCAAGAGAAAGAAATCAAGGGTATTCAAATAGGAAGAGAGGAAGTCAAATTGTCTCTGTTTGCAGATGACATAATTGTATATTTAGAAAACCCCATCATCTCAGCCCAAAATCTCCTTAAGCTAATAAGCAACTTCAGCAAAGTCTCAGGTTATAAAATCAACATATAAAAATCACGAGCATTTTAATATACCAAAATAGACAAACAGCCAAATCATGAGTGAACTCCCATTTGTGATTGCTACAAAGAGAATAAAATACCTAGGAATACAACTTAGAAGGATATAAAGGACCTCTTCAAGGAGAACTACAAACCACTGCCCAAGGAAATAAGAGCAAACACAAATGGAAAAATATTCCATGCTTATAGATAGGAAGAATCAATATTGTGAAAATGGCCATACTGCCTAAAGTAATTTACAGATTCAATGCTATCCCCATCAAGCTATTATTGACTTTCTTCACAGAATTAGAAAAAACTACTTTAAATTTTATATGGAGTCAAAAAAGAGCCTATATATCAAAGACAATCCTAAGCAAAAAGAACAAAGCTGGAAGCATCACACTATCTGACCTCAAACCATACTACAAGGCTACAGTAATAAAAACAGCATGGTACTGGTACCAAAACAGGATATAGAACAATGGAACAGAATCAAGGCCTCAGAAATAATTCCATACATCTACAACTATTTGATCTTTGACAACCCCTGACAAAAACAAGCAATGGGGAAATGATTCCCTGTTTAATAAATTGTGTTGGGAAAACTGGTTAGCCATATGCAGAAAACTGAAACTGGAACCCTTCCTTACACATTATACAAAAATTAATTCAAGATGGATTAAAGACTTAAATGTAAGACTTAAAACAATAAAAACCCTAGAAGAAAACCTAGGCAATACCATTAAGGCATAGGCATAGGCAAAGACTTTACGACTAAAACACCAAAAGTAATGACAACAAAAGTCAAAATAGACAAATGGTATCCAATTAAGCTTGAGAGCTTCTGCACAGCAAAAGAACTATCATCAGAGTGAACAGGAAACCTATAGAATGGGAGAAAAATTTTGCAATCTGTCTATCTGATAAAGTGCTAATATTTGTAAGGAATTTACAAAGAACTTAAACAAATTTACAAGAAAAAAACAGCTCCATAAAATTGTGGACAAAAGATATGAACAGGCTCTTCTCAAAATAAGACATTTATGTGGCCAATAAACATGAAAAAAAGCTCATCATCACTGGTCATTAGAGAAATGCAAATTAAAACCACAATGAAATACCATCTCACACCAGTTAGAATAGTGATCATTAAAAAGAGAGGAAACAACAGATGTTGGAGAGGATGTGGAGAAACAGGAAGGCTTTTACACTGTTTGTGGCAGTGTAAATTAGTTCAACCATTGTAGAAGACAGTGTGGTGATTCCTCGAGGATCTAGAACCAGAAATGTCATTTGACCCAGCAATTCCATTACTAGGTATATACCCAAAGGATTATAAATCATTCTGCTATAAAGACACATGTACCCATGTTTGGAACCAACCCATATGCCTATCAATGATAGACTGAATAAAGAAAATGTGGCACATATTAACCATGGAATACTATGCAGCCATAAAAAAGGATGAGTTTGTGTCTTCTGTAGGGACATGGATGAAGCTGGAAGCCATCATCCTCCACAAACTAACACAGGAACAGAAAACGAAACACTGCATGTTCTCACTCATAAGTGGGAGCTGAACAATGAGCATACATGTATATAGGGAGGGGAACATAACACACTGGGGCCTATCAGGGGTGGGGGCCTAGGGGAGGGATAGCATTAGGAGAAATATCTAATGTAGATAGATGATGGGTTGGTGGGCATAGCCCACCAACCACCATGACATATATGTTGCTAGGTAACAAACCTGCACATTGTGCACATGAATCCCAGAACTTAAAGTATAATTTTAAAAAGTAGTGTTAGACATGCTTTTCTTTTTCCACCTACCAAGGTCTCTTTGCTGTAAAAATAGCTACAAAATGAGGCGAATTTCATTTCTCTATATAGAATTGGGTATCCTGACTTTTTTTAAAATCATGTTTCAAATTGCACACTTTGATAAATTTTCCCATCTGTCTTGCTTTCATATCTTAACCCAAGATGTGTTAGCATAAATCTTTCAATGTTGATATTTTAACCACTCGCATTTCTTGAGGTTGTGGTACCAAATTTGATGATATTTTGAAGTTTTATTTGTGGTAGGCAAATACTTCGATGATCCAGAGTTTGAGAGTCAAAATTGTTCTGATTTTTATAGTTCAAGTTTAAACCAATTTCCCAGAAAACTTTTTCTATCATAATTACATTGTTTCCCATGAACTAAAATTATTACTCTAGTTCATTTAATAAGTGTAAAAATTGAAAAACCTCAAAAGGAAACCTGCTTATAGTTTTTTATTTAATATAATTTAATATTAAAATAAAGGCTTTATTTCCCAGTTTGTGTAAAGACTAATTCAACTCAATTTTCATTGCATTTGGGAAAAGCAAGAAGTAAAACTGCATTTGGAGAAAGCAAGAATCTAACTGTTTTAACCCTGGTAATCATCTGTCATTTCTACTAGTTAGAAAATGCCATTTAATCTAGAACTCTCTAAAGGGAAACAGTTTGAAAATATTCTTTAAGCGATTTAGTCCCAAGTTCCTTCCCAGTTGTCAGCTCAGAGAAATGATAGCCTAAGTCTTAAAAGATAGCACAGTTCAGTGACTAGCAGTTCCTAGCGTGGATCATTCAGGACTCCCAGTAAATGGCAATAGGCTTAAAATAGTGGCAGGAAGAAGTGCAGTATTTTTAATTTAAAGCTTTCGCATTTTAAGTGATATTTTTGAATAATAAGATAATTAGTATGATATAAATATCAATATAATATGGTATGAGATAATTTTACTAATAAAATTATCACTGTCTTTTGATTTGTATATTATATTACAGTTTGCAATGCTTTTTTACATATATAAGGATTCTTTGATGTTTCCTGGGCAATTTGGTGACATTTAGTATATTCACAATGTTGTGCAACTACCACTCATAGTAAGTTCCAGAACGTTTTTGTCATTCCAAAACTCCGTAACCACTAGGTGGTCACTCTGCACTTACTCTTTCCTGCAGCCCCTGTCAACCACCAATCTGCTTTTTGTCTTTGTGACCTATTATAGTTATATGATATAATGGCATCATGCAGTATGTGACTTTGTGTCTGGTTTATTTCACTTAGCATGTTTTTGAGGTTCATCCATGTTATAATGGATAACAGTACTTCATTTTTAGGGCTGAATAATATATATATATTTATACGTTACATTTTATTTGTCTGTAACCACCCAGTGGGTTTACCTTGCCCACTGCCTAGACAGAGTTAATTTATCAAGACAGGGGAATATTGCAGTAGAGAAAGAATAATTCATGTAGTGCCAGCTAATAGGGAGACCAGAGTTTTATTATTACTTGAATCAGTTACCTCAAGAATTCAAAAATTGGGCTTTTTAAGGACAATTTGGTGGGTAGGGGCCAGTGATTCAGAAGTGCTGATTGATTGGGTCAGAAGTGAAATCATAAGGTTTTGCAACTATCTTCTGCACTGAGTCATTTCCCTGGTGGGGGCTATAATAGTGGATGAGCCAGTTTATCGAACTCGGTGGTGCCAACTGAGCCATCAAGTACAGAGTCCACAAAATATCTCTAGCACTGATCTTAGGTATTGCAACAGTGATGTTATCCCCGGGAGCAACTTGGGGAGGATCAGAATCTTGTAGCCTCTAGCTGTATGACACCTAAACCATAATTTCTAATCTTGTGGCTACTATGTTAGTCCTACAAAGGCAGTCTAGTCCCCAGGCAGGAAGGCAGTTTGTTTTGGAAAAGGACTGTTATGGACTTCTTTTTCAAAGTTTACCTATAAACTAAATTCCTCCCAAAGTTAGTTTGGCCTATGTCCAAAAATGAACAAGGACAGCTTGGAGGATAGAAACAAGATGGAGTTGGTTAGGTCAGATCTCTTTCACTGTAATAATTTTCTGTTATAATTTTGTGATGGTGGTTTCATATTCATTCATCTGTTAGTGAACATTTGGATTATTTCTACATTTTGATTATTGTGAATAGTACATCAGTGAAGATACATGTACAGCTATTTGTTTGAATACATGTCTTCAGTTCTTTTGGATATATCCTTACGAGTGGAATTGCTGTGTAATATGGTAATGCTATGTTCAATATTTGAGGAAATGTCAAGCTGTTTTCTACAGCAGCAGTGCTATTTTACATTTCCAGCGTCTGTGTATAATGGTTACAATGTCTTTTTTTTTTTTTTAATTCTGACTCTCTACTTCAGTAGATGCAAAAGGAGTCCCGAACACCACTTGTTATTTATTTTTTCAGTTTTAGCCAACCTGGTAACTATGAACTGGTGTCTGCATTTTGCATTTCCTAAATGCAAATAATGAACATCTGTTCATGTGCTTGTTGGACATTTGTATATTTTCTTTGGAGACATGTCTATTCAAAACCATTGCCCAGCCAGGCATGGTAGCTCAGGCCTGTAATCCCAGCACTTTGGGAGGCCAAGGCGGGTGGATCACGAGGTCAGGAGATCGAGACCATCCTGGTCAACATGGTGAAACACCGTCTCTACTAAAAATACAAAAAAATTAGCTGGGCATGGTGGCGTGTGCCTTGCAATCCCAGCTACTCAGGAGGCTGAGGCAGGAGAATTGCCTGAACCCAGGAGGCGGAGGTTGCTGTGTGCCAAGGTCGTGTCATTGCACTCCAGCCTGGGTAACAAGAGCGAAACTCCGTCTCAAAAAAAAAAAAAAAAGAAAAAAGAAAAAAAAAAACCATTGCCCATTTTTATATTGGATTGTTTGTCTTTTTGTTGTTGAATTGTAAAGTTCTTGGTGTATTCTGGGTACTAGACCTTTATCAGAAACATAATATGCAAATGTTTTCTTTCATTCTATAGGTTGTCTTTTCACTTTCATGATAATATCTTTTGATGCACAAAGCTTTTTAATGTTGATGAGGTCCAATTTATCTTTTTTTCCTCTGTTACTTATGCTTTTGATGATATCTAAAAATTCATTATTAAATTCAAGGTTATGAAGATTATGCCCATGTTTTCTTTCAACGTTTTATAGCTTTAGCTCTTCTTTTAGGTTGTTGATATCTTTGGAGTTAATTTTGTATATGATGTGAGGTAGGAGTTCAACTTCATTTTTTGTGTTTGCATATTTCAGTTGCAGTACCCTACATTGAAGAGAACTCACAGAATTTAAAAGATTGTATTTTAAATATAATATTTAATGTACATATAAATTCTCACAACATTGTTGAAAGGTTCTTGGAAACTATGACTTTAAGTGAAACTAGATATAATGAAACCAACTTTTTTTTTTCTCATCAACATTAATGAAATGACATTGAATGAAATGAAATTATTCAAGGATTTGCTGTTTGTCATTTTGCTTAAACTCACAGTATCCAACAACTTGTTGATGATTTTAAGTGAAGACTTGTTGTAAAATCTTTTTTTTTTGAGACAGAGTTTCGCTGTTGTTTCCCAGGCTGGAGTGCAATGACACGATCTTGGCTCACCACAACCTCCGCCTCCTGGGTTCAAGCAATTCTTCTGCCTCAGCCTCCCGAGTAGCTGGGACTACAGGCGCGCACCACCATGCCCAGCTAATTTTTGTATTTTTAGTAGAGACGGGTTTTCATCTTGTTGACCAGGATGGTCTCGATCTCTTGACCTCGTGATCCACCCGCCTTGGCCTCCCAAAGTGCTGGGATTATAGGTGTGAGCCACCGTGCCCGGCCTGTAAAATCTTATATATATATATAAAGTAAAAGCCTAATAAAATGTTGAACACTTTTGATACTACCACTCAATTGGAAAAATAGCACATATGAATACCTTATTTTATTCTATGGGTTTTCATTTATTTCATTTACTACACCCACATACCTGCTCCTCTCTGAGGAAACTAATTTTTTACATTTTGTTTTTATATTTGTCTTACTTTCAAAGATTTTTTTTTGTATTTCACGTGTGTGTATTACTATAACATATTACCTGTTTAAGCTTTATCAATTTAATAAATGTACTCTATTTCAGATTTCCTTTTATTTTTATTCAACATTATGTCTATAAAATTCACTTGCATCCTGTATAAATATTGCATTTTCTTTTTACTTTTGGTGTCATTTTCCATTCTAGAATTTGTTACTATTCAATTATTCACCTTCTATTGATTCACATTTGAGTTATTTCCAGTTTCTTTGCTAAGGGGAACAGTGTTGTTCTGGTCATTTTTATACATGGATTCTGATGCAAGAGTTTCTCAAGACCATATCTCCAAAAGTAGATTTGCTTGTTCAGACGGTGTGTGTTCAATTTCATGAAATAAAGCCAAATCATCTTCCAAAATGGTTTTTAGCAAGATACATTGGTGGGCCTGTTGATCCACATCCTCTCTACCTCTGATTTTGTTTAGACTTCTTAAATTTTATCAACCTAGTAGATAAAAATGGTATCACATTGTGAAAGTAATTTGCATTTTATCTATAATTACTAATGAAGTTGAACATCTTGTTAAATATTTACTGGCTGTATGTTTTATTTATCTTCTTGAAATGCCTGTTCAGGTCTTTCATCCATTTTTAATATTTTTACGTTGATTTGTAAGACTGTTTGACTAATTGTCAATTATGTATTGCAAATGTCTTCTTCCAGTTTCTGGTATGAATTTTTACTTTATGATGTCTTCTGATGAAGTGGTTTTAATTTTAATATACTTAAGTTTATCAAGCTTTTAAAAGTTAGTATTTTTGATATTTGGCTTACAAATTTTTTTTCCATCCCAATGTCAGAAAAATATTCTGTTGGCTTCAAGAGTTTTGAAATTTCACTTTTCACATTAAAGTTCTTTATCCATACAAAATTATATTTTGTACTTCAGTTTATTCATATGTAAGACAGAAATAATGGTACTTAATTCAAAGATAATTGTGAAGATTAAATTAGTTAATACAGGGGTCACCAACCCCTGGTCTGCAGACTGCTACTGGTTTGTGGCCTGTTAGGAATAGGGCCACACAGCAGGAGGTGAGCTGTGGGTGAATCAGCATTACTGCTTCAGCTCTGCCTCCTGTCAGATCAGTGGCAGCATTAGATTCTCATAGGAGTGGGAACCCCAATTGTTAACTGCACCTGCAAGGGATCTAGGTTGCATTCTCCTTATGAGAATATAACTAATGTCTGAAGATCTGAGGTGGACCAAAATCACCCTCCACCCTCACCACAGTCTATGGAAAATATGTCTTCCAAAAAGCTTGTTCCTGGTGCCAAAATGTTTGGGGACCACTGAGTTAACATACACCAAGTACTTGGAAAAGTACCTAATATAATGTAATAAATGTTTAGCAATTATTGTTTTTATGTTTTAAATTGGCACTCTAATTTTGTTTTTCCCTATGAATAATCAATTATTCTGGCATCATTGATGAATAACTTCTTGGCCTACTATTTTTTAATGCCATATAAGATAGTTGCATATATGCATGGATTGTTTCTGGGATTTCTACTTCTTCCATTAGGTAGTTTATCTGTATTTGCTCCAATATTTCACTGTTTTGATTATTATAACTTTCCAATAAAAGTTTACAACTGGCAGAGGAAGCCCCATTAACTTCTATTTTTTTAAATCATATTTTTAGCTTTACTTGACTCTTTACTTTTCCTTATTAATTTTTTTTTCTTTTAAATTGCACTTTAAGTTCTGGGTTACATATACAGATGGTGCAGGATTGTTATACATGTGCCATGGTGGTTTGCTGCATCCATTCCCCTGTCACCTACATTAGGTATTTCTCCTAATGTTATTCCTCCCCAATCTCCCCACCCCCTGCTGTCCCTCCCCTAGCCCCCACACCCCCCAACAGGCCCCAGTGTGTGATGTTCCCCTCCCTGTGTCTGTGTGTTCTCATTGTTCACTACCCACTTATGAGTGAGAACATGTGGTTTTTGGTTTTCTGTTCTTGTGTCAGTGTGCTGAGAAAGATGTTTTCCAGCTTTATCCATGTCCCTGCAAAGGACATTTTTATGGCTGCATAGTATTCCATGGTATATATGTGCCACATTTTCTTTGTCCAGTCTATCACTGATGGGCATTTGGGTTGGTTCCAGGTCTTTGCTATTGTAAACAGAGCTGCAGTGAACATACGCGTGCATGTGTCTTTAGAATAGAACAAATTATAGTCCTTTGGATATATACCCAGTAATGGGATTGCTGGGTCAAATGGAATTCCTATTTCTAGATCTTTGAGGAATCTGCACACTGTCTTCCACAATGGTTTAACTACTTTACTCTCCTACCAAGAGTATAAAAGCATTCCTATTTCTTCACATTCTCTCCAGCATCTGTTGTCTCCAGATTTTTTTGATGATCACCGTTCTAACTGGCATGAGGTGGTATCTCAATGTGGCTTTGATTTGCATTTCTCTAATGACAAATGATGATGAGCATTTTTTTATATGTTTGTTGGCTGCATAAATATCTTCTTTTGAAAAGTGTCTGTTCATATCCTTTGCCCATTTTTTGATGGGTTTGTTTTTTTTCTTGTAAATTTGTTTAAGTTCTTTGTAGACTCTGGATATTAGACCTATGTCAGTTGGGTAGATTGCAAAAAATTTTTTTCCCATTCTGTCAGTTGCTGATTCACTTGAATGATTGTTTCTTTTGCTGTGCAGGAGCTCTTAAGTTTAATTAGATCCCATTTGTCTATTTTGGCTTTTGTTGCCATTGCTTTAGGTATTTAAGTCATGAGGTCCTTGCCTATGCCTATGTCCTGAATGGTATTGTCTATGCTTTCTTCTAGGGTTTTTACAGTGTTAGGTCTTACGTTTAAGTCTTTAATCCTTCTGGAGTAAATTTTTGTATAAGGTGTAAGAAAAGGGTCCAGTTTCAGCTTTCTGTGCATTGCTAGCCAGTTTTTCCAACAACATTTATTAAACAGGGAATTCTTTATCCATTGCTTGTTTTTGTCAGGTTTGTCAGATGGTTGTAGATGTGTGGCATTAATTCTGAAACCTCTGTTCTGTTCCATTGGTCTATATATCTGTTTTGGTATCAAACCATGCTGTTTTGATTACTGTAGCCTTGTAGTATAGTTTGAAGTCAGGTAGCATGATGCCTCCAGTTTTGTTCTTTTTGCTTAGGATTGTCTTGGCTATGTGTGCTCTCTTTTGGTTCCATATGAAGTTTAAGGTGGGTTTTCCCAGCTTTGTGATGAAGGTAAATAACATTGATGGGGATAACATCAAATCTACAAATTACTTTGGGCAGTATGACCATTTTCATGATATTGATTCTTCCTAACCATGAACGTGGAATGTTTTTCCATCTGTTTGTGTCCTCTCTTATTTCTTATTTCCCTGAGCAGTGGTTTGTAGTTCTCCTTGAAGAGGTTCTTTACTTCCCTTGTTAGTTGTATTTCTAGATATTTTATTCTCTTTGTAGCAATTGTGAATGGGAGTTCACATGGTTTGGCTGTTTGTCTGTTATTGGTATATAGAAATGCTTGTGATTTTTGCAAATTGATTTTATATCCTAAGACTTTGCTGAAGTTGCTTATCAGCTAAAGGAGATTTTGGGCTGAGATGAGGGGGTCTTCTAAATATATAATCATGTCATCTGCAAATAGAGACAATTTGACATCCTCTTTTCCTAATTGAATATCCTTTATCTTTTTCTTGCCCAATTGCTCTGGCTAGAACTTCCAATACTGTGTTGACTAGGAGTGGTGAGAGAGGGTACCCTTGTCTAGTGCCAGTTTGCAAAAGGAATGCTACCAATTTTTGCCTATTCAGTATGATATTGGCTGTGGGCTTGTCATAAAAAAAGAAAATTTCAGGTCCATATCCCTGATGAACATTGATACGAAAATCCTCAACAAAATATTGGCAAACAGAATCCAACAGCACTTCAAAGAGCTTATCCATCATGATAAAATAGGCTTCATCCCTGGGATCCAAGGCTGTTATTGATTTCTAATTTAATTGTAGTATGGCCAGAGAACATGCTTTATATGATATTGAAGTGCTGAGATTTTTTTAGATGGTCTACTGTTTAATCAATTATGAAATGCCTATGTGTGCCTGAGAATAATGTTTATTTTCTAATTTTTAAGAAATAAATTTTATTGTCTATATTTAAGGTATACAACATGATATTATGAATACATGTAGAGAGTAAAAGGGTTACTATGGTAAAACACACTAACATAGCTATCATCTCACTTTACACAGTTTTTTTGTTTTTATTGCAAGTTACTCATTCTTTTTTTTTAATTGCAAGAATAGCGAAAATCTACACATTTAGCATGAATCATTTAGTAGATCTTTAGACTCGTTCATCCTACATAATCTGCTACTTCTGTAGGTTAGAGGATATTGCTTAAATCTTGAGTACAGACTTTGAAATATATTATTTAGGTCAACTTATTGTGTTCAAACAGTTTATGCATTTTTCAGTTTTTGCCTCTTTAGTAATTGACAAATGTAGTTAAATCTCTAACTATGATGATGAATTTTTGAATGTGTTTCTACAATTCTGTCAATTTTACTGTATATAATTTTAGCCTATTTTAGTAGGTACATAAAATTTAGAACATTTCTGTCTTTGTGAATTAAATTTTATCACTGTATATAAATACGCTTATATTTAAAATATTTTACCTTAAAGCATGTTTTTCTGTTGTTAATATAGCCAAACGTTTGTCTGATATATATTTTTCTATTTTTTTTTACTTTCTAACTCTCTATGTTCTTGTGCATTGACAGTATATCTTGCAAATCACGCATACATACACACACAAACATACACAAATACAGTCTGAAATCCTATGTTCCTAGTCCATTGGTATTTATTATAATTATTTATATATTCAAAAATTTAAAACTATCTTGCTCATATATATTTAACACACTTTTTCTATTTTCTTTTTTTAAAAATGTGATTAAGTGTACTATGTGCATTCAACTTTCTTCTCTCTTCTGGTTTGGAATTTTTAGTCTATTTCAATTATTTTGTTAATTTTGCTTGAAATTTTAAGGTGATATTTAACTCCAAGTTTAAGTCCTGAAAGTGGAAAATTTTTCAAAGAAAAGTAATCTTTAGGACAGTGTTTGATGATGGATTCTCCATGGAAAAATAGCTGCAACTGAGGGGATATCATCATTGTTTTCTCTCCCTTCACAGGATCAGAATCCCCTCTACACTGAAGAACCAGAAGAACTAGGCAGAGAAGAAAGAATGTTGATTTTCAGTGTGTAGGACACAAGAAGGGACTGGAGAACTAAGAGTTGATTACTTCTATAGACAGGGGTGAAACATCCTGAGGAAAGGTAGAGAAGTTGGAAACACTAGTTAGGAAATGCCTAAGTGGGAGAGGACTATGAATTTTGAAGAGAGAGGGGAAGTGTTGAGGAACAAGGGATCTTATATGTGGAAGATTGTTCCTAAATACTAGGAAGCAAGGCCTGTTTCACTGTATAAAAGTGAGTTTAGGAATGAGCTGAGTTACAAGCATATTATTCTGTCTCACCAACCCAACTCAACTCTGTTTGACTTTGGAAAACTGCCTAAACTCTACAGAAAGGAACTCCTTGAATTTCCATAAAGATACTGGGTAATGAAGGGGCGTCAGAAGCAGGTATTGAGAAGCTTCTCCCATCATGGTCTTCTGTGGTCACAATTAGGACTCTTGTTGGGAACTACAGAGAAGTGAGGAGCAAATATCTGCAAACCATATTCAAAATAGAGAACAGTTTCCTGGGGTTCTGTTCCCCAAGGGAGCATTCTGTAAGACTGTAAAGGCAGAAACCTATACCACATGGTTTACGTAAGTACAGTAGTGTACACCCTCATGTGATGAGTCTTGTTAGAGGAGAAATACGGAATGTGGTGGGAGTGACCAGAGACTCCCAGAAGGACTTGTTTAAGCTTAAGTCTTATAGTATAAATAAGAGTTGTCTAGGTGAAGGTGATGCTTGCTTCCATAAGTGAAGAGAAATTTCTAGGCACAAAGAACACATTACAAAGTCTTAAAGGTGAACGAGAATGTGGTATGTTTGACAGACTGAAAATTTAATGTGGAGCATAAAACATGGAAGGAAGTGGCATGAGATGAGTTTGAAAAGGCAGGAAGGAGCCAAATGTCCTCATAAACCATGTCATAGATTTGGAATTTAATCCTATAGGCAATAAAAAGCCATTTGCATTTCTAATTTGCTTTGGTTTTACAAGTAATTGACATGATCTAGTCTGCATCTTTGAAAATGCATCCTGGCTGCTGTGTGAATTGGAAGGGTACAGTGAGTGATTATGATGTCCATTGTAACATCCAAGAGAACAACGATGGTAGCTTCGGCAAGGGTGGGGACAAAGGGAGATATGAACAGATTTGAGAAATATTTAGAAGATAGATAAACTAAGATTGGTGAGGACTAGATACTGGAAGAGAGAAAGAGGAAAGAGTCAAGAATGGCTCTTAGAATGCTGGACTGATTAGCTTTGGTGCCATTTATTAAACCAGGGAACCTTGGAAAAGGAACAAGTTTGTGGGATGGCATAGAGGAGAGACAATAAGCTCAGTTTGATACAAGTCGAATTGACAATGGCGAGCCAGGTAGAAATTTACAGGCATGCTCCCACCTCAGTACTTTTCCTGCTATTTTTATTTGGAGCACTCTTCTAGAAATATCTACATGGCTCACTTCCTCATCCTTGTTAGGCAACAGCTCAGATGTCCCTTTCTTAGTGAGACATTTCCTGACCACCTTGTTTGAAAAAGTAGTAGCCTTGTCCCCCATTAACTCACCATTCTCTATCTTCTCTCTATGCTTTATTTTCTTTCATAACACTTACTATTTTGGCTTTTCCCATATCCCCTCTATCTGGAATATAGCCTTATCCTTCCAAAACAGCCACAAGGTTCTGTTCACATTTTAGCTCCTCTGGGAAGCCTTCCTTGAGATCTTTAGGCTAGGTTAGGAGCGCTCTTCCCAGGGGCCTCATTTACATCTCCACCACTTTACATTGCAATGTCTGCTGAGTCAGGACTCTTTTCCACTAGCTTGTAAGCCCTGGGAGGGCAAGGGCTGTATCTTTATATTTAGATCCTTGACACTTAGCATGGAGAATATGCTAAGTATTTGTTGCATGAAAGAAATAATTCTGAGAAACTACCATGGAGCACATTAAAGAATGTCTTTCCTCTCATCTGCTGTTGAATGGATGTTTAACCATTGGACTTTTGATGTATTTTTCTTCCCAGAATATGTTTCCCCTTTTAATAATAGCACCTCCATTACCTTTGGATAATTAGTTTTCTCCATCGCATGCAATATTAGATTCTTAGTCAATGTATCTGACTTACCCATTCCAAGGGGTGGAAGACTGCATACAATTCTAGACAAGCAGTGTTTCTCACCTTAAAATCTGTATCTAGAATAGAGGATACAAAATGATTAGGACTGAATAATCATCTCGTCTCCTTGACTATACCATTCTGTAGGTTCTTCTCTCCAGATCACTGAAAATTTCCTAGTTTCTCTCACTTCTAAAGCCTGGTTGTCAGGTTTCTTTTAATTTGATGAGTAATCCATTTTCTTCTAATCAATTCATTTATTGGACTTAAGTGCACAGAGTGATTCCTGTTTAATCGAACCAAAATATATTAATGAAAACTGAGATTAGTACTGCTAGTTAGGGAGACGATCAAAAAGTCTGTTAATTTTGTGGAGAATACCAGAAAATCACATGCATGTATCTTAAAACATTTCATTTGGTCACCATACTTGTGAATATTCATCTGCTATCTTTTGATGCAGGGTTAAGGCTATTTAGTATAGTTTTATTTTTTTGAAATACCCATACCCAAAATATATGTCATATAATCCCAATTCCAATTTCTTTAAATTAGAGAAGTTAAACGCATTTGTGAAACAATTTAAGGGCAGAATTCTAGATTCTTACAAAATTTCCTTGATTATTTAAAATTATCTCCCGGGATTTAATTGAACAGAGATTTTTAAAAGATGTTCATTGAGTGTCTCTAACATTTTTATGTAAACAAAATTCTTTTTTTCTCATTCATATTTTATAAATTTACCAAATGTTTCACTAAATTGTCCTATATTAATAATAACTGGCAAAAAAAAAAAGGATTTGGGAACAAATGTATTGTACTATTGGTAAGCATACATCCCAAGTGGAGGTGGGAATGCAAGGGCCTATGAAAGACAGCCTGCGAGATGGGAAAATTTAGCTTCCTTTTGTTATCTATGAGAGCATAAAGGACTTTAATCGATCCTAGATAAATGAATGCCATTAAAGACCAGTTTTATTAGACTCATATTTAACTTTAGAGTTTCTCAAGGAAAATAGCATTTCTTTGGTTTCTTATTGTATAATACCTGTTCTTGATTTTCTCAATTAGAAGAAAATGGATTATTTTGGAGTGTGATAAGAATATTTCTTTTGGGAGCATTACTATCTACCATGCTGAATGTTTCAGTCCATTTTGTGCTACTATAACAGAATACCTGAGACTGGGTAATTTATAATGAAGAGAAATGTATTTTTTCACAGTCCTAGAGACTGAGAGTCCAAGATCAAGATACTAGCATCTGTGCAGTCTTTCTTGATGTGTCATCACCTGGCAGAAGGTGGAAGGGCAGCCAGGTACAGTGGCTCATGCCTGTAATCCCAGCACGTACATGCCTGTAATTCCAGGAAGGGAGGCCAAAGCAAGCAGATTACCTGAGGTCAGAGTTCGAGACCTGCCTGGCTAACATGGTGAAACCCTATCTCTACTAAAAATATAAAAATTAGCCAGATGTGGTGGCACACACCTGTAGCCCCAGCCACTTGGGAGGCTGAGATAGGAGAATCACTTGAACCCAGGAGGCAGAGATTGTAGTAAGCCGAGATCATGCCACTGCACTCCAGCCTGGGCAACAGAGCGAGACTCTGTCTCAAAAAAATAAAAGTGAAGGGCAAAGAAGCAGAGAGGGCTGGACTTGCCATTCATAACAGCATTAATCACACCAATGAAGGTGGAGCCCTCAATGGCCAGCTCACTTCCAAAATACCCCACCTCTTAATACTGTTAAGACAGAAATTAGATATCAATGTAAGTTTTGGAGGGAACAGATACTCAATCCATAACACTGAACAAGTGGTTAAAGGAATATAACTATGGTTCAACAGGCATGTAGTTAGCATTCTAATGTGATTGGCTCTATTGCAGGATGCAGTTGTACATAGATGAATCAGAAGTGGTTTGGGTCTACATAAAACACAACAGAGAAAGGGATGTAGTTACTTCTGCACCCAAAATATAATGTGACCTTGGAAGACCAGACATGGCATGTGGTCTTGAGTTTCCCATGGGCTAGTTGTTTAAAGACAGGACAAGGACATATGGAACTAGCTAGGTCATAATTCAAGATAATTGGTTCTTCAGTGCCAGAGTGATAGTAGCAGATAGCAGGTGCTGTAGTAAGAGGGGAGCTGAGATACCTGTTACAGAAGGTCTCAGGATACTGACACTGAAAGGCATACATTTATTCATTTATCATTTATCTAAATTCTACTGTGCACTACTTTGTGCCAGGCAGTGTTCCAGAAATTAGGGTTATAAGAGTGAATAAGGCATATAAAATTTCCTGCTTTGGAGAGTTAAGTTGGGAGTGTGTGAATGTTTGGGGCAAGGTGAAGAGAACATGTGGTGCATGCATAGACATATACATGAACAGACACATGTGCTACTGACAAGAAAAAACAGGGCAATGAGTGGGAATAATGTTGGGAAAGGCTGCTGAATGGAGATAAAATCTGACCTGAATGGAGACAGGGAGTCGACTATGTGAAGATTTGGGGGAAGATGTTTCAGGTGGGAGAATCAGCTACTGCAAATGTCCCCAAACAGAACAAATCTTGTTATGTTTTGGGTAAAAATGATGGGTAACTTTCAGGACATGATGTGGTTTCCATTTCTATGGAACTGACACAGACAATTAACAGGTGTCTCATGCTGTGTGTAACTAGAGGACAACTGTGGCCTTTTCCAAGCTCCTTTGGGAAACCTGAGATTCCTTGGTAGTCACATTACTCTGTGACGTTGAACTTATAACATTGGAATTCAATTTACAAGATTCTGTGAGGCTGCGTTGGGTAGGCATACTCTCTTACATTCCCCATTCCTCAAGTTGCAGCTTGATCCATGCCAGTCTTTAGAATAATATAGAGGAAACTGCAAACTCAAATAGGAAACTTCAACTCTATCATTTTAGTTTTCCCTTTCATAGTTCTCCTTTTGCTCAGGCTCTGTTCTGACAAGCCAAGGCTCTGTGGCAATTTAGCTGAAAAGTAAACTTAAGCAAATAAATATGATTCTAGGGATCCAGACTACCAGGATAACTCTATTAGAGAAGTTGTTTAGACAAAACCTATTTTCTCATTCCCAAAACTGACAAAACTGTAGGAAAATCACTCATGTTTGAAAGCAAGGTATAATAAAGTGCTATATTGTACGTCTGGCTTCATCAGAGAGAAAATCAACCAACCAACCAACCAACCGACCATAAATGACAATGTATTGCTTGAAAATGAGAGGTCAGAGGTTTATTTAAAAATGAGAAAAAAATACACTGGTGGTTTGATTTTAAAGGCAATAATAAATGTGAAATAACTTTATGAACAGTATGCCATGATTCTTGACTTTGTGATTGAGTTAATGTATCAAGAAACAATAGTCATGGAGGAAAAATAGCACATTGCTATCTCAATGGAAGAAATGAGAAGAGCCTACCTGTTTGATCTACATGTTAATCTCCAATAAAGGACTAATTGAGACATTAATGTTCTTGTTAGCTTGGTTTGAAAACAAAGTAAGTTATAAAAATAGTCATCAGAAATTTTCTTGGCAAATCTGGAGCTAATAAACAGTGGATAGAGTTGATGATTTGCTGAGATTTAATAAAAACTGTATTCAGGGTGACCATATGTTCCCCAGTGCTCAAGATAGTCCTACTTCACACCTGTTGCCCTAACATGATTTACAGCAGCTCCATTTCTCTTTCAAAAGTGTTCCCTAGCTACAGTGGGTCCTGAAATTAACCTTTCTCCCCAGGATGAAATCGGTCTAGCAACTGTCTTCCACTCTCCAATTTCAATATCTGCTTCATTCATTCATTCACAAATATTTCGGAAAATTACAATACAAGATATTTTTCTCATCACAGAATTTTTTTAAAAAAGAATTATATCCCTTAAGGGGCTCATAAGAAACAGTGCAAGATAGACATAAATTGCTTTTCTCACTTCAATGCAATATGCATTAATGGGAATGCACCATGTGTTTTAAGCACTGACTAGTTATGAAGGGGATGGAGAAGTAAGCAAGACAAGGTATATACCTTTAAGGAGTCATTTTGGTTGATCTGCTTATCTCCATCTACTAATCTGATGATAAAAGTCTCCAATGGCTTCCCATTTCATTTAGTATAATTTGAGCTCCTTATCATGACCTCAGAAGCCTGATCTGGCCCCTGTCTACCTCTGAGACCTTATTTCACATTACTTTTTTGGTTCACTAAGCTCCAGGCAGGCAGGTCTTCTTTCTGCTCCTGGCATGGTCTGAGCTTGTCCCTGCTTCAGGGCCTTTGAACTTACCATTTCCTTTATATACAACCCCCTTCAGCCAGGCATCCTGTGGCTGTCTTCTTCTCTTCATTTGTGTCTAGGTTTAAAAGTGACCTCTTCTGGGAGACTTTCCCCAGTCACATTATCCAAATTAGCCTTTCCTCTCTCTGCCTCGTTTTACTTTGGCTTATTTTCTTAGCTGTTATCAATCTCTAAAAGTAATAATTAAGTATGGTTTGTTTTTTGGGCTCTCTTCTCATGATAAAATGTAAGAAGGCTCCTGCCTATCTTGGACACCCCAAAACCTCTGTATGTTGAGCAGCGGCTAGCACACAGTAGGTGATTAATATTTTTGAATAAATGAATAAATAAACTTTGATTTATAGGTTTGCATTTATTTCTCACAATTCACTATGTATTCTTGAAAACCTTTCCTCACCCTTTTACTTTTTTCCTTTCATATGATTCTTTTTACACTTTGAGTCCTCAATTCTGTTATTCTCAGTCCAATCTCTTGACAAAGGAGTTATCTTAAATATCCTGCATCAACACACTAATGTTGACTGTTGAAACTCACACAGGCACAGAATAAATCTGGTTGTTGTCTGCCATGCCTCTCTCTCTAATAAACCCAAACTTGAGGATATTTTCAGTTATTTCTCTTACCTCCTTTCATATCAAGGGTAACTCATACCAATCCATTTCAGTCTGAAGGGGCCATTGAGAAATCTTTGGTCTGAGCTGGTTAGATTAAAAGATGACATTCTTATCTTAGTATAGCGTAGAAAGAAGATGAAATGTGAGTATATAGTTCTGTAATGGTGATGGTTTATCTGTTCCTTTGGAAGCAGGCCTGTTGACACAGGTTGAGACATGACTTGTTTGTCCTCAGTTCAAAGTAAATTGGTCAGTGAGGGGATCAAGTTTGCAAATTCCAGCTAAGGACAATGGTCAGCCAGGACAACTTATTTGAAGTGTGCATAGGCTTTGTTATACCTCTACAGGGACTAACCTTATATTTCCTGTAAAATAAAAAATTAAACTCCTTAAAGAAATGCTGTGGATCTGACAAGGGATAAAATGATTCAAATGTGATAACAAATATAGGTGATGACTTGAATGATAGCGATGTGCTTTTGACAATCCCGTGAGGTAGGCAATGTGGGATGAACCTATTTCTGAGAGGAGTTTAAAGAGTGAAGGCCACAGGGCTAGAAAATGGCAAAGCAAGAGTTTGCCCCGATCTTTTGAGGGCAGTCCTTTACAATTTCTATGACATTATACTTTCTCCCTCTTCCTTCCTTACAGTGTATTTAACATATATATATATATATCTTTATTTTTAGTTACTTTTTTATTGGATGGGACCAATGCAGCAATTTTTACTTTGTGTCTCATTTTATTCCTGATTTACACAGAATCTGGTAGCAGCCAATCACATTTAAAATAAACACAAGGAGTGCCAGTTGTGTCTTCAAAGTAGCAGATACCAACATGGAATGATACAGGCAAGAAATTTTATTGAGTGAAATACCTGTGAAGAATAAGGACTGGAAGGAGGAAGGGTAGGTAGAGAGCAGGAACGGACATGTTTGACAGAAGTGAGAGGAGAGATGGAGGGAAAGACTGAGTAGGCAGAGCCTCAGATCATGCACAGTGGTGAGAAAGGTTCTGCCAGGTCAGGGGGTAGTCCCTGAAGTCTTTCAAGGGTTTGAACCCTTTCAAGGGTTGGCAAACTATTTGGCTCATGGGACAAATCTGGCCTACCACCTGATTTTGTCATTATTGTTGAGATGCAGTCATGCCCATTCATTTACATACTACATACAGCTGCTTTCATGCTTAACTGGCAGAGTTGAAGTGTTGCAACAGAGAGCACATGGATGGAAAAATGTAAATATTAGTTATCTGGATTTTTATAGAAAAGTTTCCAACCTTTGCTTTAGAGTAATCTCATTTGGACAGGAATGGCCCACTGTAGTACCCCCACCATGTTCAGTTATCGGCTGAGAATAGCCCCAGGAGAATGTGGTTATGGGGCAAATGATGCTTCCTGGTAGACTGAAAAATGTGGCAGTTGGAACCTCTTCATAAGCTATATTCCTCATGGCAGGTTCTCTGAAAGGGAGATTTGAGTGAAACACACAGATTATGTGTGGCTCTTTATTGAAAAAGTTTGCTAACCCCTCTCCAGATAGGAGTTATTATTCATTCCACAAGGGAGATGGTCATTTGTTACAAGTGAGCAAATTCATAGTCTGTTTTATAAAGCAATTTCTTATATAACTGCCAAGCAAGAATTATTTTCCTCGGATTTGACTTTGTCAACTCTGCCTTAGGTAAAGGTATGTTGCTGAGGGAGGCACAGGGTGGTGCCAGAAAGAACACTGAATGGCTGCAAGACCTGGGAACTCGTCCAGTACCGGCTGCTAGTTAGTTATCTTTGTGGTCACCATGTGTTACATCACCTCTCTGGACTTCAAGAGTCCTGCTGGTCAAACATGAGGCTTAGACTAGAAGACTGTTAATTCCTTCTATCTGCAACAAGAGTATCATACAGGACAGCACTAATCAAAGGTGTGGGCCTGAGCCAGCAGCTGGGGATTTAGTGGACTAAGTAGGAGAAAAATGATCCAGTGTAGATCAGAGATTTTCTCTAGCTGGTGTGCAAAAAATTGCAGCAAGGAGAGACTTCTTCCAGTAACCCGAACTGTTCCCTTTTAAATACAAAATAAACATGCCTATTTATACTGATGTTCGGTGACACAGTCACATGGTCTATCAAGTGGAGGCAACCAATAAAGTAGACAATGGTGGTACAGTTCCAAGGAGCCCGTATGGTGCTTACAGGAGGGCCCTTGTGCTGGGGCATATAAGAGAGGTTTTTCTTCCTGTTTACAAGATCTACTCTGTCTTGTTGGAGGGGAAAATGAAATCAGCTTATTGTGTGTGTGTGTGTGTGTCTGTGGGCAGATTAGGAGGGAGGAGCTAAACACCTAGGCAGCGCTCAGGAAATATCCCTGTCTCTATGAAAGCTGGACACTGAAGGTTTTATTTATTTATTTTATTTTATTTTATTTTATTGTTTTGAGACAGTTTTGTTGTTGTTACCCTAACTGGAGTGCAATGGCACGATCTCGGCTCACTGCAACCTCCGCCTTCTGGGTTCAAGCAATTCTCCTGCCTCAGCCTCCCGAGTAGCTGGGACTACAGGCGCGCACCACCATGCCCAGCTAATTTTTGTATTTTTAGTAGAGACGGGGTTTCACCATGTTGACCAGGGCGGTCTCGATCTCTTGACCTCGTGTTCCACCCACCTCGAACTCCCAAAGTGCTGGGATTATAGGCGTGAGCCACCATGCCCGGCCTTGAAGGTTTTATATATGCATAATATAGATTGTACTCCTTTGAACTTCTAGTATAGCTTTATGGTAATAAGATTAGTGTCAAATCCTAGATATCCCCAGGAGGGAGGGGAGGGGTTCATGGGAAAGGACAAGAGTCTTTCCACTAATATTCCATGTAGTTGCTGGACCTAGCAAACAAGAACATGGAATGCATATATAGGTTAGAATTTCAGATAGATAATGAATAATTTTTTAGTATAAATATGTCCCATGCAATATTTGTATTTTATTTGGCAACCCTAATTAAATGAGAGTGATTTCCTCAAGAAGTTAATGAACAGAGTAGATTTTGGTGCGACATAAGAGTTAAAAGAAACAGTGGACTCCAGAACAGGGGTACCATGTCATTAAAATATAATTGCTTTTAATTTTGGTGATTATAGTATGGTCATTTAAATACCTGTCTTTGCCACTGTTTTTATGTTCCAGCAGCCAAATAGGGGATATATTTTTAAAAGTAAGAAATAAAGCTTTAACCTTACCCTTAATATTATCAGTGTTTGTTTGCAGAACCTGTTAGAACTTCAAGTTTAGCTGTAATTACAGAACTGACCTAGATCATATCAGACATTGAGATAATTGAGTTTTTCAAGTCATAGTGAGAGGGAGATGGAAAGCTATATTGTGGCTGAGCTAAAAATCTGTTCTATCGTTTTATGGTGAAATAAGCTATGCTGTAAATATAAACACCTATTTTTGACATTTTCTCAATCCTATTGAACTCATAACATGTGAAACTTTTTAGTTAGTTCAAAGCAATGATGAAGAATGTTACCTCTAGACTGTCCTTTAGCTAGCAAATAGAGAAAATATTGTCACTTAGAGGAGCTTGGGGTACTGGAATGTTCTCCTCTACTGTCAAAGAAGACCACTGTGAAAAAATTTTCCAGAAAACTTTCCATCATGAGCATATTATAAACTCTCTTTTCCAACACCGGTTTCTTTTATTGTTCATTGTAAGTGTGCTTACGCCAGCATAGTTTTGACAGGCCTCAAAATATTTGCCACTATAATCGTAGGAGTCCTCTTTCAATAAAATAAAATTTGATTTTGATTTACATTAAGTAGTGGAGTTGCTAGACTTAAAAAATAATTGTGAACACATCAAAAATAGACTCAGTTTAACTGAGTTTCATCGCTCAAGTTGCACAGATATTAACTAGAAAGTTAGTCTTCACAAGGTTAGAAGCTGCCACAGAGTTCCCAAACACTGTGATATCTTTTGAGTTATTTAGCTCTTTTTCCCCACAGTTTCTCCTTTTTATGCAATAATTCCTTTTTCCAGGTACACTTTTCATTTTCTAATTCCCCATCCTTTTAGTGGCATACCATTAACCTCATAATTGATCCATATTGTTCTTAACATGTGAAAATCTAATTTATCATATGTTGCTTTAAAAAATTCATATTCTCAGTTCATCCTACCTCTCCCCAACTTAAAATCTTCCTGGCGTTCTTAGATTATGTTGAGGACATGTCTGTTTTGTTGTGTTATTCTGCTGTGTTCCTGTCTGTTACGTGGTGTGTTTCAGTTATCATTGTTGCATAGCAAACTACCCTAAAACTGGTGGCATAAAACTTTACTCGTGTGTGTGTGTGTGTGTGTGTGTGTACCCTGACTGACTCTGTGGATTAGGAATTCATAAAGTAGTAGAGATGAACTTATCTCTTAGATGTCTGAGACTTAGCGTGGGAAAGCTCAGACAACTGAGGGTGGCTTTTCCCAGCAGCCCCATCAACTCCAAGCACATGGCTCATATTTGTGAAATAGCACTGGTGCAACTGTATTGGCTATTGAATGCTAGTGTGCACGCTGACTGATTCTGTGGATTAGGAATTCATAGAGAAAGCAGTGGAGATGAATTTATCTCTTAGATGTCTGAAACTTAGCGTGGGAAAGCTCAGACAACTGTGGGTGGCTTAAGCCAGCAGCCCCATCAACTCCAAGCACATGACTCCTATTTGTGTAATGGCACTGATGCAACTGTATTGGCTATTGAATGCTAGTGCCAGCTGGCACCCAAACTATTAAGTATTTTAATCTTCACCTGTAAATACCACTCTTCAAACTCTTGTCACATATCCCTCTGCTGGGAACCCACTCACCTTGGTCACTTGATGAAGCCCTTCTGTGTCCTTCAAGACTCAGCTCGAACTCCTTCCTCAGGGTTACCATACTATGCTTGTTCCGTCTGTTACAGCACTGGCTGGACACGTTACATTGCAACTATTTATTTTTTGGTTTTCCTGCTCATGTTTTGAACTCCTTTAGTTGAGCTCCTTTTTTCTTGGTCATCTCTGCACTGTGTGCCTATCATATAGCAGTCTTCAAGGGATGATTGGGTTTTGAACATCCAGTCAACTTCTCAATTATTTTTCTGCTCTTTGAAAATTAAATGTGTTTCTTGATAAATAAAACTGAGTTCAGTTTTTCCTCTAATATCTGTGAACATTATAACATCTTTCTACATCAGAGAACTGATCATGAACTTATTTTTCTTATTCTATTGCATACAGTATTTAAAAATCCCTCCCCCTTAAACAATACAAACTATAATCTCCATGAGGGCAAGTGTCCTTTTCCAAGAGTTTAGCATAGAGTGCAGAACTGTGCTCAATAAGTATTTATTAAATGTCTATCCAGGCTAAATAACATTAAATATGCTGAGGGGCTCTGTTAAGGAAAAAAACTTCTCTGCCCGGGTCCACAAGGGGCGTGGTTTCAAAGGCAGGAGTTTAACAGCACCACACCTCCATTCACGCCCCCATCCAGGAACGTAAACTTCTTTGTCTAGGTTTCCCGGGCAGGCTAGGTCGAGAAATCCAGGTGGGTTTCTTTGTCCAGAGAGCTCCCTGAAAGCTCTGAGAGAAGGCAGCTCTGTTGTGGACCAAGCAGCCAATCGGGTATTAGAGTCAAAAATCCATCATTCCAGAGGAAGTTTGAAAGAACACCTCTCATTGGAGAACATGAATGAGGACGGAATAATGCCAGGGTTAAAACTCTGCTCCTTATCTATATGAATATCCCCTCCAGATTCCCCTCCTACAACAGCGTGGGAGCTATCTCTCCCCGCCTCCCCCTCCCCCAGTAAATTGCTCTCTGCAAAATTCTTTTGGTCCACAATATTTATTCCAATGGCAAACTCATGGCCCCTCCAGAGGCCAAGTACCTTGACACATTGGGGAACTGGGAGAATCTTCCGGACACCCCTGCTATGTTTTCCTCCTCACCCCACCCAACCCCGCCCCTTACAATGCTACAGTTAATATTTAGAGCAAGGCATATAGGCAAAGTGTTTTGTTTGCATACTCTAACTTAATATCTTTAGTAACATAATAGATACCTCCTATTAGTTTCTCTTAGTAACATAATAGATACCTCCTAGTATTTTCTATATTATTTTGTTATTTCAAATTGAAGCTTAGAGAGGTTAAGTAGGTTACCAACATCAGATGGCCAATGAGCAGTAGAGCCAGAATTTGAATCCAGATTACCCAGTGTCAGGAGCTGACATCTTATCCATCACATTTCAATACCACCTGAAGGAAAGAAATGTCAAAAAAATCTTGAAATCACTCTGGATTGTGGCCTTCTTAGTACCATTTATGCCATCTATCTCTGCTTATTTACCCTGACTTCTAAGTATTTTATCTGCAAGAATAAATTTGGTTTGTTCAAGAAGTAACAAGAAGACTAGTGTGGTTAGAGCATTGGGAAAAAAGAGAGATGAGTAGAAGATGGGGTTGGAGAGAAAAGTGGGGGCTAGAGCACACAGGGCTTTGGAGAAGTTTGGGTTTTATGTAAATGAAATTGAAGCCATTGGAGGGGTTTTGATTTGATCTAATTTAAATTGAAACACTTTGGCTGCTGTTGTAGATAACACACTGAGGGGTTGTGGTGGAAGCAAGTGAGGCTTTTGCAGAAGTTTGAACTGCAATTTTCAACAACTGCAAAAGAAGGAATTTAGACTTGTGTGGCCACAGCGGGCATGATGAAAAGTAGATGAATTTGGAGGTAGGGGTCCTTAATAAATATTTATTGAATTAATGAATACATAATAAGCACAAAACAATTAACACAGTTCCTGGTCCATAGCAAGTACCCAGCAAGTGGTGGTTACTCTTACTATCATCATCATTGTCTCTTCCACCTCCTGAGAGGTGAAATTACAGTATTACCACTCATAAATCATCAGCTTCCTACTCTTCACATTATTCTTCATCCCTTCAGCTCTTCTGTCTTACCCTACAGAGGCTACTTTCTTAAAGTGATCCCCAAGCTGTTGAATTCAGTGTAATTTTCTAATTTTTCATTCCCTGTTGCCTGTCTGCCCTTTTTGACTTCCTACTCCTTGCAATGCCTTGACACCTCAGATGATATACTCTCCTAATTCTTGAATATCTCTTGGGGCTCCTTCTCTGTGGCTTCTTTTTCTCTTCTTGCCCTCTCAGTATAGAGGTTTCTGAAGAATCTGATCCTGAGATCCTCACTCTAATAGGTCAGGTCCAGAAGACCAAATCCTCATCTTATAACTGTATTTCTAGCTTAGCTCTTCATTTCTGACTTGTATCTTTTTCGGCTGGAAACTAGAAGAGAGGGGAACTTTACCTGTGCCCCTGAGTCCTTCAGTTTCCTACATAAGATTATAAAATATATATAATTGGAAATCTTGGGTGGCACACAAAATGTAATTTATCAGGATTGAGATTTTTAGAGAAAACTAATTTTCTATTGAGGAAATTAGGAAGAGGTTTGAATTTGGCTTAAAATATCCATTTCTAAAATTAATCTTACATGTGCTCTTTTTCTTACTAGCCTATATGATATTTATTTTTACTTCTTGAATAATTCATGTACCACTGACCAGCACAATAAAATATTTCACTATAAGCATACATCTACATTTCTTAACTCAGCTCTCAATTCTAATTACTACACTCAATTTCTGTTTCTCTATAGAAAGAGAAATCCTACGTAGAACTGAACACAAGATAATGAACTCCATTAAATAGGGATGACTGAGTAGTGCTTACTGAGAAGATTTAAGTATAAATCAAATTTTCTTTCCTGAGTTTAAAGTTTCATAAATGATTAAACAGGCAAAAGTTTACTACAGAGTAGATAGCCTTTGGGGTGGGATAATACCCTGCTGTCTTTTCTTCTTCCCCTTTTCATAGTTCTTTGTGTTCAGGAGCTCTCTGGGATGCAGAAAGGAGAGAAAGACTCTTACCTCCTGCTTGATCCTGACATCTATCTGCTTTTTCAAACTGTTTTTCTTTATCTAGGATGAGTTTAGGAAAGGGAGAAAAAGAACTGACTGGGTGGCTTCTCCATTCTCCAGTATCCTAGCACATGTTTTTCCAGTACAATGGGAGAAAAAATTCTGCTGTGTTTAAGAAATCAGGAGATTCTCAGAGTATTTCTAGAGCCTCATAGGAGACATATAATGCTGAACTGTGCTAGGAAGAAGCAGGGAGAGGGGAAGCTGTTTGCAGAGCTTACTCTTCAGATTTCTACTTTGAGCATGAGTTGCAGGGCTCAGGCTATTAGCCTTGCAGTAGAAGAGGAGGCCGGGCAGCTCTTGGATTTCTGTCAGTGTTCAGGCTTCACGAAGTAGAAGCCTGAACAGGAGCATCCCACATAGACCTGAACACACGTGAGGGACACTTAATAATGGCCGAGTAAATGAGAAAATGGCAAGGAAAACTCTTTTTGCTTTGATTTTGAGAAACATCAAGGAAGTCAAAGCTTACCAGTCCTGACTTGATTTGCATTACAGTCAATAACCTGGAAGTTGAGGAATTAAAAGAAACAAGACTGCTCTATTTCCTTCCAACTCACTGCCCTTTGTTACTGGATTTTCAGAATGTTCTCTTGTAAAAATTCCAAGCACACAAAATTCCTTATACTCGATCTTTTTATGAGAACAAGGAACTTTTTAATGTTGTCTGTTTATTTTCATCCTGATTTCCTATTCCTATTCTAGCCAATGTTCCATATGCAACCAAATTCATGTTTGGTGTGATTCCTTTGCTTTTAGATTTTGTAAAATGTGTGTTATATCTTGTGTGCATTAATTTTTAATCTGCATTGTACTGTGACACAGATATTTTTCTTCCTATGAATATTGTTTATTTCTCCCCCTCTGTGCACTGTGATCTACTGTATCGTTGAGTGAAATCCAATCAAATAGTTTTCAATTACCGCACAGCCTACTATGAGGTGCATCCATTTTATTGGATCTATTTACTCCTCAGTGTTGGACACTTGGATTGCCTTAGATCCTGCAACAAAAGTGGCATTGTGGCAAACATCCTGGTAGTTGTCCCCTTACAGATGTATATGATAATTTTGGGGTGGCATATATATCCAGGAGTAGAATTAATAGGGTATAAGGGCAAAATTATATAGCTTTAATTAACTGTAGCCAATTCCTCACCAGAATGGCTTTCTAGTCTACCTTCCCCCAAGCAGTGATAAAGTCTCCTACATTCCTGTATTTCTGCTAGCACGGCAATGCACAACTCTCTACTTTTTGCTTGTCCTATGGGAATAAAGTAATCTTTCATTATTACTTTAATTCACGTGTTTTTACTAATGCTTCTCTTTAGATATTGACTTTTCACAATGCATCTTCTGTAAATTAACTGTTTTCTTTGCCTGTTCTCGATTGGGATTTCTGTCTTTTTCATGTTGATTGCTGGAGTCTCCTGTCAGTTTTAGATATTGCAAATATCTTTTCCAAATTTGTCATGACTCTGTTAACTTTGACCATAACATTTTTTATTGAGCAAAAATCTTTAATTTTTATAAAATTAAATTCATTTTTTGCCTTATATTTTATATCTATGGGGTAAAGAGCTTTATTAAAAAGTCATATTTTTGTGACAATAATATGAGATGGAAAAATGTTTTTTGATAGTTTTATGTCAAACAATAAGCATCATTTCTACAGAGGTGGACAGGAATCTCTTCTAATGGCTTTAGGCTTCTCCATTACTATGAGTAGCTCCGCAGGCTTCTCTAGACCCAAGTGGAGAATGGGGTTTGTTTGTGGCATGCATGCTAAAGAGCTTTTTCACCTAAGGAGAGAAGGCCTTTTGAAGAAACAGTCTTATTCCCAGGGAGCTCTAGCTGTTTAGCTCACAATTCCCTGGCAAAGAAGCTTAGACCTGCCCAGGGCTGAAGGATTTAAATGCCATCATGTCCTTCATTCAGCCTCCACTGAGTGACTTAATTTTTTCTATCAAGTATTGTTGAAGACAGATAATGAAAGAAATACTGTACTGTGAAAGTTTCCATAGTGTTTATGTTTATTAAGTTTTTATTTTCCTTTTTGAGCAATTATTCCAGTTAGCAAGAAAAAAATGTAGATTTGTTTCCAAAGGAAGTAGAGGGTATACATGTTCAAATTTTAATCACAATTACAATAAGTGATGTTGTTAAGGTGACATTGTAGACTGGCTCATATCCCTCTAAATCATGTCCATTAGAAACCTCAGAATGTGATTTATTTAGAAATAGGGCCTTTGCAGGTATAATTAGTTAAGAATCTGGAGGCGAAATCACCCTGGATTTAAGGTGGGCCCTTAGTCCAATGACTCGTATCCTTTTAAGAAAAGAAAAGGACACAAAGACACACATAGGGAAGAAGGTCATGTGCAGATGGAGGTAGAGATTGGAGTTATGCTGCCACAAGTCAAGGGATGCCAGTGCACTAGAAGCTGGAAGAGAAAAGGAGAGATTCTTCCCTAGAGCCTCAGAGGGAGGATGGCCCTGCTGATACCTTGATTTTGGACTTCTGTCCTCAGGAAATGTGGGATAATAAAGCCAGCCAATTTGTGGTAATTTGTTACCAGAACGTGAGCAAACAAATACAGGTGGAATGACATGGCATACTTTTTGAGTTGCAGATGCCTGGTGGTTCCTGGTACCCTGAGAATCAGGACCATAATGAAGAAGTTCTAAAGAATCCTGGTGGCCAGGCGTGGTGGCTAACGCCTATAATCCCAGCACTTTGGGAGGCTGAGGCGGGTGGATCACTAGGTCAAGAGATTGGGACCATCCTGGTCAACATGGTGAAACCCCATCTCTACTAAAAATACAAAAAACTTAGCTGGGCATGGTGGTGCAGCCTGTAGTCCCAGCTACTCGGGAGGCTGAGGTAGGAGAATTGCTTGAACCCAGGAGGTGGAGGCTGCAGTGAGCCGAGATAGCGCCATTGCACTCCAGCCTGGGTAATAAGAGCGAAACTCCGTCTCAAAAAAAAAATTTGGAAAAAAAAAAAAATCCTGGGAACCCACTTGCTAAGAAAGCTATTGTTATAACAGTTATTGCCAATCAAGTTGCCTGGTTTTCATGTAAAGAGCTGACACTCAAAGTCAGCCAAAGGTAATGGTCTAATTGTCCACCCTATGAATCTGAGTCTTCGGTCACAATTTTACTTAAGCTTCACCCCACACTCAAGATTTCCATCTGGCAGGTAACCCTCAATCTCTTTTCTTCAGATAAACCCTTCCTTTTCTGAAAGCATTTACATGGGTCAACTCACTGCCAGGTCCTTAAAGAGGTAGACATGTGCAGAGGAAGAACCAGGAGAATTACTCTGATATGATCCTTGGGGATAGAGTTTACACAATAGAAGCCTTATGGACACCATCAATGTATATAGTAATTATTTACTGAGAGGCTGGTACATGTCAGGTACTAGAGAGGTGCTGGAGAGGGCAGACCTCTGACCTGAGCATCTTCTCAGGTGTGCTCCCGGGGTTGTTTCTGGTCCATGGGACCCATGGGAGTGATTGCTAAGCATTTCTGAACTTGCGGGTTCTCTATGTGAGGAGCCTCCCTGTACAAAGTAATCTCCTGGGCTTTGGATGGCAGCCTGATGCTTCCTTTCTGTGACCCTGACTAAACATGTTTGGCTCTAATTTTTCGATTACCATCTTTGGCTTCCTGAGGGGAGTGGCTGATCAGTCAGTCTCCTAGGCATTCAGTTTTCTTTTATTTTTTTGTCTTTTTATTTTTAAATTTTATATTTTATATATATGTATTTAATTTTTATTTATTTTATTTTTTCATAAGGTATTAGGGTACAGGTGGTATTTGGTTATGTAAGCTCTTTAGTGGTGATTTGTGACATTTTGGTGCACCCATCGCCTGAGTTGTATACACTGCACCATATTTGTAGTCTTTTATCCCTCACCTCACCTGCCGCCCACTCTTCCCCACAAGTCCCCAAAGGCCGTTGTGTCATTCTTATTCCTTTGTATCCTCATAGCTTAGCACCCACATATCAGTGAGAACATATAATGTTTGGTTTTCCATTCCTGAGTTACTTAACTTAGAATAATAGTTTCCAATTTCATCCAGGTCACAGCAAATGCTGTTCATTCCTTCCTTTTTATGGCTGAGTAGTTTTCCATCATATATGTGTCTGATCTGCCTGCTAGCGGTAGTATTCCATCATATATATCTCATTCATTATATATATATATGTATGTATATACCACAGTTTCTTTATTCACTCATTGATTGATTAATGGGCACTTGGGTTGGTTCCACAATTTTGCAAATGTGAATTGTGCTGTTATGAACATGTTTGTGCAAGTATCTTTTTCAAATAATAACTGCTTTTCCTCTGGGTAGATGCCCAGTAATGGGACTGCCGGATCACGTGGTAGTTTTGCTTTTAGCTCTTTAACAATCTCCACACTGTTTTCCATAGTGGCTGTACTAGTTTACATTCCCCCCAGCAGTATAAATGTGTTCCCTTTTCACTGCATCCACGCCAACATCTACTGTTTTTTGATTTTTTGATTATGGCCATTCTTGCAGGAGTAAGGTGGCATCACATTGTGGTTTTGATTTGCATTTCCGTGATCATTGTGATGTTAAGCATTTTTTTCATGTTTGTTGGCTATTTGTACATGTTCTTTTGAGAACTGTCTACTCATGTCCTTAGCCCACTTTTGATGGGATTATTTGTTTTTTTTCTTACTAATTTGTTTGAGTTCATTGTAGATTCTGGATATTAGTCCTTTGTCAGATGTCCAGATTTTGAAGATTTTCTCCCATTATGTAAGTTGTCTGTTCACTGTACTGACTGTTCCTTTTGCCATGCAAAGGCTTGTTAGTTTAATTTGGTTCCAGCTGTTTATCTTTGTTTTTATTGCATTTGCTTTTGGGTTTTTGGTTATGAAATCCTTGCCTATGCCAATGTCTAGAAGGGGTTTTTCAATGTTATCTTCTAGAATTTTTATAGTTTCAGGTGTTAGGTTTTTTTTTTTTTTTTAATTTTGCTTTAAGTTCTGGGATATATGTGTAGAACCTGCAGGTTTGTTATATAGACATACATGGAGGTATACAGTTTTCTATTGCTTATGTCACCATCTTAGGTGCAGGGAGTGCACAGAGATCTAAGAGGCAGTTGAGTCTTACTGATTTCCTGTCGAATTTTGAGGCCTGTTACTATAGCTCCTCTGATATCCCCTCTGTGATATCTGGATTTTCCTACTCTTGGAATCTGAACAGAATTTCTCAAGACTCTATCAAATGACTATATACTTTAGTGGTGCTTCTCAGTTACCACTCTCAAGGGTATTCCTAATTCTCTGGCAAAGAGACAGGTACCAGAAAAATATTGCTGTTACTGAGAGATGTGTGTGCCTAGAAGTAGAAACTACAGCATTCTGGCTGGCAAAGCAGATATGACCATTCAATACATAAAAGGAATGTAGAGAGATGGAGTTGTTGCATATGGTCTAGGAGAGGAAATTTATAGAAGGGAGCAATGAACATTGAAGGAGATTGTTTTATTACTGAAAGAAAAGCCTCAACTGAGAAATTCTAGGTGGCACTGGACTGACTTGGATTCCTCCAGGATTGAGTGAGCCCAAATTGATGGCTATTACAGGAATGCTCAGGCATGCATCCTGTATCTCCCTCAAGGAGGCCATTCAGAATCATGGTCCATCTGTGGAGAGTAGGGCTTAGATCCAGCCATGGGTTGATCCACCGTTAGGTCCGTAAAGAAGCAGAGGGAGGAGGAGTTGATTGATCTGTGTTCTGAGGGGTAGCAGAACTCACCCTCAGAGCCCTCAGACCTATATGATGGCAGTGGTGCCCAGAGGTAAACTTTGCCTGGTAACTGCATCTGTAGCAATCTGTGATTTCAGGATCAATTTACTCGATCAACTGAGATCACCAAACTCCTCAGATGGGCATTTAAAGCCGTCTACAATTTGGCACTGCTCTTTCTTTTCACACTTAGTTCTCAGGATATGCCTCTATATACCCTGAGAACTAAGTGATTCAGTAACAATCATCCACTCAGCATTTTCCAAATGTGGCCTTCAGTCAAAGGATGCTAAGCCATTGCTCAACCTGTCTTCTTTACTTACAATGCCTTCTCATACTATGACTGCCAAAGTCCAACACATTCTTCAGATCTCAGCGGAAATCACTCTCCTTCCCCACAGATTCTTCCAGTAGAATTTAATGGTCCCCTTTGCAAATTTGCAAAATCTTTTGAATATCTGTTATATAATGTATCATATTTTATCCTAGTGAATTTATTTTATATATATATGTATGTATGTACCTGTTTTCTTATCCAATTTGGAAGTCTCATTAAAAAAATAAAAACAGTATAACCCTATTATGCTTCAGATAGTACCTTGCATATAGAGGCACTCAATAAAGCTTGTTGCATTCAACTCTGAAGTTGAGGCAAATCATAAATGTGATTGGATGTCAAATATAGAAGATTTAATGGCTTTTCAACATTTAAAATACCATCTGATCTTTTTTGGCATCTGGCCTAACTTTCCATAAGTCTTTATTTCTTTTTCTTGGTTCTATTCTGCTTTCTTACCAAAACTCTAGACCGTTAACCCTTCCTCAGTGTCTGGGAAGGCATGAAACATACCCTGCCTTGGATCCTCGTGGGGCTGCTGTGCTAGCAGCTGCCTGGCTCTCCTCACCAGCCCAGGAGGGGCACACTCGCCCTCCCCAGAGTGGCTCCTGGGAAGCCTGTGCATTCTCCTGCCTTTTAGTGCTATTAGGCTTTTTTTTTGAGACGGAGTTTTGCTCTTGTTACCCAGGCTGGAGTGCAATGGCGTGATCTCGGCTCACCGCAACCTCCGCCTCCTGGGTTCAGGCAATTCTCCTGCCTCAGCCTCCTGAGTAGTTGGGATTACAGGCACGCGCCACCATGCCCAGCTAATTTTTTGTATTTTTAGTAGAGACAGGGTTTCACCTTGTTGACCAGGATGGTCTCGATCTCTTGACCTCGTGATCCACCCTCCTTGGCCTCCCAAAGTGCTGGGATTACAGGCTTGAGCCACCACGCCCAGCCCAGGCTTTTTCTTTTAAGATGATTCTTCTACATCTATTCTCCTAATCAATGTACTCTAGAACACAGGAGCCAAGGTAGTATAATAGTTTAAAGTGTGGACTTTGGAGTCCTGTTATCTGAGCTTGAATTCTAACTCTATTACCTACTAGTTATTATCTTGGGAAAGATGCTTAATATTATCACAGCAACTCACTTCCCTCCTCTTCCTTTCTTCATTCACCTGCCCTCCCCTTCCTTTCTTCATTCACCTGCCCTCCCCTTCCTTTCTTCATTCACCTGCCCTCCCCTTCCTTTCTTCATTCACTTGCCCTCCCCTTCCTTTCTTCATTCACCTGCCCTCCCCTTCCTTTCTTCATTCACCTGCCCTCCCCTTCCTTTCTTCATTCACCTGCCCTCCCCTTCCTTTCTTCATTCACCTGCCCTTCCCTTCCTTTCTTCATTTCTCTCTCTCTCTCTCTCTCTCTCTCTCTCTCTCTCTCTGTTTTTTTAACCAAAGATGGGTTTTCTCTATGTCGCCTAGGCTGGTCTCAAACTCTTGGCGTCATGATCCTCCTGCCTTGGCCTCCTGAAGTACTGGGATTATAGGCAGGAGTCACTGTGCCTAGCCAGTAACTTTTTCAGTGGTGAAATAGAAATAGTAACATATTAACTCATAGAACTCCTCTGAAGATTAAATGATATAGATGCATGCTGGGGGTAATCAGATACTTCAATAAAATAGTGGCGGTGACTTTCATTCTTTATCTCTATTCCTACATATGTTAGGAGTAATGTTTGCTACTCTTATTTGTATTATACTCTTTAAGTATAATTTACTTTATCCCTGGGCAATGTCCCCAATCAGAGATACTTAGAATATATTGGCAAGATAAAGGCAACCCCATCTTCTTCTGGGTAATCTCTATCTTCCATCATTCTTTTATCTTTTCTCAATATTGGTATTTTTTGAGGCCTCTTATTTATATTTTCATCTAGAAATGAGTGTCCTTGCTGTGGAGCCATTTTTCAATTTTGCACTAACTTTTATGGATATATGCATTTGTCTAGTATAAAAGAGCAGAGATATAAACTAGACATCAAGAACAACCCTGTTCCTGAAGCACACCAGAACAAACCAGCAAATCACAAACCTGTAGCAAACGTGGGTTAGTAAAAATAAGACTTCAGACTTCAATGTTCTTTGTATTTAAAAACTGTCACAAATGTTAAATTAGTAAGTCTCATAGCAGCTCTTTCAGATAAGCCCTTAGGTAAACGTTTTCTCTCACAGTTTTTGAATCTGAGTCGATACTGAAGACTAGCTGGCCTGCCTGTTTTCCGGCCCCTGAATTATGCAACTCATCTCCAAATGAGGCCCGAAGTGTTGCAGGAGGTAATCAATAGAAGGGCTTGATCGATGTTCAATAAAGGAAAAAAAGCCTAATGAACAAAATACTGGACTGGGAGCACAGCCAGGTCTGAATTCCAATCTTCTTTTGGCCTTGTAAGCAGAAGACTGACTTGGTAATTTCATTCCTGGAGTATATTCCTATAACTGCATCCTTCTCTCCACAGATCTTGCTCTGCTCTGAGCCTCTTACTCTAATTGGCAAATGGTCGAAGAGATCATGAGAAAATGACATGCAGCAGCAGCAGAAGCTATATGAGCCTGTTTTTCACCATTGTTTATCCCTGATACCAGAGCACGTTTGTGTGTGTGTGTGTACGTGCACATGCATGTGTGTGCATGTGTATCCATGTACATGCATACTAATGTGCATTCCTCTTCCTTGGTCTCTGTGCTTACTGACTCTGTCTCTGACTTCTAATACCCTGACATTCAGTCAGTCAGTGTCTGTTTGCTGAGTTCCACTCTCTGTGGGGAATTGTGCTGGTGACCAGGGACTCAGTCATGGATAATACAACAGAGGATCTTGCTCTCAATTCTTAAAGATCCATTAGATGAGGAAATTTGGCTTTGTTTCATTTTACTTTTTACTATTTTGTTAGGAACATTTTCAAGCATGCAATAAATGCGGGAAATAGACAAACCCCAATGTATAAGTATCTACTACCCAACTTCAAAAATTATCAATGAATGTCTGATCTTGTTTCACACTGGCCTTCATCTACTTGCTCATCCCTCACTACCTGTACATACACATGGTTGTGAAGCAACTTCCAGCCTTCATGCCATTGTGGCAGGACAGTTTGATTTCCTCTGACGGAGTCTGAAGAGAGGACTTCTTTTGCCAGTACTTCTCATTGGTGCCTTGGCAATGCTGCCTTCTCTTCTTCAAGTGTTAGATTTCAGACACTGCAAAGGACTGCTGAGAAGACTTCGGTGACACCAGTCCCCTAGAAGAGCTCACTTACTCCTACGCTTTTATTCCCAGAGAGCTCCACACTGCAAAGAATCATGGGAGCAGAAAGGCAATGGAACTGGATTTGGGTGTGGAGTAGAACAGGGCTAATGAGCCCTGGCCTGTTAGGCATCTGCCCAAGGACACGTCTTTGTATGGTTAGTTGTTTATGGCTCCCAAACTCCTCCCAACACCCTTTAAGGCCCCTTGAGCCCAAACTTAACTAAAAGTCTTGAGTGCATTTTTTTTTAACTTGTACTTTAGGTTCTGGGGTACATGTGCAGATCGTGTAGGATTGTTGCATAGGTACATACATGGCAATGTGGTTTGCTGCCTCCATCCCCCCATCACCGCATCTGGCATTACTCCCCATCTTATTCCTCCCCGACCTCCCCACCCAGACACTGTCCATCCCTTGGCCCCCCCTACAATAGACCCAAGTGTGTGATACTCCCCTCCCTATGTCCATGTGTTCTCATTGTTTAACACCTGCCTATGAATGAGAACATGCAGTGTTTGATTTTCTGTTTTTGTGTCGGTTTGGTAAGAACGATGCATTTTAACCTAAATTCTTGGCCTTTGCCACTTGTGAGTTTTTATGTTTCTCTGTCATTGGAGGCTTGGTGTTTGCCCTGGGAGCCAGATTAGCAGAGAGGGATCTTGAGAAATGAGTGATAGAGTAATAGTAGTAGTAATAATCATAATAAAACAAAAATCTGTTGAGTTTACTCTGTGCAGTCATTCATTTGATACAATTCTATGAGGTAGGTTGCATCTATTTTATAGATGTAGAAACCACAGATAAATTGACCGAGGTCACAGGCAGTGAGAAGCAAGCTGGAATACAAACCCAGGCAGCCTATTTGCAGAGCCCACCCTCTTAACCACTATGGCATATATTCTATGTTACATACTATATATTATAGTTTTTCTGGTGTCTCATGAGTAACCACTAGCCTCTGGGGGAAAAGACTCTGATAAGAAAAATAAGGACAAAGATGAAAGAGAGAAGGTGATATTAACAAAATGAAAAAGCTCACACCTGTAATCCTCGCACTTTGGGAGGCCATGGTGGGAGGATTACTTGAGCTTAGGAGTTGGAGACCAGCCTAGAGAACATAGTGAGGCCTCATTTCTGTTTTTAAACATATAAAAAAAGAAAAAAATAGTGAGATCTACTTGTAGCAAATGTACCATACTAATGTGAGATGTTAATAATGGGGGATACTGTGTGTAGCAGAATAGAGGGCATATAGAGACTTCATTCTCTCTGTGCAATTTCCCTGAAAAATAAAGATTTTTAAAAAATAAAGTCTTCCCAAGATGATACTGAGTGGTAAGCTGGGACCACAGTTGCACACCACCATGCCCTTCTAATTTTTTAAAATTTTTTGGTAGAGACAGGATCTTACTATGTTGTCCAGGCTAGTCTCCTGGGCTCAAGCAATCCTCCTGCCTCAGCCTCCCAAAGTTCTGGGATTACAGGTCTGCACCTGGTCCTGTATTTTTGTTATCATCCTTATCCTGGCAGGATCACGATATGCCAAACTTTTCCCAAAGTATTTCAGTCCCGGAGTGACTCTAAGAAAATATCTGTCCATTCTCAACATAGCCAGTATTTGCATCTATTATTATCAGGGTTGGGGGCACATTGAGTGTGCATCTGGGTTAGTGTGAATAGTGTAGATTTCCAATCAGGCACCTTCCACACACATTTTTGTGAATGTGACTAGGTGAGTATGACTAGGTCGTCATGTGCTCCGTAATTATTGACTTGTAGATTCCCATTTTTCTTACAAGGTATATGGCTTATTGGGTAATAATTTCTGCTTCTGGTTTTTCCTTGGGGATAATAGAATTAGAAACTAAGATATCTGGATAAGAGTGCTGTGAATAATAACCCAGATATTTTCCAAAGAAGCTATATGCTAATTTTGTTTATCTCCATGACCCAAGAGGAGGCCATGAATGACCCCAAGCAGTCACATCCCGATTTTTCCTTTGTTAAATAGTTCACCTTTTATGAGTAGATTATAAAACCACAGGGCAGAGCTTTGACATCTTCATTTGGTTTTATAGCTCTGTGTAGTCAGTGCTTAATAAATAATGGGGGCAATACTGCTAAATTGGTAAAAATAGATCTTACTTCACATAGAGCATTTGGGAACCATGAGGATTAAGCCACAGTTTATTCTGTGTATTATAATTCCATCATACTTTAGAAGGTTTAGCAGTGGGAAATTGCTAGAACTACAAAATCAAGTCATGCCTTTTTCTTTTATCAGTTTTAAGGAATGTATAAAATAATCTAAGATAAAAACAAGGGAAAATTAAGCTCACATGTTCACTAAAAAAACAAAAAACTCAAAGGTATAATTTAAAAGAAACAAAATCATGATGTTTGAGAGTCTACAAATTTTGAGAATTATTTCCATGTGCTACAAGTGAGATTAAAAGTATTTTCTAGACATTAACTCACAAGAGTTGTTAGCAAAATGTTTGTGTATGCACTCAGTGTGTGAATATACAGTTGTTTCTTCATGAAAATCTGGAATATTATGGATTATACCTTGTCAGTGCTCTGTTTCTCACCAAGGGGCCAACACTCCTCTAAAAATCTGAATATATGTCCTAGAAATGCCGATCACCCTCTCATGGCTTCTCCCCAAATGATATAGTTGAGATCACTTGGCCTCTGTCCTCTTCTGACCTGTTTGCTTTCAATCTGTGAACTTTACTTTGCTTCCTGCTCAAAATGGAACTCCGTCTAGGTGCTCTGAGACAGCTAGTCATGGCTTCAGTTCCTGGCTTTACCTCCACCTGCTTCCCTTTTCTTTCTTGTCATTGCTGCAGTTACAGATGTCACATTTTCTTAGACCCTTCATGTGTCTTTGTTCAGTGTCTTTCAATGAAAAATCCAATTTTTATCAGTGGCTGTTACACTCTCTGGCCGTTTCAAATGTATAGGTTACATTTGGATGTGTGCATGTGACTTTGATGTCATCTAAATAAAAATAAGCAAAGAACTTAAATTAAACACACACACACAAAATTAGGCAATGCCAGGAAGTCTCCAGAAGATGACTGTGCAGCTGCTTCTCTTGCCCCATGACTCCTCAGCTGTATCTGGCTCAGTAATGTGAACACTTATTTATAACCTAATCAAGGCATAAGATCCTACTTTTGCTTTAGAAAGTATTATTTTTCCAATATAAATATAAATGGGAACTGAATGAGCGATATTTCAAAGAAAAGGGGAAAGAAAAGTAGGACATCCATCTTTATTGTAAGTCAGGATACTCTAAATGAAGAAAGCTTTTTTACTGGTGAAATTTTGTCTTGAAACAATCGGGAAATCTTATGTCTAAGCTCTTTATTTCTCCTGATTCTTTTCTAGCCTTTGCCAATGCTTGTGCAATTTTATTTATTAATGGACTTGGATTTAAGGTTATCATCATCCTTTAATAACATGGAAATAACCTATCACATTCCATGCTGATATTATCTCCTCAATTTTTTCTTTCTTTTAATGAAACTTTCCAAGCTATCTATTTCATATACTAATATTTGCTGATAACTGCTTTATGTTGCAATGTAGTGAGTAATTTTGTTCCATGTCTCTCGTTCTATTATCTTGATTTTAGTCTCAGCATTCTCTTCCTGCAGAGGTCCAGTTTATTGATTACAATTTATGCCAAGGTCATTTACCCCTAAAAGTTCAAACGGGCACCACCACCAGACTGAAGGCTTTTATCTTGACTCCTGAACTAACACACCACGTATTTTTTCCCATTACATCTACAGCAAGCATGTGCTGTCTTTTTTAAAAAAGTATTTTTGTTTTACTCTTTGTCTTACTGCTGGAGAAATTCCATCATGTTTCTTAAGTCTTCTGATAAATTTCTCAGAATTATTTCCTTTTTCTCTCCTCTCAACATGATGCATGCACTGATCTCAATTCTTATAATCATTTATTTTCATTTTATGACTATATGTCCAGTAATGGCAGGTAGACAAATTTTATAAGAGCTTGTTTTTCAAATTTCACATGAGCCCCTGAAGATTCAAGTTTTTTTTAAAAAAACTCTTCAGAACATAAAATTTCCCTGCAAACAGGTTCTGAATAGTGGTTTTAATTTTTTTTTCCAAATCAGAAATAGTTGAAATCTACTTCATAATGAAAACAAGGTAGTTTTCCATTGTCCTGACTCTTTGTGCTTTTTGTCCTTAACAATATTTTATGCTACAAATGGTATCAAACATGTCTTTGAACACTCCCACTCCAATCTCAAATCAACTATGTTTAGTATCACTTCATTACATTTTACAGTCAATACCACTATTACAGACTTGATTAAATGAACTCCACTGGGTTCTATAACATTAATTATGGCTGCACAACTCCTGCAGCCATCAGAGAACATTCATTATGTATGACTCCATCCACAGAAGGAGAAATTGCTGACTATTTGGGTGATGTCTTTTCAGAGGAGATCTGTAGTGACTGTTGATCTCCACAAAAATATAACCTATTTGAGGAAGACTCTTAAAGTGTAAAACTTTGTGGGGTCATTTTATCCCTCAAAGATGAGACAGCAAAAGCAATGTGCTCTAATGCTAGTGAGCTCAATTTACGTTTTGCAAACTACTTCAGCTTGACCCAATTATATAATAAACAGGGTTTCTCCCCAATTAACCATTATTCAATAAGTGTTTATTAAACAGCAATTATGTTGCCTACTTTACAATATAAAAGATGCAAATATAATGTCTCAATCTCAAAAAGTTTATATAGGTAACAATATCAAGTGTGTGTAAAAATCATAAGGCTTATATGTATCTGATGAAGCAAAAAAGTGGATATTGAGGAATAAGAAAGTTCTTAAAGTCTAATGTTGTCTTTTGGCTTCTGTTACTTTCCATACAGGAATAGTTCACATTTACATCCAGTTCTGGAGTGGATTCATGGAACAAGTGACCTGGATTCCATAATAGAGATTTCTGCATGATTAGCTAATTCCTCCTCCCTGATTTGAGTTTTTCTGCTTGTAGAAACAGTCTCGAATAGAAGAGACACTGAAGCAAATAAATTAGTTAAAAAGAACCAATACATTATAAATAAAATAAATACAGTTATCCCTGAGTATCTATGGGAGATTGGTTCCAGGACCCCTGTGGATACTAAAATCTGCTCAAGTTCCTAACATAAAATGGTATAGTGGTTACATATAACCTGCATGTCTTCCTGTACACTTTAAATCGTGTATGGATTACATATAATACCTAATATGATGTAAATGCTGTATAAATAGCTGTGTTATTTAGGAAATAATGATGAGGAGAAAAGTCTGTACATGTTTGGCATAGATGAAACCATGGTGAGCCTAACTCCATTTCACTCTGTGGCCTGTTGAATCTGTAGATGTGGCATCTGCAGATATGGAATCTACAGATATGACGGGCTGACTGTTTGTAGTTAGAAAACAGTTAATTTAAAACATATTTGTATTCGTACAGTTATTTAGACCTGAATTCTGTGGGTGTGGTTCTTGCTTTACTCAGCAGTCCACCCTCACTGGGGATTTGGAATCTCCCTCCAAACAAGGACACTGGAACCAGAGAGCTGCTCTTCCTTTTGGCTCTTCACACCTTCAGTGTCACCCTCTTCACTGCTGGACAAGATGCCCTTTTCTTGAATCAAAGGTGGCCTTTCTTCACTGCCTATGAGAACTTAGACTCTGAATTTACTTAATAGATTCTTAACTGCAAAAATGCCATTACCACTATGAACATTATTTTCCTTTTACTATAGGAATTATTCTTTTTCTTTAAATCTTCTTTATAGATGTAATGCCAAAATTCTGACTCTATGAGGGAGATCATTTATTTTCATGAGAAGAAAGCAACACATTTTCCTCTTCTTTCTGTAAGAAAAGCCATATTTATATGAGTCATGATTTTGAAAGTTTTATGGTTTCCAAACCCAAGCAGACACCATCTATTTTTTAATTCTATTTATTTATTTATTAATTTTAATTGTACTTTAGATAATGCAAGATTGGTTCATTTGTGCATTGGCTGGGACTGGATTTTTTTTTTCCCTCTGTTTAGTGCTTCCTTCAGGAGCTATTGTATGGCAGGTCTAGTGGTGATGAAATCTCTCAGTAATTTCTTGTCCATAAAGGGTTTTATTTCTCCTTTACTGATGAAGCTTAGTTTGGCTGGATTTGAGATTCTGGGTTGAAAGTTCTTATTTTTAAGGATGTTGAATATTGGTCCCTACTCTCTTCTGGCATGTAATGTTTCTGCCAAGATATCTGCTGTGAGTCTGATGGGCTTTCCTTTGTGGGTGACCTGAACTTTCTCTCTGGCTGCCCTTAGCATTTTTTCCTTCATTTCAACCCAGGTGAATCTGATGATTATGTGCCTTGGGGTTGCTCTTCTTGAGGAATATCTCTGTGGTGTTCTTTGTATTTCCTGTATTTGAGTGTTGGCCTGCTTTGCTAGGTTGGGGAAGTTCTCCTGGATACTATTTTGAAGAGTGTTTTCCAGCTTGAATTCATTTTCCCTGTCGACTCCAGGTACACTGATCAAACATAGATTAAGTCTTTTCACATAATCCCATATCTGTTGGATGCTTTGTTTTTTTCTTTTCACTCTGGTTTCTCTTTTCTTGCCTTCTCTTTTTATTTCATTGAGTTGGTCTTTGATCTCTGATATCCTTTCTTCTGATTTATCAATTTGGTATTGAAACTTGTGTATGTTTCATGAAGTTCTTGTGCTGTGTTTTTCATCTCCATCAGGTTGTTTATGTTCCTCTCTATGCTTGTTATTCTAGTTAGCATTTCATCTAATCTTTTTTCAAGGTTCTTAGTTTCTTTGCATTGGGTTAAAATATGTTCTTAGCTCAGAGAAGTTTGTTATTACCCATCTTCTGAAGCCTGCTTCTGTCAGCTCATGAAAATCATTTTCTGACCTGTTTTGTGGCCATGCTGATGAGTCATTGTGATCTCTCTGGGGAGAATAGGCGTTCTGGACTTTGATGTTTTCATCCTTTTTGTGCTGGTTTCTTCCTATCTTCTCTGAATGGACATCTTTTCTATTAAAGGTGGGGTTATTTCTCCTGTATGAAGCTTTCTTTTTTTTCTTAGACGGAGTTTCGCTCTTGTTACCCAGGCTGGAGTGCAATGGATCTCGGCTCACCACAACCTCCGCCTCCTGGGTTCAGGCAATTCTCCTGCCTCAGCCTCCTGAGTAGCTGGGATTACAGGGACATGCCACCATGCCCAGCTAATTTTTTTGTATTTTTAGTAGAGACGGGGTTTCACCATGTTGACCAGGATGGTCTGGGATTACAGGTGAAGCTTTCTTTTTAAATGCAGGTGTCATTGTGCCACTTGAGACGGTCTGTCCGTTGTCTGCCTGTGGAGGCGCTGCTGGGCTGCCTCAGTCTCAGCCAGGCTGCTGTTTATTCTTTGCCTGGTTTCCATACTGGTGGGGTTAGCCCCGCCTTCCCAATGGGAGGCTCTTTCCCTCTGCCCAGCCCTCCGTTCCTGGGTTGAGAATGTGTTAACTGCAAAACTCCAGGAGAGGGACTCCGGTTGCTGGATCTTGTTGGGGAGGGGCCTGTCTGGTCATATCCCCCTCCCTGCTTTCAACTCTCCCTTCTGTGGGATGGGCAGTTCCTTTTTGCAAGCTTTCTCGGTATTAGTCCAAATCTCTGCCCTGGTCTGTGCTAATAAGTTACCAGTCTGGCCTGGGCTGCCAGCCTGGGCTGTCACCCAGGTCTGTAACTCTGAGTGGTTCTCAGCAAGGTGGCGTTTTCCTGGTCTGTGTGCTGCCAAAGTCTCGGAGTGAATAACTGTGTCTGATTCAGAGAACTGAGGAGGTGATGCCCCCTGATCCTCCATGACTGATATACTTTCAGGGTGGGACAGTGCCCCACCTTACCTCAGCTGGATGCCTTTGGACTGCTTTTGCTGCCTTTTTGGGGGTTAATTCCACTATTCAACCAGTCCCTTTAAAACAAAACCAGTACCTCACTCAGAGACATGGATATTGCTCTGGTTCTGTCTCTCTCGGTGGTAGTTGCACTCCAGAGAAGCTTCCTTTTGGCCATCTTTCTCTCTCTATTTTTTACATGAAAAATCTTCTGACATGCCAAGAAAGTGGCTGCATTCACAGGCTGGTGTTGAATGCCTGTGGCTTTTCCAGGTGCACAGTGCAAGCTGTGTGTAGATCTACCATTCTGGGGTCTGGAGGATGGTGGCCCTCTTCTCACAGCTCCACTAGGCAGTACACTAGTGGGGATTCTGTATGGGGGCTCCATCTCCACATCTCCTTTGCACTTCCCTAGTAGAGGTTCTCCATGAGGGCTCTGCCTCTGCAGCAGACTTCTGCCTGGATATGCAGGTGTTTCTATACATCCTCTGAAATCTAGGCAGAGGCTCCCAAACCTCGACTCTTGCCTTCTGCACACCTGTAGGTCCAATGCCACCTGGAAGCTGCCAAGTCTTGTGGTTTATACCCTCTGAAGCAATGGCTTAAGCTGTATCTTGTCCCTTTTTAGCCACAGCTGAAGTTTGAGTGACTGGGATGCAGAGTGCCATGTCCCAAGGCTGCAAAGAGCAGTGGGGCCCTGAGGCTGGCCTGCAAAACCATTTTTTTTCTCCTAAGTCTCCAGGTCTGTGATGAGAGGGCTTGCCATAAAGGTCGCTGAAATGCTCTGGAGGCATTTTTCCTATTGTCTTGGCTATTAACATTCGGCTCTTCTTTACTTATGCAAGTTTCTGCATCAGCTTGAATTTCTTCCCAGAAAATGGGCTTTTCTTTTCTACCCCATGGTCAGGCTACAATTTTTCAAACTCTTATGCTCTGCTTCCCTTTTAAATGTAAGTTCCAGTTTCAGGCCATTTCATTGGTTATGAAAATAAGTTAGGCTTTTAGAAGCATCTAGGCCACATCTTGAACACTTTGCTGGTTAGAAATTTCTTCCACCAGAGGAGGGGCATGATGGCTCATGCATGTAATTCCAGCACTTTGGGAGGCCGAGGTGGGTGGATCACCTTAAGTCAGAAGCTTGAGACCAGTCTGGCCAGTATGGCAAAACTCTATCTCTACTAAAAATGCAAAAATTAGCCAGACATAGTGGCATGTGCCTGTAGTCCTAGCTACTTAGAAGGCTGAGTCATGAGAATCGCTTGAACCCAGGCGGCAGAGGTTGCAGTGAGCTGAGATCATGCCATTACACTCCAGCCTGGGTGACAGAGCAAGACTCCATCTTAAAAAGAAAACATTGAAATTTCTTCCACCAGATACCCTAAATCATCTCTTTCAAGTTCAAAGTTCCACAGATCTCTAGAGCAGGGACACAATGCTACCAGCCTCTTTGCTAAAGTGTAGCAAGAGTGACCTTTACTCCAGTTTCCTGTAAGTTCCTCATCTCTGTCTGAGACCACCTCAGCCTGGACTTCACTGTTCATATCACTATGAATATTTTCATCATAAACATTAAACAAGTCTCTAGAAAGTTCCAAACTTTTCCTCATTTTCCTGTCTTATTCTGGTTGCTCCAAACTGTTCCAGCCTCTGCCCATTACCCAGTTCCAATGTTGCTTTCACATTTTCAGGTATCTTCATAGCAATGCCTCCGCTTCTTGGGTACCAATTTTCTGTACTAGTCTGTTCTCACACTACTATAAATAGCTATCTGAAACTGGGTAATTTTAAAGAAAAGAGGTTTAATTTACTCACAGTTCCACAGGCTATACAGGAGGCATGGCTGAGGCCTCAGGAAATAACAAGCATGGCAGAAATGCACAGGGGAAGCAAGCACATCTTCACATGTCGGCAGGAGAGAGAGAGAGTGAAGGGGGAGGTGCTACATGCTTTTGAACAACCAGATCTCAGGAAGACTCACTCACTATCATTAGAATAGCATGGGGGAAATACACGTCCATGATCCAATCACCTCTCACAGGGCCCCTCCTCCAAAACTGAAGATTATAATTCAACAGGAAATTTTGGATGGGAACACAGAGCCAAACCATATCATACTTCTAAAAAGAAATTTCATAGTTCAGAAAAATTGAGAAGGCACTTCCAAACTTGCAGGGCCTTCCATATATATGTAAATGCAATATAGTGCCATTCTCTACACTGTCTTCTCAACAGAGGAACTCTGTCCCTCCTCCCAGGATGGACAAGTCCTGCTCCAGTTGGTCAGATTTTGGGGACAATGTTTTCTAAGGAATACAACTTTCAAAAATGAGTAGAGTCCCATGAATGCTTTATTTTCCTATTCTACCTAAGCAGACACAGCAGTAAATTGGTAATTTTACTACACATACACACACACACACACACAACATATATGTTACATACCTACAGCATATATATGATAGCATCTACAGCATTGTATTATAATTTATGTGTTTATGTTTCTTTCCAAATAAGCCACAAACTCCTTTAAAGTGTGAAGCAGGAAGGACTTTTATTTATCTCATTCAGTTATATTGCCTGGCACACTGGAGGTTCACAATGAATTAACGAATCAATCTCTTGATTATCACAAATTTTTGAATTGCATTCTTAGTGCTTTTGCTACAAAACAAGATAACAGAGTTCAATGCAATAGTATTGACACAAGTATTCATTTTATATCTCTCTACAACCTAGATTTTATTTTTCTTTCTATTATGAGTCAAAGAATGAGGCCTCCCACCCCACCATTGAAATCTGAAGTTTATGATCCAATCCTTGCCTTCTTGTGTTTTATTATTGTTGGCAGTTTTTTTTATAGTTGACTTTTTTTGTTTAGGTTTTCCTTGTTATTTGTCAGGTGGAGTGAAATTACTAGCTCAGTTAAGTGTGGGTACATGTAAGTGATTGCCCTGGGCATGCATAAAAGCTTCAGCAACCTTTCCCTGGCACTCTGATAAGTTCTCTGAGGGATGATCAACTCTGTTCATTTGGTGATGCTATCTGATATGTGATTGACTAGGTCATTTACACTCTTATCTGGTTTTGTTTGTTTGCATATTCTGCAAGCTTAGCCAGGATCAAACTCCGTGTCAAGCCCCTTTAATAATTTAGAATGTTCAATTTACTTCCAGCTTACTATTTGTGTGGGAGTTTTGTGTTTTTCCCCTAATGACATAATGTAGTTTTCACAGGAGCTGAATGATCACAGGCTTCCTTCACATCTCTGCAGTCACATATCTTGTTAGGATCCTCATTATTCACAAATAGGAGGAGATAAAGCACTGCAACTTTCTAAATACATTTGCTTCTGTTTCCTTGTGGGTAGGTGTTGGGATTTGCCATATTACATTTGAGGTTTGGCTCTTTTTCTAGAGGAAACTTTGTTAGCACCTTATACATTGAAATATTATTAATCATATTTGGTTATCTCTATTTGCTGAGCATGTTGCCAAGTGATGGAATGATAAATGGCAGCAACTATAAATTCTTATGTCCCTAAAGCCCTAAACGAGACCCACAAAATTACTCACATGGAATAAAAAATTTAGAGGCAAACCAAGCCAAATTAATATGTTAAACAGCCCTCTCTGTGTATCAGACGGCCTCCTGAGTTACAAACAAAGCTTTCTAATGGAGTCAGGCGCAGCTAGATGCAGGAAAGCCCAGAACTTCATCAGAAGATGTGAAACACACTGGCCACTGAGTCACAAAACAGTAAAATCCCCAAGTCATGATTGCTAGAGAAATGGCTGGTGCCGATAGGTGAACCACCTATGAAAGAGCTCTTTATCAAACCATAGGAAGAGGCACTTTGTGATAGAAGATCAGTTTCTACAACAGTGTGAGGACAGATGGCTACAGACATAGTCAAAAGGGCAGTGTCCACCCCAGGAACACTTCTCTCCCTTTTAGCCATATGTTGATGGCTTAATACATGGCAAGCTCTAAGCTAAGAAATCGTACATTATGTTGTTTAACACATAGAAAAGCACTTTGGGGAAGATACTGATGTCACCATTTTATGGGTGAAGAAACAAAGAAGCTGAGAGGTGAGGTAAACTTCCCTCAAAGTCCCCATATGGGTAAGTGGTAATGCCAGCCTGTAAATCCTAATTTCTCCTTGCAAAAATCCACACTCTTCACTACCATGCCACACTTCTAGACAAATAATGCAAGGAGTTGGCATTCTACAGAGCATATTTGAGAAAACTCCCTAGAACCCAATTTGTAAGTATTTTGGGTGAATTTTGAGCCTTTAAGATGCAATGAATAAGAACTTAGCAATTAGAGAATGGAAGCAAGACATGGATAGACAGCTCTGAGCAGCATTAGGCTGAATTCTCTTGATTACCATCAAGGGTCTCATGTGAAGAACTGCAAAATCCAGGTAAGCAAAGAGTCATGTTTTCTTAATTCCATCTTAGGAAAGTTTATTTCTGCCTGCAGTGCTAAGCATGATAGCAACACACATTCTCCCAGCACACAGTATTCACATTGCATAAAGAAACAAAGTGATTCTGGGGAAGCAGGGCTGAGCAGCCTCTGCTGTGCCTCCTTCTCTGCCCCACACAGAGATCCTGCTTTATGACATGGGCTTTAATTTCCCTTTAGTCTTACAATGTGTGCTATGACTTTATAACTTGAGATTTTAATGATATCTTGAGCACTTTTGGAAGGATTTTTTTTTCCATTTTGGCATCTTTCTCCTACGAGGGGTGACATCTCTGTATAGAAATTTGATTCAAGTTACCAGACTTATCCATAAACGCAGTTGATTATAAGAGCACACGTTTGATCCATTTTTGTAAAAATTAATGCTTCTTCAAAATAGTTGTGAAATGTTGTTTTAAAAAATACGCAGTGTTTTTGAAGCCAAAGTCCTACCCAAACATAGGGGGAGAATTTAGTCTGCCTTTCACAAAGCATAAACTATTATAGACTGCTGACTTTCACGTCTCAGACTTATTCCGGTCCTCTCTCACCTCCCCAGTGCCTGCCTTAGGCCATTGCCCCTCATAAGGGGTATGTGGGGTTCTAGAGCTCCAGGACAACCCTGCAGCAAAGATCTTTGCGAGGACTTTATGAAAGCTAAGATCAACCTGATGACTATCTTTTTCCAAAATATTTCAGTGAAAATTTCCCAACACTTTTGATTTTCTTCTCTTGATGGCAAAAGCTCCAAATCTGAACCCCTTACCTAAAACATAATGGAAAGAATACTTCCTGCCCTGTTACTGACATTTCGGTTCTCTGACTCAACTGCAGAATTGTGGCTATCCATTCATTCAATAATATCTATTTGTTCAGCTCCTGCCTTGTGGGGGCACTGCCCTTGGTTTTCAAAATACAGCAGAGAACAAAACCAAGTCCCTGCCCTTGAAGAGCTTACATTCTAATAAAGGGCTTTAAAAGCAAACATACCCTGTATCACAAGCTGATATGCACTATGAAGAAAAAATAAAAGAGGGTAAGGAAGCTAGGTAGGGTGCAGGGAGTGCTGTTTTAAAAGAGCGGTCAAGAAAGTCTTCACAGATAATGTGACCTTTGAGCAGAAGTCTGAAGGGAGGAAAGAGAAGCTTCCATGTAGAAGCTTTGGGGCAGAAGCATGCCTAGTGATTTAGGGGCAAAGCAGGGAGACCAGGGAAGCCAAGGTGGATTGAACCAGGAATGATATGGCAGCAGGAGAGGTCTGAGAGGATGTGGAACAGTCCTCTAGCATCTTATAAATATTTAAAGGAGGGCAGTAGGAATTTTGCTGACTTTCAAATTGAGTTGTGTGATAATTAAATTTTGATGACCAAGCCATGAGGAAGAAAGGCCTTAAACTAGTTGGATTATGTTTCAAAGTAAAGTAGTGAAAAGCTAGAGCGTACAAGTAGAAATAAACAGATAATAAAGAACGAGGTTAATAGCCATTAATTAAGTACTACTTGGTGTCAGGGTTTGTGCTGACTGCCAAAAATCCAGAATATACCATACTGCTTTCTTACAGGGTTTAGAACTTCCTACCTGGAAAGTGTAAACTTCCTCATAATGAATTGCTTTGGGTCTGTAGGAGATGATGTCTATAGCGGTCTGTATGGTGTAATGAATGATGTTTTTATTTTGAAATAATAAACTTGGTTTTAAATCCTAGCTCTGAGATAAGTGCATAAAGTACCCAGTAACTGAAAGTCAGACATAACAGATTTTCAACACATTATAGTAATTTTTACTACTTTTTTTAAAAAAAGAATAAAACATGCTTCCATTTCCAAATGGTTTTCAGCACCAGGTACATTAAACTTGAAATATGCACACAAGAACTTTTACTAACCACCTCTTGAAAATTTTCACAGTTCACAAATTAACCCAGAAGAAAACGTGTGTTTCAGGTTTCTATTGCTGCAAAATTAACTACTCTAAAACTTAGTGGCTCAAAACAATAATTTTTTTATCATCTCCCAACTTCTGCGTGTTGACTAGGCTCAATTGGAACAATTCTTACTTGGAATCTCTCATGTAGTTGCAGTCAGATGGCAGCTGAGACTGGAGTCATCTGAAGACTGAGCTGCATGTCCAAGATGTCATTCACATGCCTGGCAGCTGCTGCTGGCTGTTGGGTTGGAGCTCAGCCAGAGCTGTCAACTGAAGCTCCTCTATGTGGCCTCTGCATGTGAGTTTTTAGAGAGAGTGCTCCAAGAGTGAGCGCCAAAAGGCCTAGGCAGAAATGAAAAGCCTTTTTTTTTTTTTTTTGAAACAGAGTCTCACTCTGTTGCCAGGCGCCAGGCTGAAATGCAGTGGCACAATCTCTGCTCACTGCAACCTCTGCCTCCTGGGTTCAAGCAGTTCTCCTTCCTCAGCCTCCCAAGTAGCTGGGACTACAGGTGCATGCCACCACGCCCAGCTAATTGTTGTATTTTTAGTAGAGACGGGATTTCACCATGTTGGCCAGGATGGTCTCAATCTCTTGACCTCGTGATCCGCCTGCCTAGGCCGAAAAGCTTTCTTATGAGTGAGCTTCAGCAATCCCAGTCATTTCTGCTACATTCATTCTTCTGATTCAGATCACTAAGGGCAGCTAACACTCAAAGGAAGGGGAACTGGACTCCATACCATGATGTGTATCAGACAGCCTCATGAGTAACAAACGAAGCTTACTGATGGAGGCAGGCACAGCCAGATGAAGGAAAGCCCAGAACTTCATCAGAAGATGTAAAACACACTGACCAAAGTCCTTGCAAAAAGCAGAATACACATACAGAGAGGAAAGGAAGTAGCAGCAGCCATCTTGGAGGCGAGTCCCACAGCACAATACTCAGGAATTAGAGTCAGAACTGGTGACCTTTATCATGGAACTCTTAACACCTTTAAATGAGGCCTTTTTTTTTTCTTTTTAATGACAGGAACTTAGAATTTTTGTGTATTTTTTTTTTGTCCAGAGTGCCCTATAGATGGTAAATACTTAATAATATTACTAACTTATCAAGCAAGTCCCCACTCCTCATTTCCTGCTGTTGTGACTATGAGGAAATTTTGGATGGGTAGGGTCCTGTGTTCTCACATTGAATTGAGAACTTTGTTCAGCCATGTCGTACCTCTCATTATGGAAGCAGAAGGAATAAAGACAATATGGGTCATTTGTCAATAGCCTTACTCTTCAGAAAGCAAATTCATATCTATCAGTTCATTTGATTTTCATGGCTACTCACATGAAGTAAACAGGAAAAGCAATATTACCAATATGTTCGGCATAGAGACGAAATTCCAGACAAATTAATGTCTTTCCTAACACATAGCCAGTAAACAGAGGGCTAAAACTTGAAAACTTCAGAAGGCAAATTCAACTTTCTTGCTACTAAATCAACTGTCTTTCCAGCAGATATCTTGGGAGAGTGCTTGATTATTTTCCATGGCATCAGTAAGAGTACCAGCTAGCATTTGCTGAACATTTGTGTGCCAAGAACAGCACTAAGCACTTTGTGTATCTGACTCTTCTACCACCACAACTATTCCATGAGAGGAAGTTGCTTTATTCCTGTTTTGCAATCTGAGTAAAGTTCACACCACTAGAAAAGGCCAGAGCCTTCATTTTAATCCAGGCATTCTGGGTTAGTTCCTATACTCTTTGTCACGTATCATTGCAACAACTCAAAGCATGTCTAACATGTTCTATATTCACTATGAAGCTGATATCCAGGAATTATTTGAGCTCTTCTTAAATCTTTTTTTAATTTTCAACTCGTACTATCTCTTTTAATAAGGCTTACCAGAAGTTTGATCCTGCTTATGAAAACTAGAAATCGGTTTTATTCCCATGTGGGTGGAACATTCGTTTTATTTCATGGCCATATGTGCTCTTGACTCTGAATAGCTATGTAATAATGTGGCTCTGTCTTCACAAGGAAAAATTTGAATGGAGAACAGAGAGGTCAACAACACAGCTCTATCTCTGCCAGTCACTTAGCATCTCTGAAGCTCATTATATTCATATTAAACTTTGAACTTGGACACAATGCTCTCAGAGGTCTCTTCCAACTTTAGGGTCAGTGATTATGCCCCATAGGGCCACAAAGCACATGTTTTCCTGAGGGCAGACCATGAAGACATCTAAAATTCTGAAGTATATTAACATTTTTACTAGCATTGTTTCATATCAGTCCTCTAACCCTGATTACAAACATATTTGTGGACAAAGAAAACTGAGAAAAACAGCTGTTCTGCATGATATTCTGGGGAAGTTTTCTTTTCCATTGTTTAGCCTTAGAGGATGTGTGTTACAAAGAGAACATGGAGCTGACAGTCAAAACTCTCTGTCAGGGCTCATCACTAATGCTTGTAACCTTGGGAGGGTCACTCTCAAGTTTGTTTCTTCATCTGTAAAATAAGAAGCCTGGGATGAGGTGATCTTGCAGTCCCATTCAGTTTTAAATTCCACTTTTAAACTTGTGCTGATAGTGAGAATTTGAAGATAAGAATATCAATGAGAAAGCACACTTTTTCCTTTGTAATTTATATGCTATTTTGTGCTGCAGAGTTGTGAATACATTTGACATAAGGTGAAATGAATGGATATTACTGTTACTACATAAAAAGTCTTTCATATTTCCTAGGAATTGGGAAGGTAGGGAAAAGGACAAATCAAAACATCTTCTAACCTGTCACTTTAGAAGCCTCTGACCTTTTAAAAAAAAAAAAACATAAAAAGAGACAGCAATATGTACTCTAAAAATAAGCTGGCTATACCAATTCTTTGTTTAGAACATACTTTGGTTTTTTCTGCTTGTTTGGTAGATAAGATACTCTTAAGTGTCTAAGTTGTAATTCTAAGTAACTCATGAGAATATGGCTTCTTAGATGAAGTTTGTAATCTATCTCAATGGTGATAAAGACTCATTTCCTGAACGAGTTCATTTTCATTGTCAGTATTCATGACGGGTGCACAAACGGTGTGCAGTGAAATGAGCGGGGCCAACAGGTGCCTCCTACGGAGTCAATGCTGGCTTTCCCTTGATGTCCCCTTGTATCTTGCTGACATATCTCAATCTTTCTTTAATTCTCCCTTAGGGTCAAAAAATCAATTTGTTGCTGAGATCGTTGACAATTGTCTTCTACTTCTTAACTTTTAGAATTACCATGACGTCATTTTCCTGACCAGGAATCCTCATGTTCTCTAACACCCTTTGAGTTTTGCTTCTTACTCACAGCTCGGAAACCTAACTTCCTTGGGTCTCACCGGGATATCATGCAGTCATAAGTGGTATCTCCTATCTCCCTGTTGTAAATACATAATAAAAGTTACATAGCAAACTGAGAATTATTAAAACAACTCTGTAATATATCTGGTTCTTGATTTTATATCTATGTGTTAGTGACTCTCACACCAAAGCAATCACAAAAATCCCGAGTTTGAAAAGCAAACGGGTTAACTAACTTACCAGCTGAAATTCTAAAAATCAGCTCTCAGCACTTTATGCACAGTTTAATCATTGCTCTCCCAAAAGTCTGAAATAAAAATTGGTTGTTCAATACTATGACTACATGCAAGGGGATAAAAAGAGGTGTTAACTTGGCTTCACGAAAGAGAAATCCTGAATAGAGGACATCCAAATTCTGTACTACATATATGATTGAAATCTTATATTTCATTTTTAGTTTATCATTTACCTGCTCTGTAACTTGTCTCTCCAAATGAAATATAAGCTCCCTGAAGGTAAAAAAAAAAAAAGTGTCATAATTTTAAGCATTCTATCAAGTTTAAAGCATCTAGAACAACATTTTCCTACTAGGAACTTAGCAAATATCTATTAATTAGAAGACAAGAACTCTGTCTTAAATAAGTTATTATGAAGTGAGGACTTCCTTCATGGCTGGTTATTTATTTATTTTTGAGATGGAGTTTCATTCTTATTGCCCAGGCTGGAGTGCAATAGCACTATTTTGGTTTACTGCACCCTCCACCTCCGAGGTTTAAGCGATTCTCCTGCCTCAGCCTCCTAAGTAGCCTGGATTACAGGCACTGGTCACCATGCCTGGGCTCATTTTTGTATTTTTAGTAGAGATGGAGTTTCGCCATGTTGGCCATGCTGGTCTTGAACTACTGACCACAGGTAATCCACCTGCCTCAGTTTCTAAAAGTGCTGGGATTACAGGTGTGAGTCACTGCCCCCGGCCCATGGCTGATTTTAATATAAATAAAACTTTGGCACTGTTCCTTTCCTATGCCCTATTATAGTTTATCAACTCATGCACATATAAGTCAAGGTATCACTTTGTCAAAGCACTTACATTAGCAATTTTTAGAAAGAAATCTTGCTTACGGAAAAATATGTTTTTGAGATCCTCGTTTAAGAACATGTCAGTAAAAAGGAATATTATATGTTTTTCTTTGTGCTTTTAAAATACTGTAAAATATTTCCTTGTATTCCTCACTCAGGACTTTAGAACTCATCTTCCTCCACAACTATAATCTTCTGTATACCGTAATCACTGGCTGGGGAGGAGGGAGTGGAGTAAACTGTGCAGTTATGAGCCAAAGCAAGAGTGAAGACAGATACAGAAAGCAAGATCCAAGAAGTAAATCCTGGAATGAGATAGTTTCTGATGAAAGAGGAATCCAATCACAGAAACTGGAAAGCGAGAGGGAATCACATCAAGAATGGACCATTATGGTGGCAGCAAATAAAAACGACCAGGTCAAAAGAAAGGAACGTTGAAAGCCATAAGAGTAAAAATTGGGGGACACTCCTGAGCCCTCACAGAATTCTGATGGGTTACTCACTGCAGCCTCTGTTGATATTTATTCCTTTATAGGCAGTTTCTAGCCACGAGCTCTTTTATATGATATCAGAAAGTAGCCATGGACAGTTACTGTGTTTTCCTCTGTTATCTGCTTTGCGGCTTTCATAGGCACGTCTCTTTTGGTGAGATCAGATCTTTTGCATGCTTAGTAGTAATAAATTACGTGGTTGTTTCAGTACTGAGTAAATGTTAAGCAAATAGACATGATGATACTTTGAGATTGGCAGCCGTCTCACAAAAATAGCAGCTCCCTGTCATTGTGTTTAAGCACCAAGGAGTCTGCTGTGTCTTTGTATAAGCAGCTTCTGGTTTTGAGATTGGAAAACAAAATAGAGTTTTGTTTCAAGTGCTCTTGTCCTTTCAAGGATGGCTTTAGCTCAAAAATCAATCCACAAAAGTCTGAGTTGTACATGAAATCTTTCCACTTCTTCATGAACACATTTATTTAAATGCCCCTCCTAACTTCCATGATAACAAGAGCTTCTACCAAGTTTTGACACCTAATTTATCAGAAAAATGTTCCATCATTAGGAAAATGGTCTCTAAAGCTATCTTTATACGTTAGCAATTAGGGAAACTTAAGATTTATGAATCAAACCTAAGAAGTTGTGAAATATGAATCAATGATTGACCTCTGCTAGCCCAGAAATCCAGAGTAAAGTTTGTGGGCTAAACTAGGAAATACTCACCTTTTATTCATTGATTTAAAAAGAAAATCACCCTGAATAAAACTTCTTTTAATTTAATCTCCTGAGTTATGTAACTCAACTGGCTGACCAACGTGTTTGAATATCATTGTTTAAAAAGGAAAAAATGCTCTTTTGAAACCATTCTGAGTAGCATCCCATGTAGTAAAATGAATTCAACTCCAGCAGTTAATATTTTCCATATATTTCTTAGTCTTTTAAAGCATTAAACTTAGTATTAAACTTACAAATTTAAAATTAACTCATTTTATTTGGGGTGTGTGCCTTAGGGGGTGTCTGCTATGTATAAACAAACATATATAAAATTCTGTATATATTTATGATGAATAATTTTGTGACAAGAATTTTGTAGAAATACCAGTTCAAACATTATTTGCTGTTTTAGATTTGAGAACTTTGCATCAACAATCTGAAACAGAAACCTAGGGGGAAGTATAGTATCATCTTTATCTTTCAAAGGTACTGACTGCATGGTATGTGGACAGACCTAATCTAATGAAAATTTAGCTAACAGAATTCTAGCTTAAGTGATTTATTTATTTATTATTTATTATTATTATTATTTTTTTTTGAGACAGAGTCTTGCTCTGTCACTCAGGCTGGAATGCAGTGGCACCATCTTGGCTCACTGCAACCTCTGCCTCCTGAGTTCAAGCAATTCTCCTGCCTCAGCCTCCTGAGTTGCTGGGATTACAAGCACCCACCACCACACCTGGCTAATGTTTGCATTTTTGTAGAGATGGGGTTTCATCATGTTGGCCAGGCTGGTCTCGAACTCCTGACCTCAGGTGATCCGCCCACCTCGGCCTCCCAAAGTGCTCTGATTATAGGTATGAGCCATCACGCCCCTTCTAGCTTAAGCCATTTAAAATGCAATTGTATATCCTTGAACAGCTTCTACAATGGTAGAGATGAAGTGGTTAAAAGGGTAAACTGAATCTCTGAGATTTGAGTGGGGTGCAGGAGAGACCTGATGACTTTACAGTGGATGTATCCTGGCATGTCTCTGACAATGGGTGATTCCGTTTCATCTCAGACCTTAAACAAGAAGTTACTCTTCCCACCAAATAATGCAGAATAAAACTCCCCAAGGAAAAAACCAGGGACAGGTAACATATGAAACCCAAGAGGGAAGAACCCTCTTATTCCCCAGAGTGTAAGAAAGTAGAATGCATCATCATGCAAATGTCCAGCAAGCCAGTCTCTGGGGAATAAAACTCCAGTGGAGATAATATTGCATCCACTATAGGAGGGAAATAAACCCCCTTAACAATACCGTAAGAAGAATCAGTGCTAGGCACAGGCAAGAGACCATGTAAAGAACTCACTTCTGGAGAATTCAAATTGGTCACTATCATTAACTGGAAGGTGGATTTTCCTGCATCCCAGAGACTGTGAGATTTCCATCTGTGTATCTTTCATGATACTTACACATATCTATAGGAGATGCTTAATGTGGACATAATTTTTTTTCAGTTGCTTTGCTGTTGTTGTCAATTATCTTTTTCCAGGTGAATGCAATTATTTCAGTTATTAAGATTCAATATATTCTAGAGTTTTCTTTCAACTTGGTAGGCAACAACAGCAATCCAACTGATAATGTTGCATTCATATTAAATATCTTCTATAGAAAAAACAACAACCAGATTTCAGGTGCAGCCTGTCATTTGTGTAGGTGTCAACTCCTGGGCTAACATAATCAACTCTAACTTCAGTAGAGTGGACCTGTTAATATTTCCAATCTCAATTTCATTGTTGGTTCATTAACTTATCTTCTTGTTAATGCTAATACACTCAATACTATTCATTAATTAAGGAAAAATGATAATGTTTAATTATGTCCATTTGTTTCCCTCCAGGAATCATTATAACAATTGTACTATACTTTGATATACTACTAATTCTTAATAAGGAAAAGAAAGTGTCCTTCACTGTTTTAAATGGGTCCAGTCTCTTGTTTGGCATACCTTTTTCAGTTCACAGATGATTACATCACCATGAAAATATGTAAAAACTTGGTTGTGTATGTGTGTGTATACACACACAAATACACTCTTTTCCATACAGCAGCAAATATAATTTTACATTCCCAAATGCAAATCACGCACACAAAAGAAACGTTTTTAGTGGGAACGATGAAGCAGACATATCAGTTGTAATATTTGACATGATGTGCAATCGATCAATGACTTAGAAGCTTACTAATGACTAAGGGTTGTGTGAAATATGATAGTTCATAAATAATGCATGGATATAAAAATTTGGATACATAAATGCAAATAATCTCATGACCCAGAAAGTCTGCTCTGAAAATTCAGTCTGCACACCTGGAGGATTCAACCCACTCCTTGCAGCTCACGAAGAGTCGGAGCATTCCGCTCATCATCTTTTTTGCTTTGTGTTTCCCGAAGAGGCTATTAATTGAGGTAAACCTAGATTGTGGTACCAAACTCTCTTCTAAGGAAAGTTTCTCTTCTCTTGGATGAGTGCCAGTGGGTTTGTTGAAGGAATGATTAATTATATGTGTTTTTTTAATGACTGTAGTCTAATGCTGCTGCTACCTGCTTTGGCTTTGAACTTTTCATGGAAGAACTGGCACAAAAAGTTAGAAATTTTCTTCAGAAGTTCAAAATTTGTCATACAAATGAAGAAATAGACAAGTGCCTAAATTCAATATTAATCAAAGACGCTAACCCTTTAGAAGCTGATTTTTATGTGACTTTCATGAATCCATTAATCAAGAATGTTAAAGTGCAACGAGAGAGATAGTCTAGTTTCAAATTTCAAAGATTCAAATGTATTTATTTTTAGAACAATGAGACCATCTGTAACCTTTGAAACTGTTATAAATCAAAGGGAGGGGGTTCTGGAATTTCTATAAAGGAGGGCCTCAGGCAGCAAGCAGTTGGAAAGGAGTGCTAGAAAGTCTTCTGATGAGACATGTCATAGCAAGAACGTTCTTTCTCCTTGTATTGCATACCTATTTGGTATAGGTTGGAATAGGCAGAAATTGATAGAGATCATGAGAAACTGAAAGCTCCCTCTTCTTGGCATCTCCATGAACCATCCTGGTTCACTGTGTACAAGCTGAGGTGCAAACTATCAGTGCATGTCATTTTCTGTCTGAGCCTCACACACTTTGTCCTCACATTACTGTATAGTCCACATCAATTACATCAGAGACAGGTTGTGTAGGAGTCGAAGGCATGGTCTCCAGCTTTGGACAATCTAGTTTGAATCGTGACCTTAGCACTTACTGGCTGTGTGATTTTGGGCAAGTTAAGCAACTATCTTTTCATTCAATTTTATCATGTATGAAATGGGAAAAAACAAAGCATTTTTCTCCTCATTGGATTGTTACAAGGATTAAATGAATGCCCAATAAACAACAAGCACCATATAAATGTTAGCTATTATTTATTTATTTATGTATTTTTGAGGTGGAGTTTCGCTCTTGTTACCCAGGCTGGAGTGCAATGGCGCGATCTCGGCTCACCGCAACCTCCGCCTCCCAGGTTCAGGCAATTCTCCTGCCTCAGCCTCCTGAGTAGCTGGGATTACAGGCACACACCACTGGGCCCAGCTAATTTTTTGTATTTTTAGTAAAGACGGGGTTTCACCATGTTGACCAGGATGGTCTCGATCTTTTGACCTTGTGATCCACTGACCTCGTCCTCCCAAAGTGCTGGGATTACAGGCGTGAGCCACTGTGCCCTGCCCAATGTTAGCTATTATTTTTGTACATGATGGAGTAAGTCCAGGGCTGAGACTCGTACTCCAACACAAGAAAACCCTGGGGTTCAGGATGGTGCAATGTGCGAAGCACTTTGTCTTGATATCATGGTTCTTCATGTTTCTTATTCCAAGGAGAGGAAAGAAACCAAGAAACTTCATAAAACAGCCTAAATTCTAATGCCCACTGAATGTGATGAGGAGACAAGATACATCTTGTCTAATCCTATGAACCTAATACACAATGGAAATTATTTATATAAGGTTGGATATACAAAAGCAATGGAGCAATTTATTTTTGTGGTCTGTATACTCACAAACATGCTGTTTTTCTCTCCAAATCCTTAAATAAATGGGTCAGGATGTGAGAAAGGCATCGCCTGGCACTTCTCTCTTTTTCCTTCCTAACTTTTACCCTCTGCTTTGATGCTTATCAGATTATATTAGCCACTCTTCCTTTGGTCGTTGTCATCTACTGACCCTAGTGTCAGGTCCCCTCAGACCCACACAATTTGGCACCTGTCATTTTCTTTGATGTTACTGTTGTCTTAATTCTTGGTTGCAGGAACAGCTACATAATTTGTAGGGCTCACTGCAAAATGTTAAAAATTATTAAGAATTTCAAGTCAATAACAGCAGAGTGTTAAACCAAGTAGTGGGCTTTCTGAGCATAAGGTCCCAAATGACTATATAGGCTGCATGCCCATGAAGCTAGTCCTGCTTGGTTGAAAACCATTATTCACATTCTCTGATTTCCATGGATGAAGGAGCTTCTGATCCCTTTCTGTGAGCAGGGAGCATTGCAGTAAATGCTTCCTGCCTCTTTCTCCATCCATGGTACATGCTTGTCCCTGGGAAGGGAGGAACAGCGATACTGATTAGTAAGAGTCTAATCCACTGGACCACATTTCATCAGCGGGTATGGTTAATGTGCTAACGGCAACTGTTCTTGCCTCCTCCTTGTTGTTTCTTATGGCTGGGATCAGGCAGTCACTTCTCACTTTTAATTAGATGTATGCTCCTCATCCCAACATCATTCAGTGGGGAAAGTTTATGATACCCGACCTTTGTCCTCAGGTTCAAGCCCTGATTGCCAGCACAGTTTACCCAACAATCCTGTGTATTGACAGCTACTGGGTACTATGCACCTCATCTATAAATAAGCAGACACTTTGATCTCCATGTGGCTTGTACTTCTTTGCAGCTATTTCTGTTCCTTATTAGAACACACAAGCCTGCAATATCACGCTTCCAATTTGGGTTTCTCAATGATGAAGTATTGTCCTGAAACATGGCCAGATGGTTCCCCAATTTCTGTTTTTTCTTTTTTTTCTGGCTAAAATCATTTTCCTTTAAGACTTGACTTTTTTAAAAAAACCATGTCTGCTAGCATTTATAGTTTTCGACCTTCTTATCTATGACTGGCAGGGAAAACAATTTTGGCAGAGGTGACCATGAATTGACCCCTTTGTTTCTGACAACCTCGGGGAAGGAAAAAATATGACTGATATAGTAAGAGGTGGTTGTTGCAGGTCCAGCCCAGCTGACAGTCTCAATCAAGCAACAACGTCAGTCTCAGGGTCTTTTATGACAAGTAATATTCTCTGAGTAAGCAGGAAAGACAACAGAAGCAGTGTCTGTTTTTAGAAATGAAGAAATTTTCTGTTATCATTCCCTAATGCCCAGTGTGTTTTCTCTGTCTAGATTGAGGGGCTTTAAGGAATCCATCCTGTGTTTACTCTCGGGATATTGTTTAGGTGGTGGTTCATTATATCACATAGAGTCTTCTGTGTGGATGCAGGTGAGCGATTTCTTTCTGGTATTAAAATCAGTATATTCTGGACACTGAGGCAGCAAAGCTTTTAAACTGTGTCCCACCTCTGGCAAATGTAAGAGTCCCACACTGTGTAAGTGAATCTAATTCTGACTTTATCCTTCTTTTTCTCCTTATTATTCACATTTTCTCATCCTGAACTTCATCTTTTAGATTTTATACCATTTGGTATTATTTCAAAAACAAGTCACTTTAAATTCTTACTAGCATAGGGAAAGATAGGTATAAATAAACAGAAAGAGAATGATGAAACACAGCACATGATCATTTGATCTTTATACATAATATAGCCAAAACATCTAAATCACAGGTTTAAAATCATGTAGATATGGTATGAGGCACTGGAATTTCAAATTTTTAATCCCAGGATCCATCACTTGTCATTTCTGTGTGGCCTTGTAAATGTCTCATAAATACAGATTTCTGCTCTGAAGAAAAATTAGGAACTTGACCTGATGTTCGGAGTTAGTTTGTGAGGACTAATTTGTTTATGTGAGGTATAAATTTTAAAACTCTGGTTCATGGCAAGGAAATTAGTAATGTTAACTACGTGTTTGGGAGACAGCCAGGATGGTACTCCATGAAATCATTAAGATAATGATTCTTTTTCCTTCCTTCCAGAAGAGTAGTGATGTCCACTGTTTCACTTGCCATTTAAATTTTTGGCTCCATAAACTGTTTAGCCTATTTAACTCCTTGTAGCTTAGATCAGCAAGGGCACTAATACAGTCTGTTTAAAATACAGCATGCAGAAACCAGAACAGTAGATGTGATACATATAGCAGTTTCTTTTTATTGATAGGAAACTTGCCTATCTACTCGTGTGAATTCTTTGTGTATTAACCAAGTTCCTACAAAGTGAATTAAGGACCACGGGATAGACTGAACGTTTGTGTACCCCTATAAAATTGAAATGCTTGAGCATTGAAATGCTGAAGCCTGAATCCTCAACATGATGGAATTTGAAGGCAGAGCCTTTAGGAGGTAATTAGAGTTAGATTAGGTCATGAGGGTGGAGTCCTCATGAAGTGATTAATGTCCTCATAAAAATGAGAAACGCAAGATCTCAATCTCTTGTTCTCTCTTTCCCACTCCTCCCTCCACCACATGCATGCAGCAAGAGACCATCTGCAATCATGAGAAATTAATGTTTGTTCTTTAAGCCACATAGTATATGGTATTTTGTTATAAGAGCCTGTGCAGAGCAACATAGATCAGTATTGCGTATTTATTGGAGTCACCAAAGGCTTATGTGAAGACCAGGGAATCCTAGAAGGGTCAAATATGGTAACTCTATTTGCCTGTGTATGCAGAACTCCACCAACTGAGGACAGTCTCAGCTGGATCATTTGGTTTCCTGGGACAGTATCAAGTAAACAGTGGTCTTTAACATACAGGCTTTTATGATATTTAGGAAACAGGAATGACCAAATATGTATATCTTTTAAATGTTTTTCTTTTTCAAAACATCTTTAGCACTCTATTAGTAAATACAATATCTTGGTCTTCAGTTTTACAAGGACCAAAACACATTTTCATAAATTAATATTCTATTAATTATTAAATCAAAACAATGTGTACAAATTTTTCCAGTGATGTTCTCACCAAGTTTCTTTTAGTATACTCTGGTGTGCTGCTTCATTTGGATTAAATATATGTTTTGATTATTTTATTCATCCTCTGTATACAATCTCAATTAATATGTGTTTCAATGAGTTTAGAGTAAATATACAGATCGGGAGGAGTAAAGTAAAGATTAGCAGGCAAGTTAACTGACTTGTTAACTTCATAGCTCTGTTGACTTTGAACAAGCTTCTTTCCTTATAGGCTTATTCATTTATTTTTAACCCATAAAACATGGATAATCATTCTTATACTCCAAATCCATGGTAAGTTTAAAGGGAGATAATCTATGTAAAACATGTAACATAGCATTTGGCATATCATATGAACTCAATATTAAGTAATGATTATTAATTATGATCATGTAATAAAGAATAACAATGTTCTCTATACTGGTAATAAACTTATAACTCCATTATAAATTCTACATACCACTTAAATTATATGTTTGTATTGTCCAAAAACTTTATTACTTTATCTTTTACACATATCTACAACTCATATGGAATGGTATGGTATGCAGTAGAAGGTCAAGAATCAAGTTTTCCTCCTTTGGTTTTGAGGTTTTCCCATACAATTGACATACTCACATTTATTTAAATACCTACACTCTCTCCACTGATACGCATTACTATATATTTTTTTTTATAAATATCCATGTGGATGTTGGTCTGTTTCTTGGCTCTTTATTCTGTCCTGTGTATTTGTCTATAGACAGTGTCACACAGTCTACTTTGCTGTAGCTTTATTATAATTCGTTTTTTTTTTTTTTTTTAAGATGGAGTTTCACTCTTGTTACCTAGGCTGGAGTGCAATGGTAACATCTAGGCTAACTGCAACCTCTGCCTTGAGGGTTCAAGCAATTCTCCTGCCTCAGCCTCCCAAGTAGCTGAGATTACAAGGGCATGCCACCATGCCCAGCTAATTTTTGTATTTTTAGTAGAGATGGGGTTTCACCATTTTGGTCAGGCTGGTCTCAAACTGACCTCAGGTTATCCATTCATCTCAGCCTCCCAAAGTGCTCGGATTACATGCATAGGACACCATTTCCAGCCCCTATTATAATTCTTAATATCTGGGAGTGTAAACTTCCAACTTCATTTTTCTTCCTCAAGAAAAAATATAACTTGGCTATTTCTGGACTTTGGTATTATCATATAAAGTTTAAAACTAACTTGTAGATTTCCACAAAAATATCTGCTAGAATTTTAATTTGGATTGCATTGTAAATTTGAGAAAAATTATGATGACAATATTGAGTATTCTCACTCATATAGTATATCCTTGTATTTATTTAGGTCTCCTATAGTTTCTAATAATCTTACATAGTTATTTACATAAAGGTTTGAATATTTATTGTTACATATATTTATAGATATTTGATACTATCATAAGTTATATTATTTAAAAATTTTTTAATATTTGTCATATGTATGTAGAAATACAATTGATTTTTTATATATTGATTTAGTTTCTAGTGAGCTTATTACATCATTTATTAAATTAATAGTGTATTTTTTTCTTTAGATGGTGTCAACTTCTGCCTCCCAGGTTCAAGTGATACTCCTGCCTCAGCCTCCTGAATAGCTGGACTATAGGTGCATCCTGCCATGCCCAGGTAATTTTTGTATTTTTAGTAGAGATGGGGTTTCAGCATGTTGGCCAGGCTAGTCTTGAATTCCTAACCTCAGGTGATCTGCCTTCCTTGGCCTTCCAAATTGCTGAGATTACAGGAGTGAGCGATTTTAATATCCTTTTGAATTTTCTATACATATAATAATGTTTTCTGTAAATAACAGCAGTTATATTGTTTTCTTTTTAGTTCTTAATTCTTTTTCCTTGCCTTAGTGCCTTGCTACAATCTCTATTGCAGCTAAATAGAAGTGGTCATAGCAGTTAACTTTGTCTCATTCTTGTATAAACTTTCTATATGTCACCATAAAATAAGACATTTGCTATAAGATTTTTGCAGCTACTCTTAAAAATATTCTATTCCTAATTTGCTGGTTTTTTTTTAAAATTAGTGAATAGATATTAATTTTGTCAAATGCTTTCTCTGCATCTGTGAAGATAATAATCACATGACTTTTTTCTCCTATATTCTGTTAATGTGTTAATCTGTTAATACTGATTGCGTAATATAAAACTCAGCCTTTCACTCTTAGAAGTTCAACTTGGTAATGACGTATTACCATTTTTATTTGTTGCTAGACTCACTTTGCTAACATTTTGTTTTAGGTTGTTTTACATTTTGGCTGACGAGAATATAACTTCTAACTTGGTTTCTTGCATATTTTTGTTGGGTTGTAGTGTCAGGGTCTTTCTAAATTAAAAATATCAGTTGGGAAGTATTTTCTTTTTTTTTGATCTGAAAGATTCATGAAGATTGGTGTCATTTTATCCTTAATGCTTAGAAAAATTTGTTGATTCTGGGACTTTCTTTGCGAATGTATTCATTTTTGGGGATGAGGATTTAGAATTTAGGATATAGCATTTTCTCATCTGATTTTATTTTTGACACAGACTTATTAATTTTAAAAAGCAGAGGATTTATAAACTTAGATATACAATGTTTAAAGGGAAAATGAGTGGGAATATTTCTAGAACTTGCTTAGGAATACATATGTATGTGTATACTTATTCATAAACTTATTAATTTATTCAGTCAAAATTAGAGGACCCACTATGGATCCAGGCTCTGAAGACTCATTGGTGATTTTTGATCAAGGATGTGAAATGTACTGAGGTATTGGTGATAACAGTGGTTGGCATAGCTGCCTTCCAAGGATGTGAAGTGTTAAAATGATAGTTGATGAATTTAACTTAGTGATAGTATGCCCAAAGAACTGGGAGGGAAAAAAACCAGAGGCAGGTGGACCAGTGGGAGGCTGCTGCCATAACTCAGTCATAAAGTACAAAGTGCTTGACTTCAGATTAAAAATTGTAGAAATAATTAGGAAGAGAGAAAGTTGGTAAAGGAAGAAGCAATAAGACTTGTTTACTGATTGAAAGTCAAGGATGAGGAAAGAAAAGATTCCAAACTGACAAAAAGTTTTATGTCTGGATGGTAAGAAACCAAGAAGGTAAAAGGGAGTCTCCAAGAGATGGTTGACATCTCTTTAATGGGGACGTATATTTCTCAATTCTCATAGAATAGAAGGTGCTGATCAAACCCCAATCTCTGCATTTCCTTGTTGTGTATTTGTTTCGGGGTCTCAGTATCAGACCTGCAATTTCAGTCTCAGAACCTGGATCATTGTAACAGCATCCAGCAGGGAAACTGCATTTTAATAAAAAACAGGTGGGCAAGAGTGTGTTAGAAGGCAATTACCGTGTTCACTGTCATCTACTCTACTCTGCTGGTGTTTAATTCTGAGCTTCACTGGCAGAAATCATTAATAGCTTATCTCCCTCACATGTCTGTGCAAAGGAAGAAAAACTGATAAAAATTTAAAATTGTGGTGGGCTAATTATAGTAACTATCTTTGCTGTAGATAATTAAAATTCACATAACAGAACGAACATATTAAAATGTAATTGTGAATAGGGATGAATGTGTGGAAAAGAAATTTATTCATCTGGAACATAGTATTATCATGAGAGAAAATAATAAAGACTAACTGATTTAGGCTATATTCAATATCCAAATTTGTTCATGTGAGGCACAAATATTGACCAATGATAAATTCATGTCAATATTTAGTGTGCTGTACATTTTGACATTAGTTGTTGAAAAAATAATTTACTGCATTGGCTATCACGTGTTTTTGAAAGTGTCATACCAAGATGTAAAGAGAAAAGTGCAAAAATTTAGTCTACAGTAATTCACCGCTTGTACAGTAATGAACATTTTCTAACTTACAAGACCCTGTGGTATCTACCCCACTTCATAGGAAATTTGCATAAATGACTTCGAGTGAAAATAATAAGAGCTTCTGTTTATTCTGTGTTTACTACCAAGCCTAGTACTCCCCATGGTTACTTCATTTAATCCTCATAGGTATCTGATTTGTCATTTAAGGAGGCAGAGACTTGGCAAGCCTCCACAGTGTGGCCATGGTCTAGTACTGGAATGTAGGAGAGAAAAGATATAAACGGAAGTCTTCTAGACTTCAGAGCCTACTTTCTCACTCCCGTTACTTGCATGCCATAGCCATCTCTCTATGTGGTCAGGTTTTTAAATTAACGTATTTTTTTCTTGTTCTTATAATAAGGCTATAGTCTTCCTGAAGGTGGGACCATGTCTTCATCTATGTTGAGGTGCTGATGTTGGATATTAGAAAGTTATGGCCCAATCTGTGTATCGTCTGTGAATTCAGAAATGTCTGACATTCTTAGAGGAATAAAGGAGTAGGCCAACTGGAGGAGCTCTATGGCTATGAGTGGCCAAGACTCTTGGGAAGGTTCTCATTCTATGGGGAAAGAAGAAGGTTTTGCAAGCTTGGCTCAAAGGCAATGATAGTGGAGAGACTATTTTGAGTATGTCAAGGGCTGTGTCACTTAGATTGTTCTTAACTCAGTACTGCTCAGGGCCACCTACTCTTCCCAGAAAGCTTTGGATGAAGAAAGTTGTAAGAAATCTGAGTGCTTTTTTTTTCAATTCCTGAGAAACATGAAAAATGATAATAATAACAACAGTAGTAGTCATTAGTAGTAATTAGTTTTCCTGCCTTGTAAAATGGGGATAATAATATCTCATAGTTTTGATTAGAATTAAGTATAGGTAAATGTCTGTCACATAATTTGGTATTTAATAAGTATTTAATTGTTTACTATAATTATTTACTAAGTTTATTCAACTTGACAAATATTTTACATATGTGCTATAGACTGATTGTATCCTCCCCCAATTCATATGTTAAAATTAATGTGATCATATTAGGAGATGGGGCCTTTGAGAGACAATTAGGTCATGAGGGTGGAGCCTTTATGAAGAGCATTTGTGCCTTTATTGAAGAGACACAAACGTTTGTTCTCTCTCTCTGCTCTATGCCCTGTGAGAAAATGATAAGAAGAGAGCCATTTGGGCAGACCCTCACCAGACACTGGATTTGCATACACCTTCATCTTGGACTTTGCTCCCTCCAGAACTGTGAGAGATAAATATTTGTTTAGTCACAAGTGATTTATGATATTTTGAAATATCAGTCTATGATATGTTGTTATAGCAGCCTGAAATGATTGAGCTAATATATTATGTCAATCCTCAAAACCACCCTGCAGAATACATGTCTTTGTTTTTTGTTTTCCTGCTATTGCAAGAAACTGAGGCACAGAGTGATTAAGTTAATTTATTAGAATCCCACAACCACCAACTGGCAGATGATTCCATGACTTTAGGCTATCTTTATTCTCTTTTTCTTAGTGCTGCTTTATGACTCTGGAGTGCAGTATGTCTGAGAGCAAAGAGTGTTTTCTCCTCTCTGGAGAGTGGAATGAGGGAGAAACCACTTCTTGTGGATGGCAGTGGATGTTGCAGCTTCACCCCGGTGCTTTTTCAATTTTGGGACTGTGTTGGGAACAGTAAAACTGCTGTCATGTGGTTACTTACTAATGGTCACGGGGAGAAAAAGCTGCCAGTGGTAAATGGAAGGTGACATGGGCAGCACATGAGAGACAGCCCCTGGAGCTCTCCTGAATTACAAGGGATTTGAAAGGGGCTAGGACTCCCCAGAATTCTGCAGCTGAGATTGCTCTCAAGGGAATATTGTTATTATGTACTATTGTACATATGCATTTATAGCTGTGAACCTCCTCTAGAGTCTAGGATACTCAAGGTACTCAGGAAAGAGTTTGCTGATAGAGCAATTAAATGGCACTTGAAGGAGGATCCAGCTTACCTGGTGCAATCTGAAGTCTAAGCCATCAGATTCAGATCAAAAACAGAAGCCACTTTAAATATTTTAGAATATTCACTTTAAGGGATAAGGGGCTTTCAAAATTGTTGGAAGGGCTGAAGGAGTATGTTATAGACTGACTTCTAGTTCTGATTCCTAGAACAAAACAGAACTGACCTATCACGGGAGATAATAGGAGCTGCTACTTCTGTGGCCACCCCAGAACCATGCAGAATCAAGGCCTTGGTGCCACTGCTTCTGCATTCTAGCTTCAAGTGCCTCTCAATGCCCAGGAAGTTGAGAGATGGACATCACCGCTGTGATCCAGGGCTCTGGAAGCCAGATCAGAAATTATTACGACTACTACTATTACTACTACTACTACTACTATTACTACTACTAGCCCCAAAATTGCTTCTGAACACTCAGAAAGCTGGAGAATGAACATTGGAATGCTGCTACAAATATGTCATATTTCCATAGTCATGCTAACCAGCAGAAACAAAGAGGCAGAAGTATGGCCTCCACCTCACTTCCACCTTTCAGTCTCGATGAGATGTGCATTTGACACAAATTATAAGAGTCTGAAAAATGTGGTTTTCAGTTTCCAGTACCTTCAAATAGAAGGAGGGGAAATGGAAATCCCGCTCAAGATGGCACTGTGAGAACAACCCAGGATTGGAGCTCTCGTTGTGTCCGCGGAGAGGTGAGTCTGAGCTGCATTTCCAGACTGATCTTTGTTGCCCACGGAACGGGGAAATTCCCAAGTGAAGTGGAGACGTGGGATGCCAGGCAGAACCTCCGCCTGGCGAAGCTGGCAGCCGGGGTGGCGGCGGCTGGCCCTACCCAGTGCTCCCCACAGGGCATGCTTCTCCGGGTGCCCCGTTGAACCGGCAACTGGAGATGTGAGAGGGCTGGACTTGAGACTGAGCTAGACTTGGACAGTGGGCCAGCCCAGGGGATTGCAGGGACAGAGCGATAGGGGTGGCCCAGTGGGACGAACAAAACCGTGATTTAAAACAAGCCCCGTGCAGACATCCCGAGATGCTCTGAGGGGGAGGGGCATCCACCATTACCGAGGCAACCCGTCCCAACTGAGACACACGCCCATTGCTGACGCAGCCAGCCGTTGCTGAGGCAACCCGTACCTACTGAGATACACGCCCACTGCTGACGCAGTCTGCCATTGCCGAGGCAACCCGCAAGAACAGAGAGACTCCGCCGCAGGGCGTGGCGGAGAACACAGCAGAACAGTAGAGCCAGGGTGAGCCTCACAACAGCAGGGCGGAGCCTCGGCAGGCAAACAGTGGCTAGTCTGCGTCCTAGCTGGGCAGGACCTCAACGGACATCCAAAAATAAAGCCCAAACCCCTCAACACAGAGCATTTGAGAAAAAAAAAAGGGGTTTTTTTAATGAGCTCTGTTGCAGCAGAATCAAACATAGCAGCCTAACAGCCCTGAATGAACAACAGAGCTCACAGCTCAGCAATTAAGCTCCTATAAAGCACAAACTGTCTCCTCAAGCAGCTCCCTGACCCCTCTATATCCAAAAGACTGACAATAGGCAGGCATCATCCTGGGACAAAGATAGCAAAAAAAGAAATGGGCAGCATCCCTCACTGTGCCACAGCTGCTAGAGGTGCACCCCAGACAAGCAGGGTCTGGAGCAGACCTCAGCAGTCGTACAGCGAAGGGGCTAGACTGGTAGAAGGAAAACCAAGCAACAGAAATACTTCATCATCAACATTCTGGGTGTCCACTCAGAGACCCAATCGAAAAGTCAGCAACTATGCAGACGACCAGCAGACAAATCCACAAAGATGGGAAGAAACCAGCGCAAAAAGGAGGAAAACACCCGAAACCAGAACACCTCGCCTCCTAGAAAGGACCAAAACTCCTCACCAGCAAGGGAACAAAGCTGGACAAAGAATGACTGTGACGAAATGACGGAATTAGACTTCAGAAGGTGGATAATGAGAAACTTTCATGAGCTAAAAGAACATGTTTTAAATCAATGCAAAGAAACTAAGAACCTTGAAAAAAGATTTGAAAAACGATTTGAGGAAATGATAACAAGAATGGATACCTTAGAGAGGAATATGAATGAATTAAAGGAGCTGAAAAACACAATACAAGAACTTCGCGAAGCAAACACAAGTTTCAATAGCCGAATTGACCAAGCAGAAGAAAGAATATCTGAAGTCGAAGACCAACTCAATGAAATAAAACGAGAAACCAAGATTAGAGAAAAAAGCGCAAAAAGGAATGAACAAAGTCTCCAAGAAATGTGGGACTATATGAAAAGACCTAACCTACGTTTGATAGGTGTACCAGAAGGGGACGAAGAGAATGAATCCAAGCTGGAAAATACTCTTCAGGACATCATCCAGGAAAATTTCCCCCACCTAGCAAGACAGGCCAACACTCAATTGTAGGAAATACAGAGAACACCACAAAGATATTCTGCAAGAAGAGCAACCCCAAGGCACATAATCGTCAGATTCAACAGGGTTGAAATAAAGGAGAGAATACTAAGGGCAGCCAGAGAGAAAGGTCGGGTCACCCACAAAGGGAAGCCCATCAGACTCATAGCAGATCTCTCGGCAGAAACATTATTCAACATTCTTAAAGAAAAGAATTTTCAACCCAGAATTTCATATCCAGCCAAACTGAGCTTCAGAAGTGAAGGAAGAATAAAATCCTTTGCGAACAAGCAAGTACTCAGAGATTTTGTCACCACCAGGCCTGCTTTACAAGAGCTCCTAAAAGAGGCACTACACATAGAAAGGATCAACCAGTACCAGCCATTCCAAAATCACACTGAATGCTAAAGAGCATCAACATAATGAAGAATCTACAACAACTAACAGGCAAAACAGCCACTTAGCATCAAAATGGCAGTATCAAATTCACACATAACAATATTAACCCTAAATGTAAATGGACTAAATGCACCAATCAAAAGACACAGACTGTCAAATTGGATAAAAATCCAAAACCCATCAGTGTGCTGTATCCAGGAAACCCATCTCACATGCAAGGATACACAAAGGCTCAAAATAAAGGGATGGAGGAAGATTTACCAAGCTAATGGAGAGCAAAAAAAAGCAGGAGTTGCAATTCTCATCTCTGATAAAATAGACTTTAAAGCAACAAAGATCAAAAGAGACAAAGAAGGCCATTACATAATGGTAAAAGGATCAATACAACAAGAAGAGCTAACGATCCTAAACATATATGGACCCAATGCAGGAGCACCCAGATACATAAGGCAAGTTCTTAATGACTTACAAAGAGACTTAGACTCCCACACAATAATAGTGGGAGACTTTAACACTACACTGTCAATATTAGACAGATCAACCAGACAGAAAATCAACAAGGATATCCAGGGCTTGAACTCAGACCTGGAGCAAGCAAACCTGATAGACATTTACAGAACTCTCCACCCCAAATCCACAGAATACACATTCTTCTCAGCACCACATCACACCTACTCAAAAATTGACCACATAATTGGAAGTAAAGCACTGCTCAACAAATGCAAAACAACTGAACTCATAACAAACAGCCTCTCAGACCATAGTGCAATCAAGTTAGAACTCAGAATTCAGAAACCGACCCAGAACCGCACAGCTTCATGGAAACTGAACAACTGGCTCTTGAATGTTGACTGGGTAAACAACGAAATGAAGGCAGAAATAAAGAAGTTCTTCGAAACCAATGAGAACGAAGACACAACGTGCCAGAACCTCTGGGACACATTTAAAGCAGTCTCTAGAGGAAAGTATATAGCAATAAGTGCCCATATGAGGAGAATGGAGAGATCCAAAATTGACACCCTATCATCAAAATTGAAAGAGCTAGAGGAGCAAGATCAAAAAAACTCAAAACCCAGCAGAAGACAAGAAATAACTAAGATCAGAGCTGAGCTGAAGGAGATTGAGACACGAAAACCCTTCAAAAAATCAATAAATCCAAGAGCTGGTTTTTTGAAAAGATCAACAAAATAGACAGACTACTAGCCAGATTGATTAAAAAGAAAAGAGAGAACAACCAAATAGATGCAATAAAAAATGATAAAGGGGAAATCACCACAGATTCCACAGAAATTCAAACCATCATCAGAGAATATTACAAACAACTCTATGCACATAAACTAGTAAACCTGGAAGAAATGGATAAATTCCTGGACTCCTGCATCCTCCCAAGCCTAAACCAGGAGGAAGCTGAAACTATGAATAGACCAATAACAAGGTCTGAAGTTGAGGCAGCAATTAAGAGCTTACCACACAAAAAAAGCCCAGGTCCAGATGGGTTCACAGCCGAATTCTACCAGACACACAAGGAGGAGCTGGTACCATACCTTCTAAAACTATTTCAAACAATCCAAAAAGAGGGAATCCTTCCCAAATCATTTTACGAGACCAACATCATTCTGATACCAAAACCCGGCAGAGACCCAACAAGAAAAGAAAACTTCAGGCCAATATCCATGATGAACATAGATGCAAAAATCTTCAATAAAATATTGGCAAGCCGATTGCAACAGCAAATCAAAAAACTTATTCATCATGATCAAGTAGGATTCATCCCAGGGATGCAAGGCTGGTTCAACATACGCAAGTCTATCAAGGTAATTCACCACATAAACAGAACCAAAAACAAAAACCACATTATTATCTCAATTGATGCAGAGAAGGCATTTGACAAAATTCAACAGCCCTTTATGCTAAAAACCCTCAATAAACTCGGTATCGATGGAACGTATCTCAAAGTAATAAAAGCTATTTATGACAAACCAACAGCCAATATCATACTGAATGGGCAAAAACTGGAAGCATTCCCTTTGAAATCTGGCACTAGACAAGGATGCCCTCTTTCACCACTCCTATTCAATATAGTACTGGAAGTTCTAGCCAGAGCAATCAGGCAAGAAAAAGAAATAAAGGGTATTTAAATAGGAAAGGTGGAAGCCAAATTGTCTCTATTTGCAGACGACATGATAGTATACCTACAAGACCCCATTGCCTCAGCCCAAAAACTCCTGAAACTGATAAGCAACTTCAGCAAAGTCTCAGGATATAAAATCAATGTGCAAAAATCACAAGCATCCGTCTACACCAATAAGAGACTTAAAGAAAGCCAAATCAAGAACGAACTGCCATTTGCAATTGCTACAAAAAGAATAAAATACCTTGGAATACAACTCACAAGGAACGTAAGAGACCTCTTCAAGGAGAACTACAAACCACTGCTCAATGAAATCAGAGAGGACACAAACAGATGGAGAAACATTCCATGTTCATGGTTAGGAAGAATTAATACTGTGAAAATGGCTATACTGCCCAAAGTAATTTACAGAATCAACGCTATCCCCATCAAGCTACCATTGACTTTCTTCACAGAACTGGAAAAAGCCACCATGAACTTCATATGGAACCAAAAGAGAGCCCACATAGCCAAGTCAATTCTAAGCAAAAAGAACACAGCGGGGGGCATCACACTACCGGATTTCAAACTATACTACAAGGCTACAGTAATCAAAACAGCATGGTACTGGTACCAAAACAGAGATATAGACCAATGGAACAAAACAGAGGCACCGGAGGCAACACAACATACATAGAACTATACAATCTTTGATAAACCTGACAAAAACAAGCAATGGGGAAAGGATTCCATGTTTAACAAATGGTGTTGGGAAAACTTGCTAGCCATGTGCAGAAAGCAGAAACTGGACCCCTTCCTGACACCTTACACTAAAATTAACTCCAGATGGATTAAAGACTTAAACATAAGACCTGGCACCATAAAAACCCTAGAAGGAAATCTAGGCAAAACTATCCAGGACATAGGAGTAGGCAAGGACTTCATGAACAAAACACCAAAAGCATTGGCAACAAAAGCCAAAATAGACAAATGGGACCTAATGAAACTCCACAGCTTCTGCACGGCAAAAGAAACAGTCACTAGAGTGGATCGGCAACCAACAGAATGGGAAAAAATGTTTGCAGTTTACCCATCTGACAAAGGGCTGATATCCAGAATCTACAAAGAACTCAAACAGATTTACAGGAAAAAAACAAACAAGCCCATTCAAAAGTGGGCAAAGGATAGGAACAGATACTTTATGAAAGAAGACATATATGAGGCCAACAATCATATGAAAAAATGCTCATCGTCACTGGTCATCAGAGAGATGCAAATCAAAACCACATTGAGATACCATCTCACGCCAGTTAGAATGGCGATCATTAAAAAATCTGGAGACAACAGATGCTGGAGAGGATGTGGAGAAAAAGGAACACTTTACACTGTTGGTGGGAGTGTAAATTATTTCAACCATTGTGGAAGACAGTGTGGCGATTCCTCAAGGCCTTAGAAATAGAAATTCCATTTGACCCAGCAATCCCATTACTGGGTATATATCCAAAAGACTATAAATCGTTCTACTATAAGGACACATGTACACGAATGTTCATTGCAGCACTGTTTACAATAGCAAAGACCTGGAATCAACCCAAATGCCCATTGATAATAGACTGGATCGGAAAAATGTGGCACATATACACCATGGAATATTATGCAGCAATCAGAAATGATGAGTTTGTGTCGTTTGTAGGGACATGGATGAATCTGGAGAACATCATCCTCAGCAAGCTGACACAAGAACAGAAAATGAAACACCGCATATTCTCACTCATAGGTGGGTGATGAAAAATGAGAACACATGGACACAGAAAGGGGAGTACTAAACACTGGGGTCTATTGGGGGGAAAAGGGGAGGGCCAGTGGGAGGGGGAGGTGGGGAGGGATAGCCTGGGGAGAAATGCCAAATGTGGGTGAAGGGGAGAAGAAAAGCAAAGCACACTGCCATGTGTGTACCTATGCAACTGTCTTGCATGTTCTGCTCATGTACCCCAAAACCTAAAATCCAATAAAAAATTAAAAAAAAAAAATCCCATCAGTTTTGTTGAAAAAAAAAAAAAAAGAAGGAAGGGAAATGGAGGTTAGGCAACAGACTCATACTATCTAGGCCAAAGAGCCAGCCACTGAACTCCTCAGGCCCCGTTTATTCATCTAAAAATGAGGATAATAAAAACAGTACCTGTTGTGATAAAACAACTAGGAAAAAAGATGTATAAATTATAAAATATATCATATTTGGTAGTGCTTATTCAGCTCTGATCTGTGAATCATTTATCAATACATACTTATGTTTCAAGCATGTTTCTAGCTATATGGGATGGATCAATAAACAAAACAGACAAAATTCTTGCCCTGAAAAGCTTAACTTCTAGTGGGGAAAGAGCCGTAACAAAACTAAATAGTTAGACTAAGAAAATTATATAGTATTTTAGAAAAATAAAGGTTATAGGGGGTGGGGAGGAAGAGCGCATACATGGAGGGCCAGGGGTAGGGAAGACTGACTGCTGAGTTACATAGGGTGGCAGGCAGGCCTCACTGGGAACCTGAGCTCTAAGCAAAGGCTTGGAGAGGTGCAGGACTGAGGCATGAGAATGCTGGGAGGATAGAGGGACAAATTCTAGCAAAGTGCCAGAGGAAGCAGCATTCCTGGCATGTTAAAAAAGTACATGGCATCAAGGAAGGCACATCAGGGAAAGCAAAAAGGAAAGCGTCGTAGGAGATGGAGTCAGAGGGATCCCTGGAGCTGGGTTGTGTGGGGGCTGTGGGTCACTCAAAGAATTGAGTGCTTACTCTGAGTGAGATGTGAAGTGCTTGGAGAGCTCTGTTCAGAAAGAACATTATTCCATTTATGTTTTAAAGGTCCATTCTGGTTGTTGAGTTTGGAATAGACAGTCCTTCACACACAGATATAGCTATATGCATCATTGTTAATGCATAATTTGTTCAGCAAATACTTATTAAGAACTTGTATGGCTTGGCGCAGTGGCTCAAGCCTGTAGTCCCAGCACTTTGGGAGGCCGAGGCGGGTGGATCATGAGGTCAAGAGATCGAGACCATCCTGGTCAACAAGGTGAAACCCCGTCTCTACTAAAAATACAAAAAATTAGCTGAGCATGGTGGCGCATGCCTGTAATCCCAGCTACTCAGGAGGCTGAGGCAGGAGAATTGCCTGAACTCAGGAGGCGGAGGTTGCAGTGAGCCGAGATCGTGCCATTGCACTCCAGCCTGGGTAACAAGAGCGAAACTTCATCTCAAAAAAAAAAAAAAAAAAAGAACTTGTATGTTCCAAACATGGTGCTGTGTGCTAGAGTACCACAGTCAGCAAGATTGATGCCAGCTTCACCAGCAAGATTTAATTTATGACAATAACACAGGGGCCTGAGGTTATGGGACAGAGGGCCTGGAGCCATGACAGGGTTTAAGGATGTGCAGGGAGCATGGGAGAAGGGTGAAGACTGCATCAGTAAAACTCTATAGCAGTAAGTCAAACACAGTCCCAGAGCTATTAAAATTTTCTGAAAAAAGTATCTCATATATATAAATATGTTAATGCATACTTAAACTAAGTGACAGATTTTGAATAGTGTCAAATTTGAATAATAGCTGCCCTTAACAAATCACTGATGTTCAGTGGTGTGAACTATAAAACTTATGGACTTCCCACATGATTGTCATGAGGCAATGATGACATACGATTAACTGAAGAATAGAAATGAAATATTTGTATCCCATCAGGTGGTGCAGAAGCACTCCTATAGCATTACCCATCTGCTGTTATCACCATTCAGATTTCCTCTTCAATTATCTAATTGTGTGATTTCTATGCTTTCAGTAATCTTATCTTGTAAGATTTTATCATGCACATTTACCCTGCTTAAGCCATTGAGATAATTATTATGTCTCAATATACTTGAGTAACAGCCGACTCAGCATCAACCCTCTCTCCCCTCTATTTTTGGAGTTGCTTCACAGTTACATTCTTTTATTCTCTTTCCTAAAAAAATCTCTATTTTTAATGACAAGCATAAGGGGCTTTATTAACTATTTTGTATTATCATCTTGGCACCAAATCACCCTCTTCCCACAGAAAACTTAATTTAGAACATCTAGATATAAGAAGCTTTTAAGGTCTAAAGAACATGTTGGATGATTATAAGACACTGCGTATCAAATGACTGGGGCCATGGATGTTCAAAAGTTTACCTTTCTTTTGTTCCACTTCCCTAATGGGAACTCCCCTGATTGGGCTGGATGAGGGTAGGCATGACTTTACTGTGGGAGCAGGAGTCAGAACTATTGGTTATCATCTCTAGGCTTGAATAAAACGGTGAATAATTGGAATGCTGCTCATCAATGTATAGGCTCTGTTGAAGCACTCAAATCCTTATACATGTTAGGGCCAGGACTAGGCTGAGGCAAGTGAGGTGCTTATAGTGTAAAATTTAAGGAGGCACTCACTCTCAGGCTCCTGCAAGTGGGTGTCATCAGTGGAGGCTTCAGGTGGACCCTTCACTTGCAGTGCCTCCTTAAATATTGTGGCCTAGGTAACTTGCTTGCCTCATCCTAGTCTTGACTTTTGACTGTCAACTTATCATGTTGCATCAAGGATATAAAAACTTCAAATTTTTGTTTATACTCCTTGGTCTAGAGAAGTTCTCTGTGCCAATATGTTCACCAAGTATTTACATATTATGATGGTTAATATTGAGTGTCAACTTGATTGGATTGAGGGATGCAAATGGTTCCTGGGTGTGTCTGAGGGTGATGCCAAAGCAGATTAACATTTGAGTCAGTGGACTGGGAAAAGCAGACTTACCCTCAATCTGGGTGGGCACCATCTAATGAGCTGCCGGTGCAGGCAGAAGAACGTGGAAAGATTAGACTGGTTTAGTCTTCTGATCTCCATATTTCTCCTGTGCTGGATACTTCCTGCTCTTGAATATCGGACTCCAAGTTGTTCAGCTTTGGGTCTCTTGGACCTTCCATCACAGACTGAAGGCTGTCGGCTTCCCTACTTTTGAGATTTTGGGACTTGGATTGGCTTCTTGGCTCCTCAGCTTGCAGACAGCCTATTGTGGACCTCACCTTGTGATAGTGTGAGTCAATATTCCTTCATAAACTCCTCATTCTATATCCACCTTTCCTATTAGTTCTGTCCCTCTAGAGAACCCTGACTAATACACACATGTATTTTTTTTCCAAGCCTCTGCTCATGGGTGTCTTCCTAAAGGCCCATGCCCCCATGTATGTCTCCACAGCACTCTGCAGAGAGAGCTGTTTGTTTGATGCTCACCTCCCTTCAAACTTCAAAGTCTTTAAGGAGGCATGATTTCAGATGTGTGTTTGTGTCCCTAGCACCTAGCCACCATGTCCTGTACATAGAGTTCTAATAAATGTTTAGGGAATAAGTAAAAAAGTATTGCAATCAACAAGAAAGCAATCATTCTGAACTCAGCCACATTTAAAAAAGCAAATCTTCCAGATGCAAATGGATCCTAATTGTGTTCCACAGAGGGCCGACTTGCCATTCCTGTCTGTTGACTGTGTAAGTGAAATAAAGTAAAAAAATGATTTCTAGAAAAGAGATACCTTAAATGTCAGGCACATTATTATCTAAAGCTTAGCCAGCTGCCAGCTAATTACCTTTGCCACAGGTTGTAAAGTAAACACAGATGTGGCAGGAGTAATTATCCCAGAAAGCAAAAGCACTTCTGCCACAGACCAGAAGATGGCCTTGGTTGGCTCTTTGTGAGGGGACAAAGGCAGGCTGGAAAGAGCCCAGAGCCTGAATGAAGGCGAGGGACCCAGGAGCTTTGATGACAGGATGACAAGGGCCACAATCTAAGAAAGAAGAATTGTTTGATGGAAAAAGCGATGGATCATAGTAGCCTCCCTCCATATTTGAAGGGCTATAAAACGGGATTTAGAGTTGTTCTGGGTTATTGCAGAGACTGGTACTAGCAGTTTTAAAACCAAAACAAAATCAAGCACTTTCTGAACATCAGTATGTTGTCTGTATAATTGTATACTTCTTAGAACAGCCCCTGCCCAAGTCAGGCACTATAATCCAAATTGTACAAATGAGGAGACTGAGGGTGACAGGAGTTCTATTACTCGTCCAAGCACACACTAGGAGTAAATGGAAGAACGGGGTTCAGATTATTTGTGGTAGAGGCTCTGCTCTGTCCTCTGTGTTACTCTGGAGATCTTTAGCTTGTGGAAAATGGAGCTCTCAGTCCACACTTGCACTGGTGGAGTTCCTGACAGCTTACAAGCACTTTTTACGTATTGCAGCAGTAAATCTCTGACACGGGCATAAAAAGGAACTAAATTCTTTTATAAGGAGTGACTTGTTCAGTCACACGATCAAGTATCAGCTGAGCTGGGACTTTGGCTTTAAGTGATCTCAGCTCCACAGGGGCACTTCTCAGAGGACTTTCACAGGGTAATGAAGAGGCTATTCCTACAACAAGGGAGAAGCTGGATTTGATGGCCAGCAAACACCACCAGAATTCTGGGTCCCTTGTATTGCTTATATGAAACTCCCCTTTTCATAGCACCCATCACACACAGAAAATGAGAGAATAAAGGAAGTGTTATTTTAGTGAGTGAGGGCACAGCATAATAACATTGAGTACAGGTTTGTGTTGAGATGAAACAGTCATATGCAGACAGCAGCAGTGAATCAAGAACAAGGAGAGAGAGCACAGATAATATAAATTTGTATAAAATAATAAACCTTTAAAATTATGTGAGTAATGATGTCTCTGCAAAATGAACTATGAAGTAATTCTGGATGGTAGGGCATACTTTTCAATGAATTTTAAGACCATGACATTTTATGGTGAAAGAAATATTATTTAATATTAATGAATTTTTAATTAATGGGCACCTAAAGTTAAACTCTCTCTCTCTCTCTCTTTCATATTTATTTTCTATTACATTTAATTTGTTCAATGGAATTTTTATTTCTGTATTTGGTAAGTGGGCATATTTGTTAGATATGTAGATTTCAATACAGTTAAAAGACGTCAAGAGGGAGATTGGCTATTAAAGCTTTGTACCACTGGGCTGCACTGACTTGAGATCAGAACAATCCAGGACAGGCTGGCAGTTTTCTGTCCACAGATGCACTGATTGGTTAACTGGGAGGTAGCAGACACTGGAAGACAGATGAGTAACCACCAAATACTTGATATTAACTGGTAAGTCCCTTTACTAATGAACGGAGAAAACCAGAATGGAGTATCTATGTAAATATTAATGCATCCCTACTTCATTAAAGAAATGACAAACATGTTCAGAAGATTGTTTGGTATGAGATTCAAGCAATAGGACTGGGATAGTCTCACTCATCATTATTTGTAATTACATACTTGATTGTGTGATTATTTGTTTAATTTTTAGTTTTCTATTTAGATATTTTGCTTGCTACTGTCTATCCAGTGTCTAGCATATAGACTTACATGTGGTAGGCATTTGATAAATATTTGCTGGATAAATAAATGAATGATTTCATCACAAATGATGGCTTGATGCAATCATCCATCTTGGGGACTGAGATTTTCTTGAGCACTCATCAATGGGTCTCTACTCTGGGCAACATATGAGACAGCTGAGATATATGCTCTCTGGTTTCTTTTTACTATAATCATCATTGCCTCGTATCTGGCAAATTATTATTAGACAGCTATTATTATACAACTGAGTAAATTACAGGTGTTGTCACGTCAATTACTTTGTAGATCTCTGGGATCCCTGAGGGTAGGAGCTATGTGTTCATGATCTACAAGAACATGTCTTTCGGTGCTTAGCAACAGTGTCAGATGCATGATAAATATTTGTTGAGTGAGTAAATGATTGCCTTATTGAGAACACAACCTAGTTCAAGGATAGAAGATAAATTTGCTGTGACTGCTACCTCTTATGTTGTGGCAGATGTCTCTAATTGATCATGGAACTCTTTCCCACAGAAGTTAGATGAGGTCATGGCCTCTTTTCCTTCCAGGCTCTGGGAAGCATGAGTAATACTGGAGTTGATCGGTTGAAATCTGTTTCCTATCCCTATCTTATTTTCTTGGTTGGGGCTGAAGGATTATTCATTCAAGGATGTTATAGTGGTTATAATTCAACAATAAATATATATCTAGTGTTTACTATTCATTGTGCTACATGTTGGAGCTTGAAGATGCATAACATAGCTCCCCACCATTTAAAAGTTCATTCTCCAGTGATGAAGAAAGGTCCCCAAACCTAAAATTATACTGTAGTATAATATTTGCTACAATAGAAGCATATATATGAGCTATGGGGACATAAGGGGGGAGAAATCTATTACCTGAGGAAAAGTGTGTGTGCATGCGTATTTCGTGGGGGCACATAAAGAAAATTGAAGAAAATGTGCAGAGAGGAAGTAACATTCGAGTTGGCTTTTAAAAACAAGACAAATAATGGGAAAAACAGTATTTAAGGTAGCACAGAGAAGGAATAAGGACATTTTAAATATAGATACACATCCCTGGCATCACAGCACATTTGCACTGTGGGACATTTGTGGAGTTGTGCTGTTTAGACCAAATAATGGTTCTGTTCCTGTTGAAATTTCAGCCTATTCTGAAGATATTTGAAAGTAGACTCATTTCTTGATGTATCTGAGATCATACCACCTAAGATCGTCTACATAACTGCCTGGTTGTGACTATGACGAATGCTGGAAGTAGCTTTGTAGTTTTTGTACATCATGGACAAAATAGGTTTGCACATACAATGGCAAAGCCGTCATTCTGCTCAGGCAATTTAAAACATCCAAACTAATAACCAGTTAAAATAACCTGCTGTTTGACACGGTGTAGATCAGGCACTCGGTGTCACTAAAGTTTCCACGTTTCCATGTGGTTTTAGTATGAGGACAAGGGCTTCCACACCCCTCTCACCACACTGTGATCATGCCGATTCTGTTCACATTCCTCACCTTCCCAAAGCTCTCATGTCAAGAGAGTAAAGGGGAACAATCAGAAGAGGGGAGAGAAAGAACAGCTTTTAAGATGATGACAGTTTAATTAAATACTGAAAAAAATGCTGGAGGGCCACTTGTAAAACTCCTTTTCTTCGGAAGCAAACCTGCTCCTTCTCCATTTTCTGTCCCCTGCCACTTGTCTGTCTGGCCTCCACCCTGGTGACCTTGGGAATGTCCTTCACTTTGTACCCCTTGACCTCACAAGTCATATTTACTTAAGTAATTAGTCCTGTTTATTCTACTTCAAAATGCATCCCAAATCTAATCTATTTTCTGACCCCATTATTGCCTTATTTAAGCTACTCTTCTTCCTCTTCCTCTTTCTCCTCCTCCTCCTCTTCCCCTTCTCCTTTTTCCTTCCTTCCTTCCTTCCCTCCCTCCCTCCTTCCTTCCTTACCTCTCTTTCTTTCCCTTTCTTTTCTTTCTTCCTCCCCTCCCCTCCCCTTCCCTCCACTTCCCTTCCCCTCCCTTCCCTTCCACAGCCTTCTAAGTGGTATCCCTGCTACCATAAAACCCTCAGCATCCCTGCCACAGTTTTGATAGAATACAATTGTGATCTAGTAAAGTCTACAGTAAAGTCACAGAGTTATTATCCAGTAAAATCTAGCAAGCCATTTCCACAGAGCATCAAGTTCACACATCCTCTCACGGCATACATGGAGGATAAGCTCCCTGAGCTAGGGCCTATGAAGATCTTGTTCATCTGGTGTAGAGCACACATGGTAGGCCATTTCTAAATATTTTCTGAATGAATGGATGTGTATAAAGTCTTTCACAATCTAGTCAGAGTATGTCTTGTTAGAATCTCTCCCCCTCCTTACTCTATCTATACCCTAAACTCTAGCCATGCCCAGATTCTCACCTTTCTCTGAACATGCTATCTCCTTCCATGGATCCATGTGTTCCCTCTGACTAATTTTCTTTCATTTCTTCTCCATCTAGAACTCTACTGTTGATTCTTTAGGATACAGCACAAATTCCCTAGTAGAATAAAATGGTGAATCTGCTGTACTGAGACTACCCTGTGGTTCTCTGTCATTGACAGCTTTCCCTTCTGTTTTAATAAAGTCTTTGCATGTTTACTACTCATACCTTTTGTTGCTTGGTCCTTCTTTCTATTTCATATTGTTTGTGAATATTTTGTGAAAGTACAAAGTTTTAAAAAGCTGTTTACCTAATAAGTTCTAGAGGAGACAAATAACCCAGCAGAGGAAAGTTTGGAGAAAATCATTATAGCAAAGCCAAGCACCGTGTGTCTATATAGGTTCTGGAGCTAAGCAAATGTGAGCAAACCATCCAAAAAGACCCATGTATTAATTACTGTGCAAGACACATGTGCAATGAGAAAGTCTAAATCAGAATAAGTGGAGGGTGCAGGCCGTCTTCCCCCCGTATACTGTTACCATCCGTTCCACACTTCTATTTTCTGTGAGAAATTTTATGGTTAACACTCCTCAATCTGGGTTACCATCAGTTTTCACCTACTTTCCTCCCACTTTTCTGCTTTCTCAAATATTTGAAACAAAGCAGTCAACTGTCAATGATGAAAAATAAATACTGAATGCCGGATTAGGAGGTACAATGAACAAATACACTTATAGAAGGTAAAACCACCTCCACTAATGCCAACTCTATTATAGACAATAGAAAATATGAGACAAGATATATTGCAGTGGGCATTAGAGAAACATTAAGATTTTTAAAAAATTCATAAATATACAGTTAACTATAAGACAATGATGAACTCAGCTGGCTGGGCAGATACAAGCAAACCTTATAAGCTAACTTTACTGAAAGAGGGCAGTGACTCTCCCTAATATATTTCTATTCGGCCAATACATGATAGTGAAAGAAAAAAAAAAAAAGAAAAGAGACAATGATTTTGTGTCTCTGGAGTTAATGTGTATTCAGGAATTATTTAGGAGGCTCGAGAATGCTATGGCCATGTCTCTACTTGTTAGTTCCTTTTTCTATAACTTGCTGCTTTCTGTCTGTTGCACCTGCAGTTTTCTTTGCAGCTGTGCTCAGTGCAAGATAAGACTATTCTCAAAAGCAGAGAGTAAGACATTAGGAGGCAGGGACCATTGGCAGAAGAAAGTAAAAACAATGCGTTCTGATTAATAGAGTGCTTCACACACTGTGCTAGGCCAAACACTGTACTAGGTGGGCATTGGAAAGAAAAGAAAGAAAATAAATGTGCACAATCTTGTTTAAAAGACAAGAATGACATAGTTTGAATATTTGTAAGTTAATATAAACAATATTGTGTGTGTGTGTGTGTGTGTGTGTGTGTGTGTGTCTGTGCAAGTATTTTGAGATGCTACATCAAAAGTATGGCTGGAGTATCGATAAGGGAGGTGTTAGGGTTAGCTGGAAGGGTAGAATAAAAACATCAGGAAAGAAGTGAAGACAGAGAGTAGCTGGAAAAAAAGAAAAAGGTAGAATTGGACAGAGAATAAAAGATCAATTAAGCCAATGTAGAATGAAAAAGAAAGGGAAAAAACTAAAACTGAGTTGATAGAAAAAGAACAATTTTTAATCTTGGGGAAACAATGACAGATAATTATTCTAGTGCAGTGTTTATTTAGAATTTATTGTGCTTTTAACTCATGCTTCAGCTTTGTAAACAAACAAATTGAAAGTAGTAACCATCATGTATATTTTCCCATGAAACTAACATCACAACTGAAAAAAAACCAGTAAGGTAAAAGTGGGTTTCAAAGTACTTTTCAAGCTTCCACTCTTGTGGCAGAGAAATCTGTTCACCAAATATTGAACAACAGTTTAACAATTTTGTCACTTGTGCTAAGGGTGATATTCATAAAAGGTAAATATTTTAAAATATTAAAATTGTGGTATTCCTATAGATGCACACATAAATATTTTTATTTAAAAATACATGGCCAATAAATTATGAATATGACATACTATAAGTGAACAAAAATTTATGGACAAAAATTTCATGATAATGGAAATGTAAATTTTACATGTCTGAGTTATCTACTGCTACCTAACAAATTACTCCCAGACTGAGCAGCTGAATAAAAAGTTGATCTCACAGTGTTTTGTGGATCAGGAATGTGGTAGAGACTTAGTTAAAAGGTTCTGATTCAGGGTTTTCCCTGTTATAGTCAACTGTCTTGAAAATCTCAGCAGAGACTGCAGTCATCTGACGGCCTGACTAAGGCTGGAAGATCTACATCCAAGATGGCGTATTCTCACACGGCTGTTGGTAGGAGGCTTTAGGCCTTTGCTGGATGTTGAGTTTTGCTCACCACATGACCTCTCCATAGGGCTGCTTGACTATTCTCATGATAGCGTAGCTGGCTTCTCTCAGAGAGACAAATCCAAGGAAGAAGAAGACAGAAAGCGTGCTGTCCTTTATAACTTAATCTCAGACATTGCATGCCATCATTTCTGACACACACTATTTGGAGGAAGTGAGTTACTGAGTCTAGCCCACACTCAAGGGGTGGGGGAATTAAGATCTACCTCTTAAAGGGAGAAGTAGCAAAGAATTTATTGTTGGTATATTTTAAAACCACCACACACACTATCTTAAATATATATCTGTTTGTATTAATTTACTCAAGAAATGAGTGACAAGCTTGTTTTGTTTCCATGTGCTCATGGGGTACTAGAATAAATGCATTTATACATTTGTATGATTTAGACAGACCTTCCTTAGTCCTTCACATCCTTTAGACAACAAATTACAATATCATTGATTTTCACCATATATTGGATTAGGTGATTTACATGTTTAAATAAACTCTGAACTTAGACTTATGATTAATTATGTTATTTATATTTGTGGGTTTTACTCCTGTATTATAGAGAATGAAAAAGAATAATTTAAATATCTGGTCAAAGACAATGAATAGAGACAGTCATTATCATTGAAGATTTTGTTAAATGCAAATTGACTTCACCAGTAACCTTTTAATAGATAAACAAAAGCACATCTGCTTATTTTATGTCTTAATAATAATAATGGCATTTTGTGAATATCTGAATTGTTTTTAACCTTTAAGTGTAAAAATCAGTCCATAACAGATATGTAAACTAGTAGATACTATCCCCAACTTGGGTAATGTATTGGCTAATTGTCAACTTGACTGAGCCACAAGGTTTCCACATACTTGGTTAACCATAATTTGAGTGTGTCTTTGAGGGTAAATCTGAATGGCATTTACATTCAAACTGATAGACTGAGTAAAGCAGATTGCCCTGCCTGATGTGGGTTGGGCCTCATCTAATCAGCTGAAATTCTGAACAAAATACAAAGGCTGACCCTCCCTTAAGAAACAGAATACCCCAAAACCTATAATCCAATAAAAAATTAAAAAAAAAAAAAAAAAAAAAGAAACAGAATTCCTTCTTCCTGACTGCCTTTGAACTGGGACATTGTTTTTTTTCCCTGCCTTTATACTGGAATTGAACATAGGCTCTTTCTGGGACTTGAGCCTGCTGGCCTTTGAATTGGAACCCACTGTCAAGTCTCCTGGGTCTCCAGCTTGCTGATTCCTTCACACTGTAGATCTTGGGAGTTCTCAGACTCCGTGATAGTAATTCGTTATGACAAACCAATGTCTATCTCTCTCCCACCCTTGAATTGGTTGTTTCTCTGAGAACCCTGAATAATGCAGTGGTGTGTGTGTGTGTGTGTGTGTGTGTGTGTATAAATTCTGTCTTAGTTAAGGTCATGCTGTCTCAAGACATTTGTGGTCTAGTCCTTGCTCTAACTCAGAAAAAGTAGGTGACTCCATGCCTTTCTCTTCATGGTATGGATTACATGCTTGTGTCTCTTCAAAATTCATATGTTGAAGTCTAACTTCTGTTGTGATAGTGTTTGGAGGTGGGGACTTTGGGAGGTGATTTGGTCATGAGGGTGGAGCCTTCAGGGATGGGATTAGTCCTCTTATAAGAAGAAGCATGGGAGAGCTTGCTTCTTTTCTGCTCAGCGCCACATGAACACACATAAGATGACCATTTGAAAACCAGGAAGAGTGCCTTCACCAGACACCAGATCTACTGGCGATTTAAATGTTTGGCTGTGTCCCCACACAAGTCTCATTTTGAATTCCTACATGTAGGCGGGACCTGGTGGAAGGTAATTACATCATAGGGACAGATCTTTCCTGTGCTGTTCTCATGATAGTGAACAAGTATCATGAGATATGATGGTTTTAAAATGGAGAGTTTCCCTGCACAAGCTCTCTTCTCTTGTCTGCCACCATGTGAGACATGCCTTTCACCTTCCATCATGATTGTGAGGCCTCCCCAGCCAAGTGTAACTGTAAGTCCATTAAACCTCTTTCTTTTGTAAGTTTGCCCAGTCTCGAGTATGTCTTTATCAGCAGTGTGAAAATGGACCAATACAGCTGGTATCTGATCTTGAACTTCCATCTTCAGAACTGTGAGAAATAAATTTCTGTTGTTTAAGTCATCTGGTCTATGGCATTCTGTTGTAGCAGCTAGAATTGACTAAGACAATTCACTTCCTAATAAATAAAAGATGTAGATTAGATGATCTCTAAGTTTCTTTCCAGATCTTAAATCTAATATGCCATGACCATCAAAATACATCCTCCTCAGTCTGACTCTTACCTTTCAGTACCACCCAAGAAAAGATAACCTCAGAATGAAGATCTGTTGTTCTGCATTTGGTGCATATTCAAAAGGCCAATGAAAGAGGAATTATCAAAGAAGTGAGAAAGATATTTATGGTCTTTGAATTAGTATGTGTGACAGCTTTATGAAAGGATAAACCTCAGAGTGCCCAGTTTCTCTCATTTATGCTTAGGGGATTTGTTCTTATAAGTCCTATTAAGTAGGTAAATCCTCAGTATATCTGTGAGAGCACAGGCTAACAAACAGCAATTTACTTGCTACTGTTTGCATGCTATATCCTTCGTAGATGCTTCCCTAATTCTTCTAGTAAGTGTATCCACTGAAGCTCAAATTTATATGCCATCTTTAATTTGTTTGGTTTAAATAAACCTCCCACAACAGCTTCTTCAAAGAATAGATTGCTAAGATATGAATATGAGCTTGAAAAATATCTCTAGTATGGCCAAAAAATATATAAACTGCAGCTCTTTATTCAGTGAACTACATTAGTTTATCACACTTCTACCAGACTTATATGTATATGAAGAGAAGAATTACAAGTAACTAAACAGAGTCAAGATCAACTCCACATTTAGAGATGCACATCATGTGGGGTCATGGAGAAGTGGCTTTAAATCTCAGCTTTATTAGGAGCTTGGGTTCAACACTTAATCTCTCTTCAAGTCTCAGTTTTCTCAGCTGCAAAAAGAAGAGGAAAGTCACAACAATAAGACCTACCTCATAGATGAGAAGGCATAGGGATTCCTCAATAAATGGTAGCTGTTATGATTACAAATAAACCAAATAAACATTTGGAAGAATAATTCCTCCCCACATAACTCATTTGGGAGTTAAATGAAACATTATCTCTGTCCTATAGTTTTATCACCTTTCTTTCTTTTATTAATTTCAAGAGGTGTTTCTCATGCAAAAATATAGCTATGCAAATTGCACTTTTTTTTTTTTTTGAGACGGAGTTTTGCTCTTGTTACCCAGGCTGGAGTGCAATGGCATGATCTGGGCTCACCGCAACCTCCGCCTCCTGGGTTCAGGCAATTCTCCTGCCTCAGCCTCCTGAGTAGCTGGGATTACAGGCATGCGCAACCATGCCCAGCTAATTTTTTGTATTTTTAGTAGAGGTGGGGTTTCACCATGTTGACCAGGATGGTGTTGATCTCTTGACCTTGTGATCCACCCACTTTGGCCTCCCAAAGCAAATTGCACATTTTTATTCATAGTTGCTAGGAATGCACAGTCCTTTGATTCAGGTTGGGGATATCTGTTGAAAGTGAAATATTCACATATGGCAGGAGAAGGGCAAATGAGGCTGCATCCCTCCCTTTTCTCTCAAGAGAAGTCCAGGAATTTCCTGAGAAGATGCAGAAACAGGGCCCAGGATGACCTCCCTTATGTATAGATAAGACTATATTATCTACTCATAATCCAAGTCTCCTAGGATCTAAGCCAGTGGGATGCTTTGCAAAGTTGAGATTCTCCATCATGCTGCAAACTCTTTCCTTGGAGATAACAGACATTATTCTCTATTACTTTATGTGCACTTTTGCTATTTTCATGCAGTTCCATATCTATATATAATGTTTTAGAATTAATGAGCAAATCTCATTGCATGGATGTTCTTGATCCAAAATTATTTAAGAACACTTAATACTAGAACTAAAGCCACAACATATATATATATATATATATATATATATATATATATATATATATATATATGCCATCTTTAATTTGTTTGGTTTAAATAAACCTCAGCTGCAAAAAGAATAAGAAAGTCACAACAATAAGATCTACTTCATAGATGAGAAGGCATAGGAATTCCTTAATAAATCATAGCTGTTATGATTACAAATAAACCAAATAAATATTTGGAAGAATAATTCCTCCCCACATAACTCATTTGGGAGTTAAATGAAGCATTATCTCTTTCCTATAGTTTTATCACCTTTCTTTCTTTTATTAATTTCAAGAGGTGTTTCTCATGCAAAAATACTTTCCCTTTCTTCTTGCAGCTGAGAAAACTGAGACTTGAAGAGAGATTAAGTGTTGAGCCCAAGCTCCTAATAAAGCTGAGATTTAAAGCCACTTCTCCATGACCCCACATGATGTGCATCTCTAAATGTGGAGTTGATCTTGACTCTGTTTGGTTACTTGTAATTCTTCTCTTCATATACATATAAGTCTGGTAGAAGTGTGATAAACTAATGTAGTTCACTGAATAAAGAGCTGCAGTTTATATATTTTTTGGCCATACTAGAGATATTTTTCAGGCTCATATTCATATCTTAGCAATCTATTCTTTGAAGAAGCTGTTGTGGGAGGTTTATTTAAACCAAACAAATTAAAGATGGCATATATATATATATATATATATATATATATATATATATATATATAATTTCTAGGAATTGTAAATTTCAGTTTTCTTTAAGCCCTAATCATCTAATGTCTGTTGAAATATTGTGTAAACCAGTTTATTAATACTTGGAAGACTTAATTTCCTTGAGACTCCATCTCTGCAGGCTCCATTTCATGTGGACACTAGAGCAGGTTATGACACTGCTTGTCTAGCATTTTAACATGCAAGTATCTTGAAAAGAAGCCCCGTTGTTTCCCACACCAACCTGACTGTGGCTGCCATATAAAACCTACCGAGTCATATATTTTATTTATCTGAATAAGCGCATTATAAAATGGCACTGAATTTCTTCCTCTCAGAGACAAGGAATGCTCAGGGTATTAAGAACATCAAAAGCAGAAAAAGTTAAGTAGTTGCAACAGGTACAGATCTAAGGCAAAGAACTACATCTAGCCGTGGAATCTCAGATCAAATATGCCTGCTTTTTCCTTTCGCCCTTTGGGGTCATTCCTCTGATAAATAATTCACAGACTGCAGTGCAAAGTAGTTTGCATACTGACAAGATTAAAAAGAATGCTTTGTCTGGGTTAAATTTACAATCTGAAACCTTCCTTTAAAATGTCAAGAAGGTAATTAATTTAAGAAGGTTTGCCAAGCAGAGTCTCCGACCCTGTCAGAAAAATTTCATTTCCTGAGGGTGAAGGGGATGTTGCATTTATCTTTCCCAAATGTCTGTTTTGGTTTCCATTTTAAGACTATTTTCTCCTTTCCTAACATGCCTTTTACAGCTCTTTTCTTTTTAGGCAAAAATTAACCCAGTATTCTTTCTTGGTGGATTTTTTTTTTAAAGATTATCTAACACAGTCTGCGAATTACCTGTGAGTGGGGACTAAAGCACAGGTCAGACCTTTTGACACAAACAGAAGAGCATTTTCCATGGAAAGCACTCTCTCCTGCCTGAACATTCACACAAACATTTTGAGTAGCAGCGGGAAATGCATAAATTCAACAGCATGAAAATTGGCTCTTGGCTTAGCAAAACATCCTGCCCCCCATATGCACAGTAGTGTGCATTCTCATGAATGAATGCTTATGGCAATCAGTGGGGTTTTTACAGCAGTTCTTCAAGCCAAGTTTACTGGTGTAAAATTTTATTAGCAATTGTGTCCCCTAACTAATCTTTCAAGGCATCACAGAAGAGATTAAACAATGCGTTGCTTTTGGAAACCTCATCCAAAGGCCCTGTATCATGTGTGCATACACACATACCCATGGCAGAAAAAGAAAGCTGTTAATTGGCCCACTAGAAGTGTGTTTCAGTTCCTCTTAAAAATAGAGTTTCTCAGAGTAGCAGGGCTTCATAGATGTTGTCTCATTGATACTAACTGGGAAGAAATAATTTCATCTCAAATATACCTCAAGAAACAAAGGTCAACTGGAATGTGCCAAAGTGCTAAATGTGAAGAAAAATAGTTCAAAATGTACGAAATCTGAAATAAGAATCTCATAGTTTTAATGTAAATCTAAATCTGAGATGCGTTTAATAGAGATGTCTTTGGATGCGTAGCTGTCCTCCCTAGGTACCAACTCTTGACCTTGGTGAATGATGTGTTCGTGTTGCTACCATCCAGTTTCCTGAGATTTTCCTTCTACATCTTGTGTCATTTTGGTTGGGTCAGGATGTGTGATACCAGTTTGACAGCTGTGTTCTCTGAGGCTTTAGAAAAACAGTCATGGACAAATCATTTTGCAAATCCCTCACTCACCACCATCACACCTTGGGAAATGGCACATATTGGGTTTATTTTTGCATGGAGAACTTTTGCATGGAGTCTATACTACGAATATGTCAATAATCAACATTAATCTCTAATCCTTTTTTGGTGGAGTATTTGTTGTTCTTTTTAAAAAATATTATAGCTGCTTTTAAATATTTTGGGAAGTTTTGGTAGTACAAACTAAAAGTAAGTATTTTCTAGTGTGTTGGTAAAAAGGCAAACACACAGCTCAAATGTAATTTAAGAAAACCTATATTTCTTATTACTCTAAAGATTATTTTTGAAAATTTCTTATAATCCTTCTAGTCTTTTCAAAGCAAAAGGTGAACAAGTTCCTCAGAAACTGATTTTGGAGGAATGATTTATTTGAAGGTGATAGTATTTGAATGTAGAAGGAAGTATGTGTTGGGGAGAGCTGTAAATTTGTCCCACAGGACACCATTAGGGAGTTGTCACATGTTTTAGTTTTCAAGCAAGAGCAGACTGCACTTGCTCTAGTCAAAAGCATCCAGAATAGCCTTGGTTGGTATCCTTGGGTTTCAGCAAGATTGGCATTCCCTGTGTGTTAGTGGACCCCTTCAGGTGCTGTGCTGAAACCATCATTGAGGGACACAGAATAAAGGCTTCACTATATATATTAATTCTATGATTTCCCCTAACATTTCCAGGACTTTTCATTCATTACAATTTCCTCATCATCATCCTGCAGTGAGAGAAAAACTCAATCAGCAACCCACTGAAGAGCATAATGATTGATCTCAGCCAAATTTCTGCTTCAGTATACAAAAATATATATAAAATTACTGCTTTAGACTAGCTATTGAATAATTTTGTAGGAAATAATTGATGGGAGGCACATGAGACTTAGCAGAAGGAAGAAGAAAAATTAAATGCATAGAGAATATCCAGGCCCTCAGAAAATTTTTCAATAAGCCTTTACTTTCCTATAGAATATTTGAATGAAAAAAGTCATAGTTATAATAGAAAAAAGTTAAAATACTCTGTCTCAGACATGCTTAGTTTATGGCAGTCTGTATAGATGAGAGGTGGGAGCTACTAGCTAACCCTGGAGGCAGGGAAGGTGGCTGATTTCCTACTGTGTGGCTTCTATGCCCAAGCTTAATTCATTAGTAAAGAATTTAGTTGATATTTGTAATTATATCTAATTGTTGCTGTACAAATTACCAAAAATGTAGTGGCTTAAATTAACATAATTTTATTTTATACTTCTGAAAGTCAGAAATCTAAAATGGGTCTCAGTGGGCTAAAATCAAGGTGTTGGAAGGGCTGCATCCCTTTCTGAAGGCTCTATGGAATAACCTTTTTTCTTGTTTTTTTCCAACCTCTAAAGGGTGCTTGTGTTCATTGAATGTGGTCGCCTTCCGTTTTTGAAGCCAGCCAGTTGAGTTTTTTCACATTGCTTTACTCTGACTCTGACACTTCAGCCTCTTTCTTTACCATTTAAGGACACTTGAGATGGCATTAAGCTCCCTGGATAATTCAGGATAATGTTACCATCTCATGATCAGCTGATCAGCAACCTGAGTTTCATCTGCACTTTAATTTTCCTTTGTCCTGTAACATAATTTATTTACAGGCTCTAGGGATTAAGTTGTAGAAATCTTTGGAGGACCAATTATTTTGCCTTCCATAGTACTTAACAAATATTTCTTGAATGAATGACTGATTGATTGACCGTGAAAAGAAGAATAAATTTTGAGAGGGAAGAGGTGGTGAACAGTATCAAATTATTTTGAAGTCGGGAAGGATGAAGACTAAGAAATATACTTGGACTTGACAATCAGGAGGACCTAGCAGTATTTGAGAAGAATTTCAGCATCTCATGGGCTTTGAAAATCAGATTTTAGGAGATTGTTTAGTGAGATGGGCTCACAAAATAAAGACAGAGAGTTTAAATTGTGTTTTGAACTAAGAATAAGAAGTACTCCAGACAAAAAGATTCAGAAGGATAGCAGAATTTTTGTTTGCCTTTAAATTAAGTTAGATAATAGAATTATATTTATGGAACAAGGGAAAGAAGCCAATATATAGAGAGATATATTCCATCTATCTCTTGAATTTTTTTAATACCCTTTATTTCTTTTTTTTGCCTGACTGCCTAGCTAGTCTCTTGAATTTTAATTGATAATTTGATATAAGTAAGAGGGGTTAGAACCAATGTATAAGAAGAAAACCATGCTTTTGGATAAAAGGGAAGCAGGACAATTCTTTCTCTGATAAAAGAGGAAGAAAAGATTATTGAAGGATTAAGGACAAATAGAAAGGGAAGAGATTTGAGAGCATTTAAATTGGATAATATCTATTTTATCAGTAAGTAATAGACATAGGTTCCTAAAGATAACCTGGAAGCTTGGACAAGGGGAGAACAGAAGAGGTTTAAAGTAGAACCTGAAGGGTGGAAGGGATGGTCCTCCATGGAGATTTGAAATACTTGACCAGCAGAACAGGTGACAAAGTGAGAAAGAGTTCCTTTAAAGTGATCCTGCCATATTTGTGATTTTCCCAACAATACTTAGCCATTTATGAGGTGGATCAGAGAAAGCAGAAAGTGGGGTTTCCTAGGGTGGGGAGGACAAAACTCTGTGGTAGAGAAAGCGGGGTGAAGGCACATAGCCTACCCCTGAGTACATGAGTGGCTGATCATGCCCACCCAATTTGGGTGTAGAAGGAAGTGATCCAGGATGGAGGAAATGAACTGAGAGAACAGAACAAGGAGGGAATGGGGACTTGAAAGTGATGATAATGAAATCCTGGCTAAGGAGGAGTGAATGAGTAAGATGACAAGTAAAGAGTGACAAGGAGGTGTGGAGGCAGAAAGTGCCAAGGTGTGGCTAGGCTTGTGGGGCTGGGGGCTCTATTATAATGGAGATGACAGTAATCTGAGTATCCAAGCCCAGTGAACTGTGGTATTAGAGTGCTGGAAGATCATCACACATATGTCAAAGGAGGGTAAGACTATAAAGAAAATGTTAAACTTTTGATGAGGGAGAAAAGGCTTCTAGAAAATGGAAAACTGGATAGCAGTAGATGGTATAGACTTGTACAAAAGAGAGATAATGGAAAGATAGCTATCAAAAAATGGTCTGGAAGTGATTGTGGGGGGACAAAATGGAATTGACTCCTTTCTCATCCTAGAGAGTTTTAAAGAAGTAACATTCATCTAGTAAATATTTAAGAAGCCAATATATACTTATCATGAACAGACCATTCTTATGCACTTCACAACCTAGTGGGAAAAACAGACATTAAATTAAAACAGACAATAAATTAAAATACATATAATTATCAAGCATGGTAAGATCTATGAGGAAAACAATCATAAAGCTCAAAGCAAGCATCATTTGGTTACATTTGTACTCTAATATCAGGAGTAAGGAACATTGGCTCACAGCCTGAACAAAAATTTAAAAACATTAACATATAAGATCATTTTCTCTTTTTCCTAAAACTCCTCTTTTTGTTAGTCTTGGACAAATTCCAGACTCCTTAGCAAGGTCTAAAATGATTCTGAGACTGGTAGAAATGTCCCATAGAACTAATGTTTATGGTATTTTTGAATAAATGTAGAAATTGGCCATCCTGGTCTTAAAGCTAAAAATTTATATTTATCTTATCTGAGTTCCTTCCTCAAGAAACTGACTGCCCCTCAGACCTCTAAGATAGTGTTAAGTAATTGAAGCTCACAAGATCACTGCATCTAGACAGTGACACACCAGACTCCTTATTTGTCATGATTATCTCTTTACCCCTCCCTAATTCTTGTTTTCCTCACATGCAGCTACATTCTGTTCCAGCTATAAACTCCCAGTTTTAGTTGGTTCAGGAGATATATTTGAGACTGATCTCCCATCTCCTTTGCAGATATCACCCCATTAAATTCTTTCTTCCCTGGAAATACTTGTTGTCTCAGTGATTGGCTTTCTGTACAGTGAGCAACGGGACATAGAACTCATGATGTTTTGGTAACAAGTCTTTAAACCTCTCCAAACTTGTTTTTCCACCACCCTTCTGACTTCAATCTGCTTTCTTTTTGCTTCTCAATGATTTTTATCTCTTTCCCACTGTAGGCCCTGAACATTGGACCTCTTCCAACCCTTCTGAACTCACACCTCTGCCTTCTTTTAACCTCCTTTCTTTTCAGAGAGGCCCCTATGATTTCCCTCACTATCTTATCTTTAATTTCTCTGTCCTACTTCTGAATCTCATTCATCAGTGAGAACTGTCACTTTAGCCTTTTAAACATCCTCTCATATCGATGTCTCCTTTGCTATCTTGACCACTACCATACATCACTTTAACACATCACCATTTCTCATCTATAACAATAACTTCTGGTATTATCATAAAAGACTGGTGGAAGGTCAGTTGTCCTTTTTAAAGGAAAAGTTTACAACAGAGATCTACCAACTTATGCCCAGACAGGGCAGATCTGTCCTTAACTCTCACCTCCCCAGCAGTGAGAGAACAGGGATTACAGAATATATATGCCCCATAAGGATAGTTAAATTTGTTAGGTTTTAGCATACTCAGTTGTCTAGTTGCTGTGGTTGGAATGGGTCCTCCCCAAGAAAGCATGTGTTGAAAATTTAATCCCTAAAGCAACAGTGTTGGGAAGGAGGGCAGGGCCTGAGGAGAGGTGATTAGGCCATGAGGGCAGAGTGAGTAGATTTATGCTGATATAGTGAGAGTAGGTTCCTTACCATGGGAGTGAGTTTGTTATAAAAGGAGTTCAGCTCCCTTTTACTCTCTCTCTCACACACCCTTTCTTGTCTTTCTCCCTTCCACCATGGGATGATGCAGCAAGATGACTCTCATTAGATTCTGGCCCCTCCATCTTGGCCTTTGAAGGTTCCAGAACTGTGAGAAATAAATTTCTATTCTTTATAAATTACCCAGTCTCAAGTATTCTCTTATAGTAGCACAAACAGACCAAGATACCAGTGGAGAGATTGTTCTGGGACTTTTGTTTCAGATATTCTCTGGATTCAAAATGTAGCTTTGCCATATTTAAATTATGTGGACTTTGACTAGTGGTTTAGATTCCTGGTGTCTCATTGTTCTCATAAAGTGGGAACAATGCCTGTTTTGAAAGGCTGTTATGAGGATAGTGTAAGTGCCAAACAGAGCACCTGGTTTGTTTTGGATGCTCAATTAATGCTAATTCCTTCTATTTTGTTTTTCCCAGATCTTGTCTAGGAGACGGGGGTAAATCTCTGGGAGTGATCCCAGGCATACTAAACCATGGCAGTCACTGGCCCAAGGACTGCCCTGTGCAATAACTCCAAATCCAATGCACACGCTGTGTAAAAGATGGGAAAACTGCATTTGGTAGTTCTCAAAAATTGAAGAATATTGTACATGTTGTTATTTGTTTATACTATTGCATGATTTTTATTTCTACATTTCAAAGAATTGCACTATTTCAGAGATGGAAGAACCCTTACATGTAATTTTGTGGTATAGTAGAAATAACACTGCCTAGAAACTGGGATAAGGATTCAAGTCCTGGATTCAGCTGTATGTCTCCCGGTATCTTCCTTATCTACTCCATTGAGTTGTTAATCCTTTGGCAGGATGAATCAAGGCTCCCATGGGCAAGCATGAGGGGAATAGGTGGTTATTATTTTGATCAACTGTTAGTTTTGTTTGGTTTAATGTTTTTAAATGGGCTCTTAAAAAAGTATAGTGAGGGCAGATTGTAAGTGTGAGAGGTGAGGAGGTAGGTCTGGAGAATCCAAGGGGTTTGAGAGAGAAAATGTGTCATGGGAGCCATGTGATAGAACCACTTCCCTTGGTCTCCCCAAGAAACTTCAATAAAACTTCATAACTCTACAATAATTTTGGAAATTGATTTGTGTACTTTCAGAGGTCAAGATACAGGAAGTTGGCTTCCAGCATAGTTTCCAGTAAATTCAGGGCTGTTCCTGGGAAATGCTATAGTATGTAGGTAACTGGAATGTCAACTTAAATCATATACATGAAAGCACCTTAAAAGTGTGATTGGCAATCAGCTGTATATTGTTATTCTTTGCTTCAACACTTTGATTTTGCGGATGAAAAGTTGAAGCCCAGAAAGTTCACGCGATTTGGATAATGGTATTTAACTTTCTTAACAGAGATTTTATGAAGGCTAAGTTATATATAAAGAAGTTAGGCCCTGGTAGATAATATACATCCAACAAATGTTCCCAATTATTATTATTGTTGTAATTCTGCTTCTGCTGTAGATGCTGCTGCTGGTGGTTGAAGACATAGGGACATGCTCTTTCTACCGCACCTTCCTTTTCCAAATGCCAAGTATTTTTCATTTTAAGAGCAGTTGTTGACCTCATTGTATCATAAGTTCTGAAAAGGTAGATTTGATAGAATAGATTATGGAAAAATAGGTCTGAAGCAAGATTATGGAATTTTTTTAAAAGGAAGAGAGAAACACTTTGATTTAATGAAAGTTATTATCTCAACAACAGTGAGAATGGTCACTTAGCATTTGTAAATGAGATATTAATTTGAATACCCATCAAACTCTGTTACTCTTACTGTCCAAACTATTCCAGGCCCTAAATTAGGCATTCAGTTAAGAATTGGTCAGTATTTGTTCATGTTCATTCATTCTTCATTTGGAAAATCTTTATTGGTTATTTTTTATGTGACAGACACAGTGCTAGCTAACATTAATTGAGTACTTCTTTTGTTTAGAACTATGTTACAAGAGAATGAAGAAAGCCTCCCAGAAGAGAAGAAACAGTGTTGTTTCCAAAGCATACATGTAAAAGACCATGCAAACCACAATAAAATATCCTCTTAATAAGGGAAAAATGAGAGATATTGGAATTAAGCAGAGTCAATGACTATTTAGAATTGTCTACAGTTAATCCCCAAAGGCTTCCTGGAGGAGGACTCTATATAGGGATGTTTTGCAGGGTTAAGCATGAAACAGGGAAGGTAGGACTTTCAGGACAGGGTATTGCAAAGCATGGTAGGCTATCAGCTGTATGTCCACTAGTTTTCTTTCTTTCCTGAACTACAGGGATTTTTTTTCTTATATCCCTGGCCTCAGAAACTTATCAGCCATTTTTATGCATTTCCACCTTTTCCCTAATATCTAGTGTCTAGTACGAAGCTACCCAAGGTCTACTAAAGAGAAACTCCCTGCTGCCTTCAGCTTTGGCTAGTCCTAACACTCACTATTCGTGAACAATTCAGGGCCTTAAGGGAATATTCCTTCTGAGGCTAGCTCTCTTGGAACTGGGTCCTGATCACTGCCATTTCATTTGCCCTACTCTGAACCATTCAAATCATAAATGGTGGGCTGTTTGGCCTCTGTATTAGTCAGGGTATTACAGAGAAACAGAATATTTATTTACTTACCATAAGGTACTGACTAACACAATTATGGAGGCTGAGAAGACCCGCAATCTGACCTCTGCAAGCTGAAGACCCAGGAAGCTCTCTCTCCAGAGAGCCTGAGAACCAATGGTGTAATTCCAATGTATGTCTAAAAGCCTAAGAATAAGGACAGGGGACTGATGTCCCAGCTCAAACAGTCAGACAGAGAAAACACATTCTCCATTCCTCTACCTTTTCATTCTATTTAGCTCTCAGTAGATTGAGATGTCCACGTTGGAGATAGCAATCCTCTTTACTCTGTCTGCAGATTCAGATCCTTATCACTTCCAGAAAAACCTGTGAAGACATATCACAAAATAATATTTAACCAGCTATCTGGGAATCTTGGGATCCAGTAAAGTTGGTGTATACAATTAACTCTCACAACTACTTAGGGTAAAAATATCCACATAGAATCTGTATTTAAGTAGGCCTATATAAAATAGAATTCCAGAGGATAATTGTCATTAATATCAGGATCTTAGAGTTCATAGCTTTCTCACGTCTTTTTACCTAATACAACAACACAGTGTGTAGGTATTGATTTCATCATCTAGTTTAGGAATTTGAAATTTAGAAAGTTAAATGATTTCCTCAGAAGAGCACAGATAGAAAATGATGGAGTCAGAACTGGAAACCCCTTATTGTGACTCACCATACCAGATGGCCAAACTGAATCTTTTAAAAAATGTATTTTTATTGAAATATAAATTACATTAAAGCTCATATCTTGAGTGCGCACCTTGACAAATGTTCACATATTAAAAAACACCTGCAAGTACCACTTACATAAAGATACGAGGGTTCCCTTATATGCATTCTCAATATCCTCTTCCACTCAAAGGTGACCACCACTTTCTGACTTCTCCTACCACAGCTTAGAGTTGCCTATTCTTAAAGTCTGTATTAATACAATCACACAGCACAGACTTTTTTGTGTCTGGTTTTGTTGTTGTTCAACAGAGGCTATTTGAGATTCATACATGTTGGTGAGCATAGCTATAGTTTTTTTCATTGTTGCACAGTATTTCATTATCTAAACATTCCACCATTATTTATTCACTCAATTGGATGAATCTTAGATGTTGATGGACATGTAGGTTGTTTTTAGGTTTGTCCTGTTGTAACCAGGGTGCAGGATGGGACAGGGCTCAGCTTCCTCCCCAGATGCGATGTGCTGGAGGTTCTCGGGCTCTCACTTACCCAAGAATGGGGAGAGGGCCCTGGTGGCATGGTGAGCTCATTCAAGTAAATATCAGATCCAAAGAGTTTTGCAGACAGCGATTTATTAGGTAGAGAGAGAAACAGGGAAAGAAGTAGAGAAAGCTCCCATGCTGTTGTGGGAGGGGATCCCAGAGAGGGAAATCTCTATGGAGAGAGAGGAAGAGACAGCTCCCATATTACCATGGGAGGGAATCCAGAGATGGAGTCCATATACGTACCCCATTCAAGTTCTCGTCCAGTGAGAGGAGCTTTTCCAAACTTCCTCTGGAGTGACTGATCTTTGACTCTGATATTGGATTGGTTGCCTGGCCTGCAATCAAAGCCTCCTCCCTCAGAGCTTTTGGTGGTCTTTCTAAACAAAGGAAGCTCACCTGGGCTGTCTACCTAGCCGACACAAGTTAGACAAAGAACTCTAAGTTCTGGAATAGGGATGTGGATGAAGGCCTGTCAGGCATGTCGCTGGGAAAAGTTCTGCCTTTGAAATCACGTTCCTTGTGGACTTGGTTTTCCTTGACACAATCCCACACTGTTATGAACTGAGTTATTACAGACATTGTTGCTCATGTCTTTTAGTCGATAGATACGCATTTCTCTGGGCATATACCTGAGTGGTATTGTTGGGTCATAGAATAAGCATATTTTAGCTTTTATAAATACTTCTAAATAGTTTTCCAAAGAGGCAATACTAATTTATATTCCTACTAAAGTACTGTATGGAAGATCCACTTAATGTCTCTGTGAACACTTGGTATTGTCAACATTTTTACTTTTAGATGTTCTGATGAGCATGTAGTGGCAAACCAGATCTTCAGACAGGCACAACACAGTCTGACACTACCTTCTTATTCTTACTCCTTTTACCCACAGGAAAATGTCTCTTGGTCCTAGGCCTGCTTGGAGGGTAGGCGGTTGGTGGTGGCAGGGCAGAACTAGATCCTTCTCTCTGGTTTGGCTACAGTCCCTGATTTCAGCTAGATTCTAGCTCCGATATTTTAATCTCTATTGTATAAATTTGGCAATTCACTGGGACAATATGGAGCTTGGTTTTCTCGCTTATAAGATGAAGAGCTTGAAATAGCCAGTCTAAGTCCTTTTTAGACCTTTTGATCTATGTTTTTTTCATACCACTTTTGTATATATCTCTTACGCATTTTGAAATCCAGGTTGGAGTTTGAAATAAGAACATTTTAAATTATTTCCCTTCTTTCTTCAGTTATAGTGATTAGTTACTTTTCCCAAACCTACTAACATTTTCCTTATTTATTTATTTATTTTTTTGAGATGGAGGCTTGCTCTTTCACCCAGGTTGGAGTGCAGTGGCGTGATCTCGGTTCACTGCAACGTCTGCCTCCTGAGTTCAAGCAATTCTCCTGCCTCAGCCTCCCTAGTAGCTGGGATTATAGGCATGCACCACAACGCCTGGCCATTTTTTCTTTTTTGTATTTTTAGTAGAAAGGGGGTTTCACCACGTTGGCCGGGCTGGTCTTGAAATTCTGACCTCATGTGATTTACACACCTTGGCCTCCCAAAGTACTGGGATTACAGGCATGAACCACAGTACCCAGCCACATTTTCCTTATTTTTGATTCAACACTGTTCTTTTCAAGATATATACATTCTTCTTAAAACTTACTATTTTCTTCCATATTTTTGATCCAAGGGTCTCATCTTTTCTCGGCTACATCAGGTACTTTCTCTGTAATGTTACCGAGCTCTTTTTTTGTTGGTGTCTGGTGACTGTACTGATAACCCCAATGCCCTCTTTGAAGTCCTGCTTCTATATGACATCCTTGCAACATTGGCACCATTCCATCTCTTAGAGTCCACAGAAGGGTTGCTTCTTCTCCTCCTTTCCCTTCCTCTCTTCTTTCTTTTCATTTTGTGCTATTTTTTTTTTTTAATCAATGTAATGTCTTCCCAGTCCCCTTCCAAACTCTGTTGGATTTCAGAGTAGAGGCAGTAAAATTAAATCTTCTAGATTTTCTCTTCCCTCAGAGTTCTGAGTTAGATTCTGCCAAAGAGAAGCACTGTACAAGATTTGGAAGGTAAAAGAAAGGTGAAGCCATTTTTCTCTGGTGGCAGCTGCTAGCAGACATGTGAACAGTCAGCAGATGTGAGATTTATAGGAGCTTCTAGGAGAGTTCCTGCAAATCGCCCACTTTGGTGCTGCAGTCAAGGGAGATTATCAACAGGAGCTTCCTATGATTCCTATTCATCCAAATTTCCTGTAGGCCAGCTATGGTTTTTCTTTCACCTTTGTACTCTAGCTGTTCAAATGGTTGTGTAAATCCCTAGCATATTACATCTTGAAATAAAAACTTCTGAATTCATTGGAATAGACTAACTCTTACAATAAATCTCAGGGTCTTAACACAGTAAGTTTATTTTTTGACCATGCCTTACTCTAATGAAGGTGCTGGTGGTAAGAGTGGAGATGGAGATGAAGAACTGAAGCTGTTGGAGTCCCTGACATCTACAGTGTGCCGTCAGGTAGCCTTGGGCATTGGCATCCAGCTAATGGTCAAGCAAAATGATTTCATGCTCAGGCCTAGGTTGGCACACACCATTGTCTCCCATATTCCACCAGCTAATTACAAGAGCCAGCCTAATCGCAAAAGGGGCTACCTTTGCCACAGTTCTTTTTGCTCTGTTCAAGCTTTAGATGTAGGTGTTCCTTGTAGCTCTGATATCAGTTACCTTCTTTTTTCATTCTCACTCGTTCACCCCAAAGAGTTCTTACCTATTCTCATTACTGCAACTCTTGTATCTGCTTCTGGTTTCCCCTCCACCTGGAATGGCCTTTCATCTTTTGGCCTTCTGTTGAATGCAGTTTGTGTTAGTCCATTTTGCACTGCTCTAAAGGAATACTGGAAGGTGGATAATTTATAAAGAAAAGAAGTTTGTTTGGCTCATGGTTCTGCAGGCTGTACAAGAAGCATGGCACCAGCATCTGCTTCTGGTGAGGGCTTCGGGAAGTTTTCAGTCATAGCAGAAGGTGAAGGGGGAGCAGGTGTGTCACATGATAAGAGAGGGAGCGAGAGAGAGAGGGGAGGGATTCCAGGCTCTTTTTAATGATCTCCACGGTTTAGTAATATCTATGGTTATGAATAGATTTTAAATACTTAATGTTTTAAATAAGGAATTTGTATACATATACTAAAATAACCGTCCCGTGATTTTTTTCCAGTTTGCAAGATTCCTGTAGGTATGTTCTTTTTTGTGCAGTTGGCTTTCATTACTGTAGGTCATTGACAAGACACACATTCAATGTGGGTCCTCTGGACTCATAGATCTCCTGCTATACTCAGGTGCTCTCACTTAGATTTTATCCTCTTATTTTCTGTTCTCCTCTTTCCTTTTCCAAAGGTCCCTTCATCATCTCCCCTCTCCTAATTTATCACCATCTTTCTTGAGCCTGCAAGGTTGTGACAGCAAGGAGAAAGAAAGAAAGTGGGGGAAATTCACGGAGGAGCACATATTTCCCCTCCATACATTGCAATCCTTGAGTCATCTTCCCCACCGCAGTCTGTGACTTTTGACAGAGTTTTATAAGCATTGGGTCTATATGAACAAGATACTACCAAGAAATCTAATTGTGGACATAAACAGTGTCTAATTTGTCCAGGGGCTATTACCTTTTCTCTGAATTAGTACTAAATCAATACCCTAGTAAATTGTCAGGGGCATTGCAGTGAAGTGATATCTTTATAAACAAACTCACATTTTATCTAGTTTCACTGAGTGCTCTGCTTGGCAACAGGAGAGGGGGCATGCGAAGAGTTAAGGGCAAGCTGTTTGTTTGCAATCATTTACAATCTACATATGAATTTGTAGTGTTGATAATTTTTACTTATGAAGAAATGGATAGAACTTTGTTTATAAAATTCTAAAATTGTGCTTTGGGTCAATTCCAGATCAAATGGTTTCTGTTCATCTTCTATAATTCTCTGGCTATAATTGCATCTCATGGTTAGATGTTCTTTGTTCCTAAGCTTGTATTTGCACATCTATTGATTCATTCTACAAATATTTAATAGGCACCTACTAATTTGTGGGTCATTATAGCTTTTAGGCACACAGCAGAAGACAAAGTCTTTGCTCTCAAAACCCTTGTGTTTCAGTAAGAGAGAGACAGTAGACAAACAAGCATAAGCTGTAAGTGCTGCCAAGAAAACATAAAGTGGGTTAAGGTGATAAAAGGCCAGGGAGAGTCTCTCTGATAAGGTGACATTTTAGTAGACACATGATTGAAGTAGAAATTAGTCATGATGGAAGCCAACAAATAGCATTCTAGGCAGATGGAGAGGCAAGTAAAGTGGGCTGGGACAGGACTGAACTTAATGGACCAGATTCAAGCCTGTGTGGTGAGAGCTGAGTTACACTCACTGACTTACATGTGCATACTTTTTTAGTTCATCTAATCTTTTCACACCCATTATTTTATTTGCACTTCACAAGATAATTAATAATGCATCCACTTTACAGATGAGGAAACTGAAGCTCAAAGCTTAACCAATGACTCTTCTGAAGTGATGGAACTTGGCTTTGACTCTTAATCTTCAGACTCCACATCCAGTACTCTTCCCTTACTTCAGAGAATGCTATTTTAAATGCTTTTATGGCTCTAGACTACCTTTAGAATACTAAATATTCTGTAAGATCACTTGCGTGGGAAAGAGGGTAGAGAAGGATCAGTAGCCATGATGATCTCTCATGCCTGAATCATAGATGAGATTTGGGGACAGCATATAGGTCTCTGTTTCCTTATCAGAGTTTCCCTGGGCAGTGGGATAATCTCTAGTACAGTATACTGTCAAAAGAAGAAGCTTCCAAAGGATTAGGACAGATCATCCAAGTAGGGTTAGGGAGCAGGTCTTCAACACTGTCATTGGCACTTTGTGTGCATCCAGCCTGGAAAGGAAGCTCAGTGAAAACATATTAATTAGGATGCAGACAGATCCTGATGCCCACATAATGCTCAGAGGACTTTAGAGTAGGATGAGTCCTTAGAAATATTTAGATTTATACTCCCTCCCCCCTTTGTTAATTAATAGAGCCAAAAATGTAGGCGATAAGGTATAGACAGGAGTAGACCTAGCATATGATTGGGTTTATTTCTTCATGAAGCACCTAGCGTCCTTTCATCAAGGAAGGTTGAGATCTAGAGGAAAACCAAAGATATCAACAAATAATTATCATATAGTAAAACTATCATGAAGGAGGCATCTACAGAACACTACAGAAGAAAAACAAGGAAGAAATTTGTCACCCACCCACCTCGTCTGTGCTGTCTTGTTGAGGGTCTTCCACTTCTATCTCTGGTGAAGAAAGTACTCATTTGATGGCAAATTTCTCTCTTGTCCTTTCTTGAGTGACCTACCAAAAGTTGAATAATTTCTGGGAATCTTTTGGACAGTCATTGATGTGTAATAAAAATGGCAAAGGCAAATTCATGGAATAGGGACTTATTCTGATAAAACACAGAAATGAGGTATAGGTGGATAGTTAAAAGTTTTCACTTTGGGTAATATTTAGGTATAAAATAATCACATATCTGCACAGAGTGGTTGGGAAGCTGAGGGCTGGACAGATAATTTTGAGATGTTTATTTTAGCTGAATGAATTGTATTATTGTCTGTGGTAAGTGGTTACCTCAGAGTCACTGTATTTCCTAAAGTCATACAGTTAAGATTGTATTTCCTAAAGTCATACAGTTAAGAATCTATTCAGCTTGAGCAAAACTTGATGCTTATTAAATAAACATTCTCTTCAATTTTGCATGATTTTTTTTCTAAATAATTTTCCCTACTATAGGACTCACATACCAAAAACCTCAGAGAGTGGAAATTCTAGCACCATCGCTGTTTGTGGTCTAAATGCAGATGTGCACTGTGAAGCTCCATGAAAGCTTGTCTTTCTGCTGTGTATCTTCTCAACCTCTGCCTCATTCTCTCCTATTTCACCTTCCCATTCCTCTTCCAGCTTGACCCTCCATGGGGTCATTTGTGTGACTCCCTGGAATCTCCTGTGTTAAGATGTGGGTTCTGTGTCAGCCTGCCTTTGGACCTCAGAACTTCTAAGCTGAGAGCTTCCCCCATAGTCAGAGGCAGACAGTCCAGCAGGTTCTGTTCACCTCTATCAGGTTAGACAGTTTCAAATCTTGCCACAACACCAAATTCACCCATGGGAACCTATTTACAAAGGGAAATGTGTAAGTAATTTTATTATAAGACTGATTGCAGACTGCAGAAATAGAATGAAGACTATAATCAAACAGAGATCTCACAATAACTGGGTGGGGTTTCCTGACTGTGTTGTAACAACTGGCCACCATTTTGAGGTGAAAAATGGTCTCAAGTGGGTCTCAGTGACCGTGACACTGAGATTCACATTATTTGAGAAATCAGTATTTGTAAATTTTTCTACTTGCTAAAATGTATTTATAATATCAAGATCAACACTCTAGTGATTTCATGGCCATTCAAGGACATGTGCAGAGCAGGAAAAATCTGACTCATCTGAAGCACATGTTCCCAGCTGAGGTCAAGCAAGGTGATGCTCTGTCTTCTTGTTTTAGCTTTTGTGTTGTAAATGAGAGTCCCTTTCTCAGTCGATTGAGTGCCATTTTTTTGTGCTTGTGCTGAGTTTTTGGTGATTTCAGTGTTGACAATGGTCCCCAAGTGTAGTGCTGAAGTGTTGTCTATTGTTCCTCAGCAGAAGAAGACTGTAATGTGCCTTACAGAGAAAATACGTGTGTTAAATAAACTTCATTCAGGCATGAGTCATGGTGCTGTTGGCTGAGTTCAACGTTAAAGAGTCAACAATATATATTAAATAAGATGTGTTTAAACAGAGACACACATAAAATAAGACTCACAAAAGTGTGACTAGAGGCTTGTAGGAACCTAGCCCTCTACTTCCCCTAGGAGCAACGGCTTATTTCCCCAATAAATAAATAGTATTTGCTTATTCAGTATTTGTGGCAACTTTATAGAACACAACTAGAATGAATGATGAGTGTTTTTTTTGTTTTTTGTTTTTAGCAGCTAAAAGCAGTCATTTGTAGATCTATTCATATCACATTAAGCACAGTCTAGTAAGAAAATGGTGATACTTATATAATCTCTAATGAATACAATAAACAAATATAATTCTTTGTAAGACAAAAAATTGTTTATAATAATCTACTTACCTTCATCAAGATTTAATTTTTTTGTTTGCAAACCATGTTAACTTTCAAAGCAAAGAAACAAAGGAAGGCCACCTCTCAATCCGCCCCTGCATTTGTGGAGACCAAGGCTATTCCACTTACAGTAGAGCTTTGTGAAACATTCATAATTCATAGAAGGAGCCATCTGAAAGCATTTCCCAGAATTGTCACAAAATTCTGCCAGTTCCTGCAGTGATGAAAACGTAAGTCTTGTGAATATGATTAAGGTGCATTGGAATCTAAGAAAACCATCAATAGCCACTTCACTCTCTTCACGCTCTTGGAATGTAGTGTCTGGAAGAAAGTCAGTTCTGACAGATGATTTCATGGTATTTTACTCAGTGTGGGATGTATTTTAGAAGCAGTGTATCAAAACCTTGACCTTTATTTCATTTTTTTCTTTATTATTGATTTAGAAGATTAAAGGCATTCCAAAATCGTTTTCTAAATGTCTTCTCTTATATGCAACAAAAAGGATTCAGAAAGGATTTGGCACACATTGTAGAATCATAAATCAGCCAAGGGGAGGATATTTGCAAATTGCTCTCCCCGTTATAATTTCATCTCATTAGGGAAGAAGGGACAGGTGGGTGTGCTAGCAGTTACATATCAGGAACTGCATTTTCTTTCTAGATCGGTGAGGATCGTACTGTATGAAACCCCCTTCTGAGAAAATTATGCAGGTTTTTATTACACATAAAAATCCTTCTCTGGTGGATTTTTGCAGTTTACAGAAAACGTGTAAACCAAAATTAGAAACTGCTTAGCTTTTACTTTTTACTGACTTCTCTGGTTTAGTGTAAAAAAAGAAAGTTAGGGGCTTCATGGTACAATTTTTATTTCCTTGATGGATCAAGATGAACATATGGTCTAATGTAAATTTGTAAAATATATGTATTTAGTCACTAATGTCTAGAATATTTGATAGACCAAGGATGAAAGCATGTGGTCTAGGAGCTGTAAGAACTAACGAGTAATATTTGCGGTCACATTTGTATAACTCTATAGTTAACAAAGGCTGCTTTCTAAATATAGATGTCTTGTGTTCAACTCTGAGGTTTTCTGATAACTGAAGAGGATAAACATAATAATTTCAGAATATGCAAGAGTTATGACAATGAGTACTTGCAGTCATTTAATATATCATATTATTTCATCCTTTTAATAGCACTGTGGGGAGATTGGTAAACAAGTAGTAATTCAGTGACTTCTTTAAACAAATTTTTTATTGCGACAACCATACATAACATTTTACCCATTTAAAAGTGTATAGTTCTGTGGCATTAAGCACAGGAGACACCTACTTTTAATGTATATGATCAGGTAGTGACTTTATCTGCTAAGTGCAATAAATCAAGCTTCTTTCTCTTCCTAGGATGAGACAGAGAGCAGCAAAGCAAATCAAAAAGATTATTCACATGATTAACAAAGCAGGCAACAAATATTTCTCAGAGTATATTGGAGGGAGGAATCTCCATGGAATCCATATAATAAAGACTAAATATTTAAACAAATTCATAAGCAGACATTAAGATCAGATCCAAGGATGCAACCATCCTTATACAAAACGTCATGGAAAACACAAGAGTAGAAGCCTAACTGGGACTAAGCAAGAACAAAAAGGTCCCAGCAGGTCCAGAAGAGGATTCTCTTGACCTTAATGTCTAAGTTTTCATATAAGTTCCTAGAATGTAGAAACTAGGATTTGATTGCACAGCACTGCAATAATACTTGAAGTCTGTTATGTTATTCCAGGTTTTATTAACAACAGAGCAAGTGTATTTTAATTACATACTAATGGCCCAGTAACTCTCCATGCATGTTTGTTGTATTCAAAAAGTCCCCAGTTAATTAATTCCTCTAAGTCAGTGGCTCTCAGACTTTAGTACATAGTAGAATCTTTTGGAGGGCTTGTTAAAATATAGATTTCTGGGCTCCATCCCAGAGTTTCTGGCTCAGTGTGTGGAGTGGAGGCTGTGACTGGCATTTCTGAAGAGTTCCCAGGTGATGCCAATGCTGCCTGCCTGGGGGCTGTGTTTTAAGAATGGCTAGGTATATTTAGGTATATGGAGATGCCTGGATTGCATAAGTTGAAGTTCAGTTAAGATTGTGATAAGGAGACTACATATGAAATCTTCTCATCTTTTCTGTGTTGTTACTTACCATTGATATCCAATCCTCCATCAGTTTTACCTGAAATACAACAGCCTCCAAACTGGTCTCTGACATCCTTCTCGCTTTCCTCCAATTTCTCCTTTACAAAGCAGCCAGGATTATCTTTTAAAAGCCTAAATCAGATCATTTGACTCTCTCACTTAAAGCTCTTTGAACACTGTTAATAGTACACACCCCGTAACACCCAATCTTTGACCCATGGCTCTCCAGGGCTTGTGTGATTTGGTCCCTGCCCATCTTTCTATCTTCATCTCCATCTGCTGCCTTCCTCTGATTCACTAAGCTTTCAGCACACTGACATGCATTCATCTCCTTCAAAGGCACTAACATTTTCTCCCTTGGGACTTTTGATCCCACCCCCTAGCACACCTTAACCTCTCTTCACCTACTCTATATCTGGCTAGTTCTTTCTTTTCTTTCAGATGTCAGCTTAAATATTATCTATACAAAGACATCTGTTTTGACCATACACACTTAAAGTATGTCCCGCCTTTTATCCTGTTTCTTATTAGACTTTATTATATTATTTTAGAGCCTTTACCTTGGTTGTTCAGTTTTTTCATTAGGATCTAACTTGCTTGAGAATGGGACCATGTCAGCACAGTGACTGAGAGACACCAAGTATTTGATTTGTTAAATCACTGAAGACATAAGACCAGAAAAGCTGTTACTAAGTGATATTTATTCCCTGGGTCCAACTGGAGTAAGGAACCCTGTCACTTGGGATGTTAAAACTTCAATTAATGCTACTTGATGACTTTGCTCTGAGTTCTACCCATCATTCCATCCCTGACTTGTGAAATTTTGGTGGCCTGCTTTAGCATGATTAGTGATTAAACCGTAAGACTTCACAGCATTGCTTCACTTCTACCCTTGAGCCTCTTGAGAGGGCTTCCCTAAGAGATGAGAAAATTGAAGTGCTTTGATTAAATCCGAGTGTGCCCAGACTAGAGAAAAAATGATCTTTTGGCAGTTTAGACTACATCAAAGACCACATTAGGATATTGTTTTTAGTTTGGTATAAAGGAAATTGGAGCCTATTCAATAGAAGGAAGCCAGTACACTCCAGAATTTGGGAAGTCTGTCACACGAAGAGCAGTGAATAACTGAGAGAAACCTTTGAAGGAAGAAGCTACTGGTAATCTTGGAAAAGAATGAAGCTTGTACTAACTTGTCCTAGAGGGAATGGCATACATTAGACGGAAGTTACAGGGAAGTGGATTTTGAGTCAATATAAGAAGGTATTTTTCAACAAGTAGAGCTGTTGATAAATAGAATGAATTTACCTTGTAAGTGAGTGAATTTCTCTCCTAACTGGAAGTGTGCAGATAGAAACAGTGAAAAAGTGAGAGGAAGAAGAGAATTAACATTTATTGTGAACTAGTTTCTTACCTACATAGATAAATGGAGGAAATCTTATTTTCCTGGCAGCAGACTTTTCCAAATCTGTGCTGTCTTCCTGGGGGAGGGGACATTTTGAGATGCCTCCTGGGTTGGGTGTGGTGTTGAGATGCTCACAGAACATGTTCAAGGCACAGTAGATGATCACAACTCAGTTGATTAGCAAGCTTTTATTTTGTTGAATTTTATTTGTTAACTGAAGAGGTAACTCAACATTTCAAAATAATTGAGGAAGGGTGAGGAAGATTTTTAGGTAGATTAATTTAGGGAAGAAAACAATGTGAGATGAGGTAGCTGCCAGAGAGAAATTCTGAGGGAACAACAGAGATATTTGATGGGGTTTTGATGATGTTTTTGCTGTGGGATCTACAATATAAAATCTTTTTTTTTCCCCCATCGCCCCATATAATTTCTGCAAAATATATATTTCTTTATTAATGAACTGCAGCTTTGGCTACATTTTGTAGAAACCAATAAATACTAAATTTTGCCCTAAAATTGGTTCAGAGCAACCATGGTGGACCACAAAAAAATACGTCTGTGTTACACATCTCAATTCTCATAGCAACAGGTTAAGTGGGCAATCCTTACTCCGTATATAGATGAAGAAAATGAGGTACAGGGAAATCTAAATCAGTAGGTCATTGATCTGATTTTTACTGTAACACAGGCAACTTGAAAGAAATTAATTCTTTGTATATAAAGTTAGGCCAGATTATCTCCAATACCTTTTATTTTTCAAAATTTCATGGAGCAGGAAATAGTAACCAAGAATGATCTCTCTGATAATACGTGAACAGAGAGTTGTAGTTGTGATACAAATAGAAATTATGAGGTAGTGACTTTGCAGGACTGGGCCCTATGGACAGGGCTGGCTTTGTGTATGTGCCCAGCTCAGTCATATAAGGCCCAAGCTTACAAGGATCCTGCACTTGATTTAATGCTCCACTGTTGCTATCTTGAAATTCTTAATAATTTTTGAATAAGGAGTTTTGCAATTTTCTTTGCACTGAGCCCACAGATTATATAGCTGATCCTGGCTACAGTCAAAGGAGTTTTATACTTGTCACTGACACGTTATCCAAAGAGCCTGATGATGTTTTAGAGGCCACAGAATTTTGATCTTAGAAGGGAACTTGGCCTGGCACCCAATTTAGTAGTCTTCACTGCTCTCTATATTGCAGAATCACTGAAAGAACTTCTGAAAAACATGTGTATCTGTGTCCCAAACTCCAAAATCCCAGATTCAATTGATGTGCGTGGGGCATCATCTTTTTAAAAAGCTCTCCAGATAATTCGAAAAACTACTGACCTAATTCATTGATACCTACTATTATATAGTTCAGCTTGATTTGTTAAACTTCATTTACTCATTCAACAAATATTGACTAAGTTTCTACTATGTGTAGAACATTGTGATAAATGTTATAGGGCATAGTTAGATGAATAAACAAAGGTCACTGCTGTCAAGAGTCTAATAATATAACACATTTTCGAAGTGGTTTGACCTCCCAGTCCATCTCTCTGGTTCTCTAAGGATATCCCTTGCTTCCTTCCTCTCTCTTTCCAGACTAAGTCTTTAGCATCATTATACAACTTATTTTCCCCTGAAAGATCCAAAACTTTTAAATGATGTAATGTTTTCTCTCATCTAAATGTTTGGGCTCCCAGTGTAATCCACATCCCTGCCTTTAGGTACTACTATACTTCTAGAGAACTGACATATACATTTATAAAGGCCCATTGTTAGAAGAAATTTACTTTGGCAGTAAGTGGTCCCAGTCTTTATAGCCATGTTTCAGAGCAAAGCTCACGCATTTCGTCTTCCACAAGAGCTCCTCATCATCAGCACCTGGGTTGTAATTTAAAGTTTAGGTATTTTTTGCAGTCTTGTTTTCCTTGGCATGAAACCAGCAGGGGATGTCCTCCAATCACATAAATGCTACATGGGTGTGGCAGAGTCCCTATTTTTAACCTCAAAAGGAGACTTTATTGTTAACATTTGGGAGGATTGAGGATAGGGAATTAATTCTCCGTGTTTCTCTTTCTCGAATATTTTCTTGGCTACAGGAACCATGAAAGGCTGTTGTTGTGACCAAAAACCAATGACAAATCTGTTTAGGAATTCATTTTTCATGTATTCCTAGCCCCACGTTCCCTGAATCCTCATACTAGTTTAGGATTCATGAGCATCCCTTTCTGAGGACCTCCTGCCTCAGCCACAAGTACTGTGGGGGAAGCTCACAGCTTCTTCATGAAGGGTTAGTTAGAACTCTAATGAGTGTGAAAGGAATAGTTTTACATAATTCTTGGTCCATGCAGGGAATGGACCTATAGTTTTAAGACTTTGCAAGAAGAATCTACTGGGTGAATGTCCTCTCTCCTTGATCACCACCTTCTTTACACTTGTATCTTTTTATATGGCCTGCAGTCAGACACTTCAAACTGGGAAACTCAACTGCATCTAACAGTAGGAGAAAGTGCACTGGCCTGCTTACCTCCAGCCAGGTTGTTTGCCTTTCCTAACTCAGTGCTAATTCCAGAGAGAGGGGTGGGGCTCTGGCTCCCTGAGTGAGAGCCAAATGCATATCCAGCTTTTGTGTGGTCAGCAGTATATATAGTTTTGAGGCTCCCTCTTTGTTCTAGAAAAAGAAGACAAAATTATGAATTAAAAATTAGATAAATGATTAAATGACAAAATAACTCACAATTAATTATTAGAGTCTTGGTGGCCCAGCAATTCTTTAGATCCTTTTAAAGCAATTTACCAGAAATGCTTACATCAAAATGCTCTCTGATTGCCACCTGGCTTTTCCTCACCACCTAGAATGCTTCACACTTCCCAGCAACTCGCAGTCCTCATGAGACTCTGAGCGGGTGCAGGGACCTGAGGCAGAAGCTTCATTAACTTCAGGGTGAAATATTCCAATAGTTTCTTCTTCTTCTCATCAGCCAGGGGCAAGAGGCTGGTTTGTGCTGGTTTGTTTACAGGTGGTGCCTCTAGCTGAAGTGAGTGCTACGTTCTGTTAGAGACACATGGCCCTCTCTCATGTGAAGAAAGACTATTCCTGTTCTTAACAGAACGCTGATTTTACCACTTCTTAGTTATAAGTCCCAGCATGATCCTGTTCCTCCCTGGTTCTGGCTTAGATTACAAGAGCTTGTATTTATTTTAAATGTCTTCCACTGCTGCACAGATGGAGAAACATCAAGTCTTGGTTCCAAATTTACCCCCTAAAAGAAGAATGTTCCAGTTCTTCCTGCCATATGTGTGCCGCTGACTCAGAGAGAAAATATGTGTGGGAAAAGAGACTGTGTTTACAGATGTCTTCTGCATGGACTGTTTGTCCCATAGACATACTGGCAACACACACCAGCACACACATACCATCCATGTGCTCTGAAACGGCTTATAGAATGTGAGAATGCACACACTCTGCTGTGTATTGAATGCAGAGGGGCTTTATCCTGACCAAGGGAAATCCATAAACACATAATGGTATAAAACACAGGCTTTAAAATATTTTGAAACAGTAATTGTTTGTAAACCATAGTAAAGCCAGAGCTGGTTCTCTTTAAATGAGGCAAGAGTACAACATCCAAAATTCATTCCACGCCAAAATTCTCAGGAGCACGAGTGATGGTAAGAAAGGCTATTAGGTTAACAAGAACATCAAATGGATAGAATAATCTTTTATTTCTCTCTCTCAGTGGAGGTTCTGTTTTGAATCTGCTGGAATCTAATAATTACTTGGTGTTGCTCTGAATTGTGTCTGACATGTCTTTTCATGTTAGCTTTGCTACATCTTATACTTTAGGCTTTCATAAGCTTCTCTGGATTAATGGATGGGGAGGGAGAATAAAAGGGTACTACCCAGGGTGCCCAGAAGCAAAAGGAAAGCAAGTGAGAAGAAGGTGAGTGTGGGTGGAATTCTGAGAAGGGCCCAAGCCATTCAGACTTGAAGAACTGCCAAGTTCCAAAGGAGATGCTTCTAATATGTAGCAAGCATCTAGTGACCTAACCTCTCTGTGTCGCACACTCATCCAACCCACCTTCCCACTAGGAGTGTCAAGGTACGTAATGAAGCTCCCCGTCTTTCGTAGAGAAGTATCCTGCTTAGTGTATGTAAACACGACACCTTGATTTTTTTTTTTGAAAATAAAAACAAAACATCAAATAAACCAAAAGAGCTTTCTTTAAAAAGAAACATATGAAAATAAAAACAACAAAAGACACTTTGAATTTGTACCCCTAATGGAAAAATCATTACTGTGGATAAAATTATAAGAAGTCAAAGTATAGTTTGTTTTGAATAAGAGCTACCATTACATTTATGCTCAGTATGTGCCACTGAGAGTACAATGTATGTGTCACCTACACTAGGTATAAGTACTATGGGTAACAGTACCTATAGCTAAGATCCTATAGCTAAGATAGGTACTATTACTCTAGTTGAGTAGAGTTCCCCCAAAATTCATGCCTACCTGGTACCTCAGAATGTGACCTTATTTGGAAATAGAGTCTTTGCAGGTATAATCCAGTTAAGATAAGTCATACTGGATTAGGGTGGACCCTATTCCAAGGATAAGCGTTCTTCTAAGAAGAAGGCAGTGGGGCACAGACACAGAGAGAAAACATCACATGAGGACAGAGACATAGAAGAGAAGGCCATGTGATGGTGAAGGTGGAGATGGGAATGATCCCTCTGCAGGTTAAGGAATGCCAGGAATTGCTGGCAATGCCAGAAGCTAGAGGAGGCCAGGAAGGATCCTCTCCCAGAGGCTTTAGAGAGAGCATGAGCCTGAGAACACCATCGTTTTAAGACTTCTGGCTTCTAGAACAGTGACAGAATAAATGTCTATTGTTATAAGTCACCAGCAATGTGGTAATTGGTTATGGTAGCCCTGGGGAAGTAATACATACTTGAAGAACCTGTTCTGATGGTCTTGCTAAAGCTCCTTGTGCAGGGGATGTGGTGAGCTGGCTACATACATGGCCTTCCACCTCAGGAGGGAACTGCACATTGAGGTGCACAGAGCAGTCACAGGCAGTGCCTGGACTCACAATCGGCGACATTGCTTTCATTCATTTGGACAGATCCACAGGATTCTAGGAAGAAGTTAAGAATGAAAAGTGTTAAGGGTGATCATAAACTGCAGGAACAAAATTTATATACCTATTTATTTTTATACTCACTTCATTCTAAAAAGGATTTAGGGTTTCTTTCATAGATGCAAATAATAGGACAGAATAAAATAAATTTAAACATAAGAAAGATGAAACAAAGGGAAGAAAAATAATGGTAAGACGCAGCAGCAATAAACCTACATGATGTTACAGTCCTTCCTTCACTTCCCCAGTCCCCTGGGGGAGAAGATGAATCCCCATGGTATGAGCAAGACATTTCAGGATGAGATAATGCCAAGTCTGATTTTTCTCGAGTTTGTATAAGTTCAAGAAAATTTCAGGCTGTTGCTTCAAGTCGAAATGAGCTCTAATTATCCTTTTGATTTTCATATCATTTTCCATAAGTTAGCAGTGCTATTGCGGTCAATCAACTGGAAAGCAGGGAAAGAAATCACGCTTCTGAGGAGGGCACAGAAAATGCAAGATTTAAAATCATTATCTTCAGAGTGTTTGTTTGTGCAGAGAGAAAAAGAGAAGATCTGGAATGGTTAAGCATACTGTTGTCTGTGATTTATCAAACGGCACATGCAGACTTACTATCAAAGCAGACGCAATACCATCTAAACCAGCATGGAAGTTATTGTTTGATTTGATACTGAGCTGTTCTGTTTATTGGTCATCTCTGGTCTCATATGAAAAATTTATCCTGCTATATCAAAGGGAGCTCCGGTATAAATAAATACTGGAAATACGTTCGTAGGAGGTTGTTCTCTAGAATAACTCAGTATTGCTCTCTGCATGGGGCATCACCTGCTGAACAAACCCAAAATCATCATCTGGGGACTCTACATAAACTTCCTTGAGGTAAGCTGTGCTGTAGAAATAGGAATGGCTAATCATATTTCAAATACTAAACATACCGGTGTCCTTTTCTTTTAAAAAAGAGGAATCCTACTCACTTGCTTTTATGTTTTTGAAAACAAAGAAAACTCTTTATTTGGAGAATATTTTAGAAACTAAGGTCAAGGGAAATATTCTGGTCCTAGACGAGTGCTTTTGCTTGTATTATCATGCATTGACAGTGAACAATACAGTAGGTGGATTACTAATGTATTTATCTAAAAGAGAAACCACTGGATTTAAAAACAGGTTGCCTCCAACAAGGATACATACCCCTTAAGGTTATTTAGTCCATTTATTGCTGATGTTAATTAAACAATGACCTAGGCTTTTCACAGAGTGATTACTCTTAATGAAAAATTAACTATGGTCTTCTAGTAAAGGTAGCACACAAAGCAAATTGTACAAGTAGTAGTCTGACCTGACCCAGGATGCTTCGTGTGAGTGCAACAGCTCCTGTAGATGGCAGTGGTGCACTTCCGCAAATGATCTGGCCTGGCGTTCTGGTCCCGGGGATGACGGACGGGAAGGATAAAAGCTGCAGCAAAGCAGGCGTGCCCTCCAGCCAGCAAGTTAACTAAGCTGCTGGTTTACCATTGCATTTCATAGTTGCCTTCGAAATGATTTTTTTCTGAACTCAGCAAAAGTACAAACTGTTCCTTCATGCACTCCAAATTGTCCTTTTGGTGAGGTAGGTTTTTATTTTTTTATGCTTTCTATCTTTTGAATTTCAGAGTTATTTTGAGGGGAAGATCTGACCTACATATTTATCTTCTTGAATTGCAAAAGCAATTAGCTTAGCTGCCTCTCACTCTTAAAGAGAGAATAAAAATCTCCTAAATTGAGATGATCAGAAACTACATCTATCAAACAAGTCAGTACAGCACAATAAAAAATAAAGATCTGTCAGCATAAACTGTATGACCAGATTTTATAATCCTGAACTTTTTCTCTTGCTCAGATGACTTTCCTTCTTTCCTTTTCTCTTAAGCCTTTTATTACAAATTGTCTTCTGCTATGCTCACAGGAGCTACATGACTGAAATTGGAAAAGCGATCTATCAATCACAGATTTAGGTAATTTTTAATGAAGGTAGTATATCAATTATTCTTGTCATTGTTTTGGACTTTGAAGCTCAATCAGGGTTATATTATATTGTAGAGTAATGGTTGTTCTGAAAGAATCTGTCGCATTGTGCCAGTCGTGGCAGGATGAATTTTCTCTCATATCTTCCAAATTTCCCATTATGTCAGCAGCAAGAAGAAACGCTGCATGCACAGTGTTAACTTCACACATTCCTGACATGCTTGCTGCATTAACAGAGCTATGTTCCAGGGAATTGAAATATCTGTTGTAACTGTAAGAAGGGTTTTTTTCCCCATAATTTTTACCTTGTACCCATAAAATGTGTGTCGAGAATCAAGAAACGGCAAGTTTAGATGGATGATGCATAGGAATCTGTTGTTGATATGGTTGGTATAGAAATATTATAGCCAGAATTTGGCACATAGTGGGAAATCAAAACATTTTGTTGAATAAATGAAAGCTAAAATGGAGGTAAAAATGGAAGTAAATCCAGGGCAGAAGAAACAGTGACTAGTTGTCTAAAAGCTCAGGGAAATATCACAAATATTTGAAAGAAATGGAAATTTAAACCTTAGGAGGCCAAAAGGTGCTGGGCTTATGCTGTTAGGTATAGGAAGAGGGCTAAAGAGATGAGCAAAGAACATGAGAAGGTGGAAGCAGGTGCAGTAGTTCGTGCCTGTAATCCCAGTGGCTCAGGAGACTGAGGCTGGAGGATCACTTGAAACGAGGAGTTTGAGACCAGCTTGGACAGCATGGTGAGACTCCATCTCTGAAATAATAATAATAATAATAAAAGTAGCTGTGTTTGGCTGATGCCTGTAATCCCAGACACTGCACTCTAGCCTGGACAATGAATGTGATTCCCTTACAAAAATATATTTGAAAAGATGAAGAGAAGGGCATATCAATATGCCTCAGAGGATATTAGCAAAGAGCTGATGACCTGGTGCTACATTGAGTGGTAAAAAGAAGATTGGGGAATCTGGAAATCATGGAAGACAGGATGTAATTACACAGCCAACAAATGGGGCCCAGAGGAGAGAAGAATTGAGTGATACAAGGGTGGGGAACGGTGTGTAAGTTCATCAGTTAGGTATCATAGAAAGTCTTCCATGGTAAAGTCAGTGCTTTCTTTTCAACACTTCAGATGAAGGTGCATTTGTGTGGAGTAAGGGTCCATAAAAGAGAACAGTGCATTCTTTATTCTATGATAAAGAAGCAGAAAGAAAAACAAAATCACCCTAAATTGCTCTGATCTACTAAAGCAGATGATATTTTCAGTAAGCCAAAAGCCTGATTAAATTGGGACCAGTTTAGAATTCCTGACCAATAGGAAGCTAATTAAGAATTGCCAGGACTTCCCTTGAACCAGGTGCAAGGTTGAATAATTACTTGTTATCTTTGGTCGTTTTTGTTTTGAAAACATCACTAATGTTGGTCATTGTTTTTATTGGTCATCAATGATGAATACACGAACCCAGGAAAAAGCAAGAGCCCCTCAATAACAGGTACGTGATAATTGGACATAGCCCATTTAATGCTACCATTTTGAAGGGTACACATTTTGATGCCAGGAGAGTTTGATATAGTGTCTTTTGGACATTCTTTAAGATTTAAAATTTTAAGCTACTAAATATTGAGGTCAGTTGGCATTCTAACCCCAATTGACCATCTCACTCAATATTTACCCAGACCCAAAGACAAGCTGAGGCCTCAGAAGGGAGTAAGCCTCAGGCATTGGGAAGACCCTTTATGGAGTGAGAGGGCAAAGAGAGAGTGAGAAGCAGGGCGGAAGAAAGAAATTGGTTGAACCTTGGGATGGAATAGCTGTGAGACATGTTTGTTGCATTCACATACACAGGTATGTCAAATGACTGACTCAAAAAGACCAGTCTGAATATCCTACTTTGTTCTAGGATATTTTAGGTTGACCTCAGTGGGATAATTCATGTGTGCCAGGTCATTTTATGTTTGACTTTAAATCAGCTTTCAGGCTGGATAACTTAAGTTTGCTCCTTTTTTTTTTTAGGATTCTACCTGATAGGAGTTTTCATTCTCCCCTCTTTTCTTCTTTCTTTTCCTTCTTCTTTCTTCATGCTTCCCTTTCTTCCTTCAGTCTCTTCCTTTTAAATGATTTCTTTCCCTCTTTCCTTTCTCCTCTGTCTCCTTTGATTCTTTCCTCCTTTCCTCCCTCATTAAGTCCCTTCTTCCCTTTCTTCCCTCCTTCTCTCTTTCCTTCTGTTTTCTTTTCTCTCTTCCTCATTCATCTTAATTTCTTTCCTTCTTCCTTTCTTTTCTTCCTCAGTTTCTTCTTTCCTATTTTCTTCCCTCATTCTCTCTCCCTCTTACTCTCTTCCTTTCATTCAACTTTTATTAATTGCACGCTATGTGTTAGGCACTTTGCTAAGCACTCAAGAAAAATTTACATCCTTGGAGAAATATTAAAAGGTGGAGTGATGGGCAGATTGAATTTTTCAGATGAGTGAAAGAATTTTTTTCCAACCCATCACACCCTGTTTATTTCACACATTTAAGAAAAGTCATTTAAAAGGTAATTATCATTTAGGATCTCCATCAAAGTTTTTCCACTTACAGTACTGGAACAAATGCTATTTATATTTAGAGTTATAATTACATACAAGGACCAAAGTTATGGTCTTGTGATCTCTCATTTGTATGTTCCCAAGGTTTCAGTGGAGGTGAGAAAGTGTAAAATATTAAGAAAGTCATAAGCAAAAAGAAAAAATAATCCTCGAGGAGCCTTTGCGCTTAACCTGGTGGCGTAATGTAGGATGATAGGCTTTTAGGAGTACGGATTTGCTCAAAAGTTAATTTCAAAGAAAAAAATGTAAATCTCGCTGCCATTGTGAAAAGCCTAGCCTCTATGCAATCTGAACATCAAAAAACTCAAACACTACACTTAATCTTCAGACATTTCATGACCATTAAAATATTTACAAAGAAATATCTGATTAGTTCTTACTTTAAAACTTTCATACTCCTATCATTTTTCCCAGCATCCTAATTGTCTGAGTTAGTTTTCAGGGAAAGGCTTGGAGCTGGGGACAAGAGCTCTATTCTGTCATACTAACCCAAACCAGCTGCCTTTACACCATTTCCACACAGCAGTGATGGTAACACCATTCACATCATAGCAGAAGCCCTTTCACATATATGAATTCACTTAATACCTAAAGAAGTCCTGTGGGTGGGTATTATTACAGATAATTTCATAGAGTATGTAACTAACCTAAGCTCACATTGGTCCGCAGAGGTGCTGGAACTTGACCGCAGATCTACTCTAAGTCGGTGTGGTATTTTCAAATGGGATATTTCTACCCCTTACTGCTTTGATTTTTGGCAACTCTAGGATGAAGGTTACTGTGGCATGTCATTTAAGTCCATTAAACACATTATAAATGCACCCATGGGTCTATGTGGTATTCTCTTTGCTGCCATCCTGTTTCTGGGCCCATCCCGGGAGCCATAACCTATCCGGAGTCTTAGGCTTCTTGCCTGCTCCCTGCACCGACACCTTCAGAATCATTCTCAGTTTTGGACTCTGAGTTCCAGTATCGTTTTACTAGCTACTTTAAAATGTGAAGACTTTAAGACCTGCCTGCTTTACATATATGGTGAGTATCATCATCCATATAGTCTTAAGACAATCCAGAAGAATGGAAACTAAGTATGAGAGATTGGTAGAGTATTGGGAGGCAAGAGTCAGAATTTGAAGACTAGAGGTTGAAATGTTCTGATTTATTCTCCTAGTGGCCATTTAGTGTTTCTAAGTAATCACTTTGGGAGGTTACACAAAACCATGTAAGACTTGCTTAATTTAGCTACCTGCCATTAAGATGATTCCATAAACACTGAGATGATACCAAAGCCAAGGAATTATTTTAGTTACTTTCACAGTACACCAATTAATCATTTTGCCTGGAAAAAAGCTCCCTATTCTAGAGCATAATCATACAATATCTTTTTAAGCAAAATTTAATTAAAACTTTTGTCTAGAGGCTTTGGTACCCATGGGTACCCATATCTATTAAGGATCAGTTTATTCCTGAATATAATAATGAATAAATATTAAAATTAATTTCTCTCTAATGTGACATATTTTACATCTGCAGATAGACCATAAAGTAAATTTTGCTGTGTAGCTCCAATGATTTGCTCATATATTAAAGATTTATCATGCACTCGCTAGGTACAGAGTTTTAGGCTATGCCCTGGAGAGATGAAGATGAACAAAACCGTCTCTTCCTTCTAGGAGTTCACAGTCTAATTGGGAGGAGATGGATTATCAGGGAATAAACACATATGTGCTGTCACTCACTAGTATGTGAACTGAAACAGACTTTGGTGGGGTGCTTTATAATAACCTTCATGTTGGGGGACAATTCTCCATGGATCTCTCTGCATGTCTTGTTAACAGAAGCAATGACAACCTTTTGCTCTGACTTATCTTTTCAAGGATGTTTTATGGAGAACAGCCTTGGAAGATAGGGATAGTATTTTTCTAAGGAGCAGAGAGTAGATTTGTTTACTTTCCATTATAATAATGTGTCCTTCTGGGGCAAAGTTCAGGGGAGGTTTGCTGGCAGTACATTATAAAACAACTGAATTCCTAAGCCCAGGATTCCTCAGCTGTGTGACTAACGCAAACTCACTGCACATTCAGCATTTACCTCAACTGCCCCACTCAGCTCCATGCAGCTGGAGGGCTGGGGTGACTGGCGTGAACACGAAGCTCATGATGCTTGCTGTGCTGTGAGTTATACACTTTGTCACTGACTCAAGAGTCTCAGGTTAGCTTCCAGGGTATTCCAAACTGTAACTGGTAGACAACTTATACATAGAGAAAAAGCTCAGACATTTCATAGTTCTTGACACTTGAATCTCTGAATTTAGAATACATTCAAAGATCATAATTTTTCAAAAGAGAACCTGCTGGAGAACTATATTGCGTAACATTTCATTTGTGCCTCATTTTTGGTCTTGAGTGACTGTATCTTCATCTTTGCCCATATGAAATGGAAGTCTGGGCTGCCAAACTTATCTAAATGGACTTCATGCTCTTTCCCGAAGAGCTGGGCTGTAAAACAAACATTTGGAAAGGGAAACTGAATCACACTGTAGTAAAATAACTGCAATGTTCTCATTTGTTAATGGTCACACTCGTTTCTAATTTAGTCTACAGTATCATGAGAAATATCTGCTTTTATTCTACTCAGAGGCAGAGAATGACAAATTAAATAAATGTGAGTTTGTTAAAACAGAGGAGAAAAAAATAACAAAACATTGCTTTCGCCTTATTATAAATGCACAACTCAGGAAAATAAAATTGATTTTTAAAAATCAAGTATAATAGAACACCACCAGATTCTGGAAATCAGTAGTTGTTTGCAACTTATCAAGAATATTGGGCTTTATTTCTTTATTTGAGCCAATACTGGAATGTATGTCGAGTTTCAGGTATCCTCATGTAGAACATAGGGGAGGATACGAAAAATCTTGCATTTTAATAAAAATTGCAGTGTCATTTTAGGTAAAAATGTGGCTCAGCCAATGCACAGAAAAGATATGCTCATCAGGATAGGCAGACCAGTCATATTTTTTATTTAATTACCAATGAAATCAACATAATACACATACTTTGATAAACTAAATGACTCCAGGATACCAAGGAGAAGAAATAAGGGAATAGTGGTACAGCCGAGGACACCAACGTTGGTTGCTAATTGTTGTATGTCCTGTGGAGATAAGTAGAGTTGCAGACCCAGTCTCTGCATTTTCAACAGCACTGCTGATACTGTGGTGTTTTGAAGAAGCTCTACAATCAGTTTTAGCTAGGGACTTGGCCCCACTATTTCTCTAGTTTCCTATGATAGAGATTTTGTTTCTAAATGCAGTGAACTGGAACTAATGAGTGGGAGTGTCAGTGACCCCCTTTGTGTATCCAGCCCAAGGCCCTTGACCAGGAACAGGCCAAAGGACTCTTTTGGCTTCTTTCCCCAGGGATAAACCTTCATCTTTGATAGGAGTTTTATTATCTTTTGTGTGGTCCAAAAGATTAATCCAAGGGAAAGAAAGTTCTCCTTGCAGCCTACAACAAAATAGACTTAAGTCACCTATTCTAAGCTTATTTTTCTCAGTTCTCTCTTGAACTCTTGGGACTTGGGGAACAGAAGGGAGGATATTTTTCTTTCTGGAGAATCTGTACGATTGGCTCATATTCCACCTGCTCCGAGGGAAGAGGTAAAATAGAGAAAAAGCTATACAAAGTAAACCAAAAGGAAGAAGTAAGGATCCAAAATAGAAAAAGATGAAGCCAGAGAGAGAGAGAGAGAGAGAGACAGAGGCAGGGAGGGAGGATGAGAGAATAGACGAGGAGAGAAAGAGACAGAGAGAGACAGACAGACAGACACACACGCAGAGAGAGAGAGAGAGAGAGAGAGACAGAAACTGCTCATTTCACTGAAAACTCCACTCCCTAGTATTATGATCCAATGGAGTGTCCTCGATTTGTGCTAGACAATCTGCCTTTTGTGTGCCATATCTTAATCTTGAGCTCCTCCTACAGAAAACTACTTAATTTAATGACTTAACTGAGAGGTTGCTGTCCCCCTTAAGGGACAAGGTAATCGCAGGGCGAGATGTCTTGACTATGCCTTTGAGAAGGCTGCTCCATCTTCATCATTGCTTTTGTATATCATTTAGACCAAGGAAGTGAGCAGTTCACATTCCCAAGTCATTTTGTAAATATTTTTTAAAAATTTTCTTCAGAAGCCTCCAAAATGTAACAGAATATTATTTTAGTTAAATGTAACCCAGGACAAGATATTGCCTGGTTATATAACCCAAGCTCCTCATGTCCCGCTATTAATTCTTTGTTCTCTTGGAGAAATCAACCCCTCCTCTCAAAATGAATATCCTCTTGTTCCGCCAAGGAAATTGGTGAACTCAAGGAGGTAAGAAAGTAATTCAACATATTTTTTTTTCCAATTTTCCTTTTTTTATTTTTCTCAACATCAGCGAAAGGGGCTTCTCTCAGTAGCCTGGTTGGAATCTTATTCTCATCTTTGGCAGTTTCTGCCTGGGGCACCATGGGAGCATCTGTAGTTCCTTCTGAGTCTCCAAAAGTAGATTAATTTTACTCCAACTCTTTCATATGCTTCACTTTTCCAAATTTCCACAGGGGCAACAAGATACAGCAGACTGCCTCAATGCAAAGTCTATGCCTGCAACATTTGGGAAACTCAAATACATTTCCTAAAAACATGTGACCATGTACTAGTTACAATATATGCCTGAATTCCCATAAATCAAAGCTTTTCCCAGGCAGCGTTAATTTTTCCAGGATCCGTTACATGTTACATTCTAATCTGTGGTTCTCAACCCTGGCCATACATTGAAATTACATGGGTAGTTTCTAAAAAATATTACCTTCCAGGCCTCACCTCAAACCAGCTAGATATCTAGGAGGGGGACCCAGGTATTGATACTTTTTTTAAAGGTTGGAAAAGTCACTGATGGAAACACAACCTTAATCTATTTCCAGCTGTAAATTATGATACATTAAGTTATCTAGGAAAAGGGGATAGGCTGAAAAAGGAGAGGGAGATGTAGAGAACTCATGATTTCAACTCTTCTGGGGTACCCTAAATCCATTACAACTACCCAGAATCCACCACCTGCAAACTTAGAAATGAAAGCTTATTTTGGATCAGTTTCCAATGAAGATGTTCCTTGTGCATTAAGCTTCTTATATTTCTAAAGGGAAAACAGCATTAAAGAGCCCCATGCTGCTAGGGAGTCCACTGCAGTGAAGGCCAGGTCTGGGGGAGCAGTCAGGTCCCTGGGTTTCCCCCTTTATTATATTATTTTTCAGAGAAGAAGAAAAAAGAAAAAAACAAAACTAAGTGTGGTGGGATCTATTAATAAATGAAATGTGTTAATGAAAGATATTTGTCAGAGGAAGAAAATAGTAAAATCTTTCCTTCCTTAAAAGTTTGCATTTAAAGTTGAAATGATTTCCATACTTAATGAAAACTGTTTTTTTTTTTTTAGTCAATTTTTTTTTTTGAGATAGGATCTGGCTCTGTCACCAGACTGGAGTGCAGTGGTGCCATGTTTGTTCACTGCAGCCTCCAACTCAGGCAGGCTCAGGTGATCCTCCCATCTTAGCTCCTGAGTAGCTGTGACTACAGACACATGCCACCATGCCTGGCTAATTTAATTAATTAATTAATTTAATTTTTTTGCAGAGACTGGGCCTTGCCATGTTTCCTAGGTTGATGTTGAGCTCTTGGACTCAAGCAATCCACCTGCCTCAGCCTCCCAAAGTGCTGAGATTATAGGCATGAGCCACTGCACCTGGCCTGTCTTATTATCTTACACATCAAAACAAATATGCACAAACGTACACATATATTCACCTTTGAATCCCATGCCCTCCCCTAGATTGCTGGCAAGGTTATCCGTTCTTTTATGTTGGTTCAGAAACAGGACCTTGTGCTCTTTTTTACTGACAGAGAAATACACGAATGAGGCTCACTTCCCTTATGTACTGGGAGAAGAAATGCAGAAGGCCCTCCTCAGAATGTCTCAGGTCCTTGGTGACGGGCTGTGTCCATCACAAAGTTTACACATGGATTCCAAATGTCTTACTGTGACTCTGTCAACATCACCATTTCATGAGTTGGAAACTTCCTACAATCACAGAAAAGATGAGGTAAAACAATCGTGTCTCATCTTTTCAAGAGAAATGACTCAGCAGTTGCAAAATTCGTTTCTGCACAACTGGGCCTGTAATACTCCTGATTGGTTTGGTAGATTTATCTGCTGACAAATCATAATTGAGGAAAACGTTGATTAATTGATCTCTGACTGGCTTGTGGGGTACTATATAGCAATGAGGAATATGTGGTATGTAGCTTTTAATTGTTTTTATCTAGGTTCCTGTCAGATGAAACAAGTGAGCAGGCAGTATTATTATTGATCTGCGGCACTGGAAAAAATAGTTCACATGGCACGCTGCAGATTTAGAAATGGTTTATCCTGCAGGTTTAGAATGGATCTTTGCCCTGTAGGGCTTTGACCTATGTAAAATGCAGATTATACTAACGAGTTCAGTCTGTGCAAACCTTTGCAGCTTACAAACCATTTTCTCATGCATCTCCTTACTTGACCCTCACAACAAATCTGAGAGGTAGGCTGGGCAGGTGTTACTATTCCTCTTTTACAAGCAAAGAGAGTAGACTAGGAGATTTTCCCCATCCTGCCTCCAGTAATAACACCGTATTTTAGTCTGCATAGTATAGAAAGCAAAGGAATGTTAGAAATTAGTTAGCAAATTCTAGCTGGTCAAGCATGTTAGAGGCATTAATCACCACCCCCAACATCAGACTTATCAATATTCTTTCTTACCACTAAATGTGCTGAAATAGAATCTGCTATTTTGACAATGTGAAGTAGTATTACAAGCATGTTAGTTTGCTAAAAGGCCTTATCTCCTTCAATTTGATTATTGTATACAGGAAAAGCACAAGATAATAACCCATTAACCACAGTTATTAAAGGTTTTTCCACTGTTTACAAAACACATGGAAAAAAAACCTCTTATTGGCAGAACCAGCCTGAAATTAGTATGAATCCTTGACACTCAGAGAAACAGAGGTCAAATATAGAATATTAATATTGAACAACATGTGTACTATACAATCAAAGAAGAATTACTGAGCATTTTCATGCCCAGAAGTATCCTGAGTGCTGTGGGAATTTAAAACAAGCTCCTCACCCGCAGAGTTTACAGTCTACCTAGGTGTTTACCATCAAATAATCTAAGCAGATCCCATTCTTCAATGAGGAGCAAAGAGCCGGGAGCATATGGAACAATAACTGCTCTGGTAATATTAAAGATGATAACAAGCAGAAGTAAAGACAGTGTTTTTCCAGCCCTGTTTTCCTGGGCTAATTTGTCAGAGCATTGTAGTCTGAAGAAAAGCTATGCCAATAGGAATCTGTACTAAGAAAGCAATATTTTCATCCCTTTTAATGTCAGTCTGCAAGCAAAAGTGACAACTGATACTCAATGAAAGGTCAGGGGGAAAAAAGCATGCAGCTGAATTTGTTTAGGGCCTACCTTATCTTTCTTTGATAAACAAAACAATTGACCTAAGTCTCATAACCTGAGGCTCTTCACGTCTTACTAAACTGCAGTCATGGAGTTGAAGATGATTGTAATAATTATCTTTTCTTCATGCCTTTCTCACTGAAGTGGCTGCAGAGTTTTCAAAGACAAGCACGATTTCCAAAAGAGGATCAGTTTCCATTTCATTATAAAATGTGTAGTTTTGCCTTTTTGCAGAAATTGAAGAAGATTAATAATAGGAATCGTTCAGAAATAAGAATGATCACCTTAGAAGGAAAAAGAGATTAAGGTATCCATGGTAGGGAAGGGAGATTTGACATGACCCTGATGTTCAAGCTGCCCAGAGAATCAAGGGTAGCTAGAAGGGTAATTACAGTTTTGGTTCCCTTCGCAATAATTAAAGGATTAGTGGTCCCAGGGAGGATAAAAGAGACAGTGTCAATAGAGTAATAAAACACTTTCTTTGATACCAACAGACATTGACAAATAGCTCTTGTCTAGAAAGCAAGAGTTTGTTCTGAGTCCTTGTATCTCTGGCCCCAGCACCTCCATTCTGCCCACCCATTTACATCAGATGTGGCTGAGTTTTCTGCTCCTGCTTCCCACCCTCCATTGGCTCTTCCACCTTTCTTCAGGATGTTCACAGATGCTTACTGCTTTTGCTTCTGTCCATCCCCATTGTACTGAATAAATCTTGAAGAAAGGATAATGGCAGGCTGAAATTAGATGGCTAGCAAGGACCTCATCAGTGCCACAGTGTGGTTGAATGCATTAGGAGTAGAGTTGGGGAAACCTTGACTTTTTCTAGAGGTAGGGAGATAATAAAGCTGCAGGGACAACAAAGGATGGCACCTAGCTCACCCACCTGATAGGAACCAGGTACGGCTGATAGGAGCAGTCAGCACAGACCTAAAATTCAGTGTTGAAAACTAGTGGAAAGGCAAGGCTCCCAGTCATGGTCAAATAGCTTGTATTAAACTAACCCATTATAGATAATGGAGAGAAACCACAAGCTAGCAAGAACTGAAGGGAAGTTAACACCTGCAAGAAGGAAACCACACTGAGTGAAATTCACATACATAAGGCTTTTCCTCTGAAGGTGCTTCTTCCTGTCCTCAGGAAGCTTTTGAGAAAATCACAGTCCTGTTGATCTGAAAAATTAGAGGGCAAAGTTTAGAATGCTGGGACGGCTGGAAATTGAGGCAAAATTCTCTGAAAGGAAGAAGCCAAAAAGTCTGGAGAACTTATCCTATTTGATTTCAGAACTTTCTATTAAGCCACAGCAATTAAGACAGGAGAATAGTAACAGCATAAGGAGAGAACAAGAAAGAAATGGAGCAGAATAGAGAGGATAATAATGCATCCATATATATACATAATCAATTGATTTTTTAGATGACAGACCAAAGTAATTTAGTTTAATGGGGAAAAGATAGTTATTTTAAAAATGAATAAACATATGAAAAATGTGAACCTCCATCTTTACTTCATATTATACACAAAAACAAATTTGAGGTGGATTGAAAATTTAATTAATTTCTAAAAGTTTAAAGGTTTGAAGAGAAAATGTGGAATATTTTTGTAACCTCAGAAAAAGACAAAGATCAATTATTTATTTTTGTATATATGGATTCTTGGCTCTTCATCTTACTCAATGGTATAGAATTTATTAAGCCAATATTCAACTTGGTGTTCAATTATCGTATTTGACCAGAGGGGACCCTTAAAACAGAATTCCATATTCTTTTCACATACCCTGTTGTTCTTTGAGTGCTTCTTCATTTTCTGATACAACAAAATATTCCAGACTTGTTTTCTACTTTCCTTCCCCAAGCTCTAGAATCAGCTATTGCTTTAAGAACCTCTGGCTCCTTTTAGCAAAGGAATGGTATAAAAACAAGATCTGTGTCTTTATTCTGCCCAGATATAAAGATGTTGTATTTGATTTCATGGTCGGTGGGACAAGGGATATCAATATCCACTGAAGGGTGTCCACTGGAGAACATTTGCTCTTCTCACATGAAAGGCATGGTGTGAACAAAGATTGGCAGGAGTGTAGATTCCTCTGGAGACAGTGAGGATATTAGATTGGTGGGTGAATGGTGCAGAAGGCTGGACAGACAGGGTGATGGGAATAATTCTAACAGAAAGATGTGAGGATTTCCTGTAAAGCAGCCAGCTCCCCTTGCCTCCACCCGGACACAAGGCTGACCACAGAGGAGAGTGGTTGGGTGTCCATTCATTTTTAGCAGAGTGGGTTGTTCAGCTAGAGTTCTGAGGCTTGCTGAGAACAGAAAATCTCTCAACTTGATATCCTTTTAAAGACAACTCCATGGTTTCTAGGTTAGGAACTGAATGCTCAAAACAGGGCATTTATTTTCCCGAGGTCAATAACATATCTTCAGATTCTCATTTTACAGTCTCCATGGCACTCCAAATCAAGTTAGAATTAATTTGAAACTCATTTATTTTTCAGGTCTAGGTCTGATATTTTCATTCTTTTATGGCCATATTGACTCTTTTCTAACCATCTTTAAGGAGAAAAGCCATAGACAGTACAAAATCCTTGAGGTTTGAAGTGGAAACTAGGAGATTCAGGCTTGAAGATGAACTAGAATTGGAGAGAGGGCAGGGAAAATATGGGAGGCCCTCTTACTGCAAGTTTTAGGAGCTGCGAAAGCATAGGCTTTAGATTCTCATGATAGTGACGTCACTATTGACATGCAAACCAAGAATTAACTCATAACAGGACCCACTAGAATGAGCACGTATTGAACATTGCATGCACTACACATTATATTAAATGTTTTACATGTGGTTTTTCATTTACTCTTTCTAGCAACCTTGTAAAGTAGATGTTGCTATATGAGTTTTACACATGCAGAAACCAAGGCTTATGAGGTTGTTTTAGGTTCAGTTCTGCTGGGAATATATACCATGATTTGTGTGCAGAAGATTCATGGAGTAGTGCTGAGCAACATTTGTAAAGGAGTGAGGAAAGCATGGCTGCACAGAGGAAAAAGTTGAATTGAGGCGAGGTGACTGAGGTGTCAGCATCTCCCAAGGAGATGGTACGATGACTTCTCAGAGTTCTGCCATGTCAAGGCAAGGGCACTGACCCTTTGGAATCTCTTTTCAATTAGTCTTTGGGTATCATGTGACCCTGAAGAGAGGTAGCTTAATTTGGATAAGGACAATTATCCAAATCTGTCATCAGCATTCATTCTCAGAAGCTAGGGGAATGAGTGCTTCAGTCTTAAAGGAAGGGGTTTAGGTGGGGCATCACAGTGTCTGCCACAGTTTATTCTTTGGATTCATTTGTTTTATACACTAAGGTCCCCACATCTGGCAACAACTACTTCCCCCAGATTCTGATTGGTCTTGTTTCCTTATGGAAGTTAAAGGAGGAAGGTTCGTGTGACCAACTCAGCCTCTTGCCACAGTAGCTTCTGAAACTCACTACTGACACGCTTCTTCTTCCTATAGTACTCATTTCAGATTTTCCTTGTCCATGGTTATTGCTACTGCAATTTTATGTGGCTTACTTGGCATAGTGATCCATATCCTCATTCTTCAGGGTTCTAAGCCCTTGGTTCTCATAGCTTTCTCAGGCTATGAGCACTGTACATCTCCATTTTCCATTGAAATTGGACAGGTAAGTACCAAGAAATGCCCGGTGGATTATCTGGGTTCCAACCATATTATTCCTTGTCCTCATTTTACAAAAACAGTCCTGCCTCCTCCTTATAATCTGTGTTAATTACTCTTGCCCTTTTAATGACCCTTTTCCTTGCTTTCTGGTCTCTTGGCACTGAAGACTCAGAGAAACTGTGTGGCAGCTGCAGCTTAATATTTAATAGGGCTCTACCCAAGTCTCCTGATAGAAGCATTCCCCTTCTGGGAACCAGTACTTCTAGATGCACACAGCCTAAAGTTGCAGTGTTTGGAAGTACAAATTTTTTCAGGTATATCACCGAGAATAATTGTATGATGGCTCTCTACTACCACCCTGCCATGCTTCCTGGACCTACGGGACCATAAAACCATATAATGGTCATTGTTTTAGGGTAGGTACTACATCCTGGAGGATGCTCACCCTTCTCACTGAGCGTCGCCTCCAAGATGATGGCTCAGCAGTGCCTTCACAAGGCCGCTCCATTGCTCTCTCAGGCCTGCAGCTGCTGTAAAGTGAGTCCTGTGGTCTGAAGTGATGTTATGCAGTATCCCTGTCAGAGGAACAAACACATTTAAGCCTTCAGATGGTCTGCTTGGCAAAGTCCTGTGGTTAGAAAAGGCAAATCTGTACTCTTAAACAGGACACCCTGTGGGAGCACAGAGGGGATTTTTTCCCACTCAGTGAGTGCAGTGACATTGTGATAAAAGGAAGGGTAATGGGGTGGCAAGCTCAGTCCCAGAAACAGCAATAGTAAGTCTTGAGAAGAAATCCAGGGTAGATGCTGTGGAAGTAGGAGCAACTCGGAGATGGCATCATGTTAGGTCATTAGAGGGCAGACACCAAGGCTCCCGCAACAAGGGAAGGTTGGGGGCTCCACTGAGAACACATGGTTGGAGGAGGGATTTGAGTTATCCTGCCTTGCAAAGGGAGGAGACCCAGCCATTCCCCTCCAGTCAGTGATGAAGGCCATTTTTGTTAACATTGTTAGTGATGTTAGACACATCCCTTGATAGTTTGGCTCTACTTCTTCAGGGCTTCAGAATCATGAATGACACAAGGTTTATTACTTAGGTACAGTGTAGTGGTGTTGGAAATGGGGGCAGGGATGAAGAGAGAGTGAGATCTTTGTTGTGGCTTTAGGTCTGCAGTGAAGATTCAGAGAAACTTTGCCCATTTTACTTGTACTTCAGTTTCCAGAGTTTGAAAAATCACAGGGAAATCAATCAGATGCGATTCGGTGTGTTGAAAGGTCTGATTCTAACACAAATATTTTCAGAAGGAACATAGGAAATGTCAAAAATTGTCAGCTCAGTGGATATCTTTTGGTGATAATACTTTCCAGCAGTAAATTTCCACTGGTTCTCTCTCTTATTGTCAGTTGAACAAAGCACTTGCATGCTTTGCTGGTTTCTAACTAATGAGTTAGCTTTGCTCTTTTAAAACAGTAATATATAATAGAAAGTGTCCACTGAGTCAATAAACCTTTAATCGGAAGTGTCTTAATGACAAACAGCAGAGAATCACATGAAATAAGGTTAAAGTCTCTAAAATTGAATCATATTTCTGGTATTGAATAGTTCCACAGCATACAAAAATAATAAAAGGGATCATGTCATATTTGTTGTGCCTAAGGAAGTACAAAGTTATTTGCCTCACACTTCCTTCTCTTGAAAATTTTAAAATCAAACGACTTAAAAATCCTTTTGTAAATAAAGACATTTAATTATACAGTTTTTAATACTGGAAATGGTGGGGTTGAAATGCATTTTTTTTAAAAAAAGCTCTAATTGCTAAGCTAATTTCTCAGTACCTATATGGCTTCTTTGATAATTATTTTAATATTTTTGTAATAAGCACACTGGTATCTGGCCTAAGATAAAGTTTTATTTAGAATATATATTTAAAAAAAATTTTTCTCAGCTGTTTGATAATTTTAAAGCAAAATATCCTGCCCTTTCCAGTCTGTCTTCATTCTGTGGGTACATGTAGGCTTAACAAACTTGTTGGATCTAATGGTATTCTACCATTGCAAGATACCTAGCAATTTCATAGCTTGCATGTTAATTATTTAAGCATCAATATCAAAACTCTGTGTTATAATCTCTCCCCTACTGGCACTCTGCTTAGTCTCTTTCAGACAGACGTTTTTCTGATAGTCTATACCTGTCTACACCGCTCAATGACGCATTTCCTTGAAATGTAGGAAAGTTGGCCAAGTCACAGTAGCACATTACTTAAGACAAATATAGATTCTATGACTGCTTCCTCCTCTCTAATAATCCCCTAGTTCAACAACTTTCTTTTAATTTCAAAACCACCTACTGACCAGTCTCCTTGCTAATCTTTCTCATTCTTTACTCTCTGTACTCACTACTATAAAAAGCATAAGTCTAAACCCAAATCTCTAAAGCCACTGAGAAAAGTATTTGGATATTGCTGTATTTTCAAATGCGTTTTGGTATTGTTTGCATGATGCTTTCCTGGGAAAAAGGCTAATTGGAACACCAGAAATGAGCAGAGGATGCCGCCTGAGCATTTTGTAGTTCATCATGTTCTAGTTCTTTCTGTTCTTCTAATGAGATAAAATCCCAGAAATTCAGGGGCATGTTCAATGCTTCACACACTTTCAAAAGATAATTTATGCCAATTTTTCATGAGTGAGTTAGGGAAGATCTGTAATAAGAGGCGCCATAAGAAACTGGGTCCAAGTGCTGTCCTAGATCATGTGAAGAGCTGAACCTCTTTTGAAAGATGGGACTAAGGTCAGGGAAGTTGATCTCTACCTCCTAAACCATTTCTTATCTCTAGTAGGGATAGAGGAGAAGTCTATAAAGTTTCTGTAAGGAGAAATCTTATGGTAAACAGTCTGCCTGTCCCTGAAGATAGATTAAAAATGCCTCACCCAAGTGGTTAAGGGCAAGAGGACTGAGTGGGCCAGGGTCATTGCAGAGCTGAAGCATAGCTTGACATTTAATCCTAGGGTAAAACCTGAGGGAGTTGAGGGAATTCTTGGCAGATACTGAGATCTCCAGAAATATGATCTTATTTAGAAATAGGGTTTTTGCAGGTATAATTAATTAAGACGAGATCATACTAGATTAGGGTAGGCCCTAAAGCCAGTGACTGGTATCTTTATAGAAGGTCATGTGAACATACAGAGCACAGGAAAAGAAACCATATGATAATAGAATGGGAAACTGGAGTGATAAATCTACAAGCCAAGTGATTGCCAGCACCAGAAGCTCAGAAGAGACTGGGAAGGACACTCCCCTTGAGCCTTCAGAGAGCGGATGGTCCTGATGACATTTTGACTTCGGGCTTGTGTCTCTCAAACTGTGAAAAAATAAATTTCCCCAACTTAACTTTTTTTTTTAAGAAATCATGGTGCAGCCAGGTGCGGTGCCTCATGCCTGTAATCCCAGCACTTTGAGAGGCTGAGGCAGGTGGATCACTAGGTCAAGAGATTGAGACCGTCCTGGTCAACATGGTGAAACCCCTTCTCTACTAAAAATACAAAAAATTAGCTGGGCACGGTGGCACGCCTATAATCCCAGCTACTCAGGAGGCTGAAGGAGGAGAATTGCTTGATCCCGGGAGGCGGAAGTTGCAGTGAGCTGAGATCGTGCCATTGCACTCCAGCCTGGGCAACAAGAACGAAACTCCGTCTCAAAAAAAGAAATCATGGTACAAAACATGTAACATTAGATTTATCTTCTTAACACATTTTTACATGTATGATTCGGTATTAACTGTAAACATAATGCTGTTCAGCAGACTTCTAGAATTTTTTCATCTTGCAGAATTGTATCACTATACCCATCAAACAGCAATTCCAATTTTCCCCTCTGCCTCAGTCTCTGGCAACTACCTTTGCCAAGTAATGGTAGAACTACCATTCTACCTTACCATTCTAAAGTAGTAAAACTCATATCAAATATATTTTCTTATGTTCCATGGGTTGCCAGTAGTAAAACTCATGGAAGTTTTACTACTTCAGATATCTCATATAAGTGGAATCGTGCAGTTTTTGTTTTTCTGTGATTGGCTTATTTCACTCAGCATAATGTCCTCCGGCTTTATCCCTGGTGTAGCATGTGGCAGCATTTTCTTTTTTAAGGTTGAATAATACACCTTTGTACATATACCACATTTCCTTTATTTGTTCATTCACTGATGGACATTTAGGCTATTTCTACCTATTGGCTATTGTGAATAATGCTGCAACGGATGTGGAAGTGCAAATATCTCTTCAAGATCCTGATTTCAATTCTTTCGGATAGATACCCAGAAGTGAGATTTCTGGATAATACAGTGGTTCTGCTTTGAATTTTTTGAAGAGCCGCTATGTTTTCTAAAGTGACTATCCCGTTTTATGTCTTCACAAGGATTCCAATTTTTTTGCATCCTCACCAGCTCTTGTTATTTTCTGTTTTGTGATAATGACCTTCTAACAGGTGTGAGGTGATACTTCGTTGTGGCTTTGAGTTTCATTTTCCTGATGATTAGTGATGTTGAATATCTTTTCTTTGACTATTTGTACTTATTTTGAGATGTATGTATTGAAGTCCTTTGCCCATTTTTAACTGGGTTATTTGTTTATTTTTTCCTATTGGGTTGTAGGAGTTCTTTATGTATTTTAGGTATTAACCCCTTATCAGATATATATGGTTTGTAAATAGTTTCTCACATTCCATGAATTGCCAGTCTCTGTTGTTTTAAGCCCTTCAGTTTGTGGTAATTTGTAACAGCAGCCCAGGGAATCCAAGAAAGTATAGAACATAATTCCAATTATACTTAAGGCTCTCTCTATGTTCTATAGAAAAGATGGCATGCAGAAATGGATCAAAATGTTAATAATACTTATCCCTGGATATGGAAACAAAGGTGAGTTTTGTTTTTTCCTTATAATCTTTTATATCTTTCAAGTCATCTCAAATAATAATTCATTCTTTTAAAAAATAAAATTAAAGGTAAAACGTGCAACAACATTAAAAGATAATTTGGAAAGGCTGTAATTAAGGGAATACGTACTGAGTATCTACTGTGTTCTTGGTATGGTTTTAAGTACTGGGAATAAGAAAGAGTTCTTATCTTTCAGTTGTTTACTGTTATGTCTGAGAAAATAGACAATAAGCAGATAAATAAATAAAATAACTTCCAAGACATGTGAGAGCTAAGTAAATAGAAGATGAAATGAGACAATGTAATAGAGGGGGCCTGGGGTGGTCAAGGAAGCCCTCTGTGAGACAGTGATGATTTTATTGAGGCCTCAGTGGTGAGAGGGATGCAGTAATAAGTTTTAAAGAAACTTTGAAGCTGAAGGAACAGCAAGCAGGAAGGCCCTGCGGTAGGTGGGATCCTGGTATGTGGCTAGAATGGAGTGATGGGTAGGGCAGGTAATGTGGGCACACAGGCTGCAGAGGTCCCTATGAATGAACAAGACCAGGGCCCACAGTCCTGGAGAGAAGTATGAGCTGTGGTGTGGTAGCAGGGGGAAGTCCATTGGAGGTTTTGAACAAGGAAGTGACGTGTATCGATGTTTGCATAAGAAATCTCACTCTGGCTAATGTGTGGTGGATGCACCTTGTGTGTTTCTCTGCGTGGTGATGTTCAAAGAATAAAGGTCAGACTAGGCAGTTTGAACAGAAAAGGAATTCTGAGAGTGAAACTGGAAAAGTTCCCTTATCCCCCTCGCAGGGCGTGAGGCAGGGCTTGCTTCTTCAGTGCCCTTCTGCTCAAACCCCTAGGGGATAGGCAGATCATGGGGAGCTTTTTGGGCGCCGTCCCCACGGCAGCTTCTAGGGGTGGTGTTTACAGCTCCCGAAGCCCCAGTGGGCCTGTGTTACAGAGTGCTCTTTCAGTTTTGCCAGCTGCAGGCGGCTCGTGTTCATCAGCTCACTTAGACCCTCTGCCTTACAGCAAGGACAGAGGGCTTTCTGTATCCCGGGTTCTTCCCTAGTGGACTGGAAAAAAGTAATCCCATGTGGGCTTGGAGGTTGGGTGCAAGGTTTTTGGACCCATACATTTTCCAAGACCACTCTGACCCTCCACTTACCCCCATCCTGTGTCCATAAAAAACCTGAGACCCTAGCAGGCACACACACAAACAGCTGGACGTGGAGAGCAACAGAGGAGCAGAAGGGCGTGAAAACAGGAGTGCCTGTTCTCACTTAGGTCCATGGGAGCTACTGGTGGTCGCTCTCATTGAGATGGATGGGGAGGTCAAAGCGGCACAGAGTGGGAAGTTGTTCTTCCCTGGAGCTGAGCTGCCCAGCGGCCAGATGCTCCTCCAGCAGTCCCAGCCGAATTCCACAGCATTCTGCTGTCAGTGGCATGCCAGCGTCCGCGGGTGCCCGTCAGTGTGCCCTTCCGCTCCTCTTCTGCTCTCCATGTCCATCTGCTTGTGTGTGCCCGCTAGGGTCTCAGGTTTTTTATGGACATAGGATGGGGGCACTTGGAGGGCCAGAGTGGTCTTGGAAAATGCAACATTTGGGCGCGAAAACAGGAGTGCCTGTCCTCACTTAGGTCCATGGGCACAGGCCCCTGGGTGGAGCCCATACCAGGGACCTCACCCTTGTCTACTCAGCCCTTCCCCGCCCTCCTCTCATATCAAGAGGACTAGAGAATTAGACATGGAGTCTGCACAGACAGACCACTGTCCAGTGACATTGCTGGCCACTCCAGGGGGTCCCCACTAGACCTCAGTGAACACGGGCCCCGCAGCCTGCACCTGAACGCTGGGCTCAGAGCTTAGGAAGATAATGTAACTCTGTGCTTTACAATTAATAAGACATGTAGATCCTGATCTGAGTGAAAGCACTGATAAAATATTTCTTGTGTTAGCGAAGAAAACTAGGAGTAACTTTGCTGATTTTTTCTTATTGGATAAAGATGGCATTAATGAATTCTTTCTAGTTTTCTTTCATTATTTTCCCAAACTTTTGTAGATTTTTGGATTTATAATCAATATTTGGAAATATTTGTCATTTTTAGACTGCCTGCCTTCTACCTGAATGACATTTAAGTAAACAAAGTGCATATTTTTTCTTTAAATTTATTCTTCTCAGCAGAAATTGCTAGACAAAACTTAACTTTGATTTTAAGAAGCTTCTACCAGATCTCTGATTTAGCTATTAATAGCCAGATTAATAAGTCTGTTATTCCAAGGTGGGAAAAGTGCTACATTTTCAAAAATACGTAGCTAAGATATCAACTAATACATCTGTACATCCAGAGCAGGAAGGCAAAGGTTTTGTTTATCCTAAATGGAAGTATTCTGACCTGCTTCTCTCTCTCTCTCTCACACACACACACATGCACACGTGCACACACACATGTATTATTCAGAATTCCATGCTTAGTGTAGTAGAAAAGACCGTAGGATTTAGAAGCTGATTCCAGTGCTCACTCTGTCACCTGCGCTTCTAGGGTGGTTTGAGTAGATGACTGCATCTTTCTAAACTTGTGCTCTGTTAACTATTGTTCTCAACTTCAACTGATGAGTAAAAGGTGAGATGTATCATGAATTTAGAGGTGCTTTTAAGCTGTCACGTTTCTCCCTGTTAAGCTTTGACTTTTTGGTACTCCTGTTTTCCTCAGCATCTCCAGTGTTTACCCACAAAGGTCGGGTCATGCCAGGTACCTATAGCGCCGTTGCCCTTCTGCACATAATCACCATTCCTGTGAGTCCTGAAACTGCTGGAGACATCTTAATGTGGCCTGAATTCTCTCGTCATTTCAAGGTGTCCGTGTTCCATTTGTTGCATGGGCTGTGCTGATTATGAAACTTTTTTCATGTTTGAGATGATAACAGGTAACTTATGGTCCTCTCTGCCATTCTTATCATTCCACACTGAGGAGCTGGTGAGGGATCATTTATTTGCAGGCTCAGTTAGAAGTAGTCTAGCAGGCCAAGTAAAAGCATTTACTCTTGAGAGAGGTTCTCAGGGACAATTGGTGGGAGAGTGAAAAAAACAAAGTTGGAGGCCGGGAGTGGTGGCTCATGCCTGTAATCCCAGCACTCTGGGAGGCCAGAGTGGGTGGATCATGAGGTCAAGAGATCAAGACCATCCTGGTTAACATGGTGACACCCTGTCTCTACTAAAAATTACAAAAATTAGCTGGGTGTGATGGTGCACGCCTGTAGTCCCAGCTACTCAGGAGGCTGAGGCAGGAGAATTGCTTGAACTGGGAGGCAGGGGTTGTTGCAGTGAGCTGAGATTGCGCCACTGCACTCCAGCCTGGCACCTGGTGACAGAGCAAAACTCTGTCTCAAAGAAAAAAAAAGAACAAAGTTGGAAGCTGTAGTTAGTTTTTACTAGTCACTCTGAAGTTACCCAAATTAGCTGGGTGGGTGAATATTTAATGTCACCACATCACATACGTAATTTGTACTGTCTGCTTTGAATCTTTACATCAGTTTTATAATTTTAATAAAATTTTAATTAAAAATAAATGAACTGAACACTTTAACAGAACATTTTAAATGCAGACTATCAGGCTGGAAGCCCATGCTCAGCTGGAGATATAAACAAAACTAAGATATTCTAAAATTACATAGCTGAGATGTGTCTCCCTTTCTGCTTGGAAAAAGCATGGATTTTCAGAGATCAAGATATCCTAAAAATACTCCCGGCAGGCAGGTCCCAACTCCCAAGCAGATAATCCAGACCCCTCTGTGATTTGGTGCCTGGGTGTACAGACTAGGATACTTCCATCTCTCTTGGGTCATTCCTCTTCCAGTGTTTACTTCCCTACAGTAATATCTTTCTGTCCTAAGCAGCCCTATGAGGTAGCTGACTCAGACTTGTACTTTTCCTAAATATCTACTAAATGCACAGATCATATGACCCTATTTTGCCAAACTCATGATAATATATAAATAAGTAATGCTGCATTTATATTTAAAAATGCTGTTTTAAAAAATGTCTAATGGAATTTTAAACAGTATTATAAAGTAAAGTACATAATTTAAATATATGAGTAGAAATATTTCTGAACTCATGGCAAAATTTTCTAGATTTTCAAGGGGTTGGTTTTGGTTTTGGAAAGATCATGACATTGTGCATAGAATATTTTAGTATTTGTTTGAAATACAAAACCATTCAGCTATAATATATGCCATAGTCTTTAACACTTGCATTTTAAAATTACTCTATTATAAGTTATAATTTTGGTCTGTAGTTTTAGAGAAAGCAATACTTATAACTTCAGAATTTCATTGACTGTGAGATTGGGATTTATTTATTTATTTTACTTAAATTCTGGGATACATGTGCAGAATGTGCATGTTTGTTACATAGGTATACATGTGCCATGGTGGTTTGCTGTACCTGTCAACCAGTCACCTACATTAGGTATTTCTCCTAATGCTGTCTCTCCCCTAGTCCCCCACCCCCTGACGTGTGATGTTCCCCTCCCTGTGTCCATGTTTTCTCATTGTTCAACACTCACTTATGAGTGAGAACATGTGATGTTTGGTTTTTGTTCCTGTGTTAGTTTGCTGAGAATGATGGTTTCCAGCTTCATCCATGTCCCTGCAAAAGACATGAACTCTTCCGCTTCCTTTTTTATGGCTAAATAGAAAAGCCATCCTTTTTTATGGCCACATATATGTGCCACATTTTCTTTATCCAGTCTATCATTGATGGGCATTTGGGTTGGTTCCAAGTCTTTCCTATTGTGAATAATGCTTTATTAATAGTCCGCTTATCCATTATATCTCTGGATTCTGATTCTATGAAAATTGTTGAGCACTAAGAAACAAAGACTACCAAATCAAGGTCCAAAACAATGCCAAATTTATTGTTAGCCTGGCAAGGAAATGTTCTGACAGTCAGCTACAAGGTCAGTGGGTCTCTCTAAGCAAAAATTGTAAGGGTATAAAAGGAGGGATCACATCAAATATATCAGACAGAAATTTGAGTTCAAGGCTATGATTGTACCACATGGTTGAGATGCCACTTCTTGATGACTGGTGACTTTCAGGTTACCAGGGCTAATGCTGACGGACTTGATTCCCAATCAGTTTCGGATGAGTTATGTGAAATTCCAGTGGGTCTAGGGTCATCAGGCATGCTTGCATGATCTTGTTTGAAGCTTAGCATTGTTGCTTTTTTACTTTTCTTAGTGAAATAGGTAATGCACTTTGGGAGGCTGAGACAAGCAGATCATCTGGGGTCAGGAGTTTGAGACCAGCCTGACCAACATGGTGAAACCTCGTCTCTACTAAAATTACAAAAAATTAGCTAGGTGTGGTGGCACGTTCCTGTAGTTCCAGCTACTCGAGAGGCTGAGGCAGGAGAATGGCTTGAACCTGAGAGAAGAAAGCTGCAGTGTTGCAGTGAGCCAAGATCACACCATTGTGTTCCCGCCTGGGTGACAGAGCAACACTCCATCAGAAAAAAAAAAAAGAAGACGAAGAAGTCATTATGATAGTGAAACTAAAAACTGGAGTTTTAGGCATTGGGATAGACAGTATTAGAGTGGTATTCTCTTTCAGTTACTCATTTAGCCCTTTTTTGTAAGTGTTTGTGGAGTCCCTACCATGTGAATAACACTGCTGTATGCTAGGAATAACAAATATGACCCGGATGTCACATAAGATCAAATTTCCTATCACACAACCTCTGAGAAACTCATGACTTCTACAGGGTTTATAGCTGCTGACTCAGAACTGAAACCTGTAGCTCAACTGTCTCTATTTGCATGAATTTACTGTGATACTCAAAACTCTACATTAACCTGACTTTATTTTTCCAGGGAATTCTTGCTCAGGAGGATGCTTGTCTCATGAACTTTCTGAAGTCTATTCTAACAGCAGAGTAGCCACGTAGCTACATCAAGGCACGTAGCTTCTTTCTCAGAACAATGTATTATCCAACTGGGCTTCTCAAGGGACTGTTTTTTAAGACTTCTTTCCAAATTTTTTTTTCATCGTGTCTGCTAATTCTAAACTATTATGTAACAAACTCTGCCCGATTCTAATCAGACCCCACACTTAAAGACCCACCTTAAACCAGACACTTATAAGTATTTTTTCTTGTTTTTTTATCATTCGAGTTGCTACTATGACTTTGTCAAGTTAGTGATCTCCCTTATTACGAGGGTAACACACTTGAATTTGCTTAATCTGTGTCTTTTGGTGAAATTTTTGGGGCGCCAGCAATCCACAGAGATTGCATTCTCAAGGTCACTCTGACTTCAGTCTCTAGATCTTACTGAGTTTCTGTGTATTGCTATCTACTCCCTTGTCTTGTCTCTGTTCTATGTTGACCAAGACAGAAAACTAACTCCCTTTCTTTTTTTTTAAACTCCCTAATCCCCAGCAACAACCGCAACAAAATCCAGTTCCATGAAGCAGTTGCATGTCAAACAAAATGTAAAAATGTGGTTACGGGGCCGGGCGCGGTGGCTCACGCCTGTAATCCCAGAACTTTGGGAGGCTGAGGCGGGTGGATCATGAGGTCAAGAGATCAAGACCATCCTTGTCAACATGGTGAAACCCCGTCTCTACTAAAAATACAAAAAATTAGCTGGGCGTGGTGGCGCGTGCCTGTAATCCCAGCTACTCAGGAGGCTGAGGCAGGAGAATTGCCTGAACCCAGGAGGCGGAGGTTGCAGTGAGCCGAGATCGTGCCATTGCACTCCAGCCTGGGTAACAGGAGCGAAACTCCGTTTCAAAAAAAAAAATGTGGTAACATAAGTGTTCATATAGATTAGCAATAACAACTTACAACTGTATATTAGATACTCTTGTTCCTGTGTGTCCTTCAACCTCCCCACTCTCTAGACCAGTGTTACTCAGTGTGGCATTATCAGTACATCACAAAGTCAGTACAGAAATTGAGAATAAGCATTTATAAGCATTTGATCAGTGTTGACTGGAAATTAAACAACAACCTTCCCCTAAAAAACGGCAAAAACTTGGTTCTTCACCACAGATAATTTGAGAACCAGTCACCAAACTCTCAGGTTTTCAGTTTGGCGGGAACCCCGTCCTTTAGCACTCCAAGGAAACTCAATCTTCCTCACTGTGTTATACAAAGCAACTTAGATTTTCTACTCCTGTTCTCTGAGTACACCTCTAAACATGTGGAAATGCACACTTATGGCATTCTGCTAAACAAGGGCATGTGGGAACTCTAGTTCCCATGTTGCAGAACAAAAGAATTGGAAGAGGTCTTGCAATTTTGGTCTTTTCTGATCTCTCTTTTATTAAAGTCTCTGGGAGGGTAAGAGAGCACATCAAATGTTATTTTTACCTAATAGAATGATGTCATTTTTCCTAATGAGTAGAAGATGGCAAAATCAGTTTTGTCCTTAAATAGTATTTTCTGTCCTATTACTTCATAGTGAATTATATACTGCCCCTCACCTGAAAGAACTCCTTATCATTTGAGAAGAAGTCACCACAAAAATATGTCATGGCAGCAGTGCAAGGTAAGTGCAGAGAGAGAGTTCCCAGCAGTAAGAGGCACCCTGAAGGTAGAGGGCAACGTGTGCCCAGGGATTCAGGGAATCTGTTGTTTTCTACCACTGAATCAATGTTGCATGAATGAAATATAGTAAACAAAATTTAAAGTGTAGATAAGTCATGGCATCTACAGTAGGAATCATGCTATTTCCCCTCTAGATAGTTGTAATTTACCTTTTAGTGGTGCCAATACACAGTAGAGTTAATACTGAGAAGGGAGTGATAGCAGATTTGTGGTTACATAAACTAAACAGCATTTAATTGAATTTCTAACAGATGGAGAACAATTATATCATTTGTAATCTTTTCACAATGAGTTAACTCATAGATAAACCTGAAATGATCAAATCGTTTTATCCAGTCTTCTGCTACAGATTTAATATTTTCATCTGCATCAACTCTGTTATTTCCTGGCTCAATTTAATGACTAACATGGCATAAAAGTAACAATTTCTTGATGATTAAAATTCTATTTACTGCTGATTACAAATAGAATCTATTTTAAAGTCATTACTAAACAAATAGCCTGTTATAATAAACTAACATTGAACAACCATCTTATAAAATCTTGATAAGCTCATTAGAGAATTTTAATTCAAAACATTACAAAAATAAACAGATACAGCTACCAATTTTTTCTCATTAAAACAACTTTTTGAAGTTAAATAATACATCGAATAACTAACTTTTCTGCTAACAGTCTGTAGCATCTCCTCCTAAATCCCACAAGCAAAGTGGGGCACCTGTGAAAAGAGCAGCCAAGAGACCTAACCTTGTGGTCCTGAAATGGTTTAGCCAGGGTCTCAGTTAAAACCATCAACATCTTTCCAAAGTCCAATGGCAGAGAAGACCCTTACCTTCTGTTTCTAAATGGCAGCACTCATTTCTGAGGGTAAATGTGAAACATTTGGCCATGAATCAGTATCTGCAAACTATTTCCAGAAAACTGGCTCTTGGAAAAAACATATAGGGAGTGATAGGCAGTGGCACCAATATTCACAATCACACATTGAAATATTTATTTGTAAGATTTGATTTTATTGAAGATCAAGAACCCAGAGAAGAAAAAATAAAATAAAACAAAAAACACCCCAGATCAATCATATCACCATTCAGAGATGGCTACAGTCAGTATTTTGGTATGTAGCCTTTCTAATCTATTTATAATCCCTGTGTTTATAACATCATATATATATAAATAACAAGAAAATAATATGGATATTTAGACATACTCTTCTGTAATGTGTCTCTTTTCCACTTGGCAAAATATTACTAACCTATTTTGAGGGGACTGAAAATGCTATATTTTTACTTGCGGAATTGGATGGAAAATCATACCTTGATCCTACAGTCAAAAAGACTTCCTACTAATTTTTTTCCCCAGAATTCAGTTGTCCCAAGAGTTGAGACCACATCTTACATAAAAGAGAAAAAAAGCTTATCATGAGCTTGTCATTTAATCAACATGTCTCAGCATCACAATTTTATATCCATATAGTTATGCCATTTGGGGTTTATTTTAGTGAAAACTTTTTGCTAGCAAGAAACAGAGACTCAGCCAAGCATGGCTCACATTTGTAATCCCAGCACTTAGGGAGGCCAAGGCTGGCGGATCACATGAGGTCAGAAGTTCAAAAGCAGCCTGGCCAATATGGTGAAACCCCGTCTCTATTAAAAATATAAAAATTAGCTGATGTGATGGTGGGTGCCTGTAGTCCTAGCTACGTGGGAGGCTGAGACAGAAGAATCGCTTGAACCCAGGAGGCAGAGGTTGCAGTGAGCTGAGATCACACCTTTGCACTCCAGCCTGGGCTACAAGAGTGAGACTCTGTCTTTAAAAAAAAAGGAAAAAGAAAAGAAAGAAACAGAGACTCATTTGAGATTTCTCAATGACAAGGTGTTTTATTGTAATAACATTTGTGGCTGGAACTGGACCTAGAAAGCCACTGGAGTCTGAGGCAACCCTCGGCTTGGATTGCTGCTTCTCTTTGCACATCTGTCTCATTCCCTTGTTTCTACTAACAGTCTTCCTCCCCTTCATAATTCCTGATTCTCATATGTGGTGTGTGATGGCTTTCCTTGTCTCCATCAACACATCATGGCAATCCTTAATATGTCCTTGTGGCTCCCATCTCAGTAACCAACAGCTCTCATCTCTTGGTTTCTCAATCCTTCATTCCCAAGAAAGCCATCCTGTTGTTCCTGCTCATTAATTCACACCTCACTGGTCAGCCTTCTGCCTAGAGTCTATCAATTACTCACTTTTAGGGTAGCTCAATTCTTGGTCCATTCAATTCTGACAGGATGAGGTCAGGGTTATCTGGTAGAAAAGTTGACCTTGCTTTCAGGAAGGACTACAGGTAGACAGAAGGGAGCATGGTCAAGGCATGCAATAATTAACGCTTGTAGAAATATCCTTGAAATTGATAAATCATAGAAATAAAATTTCAGATTCAAAAAGTACATACATTTGAAGCATTTTGATGTGTATTACCAAATTCATCTCTAGCAATGTGGTGTTAATTTACATCCTTAATAGCAGAATCAGCATCACCTTTGCCTGCTCCTGCATCAACACTGCATATTTTACTGCCACCATTTCAATCCCACAGTTGTTCTTTTTGATAATTCATGAGATAAATTTATAGGTAGATAGTTACAAGGCATGGCCCAAATTTTCTTTTACCAGTATCAGCCACTCCCTTTAAAATGGAAAATAAACTTCTTGGGTTCAAAGACTCATTTACAGTTGATGAACCATTTTATTTTTTCTTCTGTGATATGTTTGTCCGAATCTTTTTCCTAATGACTTGTTACAATGGAATTTTTCCAACTGGTTCATAATTCTGCCTAGTTTGTATTTTGGAAAGCAGATGGACAACTGCTTTAAAAGTTAGGTTGAAAATGCACATACCTTCAACAGCAATTCTACTCTGAGGTGTATACCTCAGAGAAGTTCTTGCATTTGTGTAACTGGAGGAATGCATATTAATGTTCACAAGTGGCATTTTTTAACAGCAACAAAATAGGAATGATCCAAATGTCTATAAAAAATGGACTTTAAAAGAGTCTGACATTATTTAGTGGAGTACTAGGCAGCAGTGAAAGTCAATGAATTGCAATGATGTCTTAGTGGTGCAGTTGTGCAACAAACCGCACCAAAACTCAGTGACTTAAAGCAACCCAGTGTTTTTCAAGAATTCTTTGGGTGAACTAGGCTGTCCATCTGCTATTTTGTCTGGGCTCACTCATGAGGCTACATGTAGCTATCAGGTCAGTGGGGACTGAACTCACCTGCCATAGTTGGTATGGCTGGGCCTGCCCACCTGCCTGGATTTCTTCACAGCGTAGTGGCCTTAGGGTAATGTTAAGAGGTTGAAAGAAGAAGATGCAAGCCCTGAAAGTTGTACCATGTCATTTCTCCTGGATTCTGTTATTCAAACAAGTCATGAGACCACTCCAGCTTCAGGAGATGGGGTAATGGGCTTTATCTTTGGATGGAGGCATAACAACTTGACATAGCAAATGAAAATGGACCAAAGGAGGCATGATTCATTGGGGGCCATCATTTTAAGAGTGCATTTTAATAATCTGAGTATTTTATAATCATACTGCTCTTACTCTCATTTCTGTTCACATTTTCATTAACTACCAGATATAGCTGTTCCAAAATTTGAAGAATTTTTGATATGAAATCTCTATCTCGGTTTTAGGAGGGTACTTCCCAATGATTTCCTAGATCCCGATGCTCTGAGAAAATCAGTATAATCTGTACTTTGTATCTGCCTGGCTTGTTTTCTAAGATCTCAATATTCCCTGTGGTAGTTAATTTTATGTGTCAGTTTGACTAGGCTACGGTACCCAGATATTTAGTCAAACACTTCTGAATGTTGCTGTGAAGATATAACATGAGATTAACATTTATATCAGTAGACTTTATGTAAGCAGATTACTCTCTATAATGTGGGTAAGCCTCATGCAATCAGTTAAGACCTTAAGAAAAAAAAAAACAACTGACCTCACCAAAAGACAAAATTCTTCCAGAAAACTACCTTTGAAATCAAACTGCAGCTAACGCTTCCCTGGGTCTTCAGACTACTGATGTACCCTGCAGATATTGGACTTGGTAGCTTCTGTAATCAATTTTGCCAGTTTTCCTCTTCCTCTAGTTTAATCTGTTTTCTTTATTCTGTTTTATGTAAATTCTTCCTTGCTCCTGTTCTGATAGTATGAATAATGCACATTTCCCCACCCTTCTAGTTCTCTCTTGTTTCTCTGAGCAAATTTGATTTTACAGACAGTTTCTAGGCACATGCCCATTTAATTTCATTTTTAGCCTTTGGGTCTGTAATAATTATATGAGGTTGTTTGTTTCTTTATAGCAACCACAAAAGACAGCCTATTGTTTTTATAGTAAGAGATCTCATTCTTTTTATTTGTTTATTAATACATTGATCACTTTATGTGGGATAAGCCACAGTTTGAATCTTGAATTAGAAATATATCATCAGAGATTGTGTAATTATCAAATCCCGAGCCACTCTGAGACCAGGAAGGGGTAATATGAACAACTAATCAATTTTAATCCACCTATCCAGATGTGGCACCAACAATTAAAGGGTTGAAATTCTCTAGAGATTTTTAGCATATGTGACTCTTGACTGCCTTTGCAGTTTGAAGTCACAGCTGAGAAATATAATAAACCAACGAAAAGTGTCACTGAACCTTAACCTATATCATGATGAGCCTTCCCTGAATCATTTACAACCCTGTTCCCCTTTCTCTTGTTCTCCTAAAGGTTACACATCTAAAACTCACTTTAAAAAATTTCCTTTTGTCTAAGGATAGCAATGGGACACAATTCTGGCAAATAAAATGAATGCAAAAATTAGCTGAAAGGTGCTTCTTTTCCTGAAATATCGGATAAGATCTCATGAGGAGGTCTGCCGGGAAAGCAAATGCAGTCCTAGAGATGAAGCAACCAATAGTATGAACATGAGGAAAAAAGCAAATCCTGAGGTCGATGTGGTGGAAGGATTGAACGAACTTGAGTCTTTAATGATATTGTTGAGCCCAGGACTTCCTACCCTCAAATTTCTTGTTATTTTGCAAAAACAAGAGTTTCCTAGTTAAGACACTTTGATTTGGGTTTTCTATGGCATACAGTCTAATAAATTTTAGCTCATATAAAAGGTGTTTCAGAATCTAGTAAAACAGACAAATGTACAAAACAACAATCTAAACCGAACACCTCAGTAGTAGTATTAACATTTAAATGTTTGAATCCCTTTTGATTATTCATTCACAAGGTTTCATGTCTATCATCTCTTTTGATCTTTGTAATTGTCCTGGGAAGAAAAATAGATTTTATTATCTTTAGTATACAGATGAGAATATGATGCCAGGAAAATAATGATTTATATATTATTTTTTTATCCTGGAGGAGACCAGAACCCTGTGATCTCAATGATGTATCTTACTACAGTCCCTGGCACATGGTAGATATTCAATAAACAAATGAGTAAATGGTGCATATAAAACATTTGTTCAGAACTCTGCATATGTTTTGTCAAATAAATGGAAGTTAATAGCAATAATAACCACGTTATCTTCTTGCCTTAGCACCTATAGGATCCTGTGAATTCAGATTTTCCTTGGTATAGATCTAAAGTTAGGCTCTTAGAAAGATATGGTAATACAAAGACATCCTGGCCTGGCCCAGTGGCACATGTCTGTAATCCTAGTGCTTTTGGAGGCTGAGAAGGGAGAATCACTTGAGGCCAGGAGTTTGAGATCAGCCTGGCCAACATAGCAAGACCCCATCTTTATTAAAAATAATAGGCTTAGCTACTCTAGAGACAGAGGGAGGAGGATCCCTTGAGCCCCAGGAGTTGTAGGTTGCAGTAAGCCACGATCACACTGCTGCACTCTAGAAGCCTGGGTGACAGGGTGAGACCTTGTTTCTCAAAAAAATTAATTAAATAAATAAAAGACCTCCTTTGCTGAGTAGTAAGAGAAATGAATTTATTTATTATTCTAAAAAAGAGTAGTAAACAAATGCACAAAGCTTGGATAAAAAGTGTTAAAGATAGTTTTCTTTTTTTTAAGATTATTAATAAAAAGTGTTTATTACATTAATTTAATAACCCTCTTAAGTGTTTCAAAATGACTGTTAAAATATAGAATACAAGTGACTAAAGCTGACTTGGCTCAGCTGATGGGAGTTCTGTGTTAAATGACAAAGATTCTGGATGTGATTTTTTTTGTAGGAATGCCTCTTGTAACTAATTTATTGTGTAAACCACTCTGCCCATGCTGTTTTATAAACAGACATACTAATTCCACAAGGCAACTATTGATATACTCTTATGATAGATAAGGAAACTTAGAGAACATGATGACAGGAACGTCTACCCTAACCAAGTGATCACCAGGGTGACACCAAGAGGAAACTGGCTCAGTGAGAATCAACCCTGATTGTGCAGTAGTCGTTCATGTGTCATGCTCTGTTCTGCTGATGACACTGCAGCTGTGGTGTCAGTATAGAAAACATGGGACAGTGGTAGCATCTGCCAGAAAAAGTATGGATTACAGAATAGATCATGTGCAAACTCAGTTCATACACCAAAGCATTAAGAAGACATAGCAATTTCAACCACAGAACGTGCCGTGCAGGTATTTCAGTCAAATTCCTCTACTACTTGGCATTCAAAACTGTGATTTCCCTCTGACTTTGCCCTTAATTTCAGCTACATCTTAAATGGTAAAGAAGGGGGAAATAATGCAGTTACTTAGGAAAATCTAACTAATAGATCACATAGGAAATTATAACTGTATAGCCTTCCTTCCAGAGTTTTCCTTAATATCATCACCTCACCTTACATTTGCATGATATTTTACAATACACATTGCAACTTTTTCATGAGAAGGTGGATATATAATGAGAAAAACAAAGCGTTGGGACTGATACAAATCTAGGTTGCAAATCTAGCTTTTCCTTGATTTGCTGAGTGATTTCAGGTTAATCAGTTAAGTTCTAGATTTCCTTAGCTATAAAATAATACTCATACAAGTAATACCATATTTCATTCAGCTGTTGGGATGCCGAAAACAGATGTCATATGGGCAAACCTTTCATAGGTTATAAAATGTGCCCAATTGTTCATGATTATCACTTTTTTTTATCCTTACAGCAACTCTGTAAGTCAGTTAGGATTTCCAGCCTACCAGTATTCAGCCACACAGCTGTACCCAATCCATTCACATACTCAGGGAAATAAGGATATGAATAGTGCCACAGGCACTCACATGATACAGAAACTCTCAATTGTGGTAGCACAGACTCATATGATTATATAGCATGACATGGCTGGTAACAGTGACATGGGCAATTGTTTCTCTAGATTAACACAGCACCCCATTCACAGTGTCACAGATAAGACACACATATGCACTTGTTTTATAAGTGAGGGAATTAAGAGTTTGATAATTCAGGGCCGGGCGCGGTGGCTCACGCCTGTAATCCCAGCACTTTGGGAGGCCGAGGCGGGCTGATCACGAGGTCAAGAGATCGAGACCATCCTAGCCATGGTGAAACCCCGTCTGTATTAAAAATACAAAAATTAGCCGGGCGTGGTGGCACGCGCCTGTGGTCCCAGCTACTTGGGAGGCTGAGGCGGAAGAATCACTTGAACCCAGGCAGAGGTTGCAGTGAGCCGAGATTGTGCCACTGCACTCCAGCCTGGCGACAGAGTAAGACTCCATCTCCAAAAAAAAAAAAAAAAAAAAAGAGTTTGATAATTCAGATGGTTCACCTAAGGCCATCATAAATGTAAGTTCCAGGATATGAGATAAGGGCTTCTACTCCAAAGAACTGAGCATTTATTGCACCACCAGCCCAGTTTCAGAAAGGGTGCATCACAAATCCCAATACCCACTACTGTTCTCTTGCATTAAGTACCTATGCTTTTTGTTGACCAGCAGTTACAATGTAAGCTTTTGCCATAGATACTATACTCTCTGAAATACTTTGGACAGTAGAGTCTGATAATTACAAAATGTCAAAGCTTAGAGGTAATCTTTGATCTTTATAACTCCCTCATATTAGGGAAGAACTCAGAGGGGTTAAGTAACATTCCCCAGCTGGCACAGCTGGTCTGTGTCAGAGAGAGGCCAGATCTAGGTTTTGGATGCATCACTCGCATCCCTTTCACTCCCTCTTCTCAGCTGTGACCCATCCTTAGAATCTCAACTGAGGTGTACAATGTGGCAGCCATGCTTTTGATGGCATACTGGGGAGGGGTGAGTTAATACCTCTACAGCATGCTGCACACCCTGAATGACAGGTAGAAAAAAAGGACCATTATTTAGACCACAGGGGCATGACATAATTGTCCACCATGAAGTATTGGTTTGGCTTTCCTGTAATAATGAGAGAAGAAATAAAAAGAGCCAAGAGGAAAACCCATTTTGTTGCCAAACTAATAACTCACATCATCCAACATAAAAACGATTAATGCGATATTTAAAAGAGAAGTTGTAGCCTTGCATGAGGTGATCTGTTGGCTAAATAGGTTCTGTGACATTTTGACAAAGCAAAAATTCGTAATTGTCATACAAGAGGTTTTTAATGGGAGCCCAGAAGGCAGTAGCCAAACCCAGAGAGAAAAGCAACACTAGCAAGCTCAACACTTGTTACTCAGCAAGATAGACCAGGATGTTTTATTTCCTTCTGCTGTGTCCTCAGATCCAAACTTGCTTCCTTAGACTCACTTCAGATTTTAGGTGAGGCCCATGTAAGTGGTTACTGTGGGTCCAACATAGCTGAGCCGCTTCAGAACACTCACCCATCTGAGAAGATCCTGACATTCCAGTTGGTCTCTTTAACGTAGAGTTATACACATGGTGCCGTTTATCTGAGCAAATTCAACAGGCCACTTCCCCTTCCCTTCAAGAGGAAAGAAAAAGGCTAGGACATGGACAAAAGGAGAGGGCAGTATTTATCCTTAGGACACAGGATGAGAAGATGCTTACTGTTGGGTAGGATGTTCTTTAGGGAAAAGCATGCGTGGAGGTGAAGGTGAGCTGAGCTCCTGCCACGACTATGTGTGACTATGTGTGGGCCAAAGGAAGCTAGAGAAAACAAATGACTGCTTTCATTGGGAGATTGTTATTTACAGCATCCTAGAACTTTAGACTGAGATGGAACACAAATCTTGCATGTCACAGAGGAGGAAATCAAGGTCCAGAGAAGAGATGTAACTTATACAGATTCTGAGTGGTTAGGGGCAGACTAAAGGAGCCCAGATGTCTTGCCTCCCTGCCCAGGGCTTTTATACAACTCCATACAAAGATATATGAGTTATTAAGGAAAGAAATTTTTATCTTAATTCCATCTCTTCTGCCTCCCCTCTTTTCTCCTTCTTATTCATTTATTTTTATTTTTATTAAGTTCTAGATACATGGGCAAGATAGGCACGTTTGTTGCATAGGTCAACATATGGCATGATGATTTGCTGCACCTATCAACCCATCATTTAGGTATTAAGTCCAGTATGCATTAGCTGTTTATCCAGATTCTCTTCCTACTCCACCCCAACAGGCCCCAGTGTGTGTTGTTCTCCCTGTATCTATGTGTTCACATTGTTCAGCTCCCTCTTCTAAGAGAGAACATGTGATGTTTGGTTTTCTATTCCAGCATTAGTTTGCTGAGGATAATGGCTTCCAGCTCCATCCATACACCTGCAAAGAACATGATCTTATTCTTTTTTAAGGCTGTATAGTATTCCATATGTATATGGTATATATGTACTGCATTTTCTTTATCCAGCCTATGATTGGCTTTTGTGTTGATTCCATGTCTTTGCTATTGTGAATAGTGCTGCAATGAATATACATGTGCATATATCTTTATAATAGAATGATTTATATTCCTTTGGGTATATACCCAGTAGTGGGATTGCTGGGTGAAATGGTGTTTCTAGTCTAGGTCTTTGAAGAATCACCACACTGTCTTGTATAATTGTTGAACTGATTTACATTCCCACCAACAGTGTAAAAGCATTTATATTCCTCTGCAGCCTTGCCAGCATCTGTTGTTTCCTGACATTTTAATAATTGCCATTCTAACTGATATGAGATGGTATCTCATTGTGGTTTTGATTTGCATTTCTCTAGTAATCAGTGATGTTGAGCTCTTTTCATATATTTGTTGGCTGTGTAAATGTCTTCTTTTGGGGGGGGGCAGATTGAGTTTCTCTCTGTCACTTGGCTGGAGTGCAGTGGTGCAATTTGGGCTCACTGCAAACTCCACCTCCCGGGTTCAAGCAATTCTCCTTCCTCAGCCTCCTGAGTAGCTGGGACTACAGGTGCACTCCACCACACCCACCTAATTTTGGTATTTTCAGTAGAGATGGGTTTCACCATGTTGGCCAGGATGGTCTCAATCTCTTGACCTCATGATCTGCCGGCCTCGGCCTCCCAAAGTGCTGGGAGTACAGGTAGTAAATGTCTTCTTTTGAGAAGTGTCTGTTCATGTCCTTGGCCCACTTTTTTATGGTTCTTTTTTTCTTGTAAATATGTTTAAGTTCCTTGTAGATTCTGGATATTAGACCTCTGTCAGATGGACAGATCACAAGAATTTCTCGCATTGTGGAGATTGTTCATTTTCCCTGATAATAGTTTCTTTTGCTGTGCAGAAGCCTTTTAGTTTAATTAGATCCCATTTGTCAATTTTTGCTCTTATTGCAATTGCTTTTGACGTTATCGTCATGACATCTTTGCCCATGCCTATGACCTGAATGGTATTGCCTAGATTATCTCCTAGGGTTTTTATAGTTTTGCATTTTACATTTATGTCTTTAGTCCATCTCAAGTTTATTTTTCTATAAGATCTAAGGATGAGGTCCAGTTTCAATTTTCTGCATTTGGTTAGCCAGTTTTTTTCAGCCTCTTTTATTTATTCAGTGCTTATTGAGCAGCTACTACTTGCCAGGCCCTGTTCTAAGACCCAGAGACAATGTGCTTGATGCAAAATTGTTTTCTCTTTTTTCTCCTCACCTTCATATTCCCAGTATCTATCATCTGATAACTGCATGTAAATACTGAATGAAAAAAAAAGGCTCATATACAAGAATGGAGAAGTTAATCATTTCTTTGGAATTAGCCGATGAAATTTTGGCCATGCCCAGTACATTTCTTCTGGACACTAAATTGGATTGAACTAAATTGCTGTAGGTAATCTGCATTCAAAGTAATACAGACAGTAACAGTATATTTACCATTCTGAGAGAATTTGACTATTTAGAGGAAATGATCTGCTTTCCTAAAGTTTTTTTAAAGATGTAGTATAGCAGCCTGGTGAAGTATCTGTGTTTCGAATAGGGCTTAAATGGGGAAATTGCTTGTTGAACATATTAACTAAACTAGAGTCACATAAGAAAGGCAACTGATTAGCAACTTTGAAACCATTTAACTCACAATAACAGTTGATGCTTGCTGTATTTATCCTGTGACTCCACAGTACAGAGGCTTTTAATAAGAGAAGGCACATAGTCTGCCTAAAATTTCAGGACAGATGACTCATGGAGATCAATTCATAATTTGAAGTAGGACAATATGATCACCAGCAGTATTCACAGACAAGATGGATGACTTTGGTTTGGAAATGTCTCACGCAAATATACAATGTAAACCCAGGGTATAACTATTTTCATATTTCAGATTAATATAATCTTGGCATTTTCAGAACAATAGATTTGACTCTGCAAGTTGCTAATCACTTAAATATACTTTACTGCCTCCCAGTGCCATCACACCTGGCTTTCATTTTCTGTCTTAAGTTAGCAGGACGTTTTTAACATTCTCATCAGAGACACATTTCCCAGTACTAATCTTAACTTTGATGAAAAACCATGTGTTGAATAACCAAAGATCTTTCTCACTGAATTGGGCTAAGTTTAATGATTTGGTTAAGGCAATTTAATTGGGGAAAAATAATCCAGACAACAACTGGCAAAAATAATAGGTCAAAAGTAAACAGTCTAACTCATATGTTGATTTTTCCCCCTACCTATCAACAATATTGATTTACTATAGTTGAGGTTTTGTGACACTTTATGCATCTTTAAGCAATTTTGTACATGTTTAGATTGAAAATGTTTTAATGTTCTCATATTTTGCTGCTAATTCATTTTCCAGCAATTATGCCTACTTTGCAGTATTTCCCAAAAGGTGGTAGAAACCTAAATGTAAAACCAGTTAAACAAAATTATGGTTTGTTGATAAAATGGAATACTATGTGGTCATTGAAAAGTATGTTTCGGAAATACATATCTTGCCACGAAATATTCACAATATGTTGTTAGGCTTAAAAAGCAGGTTGCAAAATAGTTTTTACACTTGATTGTATTGAGAATAGCATATAATATGAGTGTTATACATATAACACATAACATATAACATAAAGAAGGATCTCTGAGAGTTACTAAGGAGTTAATGAAATAGTCTTTAAGCATTATGGTTATACATATCCTTCTGCTTGTCTGTATTTCAGATTTTCTTAAAATGAGCAATAATTGTTTTATAATGACAAAATAAAAAATAAATATTTAAAAAGTTGAAAGAAAAGCATATATTTTTGGAGACTAAAAATTTCTATTTTTAAGCAATTTTATATGTTTTGCTTAATTGCTTATATTTTTAAAACTTGAAAATTATTTTTTAAAATCAGTTTATATTTTACAATTTCTCTGCAGTGAGTAAATGGTATTAACTGGGACATGGTCATTTACTGGCAATGGAAATTTAGTTTGCTTCCAACATCTATTTTTTTGAAAAATCACACACAATCCAGAAGAGACACAAAATAAATGAGAACATTTTTTAAAGCAAAAAACTTAGGGCAAATTTCTGAAAAAGTGGACAATTAAAGAACATTTACAAATTTGTCAGGACTGTTCCATGGCGTACCAAAAGTAACAGCAAAAACAGTGATTCAGAAGATTCACTTTCAACCAAATGGCTGCTTTGGGCAATTTATTTTCAACCAATCTGTTTCTATCTACTTCCGTCTGAGCATTCAAAGAGTCCACTCATTTCATCATCCAAATAGGGTAGAATACTCCACAGCTGAGGGACATCTCATCTACTTCCTGTGTTGCTTGCCTCTACGAGACCCATTGACTTGGAATACCCTAGCAAATTATATATTAAATTAAATGCTTAAGCATTTAAACCTCTACATAAACATAAATACCAAAAGCATTGATAAAATCCATGACTGACAGAACTCTTTAAAGGTATGCTGGGAAAGTCTGAAACATAGTGTTTGAGATGAGCCTTGATTTTATGTGAAAGAGAAATATCTGTGCACACAGAAACATGGAACTAGGTGGACTCCACACATACTAGCTTTGGGCAAGTGACTCAATCTCTCTGAGCCTATTTTCTTACAAGCAATATGAAGGCAATACAGAAAATGAAACACCGCATATTCTCACTCATAGGCGGGTGATGAAAAATGAGAACACATGGACACAGAAAGGGGAGTACTAAACACTGGGGTCTATTGGGGGGAAAAGGGGAGGGCCAGTGGGAGGGGGAGGTGGGGAGGGATAGCCTGGGGAGAAATGCCAAATGTGGATGAAGGGGAGAAGGAAAGCAAAGCACACTGCCATGTGTGTACCTATGCAACTGTCTTGCATGCTCTGCTCATGTACCCCAAAACCTAAAATCCAATAAAAAATTAAAAAAAAAATATACAGAGCTCACAGAGTTGTGGGGACTAAATGATATGTGGCAGGCAGAGTAATGGCCCCCAAAGATGTTCACATCTTATTCCCTGGAAACTGTGAATATATGATATGGTATGATAAGACAGGATATTTTATCATATCCTAATTGATGTTGCAGCTAGAATTAAAGTTGCTAACCAGAAGACATTGAGATAAAGGGATTACACTAGATTACCTGGGTGGGTCCAATATAATCCTGAGGGACCTTATATGGGAAAGAAGAGAAAAGTCAATCAGAATGTACAATATGAGAAAGGCTTGATTGGCTACTGCTAGCTTTGAAAATGGAAGGGGTCTAAAAGCCAAGGGACACAGCAGCCTCTAAAAGCTGGAAAAGGCAAGAAAACAGATTTGCCCCTAGAACCTCCAGAAAGAAGCACAGTCCTCCCAACACCTTGATTTTAGCTCAGTGAGACCTCCTTTAGACTTCCGACCTCTAAAATTACAAGACAGTAAGCTTGTATTATTTTAAGCCACTAAATGTGTGCAAATTTGTTAGCGCAGCATAAAGTTTTGGTACCTAAAGGTGTGATGTTGCTGTAACAAATTCTTAATGCAGTCTTAAAACAGGGTGAGTTCATGTCCTTTGCAAAGACACGGATGAAGCTGAAAACCATCATTTTCAGCAAACTGACAGAAGAACAGAAAACCAAACACCGCATGTTCTCACTCATAAGTGGGTGTTGAACAGTGAGAATACATGGACACAGGGAGGGGAGCATCACACACTGGGATCTGTTGGGGTTGGGGGGCTAGGGGAGGGATAGCAGGGGGTAGGGAGATTGGGGAGGGATAACATTAGGAGAATACCTAATGTAGGTGACGGGGGGATGGATGCAGCAAACCACCATGGCATGTGTATATCTACGTAACAATCCTGCACAATCTACACAAATTTTTTTTAAATTATACTTTAAGTTCTGTGTAGATTGTGCACAGAACTTAAAGTATAATTTTAAAAAAATTGTGAATGAGGTTTTGGAATAGAAAATAGCCTGGAATGACATCAAGGTAATGTTAATAGAAATATAGATATTAACGACTCTACTAGACTTAGCAGGAAGTCAGAAGCCCAGGAGAGAAAACCCAAGTCATTTTCGAGAATACCTAAATCATCATCAATAGACTATTAAATATGGAAGCTAAATTCACTGCCAATGAGGAATCAGATGGAAATGAAGAGCATGTTCTTGGAAGCTGGAGGGAGGAGAATTAATAAAATGTGACAGAAAAGTTTTTAAAATTATTACTCATAGTGAAATGTAAGTGGAAGGAAAACACTTGAGGGAAGAACTATTAGGCAAAAAGAAACCAGGACATGATGACTTGGGAAATTCTCAGCCTATCCATGTTTAATGATGTTAATATGAGATGATTCACTGGTAGGAAAGTATGCTCTTGAGAGAAAGCCAAGAGTGTGGCTGGATGACCTTTTGCAGTGCCACAAAAGGATCAGAAGATCAGAGTATTTAGCCATACAGAAGGCTCTTTGGAGAGATTAGGCCTATGATTCATGGATCCCCTTAGCCACTCAGCAGAAACCAGAAATAGGGATGAGATTATCCTGGAAAGATAGGTGGAGGAGCTCTTGTCAAAGGTAGTGAATCTTCCATGAAATATCTAGATGACTCAGACAAGGGCCCCAGCTTTGACTGAAAGTCACAGATATGAAAAAAAGGTTATAGGACCTCCAGAGTTCTGCAAGCAAGAAGCAGGATGACGAAACTACTCAGCTGCAAGCATATGCTACCTTTCATGACAAAGGAAGGATGCCTCTGAAGTGGAGTCTCCTGGTCTAGAGGGTGGGGCCTTGAGCCACAGAAAATTATTCCTAAGCCTCGAACCTAATGGAGTTTGCTTGGCTAGATTTCAAAATGTCTTTGGACTGGTGATTTACTTTTTCTATTTTCTCCCCTTTGGGGCCAGACTGTCTATAATTGGTATCCTATATCTGTCTTGTTGTATTTTTGGGGCAGGAAATGTGTTTCTTGAGTTTTACAGTCTCATAGATGGAGTGGAATTGTGCCCCTGGATAGACCATACCTAGAATTTTACCCATACATGATTTAATAAGTAAACCGCTTAGCTCAGCTACTGGCTCATATCAACTGCTCAATAATCTTGCTATTAGTGCTGCTCTTATTGTTAAGTTACTTTCGATCATAAGAGGATCTTAGTTCAGGCTCTAATGTCTGAACCAAGAAGAAGTCATAGAGTCATACTGTCTCTCCCCTGGCATATCCATTGGTATACAGAATGAATATTGCTCTGTGTGAATTGGGCAGAGCCTTCAGTCCTTATATCTGTTTCACCTGTAAATTTACATAGCAGCAAAGGAAAGTGTGCAAGCAGAGTGATAAAGATCCTAATCCCTTATCTTTGACGTTTATACTGTTAAAATATGACTAATATTCAATGTCATACTGACTCCAGAGCTAAGTGAAGAGAGACAAAAATGTAATATTTTATTACAATGAATTAGCTCTTTATTTATATTCTTCAGTAGGTCTCCATGTAATACTTCATATCCCAGTTTTAAAGCTAGTTCTCCATGTGTTTCCAGAAGGATTTAGGACTCTACTATTATACTTATCTTAATTCCCTTTAGGATTGCAGCTGCTGCCCATAGTTACTTTCCCCTATATGTTGTCCCTGGAGGATAATTCTTTGTGTTACATCAAATGACAGAAGGTCCCACCTGCACACACAGTCTATAGCACTAGAAGCTGCCATAGCTGCTTGGTATTAGATATTACATTCCTCTTTCCATCACATCAGCAAGCGTTGATATTCCCCACAGTCATCTGTTTTTGACTGTAATGCAAATTTGTCCCAAGAGGAAATAATGGACTTTTCTGTCTATGTTAGCTTTTCCAAGAGTTTGTGCCTATTTTGGTGTGCTATGATCCTGGGTTGGGGCTAAGTTTCCACGTTTATTTCTCAGGAATCTATAGCATGTGTTAGAGACTTTATCTGTGCAAACAGCCACAGAAGGAGGCCTTTGTGGGAGATTTTGTGAATTTACTGTCAGTTCTCTTGCATTTGGGTGGACACCCTCTCCTCCTGACTATGCTGAAATACAATGATGATGCATTTGTAGATAACTGAAGAGGATACCTTGGAGAAGTGGGGGGTAAACCCAAGCCAGAAGAGAGCCAGTGGATATACGTCTTGCTTCAGACAAGAGAGATGGTGATAAAAGCCCAAATAATAATAATATTAATAATAATGGCAATGATAAAACAACTACACTAGTATTTATGAAGTGATTTCTAAGTACTTTACCTGTATTATTTCATTTAATCCTCTTCAGGTACTCTGTAAGTAGGTACAGTTTTAACGCCCTTTATCTGCAAGTTTAGTACCAGGAATATATTAGATTTTTTCCAATTTTGGAATATTTGCATTATACTTTGAGCCTTTGAATAACACAGATTTGAACTGCATGGGTCCATTTAAATGTGGATCCTTTTCAACCAAAGGCAGGTGGAAAATACAGTATTGGGAGATTCAAAAACTGTCTATACAGAGGGCTGACTTTCCATGCACTTGAGTTCCACACAGCCAACTGTGGAATGTGAGTATGTGCGGATTCTGGTGTATGTGGTGACCCTGGAGTCAACGCCCCACTGATACAAAGGGATGTCTATATACTTACAACATCCCCAGAAAAGAAATTCTGACATCTGAAAAGCTCCAATGAGCATTTCTTTGGAATTTCATGTCAGTGCTCAAAGAGATTTTGGAGCATTTGAGATTTTGGATTGTCAGATTAGGAATGCTCAACCTATATTAGTATGAATCACATTTTAAAGATTAGAAAATCAAAGCTCAGATAATTTGTAAAAATGCCCCAGGTGCCGCAGTTCGCAAGTGCTAGAGACAGGATCCGAATCCAGCCAGGCTGACTGTGTAGACTGCTCTGTAAGCCATTACACATAGGGCTTCCTCTTGCTTGAAAGGACCATGTCACACTTAAGTGAAATTTTATTCTGTTCATGAGACATTCGGAGTAGTCACTTGGAGTTTCAAAAAAAGGTCAACTGCTCTGGCTGTAGCAGATTCTAGCCTTGTGACTTCCAGTGTGTCTATAGGGCACAAACCAGAATGGAGGCCTTCAGGTCTCAGGGGGCACAAGGGAATGGGAACACCAGGGCCAAGTAGTGGTGGTTCCACAGCAAGCAACCTAAGCCAGACCTGAGCTGGACTTACAAAGAGTAGTAATTGAGTTGTTTCTAATACTTAGGGACAGAGGAAAAATCTTGGGGTTTTCTACCAACTCCTCATGTTCCCTAGATGGGGAAAGTGATAAGCACCTTCTAACAGGACTAAACCAGTGGTTGCCTATTGCTATAGTTTTGGATATGAGTCCCTACCTGACCTCATTTTGAAATTTGGTCCCCAGTGTTGAAGGTGGGATCTAAGGGGAGGCACTTGGGTCATGGGGGTGGATCCCTCATGCATTGATTAGTGCCTTCCCCGTGTTGTGGGTGAGTGAATTCTTACTCTTTTCCTTCCTGTGATAACTGGTTGTTAAAAAAGAATGTGGAATCTCTTTTTCTTTCTCTTGCTCTGCTCTTTCATGTGGTCTCTGCACATGCCAGCTCCCCCTTGCCTTCTGCTGTAAATGGAAGCAGCCCAAGGTCTCTCCAGAAGCTGAGAAAATGCTGACACCATGCTTTTTGTACAGCTGGTAGAACCATGAGCCAGATACACTTATTTCCTTTATAAATTATCCAGCCTCAGGTATTCATTTAGAGCAACACAAAATGGCCTAGTAGGAGTAAGAGAAGCATGATTAGGTAGAGTCTCCCAAATCTTTTAAGAATCTGAGGAAATATATGGATTTCTCCCCAGAAATATGCACGTGTGGTCATACCAATTTCACATAAAAGTCTGGGTGTTTTATGCCAGGACTCCCTAACCCCCAGGCCATGGCTGATACCAGTCCATGGCCTGGGAAATGGGGACCCCTGGCCTAAACCCCTGGCTCCTGTTAGGAACCAGGCCGCACAGCAGGAGGTGAACGGTGAGCAGGTGAGCAAAGCTTCATTTGTATTTACAGCTGCTCCCCATTGCTCACATTACCTCTTGTGCTCTGCCTTCTGAGAGATTAGCAGCACTATTAGATTCTCATATGGGTGCAAACCCTATTGTGAACTGTGCATGTGAGGGACCCAGGTTGCACACTCCTCATGATAATCTAATGCCCGATCATCCGTTGCTGTCTCCTATCACCCTCAGATGGGACTGTCTAGTTTAAGGAAAACAAGCTCAGGGCTCCCACTGATTGTACATTACACTGAGTTGTAGAATTATTTTATTATGTATTATAATGTAATAATAATAAAGTACATAATAAATGTAATGCACTTGAATCATCCTGAAACCATCTGCCCTATCCCACCATGCATGGAAAAATTGTCTTCCACCAAACCAATTCCTGGTGCCGAAAAGGTTGGGGACCACTGGTTTAGGCTATAGATATTAAAGTATAAAAATCTTAGTTAGGAGTTGTGTTCACTCTAAATAAAAATAATGTATCTGGGTCTTTAAATTATCGGTATTGAATTTCTTAAGGAAGAAAAGAGGCATCTTTCATCCACCATGTCACGGTAGAGAGAATGCTGATGGCCTACCAGTTCTTGATACCTGATGTACACACACTTTCTTTAAGTTATTCCATCAAACACTCATCTAAGACTACTGTGAAGGGATTTTGCAGATGTAATGAAGGTCCTATAGCAAATGAAAGTCCTATAGCAAAAGACAGAAAGATAATCTGTGTGAACCTGACTTAATAGCATGACCCTTTAAAGGAGAGAGTTTTCTCTAACTGGCTGGAGAAGAGGAAGTCAGACTCTGGCGGTGAAGATTTGAGGCATCATTGCAGCTTTGACAATGGAGAAGGCCACAGAGCAATGAATGTGGGTGGTCTGTAGGCACTGAGAGTGGTCTTCAGCTGACAGCCAGCAAGGAAACAAATATCTCACCCCTACAGTTGCAAGGAGGTGAATTCTGCCAATAAGAAGAATGAGTCTGAAAGCAGATTTTCTCTTTGGTGTCTCCAGAAGAGAACTTCGCCTGGTCAGCTCCTTATTCAGCTTTGTGGTACCTTGCCTAGAGAACACAGCAAGATGGGAAAGGTTTCTTTTCTACAGAAGTGTGAGCTAATAAATGGGTGTTATTTGGAGCTCCTAAGTTTATGGTGATATGCTATGCAGCAATAGAAAATTAATATGCCACTTTCCCAAGATGTTCACAGAAACTTTAGAAAGGACAAAATTTTCCCATTGTAAAAAGTGCCCATTGTAAAATGCCCAATGTATGTATACATCTAGGTAGAATCTTTAGAAATTATTTCTTTCCTAAGCTTGAAAAACTGGTTTTAAAATAGCTAGTTTGAACCCAACAACTATACAGGAGATTCTTGCTCTGAGGACTCTTGGAATTTAAAATGCAAGGTATGAACATTGATTTTTATCCATTCCCTTTTTCTTATAAGATATATAGTAAAGCTAACTTTTCATTCTAAACATGCACTCTAGCTTCCCTCTTGCCTCTTTTACTAAAATTCTCAAGCTAAGCCTTATGGTATTCACAGCACAATCTTCAGTATTACTCACCAGGTACCAGGAATTCCATAGCCACACCACAGCCTTGGACGTGACACATGGGCCTAGATTATAGCTCACTTTCTGCTTTGATTTACCATGGGTAAGCTACTTACCCTTCTTGGCTTCATGTAGACACATGGCAAGCAAGGGGTTTGTTTTAATTATTTGATCCCTGCTATCCAGTTGCTATGATTTGAATGTATGTGTCCCTCAAAAATTCCTATGTTGAAACTTAATCACCAAGGTGATAGTATTAGAAGGTGGGCCTTTGGGAGGTGATTAGGGCATGAGGCCTCTACCCTCATGAATAGCATTACTGTCCTTATAAAAGAGCTTTCAGAGAGTGCTCATCCCCTTTTTCTCTTCCACCTTTTCCCCATGTGAGAGCACAGCAACAAGGTATAATCTTTGAAGCAGAGACAGCCAGCCCTCACTAGACACTAAATCCACTGGTGCCTTGATCTTGGACTTCCCAGATTCCAGAACTCTGAGAAATAAATGTCTGTTGTTCATAAATTACCCAGTCTAAGAAATTTTACTATAGCAGAAGGAACAGACTAAAGCATTCATTTAGAGCTAATAGTAAAAAATTATAGACTTCCAGGACAGGCAGTCCGCGGGCTCCAAAAAGTAGTGATGTTAGATGAAGACATGACCTGTGATTTTTAAGGAGTGAACGCCCATCCTTCAATGTCTCATATTCTTCTAACTTGTCCACCCAGGAGCTTTTCATTCTTACTGGCTCTTAGCATGTATCTTTTCTCCCTTTTCTCTAGGCCCTCTGTCAGAGGAAGACTCAGTGAATTTCCTTTCCACCTGGTCACATTTCATAGAATTTGACAGCCAATGCCTTCCATGACCACAGCCCACAAATCCATTCTGAAAATATGTGATGAACACTTTGCAAGTAATAGGTAAAAAGCTTAAAAAACTATGCTCTCTTGGTAGAGATATTTTAGGGGAGACTCTACCTTCTGCCTCAATCCCTTTCCATGTCAAATTTAATAGCAAATTAGAATCAATATATAGCTTAATTACAATATTAAGTTTATCTGTTATCTTGAGATTATCACATCTTTATTCCTTCCAGGTGCCTGGAATGTATGCAGATATGTTTCACAGAAATACTAAGTCCTTAATCAATATAACAAATTATTTCCAGCCTCCCCAGCATGAGAAATCTAGCAATCAATTACTCTGCCATAACACAGGCCTGGTACAAGCAGGATTAAAAGTATTATTGAAAACATTCTACCTCTTGATTAACTATTGCTGAAAATTCTCAGAATTAAAATGATATTTCTGAATTTACTCTTTTTTGAAATTGGAAACAAAATAGACTGAACTATTATGTTCTATAGATTATATTTCACAAGGTCATAAAAGCTTCCAAGCATAAAAAGGAAAATTATTGGCCACTAGAAACAAAAAAAATAGGTAAGTAAAGCCACCTTCAATTTCTATTCCAAGGAATTCCAAGCTGTTTTCTTTTTTTTTTCAAGCTGTTTTCATATAGAAAATTATGTTGTTTTGAAAGCAATAATGAATTTGAAAACATCTCATGCTCTAGAAGTCTAGTTTTAGATCTATTATGGAATTCTGTGTTCTACAAACAGCGCCCAATTAATCCCCCTATCGGCTTGCTTCTTGTGGTCCTTGTCTGGAGCTGGTTTTAGTACACAATGAAGCATTTAAATATTTTATATAAATGAATAAAGGAGGATTGGGTGGTGAGTAGCATCAAAGAGCTTTGCTGTTTGGCAGTGCTAAATGTCTGCGACAGCTTGGTTAGCCCCTGAGAAATCTCTCGAATGATATACTCACTGGAAATGTACCCATTTGCCTTAGAAAAGTAAGATGCAGCTAGGAAAGACTCAGGGTCCAGCTCCATCATGAAAACAGAATCTGCAGCTGAAAGAGGTACAAAGGACTGTGTGAAGAAGTGTGCTGAAATGTTCAAGGATGACAAGTGTTTTGAGTGGCAGGGAAGACAGAGGTAGTGAAAAGCACATACTGTTTCAAGGAGGAAGCAGAAATATGAATTTGTATCTATTTCTTCACTCCACAAACATACAAGGCACTACTATCTACCAGGCAGTGCACTAGGGCGAAGTTTACAGTGAATAGTACATACTTTTAGTAACATTGGCACTGGAATGTTTTAGGGAAAAAAGAAAAAGCCAGGTTGTGGTATGTAAGAGAAAATAGAATGGAAGAGAACCTAAACCAGAATCTAGGTCCTGCTGTGGGAATACCAGGACTGGTGCCATTTTAGCACAGGTCTCACTGTGGGACACAGTTTAAAAGTTGTGCAACGCAAAGCACCTGATCTGGTGGCATTTCACTGAGGTCTTTTTGCCTTAGGATAGTGTATGAAAATATGTGTGACTGAAGCTCGGTGGTGGGAAAAGACCATGCTGGGCCATGCATAGGCAGGATAATGAAGAGGGTGAGTTGAGTAGTGTAATGGATTTTCTTTTTCTCCAGCTTCTCTAGATCTTCTTGGAGATAAAAAGTTTTGTCAAGATCTGATTTTTTAAGTCCTCATATACTGGACTGTGAGAGCTGAGCCATGGGTGGCAACTACTGAAACGAAGTAGCTTTAAGCAGCCATTCAAAGTACTTATGCCATCAGGATGAATTTATTTCTAATGAGGAGAAGAAGGCTCCTTAGAGGCACTGACAGCTCTTGAACCCTGATAGCACACTTCGCACAGAGATCCCCCAGAAGCTGGCTCTGAGCAACTCTTCACATTTGCCGTTTGATTAATTAAAGATAAATGGCAGAGACTTTTCCCTAAATGGGTTACTTGACTTAAGAGCTGCTGGCTAATTTTGGTTGGATACTTTAATAAAAGAGGGAAGAGGAAAGAAAAGAAAAGGGCTGGAAGAAAGAGGAAGAGCAAAGATATACAAGGGTGGAGAACAAAGAGAGACCATTTGGTAGGGAGTTTATTTCTTGATTTTAACACTTGATCCCTAGGTCTTCCGGCTTGAGATGACTTTGATTTGGTTTATGTCATTCTTATGTCGGCCTCACCCAAATAAGGGATTTTATTTAACAGTTGATAGGATTTTTGCTTGTTTGTTTTCTTAAAAGCTGATTTCTCTGATAAACTCTGGGCAAATCTGAACAGGCCCCATCTTATGTATGATATCGATGTGGTTTGCTTTAGTGACATGGCTGAAAGGAGGCATGAAACGTTCATCCAGCTTTGGCACTAATGAAATGATTGTGAGACCTTGTTTGGGCAAGCTCCTTTACCGTGTGAGCCTCAGTTTCCTAACGGGACTAGCTTTGGTGACCACTCACAGCTCTAGAATTGTAGGATTTTCATTGCTAGGTATCACGCATCACTGATATCCTTTGTCTTTCATGTCAGTTATGAGCCTTTGTTTGGGTGCAGTCATTTCTTACATGTCCTAACAATCTATTTTGTTGCCACAATACAATACTGATAAAAACACATAATTCATGCAGATTTGGAGTATTTATTTAACATAAAGCTATTTTTGATCTATTATCTGGTTTAGGCCTATAAGTTTTACTTGGCCAAAATGAAATGAATTTAGAAGATTGTGGAGAAATATTTTTCCTGCTGTTTGCAAAGGTATGCTTTGATATGATCCATCCATCTCCCCTGAACTGACGCCTCCTTTATTCGAAATTTGTGCCACTTGTCATCTAATATACTAAACCCCCAAACAAAAGCAAGGCTAGAAAGCATGCTCGGGCAAATGACCTGAGACTGTGTGAGCAGAGACGTGAGAAACAGCATATTAAGGACAAATTCAAATGTAAGCATTTGGAAGATTAACCTTCAGGGAAAAGTTGTTTTTTATTTTCAAATTCATTTTTGACTATTCAAAATCAATATTCAAAATCACATCATGGATAGGAATTCATTTTTTTTTCTTTAGAGAAAAGTAGAGAGAAAAATCAAAAGCATACTGAGGCAGATCTATAGCTACAGTGACAGTTATGAATAGGTAACATGCAAGATCCTTCAGGGTGGATTCCAGGAACTGAGCACAGTTCAAGAAGATCCTGAGCTTGCAATTAATTATTTAGAAAATGCTCTCCTTGCTGCTAAGTAAGCACATGATGTTCTCTGGCACAGGAATTAGTTTGAATTCTCAGCCCTGTAGCAAAGCTGTCAGGCAGGGCTACTGCCTGTGTTTCTAACTGTAAAATGATGAGGCTCCTAAGAGAGGTGCCCCTGGCTTTGCAGCATGACCCTGCTACAAGGATTTTAGCTTAAGGAGCAGGAAGATGCTTGGGTGTTTGAGGTTAATGAGAAAAGTGGTGATTAAAAAGAATTGATTAGTAACCTTAAGTGAGGGGAAAATGGGAGATGTAAACATGACATGTTAACTGAAATTTCTTGCTCTTACTCAAAGGAGAGTCATTACAAGGATGAACAGTGCTGGGCATTTGAGGACCAGGTTGCAAAAGGGAACCAGGCCTGCCAGGAGGTGATGCTGGAGGCTTGCTGAGCCTGGTGGTCATTTGGGCAATAACAGAAGTGATAGGACAGTCAAGTCCTGTTATATACCTAGTCAATACAATACGGTAGCAGATCCAGAGTCATGTAGTTACATGATTAAATGTCTCTGCCACGTGTACCTTTGAAACTATGCTAACAGATCATGTTATGGAACAATGAGAAAAGAATGAAGTGAAAATGGATCATAGAAGAGAAAGATGTTATTTTATTTTGGAGGAACTAAGGGCAACTTCCTGAAAAATGTAACTTCTGAGAAGGACCATGATGGAAGAGGAGAGGTGTTTAGAAGGCAGAGGAGGAAGCAATGCATTCCAGGTGAGGGCGCCATAGAGGCAAAAGCATCAAGACATCAAGTGTCAGTAATGGGGATAATGTGGTGCAGCTAACACAACACACAAGGAGAGAAACATAGACAATTAAGTGGGATAGGGCATCTGAGACCAGATTGTTTGAGACCTTACGATGCAAAGATTTGGAAGTTTATTCTGGAAGTGATGGAAGGCTGTCAGTGACTCTGAACAGAAAAGAAACACAATTAGAACTGTGGGAAGTGTGGGAGAGGAATTGCAGGGCATGAAAGGGCTGAAAACTGCTATGAGCCAATGGTGTAGGTAAGAGTTAGTGCTGACCACAACAGAGGGAATTAAAAGAAAAGATGGGCCTGAGGAACCTCATACAGCCAAGTGACATGGAACTTGATGGCTCATGGCTTATCAGGAGTAAAGCATAGGAATGAGTAACTGAAAGGATGGAGGTTTCACATCTGTGATGCCAGGAGCAGAGGAGAAAATATACAGAATGAGCAGGGGAATGGCAGAGGATAAAAGGCCCGAAGATAAGAAATTCTATTCTTGACATGCAATGCATATGAGAACAGAGATATGTAGAATCCCAGAGGTCTTATCTGGAGAAAAAACTAGAGGCATCCCTCATAAAGAACATGATAAATGAAGTCATGAGTATAAACAATGAGGATAACAACAGGTTAACCAAGGGGGAAGGGACAAGACATGAGCATTACAATCTGGGGACTGACAACATGCAGGGAGCAGAGAGAGAGGAAAGTATCCATGCAGAAAGACAGGGACAGAGGCATAGGAGCGGATAAAGAACAGAAGTTCCAACCTTCTGAAAGTCAAGGAAGGAGACAGTTTTAAGAACCACCATTCTCAGCAAACTGACACAAGAACAGAAGATCAAACACCACATGTTCTCATTCATAGGCGGGTGTTGAACAGTGAGAACACATGGACACAGGGAGTGGAGCATCACACACTGGGGTCTGTTAGAGGGGAATAGGAGAGGGACAGTGGGGAGGGGAGGGGAGGGAGGTTGGGGAGGGATAACATGGGGAGAAATGCCAGATGCAGTGACGGGGGGATGGAGGCAGCAAACCACATTGCCATGTATGTACCTATGCAACAATCCTGCATGATCTGCATGTGTGCCCCAGAACCTAAAGTACAATAATACACATGCACGCACACACGCGTGCGCGCACACACACACACACACACACACATATCTGATCATTTTTAGGACAAATACCTAATGCATGCAGGGTTAAAAACCTAGATGATGGGTTGATTGGTGTAGCAAACTGCCATGGCACATGTATACCTATGTAACAAACCTGCATATTCTGCACATGTATCCTGGAATCTAAAATAAAAATTAAAAAGCTGATGCTTTATTTTTATTTTTTATTGTACTTTAGGTGCTGGGGTACATGTGCAGATCATGCAGGATTGTTGCAAAAGTACACACATGGCAATGTGGTTTGTTGCCTCCATCCCCCCATCACCTATATCTGCCATTTCTCCCTATGTCATCCCTTCCCAACCTCTCCAGTCCCTGCTGTCCCTCCCCATTTCCTCACAACAGACCCCAGTGTGTGATGTTCCCCTCCTTGTGTCCATGTGTTCTCATTGTTCAACACCCACCTATGAGTAAGAACATGCGGTGTTTGATTTTCTGTTTTTGTGTCAGTTTGCTGAGAATGATGGTTTCCAGATTCATCCATGACCCTACAAAGGACACGAACTCATCGTTTTTTACCAAGGCTCAAAAACTGCCAGGAAACCATGGAGGGTAAGACAAAATTAAGGTACTAAAGTGACAAGAGTGATCTTCAGAAGAGTGGTGTCCACTACGAGGACAAGAGGTTGAAGAGCAGGTAAGCATTGAGAAGTGGAAACAGCAAGGATAGGGATTAAAGTATAGAGCTATCTTCTTTATATTACAGAAAAAATAGATTTGGAACTCAGAATTTGGGCATTGAAATGTCATGATGATAGACAAGGACTTGAAAAAGGCAAACATTTATTTAAAATGGCATATTTGTATTTTTGTTTCAAACCTTGAAGTCTACTTACTCATATATTCTAAAGTAAATGAAACCAGTAAACAAAGCATGAATTGAATTAAGGATATGTTAGTGGTTCATTCAGCACCTAGTGTAAATCCAAATATCCCTACAGAGGTGCAGCATTTCCGTGGGTAATATGTATTGAATTTTATGGGTTACCATGAGAAATTAGAGTCATATGTGGAGTTAATATTCTATAAATATTACTTGAGTGCTTACTATATTCCTGGCTGAAGGTGGGGACCAGAGTCCCCTCTGTTTTTTTAGATCTCACATGGTTTCCACAGCTACAGTGTGACTCCCCTAACGTTAAATACTCAGACCCACTCTCTGCACATTATATTACTTTAGAGCTGAGATGTGAAGGAAAAGTTGCCCCGCTTGAAGTCTGAGGCCCTGAGTTCAGGTTCTAGCTCTAATATTGCCAGACTCAGAGTGCTGCTGACTTGGGGTTAGTCATCCAGTCTCAACTCTTTCTTTCTCTTTTTCTACAAATGGAGATTTTAGTGTCTGCCAGGTACCTTTTCAAGGGCTTCTGCAAGATTTTACTTATCCTTCCCAAAAAAACCTAGAGAAGAAGGCAAATAATCCTGGTTTCATAGATGAAAAGCTAAGTTAATTGGAAGTAACTCCAAATAAGATATGTGGGATTATCTCTCCTTGGCTGCCTATCTAAAATACATAGCCTTCTCATGGCAATATTGTTCTACATAGCATTTATCAAGGTACACTTTACTTATATGGTTTACGGTCCGTCTTCCCACTGGAATGTAAATTTTCTTAGGACAGAAACTTTTGCTTTTTTATATACACTGTATTCTCTTTCTCTCAGACTTAAACGTAGACCTGGACAATTGGAATAATAGCAATTTAAGCAATTTAAATGAGTGAGGGGCCCACTGTAAACTGAATTCAGATCTGACAGTGAAAACATTTTGAGTTAAATTTGAGAGTCTGTCTTCTCTCCAGAGTATGTAGGCACTTTTGGAGTGGCTTTCCATTTCCAGGTCTCTGGGATACCAGCGAGTACACTAAGGTCAAAGTGTATCAATCAAATGCCCCCTACCCCCATCACAGGTATTCATGAAGCTTTGCAAAGCTCTCTCATATTACTCCCAAGGATCAGCCAAATCCTGGGAGGTTCTGGGTCGATGTATCATTCTGCCAACTTGAGGCAGTGAGACCATCAGTCATGGGAAGGGCATTTTCTTTGAGTCAACATCACCCCTCCCTGGATACTGAACTTTCGGTATTGACATGTGGTCCCAGAAGAGGCCTATAGGAAAAGTCAATTTGATGACAACACTGAAATGCTGGTAACTGGAGCCTGAGGTGAAAATGCAAATTTATTAATATAGGCTGAAAAGTTCACTAAACAATCTACAGTTAGAAAAGCTGAAATCTACTTAATTGCTTATTACCTTAAGTCTTGAGTATAACCTTCCCTTAACCTGCTGCTACCTCCTGCTACTGAGTTTCTGTCTCCTTTCACAGCCAAACTCTTGGAGAATTGACCTGCATGTGTTCCTTCTCTTTCTTCAGAACATTGTTTCTTGTCCTCATTTAACTTGACTTCTGCTGCTATTATTTTTCTGCAAACTTCATCTTATAAAATGCTGCTTTTAGCTTAGGCCAGTGCTTTGCACATGGTAGGGGTTTAATTAATGTTTTAATTCAACAGAAGTTTTGGTTGATTTGTTATATGATTGGAAGCCACTCCTGACCTCCTAGTCAATAAATTTTTTCTTTGCCTGCTCTCTGAGACAGGCTATTGTCTCTCCTCACTTTCTTGAAACCATCTTTTCCTCTGTAGGATACAACACCGATCACTAGATGTTGAAGGCAAATGACATTAGTTGAATCCTTGACCTACCATGTAAAATCTGCGTGTGACTTTAATGAACTTATAATCTTTCTATTTTCATTTCTTTCCTCTTTAAATCTGCTTCTATCTGAGAAAATTTAGGTGAAAATGAAATGAAGTCATGTTAAATTACTTTGCAAATGAATTAATGCATAACATATTCACATATAAATATGTATACATACATTTTTAGGTCTAATTGACCCTTTTTCACTGTGCCTTCCTTACTGTATTGTGGGGAGGATAAAATTAATGATATTGTGTATGTGAAGATACCTAGCACAGCAGGCGCCTGCATGATGAGAAGGGACCAGTCATGCATTCATGGGAGGAACACTTGAAGCAGGGGGCATGGCTAGTACAGCAATATGGAAGGAAAGAGTTTGCATGGATGAGGAGGAACAAAAAGATGGACAAAAGAGTATAGGAAACAAGGGCAGCAATAATACAAGTTGACGCTGGACATTCCTTCTTCTGGACATACACCCAAAGGAAATGAACTCAGCATCTCATAAAGATATCCATAGTCCCATGTTCATTTTAGCATTATTCACAATAGCCAAATTATGAAAGCAAGATTCATTGACAAATGAATGGATAAAGCAAATGTGGTATATGTATATACAATGGAATATTATTCAACTCTAAAAAAGGAGATCCTGGCACTTACTACAACATAGATGCTTATTTCATACTAAGTGAAATAAGCCAGACAGAAAATACTACATGATCTCACTTACATGTACAATATGTTTTTAGGAAGAGCTTAAATACACAGAGATAGAGAATAAAACAGTGGTTACTATGGGCAGGTGGTGGGGAGAAGAAATGGGAATTTTTGTTAAAAGGATACAAAATAGGCCGGGCATGGTGGCTCACGCCTATAATCCCAGCACTTTAGGAGGCCGAGGTGGGTGGATCACGAGGTCAAGAGATCGAGATCATCCTGGTCAACAAGGTGAAACCCCGTCTCTTCTAAAAATACAAAAATTGTATGGTTGTAGATATGTTGTGTTGACTCTGATGACTCTGTTCTGTTCCATTGGTCTATATCTCTGTTTTGGTACAAGTACCATGCTGTTTTGATTACTGTAGCCTTGTAGTATAGTTTGAAGTCTGGTAGTGTGATGCCTCCTGCTGTGTTCTTTTTGCTTAGAATTGACTTAGCTATGCAGGTTCTCTTTTGGTTCCATATGAAGTTCAAGGTGGTTTTTTCCAGTTCTGTGAAGAAAGTCAATGGTAGCTTGATGGGGATAGCGTTGAGTCTGTAAATTACTTTGGGCAGTATGGCCATTTTCACCATATTGATTCTTCCTAACCATGAACATGGAATGTTTCTCCATCTGTTTGTGTCCTCTCTTATTTCAGTGAGCAGTGGTTTGTAGTTTTCCTTGAAGAGGTCCCATGCATTCCTTGTAAGTTGTATTCCTAGGTATTTTATTCTCTTTGTAGCAATTGTGAATGTCAGTTCGTTTTTGATTTGGCTCTCTTTAAGTCTGTTATTGGTGTATAGGAATGCTTGTGATTTTTGCACCTTGATATTATATCCTGAGACTTTGCTGAAGTTGCTTATCAGTTTCAGGAGTTTTGGGGCTAAGACGATGGCGTCTTCTAGATATACTATCATGTCGTCTGCAAATCGAGACAATTTGGCTTCTTCCTTTCCTGTTTGAATACGCTTTATTTCTTTTTCTTGCCTGATTGCTCTGGCTAGAACTTCCAGTACTATATTGAATAGGAGTGGTGAGAGAGGGCATCTTTGTCTAGTGCCAGATTTCAAAGGGAATGCTTCCAGTTTTTGCCCATTCAGTATGATATTGGCTGTTGGTGTGTCATAAATAGCTTTTATTATTTTGAGATACGTTCCATCAATACTGAGTTTATTGAGGGTTTTTAGCATAAAGGGCTGTTGAATTTTGTCAAAGGCCTTCTCTGCATCAATTGAGATAATCATATGGTTTTTGTTTTTGGTTCTGTTTATGTGGTGAATTACGTTTATAGACTTGCATATGTTGAACCAGCCTTGCATCCCCGGGATGAAGCCTACTTGATCATGTTGGATAAGCTTTTTGATGTGCTGTTGCAATCAGCTTGCCAGTATTTTATTTAAGATCTTTGCAACCATACAAACTTTGATAAACCTGACAAAAACAAGCAATGGGGAAAGGACTCCCTATTTAATAAATGGTGTTGGGAAAACTGGCTAGCCATATGCAGAAAGCAGAAACTGGACCCCTTCCTGACACCTTACACTAAAATTAACTCCAGATGGATTAAAGACTTAAACATAAGACCCGGCACCATAAAAACCCTAGAAGAAAATCTAGGCAAAACCATCCAGGACATAGGAGTAGGCAAGGACTTCATGACCAAAACACCGAAAGCATTGGCAACAAAAGCCAAAAGAGACAAATGAGACCTAATCAAACTCCACAGCTTCTGCATGGCAAAAGAAACAGTCACTAGAGTGAATCAGCAACCAACAGAATGGGAAAAAATTTTTGCAGTTTACCCATCTGACAAAGGGCTGATATCCAGAATTTACAAAGAACTCAAACAGATTTACAAGAAAAAAACAAACAAGCCCATTCAAAATTGGGCAAAGGATATGAACAGGCACTTTACAGAAGAAGATATACATGAAGCCAACAACCACATGAAAAAATGCTCATCATCTCTGGTCATTAGAGAGATGCAAATCAAAACCACATTGAGATACCACCTCACGCCAGTTAGAATGGCAATCATTAAAAAATCTGGAGACAACAGATGCTGGAGAGGATGTGGGAGAAAAAGGAACACTTCTACACTGCTGGTGGGAGTGTAAATTAGTTCAACCATTGTGGAAGACAGTGTGGCGATTCCTCAAGGACCTAGAAATAGAAATTCCATTTGACCCAGCAATCCCATTACTGGTTATATATCCAAAGGACTATGAATTGTTCTACTATAAGGACACATGCACACGAATGTTCATTGCAGCACTGTTTACAATAGCAAAGACCTGGAACCAACCCAAATGCCCATCGATGATAGACTGGACTGGGAAAATGTGGCACATATACACCATGGAATATTATGCAGCCATCAAAAACGATAAGTTTGTGTCCTTTGTAGGGACATGAACGAATCTGGAGAACATCATTCTCAGCAAACTAACACAAGAACAGAAAATGAAATACTGCATATCCTCACTCATAGGCGGGTGATGAACAATGAGAACACATGGACACAGGGAAGGGAGCACTACACACTGGGATCCATTGGGGGAAAAGGGGAGGGACAGTGTGGTGGGGAGCTGGGGAGGGATAGCCTGGGGAGAAATGCCAAATGTGGGTGAAGGGGAGGAAGGCAGCAAAACACACTGCCATGTGTGTACCTATGCAACTATCTTGCATGTTCTGCACATGTACCCCAAAACCTAAAATGCAATTAAAAAAATGCAAATTATATGTGATACATAAAAACCTTTAGTAAATGAAGGAGTGTTTCTTAAAAAAAAATACAAAAATTAGCTGGGCATGGTGGTGCGTGCCTGTAGTCCCAGCTACTCAGGTGGCTGAGGCAGGAGAATTGCTTGAACTCAGAAGGCGGAGGTTGTGGTGAGCCAAGATCGTGCCATTGCACTCCAGTCTGGGTAACAAGAGCAAAACTCCACCTCAAAAAAAAAAAGATACAAAATAGCAGACATGTAAGATGAACAGGCCTAGGGATCTAAAGTACAATAGGGGGACTGAAATTAATAAAATTGTATTGCATTAGGAATTTTTGCTAAATAATTAGATTTTAGTTGGTCTTGTCATACAAAAAAGTAACTATTTGAGATGATAGATGTGTTAATCTGCTATAATAACCATTTTACTGTTGCTATGTAGCCCATAGCATCATGCTGTAAACTTGGAATATACACAATAAAATTTATTTATTTTTTTTTTCAAACGACGACACTGGAAAGATAAGTAGAGATCAGCTCACATAGAAACTTGTAGAAATTTGGATTTTATTCTAAGTTTAATGGGGTGCCATTTGAAAATTTTGAGCAAGGGTGTAGAGTGATCCCACTTAATTTTTTTTTTTTTCCTGAGACAGAGTCTTGTTCCATCACCAGGTGCCAGGCTGGAGTGCAATGGCACGATCTCAGCTCACTGCAACCTCCGTCTCCCAGGTTCAAGCAATTCTCCTGCCTCAGTCTCCTGAGTAGCTGGGACTACAGGCACGCGGCACCATGCCTGGCTAATTTTTGTATTTTTAGTAGAGACAGGTTTTCACCATGTTGCCTAGGATGGTCTTGATCTCTTGACCTCCTCATCCGCCCACCTCGGCCTCCCAAAGTCCACCTAATTTTTTAAAATGTCACAAGGATATTGTATAGGTAGTAGTGAGACCAGCACAGAAGAAGAGAGATGAGTTAGGAGGTAGTGCCGCCATCCAGAGACTAGCCAATAGCAGATTCTCTTAGGGAGACAAGCACAGAGATGAAAACAGTGGACAAATAGTGGTATGTTGTTGAGAAAGAGCCAATGATCAAATACAAATGCTTTTACTGATATCTACCACTCTTTATAATTTGGCTATAAACCCTCTATCCTAACTTTAACTTAAACGTCACTGCTACATGTCTCTTGTGCCAGCCAAGGTAGGGTACAGTTATGTCTCTGCATGCACTCCTGTGTTCATTCCTTGCTCATGTCTCCTCATTCAAATATCCTCTCTGTATAAGAGGTCTCCAAACTCCTTGATTGTGGAAGTGTCTCTATAATATGTGCATGTTTATTATATAAATTATATATATGGATATTATTAGTTGATATGGTAAATATTAGTAAAGTCTAATTAAAAAAACATAAAAAATGAATATAAATGAAAATCCTAATTGTTTCTTTCTCCACTCCAGTAGATGTCTTGTGGCCCACATCACCCTTTTGAAGTAAGCACATGTCACTTGGTGAACATATCTCTAGGTTATTGATTTTTACCAATTTTTTAAAGTTTAAATCAAGCTACTTTTTCTGTGAATTTTTTCTTAACATTCTTCAGCTTCAAAGTCCTGTAGACACTTGAATCCTACCCCTGAAATTCAATGTAGCACTTTTTTTCACCATTTGCAGTACTTCACTCTGTCATGTTCTTTCTTCATAGAGTCTACAGGCTCCTTGAGGACACTGATGAATATTTTAAATTTGTTTTCATCCAAATTAATATTTTTTGACTGAAGGAGGAATCTAATAATTTTTTAAAAATCCTGCTTAGTCATGGACATGAAGGGTTATTCATTAATTCAACAACAATTATCCACTGAGTATCTACTGTGGATTAAGTGTTCAAGTTGTTGGGTATCAAGAAATGGCAGGGCTAGCAAGATCTTTTCTTTCTTAAAGCTGATATTCAAGAGGGAGCATGACAGGAAATAAATAAATGATGGACCAAGATAATTTAAAATGATGAATGACAAGTTCTATGGAGAAAACCATGTGGTAGGGATGTTGGTTGGGGTGAATGTGATGAAGGAAGGCCTCTAAGGACATGCCATGGTATTTCTCTGATGAAGGGAAGACTTAAAGAGTTAGGAAGGGAAGACTTAAAAGAGTTAAGCTCATCAGAGGTGAGTTATAAATGAATGCCATCCTAGGCATATGGTTTTCTCATCCCCATCAATTTAGCTCTATTCTAAGGTCCATAGTCATTAAGATTATTTAAAATTTCTTTGTCATAGTGACCAATTCTTCTTTTGAAAGGCTAGCCTCTAACTTACAAGTCAGTAGAATAAGTCAGTAGGCTAATGTTAGCTGCCATAACAAACAAGTCTCCAAATATCAGTGACTTCACACAATAGAAACTGACTTATTTACATGACAGTTCAATATGGGTGTTCTTTGTTGGCAGGTCACCTTTTGAGGTCCAGATTCTTCCATCCTCTGACATCATTTTGATCCAGGATCTTAGCATTCTCCACATTTAGGCAAAGGATATAAAAAGAAAGGAAAAGATTACATGTGGGAGGATTTTGTGTACTGTAATGAAATTGGTGATTTGCATATTCCAGAATGAGGAGGCTATGTTTCATTGCAAAGGTAGCTGAGAAATGCAATTTCACTGTGGCACTGGAACAAAAAAAACTGGCCAGTCTCTGTCACAGTTTGCTGCTCTAGAATTCCTTTTTCCAAAGTTTGAAATATATTTAAATTTGATGACCATCAGAAAGTAAGAAAAAGGTGCACATGATAAAATGTACCTTTATCTGAGAGAATTCAAATTCATCTCCAGTGATTTTTTTTCCCACTTATTTTAACTTCCTGCAGTTAATTTCATGCTTCCCACTTATCCCCACAAACTGGCCCCTTTCCATAAATCTAAACAATAAATCAACACACCATCCTGAATTACAAATGTAATACTTCAATGCAAAAGTTCTTGCCACAAGTAAAAATTCACAGCATATACTTTCTAGCTCATTAAACTCAATGCCAGAAAATGACCCAAGGTAGCATCTCTTCTTCAGATAAGGAATAGTTGGCTCCACTAGCTACTAGAATTACTAACAATAAAATGTGTAAATTTATTCAATCATAAGCTCCTTGCCTTATGGTAATGCTATAATTATCTTTGTTGTTCTCTTTTTTATTTGTTACATGTAGTTTTAAGAATCAGGCTTAATTATTTTAACTTGTTAATGCACACAATTTTTTACTAATCACATCTTTTAATTGGGGGAGTAAGTGGTTAGTAGCTCAGGAGCTTAATGCTTTGACCTTTGATTTACTCTGTCCTTTGGGCTAATTTTCATTATGGCTCTTGACTATTGGGCACTATTTATAATTCCCAGAGGCTCTGAAAATATGTTGTGATCCATTCAGCTTACCATTCTCCCTGGGTTGAGGGAAAGAGTCAATTATTGTATTAATTTTATTAGGGTTAAATAGGACACCAAGGAAATTTAGGCCAAAGTATGTACAAACTTGCTCAGTTCTTACTTATGGGGCTGGGTGTGACACAGCCTGAAAAGGGCAGCCAGGAATGGACTCTGAGGATTGAATTCAGCCAAAGTCAGATTTAAATGATTTCACCCAAATCAGGGAGCTGGGGCAGCCACAGAAATGAGGCTAGGTGTGAAATTCGAAGAATAGGAGAAATGATCAATAGTGTAGAAGGCACAAGAAAGGGAGTTCATCTCTTGTAAAGACAGGTTGAGGAGAGCATTCGAGAGTTAATTCTTCCTTTACCTCTCACCTTGTCTCCTTGCCAACCTCTCTTCATAGCCTTGAGCTCCCATCAAATGCTACTTTCTTTATAATTCTGAGCCAGGGAGCTGTTGTCCATTACCTTATTCCACTTCTTTCCCTGGAATCAATGTCCATGCTGGATTTCCACATGCATCAATTGCTCCATTTGTTTAAAGAATTGTGTCTGTGTCTTCAAACTGCAGCAAATGCTGACTCAGCCGCTTTGTCAATGGAGACTGGAAGGGCTGGTACCATAGGCCTTTGAATAATCAGCACGCTGACCATCTTTGGCTCATTCCTACTTGAAGTTTTGAGTCTCTGATGCACAATGAGAGTGCAATGGACATGGTAGAGATTTCCTTTCCCATCGTTTTTTGTCAAGTTCAAAAGAGGACTACTTTTTATTACTTATACATACTTAATAAAGTATCTGTTTATAGCCATTCCACCTAATTTAATCAATTATTCATTATATAAATCTCTATTTTGTATCTTCTGTCAGGCCCAGGTACATAAAAATGAAATAATACAAAGACCTTGGCATCAAGGGGCTTAAAATCTAGTGGGGAAAGACAAGCATGTAAATAAACAATTAAAACACAATGCAACAACTCTGGTTCAAGAGGTCTAAATAAAAAAAAAAATCCATTTGCTTTTTTCCTTCCATGATCCTAATAAAATGACCGAAGAAATATAAAGATAAGGATAAATCCACAGTACAATTAGAAATTCAAGAAGAGCAAAGCCACTGCATACCATTGGGCAGTAAAATGTAACAAGCTATTTGTGGCAGCCCTTTAAAGGATACCACCAGCCGGCCAAATATGCTAAGGAATTTCTGGAAGACAAAAAGCAGACGGACTTGGATTCATAAGGAGTGCCTGTGACTCACAGAAGTAAAATGGGTATCATCCAAGAGTGATTTTTTTAGCTGAGTTCAGAAAGAAGTCCCAGATCAGAGTCTCAAAACTTCAAGTAGGAATAAGCCAAAGATGATCAGTGTGCTGATTATTAAAAGGTCTATGGTACCAGCTGCTCTAGTTTTCCTCCCTCCCTCCTTCCCTCCCTCTCTTCCTTCCTCCCTCCCTTCTTTCATTTTGTCCTCTCCTTCTTTGTTCCCTTTTTTCTGCCTTCCTTCTTTTTTTTTCTTCCCCCTTCCTCCCTCCCTCCTTCCTTCTTATCTATCCATTCATCCATCCATCTTGATAAAAAATGTCAAAAATATGAAGTGCTTTTGTCTGGGTGGATATATTACAGGATATTTAAATTTTTCATTTACTTTTCTTTGCTTTCTTTTCTCTCTGTTTTTTTCCTAACAACTTCTACTAATACTACTTCTGCTGCTACTTCTATTACTAGTCAACTACCGATTATGAAATATATTTTGTGCCAGGTTTTGGTCTATACCCTTTATGTATATCTCAAATGATCTTTATGTGACCCTATAAGAAAAATAAAAAGTATATTGTTGGTCAATTTAAGTTAGTAATGATTTACAATTTAACACCACGATCCTTTCTATAATACTCTTCTTGCTGCCTCATCTCTTAAAAGATGGTGAATGCAGTGCTTCATCAGGCAACTCATTCCTTGGGTGGAATTTTAAAGATAATTTTTGATATCTTGTGCTTCCTTGCAGTTTGTTCCTGATGCTGTCCTGTTGTAAATTATAGAACATATCAACTTCATGTTCACCTGTGCCATTTCGTGGTGATGAAGATCATATTAACGCTGATTTTCAGATTTATGAGAGAGTTTGGTGAAATGAACCTGATATGGGACTAAAAATGAAGATATTTTAACATTCTGTAAAATGAAAGTAAATGGATAGTTCAGGCAGAACTATTTCACACAAAGAGAGTAATAAACATGAAATGAGTTACCAGAGAAGGGAATTAGAGCAAAAGACTGTAAATGAGTTTGAGTCCCTTAGATTTATTTTTCAAGGAAAGTGTAGGATTACTGGGAGCAGAAAACGGTAAAATTGAGGTCAAATGAAAAGATGGGGCCGGTGATATGATACCTCTGCTTTGAATTTCAGGTCTGGGCCAAGCCCTGGCTGGATTGAACCCCTCAGCAAACTTTAACAATATCCATGTCAAAAGAAGATATGAGGGAAATTAATCGTTTTAGGAAAACATCTGCCTTTCAGTCCAGCCAGAAATGTCAGTGGCAAGTGGTATGAGGGGCAGCATTTTTAAATAAAGCGTAAATACAACCCTTTTTTGGTCAAAGGAGATATATTTTAATTTAATTTTTTTTAATTTTACTTTTTCATGCAGGTAAATTTGTCAGTAAATACTTTCCACACAAAATCTTCTGTTGGAACTCTTAATGTATAGCAATTTATACCAGCACCAAATTTACATTTGAGAATTTAAAAATTTATACCAGAAATGTAGGGAGGTATGAACAAAGTGCACTGCCATATCATCTGTGTTCTTCCAAGAAAAATGTGCCCAAACCTGCCATATCTGACAGCATCCAGCTCAGTTAAATGTAACTCGCTCCTTCCAGTTGATCAGGCCAGAAACTTAGGAGTGAAACTGCCTTCTCTTTTTCTCTTGCATTCTACCTTATATGCAAAAGCTACTGCGTCTGCCTTTAAACCCATCCTAAATCTGACCTCCGGGCACTACCTCAACTGCTTTCACTCTGGCCCAGGTCCCCAGCATCCCTAGCCTGACGCACTGCAGTAGCCTTTTCATTGCCCTGTGCCCACTGTCATTACTCTGTGGTATATTCTCAACACAGCAGCCCGAGTGAGGTCAGAGCATGTCACTCCTCCACTCAAAACCCTGCAAGGCCTTCTCTCTTTAAGGCTGCAGTATCCTTCTATGGCTTATATGGCTGTAATCAGCCCCGATCTTTCTTGTTCATTCCACTCACGCCACTGAACCTGTAGTTCCATGAACATGACATGCCAACTCAGGGCCTTTCCGTTAAGCATCTCCTCTGCTATTAACAGCGCTCCTGCAGATAAATACACGGCTTGCTCCTCCCTTCCTTCAAGTCATTACTTAAGTATTACCTTCCAATCATCTTGTTTAAAATAACAACCTTAGCCCAGAGCTCTGTTCCTTTACATGCTTTATTTCCCTCTGCCGTTCTTATAGCCTTCTAATATATAATTTGCTTTTATTGTTTTTTATCTCCCCTAACTAAAATATTTTTCTTTGTTTGATTTTGGTCTTTTTGTATACAGTTTTATACTCTTAGAATAAGTCCTGGCACATAGTAGGTGCACCAAAAAATTCTTTTAGAATAAATGTTGTTTATGAGAATAACATGTTCCAAAATGATCTGACATTTTGCAAGTCAATAACATTGTTTCTTTGGTCCTTTTTGGCAGCAAAATGGGTGCATGATATGATAGGATGCTAAGATTTGTCACAGTGCTCAGGGTCATAAATAACAATTGTCTTTTCCATTTATGAAGTCCTAGAGGAACATCACTGATGATTTAAAAAATAATGCTTTATTTTCTCACTGTCTTCAAAAAATTTCTAACTATATATTTCATAAACATATGTGTCCTGAAACCAGAAAGTTAAATGAACTTTAAATAACCTAGAAAAATTCCATGTTGGCTTATATTCTTCTTTGGTACATATTTTCTAAATTGGATTTTAGGGTGTATTTTCAATACAGCAACTAGAGCGAGGTCAGAACATGTCACTCCTCCACTCAAAACCCCGCAAGGCCTTCTCTCTTTAAGGCTGTAACGTTCTTCCAAATCTGGGTTAGATGTGTTTTCTCTGGGCTTCCATAGTATCCTGTACTTTCCACATCAGAGAACATGAATTCCAAATTGCATCTGATTTTCAAATAAGTATCATAGTTTTAAACATGTGTGAACATGAAAAGTAAGGGCCTAAGGAACCCGGCACAGGAAGAATTTCAGGAGAAGTGAACTTTCAGTCCAAAGTTTAAAAAAAAAAAATCTCCTGGCTCCACTCTACCTTTTCTGGACAGCCCTCTGGCTAGTCTGAATGTTGGGATTCCAAGGGTTTAAGAGGTTTTGGTTCAGGAAACACCATGGTCTGCAGATGCGAAGTTAGAGTTCTCTTGACTGTGTCAGCTGGAGCAAGCAGATAGAGTATTAAGCATTTGGTGAGATTTCAAAAGGTTCCCTTTTTTCTAGAGAAATTCAGCGGTGTTGCCTTTGGAAGAACAGTTTCTAGAGTAATTTATAAAATGCTTGCTTAATTTCTAATTCATATTTAAAATGTATAGGCAGAAAATGGCTAAATAGTGTAGAGTTTTCCTCATGGCCATTATTTATCCTTCTTCTCTTGCTTTGCAGGTCGTACTCCTGTTGATTTTGCAGGTCTTAGGGCAGTTTTCTCATCAGGCAGCATTTCTCATTTCTTCAAAATCTGGGTTAGGTGCCTTTTCTCTGGGCTTCCATAGTATCCTGTACTTCCCACATCAGAGCTCATGAATTCCAGTTGCTCTTTATTTAACTCTGTTCCCCACGGGTGGATGTGAGGGGCAATGAAGGGAGTGATCAGGTTGTTGTTGCTTCTGGGGGATCCTTGGTACCTGGCACAACTGTCTGGCAGAGGTGGTCCTTCAAAACAAATACATTCCACATGTTAATGAGTGAATGTCTTCCTGTGGTTGTTATCACACTGAGGTGGAAGAAAAAAATGTTTGTCTGAGTAATAGTTAGAAATGGGAAAAGAATACCTGAAAATATTAAGTAACAACCCATTTAAAATTCTAAAAGTGATATTTTAGACAACAGCTTTTTCTGTAACTAGGACTAGAACAATACTTATACTTCCATTTGTTTCCCCCTAATATCAGAACAAATTCTAAAAGAAATATAAAGCAAAAGGAAAATCTTTGATATGTAACCTTCTGGCTTTATATTATTAGGTACAAAATGGAATTAAATTTATTTGTCTTGGCGTTCCTTGGTTATCACTGCTGCCTACTGCTGATAAGAAATACATATCACATATGGCTGAGAATTTGATTTCACCTGCAGATATTCTTTCCTGAATGCCTGAAAGTTGTTCTCTTTTTTCCCCTTTTAGCTTTGCGCTTTTAGTTTTCAGTGACTTAAATTAACTTTTATGCAAAAGCAGAAAAAAGAGCAAGAATTCAAAGAAATGTGTCCCTTGTGTGCAATTGATTCTCAGCAGTTTGTTATTAAATCTTTAAATAATTAAATACAAGAGAAAACATTAAAGCAACACTGAAAAGCTTAACCATATGTTGAAAATATAAATGGGAAGGAGAGATGGTTTTGGAGATGGCCCTAGAATTAAAACTTTTCTTCTTCATTGACCTTGCCCCATAGTACCTATGCCGATCCTTACTGTGCATGGTCAGCATGCAGAATTGTGTGCTTCAGGTGGGCTGAGCTTGGAGGAGGAGGGAAGTTCTTTCTTGGAAAGAGTTTGCTGAGAGGAACGGTCGGTAGGTTAGAAGACACAAGCAAAGACAGTTTGAGTGGAGATATGATGAGGGGGTCATCAAACAGTCTTTCAAATAAGTTTTCTTTGTTTTTTACAATCTGCAGCGTTTCCAAAGTGGCAAACTTCCTTCCTTTCCAGAGCAAACGCCTGTAAGTCAGCAGTAGTAAGAATACAGAGAGCTGCCATACGTGACTCGTGGGTAAATGCTAGCCTGAAAACTGAATGTGTAATACATGGAAGAGGAGAGCAGGAGAAAGTCAAGGTCCTAGACATGAAAATCATGCGGAATGGCAGAGCATGGGTGTGTTGTGGGTTTGGGTTCCCCACAGATTTATGTGTTGAAATCCTAACCCCTAGAACTTCAAAATGTGACTGTATTTGAAAATAGGTTGTTGCAGATGAAATTAGTTGAGATGATGTCACACTGGAGTAGAGTGGGCTCCTTATTCAGTATGACTGATGTGCTATAACAAATAGGAAATTTGCACAAGATGCACACACAGAAAGAACACTATGTAAAGATGAAGGTAGAGATGCTTTTAAAATTGAAGGAATGTCAAAGGTTACCAGCAAAACGCTAGAACTAGGTGAGGCATAAAATACACTGTGTCTCATATCCACAAGAAGGAACGCATTTTGCTGACACTTGATCTTGGACTTCCAGCTTCCAGAACTGAGAGATGATAACTCTGTATTGTTTAGGCCACCTAGTTTGTAGTACTGTGTTATGGCAGCCCCTTCTAAACTAATACAGTGCAGAAGAGCACAGTGTGAGGTCCTCATCATTATTCACCACCTTTACAATTCAGGTAGCATTCCACCCCATATTGCGTTGCTGTCGGTCAATCAGCAAATGCTCCTGTAATGTACTACTGCATGCCAATTAACAGAGAGTCTCATGCCCTATTGCTGCCTGTCAAGTAGCAAACACATCTGCCATGCCTGCTAGCACTCAGCACAGCACCAGGCACTCAGAGAATGTGAACAGTATAAAAATGATTCTCACTGTTGAGTAGTTTGTGGCAGAAGCCAGATATCTCTGTGAATAGAATACACTGAATAGTAAGAGTCCAAATGAGTGTGGCAATGTGTCATGCACATAGGAGACCTTACAGAGGAGGTATCCACAACAGCAACCAATTATTAAGAGTTACGTGTTCAATATAATATCACCTGTGCATTATCTTCAACAAAGCCCCATGAGCTAGATGGCATCATCATCCGGGTTTACAGGAGAGGCAACTAAGCTTGGAACACATAAGGAACTTGCTGAAGGTCACACTGTTAAGTACTGGGGCCATGATTTGAACCCAGATTTATCAAACTAATTGGGTTAGGAAACGTAAAGTGTTTTATTATATTGTTTGGCTATTATGGTCAATTGGTTCTAAATTGTACAATGACAGCAGCTTGGAGATTTTAACCACAGCCTAAATGAATTATCTGGAAGTAATTTTATTAAATGACACCACTGTTTTATTTTTTTTCCTTGAAAAATTGTAATGATTTTTTTAAAAACAGAGATATTTCAAATTAATTCTCAGCTAAATATTGTTAACTTTTCCCACTCCTCATTTGAGTCTTGCTTAACCAAATTATTGTGAGTTCCTCCGAGGTCAGGAATTATGTCAAGTATATTAGGATCTTAGTGTGATCTCTTTGATTCCCCTTCTCACCATTCCCTGCAAAAAAAGAAAGCCTGCTGCTTACTTGAAATCATTCTTTACTCATTTTATTCTCTGTACATACACAAGATACATCAGCAATCCTGTTGGCTCTACCTTAAAAATATATTCAGAATCACTGCCTCCACCATTAACTCCCCAGTCCAAGTCATCATAAATTCTTGCTGGCATTACTGTGAAATGCTTCTAACTGATTTCTCTGCTTCTATCTCTTCCTTTCTCTAATCAACCCTTCAGTTGAGGGTTTCTTTTAAAAAGAATTTCAGGAGGTGTTTCTCCTCTCTTTAAAGGTGTCCAATACTTTTTCATCACACCCAGAAAAATTCCAGAGCCCAATTCCTGGTCCTCTACCATCACTCAGGCTATTTCTCCAACCCCTCTGACCCTCCCTCACTGGGCATCTGCCACACCAGCCTCCTGCTGATACCTTGAAGGCCTTGAGCACACTCCCTTCTTGGAGGCTTTTCATGTAAAATGATGCTTATTCAGATATTTTCCTTCATTTTCTTCTGGGGTCTGCCCAAATGTTGCTGTATCAGAGAACCCTTCCCTGACCACCCTATGGGTAATATCATGCTTTCCCACCCAAATTGTGTTCTGTTCCCAATGCTGCTTTTTGCTTCATAGCACTTATTGTTTGTCTTCTACTCTAGCATATAAACTTCATGAGAAAAAGGGCTTTGCTTTGTTTATTTCTAAATCCTCAATACCCAGAACACTGCCTGGCACATGAGAGGCATTCAACATATGTTTGTTGATTAAATGAATGAGTGAATGAATGAATGAATGAATTGAAAGAGTTCAGCGGTTAGAGGACTGTTTGCTTTATCTCTGTGAATATCAGCGTATAATCACTGCCTTATCTTAAGTAGCATTTCAAAGCATTTTCATATACATTAACCCATAAAATCCTCAGAAGATACAGTAGAATTTGTAGTACACATTCTGAAGACAGTGGGTTGGACACAGGTAAATTGACTAGTCCTAGGTCATATAGTATTGTTATTGTTTTTTTTTTTTTCAGACAGGGTCTCACTCTGTCTCCCAAGCTGGATTGCAGTGTCATGATCTTAGCTCACTGCAACCTCCACCTCTTGGATTCAAGCAATTCTCTTGCCTCAGTATCCCAAGTAGCTGGAACTACAGGCATGGCATGCACCATCACACCGGCTAATTTTTGTATTTTCAGTAGAGATGGGAGTTTCTCCATGTTAGCCAGGTTGGTCTTGAACTCCTTACCTCAAGTGATCCATCTGCCTTGGCCTCCCAAAGTCCTGGGATTATAGGCTTGATACACTATGCCCAGCTCCTAGGTCATATAGTTAACAAATGACTTGGCAGAGCTGAAAACCAAGCATGGTCTTTCCTTTAATCCAAAGGTCTTTTCACAAAGCCACATTAACCTTGTTAAGCCTTGATACATCTGGAGAGTCATTTCCCTATCTTGATGCATGATGCATATTTAATGTATCACCTCATTAGGTAAGAGTTGAGGCACTGAGTGTTGGTTGAGAAAATAGACCCCTTTGAGGTTTTGTCTTGAGATGCCAGTCTCAAGTAGGGAGTTCTTCAGCATTGATTGAAAGGTTTGTATTCTTACCAACAATCATAGTAGAATGTACTTGGGACTATCTCAAAGAGACATCTGTTCTCAGAGAATGTTATGTGACTTTGAACGTCATTGAGCATTCCAACCCTGAAGGAATTATTTGAATATTCTCAGATTCAGATTTCTCTTTGACTGAAACATGAGGTCTTTGAGAAAAAAATTTAAAACTTTCCCTGTTAGTTATTTTAAAGGGTGAAGAAGGTAAATAATGAGGCAAAAGGTGACCTCCTATGCCTTCAAGAAATATTAGAGAAGCCAGCCCAGAACAGAATTATTATGCAGGACTAGGACTCAGTAAAATGGAAGAGAAAGTCAGTCTATTGTGAGGTGTGAGGGAAAGGATGCTCATGTGTGTTTAGTTTCTATCATCCATCGGGCATGGTTTCCACACTTTATCAGTGATCAAGTCAGTGCATAAACCTGTATAAGAGAAGGAGGAGAAGAAGGTGGGAAGAGGAACAGAAGCAGCAGCCTTCTTCCAGGGCCCCACGGGAGGCCCAAACCTCTTGAGGTTTGTGGATTTGCCATGGGGATTGACATCAAAGATTCCTCTTGCCTGTTTGCTTCCCACTCCTAATTAGCTAAGAAACATGGATTAAGCATGCTCAGAAGTTCACAGGGGCCACGGAGGATACACAAGATGTATGAGTTGCATAACCTGCCCTAGAGACACTACTGCTAGAATGATAGAATTTTCTAAACAGAATAGAGAAGGAACGGTGGTGATACATATTGACACATGTTCCTTTGGACTTCTTTGGAAGCTCCACTGCTTGGATACTCCTATGGACAAGCTCCAGAGGTTTATAAAGTATCCTTTCAGCATCTGACACAGCCTCCATACATTCTAGCAGTTATAAGCTAGGATTCATTGAACATCTACCTGTCGGCAAGTATTTGTTGGGCTTCTTCTATTTGCCCAACATGATGCTGGGCACAGAAGCATCATGTAGGCAGAACCCGTTGTAGAGCAGGTTCCCTCAGGTTTTCCCTGCCCTCCACTCCCTGCTTGTTGTTGGGAACTTTCCTTTTTGTCTTTTAGCAAAGCCGGGGACCAATCATTAGATGCCCATGGAATGACACTTCATGTACCTCAGAGATACAACTGCTTGAGAATCAGCCCGGGAGCCTAGAAACAGACCTGTCCAGCAGCCTACATACAGTAGAGAAATTTATTACTATTTCCTATTTCCTCCACAGGAAAAAAAGAACTATAGCCTGTATTTTGACATTTTAAAAAGACTTACGGGAGTTATGCCGCATCAAATGAGCTGACGTTATGATATGCTGACACTAATGTTCAACAAAGCACATTTATTGCAGAATTTAGAGGCCAGTCACATACTTCCAAGGCTTTTTTATTACTATCATTTCTTCTTGGGCTTGCCTATCTTGAGGTTTTCAAGCAAGAAAACTCTTGAGCTTTTTTTCTCGAGAAATAAGCTGACATGGTACACCTTGGGCATATTCTCTTATCTCAGTTCACCAACATGGCTGATAAATCATACAAGGGTTTGTAATTATTTCAGTACCTTCCTCTGAAGTGTAATTCAAAGAATTCTAGTTTCAGATCCTAATATTAGGAACGCTTTGAGGAAAACGCATTTAGTTTTGAAAATTTAGCAATATTTTTCTTGTTTTGTTCTGCTTTGGTATCTATAAAACATATTTTTCTATTGCAGAGAACAATCTGCAGTAGTTGAAGTGCCTAATGTCAATCAGTGTTGAGCATCTACTTTGTGTTCATCCCTGTGGAGGAATTCAATTCACTCCAATAACACTTTGATGAGGACCAGTCATGTGTATAACCCCAAGGCAGATGCTGCAGGGCACATAGAGATGAACTTACAGTCTAAGAGAGAATACAGGACATGCACACAAATAACTGTTATACAAAGTCAGTAGCAGAAGAAAGGTACAAACCAAATGCTATAAGGCTTTAAAGGCATAAATCTGCTAGACTGTAAGCTATGAGAAAACTCAGTTTTATGAGGCACTGTATCATCGGTGCTTTCATCATCACCAGGCATGTATGGTTGCTTCTTAATAAATACTTTTTGACTGAATAAATAAACTTTCTCTCTGGGGGTAAAGGAGAGGGATCAAGGTTAGACAAGACTCCAACGCAGAGTTTGAATTGACTCTTAAAAGATGGGGAGAGTTTTCAACAGTTGCTGGAGGTAGGAAGAGGGTGTTGCAGGTGGAAGGCAAGGCATCTGTTAAGTCCCGGAGGCTGGCAAGCCTCTGGAATGCCTTGGGAAGTGTTTGCCTCAAGTTTATGGTACATATGTACAAAGGAGTAATGGAAAGAAAGGCAACTAGCATTTGCTGAGGCCAAATTATGGTGACCATACAAACCAGTTGGAAGTTTGATTTTGATTTGTACACACTGAAGAAATATCAAAGTATTTTGAGAAGGAACTTGGCATTTTCTGAACCATGATTTAGGAAAACTGATATGGTAACTATATGTAAAATAGAGATTCCAAACTTGAGTCTATATCAGGATTAACTGGGAAGATTTTTAATCATACAGATTTCTATATCCCCCAAGACCTAATGAATTGGGATATTCATTGTCCGTATTTCTACCAAGCTCTCCCAGTGATAGCCAACCTGAAATAATTCAAGTTTACATGTATCTGAGGTTAGTTCTTCTGGGATCGGGGCATGGAAAGAGAGGTGAGGGAATAAGATTACAGGTTCATAAGGTTATATATGAGAAAAGGCCAAAGAGAGAGGAAGAGACTTCTGAGGTCAGAGTCTACAGAGCCCTGCAGCAGAAGGGTAATGATCACACTTGAGTCAGGAGCCAAGGAAACAATAATTGAGAAGAGTATCAGAATCTAAGGGGTCTGCAGATGGGGGTCTAGATACTGGAGCAGAGATGAGTATGAGCAAGCAGAGGCATGAGGCATGGCTGCTGGGAGCACAGGCCCACTATCTCCCCTCCACCTGCCTGGCAAGCCTCAGGGAAGCACATCCCAGCAAGCAACTGAGTACATCAACCATTATTTTCCCATTTCAGAACTTTCATTTGTGTTTAGTGAAGATTTGTGTGATAACTCATATGCACTCAGATAAAGTGTCAATAAGAAGATGAGGTAAGGGTCCTCGAATCCACTGATTTTTTTTTTCTGATTCGAAACCCTGCAGTAATAATGCAAGAAGACTTAGACTTATTTCAAGGGCAATTCAAGAACTGCAGAATTCACAGCATCACTGTTCTGCAGTCATAGCATAATTTTCTATATGTAATATAAGACACATGAAATACAACTTGAAAAATAAAAGGCTTCAAAGATTTATTAACTCTTTGAAATGTTATCCTAAGTATTATGTTAAAAAGTCCCTTGTAAAGAAAGCTATGAAATTTGGAAGGTATTACAGCATTACTTTATTTCTTTTAAAAGAGCAAAGATTTATTTAGGCACTAATGGCCAAATAGTTCAGTTTTGAAAAGTGGGGCCCGAGTGATATAAAACAGTGGAAAGAACCATGCAGAGATAATAAAAAAACTAAATGATAATATACATAATAACAATAGCAACAATGCTACACTTAATTTGGTCAATTCCTATGTACTAGCTACTGTCTAAGACACTCTAAGTTTGACAAGTACAATTAATTTTCAAGTTTTATTTGATTACTTTCTTTGATGTTATAAATGCTTTATATTAATTGAGAACTTTACATGTATGTAGTATTTTCGCATGCATTAAATATATTGAAATGTATGCTTTGAGGATATAACAGAAAGAAAAGGTTTGAGGCACAGAACTTTATCAGAAAGCAGAATTGCTTTTTAAAAATCCTTACGGAAACTAGCAGACATGTTCAGCTCCACGAGCAGAAAAGAATTCATAGAACCATTATATTCCAACCTGCTCTATCCATTAGAAACTGTCATGTAAATGTCTGATAGAGCGACGCATATGAGAAGTTACACAACATCAGTATTCATTAAGATGGGTCATTCAGTACAAAGTGAGCTCATTTTTACCAATATAAATGTGCAGAGATAGAATGAAGGAAAATCAAAGATGAAGGAAAATCCAGTGTGACCTTGAGCCAGTGCCTGTGGATATAGTCTTGTTTCATCAATGTCAAGAAAAGCAGAGAGAACTTTTAAGTTATCTTGGAGCATCAGAGCATGCCAATTACCTTATGATTCTCCCCCTTATGAGATATCAAACCAAATACATACCTGCCTATTTCATACAGAAGCACAATCACTTCATGCGAATGACAAGAAGACCCAACGTGGGTTGCAGAAGTTTAGAAAGCATTCAAAACAAAATGACAAGAGTCAATCACAATTCATAACAGAGTTATGCTAATTGATCTGGACAGAATTCTTTAGAATATGTTACTTACAGACACCAAGGTGTCATAGAGAAAAGAATAGTCTGTGGCATGTGCATAAAGTGTGGTGATTTGCACTTTATCTGTGCCCCATCTAGTTTAGCCTCCCTGTTTGCTGAGGTTAATAATGTTAATAATTAAATTTCCCCAAGTGGCAGGCAAGGCAGGTAAGGACAAATGAAATAGGTAGCAGATTACACATATGAAATTTTCCTGGATTCTTATTTCATGTAAGCCTGTATCAGCGCCCCATTTAGAAGTCATGACCCTTCATTTTTTCTCCTCCTACTTTTCTTCATATTTTTCTTCTCCTGCTTCACTCTTATTTTTTCTTTCCTTTTTTTCCTTTCCATACTTTTTTCCTCTCTTTTTTCAAAAATGTACTACCTCTTGTTTCCAATAGGCAGCACCTGTCTCTTTTTTTGGTGACCTGTCCTCATGCTGCCGCAGAACACATTGACTACATCCCTAGAGAGCCAAGAGTACTTAGAAAGTTCATAAGCCTTCAGGGGGTGCTAATGCAGTGGGTGCTGAGATATGAAAGCCATCCTCCCTTATTTTCATCAGAACAACTTTGAGGCATAACTCACACTCAATTAATCCCCTGGATCAGTCTGAACACCCTCGAGGGGCCTTGATATTACACCCTCACTTACCTTCTTCCCCTTCATTGTTCTGTTCCCCATTCCTCTTCCATTGTGTTCCTGGGGAACTTCCTGAATCAATCACTTGAGCACAAATTTTTATCTTGGAGTTGCTTCACTTAGAACATAATTTCTTCTGTCAAAAGAGTTAAATTGGCAGATGCCTGAAAAATGTGACTTTTTAAATCTTCTAAAAGTTTTTCCTTTAAATATATTTTTCATTCATCAAAACATCTGTGTTTTGATACATATATATACCTGTTTTGATGAAATATATACAACACACACATATATATACACACACACACGTATATACTATGTACCCACAAAAATTTTAAAAATAAAAAATAAGCTGTAAATTGAAAAAAAATTGTTTGGTTGGTTTATATGTCCAGATTTTTAGTTGAGAAAAATATGGCCATCATAGCTATAGGCAAAGCTTAAAAGAATTGATGTGACAGATAATATCTAACCAGGTTGGAGTTTAATGATAGAACTCTCCCTCCCATCTCACCTGTCACTTTAAATTAGCAGAAATCCAATTCTCCAAATTGTATTTTCTCCTTGTTCACTTAGCTTTCATACACATACAAATAGAATTTTATTAGTGATTTACTCATGAACTCAATTTATTTTCCTTGAGGCTACTGACCCAATGTTCTTTGTGTATTTTTGGTACTTCCCAGTAGTAACTGAAGTGCAAAAACAGAAACAAATGTTAAGATCTCTACCTACTAACGAAAGGTTTAGGAATCTGTGGTACACTTCATTCCAAAAGAGAAGTATACTTGTATTTCCAACTAAAGATGGTGAAACAAAGGAATTTCCAGGTAACTCTCTCTCATGGACAATTTGAGCATTCTGGTTAAACAAGGTGTTTTTTTCTTATGCTACTGCGTAGATCTTTTACAAAAAGATTAGTGTCTACTCCTGACATCTGTTGTATACATTTTTTTTTCAGAGGGTGAGACTTGATAGTTTTGTTTCAACTAACATTAGATTTCTCAGTTTTTGAGCAATACCCTCCAAATGAAGGCATATAAACACATTGTCTCATTTGAAGGGGCATTTAATTACTCTGATATTTGGAACACAAATGTCTAGTTTACTTACAGAGTCTTTTTCAGATAGGCACTTATAACTACATTTCTACTGAAGTATGAACAGAGAAAGCCTGATTTATTCTGAGAAAGTAGCGGGAAGTAATGCATCTGAGGCAAGGAATGAAATAGTGAAAATGTGTCCACTTTTGAAAATTCTCATGCTGTTTTACTACTTCCTGTCTCTTGCTATGGAAAGATTTTCTTCCCTTTCAACCTAGCAAACTGCTACTTATTCCTTTTCTCTGTGATTCTTTCCTTGATGCCCCTTGACAAAGATGGCTTTTCAGACTTCTGGTTCTCTTATTGTGTTCTATATAATATCCGTATTATAAAGTAACTATTGTATATGTAATTTAATATTGTACAAATTTGTTTACCTATTAAAATGTGTAATCTTTGAAACCAAATGCTGATTCTTGATTTATGAATCTTCACATATTAGCACAATGACTGACAAATGGAATGTACTTAGAAAATATTTATTAAAAGATGAATGAATAGGTGAATAAATGAACAAATAATCAGAAAATTAAGTTATTAATAGAGAGGAAAGTAAAAGATAAAGAAGCTAATGGGCAGAAACTATATGCTCTGAGAGATTGATTGAAGAACTATGTCTTTCAGGCTGAGGTGATTAGAGACAGTTCTGTAAAGGAGATTAGATTTAAATTAGGACTCAAAGGATGAGTATAATTTTGCTAGTCCAGTGATCAATAATATTATTTATAAAGGTGCTTACAGAGGCATTAGAAAATGCCATAAGCTGTGTTTGTTTCAGCCCAGGATACCTGAGTCCAGGTGATTTATTTTTTTAAAAAAGAGATTTAGTTGTCTCATGATTCTGATGTCTGGTAAGTCCAAAAGCTTAGCACTAGCATCTGTTCAACTTCTGGTGAGGGCCTTGTGCTGCATCATAACATGGCAGAGAAATGGAAGGGGAACCAAGCATGTAAAAAGGGGGAAATACAGGAAGGGTGTTCTCATTTTATAATAACTTGCTTTCATAGAAACAAATTTATTACAATGAGAATTAATCATGTGTCACAAGAGTAAAAATTCACTCACTACTGCAAGAATGGCACTAAGCCACTCATGAGGGTGGATCTTCCATGACACAAATGTCCTCTTTAGACCCCATGTCTTAAAGGTTCCACCTCCCAACATTGCTGCATTGGGAATTAAGATTCCAACATGAATTTTGGTGGTGACACTCAACGTGTAACAAGCCACACAGAGTGCATTAAAACTTATTGAAATATATTGATTATACTGAACTGCTTGTAATTTATACTCTAGAAAATATTTGCAATGAAAAGAAAAAGGTAAAGAAAGGGAAGAAAGAAAAAAGAAAGGAAGAAAAGAAAGGCCCAAAACAGCAGCAGAAGTAAATTAAAAATTTAGGTGGATGGTAAAATATACCTAAAGTATATTTTTAATATTAATAAACTTAAATACTCATCAATATATAAATATTTTCAGGGGAAAACAACTCTTTTTTTTTTGTCACCCAGGCTGGAGTGCAGTGGCACAATCTTGGCCCACAGCAACCTCTGCCTCTGGGGCTCAAGGGATTCTCATGCCTCAGCCCCCTGAGTAGCTGGGACTGCAGGCAAGTGCCAGCACACCCAGCTAAAAGAAAAAGAAATTCTAAATAATTTTCTAAAATTTTGTTTTTGGTCAAGGCAGTTACTTAATTTGCATTTTTGAATGTAATAATACTGGCTTTACAGTCTACTCAGGGAGTAGTTGTAAGCTACATGGCTGAATCAACAAAACTATTCATTTATGCTATATGATTAGAATCTAAAAAACCTGATACCTTCAAATGGCACATTGTCATCATCTCTTTTAGTTCTTTTATCTGCACAATAACTTTGTAATTTTTTATAAAATTCAAAGTTATGCTATAGGTTCTGGAGAGAAAGGCACACCACTTGCAGCAATGTCATTTTATTTAGTTATTTATTTCAGGCAATCCTATTTATTCGAACTCCTATATCTAAGAGCATACTTAGAAAAATGTCAAAAACAAACAGAACCAGTCATAAAGGCTAGGTTCAGCTTAGAGAAAGTGTCCAGTTGGTTTCATATTTATCTGGAAGATTGGCTCCCAAATCTCAAAGCTGTCAGGCTGAATTAGCTATTTCGTTAATCTTTTCAAGTTCAAGTTCATTTGCATATATAATACAGCTGCGGTATGGCAGGCTTTAGAACTGGCTCATCTGACCATGTAGGGTTGGTGTGGCATTAGTGGCAGTCTTAGAGGATTGCACCCTCCTAAGTCAATTTTTAAATGTGATTTCTATGTGTGTATACTATTAATCTGGCTTCAGCTGGGTAAATTCATTTTCTGGTTTCCATAACTGAAGCAAGTAGTCCTGAAGGATAGATTTCACCATATTTAAATAATTCTATTACCAAAAAATGTTGTAGTGAACCTTATGATGAAACTGACTCTTCCATTAAGTGTGTGTGGGGGTGGGGGAAAAATAGGTTAGCTTATTTAATCTCCAACTTTTGGTGTATAGTTTGAAATGTCATTTAGGAAGTACATCTTGCATTTTACCATACTGTCTAAAGTTTACTGGACAGGTCAAGGGCAAAATAAAGGACATTTTAAAAACTGAAAACTTTATTATTATATGTGTTTTGTCATAGGTATGTGTCTTACTCAAAGCAAAAAAGTCAAATCATTTCTGCTTTGTTATGGTAGAGAGACATACCAGAGATTGTCTTTCAACAATGCCACTCCATTACCTGAGTCATGGCTGTTTTTTTTTTTTAAAGATACTAATTGTTGCTTGAGTAACTTGAGTAACTGTGTGGCTATGCTATTTGTTTTGCATGGATTGTGTCATTTAATTCACTCAATGACTTTATGAGACAAATTCAAATAGAATTCCCATTTTATAGATGAATAAACTCAGGCTTAAGTAACCTCTCCAAGACCACACAGATGGTAAGTAGGAATATTGGGATATGTGCTCAGGCAGTTTGGTTCTAGAATATGTACTCTCTTGAACTTTGTATTTATTTAACCTTTAGGAACATTACCAAAATTAACCACTCTGATGGTATATGGCTTAGTAGAATGTTGACTGGGACACCTGGAGTTCAAAGACGAGTCCTGGATTTATAGGCTTAGCAACTAATTCAAATAAACCAAGCTGAAAAGAGCTGAGCTTATCACACAGAAAAACCATTTAATAGTTTCCAGTGGGTGGTCTTTTCCTTTCCTGTGACTAGAATGAGCAGTGGTTAATAATATAGGCATTAGCCCGTATTATTTTAGCCCTAGATTTGAATTACGATCTACCACTTACTAACTCTGTAACCTTGGCCAATATATTTATCCTCAGTTTCCCCATGTATAAAATAAGGGTAATCATCCCATTTTATTAAATTGTCATGACTTAACTCATATAAAATGCTTGTTATGGGGCCAGAATCAAAGGTGATCTTTGATAAGTAGTTATTAATTAAAGATCATGGGAACACAATATGTTTCTGTTATCCTGATATCTGGAAAAATCACATAAATAATTGAGAGATAGGTTGATAAAAACCATATCTGATTAAAGAGAGTTGTTATTCTTAGGGAACATTTTCCTCAATCTTGGGTAAGCATTCTTCCTTCCTTCATCACCGTGTCTACCACATTAGGTGCTAAAATACTCAGGTCTTCCAGCATCGGTTTCTTTCCTTTAAACAGTACTGGATAAACACGAATACATTCCTAAGCTTTAACTGTACTTTTATAAAATGTATATTATTACAAATTTCTTCATGAAAGGAATACTGTATGCCCTTGATTTGTAGATGCTATCTATAGTTAAATGGCACCATGGATTAAAAATTAGTTTTAGGAGAAAAAAGTTGATTGGTTAAGCCCCCACCATTAAACAAACTAGTAAAAACTAGCTTACATATATTTATACTACTACATATTACATTCTTCTTAAATATCACAAATTATGAGCCATAAATTTTACATTCAGAATATAAAATTTCATCTAAATCACTTTTGCCATCAGCAGTTAGGCATAACCTCATGGTGACACTGTGTTTCTTTATAACCCTCACTTATGGTCTTTAACTCTTTAGAACTTTTATAATTTACAGTATAATTTTAAGTCATATTTAAAGTATGCAAGGGCTTGTTCTGTATTTTCTATTTGGTTAACTCACAGTTTCATGTTTTTCTTTATGTGAGTTAATTGCTACTAAAGCAAGTTAGTGTCTTTTGAAGTCAGCTAAAAGTTTTCAAACAAAAGGTATTGAATTCTCTAGGTTGCATAAATTTGTTACAAAAAACTCGCCTGAATTTGGAAATTTTATGGTCCAGTACAGGGATTGACAAACTATAATCTGCAGGCCAAATCTGACTCACCAACTATTTTCATAAGTAAGGTTTTATTGAAATATAGTTACATCCATTTGTTTATTTATGGACTATGGCCATTCTTACACTAATAGCAGAGCTGAGATGTCACAGTCTATATGGCCTACAGAACTTAAAATATTTACTATCTAGCCGTTTACTGAAAAAAAAGTGGGCTTCTTAATTTAGTCCAAGAGATATGATAATTTCTAAAGCCTACTACACAATAATTCTCTTCATTATCTCCTTATCATCATTATAATTGACAACCATTCTAAGAAGTATAACTGTGAGTCCATCACTATGCTGAGCTCCCAACATGAATTATTTTGTTTAATACTTATGTAAAACCCCTTATTTTTTGGATGAGGTAGTTGAGGCTTAAGAGGTTAATTATCCAGGTACATAAAGGTATCTAAGAGAGAATACTAGAATACATAGCTTATAATGCATGAGGGGACAGAAGTAATTAGCAAGAAAATATGCATGACTTATGATTTGTAACAGTTGGCCAAACAAGGGTAGAAGTGGGAGGGATATAAAAAGTGAGCAATGTTTCAAAGCAAGGTAAGTTTAAAGGAGTAACATGAGAACACATACCTGAAAATCAACTATATTCTATAGGTGAGACCCCGTTTCTTATACTTTTTTTGGTTACATTATACAACTTCACTAAAGGGTAAGCTCGGTGAGAGCTAGAACTTTTGTTTTTCACTGTTTTATTCTGTGTGCATAGTAGTAGGCATTTATTAAACAATTGCTGAATAAATGAATATGTCATTTGATCATGAAGACTGTGGGAAAAGGAAGCTAATGGGACAAGGAGAAGACACAAACACCAGAGACATTATCTGGTGAAACACCCTTTGACTTTTTGGAAACACTGACAACTGAAACTTACCAAGTAAGTGGCAGGAGAAAGAATAATAAGTTGAGGTTTCCACAGGGTCAGGTTTTGTAATCCTTGGTCTGAAAGCAGATGTTGAGCTTTTTTCTGCTTGTATTATTCAAGGATTCTTGGTTACAAGAAAAAGGAAAGTGCAATTTGCTATGGAAAAAGCAATTTGCTAGTAACATAACGACTAAGTTTTCTGTTCATCTCTGCCTTCTGTTTGTTTCTGAATGTTGGTGTTATCATCTTCTACCATAGACTAACTTCTTCTCGGGTTACAAGACACAGATGGCCAGAAACCTGGGACTAACATACTAACCTTGGATAGCCAGTGAATCAAAGTTTCTTTCCTCCATAGCAAGAGGCTTTTATCTTATCAATCTTCAAACCTCTACCCATTACCACTGGAACTTTAGGTTTTCTTTATTACTTTTTTTTTTACTTCATAAAGTATTGTAAATAAATAAATATATATGTAAATATATACATGTAAATATATATATATATATATATATATATATATTTTTTTTTTTTTTTTTTTTTTGAAACAGTCTCACTCTGTCACCCAGGCTGGAGTGCAGTGGCATTATCTAGGCTCACTGCAGCCTCCACCTCACAGGTTCAAGTGATTCTGGTGCCTTGGCCTCCTGATAAGCTGGGATTACAGAGGCGTGTGCCACATGCCTAGCTAATTTTTTGTATTTTTAGTAGAAACAGGGTTTTGCTATGTTGAGTAGGCTGGTCTCAAACTCCTGGCCTCAAGGGATCCCAAAATGCTGGGATTACAGGTGTGAGTCACCATGCCTGACTTGTAAACATTTTGTTGATCCAAAGTTGTTGATTGTTTTTTGCTTATTTTATTTTTAACTATAAGTTCTGGGGCACATGTGCAGAATGTGCAGGTTTGTTACATAGCTTTACACGTGCCATGGTGGTTTGCTGCTTCTATCACCCTGTCATCTACATTAGGTATTTCTCCTAATGCTATCCCTCCCCTATCATACCCCCACTCCCTCCTATCCCTCCCTTAGTCCCCCACCCCCTGACCGTTCCCCATGTGTGATATTCTGATCCCTGTGTCCATGTGTTCTCATTGTTTAACACCCACTTATGAGTGAGAACATGTGGTGTTTGGTTTTCTGTTCTTGTGTCAGTTTGCTGAGAACGATGGTTTCCAGTTTCATCCATGTCCCTGCAGAGGACATGAACTCATCCTTTTTATGACTGCATAGTATTCCATGGTGTATATGTGCCACATTTTCTTTATCCAGGCTATCATTGATTGGCATTTGGGTTGGTTCCAAGTCTTTGCTATTGTGAACAGTGCCACAGTAAACATACATGTGTATGTATCCTTATAATAGAGTGATTTATAATCCTTTGGATATATACATGGTAATGGGATTGCTGGGTCAAATGGTATTTCTAGATCTAGATCCTTGAGAAATTGCCACACTGTCTTCCACAATGGTTGAAGTAATTTAAACTCCCACCAACAGTGTAAAAGCATTGATATTTCTGCATATCCTCTCCAGCATCTGTCTCCTGATTTTTTAATGATCGCCATTCTAACTGGCGTGAGATGGTATCTCAATGTGGTTTTGATTTGCATTTCTCTAATGACCAGTGATTATGAGCTTTTTTTTGTATGTTTGATGGCTGCATAAATGTCTTGTTTTGAGAAGTGTCTGTTCATGTCCTTTGTCCACTTTTTGATAGAATTGTTTGTTTTTTTCTTGGAAATTTGTTTAAGTTCTTTATAGATTCTGGATATTAGCCCTTTGTCAGATGGATAGATTGCAAAAATTTTTTCCCATTCTGTAGGTTGCCTGTTCACTCTGTTGATAGTTCCTTTTGCTGTGCATAAGCTCTTTAGTTTAATTAGATCCCATTTGTCTATTTTGGCTTTTGTTGCCATTGCTTTTGGTGTTTTAGTCATGAAGTCCTTATCCATGCCTATGTCCTGAATGGTATTGCCTAGGTTTTCTTGTAGGGTTTTTATGGTGTTATGTCTCATGTATAAATATTTAGTTCATCTTGAGTTAATTTTGGTAAAAGGTATACGTTTCAGCTTTCTGCACATGGCCAGTCAGTTTTCCCAACACCATTTATTAAATAGGGAATCCCTTCGCCATTGCTTGTTTTTGTTTTTGTCAGTTTTGACAAAAATTAGATGGTCGTAGATGTGTGGCATTATTTCTGAGGTCTCTGTTCTGTTCCATTAGTCTAAATCTCTGTTTTGGTACCAATAACACACTGTTTTGATTACTGTAACCTTGTAGTATAGTTTGAAGTGAGGTTGTGTGATGCCTCCAGCTTTGTTTTTTGTTTTCATTTTTTGTTTTGTTTTGTTTTGTTTTTTGTTTTTTGCTTGGGATTATCTTGGCTATGCAGGCTGTTTTTTGGTTCCATATGGAGTTTAAGGTGGTTTTTTCCAATTCTGTGAAGAAAGTCAATGGTAGCTTGCTAGAGATAGCATTGAATCTACAAATTTCTGTGGGCGGTGTGGACATTTTCACAATATTGATTTCTTAATCAGGAGCATGGAATGTTTTTCGATCTGTTTGTGTCCTGTCTTATTTCTTTGAGCAGTGATTTGTAGTTCTCCTTGAAGAGGTCTTTCACATCCCTTGTTTCTTGTATTCCTAGGTATTCTATTCTCTTTGTAGCAATTGTGAATGGGAGTTCACTCATGATTTGGCTCTCTGTTTGTCTGTTATTGGTGTATAGGAATGCTTGTGATTTTTTTCACATTGATTTTGTATCCTGAGACTTTGCTGAAGTTGCTTATCAGCTTAAGGAGATTTTGAGCTGAGATGATGGGTCTTCTAAATATGCAATCACATTGTCTGCAAATAGAGACAATTTGGCTTCCTCTTTTCCTAATTGAATGCCCTTATTTTTTTTTTTCTTGCCTGATTGCCCTGGCCAGAACTTCCAATATGATGTTGAAGAGGAGTGGGGAGAGAGGACATCCTTGTCTTGTGCCAGTTTTTAAATGGAATACTTCCAGTTTTTGCCCATTCAGTATGATATTGGCTGTGGGTTGGTCCTAAATAGTCCTATTATTTTGAGATATGTTTCACTGATACCTAGTTTATTCAGAGTTTTTAGCATAAAGAGCTGTTGAATCTTGTTGAAGGCCTTCTCTGAATCTATTGAGATAATCATGTGGTTTTTGTCTTGGGTTCTATTTATGTGATGGATTATGTTTATTGATTTGCCTATGTTGAACTAGCCTTGCATCCCTGGGATGAAGCCAACTTAATCATGATGGATAAGCTTTTTGATGTGCTGTTGAATTCAGTTTGCCAGTATTTTAATGAGGATTTTTGCATCAATCAATGTTCATCATGGCTATTGGCCTGAAATTTTCTTTTATATTTGTGTCTCTGCCAGGTTTTAGTATCAGGATGATGTTAGTCTCATAAAATGAGTTAGAGACGATTCCCTCTTTTTGTATTGTTTGGAATCATTTCAGAAGGAATGATACCAGCTCCTCTTTGTGCCTCTGGTAGAATTTGGCTGTGAACTCATCTGGTCCTGAACTTCTTTCAGTTGGTAGGCTATTAATTGCTGCCTCAATTTCCGACCTTGTTGTTGGTCTATTCAGGGATTCAGCTTCTTCCTCATTTAGTCTTGGGAGGGTGTAAGTGTCCAGGAATTTGTCCATTTCTTCTAGATTTACTGGCTTATTTGCATAGAGGTGTATTTAGTATCTTCCGATGGTAGTTTGTATTTCTGAGGGATTGGTAGTGATATCCCCTTTATGATTTTTTTATTGCATCTATTGATTCTTCTCTCTTTTCTTCTTTATTAGTCTGGCCAGTGGTATATCTATTTTGTTGATCTTTTCAAAAAACCATATCCTGGATTTGTTGATTTTTTTAAGGGTTTTTTGTGTCTTTATCTCCTTCAGTTCTGCTCTGATTTTAGTTACTTTTTTTCTTCTACTAGCTTTTGAATTTGTTTGATCTAGTCCTTGAGTTCTTTTAATCATGACATTAGGACGTCAATTTTAGATATTTCCTCATTTCCCTTGTGGGCATTTAGTGCTATAAATTTCCCTATAGACACTGCTTTAAATGTGTCCAGAGATTCTGGTATGTTGTGATTTTGTTCTCATTGCTTTAAAAGAACATTTTATTTCTCCCTTAATTTCATTATTTATCCAGTAGTCATTCAGGAGCAGGTTATTCAGTTTCCATGTAGTTGTGTGGTTTTGAGTGCGTTTCTTAATCAGGAGTCCTAATTTATTGTGGTCTGAGAGATTGTTTGTTATGATTTCTGTTCTTTTGCATTTGCTGAGGAGTGTTTTATTTCCAATTATGTGTTCAATTTTAGAATGAGTGTGATGTGGTGCTCAGAAGAATGTATATTCTGTGGATTTGGAGTGGAGATGTCTATTAGGTCCTCTTGGTCCAGATCTAAGTTCAACTCCTGGATATCCTTGTTAATTTTCTGTCTCCGTTGATCTGTCTAATATTGACAGTGGGGTGTGAAAGTGTTCCACTATTATTGTATGGGTGTCTAAGTCTCTTTGTAGGTCATTAAGAACTTGCTTTATATATCTGGATGCTCCTGTATTTGATGCATATATATTTAGGATAGTTAGCTCTACTTGTTGCACTAATCCCTTTACCATTATGTAATGCCCTGCTTTGTCTCTTTTGATCTTTGTTGGTTTAAAGCCTGGTTTTTCAGAGATCAGGATTGTAAGCCTTGGTTTTTTTGCTCTTTATTTGCTTGGTAAATCTTCCTCCAACCCTTATTTTGAGTCTATATGTGACTTTGCACATGAAATGGGTCTCCTGAACACAGCACACTGATGGGTCTTGACTCTTTATCCAATTTGCCAGTCTGTGTCTTTTGATTGGGACATGTAGCACATTTACATTTAAGGTTAATATTGTTTTGTGTGAATTTGATCATGCCATTTTGATGCCAGTTGGTTGTTTTGTCAGTTAGTTGATGCATTTTCTTCAGTGTCAATGGTCTTTACAATTTGGTATGTTTTTGCGGTGGCTGGTAGTGGTTGTTTCTTTCCATGTTTAGTGCCTCCTTCAGGAGCTCTTGTAAGGCAGGCCTGGTGGTGACAAAATCTCTCAGCAGTTGCTTATCCATAAAGGATTTTATTCCCCTTTCACTTATGAAGCTTAGTTTGGCTGGATATAAAATTCTGGGTTGAAATGTCTTTTCTTTAAGGATGTCAAATATTGGCCCCCACTCCCCTCTGGCTTGGAGGGTTTCTGGTGAGAGATCCACTGTGAGTCTGATGGGCTTCCCTTTGTAGATAACCCAACCTTTCCCTCTGGCTGCCCTTAGTATTTTTTCCTTCCTTTCAACCCTGGTGAATCCAACAATTATGTGTCTTTGGGTTGCCCTTCTCAAGGAGTATCTTAGTTGTGTTCTCTGTATTTCCTGAATTTGAATGTTGGCCCTCCTTGCTACGTTAGAGAAGTTTTCTTGGATAATATCCTGAAGATTGTTTTCCACCTTGGTTTCATTCTCTCTTTCACTTTCAGGTACACCAATCAAATGTAGAATAGGTCTTTTGACATAATCCCACATTTCTTGGAGACTTTGTTCATTTCTTTTCATTCTTTTTTCTCTAATCTTGCTTTCTTGCTTTATTTTATTGAGTTGATCTTCAGTCTCTGATATCCTTCCTTCTGCTTGATCTATTCAGCTATTAAAAGTTGTATATGCTTCACAAAATTCTCATGCTGTGTTTTTCTGCTCCATCAAGTCATTTGTGTTCTTCTCTATGCTGGTTATTCTAGTTAGCATTTCATCTAACCTTTTTTCAAGGGGTTTTTAGCTTTCTTGCATTGGGTTAGAACATGCTCCTTTAACTAGAAGAAGTTTGTTATTATCCACCTTCTGAAGTCTGCTTTTGTCAAACTCATTTTCCATGCAGTTTTATTCTGTTGCTAATTAGGAGTTGTGATCCTTTGGAGGAGAAGAGGTATTCTGGTTTTTGGAGTTTTCAGCCTTTTTCACACTGGTTTCTTCCCATATTCATGGATTTATCTACCTTTGTTCTTTGAAGTTTGTGACCTTTGGATGTGGTCTCTGATTGGACATCCTTTCTGTTGGTGTTGAAACTATTTATTTCTGTTTATTAGTTTTCCTTCTTTTTTTTTTTTTTTTGAGATGGAGTTTCACTCTTGTTACCCAGGCTGGTGTGCAATGGTGTGATCTCAGCTCACCACAACCTCTGCCTCCTGGGTTCAGGCAATTCTCCTGCCTCAACCTCCTGAGTAGCTGGGATTACAGGCATGCACCACCATGCCCAGCTAATTTTTTGTATTTTTAGTAGAGACAGGGTTTCACCATGTTGACTAGGATGGTCTCGATCTGTTGACCTTGTGATCCACCTGCCTCGGCCTCCCAAAGTGCTGGGATTACAGGCCTTGAGCCACCGCACCTGGCCTAGTTTTCCTTCTAACAGGCCCCTCTGCTGCAGATCTGTTGGAGTTTGCTGGAGGTCCACTCCAGACCCTGCTTGCCTGGGAATCACTGTGGAAGCTGAAGAACAGCTAAGATTTCTGCTTGTTCCCTCCTCTGGTAGCTTCATCCCAGAGGATCGATGGTGATATCTGCCAGATGCCAGCCAGATCTCCTGTATGAGATGTCCGTCAACCCCTGCTGGGATGTGTCTCCCAGTCAGAATACATGGGGGTCAGACAGCCACTTGAGGAGGCAGTCTGTCCCTTATCAGAGCTCAAGCTCTGTGCTGGGAGAACTGTTGCTTCCTTTAGAGTTGCTGGACAGGGACATTTAAGTCTGCTGAAACTGAACCCACAACTGCCCCTTTTCTAAGGTGCTTTGTCCCAGGAAGGTGGGGGCTTTATTTATAAGTCCCTGACAGGCTACTGCCTTTTTTCAGAAATGCCCTGCCCAGCTAGAAGGGAGTCTAATGATACAGTCTGCCTGCAGTGGCCTTGCTGAGCTGTCATGGGTTCTGCCTAGTCACTGTGTAAACTTCCTGGCAACTTTGTTTACACAGGTGAGGTTAAAACTGCCTACCCTAGTCTCAGCAATGGCAGATGCCTTTCCTCCTACTGAACTCAAAAGTCGCAGGTCAAGCTCAGACTGCTGTGCTGGGTATGAGAATTTCAAGCCAGTGAATTGTAGCTTGCTGGTCTTTGTGGGGTTGGGGCCTGCCGAGACAGATCACTTGGCTTCCTGGCTTCAGCCCCCTTTTTCAGGGGAATGAGCGATTCTGTCTTACTGGTGTTCCAGGCACCACTAGGGTATGGAAAAAAAAATTGCTGCAGCTAGCTCAGTGTCTTCCTAAACAGCCGCCCAGTTTTGTGCTAAAAACTCAGGGTGCTGATGTTATAGTCACTGGAAAGAATCTCCTGGTCTGCAGGTTGTGAAGACTGGGAAAAGCACAGTGTCTGAGCCAGAGTGCCAGAGTGCTGGGAAAAGTTCCTAATGGCTTGCCTTGGCTAGGATAGGGACTTCTCCTGCCCCTTGCACTTCCCCGGTGAGGTGATGCCCCACATGCTTTGGCTCTCCCTCCTTGGGCTGTACCCACTGTCTAACCAGTCTCAGTGAGATGAACCAGGTACCTCAGTTGGAAAGGCAGAGATCATTTGCCTTCTGCATCACTCTCATTGGGAGCTGCATGCCAGAGCTGTTCCTATTTGGCCATCTTGCCTGAAATCATTTTCTGTCTGAATTATACCTATTACTTTCCTCATCCATATCCATTCTTGACTTCCATTATAACTCATTAATAAAAGTTCATTAGGTGATTCATTTGCTAAAAATCTGTAAGGATTTCTCATTCCTTTCACATCAATACTCAAGCTATTTGTATAAGACATACAAGCCTCTTTGATTTTATCCTACTTAATTCTTCATGCTCATCTTTCAATATCTCTACTCCCCTGCCTCTATTAAATATTGAGCTCTAGATGCACTGCTTTACTTACTTGAAGTTCCCCGCTAATGGCTTTTCTCCAGCCGGAATGCCTTTCCAACATGTATTTGCTTCATCAACTCCTACCCATCATTAAAGACTCAGCTTAAGCATCACTCCTACTCTCTGGAAGTCTCTTTCTTTCCAGTCTGCTATAGGTGTCCTTCTTATGTGCTCCCATAGGATTTCATTTTGTTCTATCACATTACTTAGAGTATTTATTATTTGGAATTTTGCCTGACATATTAGACTATAACTTGAAGGGAATAACTGTGTTTTGTATTTTCATTACCACTATTTAGTATATATTTTCAACAAACAATTTTTGTGTGGGTGAATGATTGCATGCATAAGTGGTTCAATAGAGTTACATAAACAAATGAAAGAAATTTCTCCTCTAGTACATAAACTATAAACTTCAACATTTTCCATGATTATGTACAACATGGAAAAATATATTTACATGTCTTAGAGTCTTAGAAGTCTCATTCCTAAAAACTAAGCCTGAAGAACAGTTGGATGTCATGGCCAATGGTGCACATAAGAAAGTCTGACTACCTGGGTTTAGATCCCACTACTTCCACCTATCAGCTGCATAACCTTAGGCAAATTACTTTCTCTCCCTGTGTCTTAGTTTTTTCAGCTGTTTAAAATTTTATTAATAAATCAGTGATATCAGCAAGATGGTGAAATAGGAGGTCACCCCCTTCTCTCTCCCCAGGGCAACATGAATTCTGCATCCATCTACAAACAAAAGTCTCTTTGTGGGAGACTTGGGATTCACATAGGCAGTTGTAAAACTTCCCTGTGGAGCCCAAGATCTAAGAGGATTGGTTTGAGAGTACACCCAGGTGGCAGGTCCGCCAGTTGTGCTCCCAATTTTGGGTGCAAAAACACCACCATTTTCTGAAGAGTTTGCCTATAGCCACATTTGGCCTTGAGGAAACTACCAAAACCATCTGCTAAGAGATCTGGGAGGAATCACATATGACAGTTCCTTGACAGACAGGCCTGTCTGCTTCCTGACATCGGTCTCTGCAGTGGACCTGAAAGTTACTCGGTAAATAGGCTACAGCCTCCCTCAGTTGTGGTTCTGCTTTATACTGCTTGTGCATGGACCAAGAAGAATATTTGCCTGCCTGATGCACCAGGACAGGCTTGCTGGACTCTGTCCTATAGCAGATCCTGAAGAGACCCTCTCTTGGCCCCAGCCACTCTGCCAAATCCCCAGAGTTAATTTTCTTATGCAGGGAATACTAAGAGACACTCCTTGCCAGGCTTACCAGTTTGTCCCAGAGCAGTTTTTGAAGAGGCCCTGAATCTCAGCTCTGACCCTTCTGAGCTGAGGTCTGGGAGTAATTCTGTCCTTACACTGGGAGTCTCACACATTGGTGTCACTGGGTCAGGCTTGCCAACATTGATCCCATAGTAGATTCTGAAATAACTCAGAAGCTTCACTGTAGCCCCTCCTGGCTGTTTTCTGGAAACAGCTCTTCCAAGCACAGTTGCCACAGGGAGACAAGCATATCTGAGTCCCTGTGACAGGTTTGTCAATTTCTTTCCCACAGCGGATCCTCGCATGATCCTGGATTTCATTTCTGGCTCTTTCTGTCTTTAGGATAAGAGTAGTTCCACTTGCCTGGAGAACCAGAAGGAGGCACACCCTGTAAGCCTCTGTATAGTGACACTCTGAACTTGGTCTCAGTCTCTGATATCCTTCCTTCTGCTTGATCTATTCAGCTATTAAAAGTTGTATATGCTTCACAAAATTCTCATGCTGTGTTTTTCTGCTCCATCAAGCCATTTGTGTTCTTCTCTATGCTGGTTATTCTAGTTAGCATTTCATCTAACCTTTTTTCAAGGGGTTTTTAGCTTTCTTGCATTGGGTTAGAACATGCTCCTTTAACTCGAAGAAATAACCCTATGCATTGACTCCAGTCTTTCTCAGTTGCAGTCTAAGAATGGGTCTGCTTACCCAGAAAATCACTGGGAGACATCCTGATTCATGATCCTGGAGACAGGCCTAAAGATTTTGTTCTTGGTAGTCAACCCTCAAATAACCTTGTATCTCAGTTCAGACCATCTTAGCTATGGAATCCATCCAGTGATCCAGTGAGATCTCTCCTATTTGAAGGGAAGCCACATTCCTCAGCACATGTGGTAATAGTACTGACATCTTCAAACCCTAAAGTTGTCCTTCATCTCAGTGCCAGCCATACAGACCAGGTCCTGAAGACTGTCCAGTCTACTTGGGGATTATAGAGGCCCAGGCCCTCTAGAATCCCTGATAACAGGCTTTCCAATTGTGGCCTCCACTGAAGACCCAGCATCAGTCATGAGACCTGATCCAACCCCACTCAATGGGGTTTTTTTTGTTTTTTGTTTTTCAAAAAAATGAAAAAGAGTAAAGAAAGCACAGGACCTACAGGACACCATCAAACATGCAAATATATAAATTATAGAGGTACCAGAAGGAGGGGAAAAAGAGAAAGGAGCAGAAAGATTATTTAAATAATTACTGGTAAAGGTTTTTCAAATATTGCGGGGGATATAGACATACAGATTCAGGAAGTTCAAAGGAGCTCAAGTAAGATGAAGAGAAAAAAGAATACTCCAAGATATGTCATAATCTAATTGTTGACGGCAAATCAAAAAGAGAATCTTAAAATCTGCAAGAGAGAAATAATTAATCACATACAAAGAATCTCCATATGGCCATAAATGAATATCTCAACAGAAATCTTGCAAGTCAGGAAGTAGTGGGATGACTTATTCAAAAAGCTATCATTCAGAATGGAAGGAGAGAGAAGGGACATTCCAGGAACAAACAAAAGCTGAGAGGGTTTATTATCACAAGATTGGCCTTACAAGAAATGCTAAAGGGAGCTCTTTGAGTTGAAATGAAAGGATTATAAAAAACAATATGAAAACATAAAAGTATAAAGCTCACTGATAAAAGTAAATATATTGTCAAATTCACAGCACCCTTATATTGTAAAGGTAGTGGGCAAATCTCTCTTAATGCTAGTATAAAAGTTAAAAGACAAATATTTTAAAAACAACTATAGCTATAAAAAAATTGGTTAATGATACAAAATATAAATAGATGTAGAGTATGATATCAATAGCATAAAATGTGAAGCGAGGAAGAAATACTAGAAGTATAGAATCGCTATATGTGATTGAAGTTAAGGTATTTTAGCTTAAATAAAAATATTATAACAATACGATTTCTGATGTAAATCTTGTGGTAACAATAAAGGAGAAACCTCTAGAATATAGAAAGAAGATAAATGAATCAGTGCATACTACTACAAAACTACAACAAATCACAAAGAAAGAGAGAAAGATAGGAAAAAAGGAACAAAAAACTGTAAAACATTTGGGAAAAAAATAACAAGATTCCAGTAGTAAGTTCTTACGTTTTCAAAATGTAAATGAATTAAAATCTCCAGTCAAAAAATATAGAACAGCTGAATGGATTAAAAAAATACAAAACAAGATCCAATGATATGCAGCCTATAATAAATTTAGCCTTAAGAACCCACATAGATTGAGAGTGAAGGGATGGAAATAGATATTCCAGACAAATGGTAACCAAAAGAGCAGGAATAAGTATACTTATATCAATCAAAATAGACTTTCAGAAAAAAATGGTAAGAAAAAAAGGACAAAGAAGATCATCATTTAACGATAGAGTAAATTTATCAAGAAAATATAACAATTTTAAATATATATATGCACTCTACAGTGGAATGCCTAAATAAGCAAATAAAAATGGATCCAAAGGGTAAGATGGGATGAAATATAACAATAATATAGTACTTTAATATTCTACTTTAAGAAATTGATTAGTCGGACAGAAAAATCAATAGGGCAAGAATAGATTTGAACAAGATTTTAGGCCAAATGGATCTAACAGGCACAAATAGAACATTCCCATTCAACAGAAACAGAATATAGGCAGGCAGGTCACAAGGTCAGGAGATCGAGACTATCACTTTTAGTGAGACCCCATCCTTACTAAAAATATAAAAAATTAGCTGGGTGTGGTGGCACATGCCTGTAGTCCCAGCTACTCAGCTACCAGGGAGGCTGAGGCAGGAGAATCGATTAAACCCATGAGGCAGAGGTTGCAGTGAGCAGAGATCATGTCACTGTGCTACAACCAGGGTGACAGAGCAACACTCTGTCTCAAAACAAAACAAAACAAAACAAGACAAAACGCCACATAGAATATTCTCTATGATAAATAATCTCTTAGGCCACAAAACAGATCTTAATAAGTTTAAGAAAATTGAAATAATATCAAGGTTTTTTTTACTAATAGAATAAAACTATAAATCAGCAGCAGGAGAAATTTTAGAAAATTTACAAATATATATAAATTAAATTATATGTTCCTGAATAACCAATAGATTAAAGAAGAAATTAAAAGAGAAATTAAAAATATTCTAAGACAAATGAAAATGAAAACACAACATATAAAAACTTATGGAATGTTGCAAAAGTAGTTTTAAGAGAGAAGACTATAGCAATAAATGCCTACATCAAAAAAAGAAAGATCTCAAATAAACAATTTATTACATCTCAGGAAACTAGAAAAGAAAGAACAAACTAAGCCCAAAGTTAGTAGAAGAAAGTAAAATACAAATAATAAAGATCAGAGTAGAGATATTTAGTAAATAATATATATAATAAAGATATAAATAAATAAAATTAAATGAAAGACACTAGGCAGATGATAGAAAAAAAATCAACAAAACTATGAGTTAGTTCTTTGAAAAGATAAATCTACAAATCTTCAGCTAGACTAAGAAAAAAAGAGAGAAGATTCAAATATATGAAATCTGAATTAAGTGGGGCCATTACAACTGATACCACAAGAATACAATGAGTCATAAAAGACTAGTATGAGCAATCATGTGATTACAAATTGGATAACCTAGAATAAATTGGTAAATTCCTAGAAACATACAACCTATCAAGACCTAATCAAGGAGAAACAGAAAATCTGAACAAACCAACAATAAGCAAGAAAATTGAATCGATAATTTAAAATCTTGCATCAAGGAAAAGCCCAGGACCTGATATGTTTACTGTTGAATCCTCCTGACATTTAAAGATGAACTAATACGGTGCTTCTCAAACTCTTCCAAAAAATTAAAGAGAAAACACATTCAAACTCATTTTGTAAGGCCAGCATTACCTTAATACCAATGCCACACAAGGACATGAAAACAAAAGAAAATTACAGGCCAATATCTCTAATGAACATAGATGTAAATATCCTCAACAAAATACTGGCAAATCAAATTCAGCAGCACATTCAAAGGATAATTCACTATTATAAAGTGGAATTTATCCCTGGGATGCAAGGATGGTTTAATATATGCAGATTAATAAATGTGATATTCCATATTAATAGAATGAAGGGCAGAAAATGTATGATTATCTCATTAGATACAGAAAAAGCATTTGACAAAATTCAACATTCTTTCATGATAAAAACCCTTAACAAATTAGGAATGGAATATATGTACCTCAATACAATAGAGGCTATATATGATAAGCCTAGAATCAACATTATGCTCAATAGTAAAATATTGTAACCCCCTAAAACAAGATATCTGAAAAAGAAACTAAGAAATCAGTCCCATTCACAATAGCATAAGAAAATCCCAAAATAAAATGCTTAGGATCAAATTTAACCAAGAAGGTGGAAGACCTGTATACTAAAAACTATATGACATTAATGAACTAAATTGTAGGTGACAAGAATAAATGGAAAAGTATCCTGTGATCATGGATTAGAAGAGTTAATATTGTTAAATGTCTATACTAATTCAAAGCATCTACAGATTTAGTCCAGTTCCTATTGAAATTCCAATGTCATTTTTCACAGAAATAAAATTGTGACAACGTGGATAATCCTGGAGGATATTATGCCAAATGAAATGAACCAGGCACAGAAACACAAATACTATATGATCTCACTTACAGTATTAATTAGTATTAAACTAATTAAAGTAGATGGTAGAATAGTAGTTACCGGAGGCTGGTGGGGTGGGAGGTGTGGATGGGGAAAGGAAGATGTTGGCCAAAGGGTACAAAACTTCAGTTATACAGGAAGAATAAGCTTTAGTGATCATTTGCACAGAATGATGACTATAATACATAATAATGCATTGTATATTCCAAAGTTGCTGAAAGAGTAGGTCGTAAATGTTTTCACAACAAAAAATAGGTATGTGAGGTTATAGATTTGTTACTTAACTTGATTTATACATTCCACAATGTAAACATATGTAAAAACATCACATTGTACATCATAAATGTATAATACATAAAATTGTTATTTTTCAGTTAAAATAAAATGCATTTAAAAACTAAAAATTAAAAAAATTAATAGTGCCTAGTTTATAGGGTTATTGTGAGATTTAAATGAGATAGATCGTGGAATGAACTTAAAAATGATGCTAGGTACATGGCAAGTGCTCAATAAATGTTTACTTTATAATATATTCATTTTTGTTACCTAACAATATTATGGCATGAAAAAAGCCTTTGCTAATGAAAACTAATATTTTTTACTGACATAGACATGTTTGTGTTTGAATTTTAAAAATCAATCAAACAACAACAACAAAAAACCCAGAGCTACAACTTCAAAGTTATGTTTGCAAAAAGTGAAATGTCGACAGGTGTGGCAGAAGAAAATTTTTTCTGAGATTGCCAGAAAAGTTAAGTAAACCTGGTTGTCCTAGTTAACATGCTGATGGTTTCTTACTGACAGAATGTGGTAATGTGGCAAATTTTTTTTAGTGGTTTTACTGCATTTTAGAATTTTAAAATTAGTTTAAAGTATATTTCAAAATTTGAATTAGAAGTTTGCAGAACTTTGCAGAGTTCTTGAATAATTTGGGGATTTTAAAGATTATGATCAAAACTATTGTTCTAGATGAGCACAATCTTTTATTCAAGTGTCTGTTTAACTTTAGGCTTTTAGAAGCATGTGTGTGAGTATGTGTGTGTCATAATTATTTCTGGGTTAGATTATCAGGCTCATAGTGCTCTTAATGGCATTATATTGATTGCACAGGCAGTTACTGAAAAGCAAGCATTGCCTTTAAGGTATTGAAGACAGAAAGAAGAAATCTTGAGATGATTAATATAATCCACTGAGTCTGGTGATAGCCTTACATTCCTGGTGATAGAGGTTGAGGTAGCAGGACACATTGGAATAGTACATCTTCCCTGCAGATCTATTTATTTGGGATGAGCTGAAGATAAAAGGATCCTATTAAGAATTGTGATTGGTTAGCCCAGGATTTGAACTAACAGCCTTGGTACTAAATAATCCTTAGAAGTAAAAGGATAGACTAATCTTTGCCCAAAATAAAAATGGAGCTTTCCACATTAATTAGACCTAATTTATAAAAATCAGTTAAAAATTTTGCTTACAAGTTTATACCATAAAACCCAAAGTTATTTAAGAAAGATTGCTTCTGGATAAGTTATTAAAAGACATATCCAATGCATTGTCAATTCAGAGTTAAAATTTGAAGTGATTTTATTTTAAATTAATATAGCCAATTATTAAACTCCAAGCTTTGTCTTCACTTTGCATTGTAGCATGTGCATTAGAGAACAAATATAACCACAGGTAGTTAAAGCTATAGGTACTTTTTATTTTCAGAGTAAAAGACAATAGTTTTTAAAATGAGATATATACATACATATGCATTATATAAATAAAATGGTTACTGAATATGTGTGAAAAGATGGAGCACTTATTTAATAAGACTGAAAATGCACAATGGGTGATGTAAAATGCATATAAAATTAAACCAAACAGGTACATTAATAACTGCCAGCAGGACAAATGGATTCAAGCTGCAAACATTTATTTAAATGACCTACGGCAGGTTGGAGGAGAATAGCAGAAGACAAAAAGCACTGGAAAAATTTTATAGGCTTTCAATCACCAACTACTTCAGAGGTTAAGGGAGAAACAATAGGAAATGACCAGACTTATTTGGCCTTTGCTTTTTTGACAGAGATGGAGAAAAGGGGATAGTGGGTGGCCATCTTCTTAATGACCTAATTGTAAACCCATTTGTTTTAGATGGCTAATCTGTTTTTATTGTGTCAGTATAGATGACTTGGATACTTGCTGGCCCTGTGGCTCTGAAGCGATCAGATGGCACATTATAAATTGGAAAGTAGCCAGGTCTTGCCCAATATAGAGCTGGTTAAGACCTTTGATGACATAAGTATCTGGTAAATAAAATATACCTCATCAGTTCAACCTTAGCTTGATAATTACACTAAAGAGCAGGTTGTTTCATGTTTGATATTCTACAAGCTCTTAGATGCTCAGAGTTGACTCAAACTCAAGAACATATTTTGGGTTTGGGTAAAGTCTAGCTAGTCCTTCACATTAAAAAAAAAAATCACCGTTTAAAGTGACTTAACAAAACAGGCTGTAGCCTGTCTGTTATCTGAGATATAGAAAATGTGTTATCAGAAAATGTGGCTTTGATAAATTAAGTGTAAATGAGTCATAAATACATCATAAACCGTGGGATAGTTTTCTCTTGGAAGACACACAGATTCCAAAATTGAAAATGAAAACAGAAATTTGACAATCGTTCTGTCTTGAGGTTTCTAAAATAGTTTTATGAGTCTGTGTCTACTCTCTATCTCTCTTTTCATAGGACCTGTGTAAACTAAGTGTTATGACCTTCTAGTAGGACTGTAAAATGACAGAGACCCTATTTAAATCAGTATTAAAAAGAAAACAATGAATTATCAGTTTCACCTTCCTTAAATAGCATATAAAATTACTACAAGTTAATTTCCTTCTCAACTGTAAGCTCTTTACATTGTTCCTGAACGGAATTGTTAAAGGGAGAAAAAAATGGCCCTTATAGTGAAATACGAATTATATTAGTACGGATGGTGCCTCTCACAGCTAAAGGCATGTTTACTTGGTGCTTTTATGTTTAGGTTGACTTCTCAAATCCTGGTGTTTATTGTCTATTGAGAAAGAATTCCTGAACAGGTAGGGATTTCCTGGGGAAAGAGAAAGCAAGATTGGTGGTCAATAGTTCCTGACTCCTCTTCTGATAGGCATGTAACCTCAGCAATCTATAGTGTCTTTAGGGCTTTCATGTAGTTATCTTCAAACCCCCCCGACTCACTGTTTGACATTACAGGGCTCCTGCATAGTTGCTTCATCAGCACATAGAAGGATCTGGGTGAACTTGGAAGAAGCAGAATGTATACTTCTGAAGTGCATTATTCACCTTGTGTCTCGTTTGTCCCATGCACATTCCATACCTAGGATTGCTTGTCTCACCAGGACCTCAGAAATGAGAGGCATGAATCCATAACAGATTTTTGCTGTGTTATGCCAGCTGGTCTTCAGGGCTGCATGGCTGTCAGACATGCCTCACACCACTGTTAGAAACTGCGAGTACCATTTTGCTAAAGCCTTAATCCCACTTCCTCTACCTGACTCTCAGTAGATTAATTCCCTTTCTATTTACAGCTTTTTCAGCTGTGGTCCTTCAAAGCATTCCTCTGTATCTTCTCACTTTCTCCTTTCCTCCCTCATCTTCTTTTTCTTCCCCATATTCTCATATTATTTACTCCATCACTGTTATCTTCCTTCTATCTGTTTTTAGTGTCTATCTGCTTTTAGGAGATTTTTAAAGCTCGGAGCTTTGTGGATATTACTTAGATAAGAGGCTTTTGGAGAAAGGGACCAAGTATATCTTCTTGGTAACCTCTAAAAGTTCTGTGACCTATCACTTATAAGAGGGAGCCAAATGGGCACAAATAGCTCTAGTATTGGACTCCTTTAGTCTCAGTAGACCTCTTCCATTCAACCAAGCCTAGCTACATAACTATAGCTTCTTTTAAGTAAAGTATTTCAGAAGCCAAAGAAAAAAAAAAACTTCATGTTACCATAAAAGCATAGAGATCTGCTCCCCTGTTCAATAGTGACAGAATGAAGAATAATAATGCCACATCAACAAGAATGGGATTTTCATTAGCAAGAAAATAAGTAGCAACAGGAGTTGTACTAAGGGAGGACACATTTCGACAGGTCAAGGACATTCCAAGGAAGAATCACAGAAACATATGAAGACTGGTGAGAGCCTGAGAACTTCTACCTGGCTGTACCTTCTATTGTGGGGGCAATGACTGATGTTTGTAACCTGCTTATGGTACATCTTCTCAGTAGGCAAGGCCCTGAGTGAAAAGCTCTGAAGTCCTGTTTACTTGGTGGTTTCTTGTTTGGGTTGACATTTTGAGTCCTGGCATTTACTGTCTATCAATGGTAAATTCCTGAACAGATAAGGACTGTCTAGAGAAAGAGAGCAAGATTGGTGGCCAATGGTTCTTTACTGCTCTTCTGATGTTTTTTCCATCCCATAAGCCAACAGTCCTCTTAAATTCTATTCCTACCAGCCCTTCCTGTTCAATCTCATGCAATTTCCTCTTGCCTGGTCCTTTTGACTCAAGTCTCTCTATTATGTTGAATGCACACCAGTCACTAGTTGGTGTTCTTTAATCAGTGGGTCACATCTGTCTACAGATATTGGAGTCCTCAGGCAACTTGGCCTCATTCTACATTTTCTATTAATACTTTGGTGTATAGTACTTCAGTATTCAAAGACGCTGCTCTGGAAAATGAGAATTATTTAATTTGCATATATTTATACAACATGAGACTGATAAACTTGAAAATAAGAAATATATTTATCATTTTAAAGCATTATATTGACATCTTTACTATTCGTCCTTTGCAAATCTGTGGCAATTTTTGTTGATAATATACAGAAAACTTCTCTTTTTATTAAGTTAATGAATTGGAGCTCTGGAAAATGAATTGTCCCACTCCTCCCTAACCTGCATGGACCAGTAGAATCAAGCATTCTTAATACTAGGCACTTAAATGAGGAAAAGAGGACTTTTGCTTGGGTGCAATGGGCAAAGGAGAAGAATACGATACCACCATGCAAACTAGTAGTTATCTCCCACCCCTAGTTGCCAAACTGGATGCCTTCAAGGTTAAGGCATTTCCTTTTGGGAAAGACACAGTTGGCCATGGAAAAGAGCTAAGACTCTTCTTGATAATGATTTGAATATGACTAGGTATGGTTCTTTGGTTACTTGTTTGAAGAGAGGAACTAAATTGAGCCTCACAGCATTTACTGCACAAATAAGATGTATACCGCAGCAATTATACTCCTTGTCAGGCGCTTTGCCCTGTCTTTTTTTCTACTCGGCCCTACTTCTTACTAAACTACTACACTCACTATTGCACCAGAACCTGGAGTTTAAATCTCATTGGCTTAATTATTATTTAATCAACTATTCTGTCTGCTTATTGTGGTCTACTTTATAAATATTTAATGTCCCTCCATGCAGAAGACTGAGCTCAGGCAGCCATGTGGCTTGTTTTGGTCAACGAATTGTGAGCAGCAGTGACGTGTGTCCATTCCAGGCAGAAGCTGCATGAGACAGCATGTGGCTTGTCATATTCTGTCTTCCCTGATTCTTCAATCATGGGAGCCCATGTCAAGATAGAGCCTTCATCAGCCCAAATTCCTAAATGACTACCATGAACACGGCCCTTCCGTCAAATGCAATGCATATACAGCATAGAAAAAACAAACAAACAAAAATTTGTTTCTAAGCCTCTGAGATTTGGGGATTGTTACTGTAGGGTAACTTAGCGCATTCTGTTTGATACAATTATGGAGCAAAGATTAGAAATCATAAAAGCCAAAATATTTGTATTTTAATCTCAGTGATAAGTACAGCCTTATGTCTAATTGATATATTCAGAACAATACATTTGAAAGATAAAAACAAATTCAATATAATATTTACTTCTTTTAAAGTAAGATATTCATAAACCATATTCTTTAGGAGATTCCCATAAACAGTAAGTATCCTTCTGCTCTTCTTTCCTTTTTTGAGGTGAGCTCATTATAAAAAGCACTTTAAGAAAATTTAGAAACATTCCTTTACCAGCTCTCCTTAAGAAATGAGTCCATGTCATACTGTATTGCGGTATTCCCAATGCAGTTCTTGACATGTAATAGAAAATTAATAAATGTACATTCAGTTAATGAACCATTACAGCAAAGATACAACTCTTTACCCATAGCAGGTGCTAAATATTTGCTGAATTTAATTGAACTGCTTAAATGTAATTCTAAAATCTGTGGAAAATTTAAGCATTTTGTACTTCTGCGATCAGTCCAACACATATCAAATTATCCTTTTCTTCTCAATCGAAGTTTATAAATGCATGATTCAGTGTTCTCACATATTTGTATGTTATCTGTTAAAAATTATTAAAATGAAGTTTATTAAAATGAATTGCAATTCCAGATTATTTAAACCTACCTCATTTCCATGTGATGTAGTAAAGGCTCTCAAATTTTTGAGTGGTTATTTCTTACCCTGGGGAACTTTATATATTTGCATATTCCTGGATCTGGTACTTGGAAATTATTATTTCATAGGTATTAGCTGAATCTGCATTTTTTAACCAGAGGCCAGGGGTGATCCCATGCAGATCATCTGTATACCATTTTGGAAAATATTCTACCACAGCAGTGTTTCAGAAACATTAATGTGCATCCTGATGACTGGGGTCTTTGTTAAAATGCAGATTCTGATCAGGTAGTTCCAAGGCTAGGCCTGAGAATTTGCATTTCAACAAACTTCCTGTCTATGCTGGTGCAGTAGATTCTCAGATCACGTTTTGGGCAGTAAGAAAATAAAGAAAAATATACTTCATGTTTTCCTAAGTTTGTGGATAGAGATTTATACCTGCTACATAATGATTTTGGGTTTTTGTACAAGTCAGTTAACATCTCAACTAGATGTCATACTGCCTGAGGCCAGGAGGCAGACTAATTATACGTATTCCCCCATAGTTCCCCCATAGTTCCCACCTCAATGCCCAGCACCTTCCTAGCAGGCACTCAATAAGTATTGTTGATTGATTGATGAAACTACTAAAGAACAGTTGTAGAGCAACATGAAATACATAATTATATGCAGTAAAATATCATTTTTACAGAATGGGTTTGGATCATGTCAAAATGAATTTTCAGGAAACATGAAATTGACAAGATATATTAAAATTTTAAAAAAGTATCTTATATTCAATTAACTATTGTGATGAAACATACCAATAAATCTCAATTTCCCCCATTATGGATAAAATGGATTACACAGAAACTCAATACAAAGTTATAATTAAAAGTATGCTAGGACATTCATGTGACTGGAAATTGGTATTTTTGTTACAATAGTGTAGTGTAAAAACTAGAAACCCATATGGTATAAACAGTATATGTCTGAGGAGGGCATATAGCATAAGAAAGTGATCTTAGTTATATATCCTAGCTTTAGACATAAGTTAGTCAAGATGAGAAAAAATACTGGAGAAATAAAACAGAATGGGTTTCATATTTTTGTAGCTAAGCTATGCACTTCGCCACTCAGGAGTGTGCTTCTAGACTATACCCTCATTCATTCTCTCAAGGATATTTATTGCACACTTGCTATGCTGGTGCTGTGTCAGTGATATATGCTGCCATCTCTGAGCCAACAGTCTAGAGCAAGATACAAGGGGACAGGCGATTAGAATACTGTTCACAATAGCTGAGATAGGAGAAATACAAGCTTACCAAGGAGGGACCTGCAGCCTCAGGAAAGGTTCCAGGAGGATGTGACATCTAAACTGAAATCTGAAACTTGAGGGTGAGCCAGAGACTAGACAAAGGGCAAGATGGGAAGAGACATAGGGAAATATGCTTTTCCTGCCAAAAGATCTGTGTGTGCAAAGACCTGGAGATGATGAGGAGCTCAGTGGATTGCGGGGACTGGGACTAAACAGAAAGGACCATCTGTCTCTAGGGGTTAGGTGATGGGGGCTGGATGCTGATCAGAAGTCAGGTCATAAAGTCTATTTAAATCTTACTAAGGTTTATACTTTTTCCTGAATACTGTGTTTTAAATAAGAATATATATATTTTTAAATTTCAATGTTTGGGGGACCTTTGTATCTAGGTGATAACATTCAGGCGGCTCTTACATTCTTGATGTTTATGGATGGGTCTAGCTCTCCAACTAGATTGTGACCTCCTGTAAAGCAGGATTGTGTCTGCTTCAACTTGATATTAATCATAGGGCATGACATATACCAATCATAAATTGAATTAATAACTTTGCTTAACAAAAGGAAGGGTTTGTTGTTGTTGTTTTGAGATGAAGTCTCACTCTGTCCCCCTGGCTGGAGTGCAGTAGTGCAATCTCGGTTCACTGCAACATCTGCCTCCTGGGTTTAAGCAATTCTGCCTTGGCCTCCTGAGTAGCTGGGACTATAGGCATGCACCACCATGCCCAGCAAATTTTTTTTGTATTTTTATTAGAGACAAAGTCTCACCATGTTGGCCAGGCTGGTCATGAACTCCTGACCTCAAATGATTCAACCTTCTTGGCCTCCCAAAGGGCTGTGATTACAGGCATGAGCCACCGTGCCTGGCCAAAATAAAGGGTTTTTTTTTTAAACAAAGGGACAGTATCTCCCATTACATCTATGTGGGTAAAGATAGAATAAAATGGGGGTTAGAAAATAGCAACAGATTTTTCCTATAGCTAGAAATGAAAAACTGTTTAAGCCATTCTCTCTTGGGGGTGGCAAATCACACTTGAGTCTGTGTAAACAATCTGAAGTAATTATGGTACAGCCAACCCAAAACAATGTCACACCCATCCTGCAGATCCAATTCAATTTTTCCTTTCGTCTGGCCTAGCAGGAAATTAACCAGACAAGTAGCTGGGATTTGTTAAAATAATGCTTCTTAGCATTTATATAGTTCTACCTGGTTTCAAAGAACTATATACATTAATTACTTAATCCCAAAAACTATTGTGATGTGGGGAAATAAGAACAGTTATCCCCATTCCACAGACAAAGGAATTGAAAATGCAGAGTGGCTTGCTAAAGATTGGTCTGTGTTAGCAGTAAACTCAGGATGAACTCCCAGAGGGCCAGTACACAGTTCCTTAGCCCAAACTACCTCAAGTCGAAAACTATTCCTGTATCCTAAAAGAGGATTCTGCATTACCATAAGAGAAAGCAAGTAAAGTAGCCAAAATCATTCCCTTGTTTCTCCTTTTCCCCTCTGAAAACAGAAACAACTCCATGGATCCTTGAGACAATATATTAACCTTGGTGCTGGATCCTGTGCACAAGTAACCTGTTCCTCAACTATAAATAAACTTCTTGTTGCAGGTGGCTTCATTTCTTGAGAACATCAGGGTACAATTTCGCAGATTCTTTCTTCTGAGCTCTAAATAGTACCCTTGTGGCTTAGAAACTTGGCCATTGAAAGGCTCTTACCCCAGGGATTATTTCTGTAACCACTGGGACGCCTGCCTGGGTGTTGGAAACTAGAAGTTGCCCCTTTTCCCCTTTTAGGTCATTTGTTAACTGGGAATCGCCTGCTCTATGATGTAGTGTTTCTTTCACAATGGGCTTTGGAAGAAAAGCTCATTCTGAGCTCAGCTTACTGGCAAGCTTGGAGCAACTAGTTGGATACATTAGTATATATCACATATACAGCTACAGCTTTCAAACCTGGAAAACAACCAGGAGTTAAAAAGGCACTCCCAAATGGTGAGTTGCAAAAAGATATACATTATAGATACCTGATAGGCAAGCTGGAAATATTAACTGCACTTTAGCCACTTTAAGCCCTGGAGCATGTCCTTGGGCACTGCTAATTGAATACTAACATTTTCAATCCCTTGGGTCATGGGAAGTCATCAGGAAATTCCCAGAAATTCACTAGACCACTTTAATGATTCTGGGTAGCAAACTCTTAAAATACTTCTTAAGTATTTTATTTTTTGTTATTTATTATGAGATTTCCTTACCTACAAATACTTTTCCATTAGAAACACTTTCTCAGAATCTTCCTCCACCCTCACCCTTTCACAGCTCCACTTTTTATACTTCAAGCCCCTCTTGCCTCTGATTTGGAAAGAGAGCTGGGAGAGAGGAAAATGTCAGAAGCAAGATTAGGCTGAGAAGTGAGCCCAACCCCTGAAGGAAACAGCATAGAAGAAATTTTGGCAAAGGAATGAAAATATCCCTGCCTCCATGGAAGAAATGAGAACATTAAAAGCTACCATTTATCGAGTATCTTGCGTTTTTATGTCTTTACACACATTATCTTATTTAATTATACCAATCATTCACAAAGGAGTAGAAGACAAAATAGAGAATTTTGCATTTTTTAAAATAGATGTCTTCCATAAATTAGAAATATACAGCTCTCTGGCTAGAACACATAGCATGCTAACATCAGAAAGAACCTTAGAAATCATGCAGGCTAACCCCCCATCTTTTCAAAGATGGGGAAATGGAGGCTTAGAAAGGTCATCATGTAAGTGGAAAGCTAAGATCACATTTTCTGACTCCCAGTCCAGATAATGAAGTGGAGAAAAAACAATGGACTTGGATTCAGTACCTTGAGTACTCTACTAGTTTTGCTATATCCCAGTGCTAAGGGAAATTGCTCAACCTTGCAAGGCTGTCCCTGTGCAGGAAGGAATTAAACTATATGTTTTCTGAAGTCACTTGCAGCTCTGAAGACTTTATCCTATCTCTCTACTAGACTATACTACCTCTGATAATGGCAATAATTATACCTAAAATTATACTGAAAAGTAGAAAAACAATGGATTATGCACTTACTTGCACAAGTTTTTACTGTCTCCAACCCCACCAATGCTTCCAAATTCTTATTACCAATGAAAGGCCTATTTAAAAAAAAATTATTCATAAAACATGTTATCCCAGAAGTTAAAAGTACAGGATTTTCATAAAATAAAAACTACCTGGCCACGTATCTTTGATGTACAGCTCATGTAAAATAAAAAGGTTTAAAGTATGGGAAACTGATTTTTGGCTTTAATAATAAATACCAAGAATTCTTCCTGAAATAGGAAACTCTAGTTCTGAATTATACAGGCACTGAAACTGTAGTTCCAAGAAGTACAATCAGGCTTTTCTGAGAAACTCCCAGGGCTGTTTTGGAAAGCAGAGGATCCGCAGAGGAAGCTTGGGCATGTCCCAGGCAAAGCTTGTTGGTTGCTGTCCTGGGTTCACCACAGTGCCCTCCACGTTGCTCTGCAGTTGCGGAGTGGCTTCTCACTCCAGCACAAGGATGTCCGTGGGTCTGAAGACAGTGGCAAAGCCTGAACTTCAATGAAATGTCCACCATGAAGAACCCCATCTATGTAATTTTACTAATTACATGAGGTCATTTGTTTTCATTTGCCACTACCATTTTAGAAATTAATAAAATATACAACCATCTTCTGTTTACTGCCAGTAACTTTAAAAATCCAGTGTATCTACTTGACACTATACTAAATTAGTGATTTAAAGTCAAATGCCACACTAAATAAAACCACATGATTAGTTGTTTAAACTTCCTGACCAAAGGTTGAGAATTTTTTTCTTTCTTTTTTTTTTTTAATTGTACTTTAGGTTCTGGGGTACATGTACAGATCAGGCAGGATTGTTGCATAGGTACACACATGGCAATGTGGTTTGCTGCCTCCATCTCCCCATCACCTACATCTGGCATATCTCCCCATGTTACCCCTCTCCCACCTCCCCAACCGGCCGCTGTCCCTCCCTTGGCCACCCCCAATAGACCCCAGTGTGTGATGCTCCCCTCCCTGTGTCCATGTGTTCTCATTGTTAAACACCCACCTATGAGTGAGAACATGCGGTGTTTGATTTTCTGTTCTTGTGTCAGTTTGCTGAGAACGGTGGTTTCAGATTCATCCATGGAGAATTTTTTTCAAAAGATGTATATGGTAAGAGAGAGGCATGAGATAAACATCAGCATATCAGAAAGGCTGGTTCATTGGTGAACATATATGTGTTTGCTATGTTGAGAGTCGTGTGTTCTTTGATAACTTTTACTATGAAGTATTTCAGGCAGCTTTAAATGGTGGCACTAAAAATAAAGTAGTGGGCACTGAACAGATGGGTTGAATTAAGAACGGGTTTGATGCCAAGTTCAATCATGTCTGAATGGTGAAAAGAGGTATTCATTTAAAGCCTTGTTATTAATTTTTAGAAAAAAATCGGTAAATTTTTTTCTCCTTCTTCTTTCCTTTTTGACAACGAAACGCACTTAAATACCTGGATATACACAGTCTAAAGGATTCTTAGAAAATGTAAAATGAAATTGCTTTATCTATAAGCAAATAGGGAGTTGAAAAGAAATTTAAAAGGAGAAAAAGTTTTTTTTAGTAAAAACGAACAATTTTGTTAATCTTGAAATGTAATATAATAATATGAAGACTAGTTTTGAGCCCTAAATGATGATTTTTAGGGGTAAATTTAATTTTAATGAACAATGACATCTACTTTTAGGAGAAACTGCATTGAAGCCAAAATGATGTATTTAAGCATCAAATAACTATTGCAAAATAAAAGCTTGAGTTAATCGTCATTAATCAGAAACATATGCTTTAGTTCTTCTTTTAAAAATATAACAGCTTTGTAAACTTAAAAAAATGTTCTTCATAAATATGATTTGTATCAAGACAAACCTCAAGTATTTGAAAATAGTTCAAGCTGTTTGACAAATGTAGAAGTGACTGGACAAACTGAAAATTAGAATGTATATTGGAAAGAAGAAGAGGCGTTGTATCTGTTTGCACAGAAGAATAAAAGTGGTGGCCGGGCGTGGTGGCTCAAGCCTGTAATCCCAGCACTTAGGGAGACCGAGGCGGGTGGATCACAAGGTCAAGATATCGAGACCATCCTGGTCAACATGGTGAAACCCCGTTTCTACTAAAGATACAAAAAATTAGCTGGGCATGGTGGCGTGTGCCTGTAGTCCCAGCTACTCAGGAGGCTGAGGCAGGAGAATTGCCTGAACCCAGGAGGCGGAGGTTGCGATGAGCCGAGATCGTGCCATTGCACTCCAGCCTGGGTAACAAGAGCGAAACTCCGTTTCAAAAAAAAAAAAAAAAAAAAAAAAAGAATAAAAGTGGTCTGTTAAAAAGGTATACTGCTGTTTAATCAGAAGACTTTGGTCCTGATATTAATTGTCCAAACAAGTCACTATCTCTGTGAGTCTTACCTCTGCTCGTCTGTACTCCTAGTGGGTGAAATGATATCCTGGTCTCTTTCAGATGGAAATTTCTGAAATACAGCTGAGCAAATGAGATAATATATATAGAAACAGTTTATAAAACATATTACATGAGACTACTATTAAAAACACATATGTTTCTTGGTAACATTATAATTTCCTTAAGAATAGAAATCATTTAGTTATGTCCTTAATCGTACTTAGTACAGTGGAAGTCAACAAATAGCTAATTAATAAAGGTTATTCAATGAATGTATTTCCTTCAAAGTCAAAAAACAAATAACTATGTAGTCATATATAAATATTAAATATGTATAATAGAAGCTTTTGCATTTGAAATGACTTCTACAGGTATTATTTCTGTAGGCATAGGTGAAAAAGCAAATGGAGTGGGGACAGTGCCAGCATCTTAAAAGACATATATGCCTTCTTAGTTGTCTTGCTTTTGTTAGACAAAACATGAAGGATTGACTTCGTGCTGCCCTGGAAATAGTATTAAGGTATGAGTTTGATTCATTCATTTCCTGTGCAGATGAAAAGCTCAGCTTCTTCGTGTTCCTCCTTGTATCATAGAATCTGTCGCTCCAGAGGAGACCATGTCCTCACTAGCCTAGAAAATCTCTGCAAGACTTTTCCAGGCCAATCAATACCATTTCTAAGCATAATTGGTTGCTTATGAAGCTGCTCATCCACAAGCTACTAGCGTCAGAGATGTTCTACTCTGTCTTTTTGTATCTTCATGCCATCAAAAACAGAACCTTTTACTAAACTATAATTTTGAGCTCATGTCTGTCTCCACTCTCTGCGATTATCAGATAACTTTGGGAGAAAGAAGATAGAGAATTCTGCTTCAGATAGAATATTCCATATAAAAAGCTACTTTCTTGCTTGCTGGTACCCTCTCTTGGCATCCATACCCATGAACTGGATTTCATTGTTTGCTGTCTTAGCCTTTTCAATCCTGTAGCCTGACTTGACTAGTTCCTCATGCCTCATGCATTTAGCTTGAACTCTTTTTTTGGAAACCAGTGCTAACTTACTCCAGCTTTCTCTTGATCCCAAGGCCACACGTTACTTCAATCTGACTGACGATATTCTACATATATGTCTTCATCGTTACATACTCTGTGAATAGATGCATCACTGCATATACTACAACAATATATAAATCAATAAACTGGATCATACAGACACAATCCTTTTAACAAGGTCACAGAAATTTAGAATTATTATAAATAAAACTGTCCCTAAATAAGGTAGATACCTAATTTTTAAACCAATTAGAGTTTAAATATTTCTTGTCATTTCCATTTGGGAACATACACAAAGTTCCAGAAAACTCGATGCTCAGCAAGTGAGTGGGTACAAACTTAATTTATAATGATGGGAATGGCAGAAAGAACACTTGAAAATATTAAAAGTAGAACCAGTTTCAAGGGATATGTTTCTTCTTAATGTGCATTACAGCGTTGCTTGTAGTAACAAAATTCTTGGACATAACAAATATCCAACAATATGAGGCTGCTTAAGTAAATTAAGTAATATTATGCAATGGAATATCGTGTGCTACTAAAACTGAAGCAGCTGAAGAACAATATGGAAAGATAATCGCAATGTTTTGGTGAGTCAAAATAAGATCAGGTTGTGAAAAAGTATACTTTTATGCTTTGTACTTCATATTGTATATCTTAAAATTGATCCTACACATATACTGAAAAGAGACAGAAGGATATTAACCAAAATACTTATGGGATTTATCTGAGATTGTGAGGATTTTTATATCCTTTTTGCATTTTTCCATTTTTAATTTTTTACCAAAAATCATATATCTCTTGTGATTTAAAAAAAGGATTGAAAGAACATTTTCTCTTCTGATTTTGAAGAGGGGTGATAAGAAAGGTTTAATTCCCTTTATTGTCATAAAATTCTGGCTTCACAACTCTGCCATGCTTATTCAACAGCAAGTCAAATGTAGTATTCAGCTCTACAGATAACTATGGAAGTCTTGAGTCTAGTTAGGTACAAACTGTCAGTGCAAGTTTGATATTAAATTGGCTGTGCCTATTAGAGATTAAAAAAAAAAACCTCTTCCCCTGACACATATGAACACATTCCAATTCTGCTTTGGATACCTGGCTGTGTTTTTCCTGTTGAGGATTGCACATGTTTAGCAAATATAATTCATAAACCATTTCTTGGCTTCCAACGTGTTCATTTCTCTTTGTAAGTCTTGATACTCCAAGGAGGTCTTCATTGAGATGGTCTATATCTCTGCATACTGGCCGCTTGTTCATCCAACTCTTGTTATCTGCCACAGTTGTGAATTTAGACCCAACTGTAAATGTCAAGTGCATGCATTATCTCTAGTGCCCCAGTGTACCTAAAGCACCAGCTGGAAGTCCTGCCTTCGGTGCCAGACTCTAGCTGCAAGAGGGACTACATGAAATAAGGTCAAAACTGTGAAGCCCTGACATGTGTTTGGCAGGCACATGGTCTTCTAGGAATAACTTACAATCACTCTGATAGTGGGCCAAAGTATTCACAGCAAACTGGGGCTACATTTGGGTGACATATAAGCTTGTACTCGATGGATATAAATGAACACTAAAATATTGTACCATATAATTTATCCAATGCATTAATGACCACCACTGTTATCCACCTCCTATGCCCTGATGCACACACAGGGCAAATACTTTCAACCAATTGTGATGTCCACTTAGTAAGCCAAGAGAAAACACAATGAATGTGTCATCTTTATGGATAAATATAAAATTACTGTAAAATCTGTGAAAGAGACAACAATTATAAAAATTGTTGCAGCACAGAGTAGTTAAACCAGATATGTATGGGTTATAAACATGTAAACATTTTAACACTGTCCTTAAAGCTATGCTTTAAATCTTGATGTTTCTGGAAAGGGTACTTTGTGCCAAAGTATATTTGTGCATGCCTTAGTTAAAAATCCTAATTTAAAAGCCAGGGGCCTAAAATCTTCAATTGTTAAACTTTTAAGTCTGTTGAATAAAGAGATTTAAAAAAATTACTCAGTAGTTACTCATCAGAATTCCCAGGCACTTTGGTTCCCTGTTAAGTCTTTACAGTAATTAATTTTGATCAAGGTGTAATTTGGCTACAAGTGAGTGTACACATTGCCACAGAGATGCTGTTGGATGAATGTAAGATTGAGAGGCTCTTATGTCCAGGCATAGAGGAGACACGATGGTGGGATTGCAAGTAAGAGGTCCAATATGTGGGCTAACCAGAGTCAAATCTGTAAGACTGGTTTATTAGAACATGTGAGAAGAGAACTCAGTCTCTCAAGGACATAAGAGTGAGGTCAAGTCAAGAAAAAAGAAACAATTCATGCATGCAGGACATCACAGCAGTGCTGATGGCCCATCACACTCAGTGATGTGATAACTTGATGTATTAGTTCATTTTCATGCTGCTGATAAAGACATATCAGAAACCGGGAAGAAAAAGAGGTTTAATTGCACTTACAGCTCCACATGACTGGGGAGACCTCAGAATCATGGCAAGAGGTGAAAGGCACTCCTTACATGGTGGCAGCAAGAGAAAAATGAGAAAGAAGCAAAAGTGGAAACCCCTGACAAACCCATCAGCTCTTGTAAGACTTATTCACTATCACAAGAATAACATGGGAAAGACTGGCACCATGATTCAGTTACCTCCACCTGGTCCCCTCCCACAACATGGGGGAACTCTGGAAGATACAATTCAAGTTGAGATTTGGATGGGGACACAGGCAAGCCATATCATTCCACTCCTGGCCCCTCCAAATCTCATGTCCTTATATTCAAAACCAATCATCCCTTCCCAACACTCCTCCAAAATCTTACATCATTTCAGTATTAACCCAAAAGTTCACAGTCCAAAGTCTCATCTCAGACAAGGCAAGTCCCTTATGGCTATGAGCCTGTAAAAATCAAAAGCAGGCTAGTTATTTCCTAGATACAATGGAGGTACAGACATTGGGTAAATACAGCCATTCCGAATGGGAGATTGGCCAAAACAAAAGGGTTATAGGGCCTATGCAAGTTCAAAATCCAGTGGGGCAGTCAAATTGTAAAGCTTCAAAATGACTTCCTTTGACTCGAGGTCTCACATCCAGGTCACACTGATGCAAGAAATGGGTTCCTGTGGTCTTGGACAGTTCCACCCCTGTGGTTTTCTAGGGGTCAGCCCTTTCCCAGCTGCTTTCAAGGGCTGGCATTGAGTGTCTGTGGCTTTTCCAGGCACATGGTGCAAGCTGTCGGTGTACCTACTATTCTGGGGTCTGGAGAATGATGGCTCTCTTCTCATAGCTCCACTAGGCAATACCCCCAATAGGAACTCTGTGTGGGGGCTCTGACCCCACATTTTCCTTCTGCACTGCCCTAGCAAAGGTTTTCCATGAGAGCCCTGCCCCTGCAGCAAACTTTTCCCTGGGCATTCAGGTATTTCCATACATTTTCTGAAATCTAGGTGGAGGTTCCCAAATCTCAGTTCTTGACTTTTGTGCAACCTGAGGCTCAATACCCTGTAGAAGCTGCCAAGGCTTGGGGCTTCCACCCTCTGAAGCCATGGCCTGAGCTCTACATTGGCCCCTTCAGCCATGGCTAGAAATGCTGGGACACAGGGCACTAAGTCCCTAGGCTGTACACAGCACAGGGATTCTTGGCCTGGCCCATGAAACTTTTTTCCTCTTGGGCATCCAGGCCTGTGGTGGGAGGGGCTGCCATGGAGGTCTCTGACATGGCCTAGAGACATTTTCCTCATGATCTTGGGGATTAACCTTAGGTTCCTCGCTACATACGCAAATTTCTGCAGCTGGCTTGAATTTCTCCTCAAAAAATTGTTTTTTTTTTCTCTTCTACTGTATTGTCAGGCTGCAAAGTTTTGAACTTTTATGCTCTGTTTCCCTTTTAAAACAGAATGCTTTAAAGAGCATCCAAGTCACCTTTTGAATGCTTTGCTGCTTAGAAATTTCTTCCACCAGATACACTAAATCATCTCTCTTAAGATTAAAGTTCTACAAATCTCAAGACAAAATGCTACTTGTCTCTTTGCTAAAACATAACAAAAGTCATTACTCCATTTCCCAAAAAGTTTCTCATCTCCATCAGAGACCACTTCAGCCTGGGCCTCTTTATTCATATTAACATTTGTGTCAAAGCCATTAGACAAGTCTCTAAGAGTTTCCAAACTTTCCCACATCTTCCTGTCTTCTTCTGAGCCTTCCAAACTGTTCCAGCCTCTGCCTGTTACCCAGTTCCAAAGTAACTTCCACATTTTCAGGGATCTTTTCAGCAATGCCCCACTCTACTTGTACCAACTTACTGTATTAGTCTGTTTTCACACTGCTGATAAAGACATAACCAAAAGTGGGAACAAAAAGAGGTCTAATTGGACTTACAATTCCACATTAGAGAGGCCTCAGAATCATGGTGGGAGGTAAAAGGCACTTACGACATGGCAGCAGCAAGAGAAAAATAAGGAAAAAGCAAAAGTGGAAATCCCTGATAAACCCATCAGATCTCATGAGACTTATTCACTATCATGAGAATACTTCAGGAAAGACCGGCCCCCATGATTTAATTACCCCCTGGGCCCCACCCACAACAACAATTGAATTCTGGGAGATACAATTCAAGTTGAGATTTGGGTGGAGACACAGTCAAATCATATCACTTGGGATGCTTTCTTAGATGATGTGAATCACTGTTATATTACAATAATTATTTTGTTATTCTTGGTGACTTTTTGATGCTCTCTTGAGTTTTTCTTGACCCTTTTGAATATGTTTCCAGAAATTCTAGCTTTGAAAATATGCTACTAAGCCCAGCAGGCTGAAGTCAGTGGAAGCTGGGCAGTGAGGCTTACCTCCCATAGCCTCTGGCCTTGTGATGTCACAGGACCCTTAGGGTGTCACTTTGCCAGCCAGAAACCTCTGTGGCCAGTGGCAACTTTGCTCAAGTTATGCTCTGACTCATTGGCCTTGTTCTGCCCACTCAGCCTGGCAGGCAGTGCTCAGGAATGCTAATGGCCTGGATCCCACTCCTGCCAAGGGTGAGCTAGGTGCAGAGCCATGAGGGGTGTGTGAATAAGCATGAGGTGCAGACACTGTGCACAGCCGGGCATGCCAACTGTGGCTGGGTGGGCAGCTCCAGGCACTGGCACAGGCACATCTCTATGTGAGGCTGTGGCTGGACCAGGTATACTGTAAACAGCTTCCACTGTAGGCACTGGGGAAGCTTGGAGACACCAGGAACTGCAAGAGCCTCAGAGACTGTCACAGTCCTGTGTTGGGGATCCACTAGGTCTGGGTTCCCCAAGGGGCCACAGCTCTTCTCTCCTCGCTACCCACAATGTGGTGAGCAGGGGTCATGTTTCAGCTGTTTGTGTTTGCCATTTGATGGGTCCCAAGCTCTTGTCCTGTGTCCAGGAAGAATTAGGTATGTGGACAACTGGAGAATGAGTAGGTGGAGGGGAGCTTCATTGAGTGACAGAGCAGCTCTCCGGAGACCTGAAGTGGGTAGCTCCTTTCTGCAGGCAGGTTGTCCCAATGAGTGTTCAGCTCTCAGCAGAGAGGAGATCCATAATGGTTAGCTTCTTTCTGCAGGCAGGTCATCCCCATGAGTGGGGGTTACCTGAAGTGGGTAGCTCCTCCCCCCAGCTAGCCTTAATATTTATGTGAGCCTGGATGAGTCTGTGTTTTTCATGGGCTCAGAAGGGAGGAAATGGATGGCCATGTGTTGCCCATAAAAAGCACTATAAGCTCTTACTCTGGCCTTCGACTCCATCTGGAACTGAAAGCCTGGCCCTCAGGCCTCAGGCAGTCTCTGGCTTGAAGGTAGGGTTTCACCAGGGACCTGCCCCTTTCCATCCAGGAACTGGTCTGCCTCCCACTGTCAACATGTGGTCCATGGTGCCCAGGCTCTTTGTGCTGAGGGGCACCTGCAGGCCCACTCTGAGCTGTCCTTGCCCCGTGCCTGGCCTCCATCCCACACTCATGGATGCCCAGAGGGGGCCAAGATAGAAGCGGGCAGGTGCTGGGAGTAGTATGTAGGCACTGCCCCACTGTGTACACACCCACCAGGTTGCAGACAGCACCCAGGCTCAGCCATAACTTTGCTCCAAAATCAGAGCAAGCACTGGGAGAAGCCAGGGAGCAGGAGCAGGCCTTTCTAAGCCTGCGGGGGCAGAGGAACTTCCTGGGCCCCTGAGAGCACAGGGATGCCCAGGTCTGGTGCAGCAGCTAGGAGGCTGCAACTGTGCCCAGGAAAGCAGGGTTCCTGCCTTGCCATTTTGGTGGCAGATGGGGTTCCCATCTGTTTTCAGTTCTCACCAGCCCTGTAGAGCATAACCCCAGCTGTGGCTTCCCAGCTGCAGCTAGCATCTTTGCAGGGGCCACTCCAGATGGGCCTGCCATCAGTGAGTGTATTGTCAAGGCATGTGTTGCTATGCCTTTCAGAGGCTTCTTGAGTGACAGGCACACTGCTGCTTAAACATAAGTGCACAAGCAGTTTCAGCCATTTGTCACCTCTTCTCTACAACAGCCCTCCCTTTGACACACACACACCCTCTCTCTTTCTCTAAATTGAAGATTCTTTATGTTCTTTTCTACAAAAAGGTTTGTAAATTCACTTGAAAGAACTCCTTTATGAGGCTACATAAATTACTAAAACAAAAGACTAATTTTTGAATTTGATTTCTCTGATCTTCATTCTAAATGGGTTTAAACAGGGGTGACAGAACTCTTGAAATAACACCTGCAACATATAGTCTTCAATACGTCACTGACCAACATGGCCCATGAACACATTTTTAAAGACTTCTTTGCAGTATTTAGGGCCCAAATATCTGTACTTAGTATGCTCATTCCTTATTCAGAAATGGAATTTTAGCAATGTCTCCTCACAAACCAAAATTGAATACTTAATCCCCTTCTCTTGAAATAGAATTACAAATAAAGGCCTCACAGAATGTGTCAGAAATAGCTTGAAATTGATGTCATTGAAATTCAAACATCTATACTTTCAGAATATTTTTGTTTTCCAAATCATGTCATCATTTTTCTCCTTCTTCACACAAACAGCCTTTAATCTTTGCCCCAAATTCAGTCCCTGGTTGTCTTTTATCTTCCTTTTATTGAAGCTATTGCTTAGAAAGTATTGAATAAATCTGACATTTAAACTCCTCCAAAATACTGCCATATATGTTTCCTCCACCAGGAGCCTAGAGCTTTGTGTTAAAATACAGCTTGAGGCATAGAAATTAGTTTAAAGAAAAATAAGTCATTTCTCTTTTTTTTGCAAGAAACAATTGACCTAGATGTAAAAAAACTATGCAAGCTATTTTATTTTGTTTTCTACAATTTTTGAACCTGTTTAATATAAAGGACCCTCAAAGTAGATGACCCATTAAGCTCTTTTGCTGTGATAAAGGCTATTGCTTTGGTAGCCCAGATAGTTGATGATCTTAACCCATATCAAATTCAGGTCTGTTTGAATAGACTTCATTTGGGCAAGTTTTAAGAGTCCCTTACAGTGGGTTTAGGATTACATAGCCTCATAAAAATTCTATAGCAATGAGGGACATTAGAGGTTACCTAGCGTGCCTGATTTTAGAAGAAAGGAAAGGAAAATACAGAAAAGGTAAAGAGATAGCTTAATATCATAAAGCCATTTTGGGTGGAGCAAGAACTAAAATCCAGCCAATTTCACCCCTAGTTTAGAATTTATTCCATATTATGAGTTCATTCCATATAGTTAGGTCTGTACCCTTAGTCTTAAGCTAACTAACACTGCAAAATAAAATGCTAAAGAAGCGGGAAATGGAGAAACGAAAGTGGGGGCAGAACTTTTAGAGAGCTGGAAAGAAAGATGCAAAATTTCCCTGTTAACCATACAGGTCATGAGTTAGTAATTGTTTTTATGTAAATTGCCAGATAGTAAATATTTTTGGCTTTGTGGACCATATGGTCTCTATCACAATGACTTTTAAATTTAATTTTTAATTTTAATTTTTTTAAAATGGAGTCTCACTGTGTCGCCCAGGCTGGAGTGCAATGGCGTGGTCTCAGCTCACTGCAACCTCCACCTCCTGGTTTCAAGTGATCTCCTGCCTCAGCCTCCTGAATAGCTGGGATTACAGGCACATGCCACCATGCCTGGCTAATTTTTATATTTTTAGTAGAGACGGGGTTTCACCATGTTGGTCAGGCTGGTCTCGAACTCCTGACCTCATGATCTGCCTGCCTCTGCCTCCCAAAGTGTTGGGATTACAGGCGTGAGCCACTGTGCCTGGCTTTTTTTTTTCATGCAAAAGCATCCCTAGATGATACACAAATAAATGGGTGTGGTTATTTCCCAATAACTTTATTTACTAAAGCAGGAAGTAAATCAGAATTTGCCAACCTTCAAAATACATCCTTGTCGCTCCAATGATGAGAGAGGGAGGGGAAAAAAAAGCAAGGAACTTAAAAAGAAGTCAAGTTATGTTTACCTCAAAAGGCGGTTCTGAGAATTAAATGAGTTAACACATGTAAAATACTCAGAGAAATCCTTGGCATCTAATAAGTGCTAAAATGACGGCTGCTATTTTCATTGCTTTTGTCAGTTTGGGATGGTGGTGGCTACACCCACACAAACGCCTATGGGATAATCTGACATTTTCCAGAATAAAATAGGAAAAGGAAGAAGCTACCAAGGGCCACATTGACTCTCTCATTATACCACTTACCAGAACTATTTCACATTCAAAATCGTCAGGCCCCCTCCTTCATTCCGTTTAATTTTAACATCAGTAAAATTTTCCCTTTTGGCAGAGGTAATAAATTGAAGGTTTCTGAGAGGAAGGAGGAACTAATCAGTACATAGATCCAAATGGCAAAAATTTTGCTAGTTTGTTGTGATAATTCTGAAATATTTACCAAGTTAACATGTTAAGTACTTAATGGAAATGCATTCACTTAGAAAAGTCTCTTTTATCAGCATCCAGTTAGTCTCTGTTTTCTTAACTTATTCAATATAAGAAAGAGATTAATCATCTAATTGTCTAGCTCTTCTCAGTATATTTAAAAGTACATCCTGTAAGTTCATTTATTCAACAAATATATTGAATGTTCTCCATATGCCTGATGCTGTTCTAGATGCTGGAGAGAAAAACAGTAAAAAGTAAAAAAAAAAAAAAAATCCCTGACTCACAAAATTTACATTATGACCATATCAAAAATAATAATAGGCTCCATGAAATACCTTAGTGAATATCTACTCAACACAAATTAAAAATTAACAGACGGAAAAGAATAAAAGTAAATGGACAACTCTTGCTTTTCAAATCTCTTTTCCTCATTTATTCTCTCTTCTTTCTTCTTTTCCTCCTTGCTTCCTACCCCTGTCCTTCTACTCCTCCTTTCCATTTCATCTATCTTCTCCTCCTCTCTTCATCCTCCTCTTTCCTCTTCTTGTCTTTTTTTGTTCTTTTTTCTTGAACTACTGTCACTTTTTCAGTCAGTAGTCACATTGGCATGACCATTTTAATTTAAATTAGCATTTTCTACATTTTCTAATTTCTTATCAATTTTTAAATTATTATTGTTATTATTATTTTTGAGACAGAGTCTCCCTCTACCACCAGGCTGGAGTGCAGTGGTGCGATCCCGGCTCACTGCAACTTCCGTTTTCGGTTTCAAGCGATTCTCCTGCCTCAGCCTCCTGAGCAGCTGGGGCTACAGACATGCATCACCATGCCAGGCTGTTTTTGTACTTTTAGTAGAGACTGGGTTTCACCATGGTGGCCAGGATAGTCTGCATCTCTTGACCTCATGATCGCCTGCCTTTGCCTCCCAAAATGCTGGGATTACAGGCGTGAGCCACCGCACCGGCCAAACTTTTTATTTTTAATAAAGCATTTCAAAAACACTATCCATTCTTATGCTGTTTTCAAGATAAAATAGCAAATGTATTCTCAGAACTTCTGTCTTGTTTTCTAATTGTAGAGTTTTCTTCCAAAAAGGTCCTTTATTTTTTGCAAGTGAATTGCTAAGATCAACGTTCGCTTTTAGATCAAAGCTAAAAGACTGATTGAATTCTTTTTCCTTGTATGTATGAGCCTACTTAAAGTCAGAATCTCAGACTTGAAATTTTAAATATTACTTTTTGGCTAATACTAATGATTGAAAATTCAAATACAGTAGAAATTAATGTTTTGGGCCTTCTTAAGGGTGAGTGGGTAGTTTGATTAGATGATCTTTAAGGTAAGGTGGGAGGATATGCTTTAGGAGTGGAATTCATAACACTGTTTCTTTAGAGAGGAGTTAGTTTTTGCCAGACAACTTATCAGACATTTGGTTTCACATCCCAGACATTTGTCAGACAACTTGATTTCACATCCCACATCCAGCTTTTACAAGTGCATTACCTTGAGCAATTCAATTAAACTCTTGGAATCTCAATTTTCTCATTTGTAAACCAGTTATCACAATACCTATCCCATAGATTTGTTATGAAATAAGTATATGTACATGTATTAGTCCATTTTTATGCTGCTGATAAAGACATACCCGAGACTGGGAAGAAAAAGAGGTTTCATGGACTTAACAGTTTACCATGGCTGGGGAGGCCTCAGATCCATGGCAGAAGGCAAGGAGGAACAATCACATCTTATATGGATGGCAGCAGGCAAAAACAGAAAGATCTTGTGCAGGGGAACTCCTCTTTATAAAACTATCAGATTGTGTGAGACTTATTCGCTATCACAAGAACAGCACGAGAAAGACCCACCCCCATGATTTAATACCTCCCACTGGGTTCTTCCATGACACATGGGAATCATGGGAGTTACAATTCAAGATGAGATTTGGGGGAGACACAGCCAAACCATATCAGCATGATACCTTGTTCTATATAGGGTACAAATATTCAGTAAATAAAAATTTGTATTAATTGTAGTATTTATACTGTGTTCCATTCATAATGCCTAAGACAATTTCACACGATAGCCTCTCAATAAAAGAACGGATATACTATAATGAACTGGCTCAAAAGTGCTGATGTTGTCTTAATGTCTTTTTTTAATTTTTCTGATTATTTTCATTTTCAGTCTTTAAAAAAAACAAAATGAAACAAAACAAAACAAACATTTAAAATATACCTTCTTATAGGACTAACAGTCAAATGTCACCAATAATGTATATTTGCAAGAGGTAGGGGCTGAAATCTCTTATTAAGTCAACCCTGTAGGCATCATTTGTTTATTTTAGTGTGTATTTCAGAGAGTGATTCCCAAATAGTAAGGATATATAATAACCAAAATTATATATAGCTGCATACTTTTACCCAAAAAATTATATCTACCGATGTGGTTTAGATAGTTGTCCCCTCCAAATCTCATGTTGAAATGTGACCCCAAATATTGGAGGCGGGCCCTAGTGGGAGGTGTCTGGGTAATACGGCAGATTCCTCATGAATAGTTTGGTGCTCTCCCAACAGTAATGAGTGAATCCTCACTCTATTAGTTTACACAAGAGTTGTTTGTTAAAAAGAGTCCGATGCCTCCCTCCTCTCTCTCTAGCTTCCTCGTTTGCCATGTGACATCCCTGCTCCCCCTTTACCATCCACCATGAGTAAAATCTTCCTGAGGCCTCACCGAAAGCAGATGCAGGCACCTTGCATCTTGTATAGCATGCAGAACTGCATGTCAAATAAACATATTTTCTTTCTTAATTAACCAGCCTCAAGTATTTCTTTATAACAACATAAAACAGACTAATACACCTCCCAAAGCAATCTTTTGATTGAAAAGTCAAGTTTGCTTTTCACATTTAAGGAGTAGAGATGCTGACTCCTTTATTCAATCTTACTGGAAAGAACTGTCAGGTTGGACAACACAAATGAGTTAAATTTTATAGTCCACCACGTAGAACAAATGTTTGGGTTGACTCAGAATTAATATCAACATGCCCTAATAAGCCCTAGAGATATTCCTGGTATTTTCATAGATGAAGACCTTAGAAACAATGGACTGAATTTACAGACAATGGAGACCTGAATAACAACCATCGGAAAGACAGATCAAATAGTTCTATTTTCTTCTTTCTCAAATTTCCAAATGAATAAGCTAAGAAACATGGGCAGTTTTGAGCAGGACTAAAGAACCTACATTTTTATTTTTTAACAAAAGAAGTAATACATCATGGACAAAGAGAATCCTCCTCTAGGAATTTTATTACCATGTCTACACTGGCAGAGAATACAGCATGTTTGGGAAACTGTCAAAATTGCAATGGAAGGTAGTTAATCATAACTCAGAAAATTAAACATCTATGAAAATCTGCCTGTCATTACCAACAACAACCTAATCACACTTAAGTTTGTTTGAAAATCTCTAAGAACTGTTTTTCATTTTTGGTAATGAGAAGAAATTTATAGATATTTTTAATATCTGGCAAAAAGCAGGTTGATGTGGAAGATTAAAATAAACAGTTTCTGGTCAAATGCAACCGTAATTGACACACATTTAGTTTGGCATGGTGTCTTGGAGCAGTCCCTTCATTTATAGATGTTAACTGAGTTCCAGAGAGGGAAATTAACCTGTTAGAGGTCATTATTGATAATTTGTAGCATCAGGATGGAATTCTGAATTTTTCTTATTAACTATTATTATTGTTAAATTATTTTTTAAAAAATTTATTTCATAAAGAGAGGGCCTAAACATACATATATTATTTTGATATTTGCTTCTTAGAGAAACAGTCTCAGCACTTAACTTTTACCCCACTCAGTGGAGAATTCACTGAATAAAAAAGGAGATAGAAAATTAGGAAATAGAGTTTGCACAAGGCAAGATATTTCATTTTCTTTATTTTTTTTGTAAACCAGAATTATAATGAGAAAAACCATGAAAAGCCTGAGATAATCATACCAGGTGATCAGTGCCATCTCTTCCTGAAGGCCAAATCCATATAGGAGGACAAAGGCATTGTTTGGTAAGCTTGGACTCAAAGCGAGGAAAGTAAGCTGAGAGATCTAGAGTCTGAGGTTTGTAACTAACGATAACCTCAGATAGCCCTTTGAATGGGCCAGATATTAGCAGTGTCTCCTCTGAACAATTAAAAAAAACTTTGAAAATAAGATAACCCATTTTGGTCAAAATAGATACCAAGTGTTCCTTTCTTTCAGAATTCTTTATTGGGTACTGATTGCTACTACTGTTTACTACTAGTTAGTACCACTACTACTGTGGCCACACCGTGACTAGCTACCAATTTTTATAAACAGACAATATATCAGATGCTGCACATCTATTATTACATTCAGTCTATACAACAGTTGCAGGGAAGGGTATTATCTTCCAGGGATTAAGTAAAACAGTGGAAATTTGGAGTAAGAGGGTAGCACAGTCCTTAATTTATCTTCTGGAAAGGAGACCAAATTGACTCAAGTACAAGAAACCCAAGTCTCCTTTGACTCAAGAATCATGCACACAGTTTTAGTGCAATTATTGAGGGAGGTGGAAAGGATAAAAACTATTACCTTGGAAGTTGATTGTTAACAGTATCATACTATCATAAGCAGTAAAGGAGTAATTATCACAGTTAATAAAACCACATGAAACTATGTGACAGATAAAGAAATCACAATAGGAGAAATTTAATGGGCTATATTTCTTGCCAAATTTTATATTGGGTGTTAGATTATTTATAGGATACGTGTGCTAGGAAAACAAATGTTTAAAGTAGAAAAGAGCAAATCTAAAGGCATTTGCTTCTTTGAAGCACTGTGGTTTTACATGATTCTGGTAATTTATATCTCCTAGAAAATACGTTAAATTTTTTCTCTTAAAGCATATATGGCCTTCTAACTATATTTTTGCATAGCACTGTTTCAATTTGCAAATAGAAATTTCCATTGTCATTTAAAATAAACTACTTTTGTAATATTAGTGAAAACTGTAAGTTTGTTCCGTGGTACCTCTCTCTGCCCCTAGAACCCCACTCTCTCTCCTTTCATACCTCCTTCTACCAACCAGCCCTCACTCTCTAGACCATATTTCTTCTGCAGGGCACTCTGTTATTTGCAGCCCCATGCCACTTCAGCTGTTGCATCTGTGAATTTTATGCTGTTATTGATTCACGTTTCCCTACCCTTTGCTCTTACCATTTCCATTCTTATATTCTGTACTGGGGAATCCAAGTGATACTGTGATTTTAATGTGAGTTTTGAAGTTGAGTTTAGCCAGATGAACATCTCAGGTTGAAAGCCCTGCTTAATTACTTATCAAGTATATGACATTCAGCTGTTAACTTTTCGGAATCTTGAGTTGCTCATATATAAAATAAGGATAATCAAGGCTGTTATGTAGAACTGTTGTTACGATCAAATTAGAGTCTACAATGTACCAGGTGCCTGCCTGATATACAGCAGGTGCTCCAAAATAAGTAGCTAATAAAGGTGCTAGAGGAGAAACCCCTGGATTTGGAAGGCAGGATAAGCGTTGCCTCTTACTTAGAGCTCCTGGTACTCTATACTGTTCTAGGCTTGCAGCTTTCTCTGTTCTCCTTCCTGGGTTGTTTTTACTTATCTGTATCACAAGTCTCCAGCCCTGTGGTGTTTCTCCAACCTAAATATGCATACCTTAAGTTAGAAGCTTGGTGAAAAGTATAGAAGTGTGTCTCTCCTAGCACCTAAGAGATTCTGATTTCATTGGTTCTGAGGTAGGGCCCAGAAAGCCGTATTTTTACCACAGTGTTTCTAGTTTGAAGCCAGGATTAGCGACCACTTTATTAAAAGGTGCTGGAATCATACTACCATGACCACAGGGTCAGTGACATCTCTGGTCACTCTCCACATTGGTCTTAAAGTTCTAACAGATCTAGGCTTAAGGCTGGGTCCCTCTTCTTTCTCTTGCTTTTGGACCTAGCACCCTAGAAAGGGGCTATTTATATTGTCATTTTGTTTTTTGATAGGATAAAAGAGTTGCTGGGCATAAAAGTGCCTCTTGTAAGCTTTTCCCTGGTATAAAATCCTTCTTTCTCTAGGACCGTGGTTATCAAAGTGTGGTCCTAACCAGCAGTATTGGCATCATCTGGGGTTTTTTTTCAGAAATGCAGATTAACATGTTTGTTGGCTGCATAAATGTCTTCTTTTGAGAAGTGTCTGTTCATATCCTTCGCCCAAACCATCATTCTCAGCAAACTAACACAGGAAGAGAAAATCAAACACTGCATGTTCTCACTCATAAATGGGAGTTGAACAATGAGAGCACACGGACACAGGGAGGGGAACATCACACACTGAGGCCTGTATGGGGTAGGGGGAAAGGGGAGGGAGAATGTTACCAATGCATGCAGAGCTTAAAACCTAGATGACGGGTTGATGGGTGCAACAAACCACCATGGCACATGTATACCTGTGTAACAAACCTGCACATTCTGCACATGTACCCAGAACTTAAAGTATAATCAAAAATTAAAGAAAAGTACATTTTTTGAAACTGAAAAAAAATGCAGATTATCTGGTACTATCTTAGCCTTACTGAATCAAAAACTCTGGAGGGACCTAGGAATTTGAATTTTTTAAACTTTTTATTTGTAAGTAACTATAGTTTACATGCACTTGGAAGAAATGACACAGAGAGATTCCCTATACCTTTTCCTCAGTTTTCCCCAATGGTAACATCTTGTAAACCCATAGGACAGTATCAAAACCAGGATACTAACATGGATATAGTCAAGATGAGAACATTTTCATCCCCGCAGCTATTCTTATGTTGTCCTTTTACAGCCACACTCACTCCCTACCTCCACCCCCACTTTAACTCCTAGCAACCACTAATCTGATCTTGACTAGTGTAATTTGTCATTTCAAGAATGTTGTATAAATGGAATCATACTGTCTGTAACCTTTGTGATTTTTTTTTTCTACTCAACATAATTTTCTGGAGACTCATCCAGGCTGCTGCATCAAGTGTCTTTTTATCAAGAGTCCATGGTGTGGATGGATCCCAGTTTGGTTAACCATTCACCTATTGAAGGATACCTGGGTTATTTCTTTTACTATTACAAATAAAGCTGTTTAAACATTTGTGAACTGTTTGTGTGAACCTAAGTCTTCATTTCTCTGAAATAAATGCCTAGGGGTATAATTGCTGGTATGGTAGTTGCACGTGTAGCTTTTAAAAGAATTTCCAAGCTATCTTCCAGAGTGTCTGTGTCCGTATATATTCCTATTATATATACAAAGTCTATTGTCATGGCTTTAGTAGTTTAATGAAATATAGATTAAACAGTTTAAATGACATATAGAAAACTTACCTCACTTTTTTTTTTGTTTTGAGATGGAGTCTCACTCTGTTACTCAGGCTGAAATGCCAGTGGCCTGATCATTGCAACCACTGCCTCCCAGGTTCAAGTGATCCTCCTGCCTCAGCCCTGCTAGTAGCTGGGATTACAGGCATGTGCCACCGTGCCTGGCTAATTTTTGTATTTTTAATAGAGACAGGGTTTTGCCATGTTTGCCAGGCTGGTCTTGAACTGCTGACCTCAGGAGATCCACCAGCCTCGGCCTCTGAAAGTGCTGGGATTACAGGCATGAGCCACCATGCCCGGCCTCACTTTTAGTTCTTTTCCTTATCCTGTAGATAAAAGACTTGTCTTAAGCATTGTCTATACACTTAGGATCACATCTATAATACAGTGTTACAATTTTTGCTTCAAGCAGCAATCATAATTTAGAAATCTCAAGATGACAATAAAAGTCCATTGTGTCTATTTACACTTTGGCTTACCATGTTCTTTCTTCCTTTCTGATGTTCCAAGATTTCTTCTTTTATTATTTTCTAGAGAACTTCCTTTAGTCATTCTTTGTAGTCTGTTAAAACTAAATTCTCTTAGTTTTTCTTCATCTGAGAATGTGTGGATTTTCCCCTTTATTTCTGAAGAATATCTTCTCTGGATACAGGATTCTGGGTTTATATTCCTCTTTTTTTCAATACCTGAAAAATATTGTACAACTTCCTTCTGAACTCCATGGTTTCTGATAAGAAATCTGCAGTTATTTGAATTACTCTTTCCCCTAGGTAGGTGTTTTTCTCTGGCTGCTGTCAAGATATTTGTCTTTTGTTTTTAGCAGTTCAATTATAACCTGTTTTGGTATGAATTTCTTTGAGTTTTGCTTGTTTGAGATTCTCACCAAATTTGGGGAGTTTCCAGGTATTATTCTTTGAGTACTTTTTCAGTTCCACCCTCTTTTTTCTCTCCTCTAGGACTCCAATGACACAGAAGTTAGATCTTTTGTTATAGTTCCATGGTTTCTGAGGTTCTGGTTTTATTTTTAGTTTTTTTTTCTGTTGTTCAGATTGGGTTCTCTTGTTCTTTCAGTTCACTGACTCTTTCCTCTGCCTCCTCCATCTGCTGTTGATTCCATCCACTGAGATTTTCTGTTTGAGCTATTATATTTTTCACTAGTAAAATTTCCATGTTTTTGAAATATCCTTTATTATTTTGCTGAGCGTTTCTATTTTTTTCCTGAGATTTTCTATTTTTTTTGCTGAGGCTATTCTTTCATTTTCTATTTCTTTAGGCATATTCTTAATTGCTCATTGAAACATTTTTATTATGGTTGCTTTAAAATCTTTCTGTCAATCATATTGATGTTAGCATCTAGTGATTGTCTTTTCTTCATTCAGTTGGAAATCTTTCCTGATTCTTGATATGATGAGTGATTTGCAGTTGCAAGTTAAATTTTAAAAAAATTAAGTTATGACACTCTGGATCTTATTTAAACCTCTGGTTTAGTTGGCTTTCTCTGATACTGCTCTAGCAGGAGAATAAGGAGGTGGTGCATTACCTTGTTTCTCCAAGGTGTGAATAGAAAACCAGATTCTCCACCTGGCCCGCATTAAAAGAAGAGGGTTCCTTAGCACTGTGTAGGGGTGGGAGACTATGTAGTCTCCACTGTACTGCAGTGAGGATGGTCTTATTATCGCTGGGTAATAGGTGAAAGTCCTGACTCTACACTAGGCCTCCTCAGATACCACCTCAGGCAGGAAAGGGAAGGGTGCCTTATTATTGCCAGGTGTTTGGGGAAGTCCAGGATCCCCATGTGATTTCCATTAGCATAGGATGAAGACTCATTACTGATTGGAGGGAAGAAAATCCTGGCTCCCTACTAGGTCTTCTTTAACACCGCACAGCAGAGCAGTTGGGACGTCTCCTGATGGCCTCAGTAGGACAGACGTCTAGGCTTCCCCCCTCCAACTTTGCTGGTCAGTGAAGGTGAGGCTACTGTTTGTTTCTGTGGTGCTTAGCTGGAGTGAAGTTTGTCCTTTCAGAAAGTTTTCTGTCTTGCTAGGCTGCCCCTTTCCTGGTCGTTTAGTTGGGGCTTTTTTTTTTTTTTTTGGTCTGAGACAATTGGCATTTCCTTGTTGCTGTTTTCTTCCATTCCAAGTCTGGGATATATGAAGCCAAAAGAAAACTTAGGGAACTCATTATCCTGAGTGGTTCTTCAGGTCTCAAGGCTTTTGTCTATCTGACTTTCTCTCTTGACCTTTCTGAGTTGTCTTATGTGATTGATAAATAGATAGACAAAAAATGTCCAAGGTTTTCAGTTTACTACTTAGTGGCAGAAAGAGTAAAAAGTATTTCCACTCCATCTTTCCAGAAGTGGAATTCACCCAGTCTGCATTTTAATAAGGCCTCCAGGTCATTCTGATGCTTATTAAATTCTGAAGAATTTTTGCTTTTATGTTTTCTTAACTACCTCCCTTCTACCACAGCTGTTGGGTAAAGGAATGAGCATTTGTGTGCTAATATGAAAAGTTTTGGGTCACTGTTACTATCTTAGCAGAAAAGCCTTTTCCTTATTTCTCAATACCTTCACAAATCCCCTGATATCCTTATGTCCTATATCACTTTAAAGGTCTGAGGTAGTTGCAGAAGGTGAATAGAAGTGCCACGATGTCTATATCAGGACTCAGGTTTAGACAGCACCATCAAGAGTGGCTTTTGAGTGTCGTGCCCTAGGCAGGAGCTTCTGGTTTATACTGAGAATGAGAAAGCAGGTAAAAGAAAAAAATGTTGTTCTGATGTGGAAATTGTTTCGAAATGTGGCTGAGCCTTCTCAAGAACACGAAGATGATGTGACAGTCATTTCCACTGTGGGCAGGTTTGCTTCGTAATCCTTTCCTTCCCAGTAAGGAAAGATTGGGATTTAGCAGCAGCTGGGAGTCGCCTGGGAAAACTGTCTAGTTTTAACAACATTCCAGAAGGTAAAATGACTGTCATTAAATTGCCTTAATAATCCAGTCATTTGAAGAAGTTATTTATCAGCATTATTAGATCAATAAGATTGCCCCAACAGCAACATGTTTTTACAGGCTATAATGCAACAGTTATTGTTGGAATCTTCTAAAGTCATGCTGTGTAGGAATATGGTCCCTTTACTTTTTGAAACAGAGTCTCACTCTGTCACCCAGGCTGGAGTGCAGTGGCATAATCCCATCTCACTGTAACCTCTGCTTCTCAGGTTTGAGTGATTCCTGTGCCTCCTGAGTGGCTGGGATTAAAGGCATGTGCCGCCATGCCCAGCTAAATTTTGTATTTTTAGTAGAGTTGGGGTTTCACCATGTTGCCCAGGCTGGTCTCGAACTCCTGACCTCAAGTGATCTGCCCATCTAGGCCTCCCAAAGTGCTGGGATTACAGGTGTGAACCTTAACCAGTGAAGAAACTGAAGAAGCCAGGTGAGGAGATTTTGTTCTCAACAGTTGTTTGTTAAAGATTGTTAAAGATAACACGTAGCATCAACTAAGCACTTACTGTGCAGAGTGCTGTTTGAAGGACTTACATGTACATGCATGGTTGGGTCTTGTAATCCTTCTGACAACCTACTATTACAATCAACCTGAATTTTGAGTCTCATTGTACCCAAGGGATTTTAATTTATGGAGGTGATTGAGTGATTGACATAGGTCAATGCCATTAAAAAAATTATTTCTTACATTTCTCCAGAGAAGGGGGCATGCCTGACTATACAGGGCCACCATGGAAGAGCCAGAATGGGTGAGGAGGCAGAAGCATGAGTGAGGAGACAGCGTAGGCCAGAGCCTTAACTGGGTTTCTGCAGGAAAGGCAAGGTGGGGCACAGTAAATGGTTTAAGCCTGGTTAGTTTGAATAATTCTAATGGGTTCTGGGCCATAGGAGTAATTTTTTATTGCCTAGTCTGTGGCCCTGGGATGGTTTCCCACAGGAAGAATATTGGTTTAGTGTCTGGGAGTTAGATAAAGAGAATGGATGGGGATGCAGACTCTGGGTTAGTGGCATTCCATGTGAAAACTGTGCTCCCAGGTGAGTTATTCTTAGGGATTAACTAGCCCTGGTAGGGGTTGTCTCTCCCCCATCTGTAAGCCCTGCCCTACCCCCTCAAGATGTCAAAACATCATAAGATAAAGAAAATAGGAGGTATGGCCAGGTGGGGTGGTTCATGCTTGTAATCTCAGCCCTTTGGGAGGCCGAGGTGGGAGGATCACCTGAGGTCAGGAGTTCAAGACCAGCCTGACCAACATACAGAAAACCCATCTATACTGAAAATACAAAAAATCAGCCAGGCATGGTGCCTCATGCCAGTAATCCCAGCTACTCGGGAAGCTGAGGCAGGAGAATCACTTGAACCTGGGAGGCAGAGGTTGCAGTGAGCCAAGATGACGCCGTTGCACCCAGGCCTGGGCAGCAAGAGCAAAACTCCATCTCAAAAAAAAAAAAAATAGGAAGTATGATTAATACAATAAGGACACTGAGATCTGAAAAGCTTAGAGAACTTTCCTGGAATCACACAGACAGGATGTAGCAGAGCCTGGACATGAAGCAGCTCAAGCTGCCTCTGAAAATCCTGTATAGCTTTGTTGGACACCCCCTGGTTTTTGCCCTTATACCGCATCCCCTTTAATGGTCTTAGGCACAAATGTATGATAGAATATGAAAACAGAAATGCTTTTAATGAGTGTAAAGAGAGGAACAAAACTCTTGGAATTAGACTTTGGGAGCTTAACCTACTGGAACTGGGATTATTTAGTCTGGTGAAGAGAAGGATCGGGTGCAAGCCTGACTCGCGAAAGACAATGACCATGGACTCTGAAGCACTGGGGTTTACCCCTGTCTCCACACAAAGGACTCAGGACAGAAATGAAAAAGTTCATAGGAATGTACTGGCCAGGTCCGAGTCCATTCCGCAGTAATCAATCACTGTGACACAGATTTTGTATAAGAGAAAAGATTTATTTGCAAGGCTGCCAAATGAGGAGGTAGAAGAACAACTCCCATGTCCACCCCTCCAAAGATGAGCCCGTAAGTCTCATCTTTGGAGGGGTGGACATGGGAGTTGTTTATTTATGGGCTAGGGAAGTGGAGTGATCTAAGGTATGGGGAAAGGTGATTGGCAGTGAGGAACAATAACAGCAGGTCTTTTCTGTGCAGGCATAGTCAGAGTTCATGGCATTTCATAGAATACATGTACAGAAAATGGCAGCATTAGCGTGATCTGAGGGTAGAGTTTTGGCTGTCTGATGTCGAAAGCCCACTTCCTGGGCACTTGTGCAGGCCCAGTTGAAGAGTCAGTGGTCTCAGGTTTGAACTGGACAGAAGCTGGCCCAAGTTCCTGGGAAAACTACTGAAATGACCATTACCACGGTGTCACATGAATGTTATCTATAAAGTAGCCAGTGAAGGTGAAGTTTCAGTGTTCAACAGTAGCCTTCAGCTACCAGGACCTTCAGCTTCATGGAAAAAGGAGGAAAGTGACGGAAAGCAGGCAGGGCAGGCGAACATGATCAAATTAACCCTTTGGTGTCAGGAGCATTGACTGTAATATGGTGGTGGGAGGCCCAATCAAGACATAAATCTATAGTTCCGGAATCAGCTCTTTTCCCTCCCCCCACCAAAGTCAGTGCTTTTCTACTGCTCTTATCTTCTAATACATATTATAATAAAGTACAGAGTGATCTGGAATTACATCTTCAAGACCCTTTCTTTTCTATTATTCTACCTTAAATAATGTATCATCTTACATTTGTGAAATGTTTAAATTTTACTTCACTATATGCCAATGCAAGATATATTACATTACCTTATCATTCTAAATCATTTTAAAACAGATCCCAAATCTCCATTCTTGAGGGTAATGGGAAATTTATTGCCCAGCATAGAATATGGAGCTGAGAAGGGGATGGTCCAGGCCCTGCATTTCTGAGGTCACATGAAAGAATAGGGGTCTATATAGTCTCTGAAAAATTAGAGTTTCTTGCCTTCAATAGGATGATCACCGAGTTTATTACTCAAATGCTTATGGTCATTATGAAAACACGTGACTCACCTTATCAATAGTCTCTTTATATTTTCTTTTTCTTTTTTTTCACCTCAGAATGTCTACTTACAGTTGATGGCCACATAGCTGTAGGTGGCGTGGCTAGACCTGCACCAAGCCTAGGGGAAGGGTGAGGGTCTCGATTCTTGGTGCAGTCTCTCAAGATGCATGACACAGCTTGCAAAGGAGCCAGGGTCAATGCTACTGCTCCATGGAGTACCGCTTTCCTCTTCCCAGACATGCAGAATTGGCCTTGTTAAAGAAATGAAATTGTTCCTCCTGCTGTTCAACCCCAAAGACCTTCTTTTTCCTTTCCTCCTCTCATTGGCTTATTATGCCTTACTCAATTCAGGCTTTCAAAACCAAAAGTTGATAAGAGGCATTGTCTTTGAACACTTTGTCTTCAGCCTTGGAACTCAAGTACACTGAATCCAAAAGTTTTTCCTGTTTTAATGAGGGAAGAAAAAAAATACATTGAGATCAAAATGCAAATTAGTATCTCAATAAACCACCCTATTATCCTGCTTATAGACTTAGAGAAAGGTTGTACTATATTCCACATCAACAAGATGCTACAAATCTATTCTTAGTGAGACTTCAACCTGAAATTGCCATCTGCCATCATCCTGTTGCCTCCAATAAAGGTTTTTATAATTGCTAGAGACCAGCTGGTCATTTCTGTCATTATTCAGTGCAAATGTGTTATGTAAAGAGAGTATAACATGAAATAACATTTCAAAATATAATGTTACATTAGAAAAAAAATCCAAATACCAACAGAATACATTTTTTTAAGCCATGGGACTAAAAACAGCTTGTTGGAACTCATTTTGTTTGTTATAACTAAGCCACTCTGGAATAATTTCTCCTTTTCCAATGTGTAATGGTTCATTTCATGCATGGAACAACTGTAATGAAAACAGCTCTTAGTAAGTCTTTGCCTTTTGGCTTTAAATTGCAATTAAAATAGCATTACTTAGTTTTTGTTGTCCTCCATCTCCACCTCTGATGCTTAGGTTGTGGTATTTATCTAAAATTCTTTGCCTCATACAGAAATACGTGAGAAGCTGAGAAAATCAATTTTAATGAAAGACAGGATGGGAGAAAAACAGATAGGATTCTAAAAACTCGGCGATTGCAAAAAAGCTTTTAAAGAGAAGCAACAACCATCATGAAATGCATCAATAAAAGAATTAAAGACTTGGGAGGCAGCCAAAACATATAGTTGCAGGCAACTGACTAAAGGGTGTTAATAAATTTACATCCCATTATGAGGACAGTCAAGGTTAGATGTTAAGGCCAAACAGGAGGTGTTTGAAAATAAAATAGACAACTTACATAGTCTTTAAAGTGGGGGTAATGGGCAATTCTGTTTTCTGGACTCTGGGACCTCACAGAAATGTTCAGGAGGAAGGAAGAGCTACCCCTCCCCTCTACATCTCCACCCCTTTGAGATTTTTCTCTTGCTCCTGAAAGCCAAGCCACTAAAGCCATGGCTTTTTAATGTCCAGAAATGCAAAGCTGCTACCATTGTGATCAAACCTGGCTCTCAAATGTACTCTTTCCCATTCTCTTATTTTTCCACTACAACTCTCCTTACTTAAGCCACCATCTGTCAACTATGTCACTGTAACAGCTCTCAATATCCTCTCCCCAGCTTCAGTTGACTCCACTACTGCAAGACTCATTTATCTAAAAGGCAAATCTGAACATGTAAATTCTCTTTATTAGTCTTAGTTGCCCACAAAATAAAATTCAAATTCCTTAGAATGTTTTATTAATTTTTGTCTTGTTTATTATGTTTCTACATCTGACCTATTTTATTTTGGGGAATTTACCAGTAAGTGCTACCAGTGGAATGCAATACATTGCCTCCCTCTGATAGTCTTCCAAAAAATCTTTTGTGTAATCCAGGTTCTTTTCTGTTTTCCAGAAAACACTTTGATCTACAGGGACAAGTCCCTTCATGATCTGTTACTTGCTTTTTCTCTTGAGCCTCTTTTCTTGGCACCCCCAACTCCCTGTCTATGTTTAGTCCTGTCTTTTCAATCTACTTGTTGAAGCCCACTGAATGCCTTAGGTTCTCTCTTCTCCAGGTGTATGTATATGTTCTTTTTTCCTCCCAGAATATCCCCTGTCTTGGCTTATTCTTATACATCCTTCAATTTATATGTCAGCTCCTTTAGGAAGCATTTGCTAGTACTCAAAGAATGCATTACCTCCTCTAATATGACCGTGTTTTTTCTTCTCTGTTGACACCCAAATCACCTACTCCTTTAAGTTTGCCTTTGATTGGAAGTTTGATAATGATATAGACTATGGACTTTTCACTGTTATTTCTCTAGTACCTAGTCCTCAAGGTGAAACATAGGAGAAACAGTAATTATTCCTCTATAAATGAACTGTATCATTAATGTAATTGTAAGTGATCTGGAAACATGTATATTTCCTTCTTGTGGGATAGTAATACAGCCTTGAATATTATTTAACAGAATGAGTATTTCAGTTATTCACATTTCACCTTTATAACCTCAGTCTGCTCTCAATAATGCCTTTGCTATTCTCTAAGAATTTTCTTTAGATAAACTTATGAAAATAAGTATATGTAATTTAAATAATTCCTCTCCCCTCACTCACCCTTCCCAGCCTCTGTTATTTATCTTTCTCCTCTCTACCTCTGTGTGTTCAAATTTTTTAGCTTGGTATAAGCGAGACTATGGATATGCCTTTTTTGTGTTTGGCTTATTCTACTTCAGATAATGACCTCTAGTTCCATCCACGTTACTGTAAATGACAAGATTTCATTCTTTTATATGGCTGAATAGTATTTCATTGTGCACATATGCCACATTTTCTTTATCCATTGATCAGTTGATGAACATTTAAGTTGATTCAATATTTTTGCTATACTGAATAGTGCTGCAATAAACATTCAAGTACAAATATCCCTTTTTTATATTGATTTGTTTTTCTGTGGGTAGATACATGATAGTGGCATTGCTGGATTGATTAGTAATTCTGTTTTTAGTTTTCTGAGCAAACTCCATACAGTTTTCTATGATGGCTATACTAGTTAACATTCCCACCAACAGTATATAAGAGTTATCTTTGCTCCTCTTCCTCACCAACATCTTTTTTTTCCTATTTATTTATTTTTCTATTTTCTGTTTTATTGTTTACTTTAAGTTCTGGGATACATGGTCCATGTGCTGGTGACAAGAATGTATCATCTGCAGTTGTTGGATAAAATGTGCTGTAAATGTCAGGTTCATTTGGTCTAAAATTCAGTTTAAATTCAATGTTCTTTTTTGATTTAATTTTCTTCTAGATGCTCTGTGTAATGCAAAGAGTGAAGTGTTAAAAGTCCCTCGCTATTCTTGTATTGCACTCTATCCCTCTTTTTAGATCGAATAACATTGGCATATGAATCTGAATGTTCCAGTGTTGGTGCATATATATTTAGGATTGTTCTCTCCTCTTGCTGGATTGATCATTTTTTATTAGACAATGAACTTCTTTGTCTTTTTTTATTGTTCTTAAAGTTCGTTTTATCTGATACAAGCACAGCTCCTTCTGCTCACTTTTGATTTCCATTTGCATGGAATATCTTTTTTCATTCCTTTGCCTTCTGTCTGTATGTGTCTTTATGAATGAGATGAATTTCTTGTAAGTAGCATATATTTGGATCATAATTTTTAATGCATTCAGCCTTTCCATACATTTTAAATGGAGACTATAATCCCTTTACATTCAGAGTTATTATTGATATGTGAGGTGGTATTCCTGTCATATTGTTAATTGTTTTATATATTCTTTTTCTTTTATTGTTTGTCATTGTGGTTTGGTGAATTTCTGTATTGGTACCATTTGAGCCCTTTGTCTTCTTTCGTGTGATTGATTTACCAGTGAGTTTTATATTTTGAATGTTTTTTCATGGTAAATATGGTTCTTTTGCTTCCAGTTTAGGATTCCTTGAACATTTCTTTTAGGTCTGGTCTAGTGGTACCAAATTCCTTCAGCATTTGCTTGTCTGGGAATGGCTTTATTTCTCCTTAATATATGAAGGATAATTTTGATGGATATAGTGTCCTTTGGTGGCAGCTTTTTTCTGTCAACATTTTGAATATATCATCCCATTGTCGTCTGGCCTGTAAGGTTTGTGCTGAGAAACCTATTGTTAGTTTGATGGGGTTTCCTTTATAGGTAACTACATGCTTTTCTCTTGCTATTTTTAGGATTCGCTCTTATCTTTCACTTTTTTTTTCATTGTACTTTAGGTTCAGGGTACATGTGCAGATCATACAGGATTGTTGCATAGGTACACACATGGCAATGTGGTTTGCTGCCTCCACCCCCAATCACCTACATCTGGCATTTCTCCCCATGTTATCACTCCCCCACCTCCCCAACCCCCACTGTCTTTCCCTTGTCCCCCAGTGTGTGATGCTCCCCTCTCTGTGTCCATGTGTTCTCATTGTTCAACACCTGCCTATGAGTGAGAACATTAGTTTGGGTCTTCTCTTATTTCCTCGAGCAGTGGTTTGTAGTTCTCCTTGAAGAGGTCCTTTATATCCTTTGTTAGTTGTATTCCTAGGTATTTTGTTCTCTTTGTAGCAATTGTGAATGTGAGTTTGCTTATGACTTGGCTCTCTGTTAGTCTGTTATTGGTGTATAGAAATGCTTGCAATTTCTGCACATTGATTTTGTATCCTGAGACTTTGCTGAAGTTGCTTACCAGTTTAAGATTTTGGGCTGAGATGATACAGTCTTCTAAATATACAATCATGTTGTCTGAAAATAGAGACAATGTGACTTCCTCCTTTCCTATTTGAATACCCTTTATTTCTTTTTCTTGCCTGATTGCTCTGGCTAGAACTTCCAGAACTATATTGAATAGGAGTGGTGAGAGAGGACATCCTTGTCTAGTGCCAGATTTCAAAGGGAATGCTTCCAATTTTTGCCCATTCAGTATGATATTGGCTGTAGGTTTGTCATAAATAGCTTTTATTGTTTTGAGATATGTTCTTTGGATACCTAGTTTATTGAGAGTTTTTAGCATAAGGGGCTGTTGAATTTTGTCAAAAGCCTTCTCTGCATCAATTGAGATAATCATGTGGTTTTGTCTTTGGTTCTGTTTATGTGTTGAATTACATTTACAGACTTGCGTATGTTGAACCAGCCTTGCATCCCTGGGATGAAGCCTACTTGATAGTGATGCATAAGCTTTTTGATGTGCTGTGGCAATTGGTTTGCCAGTATTTTATTGAAGATTTTTGCATCTATGTCCATCATGGATATTGGCCCGAAGTTTTCTTTTCTTGTTGAGTCTCTGCTAGGTTTTGGTAACAGGATGATGTTGGTCTCATAAAATGATTTGGGAAGGATTCCCTCCTTTTGTATTGTTTGGAATAGTTTCAGAAGGAATGATAACAGCTCCTCTTTGTACATCTGGTAGAATTCAGCTGTGAACCCATCTGGACCTGGACTTTTTTGGTTGGTAGGCTACTAATTGCTGCCTCAACTTCAGCCCTTGTTATTGGTCTGTTCAAGGTTTCGACTTCTTCCTGGTTTATGCTTGGGAGGGTGCAAGTGTCCAGGAATGTATCCATTTCTTCCAGGTTTACTTGTTTATGTGCTTAGAGATATTTTTATTAATCTCTGATTATAGTTTGTATTTCTGTGGAATCAGTGGTGATATCCCCTTTATCGTTTTTTATTGCATCTATTTGATTCTTCTCCCTTTTCTTTTTTATTAATCTGATTAGTAGTCTATTTTGTTGATCTTTTCAAGAAACAAACTCTTCCAAAAGGACCTGCCTCTTTTCCCAGGTCGTCTGTCCTAGGAAGGTCAGCTTTATTTATAATTTTCTGTCATGTTGCTCCCTTTTTTCATACATACCCTGCCCCACACAGAGTCTAGTCACAGTCTGCCAGCAGAGGTGTTGCTGAGCTGCTGTAGGCTCTGCCCAGCTGCTGTATCAACTGCCTTGGTAGTGGCAGAATGCCTTGGTAATGGGGGATGCCCTTCCTGCCACTGAGCTGGACCATCCTAGATCCAGCTGCACTTGCTGAAAAACTCTCAATCCAGAGTGTTTCAGATTGCTTGTTTTGTGTGGGTGGTACTCGTGAGCCAGATTGCCCAGCTCCGGGTCTCAGCCCCTCCCTTTCAGTTGACTGGGCGGCTCTAACTCCCAGGCATTCCAGGCACCAGTTGAAACAACAGCCCAGATTTGTTTGCATTTCTGTGCACCAACCTGGTACAGACTGAAACTGTCATGTTAAAAACTCATGGTACTTTTCAGCCCAGGAATCTGCTGGTCTGTGGGCAGTGAAAATTTGTTTGGAAATGCAGTGGGCACTCACCCTCTGCATTATTCTTACTGGGAACTGCACTCCAGAGATGTTCCTATTTGGCCATCTTGGATCTTCCTCCTATCTTTGACTTTAGACAGTTTGATTATAATGCCTTGTTGAGAAGACCTTTTTGCATTGTATCTTCCTAGAGATCATTGTGCTTCCTATATCTGAATGTCATTATGTCATGAAATAGGAGAGGACACAGATGGAGAAACATTCCATGCTCATGGTTAGGAATAATCAATATCATGAAAATTGCCATACTGCCGAAAGTAATGTATAGATTCAATGCTATCTTCATCAAGCTACCAATGACCTTCTTCACAAAACTGGAAAAAACTACCTTAAACTTCATATGGAACCAAGAGAACCCACATTGCCAAGACAATCCTAAGCAAAAAGAACAAAGCCGAAGGTATCATGCTACCTGATTTCAAACTATACTACAAAGCTACAGTAATCAAAACAGCATGGTACAGGTACCAAAACAGACATATAGACCAATGGAACAGAACAGAGGTCCTGGAGGCAATGCCATACATCTGCAATCATTTGATCTTTGGCAAACCTGACAAAAACAAGCAATGGGGAAAGGATTCCCTGTTTAATAAATGGTGTTGGGAAAAGTGGCTAGCAGTGTGCAGAAAGCAGAAACTGGACCCCTTCCTGACGCCTTACACTAAAATTAACTCCAGATAGATTAAAGACTTAAACATAAGACCTAACACCATAAAACCCTAGAAGAAAACCTAGGCAAAACCATTCAGGACATAGGCATAGGTGAGGACTTCATGACTAAAACACCAAAAGCATTGGCAACAAAAGCAAAAATAGGCAAATGAGACCTAATTAAACTCCAGAGCTTCTGCACAGCAAAAGAAACAATCATTAGAGTGAACTGGCAACCAACAGAATGGGAAAAAAATTTTTGCAATCCACCCATCTGACAAAGGGCTAATATCCAGATTCTACAAAGAACTGAAACAGATTTACAAGAAAAAACAAACCTTTCCAAAAGTGGGTGAAGGATATGAACAGAGGCTTTTCAAAAGGAAACACATATGAGGCCAACAAACATATGAAAAAATGCTCATCACCACTGATTATTTGAGAAATGCAGATGAAAACCACATTGAGATACCATCTCATGTCAGTTAGAATGGTGATCATTAAAAAATCTGGAGACAACAGATGCTGGAGAGAATGTGGAGAAATAGGAACACTTTTACACTGTTGGTGGGAGTGTATACTAGTTCAACCATTGTGGAAGACATTGTGGCAATTCCTCAAGGACCTAGAAATAGAAATTCCATTTGACCCAGCAATCCCATTACTGGGTATATACCCAAAGGATTATAAATTGTTCTGTTATAAAGACACATGCACACATATGTTCATTGCGGCACTGTTTACAATAGCAAAGACCTGGAACCAACCCAAATGCCCATCAACGATAGACTGGACAAGGAAAATGTGGCACATATACACCATGGAATACTATGCAGCCATAAAAAACAATGAGTCTGTGTCCTTTATAGGGACATGGATGAATCTGGAAACCGTCATTCTCAGGAAACCGACACAAGAACAGAAAATCAAACACCACATGTTCTCACTCATAGACAGATGTCGAACAATGAGAACACATGGACACAGGGAGGGGAGCATCACACACTGGGGTCTGTTTCAGAGGAGCTAGGGAGAGATAGCAGGGGCTGGGGAGGTAAAGGAGTGATAACATGGGGAGAAATGCCAAATGTAGGTGACGGGCGGGGGCGATGGAGGCAGCAAACCACATTGCCATGTGTGTACCTATGCAACAATCCTGCATGATCTGCACATGTATCCCAGAACCTAAACTGCGATTAAAAAACTCCAAAAAATAAGAAGATAAAGTTAGTGAAATCTAGGTTACCCTTCAGAAGAAAAAAAAATGAATACGACATTTTAGTTTTACATTCTTCAGTGTAAGAGTTAATTATTCAAAATAAATAACAAGTTCTATATTCATTTGATTTTGGAGATGGTTTATCTCTACACAAAGGCAGGAGAATGCTATAAACCACTAATTCTTAATCTTTGTTGTGTATTAGAGTCACTTGGAGAACTTTTTTTTTTTTTTTTTTTTGAGACGGAGTTTCGCTCCTGTTATCCAGGCTGAAGTGCAATGGCACAATCTCGGCTCACCGCAACCTCCGCCTCCTGGGTTCAGGCAATTCTCCTGCCTCAGCCTCCCGAGTAGCTGGGATTACAGGCATACACCACCATGCCCAGCTAATTTTTTGTATTTTTAGTAGAGACGGGGTTTCACCATGTTGACCAGGATGGTCTTGATATTTTGATCTTGTGATCCACCTGCCTTGGCCTCCCAAAGTGCTGGGATAACAGGCGTGACCCACCGCGCCCGGCCCACTTGGAGGACATTTTAAGAAACTTGACATTTGTGTCACCTTATAGACCAATTAAAGTAGATTCTCTGAGGTGGGACCTGGGCATCAGTATTATTTTTAAAGTTCTTTATGGATCCAACATACATCCAACACTGAGAATGAGTGCTCTAAGCCACAGGATATAACATTTGGGCTAATCCTTCATACTTCAACGGAGCAAATGTAGGCTGGCTACTTTAAATCGGAGACAAGGAAAATGTATTTGGAAAACAACATCAAACAGTTTTTAAAAACCTAAAGTAAAAATCTATAACTACTTATAATACAGGGATCCACAAAACAGAATAGTTTACTGGAAACTGAAGAAGCAGCTGCTTCTACCAGAAATTTCTTATATTTCTCTTTCTTTAATGTACATTTTCAAGTTATGCTCCTCACTCTACCCACTCTAACCTTCATTGAAAAACTCTGGAAAGGTGTAAAAAATGAGTGAATCTAGAATTAGCATTTTCCCTTGCATCCTACTTTCTTATCTTCTCAGGTACTTTCTGCTGTCCTACAATGTCACATAAAAAATTCTTGGAGCTAGGGCAAGATGTTTGTCGTTCCTTCAAGAAAGTTTAATCTACAATAGTTTATTATTAGTGTTTATTCAGTAAACATTTGTTGAGTAGGTGCTATGTGCTATGCATTGGTCTAAGCAATGAGACCATGAAAAGGAAGAAAAAGATAGGAAAAAATTAGAATGTTTTTCTCTAGGATCTGGAAAAATGAATTATATAAGATAAGTACAATGAAAGCCAGCCACCTATGTGAAATAATGAGTACAATCTGGAGGTATTGAAATAGAAAGGTCTACAAGATACATTGAAAGGCGAAAATATTAAAGTGCAAAGCTATGTTTTGTAATCTACCATTTGTGGAAAAGGTAGAAGGGATGGTATATAATCTGGTGAGAAAAATAGATTTCCATGCAAATAATCTTTTTAATAAATTAATTAAATTTTAAAACAATGATACATTTATGTTTTTAAAACCAAAATGTATAAAAGTAAGAAGTCTCCTTTTCACCATTGTTCAGTTTACAAACCAGCACCCTCTGAGATGCAGTATTATTAATTTTACATGTAGCCTTCTAGATACTTTAGAATATATACAAATAAAATATAAAGATATATTATCATCTTCCCCTTTCCACAAATGGTAGATTATTTAATACATTGTACTATATAATTCATTTTTCCAGCTCATGGAGAAAACCATTCTAATTTTTTCTGATCTTTTTCTATAACAAGTAGTGGTGCAGTGAAGGGCTTTGCATCCATGCCATTTCATATCTCATATCTGTAAAATCTAGAATAAATTCCTAGCCCTGGAATTAGTCAATGACCTTGTACTTCTGATAGATAATGACCATTTGCCATGTACTGCAGGCTGGTTTCCACACTTGTCAGCAATGTATAGAGGTGCCTATGTCTTCACATTATTGCAAACACAATATATTCACCAAAATTTGCTTTTTGTTGATTTGATGGACGGAAAATGGTGTGGAATTAATTTGCATAACCCTGATTATGAGTGAAGTAATCTTTTTATAATTTTGGTGTTAAGTGAGGCAAAGGAGGTACTTGAACTAAGTAACAACAGAAACAATGATGAAGGATGATTTATTTTCTCTACCCCTGAAAACAAAAACTCAAGCACAAGGAGCCTCAGCAGGTTGCTTTAGATTCTTTCTCAAAATGCATCATCAATTACCAAGTCATTGTGAAGGCAGGACAAGAACATGGCTTCCATTGGTTTTACTCCTCTGACTGTTGGATATAATCTTTTAAAATGCATGACAGCCTCAGCTTCTGGGGCGCTGCCAATGTTTCCTGTAAGTCTAGTTTTCCTTCAGTTGGTTTGAGTTCATGCTTGCCATCATTCATGTATTTTGGTAACATTTTTATTCTGCTTCTTAAATATAATTCTTAAAATTCAGATGTGTCATTGTATGTTTGTCCTACAATTATAACTTTAAAAAAAATATGGCTTGTATAACATTTTAGAGTTGCCAAAGTGCTTTGTGTTATAGTATCTCATCTAAAGGTTTCAACTCTATAACTTACTTTTGAGAAATTGCCTCCATTTTAACACAGAGAAATTTGCAGGCAATTACTTGATGCCAGTTTCACATACAACCTAACCTGGGGGATGTTGAAATCTACCCTCCAAAATTTTAACTTCAAAGCCAGTAAGTACATTTTCTAATTAGACTTGAGATGGTTGACTGTGACAAAATACTCTTTCATTCTCCTTTGCCTCTGCCTGTCTCTGCCCTTGTATCTGCAAGATGTTGTTGGCAGCCTGCTAAGCAAGGTTACTAAATGTTTCTCATCTACCTGATTTCCCTCCCTAGACTTCGCTCGCACTGACTTTTCTCTGGGTTTAGTGATCAGAACACACATTCCAGTTAGAGTTACTTAAGAGATTTACTTTGTAGGCAAGTTGATGCACACTTGATTAGAAATCTCTTCCAGCCTCCTTCTGACCTGGTCTTTATACAAAGTTTGTTACTACAATCAGACAGATTGAATCACCTGCCTTGTCTATCGGGATGTTTGTTCTTTGGTCTAAAATAAATTAACACAACCCCGAAAGAAACCTTTTATCCCTTGGTATCCCTCATCACCACCCTTTGAAGTGTTTTCGAAAGGAGTGGTTAAATCAGAACCTTTCATGAAATTGTCAGTCTGATTCCTTGGCGGTCCAGACCTAAACAGCAGAAGCACACAAGCCGGCACACATTATTTTCCTCTGCCCAAGAGTCTTTCCTCTTAAGCATAACAAGCTGTGTGTGGTTTCCTTCTTTGTACAGGGGCACACTCTATTTTATTTTGGTCACATCCTCCACAGCATGAACCTATATCTTAAAAAAATAAAAAACGAAGAAACATTGAACTACATCAGGTATGGGGAGCATGACCTCCCTGTTTTTCTTTTTGGCTTTGAAAGTGTCTAGTAATATTTGGTGATTTAGAATGAATTATCATGGTCATCTCTCTGCATATGCTTAAGAAACAAATCTGGCTGAGTTTACAAGTCTTGCATTGTGACAAGTGAACTGCCCTGTGTAAGGCCAAGAAGAAAACTCTTCAGATTAATTCACTCTTTAAGGGTAACAACTGACTTCAGACTCCACAGCCGTAGAAGATGCTAAAGACATACACATGATTTCAGAGAAAGCTTACAAGTAAAGCACAACTCAGGAGATTAAGCTGGAAAATTCTATTACACGTAATGCCTCCCCATGTTAATTCACTTTAGTTTAATACAAATTCCATTTTTACCACGTGTACCTCCAGTTTCTGTTTTTTTACTTTTTCCTTCACAAAACATAATTTTTTCCCACCTGAATCTCCTTTCATTCTGAATTTTCAGACTGCATAAGCAATAAACATTTGTTGAGTTAATAATTAAATGGCTCTAAGGCCAATAATACATCCTTATCTATGCTCTGGCTTCTCTCCTACCTTTCTTACTTGAATATCTATTTTCTCTCCTATGCTTTCCACTTTTCTGTTTCTGCTATTTTGGCTCTTCTCTTTCAGCATTTAAAATCATTTATGTCTCTCTCATCTTGAAAAACAAAACAAAATCAGAAAGAGCTTTTGTCTGTCTAATGCTGCTTGTAGCCATCACACTAGCATTCTCCACCCTTTACAGTCAAACTTGGTGAAATGTCTGTCGACACTAAGTGCCCTCTTTCTCATGTGTGCATTTTCCAACCGCTACATCCCGTTCCTCACAGTGCCACACTGAACTGAACTGGCCACTTCCCAGTGCTTATTGGACGTATTCCTTTAGTAGCATTTAACACAGTTGGCCACTCACTCTTTCTTGAAACATCCCTTTCTGTTGGCTTCATGATCCAACATTTTCCTCCTCCCCCTTTTCCCTCCCCTCTGAATGCTCCCTACCTTCTTCCCTTGGAAGCTTCTTTCCTCCGCCTGTCTCTTAGGCACTGGTGTCATTCAGAGATGCCCTACCTACTCTCCCCAGATACCTCTCTTACTCCTGGCTTCTCTCATCTCCCTTCCAGACCTACCTAAAGCATGGAATAGAGGTCCTATTGAAATCTGCACCCAGATGTCTTTTAACACCTCACACTCAAATGATCAAAACTCACATCATCTCTTCCAAAATTTCATTTTCTTATTTTACAATTTCAGTGAATGGTGCTCTCATTCTTCTACTTGTCCAGGCCAACTAGAAACACAGCTATCATTTATAACCTCTCCCTCATTCTTACCCTGCTATCAGATGACAAGATTATTTCATTTAAACATTTAAAATATTTCTTCCTTTAGTCCCCATTGTCTCTGTTCCATCACAGGCCCATGTTACCTTTTACCTTTGTTCCTGAGACTTTCCCCCAAGAGTCTGTCTACCTTCATGCTTACAGGGTTTCAGCTGATTCCTGTACACCACCAGGTTGATCTTTCCATGATGCAAATTTGAGCACATCCCGTTTGACTTAAAGTCCTCTGTTTCTCTTTTTATTAAATCAGAATGCTGTAGCGTCTCATGAAAGATTTTACAAAAGTCTCACACATTTCTACCATGCCTCTTGTGCTTTGTGCTTCAAACATGCTCATCCTCAGTGCCTGGCTCTGCTGCCTTTTCCTCCAGAAAGTCTTGTCAGCCAGAGGCTGAATTAAGAGTTCTTTTGTGTTTCTGCATCACATACCATCCCATCAACACATTTTTCAATGCATTGTAACTGGATTTTTATTCATAAATTACCTGAAGTTCCTTGAGTGCAGGGGGCACTTTTATCTTGCTCATCATTATATTCCAAGGTTATTTTCTGACATATACTAGACACTGATTTAATATTTATAAGAACAAGGAAGACTGCCTAAATAAGTTGACTAGACCCCACTATTAAAAGTCAGAATTCAGTGATAAACAATGTTCAGGATACTTCTTCAATAAATATTTCTTTTCCCTTTCTCCATTGTTTCCTAGAAAAATGTTACTTAGGCTATGGAATGAGGGAATGCAGTCTTACAGTGATTTCTGTTTTTATACAAAAACCTATTGCTGTTTAGTGGTGCTGGAAGTATAGAATTTTATGGCTATGATAATCTTATACATAGTTAAATGTCCCATATAACTATTAGAATCGTATTTTTAGAATAAAGGGAAGTTTATTGAGAATGAAAAGAGTATATTAGTCATGGGTAGCCATTCCATCGAGGGATACTTGGATTGATTCTTGGATTTCCCAGTTGGAAATTCAATTATCAGATGACTTCACAAAAGAAAATGATAAGGATTCTTAGCAATGATAAAAATATCTCATGGATGGATGCATTTATGCTGTTTACTAAACACATGAGTACACATGTAGATTTAATTTAATTAGTATTTACTGAAAACCAGAAACCCAGTGTCAGATAATGGAGCTATATAAACCACAGCAAAGTGTATAGAGAAATGCCGTTCTAAATAATACTTTTGTTCGTTTCTCCTGCTTTAACATTTGTAAACTGATGGTAAAATGATGCATATCTCATACAAAAGACTAACATTTAAATAAGCCCTTTCAAATTATTGCATTTGATCCTTATAACCCAGAACAGATTTGAGCAGATATTTCACTTTCTTCTGTATGTATTTGTTTCTATTGAACATGTCCTATGTACTACAGACCTTTATATACCTGAGATACATGAGACCATTCCGTGGTTGCTTATGTTACAGAGCTCTTGGCGGGTGGGGTGGGAAGAGGGAGGGAGGGAGAGAGGGAGAGAGGGAGAGAGAGAGAGAACGAACAAGTATAAGAAGCTCTTGGGAAACAGAGTGCATCCTAAGGTTAGTCACTGACTCCCTTTCTAGTTTTCCAGTTTTTATCTAAATATGTCCAGCTACATTGTCATGCTACACAGCTCTGTACATCTTTATATACTCCCCCACTGCCTCCATACTCTCCAGGCTGTATATGGTTAATAGGCACTTAGCTTCTTTATTTATCTCCTGCCATATGTATCTTGTCGAATTTCAGAAGTTGGAAAGCCAAATTGTACCATGTCTCTGACTCCCTTGCAGTTAGCTATGGGTACCAGCTAGATACACTCATGGAAGATCTGGATGCTGGTAGTGAGGTGGATGCTATAATCCTTCTGAGGTTTCTGATGTTAGACATGTCCTGGAGGCATGAGTATTGAGAAAGAGTGTGGTGTGCGGATGGAGGTCAAACCCTGAGTCCCTGTCTAGCCGCTGTCTGGAGAAGCAGTTGATGCATTAGTGAAGTATTTCTGATACCTGGATCAAAGCTCTATCTTCAGATTCATGCACTTAGTGTTGCCATTGGCAGTCTCCTCATTGCAGCTCCTCTTGGCCTCCTAATGATTATGGAGGTGTGTAATTCCTATATTAAGTCACTTTCTGTTTAAAATACCTATAGAGGTTTCTGTTTCCTCTACAGAACTATAAATCATACACACTCTTTTACTTATATTAACATGAAGAATTTTTGTGTTTCTAACCAAATTTTCTCTGAGAGAGGTTATGAAGAATATACTATACAAACATAGAATTTTCACAAACTATATTCTAGGGACTAGTCTGGGCTCATGAAACTTATAATGGTGAAACCTGGGGTTGAATCTAGGTTTTCTGACTTGGAATTCCAAAGTCTTTTACTTATATCACACTCTCAGTCTTCTAACACAGTAAGAATATTACTTTAGTAATTGGCAAAAAGTAGAAAATCAGTTCATGTTTTTCAAATTTAGTTGAATTTTCAGCATTTCACAGAATGTATTTTAAATATTAACACAGATATCACTATATAAAAATAATTTTATTCCTTTTGGAAACAAGTGAACAAAATCCATTATATTTGGGAAAGCAGAGTAGAAGTGAGAAGAGAGTAGAGGAATAAAAACTTAAATATTAAAGAATAATGGTAACATTGTTTCTTTTTTTAAATTATGCTTAAAGTTCTGGGGTACATGTGCAGAATGTGCAGGTTTATTACCTAGGTATACACATGCCATGGTGGTTTGCTGCATCCATCACCCCATCAACTACATTAGGTATTTCTCCTAATGCTATCCCTCCCCAATTCCCCCACTCCCTGCTGTCCCTCCCCTAGCCCCCCACACCATGAGAGGTCCCAGCATGTGATGTTCCCCTCCCTGTGTCCATGTGTTCTCATTGTTCAACACCCACCTATGAATGAGAACATGCAGTGTTTGGTTTTTTGTTCTTGTGTCAGTTTGCTGAGAATGAGGGTTTCTAGCTTCACAAATGGCCCTGCATGGAACTCATCCTTTTTTATGGCTGCATGGTATTCCATGGTATATATGTGTCACATTTTCTATATCCAGTCTATCACTGATGGGCATTTAAGTTGGTTCCAAGTCTTTGCTATTGTAAACAGTGCTGCAGTGAACATACATGTGCAAGTGTCTTTATAGTTGAATGATTTATAATCCTTTGGGTATACACACAGTAATGGGATTGCTGAGTCAAATGATAGTTCTACTTCTAGATCCTTGAGGAATTGCCACACTGTCTTTCACAATGGTTAAACTAATTTATACTCCCACTAACAGTGTCAAAGTATTCATATTTCTGAATATCCTCTCCAGCATCTGTTGTCTCCTGATTTTTTAATGATCACCATTCTAATTGGTGTGAGATGGTATCTCAACGTGGTTTTGGTTTGCATTTCTCTAATGACCAGTGATGATGAGCTTTTTTCATATGTTTGTTGGCTGCATAAATGTCTTCTTTTCAGATGTGTCTGTTCATATCCTTTGCCCACTTTTTAATGGGGCTGTTTGTTTCTTCTAAATTTGTTTAAGTTCTTAGTAGATTCTAGATATTAGCCCTTTGTCAGGTTGGTAGATTGCAAAATATTTTTTACCATTCTTTTGGCTCAATAGTTCAATCTAATGATAGCTTCTTTTGCTGTGCAGAAGCTCTTAAGTATTTTAGATCCCATTTGTCTATTTTGGCTTTTGTTGTCATTGCTTTTGGTGTTTTAGTAATGATCCTTGCCTGTGCCTGTGTCCTGAATGGTATTGCCTAGATTTTCTTCTAGGGTTTTTTATGGTGTTAGGTCTTATGTTTAAATCTTTAAACCATATGGAGTTATTTATTTATTTTTATTCTTACTGTCTTTTTTTTTTTTTTTTTAATTTTTTATTGGATTTTAGGTTTTGGGGTACATGAGCAGAGCATGCAAGACAGTTGCGTAGGAACACACATGGCAGTGTGCTTTTCTTTCCTTCTCCCCTTCACCCACACTTGGCATTTCTTCCCAGGCTATCCCTTCCCACCTACCCCTCCCACTGGCCCTCCCCTTTTCCCCCCAATAGACCCCAGTGTTTAGTACTCCCCTTTCTGTGTCCATGTGTTCTCATTTTTCATCACCTGCCTATGAGTGAGAATATGCGGTGTTTCATTTTCTGTTCTTGTGTCAGTTTGCTGAGGATGACGTTCTCCAGATTCATCCATGTCCCTACAAACGACACAAACTCATCGTTTCTGATTGCTGCATAATATTCCATGGTGTATATGTGCCACATTTTTCCAATCCAGTCTATTATCAATGGGCATTTGGGTTGATTCCAGGTCTTTGCTATTGTAAACAGTGCTGCAATGAACATTCGTGTACATGTGTCCTTATAGTAGAACGATTTATAGTCTTTTGGATATATACCCAGTAATGGGATTGCTGGGTCAAATGGAATTTCTATTTCTAAGGCCTTGAGGAATCGCCACACTGTCTTCCACAATGGTTGAACTAATTGAGACTCCCACCAACAGTGTAAAAGTGTTCCTTTTTCTCCACATCCTCTCCAGCATCTGTTGTCTCCAGATTTTTTAATGATCGCCATTCTAACTGGCGTGAGATGGTATCTCAATGTGGTTTTGATTTGCATCTCTCTGATGACCAGTGACGATGAGCATTTTTTTCATATGATTGTTGGCCTCATATATGTCTTCTTTCATAAAGTGTCTGTTCATATCCTATGCCCACTTTTGAATGGGCTTGTTTTTTTCCTGTAAATCCGTTTGAGTTCTTTGTAAATTCTGGATATCAGCCCTTTGTCAGATGGGTAGACTGCAAAGATTTTTTCCCATTCTGTTGGTTGCCGATCCACTCTAGTGACTGCTTCTTTTGCCGTGCAGAAGCTGTGGAGTTTCATTAGGTCCCATTTGTCTATTTTGGCTTTTGTTGCCAATGCTTTTGGTGTTTTGTTCATGAAGTCCTTGCCTACTCCTATGTCCTGGATAGTTTTGCCTAGATTTCCTTCTAGGGTTTTTATCGTGCCAAGTCTTATGTTTAAGTCTTTAATCCATCTGGAGTTAATTTTAGTGTAAGGTGTCAGGAAGGGGTCCAGTTTCTGCTTTCTGCACATGGCTAGCCAGTTTTCCCAACACCATTTGTTAAACAGGGAATCCTTTCCCCCTTGCTTGTTTTTGTCAGGTTTATCAAAGATTGTATAGTTGTAGATATGTTGTGTTGCCTCCAGTGCCTCTGTTTTGTTCCATTGGTCTATATCTCTGTTTTGGTACCAGTACCATGCTGTTTTGATTACTGTAGCCTTGTAGTATAGTTTGAAATCCGGTAGTGTGATGCCCCCCGCTGTGTTCTTTTTGCTTAGAATTGACTTGGCTATGCGGGCTCTCTTTTGGTTCCATATGAAGTTCATGGTTGTTTTTTCCAGTTCTGTGAAGAAAGTCAATGGTAGCTTGATGGGGATAGCGTTGATTCTGTAAATTACTTTGGGCAGTATAGCCATTTTCACGATGTTAATTCTTCCTAACCATGAACATGGAATGTTTCTCCATCTGTTTGTGTCCTCTCTGATTTCGTTGAGCAGCGGTTTTTAGTTCTCCTTGAAGAAGTCCCTTACGTTCCTTGTGAGTTGTATTCCAAGGTATTTTATTCTTTTTGTAGCAATTGTGAATGGCAGTTTGTTCTTGATTTGGCTTTCTTTAAGTCTGTTATTAATGTAGAGGAATGCTTGTGATTTTTGCACATTGATTTTATATCCTGAGACTTTGCTGAAGTTGCTTATCCGTTTCAGGAGTTTTTGGGCTGAGGTGATGGGGTCTTCTAGGTATACTATCATGTTGTCTGCAAATAGAGACAATTTGGCTTCCTCCTTTCCTATTTGAATACCCTTTATTTCTTTTTCTTGCCTGATTGCTCTGGCTAGAACTTCCAGAACTATATTGAATAGGAGTGGTGAAAGAGGGCATCCTTGTCTAGTGCCAGATTTCAAAGGGAATGCTTCCAGTTTTTGCCCATTCAGTATGATATTGGCTGTTGGTTTGTCATAAATAGCTTTTATTACTTTGAGATACGTTCCATCGATACCGAGTTTATTGAGGGTTTTTAGCATAAAGGGCTGTTGAATTTTGTCAAATGCCTTCTCTGTGTCAATTGAGATAATCATGTGGTTTTTGTTTTTGGTTCTGTTTATGTGGTGAATTACGTTTATAGACTTGCGTATGTTGAACCAGCCTTGCATCCCCGGGATGAATCCTACTTGATCATGGTGAATAAGTTTTTTGATTTGCTGTTGCATTCGGCTTGCCAATATTTTATTGAAGATTTTTGCATCTATGTTCATCATGGATATTGGCCTGAAGTTTTCTTTTCTCGTTGGGTCTCTGCCAGGTTTTGGTATCAGAATGATGTTGGTCTCATAAAATGATTTGGGAAGTATTCCCTCTTTTTGGATTGTTTGAAATAGTTTTAGAAGGAATGGTACCAGCTCCTCTTTGTGTGTCTGGTAGAATTCGGCTGTGAACCCGTCTGGACCTGGGCTTTTTTTGTGTGGTAGGCTCTTAATTGCTGCCTCGACTTCTGACCTTGTTATTGGTCTATTCATAGTTTCAGCTTCCTCCTGGTTTAGGCTTGGGAGGATGCAGGAGTCCAGGAATTTATCCATTTCTTCCATGTTTACTAGTTTATGTGCATAGAGTTGTTTGTAATATTCTCTGATGATGGTTTGAATTTCTGTGGAATCTGGTGATTTCCCCTTCATCATTTTTTATTGCATCTATTTGGTTGTTCTCTCTTTTCTTTTTAATCAATCTGGCTAGTGGTCTGTCTATTTTGTTGATCTTTTCAAAAAACCAGCTCTTGGATTTATTGATTTTTTTGAAGGGTTTTTCGTGTCTCAATCTCCTTCAGTTCAGCTCTGATCTTAGTTATTTCTTGTCTTCTGCTGGGTTTTGAGTTTTTTTTATCTTGCTCCTCTAGCTCTTTCAATTTTGACGATAGGGTGTCAATTTTGGATCTCTCCATTCTCCTCATATGGGCACTTATTGCTATATACTTTCCTCTAGAGACTGCTTTAAATGTGTCCCAGAGGTTCTGGCATGTTGTGTCTTCGTTCTCATTGGTTTCGATGAACTTCTTTATTTCTGCCTTCATTTCATTGTTTACCCAGTCAACATTCAAGAGCCAGTTGTTCAGTTTCCATGAAGCTGTGCGGTTCTGGGTTGGTTTCTGTATTCTGAGTTCTAACTTGATTGCACTATGGTCTGAGAGGCTGTTTGTTATGATTTCAGTTTTTTTTGCATTTGTTGAGCAGTGCTTTACTTCCAATTATGTGGTCAATTTTAGAGTAGGTGTGATGTGGTGCTGAGAAGAATGTGTATTCTGTGGACTTGGGGTGGAGAGTTCTGTAAATGTCTATCAGGTTTGCTTGCTCCAGGTCTGAGTTCAAGCCCTGGATATCCTTGTTGATTTTCTCTCTGGTTGATCTGTCTAATATTGACAGTGGAGTGTTAAAGTCTCCCACTATTATTGTGTGGGAGTCTAAGTCTCTTTGTAAGTCATTAAGAACTTGCCTTATGTATCTGGGTGCTCCTGCATTGGGTCCATATATGTTTAGGATCGTTAGCTCTTCTTGTTTTATCGATCCTTTTACCATTATGTAATGGCCTTCTTTGTCTCTTTTGATCTTTGTTGCTTTAAAGTCTATTTTATCAGAGATGAGAATTGCAACTCCTGCTTTTTTTTGCTCTCCATTAGCTTGGTAAATCTTCCTCCATCCCTTTATTTTGAGCCTTTGTGTATCCTTGCATGTGAGATGGGTTTCCTGGATACAGCACACTGATGGGTTTTGGATTTTTATCCAATTTGCCAGTCTGTGTCTTTTGATTGGTGCATTTAGTCCATTTACATTTAGGGTTAATATTGTTATGTGTGAATTTGATACTGCCATTTTGATGCTAAGTGGCTGTTTTGCCTGTTAATTGTTGTAGATTCTTCATTATGTTGATGCTCTTTAGCATTCAGTGTGATTTTGGAATGGCTGGTACTGGTTGTTCCTTTCTATGTTTAGTGCCTCTTTTAGGAGCTCTTGTAAAGCAGGCCTGGCGGTGACAAAATCTCTGAGTACTTGCTTGTTCGCAAAGGATTTTATTTTTCCTTCACTTCTGAAGCTCAGTTTGGCTGGATATGAAATTCTGGGTTGAAAGTTCTTTTCTTTAAGAATGTTGAATATTGGCCCCCACTCTCTTCTGGCTTGTAGTGTTTCTGCCGAGAGATCTGCTGTGAGTCTGATGGGCTTCCCTTTGTGGGTAACTCGACCTTTCTCTCTGGCTGCCCTTAGTATTTTCTCCTTTATTTCAACCTTGTTGAATCTGACGATTATGTGCCTTGGGGTTGCTCTTCTTGCAGAATATCTTTGTGGTGTTCTCTGTATTTCCTGCATTTGAGTGTTGGCCTGTCTTGCTAGGTGGGGGAAGTTTTCCTGGATGATGTCCTGAAGAGTATTTTCCAGCTTGGATTCATTCTCTTCGTCCCCTTCTGGTACACCTATCAAACGTAGGTTAGGTCTTTTCACATAGTCCCACATTTCTTGGAGACTTTGTTCATTCCTTTTTGCACTTTTTTCTCTAATCTTGGTTTCTCATTTAATTTCATTGAGTTGGTCTTCGACTTCAGATATTCTTTCTTCTGCTTGGTCAATTCGGCTATTGAAACTTGTGCATGCTTCGCGAAGTTCTCGTATTGTGTTTTTTAGCTCCTTTAATTCATTCGTATTCCTCTCTAAGTTATCCATTCTTGTTATCATTTCCTCATATCTTTTTTTAAGTTCCTTAGTTTCTTTGCATTGATTTAATACATGATCTTTTAGCTCACAGAAGTTTCTCATTATCCACCTTCTGAAGTCTAATTCTGTCATTTCATCACAGTCATTCTCCGTCCAGCTTTGTTCCCTTACTGGTGAGGAGTTTTGGTCCTTTTTAGGAGGCAAGGTGTTTTGGTTTCGGGTGTTTTCCTCCTTTTTTCGCTGGTTTCTTCCCATCTTTGTGGGTTTATCCGCTTGTCGTCTGCGTAGTTGCTGACTTTTCGATTGGGTCTCTGAGTGGACACCTAGATTGTTGATGATGAAGTATTTCTGTTACTTGGTTTTCCTTCTACCAGCCTAGCCCCTTCGCTGTATGACTGCTGAGGTCCACTGTAGGCCCTGCTTGTCTGGGGTGCACCTCTAGCAGCTGTGACACAGCGAGGGATGCTACCCGTTTCTTTTTCTGCTATCTTTGTCCCAGGATGATGCCTGCCAAATGTCAGTCTTTTGGATATAGAGGGGTCAGGGAGCTGCTTGAGGAGACAGTCTGTTCTTTTTAGGAGCTCAATTTCTGAGCTGTGAGCTCTGTTCTTCGTTCAGGGCTGTTAGGCTGCTATGTTTGATTCTGCTGCAACAAAGCTTATTAAAAAAACCTTTTTTTTTTTCTCAAATGCTCTGTTCGGGCTTTATTTTTCGATGTCCTTTGAGGTGTCCTGCCCAGCTAGGAGGCAGACTAGCCACTGTTTGCCTGCCGAGTCTCCGCCCTGCTGTTGTGTGATTCGCCCTGTTCCTGCAGGCTCTGCTGTGGTCTCCGCCATGCCCTGCCGCGGAGTCTCTTCGTTGTAGCATGTTGCCTCGGCAACGGCAGGCTGCGTCAGCAGTGGGCATGTATCTCAGTAGGGATGGGTTGCGTCGGCAATGGGAGGCTGCGTCCGCAGTGGGCGTGTATCTCAGTTGGGGCGGGTTGCCTCGGTAGTGGTGGACGCCCCTCCCCCACAGAGCGTCTCGGACCGTCTGCTCGGGATAGTTTGAAATCGCGGTTTTGTTCATCCCACTGGGTATCCCGAACGCTCTGTCCCTGCAATCCCCTGGGCTGGCCTACTGTCCAAGTCTCATTCAGTCTCAAGTCCAGCCCTCTCAAGTCTCAGGTTGCCGGTTCAACAGGGCACCTGGACAAGCATGCCCTGTGGGGATTGCTGGGTGGGGCCGGCCGCCGCCGCCCCGGTTGCCGGCTTCGCCAGCCAGACTTACTGCCTGGCGTCCCATGTGTTTTCTATACTTGGGAGTTTCCCCGTTCTGTGGGCAACAAAGATCAGTCTGGAAATGCAGCTTGGACTCAGCTCTTTGCGGATTCAACGAGAGCTCCAATCCTGGGTTGTTCTCACAGCGCCATCTTGAGTCCTCACTCTCCTGGAGTTATTTTTATATAAGGTGTAAGGAAGGGATCCAGTTTCAGCTTTCTGCATATGGCTAGCCATTTTTTTCAAAACCATTTATTAAATAGGGAATCATTTCTCCTTTGCTTGTTTTTGTTAGATTTGTCAAAGATCAGATGGTGGTAAATGTGTAGCATTATTTCTGAAGGCTCTGTTCTGTTTCATTCATCTATATTGCTGTTTTGGTACCAATAGTATGCTGTTTTGATTACTGTAGCCTTGTAGTATAGTTTGAAGTCAAATAATATAATGCCTCTAGCTTTGTGGGGTTTTTTTTTTTTTTTTCCTTAGGATTGTCTTGGCTATGCAGACTACTTTTTTGGTTTCATATAAAGTTTAATGTGTTTTTTTCTAATTCTGTGAAGAAAGTCAGTGGTAGCTTGATGGGGATAGCATTGAATCTATAAATTGCTTTGGGCAATTTGATCATTTTCATGATATTGATTCTTCCTAATCAGCAGCATGGAATGTTTCTCCATCTGTTTGTGTCCTCTCTTATTTCCTTGAGCAGTGATTTGTAGTTCTCCTTAAAGAAGTCCTTCACATCCCTTGTTAGTTTTATTCCTAGGTATTTTATTCTCCTTATAGCAATTGTGAATGGAAGTTCACTCAGGATTTGGCTCTCTGTTGTCTATTACTGGTACATGGGAATGCTTGTGATTTTTGCACATTGATTTTGTATCCTGAGACTTTTCTGAGGTTGCTTATCAGCTTGAGGAGATTTTGGGCTGAGACAATGGGGTCTTCTAAATATACAATCATGTCATCTGCAAATAGAGACAATTTGACTTCCTCTTTTCCTAATTAAATGCCTTTGTTTCTTTTTCTTGCCTGATCTCCCTGGCCAGAACTTCCAGTGGGAGTGGTGAGAGAGGGCATCCTTGTCTTATACCAGTTTTCATAAGGAATGCCTCCAGTTTTTTCCCATTCAGTATGATATTGGCGGTGGTTTTGTCATAAGTAGCTCTTATTATTTTGAGATATGTTCCACTGATACCTAAGTTTATTGAGAGTTTTTAGCATAAAGGGCTATTGAATTTTGTTGAAGGCCTTCTTTGCATCTATTAAGATAATCATGTAGTTTTTGTCTTTGGTTATGTTTATGTGATGGATTATGTTTATAGATTTGTATATGTTGAACCAGCCTTGCATCCCAGGGATGAAGCTGATTTGATCGTGATGAATAAGCTTTTTGATGTGCTGTTGGATTCTGTTTGTCAGTATTGAGGATTTTTGCATCAATGTTCATCATGGCTATTGGCCTGAAATTTTCTTTTTAAGTTATCTTCTGCTAGGTTTTGGTATCAGGATAATGTTAGTCTCAGTCTCTGACCAACCACAGTGCAATCAAGTTAGAACTCAGGATTAAGAAACTCACTAAAAATGCGAAACTACATGGTAACTGAACAACCTGCTCCTGAATGACTATTGGATAAATAATGAAATGAAGGAAGAGGTAAAGATGTTCTTTAGTCTGTTCAAAGTGGTATGAAATGGATATGTACAAGTAACTGAATGAAGAAATGACTAATTTTACCCATAGGAGACAAAGCATCTGTTCTGACTTTCAAAAATAAGTAGCGGTGTGTTAAACCTGGAGAGTGGGAGAAAACGGCATGCTAGTTAGAATTAATGGAACAGCACTGCTAACAATCACCAGTGTGACACATAAGATCATGTTTGTGTTACTACAGTATAAAGTACAAGTTATGAAATAGACTGAGACAAAGTTGTGGGTACACAGAGGCTATACTTTTATGCTGTAGGTAATAGGTTGCCACAGAAACATTGAGTGGAGTCCCATATTCAGACTTAGAGTCAGAAGCACATCTGGTGGCATAACTAAATATAGGCATACAGTTTAAAAAAGTGGTTTGTGCAAAGTGTCTTATTAATGTTGTTGGAAACAATGGATCTGGAAGAAGGGACTAAAATCTGAGACAAATTTTGAAATAGAATTGACCAAATTTCATAAATAATTAGATGTGGAGGCATTCAGTACTATACCACTATTATATATATTTTTACATCATTAATATTGATCTGAAAATACACCTTAGAATATTGAACCCCATCAAATATTGTTGGTCACCCATTATAGAGGTGAATAATATTTGAATTCATTGTTTAGTCAGAGTTTTGTAATAAAGCATATGCCACAAAAAGCCTTTAAATTCTAAAGCTTTGCAGTATTTGCTGTCATTTAATGGATTTGTGTTGGCAAATTTAGCCAGGGAAAAACACATCTGTCATTTCTTAGGTCTATTGTAACTGCTATTTAAATGTCCAGATAAGTAGTTTACTAGTGAGTGAATGTTAGGCCTGCCTTTGATGGTTATCTAGCTAAATATCATCAAAATAAATCAGGAATATAGTTAAGTGTATGAGTGAGATGGCTAATGAGCAGTGGGGTAAGAGGAAAGCATAGTGAGCATTGGGATCAACCCCAGCCATGTTCTCGCCAGAATCATGGCAACTAGCCTTATGTTCCTGCCTCCACATTTGTGCCTTGGCAAGAGACATATGTATCCTTCTTTGATAAACTTAACTTTCTCAAAGAAAAGTACTACAGATACTGACATTTGGGGTTCACCAACTCAAATTCAGTTAATCATCTGATCATTCTAGAGTGAGACCTACCAGTTAATAGGCTATTCATGCAGACATAATTTTTAGTTAGCTTTTTGGTATGGCATCATTAAAGAATAAATGGGCAGGCCAGTGGCAGTGGCTCATGCCTGTAATTCTAGCACTTTGGGAGGCCAAGGCAGGCGGATCACTTGAGGTCAGGAATTCGAGATCAGCCTGGCCAACATGGCAAAATCCCATCTCTACTGAAAATACAAAAATGAGCCAGACATGATGGTGAGCATCTATAATCCCAACTACTTGGGAGGCTGAGGCAAGAGATTCACTTGAGCCTGGGAGGCTGAGGTTGCAGTGAGCTGAGATCATGCCACCGCAGTACAACCTGGGTAATGGAGTGAAACTATGTCTCCAAAAGAAAAAGAACAAATGGGCGGCCAAAAATCACCTAATATTTGAGGAAAAACTCTGATATTATAAAAGGAGATGTCAACACAGTAAAAGTGAACTCAAAAAAGGCATTGAAAATATGTGGAACTTAAGCAAATTTCAGAGAAACTGTAATCATTACATTCAGAAAGATAGGATAAGATATAATAGTTAAACAACAATGTAGCTAAATTGTGAAATTTCAAAGCACTAGCCATAAAGATACTAAGCACTCCCCTCACCCCCAAAAAATAACAGCTCACCCACAAAGGATTAAAAATAAGCCTGACATCACATTTTTCCTACATTGGAAGCTAGAAAATGATTAAACAATGGCTTTAATTGTGAAAAAAAAATTTCAATCTAGAAGTCTGTATCCAGCTAAACTATGAATCTACTGTGAAGATAGAATAAAGATATTTTCAGACAATGTCTCAAAAAATTCTCTCATGCACTTTTTCTCAGAAAACTTCTGAAGGATGTGTTCCACCAAAATAAGGAAGCAAGGGAAAAAAAGGATACACTAACAGGACACAGGAGAAGAGAAAGGCAAGGAGAATTCTCAGGATGACAACTGTTAATTGTGCCAAAGTGCAAGTAGAGCAAAAATTAGAACACAAGGATGGAGCATTCCAGTATGAGTTCTTCAAGGAAAAGGGAAAGAATCATGACAGACCTTCTGATAGGTTTGCCTATGTGGAGATACTGTGTTACAAGTGTAAAAAGAAAACCTTTAGACAAATTAAATTTGAGTTTGAGCAAAGAATGATTTGCAAATGAGGCAGCCTCCTGAACTAGAATAGGTTCAAAGGGGCTCAATGCCACTGCATTGGCAAAAGAGACTATGGACAGAAAAAGGACAGTGACATACAGAAAGTGAAAGTGAGGTACAGAAACAGCTGGGTTGGTTACAGGTTCAAGTTTACCTTTTTTAAAAATGATTTGAACAGTAGGCTACCTTGAATTGGCTGAAACTCAAGTGATTGGTACAGGAGTAGTGTATAGCCTCTTTAGACATCCAGTTAGGTTACAGTTCATTGTGTAGGGAGAAACCTTTAGGCTGAACTTAACATATGTAAGGAGGCAGCTTTAGGCTAAACTTAACCAGAGACATTTGCACAATTATAAGGTGTAAAAAGTAGCTGTAAGTTCAAAGAAAACTAAGCAAATTTTTAAAAAGTAGGCAATTTTAACTCCAGCAGAAACAAAACATTGTTCAAGTAAGAAAACAAAATACTCAAGACTAGGAGCCATGGCTCATGCCTGTAATCCCAGCACTTTGGGAGGCTGAGGCTGGTAGATCACCTGAGGTCAGGAGTTCACCTGACCAACATGGTGAAACCCCATCTCTATTAAAAATACAAAAATTAGCTGATTGTAGTGGCATGAGCCTGTAATCTCAGCTACTTGGAGGCTGGGGCAGGAGAATCACTTGAACCCAGGAACAGAGGCTGTAGTGAGGTGAGATCATGGCATTGCAGAGTGAGACTCTGTAAAAAAAAGAAAAAAAGAAAAAAAAAAGTAAAAACAAAATACTCTGGCACAACACTGATCAATATTCATATAGTCATAGTAATAAAGGCCCATAAAATAATTTTAAGGGTTTATTAAGGAAAATGTCTAACACACAAAGTTAGAAAGAGTAGTGTATAATTATCTTACACCCAAATTAAACAATTTTAAACCCCTTTAAAATGATCACTCCTTTAAATAATGTCCACATTCCCATCATTCTAGTCCATGCAACAATATAATTAGCTATCATTTAATGTTCACATTTCTCCAATATTCCTATGAATATTGAATCAAGGTTTAAAAAATGATTCATCTCAATGCATTAACATGTTTTTTTAACATTCTCTTAACTCTACAGGTTTCTCTTCCGTTTTTTTTTCTCTAATCTTTTTTTTAAATACAAAACAGATTATTTCTTTTGTAGGTTCTCAAGTTTTACTGCCCAAATAAATCAGAAATGACACAAACAAATGGAAAAACATTCCATACTCAGGAATAGGAAGAATCAGTATCATTACAGTGGCCATACTGCCCAAAGCAGTTAACAGAGTCAACATTATTCCTGTCAAACTACTACTCATATTCTTCATAGAATTAGAAATAAATATTTTAAAACTTACATGAAACTAAAAAAGAACCCAAATAGCCAAGGCAATCCTAACCAAAAGAACAAAGCTGGAGGCATCACGTTACCCAACTTCAAATTATACCACAGGGCTACAGGAACCAAACAGCATGGCACTGGTACAAAAACAGACACACAGACTGATGGAACATAATAGAGAGCCCAGAAATAATGCTGCACAACTACAACTATCTAACTCTCAACAAAGCTGACAAAACAAGCGGTGAGAAAAGGACTCCCTATTTAATAAATAGTACTGGAATAACTGGCTAGCCATAGGCAGAAGATTGAAACTGGACTTCTACTTTAAACCACATATAAAAATCAGTTCAAATGGATTAAAAACTTAAATGTGAAAGCTAAAACTATCTATCTATCTATCTATCTATCTATCTATCTATCTATCATCTATCTAATTTATCTATCTAATCTATCTATCCATCCTGGCAAATAACCTAGGAAATACTCTTCTGGGCATAGAACTTGGCAAAGATTTCATGATGATGACCTCAAAAGCAATTGCAACAAAACAAAAAATTGACAAATGGGATCAATTAAACTGAAGAGCTTCTGTACAGCAAAAGAAACTCCAACAGAGTAAATAGACAACACACAGAATGGGAGAAAATATTTGCAAACATGGTCTAATATCCAGAATGTATAAGGAACTTAAACAAATTTACAAGCAAAAATCAAACAGTCCTATTAAGAAGTAGGCAAGGGACATAAGCAGACACTTTTCAAAAGCAGACATAATGCAGCAAACAAACATGAAAAAATTCTCAACTTTACTAATCATTAGAGAAATGCAAATCAAAACCATAAAAAGAAACTATCACACACCAGTCAGAGTGGCTACTAAAAGGTCAAAAATAACATGCTGGTAAGGTATAGAGAAAAGGGAAAACTTACACACTGCTGGTGGGAGTGTAAATTAGTTCAGCCCTTGTGGAAAGCAGTATAGCAATTCTTCAAAGAACTTAAAACAGAATTACCATTCAACCCTGCAATCTTATTATTGGGAGCATACTTGATATGGGTTGGCTGCTCTGTGTCCCTACCCAAATCTCATCTTGAATTGTAATCCCCACATGTTGAGGGAGGGAGGTGACTGGATCATGTGGGTAGTTTACCTGTTCTCATGATAGTGAGTGAGTGAATTCTCATGAGATCTGTTGGTTTTGTAAGTATCTGGCATTTCCCCTGCTTGCCCTTCTCTCGCCTGCTACCATGTGAGGAAGAGGCTTGCTTCCCCTTTGCCTTCCACCATGATTGTAAGTTTCCTGAGGCCTCCCTAGCTATGTGGAACTTGGAGTCAATTAAACTCTCTCCTTTATAAGTTACCCAGTCTCTGGTATTTCTTTATAGCAATGTGAAAACAGATTAATACAATTCCCAAAGGAATATAAATCATTCTATTATAAAGACATATGAACATGCATGTTCATCACAGTACTGTTCACAATAGCAAAGACATGGAATCATCCTAAACACTCGTCAACAGTAGATTGGATAAAGAAAACGTGGTACATATACACCACAGAATACTGTGCAATCATAAAAAATGATGAGATCATGTCTTTGGCAGGAATATGGATGGAAATGGGGGACATTAACCTTAGCAAACTAATGCAGGAACAGAAAACCAAGCACTGCAGGTTCTTATAGGTGGAGCTGAACAATGAGAACAGAGGAACACAAAGGGGAATAATAGACACTGGTACCTACTTGACGATGGAGTGTGAGAGGAGGAAAAGGTTCAGAAAAAATACCTATTGGGTACTATGCTTATTACCTGGGTGATGAAATAATTGGTACACAAAACCCCCATGACATGCAGTTTGCCTATATAACAAACCTGCACATGTACTCCTGAACCTAAAATAAAAGTTAAAAATAAAAACTATCCCGTGAAACTCTTAAAAAAAAGTTTATTAGTTTGAATTTGCTGATTGCATACCATGGCATTCTTGAACATAATTTACATATATCAAAGACAATGAAGTGTATGCATTTACGATGATACCACAAGATACTTTGTTGATCACCTTTGGAGGAAAAAAGGAAATCAACTTACTAAATTGAAAGCTGGCAAATGCAGGGAAATAATTAGCATTTATCTTGAATTTTCTATTTAAATCGTACCTTAGAAAAACAAAACAACATATGAAGGTAAGTTTATCTTTCTTTATAAATGTGTTTGAGCTAATGCATGAAGACCTAAGAGAATTAGAATATTACCATTTTGTAATTTTTTATGAATTCATGGTTTCTAACATACCAAAAAGAGATCCAACAAGAATTATGTACTTCTTGGTGGAAGCACATTCCCTTCAAAGTAATCTTCCTATTTTAAGAAAGTCAAACTTGAATCTGATTGAGCCTTTAAATTAACTTATAAAATATGTAGGGTAATATACAAGCTATATAAAGGAGACTAAAATTTTAATTAACAAAGTATGGTAAAATCATGTATAGAGAATAGAGAAAGCATATGAAAGAATAAAAAGCACACAACTTCTCGTTTTAAGGCAATAGATAACATCAAACTACAAACCATGATTCATTTACTATTTAGAAGCATTGAGATAAACATTATCCACTAAATGAGTTTAAAGAGCATGCCCCTGTGATTAGGTAAAACATGAAGAGCTAAGAGTATTGTGGAGTTTTTGTTTTTTTGTTCTGTTCTTTGGCTTTATAGCACTATTTTTTTTTTGGACCTCATATTACTTGAAAATGTATTTACTTTTTTATTTTTGATTTTATGGGTACATAATAGTTGTATATACTATGGGGTACATGCGATATTTTGAAAGAAGTATACAATGTGCAATTATCAAATCTAGGTAATTGGGATATCCATTACCACAAAAATTTATCATTGCTTTGTGTTGGAAACATTCCAAATTTTCTTTTAGCTATTTTGAAATATACAATAAATTATTGTATACTATAGTCATACTATTGAACACTGAATCTTATTTCTTCTATCTAATTGTGGTTTTGCACCCATTAACCAACTCTCTTCATCTCTCCCTCTTCACTACCCTTCCCAGCCTCTGGTAATGACTATTCTACTCACTACTTCTATGAAATCTTTTGTTTTAGCTTCAACATGATCGTTGTCTGTGACTGGTTTATTTTAATTAGTAAAATGTCTTCCACTTCCTTCCACATTGTTATGGACTTAATTAGTTTTATGGCTAAATAATATTTCATTGTCTACATATACTATATTTATTTTCTTTGTTCATATATCCACTGACAAACACTTAGGTTGATTGCATGTCTTGGCTATCAAAATAGTGCTGCAATAAACATGGGAGTGCAGAAATCTCTTCAACAGACTGTTTTGCTTTCTTTTGATTAAGTCTCCAGCAGTAGAATTGTTGGATTATATGGTAGTTCTATTTTTAGTTTTTTGAGAACTTGCCATACTGTTTTCCAAAGTGGCTGTACTAATTTACATTTCCATTAACATTGATGAATATTCCCCTTTCTATACGTTTTTGCCAAATTCTCTTTCTTTTTTGTTTACTTGATAGTGGCTATTTTAATTGTAGTGAGGCAATATCTATTATAGTTTTTATTTGCATATTTCTAATGAGTAGTGATGTTGAACATTTTTTCATATACTTATTTGTCATTTTTATGTCATCTTTTGAAAAATTACTATTCAGATATTTTGCCTATTTTTAAAATTAGATTGTTTTTCTGGTATTGAGTTGTTTGAATTCCTCAAATATTCTGGTTATTATTCTCTTGTCAGAGAAATAGTTTGCAAATAATTTCTCCCATTCTACAGCTTGTCTCTTCACTTTATTTTTTCCTTTTGCTGTGCAGAAGATTTTAGCTTGACGTAATCCCATCTGTTCATTTTTGCTTTGGTTGCTTGTGCTTTTGAGCTATTACTCAAGAAATCTTTGCCCAGGCCAGTGCCCTAAAGCATTTTTCCAATGTTTTCTTCTAGTAGTTTCATAGTTTCAGGTCTTACATTTAAGTCTTTAATACACTTAATTTTTTTTTAATAAGTGAGAGAGTGGGGTCTAGTTTCATTTTTCTGCGTATGGATATCCAGTTTTCCCAGCACTGTTTACTGAAGAGACAAAGAATAGAGAACTCAGAAATAAAATCCATGCATTTACAGTCAAGTAATTTTCAACAAATATGCCAAGAATATTGGGAAAAGGGTGGTCTCTTCAATAAATGAAAAAAAATTAAAATTAAAAAATATCTAAATTGTGTGTCTTCTCCCAACAGAGTCAACAGCTGATTTTATGTATATTGTTGTTGTTGGGAATATTCTTTATACTTTTGGACATTTCCAACCATTTGCTTGCAGGGAAGTTCATCTTCTCATGGTGCTCTATCACTCCGTCCTTTTCACTCTCGAGTGTTCTGGCTTGGACAATGAATTTTAGAGCCGTTCTATAAATAGTTAGCATATTTGTGGCAACTTGGAAATTTTCCTGACTGCTCCAGGCCCTTAGACATTTCAGAAAAGAATTGAAAAAAGCCCTTGACCATCAGTTATTGGAGAGCGTTCATAAGTTATTGAAGAGAAGGTATCTCTGATAAGCTTTTAACTCAGTCTTTTAATTTAAACTGATTAGCATAGATGTGGTGGAGTGGGAGGTTTCTCTAAGCAAAGGTCATATTTCATGTCTGATCTTCCTAAGCTAGCAGAAAAGCAAACTGGTCATGAAGGTATAAACTATATTTTTTATATATTTCCCTATTACTTCCTCATGAGAATCTTCTTTTGTAATTAGCAGAAGATTTTGGAAATCAAGTTTTTATTTCAGATCAATTCCTCCTCAGTCAACTTTTGAATCCCAGAATTACAGTAAACATTTATCTACATAAAGCCAAAATGAATACTCATTTAATATCCTAGCAACTAATAACTTTCATTTTTCTTATAGTGATTCCCCTTTTTTCTTCCTAAGCTATGAGGCAACAAAACAGTCCCTTTTACTCCCCTAAAAATATACAATTCTATCAAATAAGAATATGTACAAAAGATCTGAAACTCAAGAGGCTGTAAAAAAAAGTTTATTTCTTTATTGTAAAAATGTTATTATTTCTTCTCAAGCACACATAGTAGATGAAGAGAGAAAAGGCTGATAAAATTCATTGTGCATATTCCATGACCTACCCAAAAAGTCATAAAGATTTCAGGAAAATTTGTGTACTTAAACATTTATAAAAGATTAGACAGTGTTTTAATCATTTGCTGGTATTAATTTTATATTATATAATTTGATATGTTTGATATATCTGAAAAAATTCAGTAGGAAAAGATTATTGTCTAAAATGGGGAAAGAGAAAATATATGTTAGTCATAGATGATGTCATAAATTAATAAGTAAAATTAGTGGAAGTTTAATAAACAGCAGGGTTTTTAGTAGACTGTGATTTCAAGAACATTGTTATGATCAAGTAGTCAATAGTAGTGATAAATGGATGGAATGCTTTTACTTGAGTTTCTCTTTCTTTCTCCCCCCATCCCCACTTGTTTTTATCTCTGTCTCCACTCCTTTTGTTGTCATCCGGCACATTTCAATTTATTTTTACATACGTGGTTTTTACTTACCAGTCACTTAAGAAGCTGAGCTGTAGGTCAGGCGCGGTGGCTCACGCCTGTAATCCCAGCACTTTGGGAGGCTGAGGCGGGTGGATCACAAGGTCAAGAGATTGAGACCATCTTGGCCAACATGATGAAACTCTATCTCTACTAAAAATACAAAAAAATTAGCTGGGCGTGGTGGTGCCTGCCTATAGTCCTAGCTGTTAGGGAGGCTGAGGCAGGAGAATTGCTTGAAACCGGAAAACAGAAATTGCAGTTAGCCGCGATGGCGCCACTGCAGTCCAGCCTGGCTACAGAGGGAGACTCTGTCTAAAATAAAAAAGAAAAGAAAAGAAGCTGAGCTGTAATTGTCTTTCAAACTAAATGCGAATTTTATTTTAGTCAATTCTGTGTTGGCAATCTGATTTTTATTTTTAAAGTTCAAAAGTGTTCTTGTTTTATTTGAAAGGCATTTATAGAACTTCCCTGCTTTTCTGAAAACGCAACCCTGCTCCTGTCACTTGGCTTAATGCTCCACACATGTTTTCTCACTTAAACTTTGCCTCATTTGGCTGCGTGTGTGTGCGTGTGTGTGTGTGTGTGTGTGTGTGTTTTAAATGCAGCCTTTGAAACCATCTCTAATGGAAAAATGCAGCTGTGAGCAAGATTTCCTAAAATGTACGTGGAATTAATTTTCCAGGCATTTCATTCAAGGGCCCTGATGTATCTAAAGGAGAGATTTTGCCAAAAGGAGTTTTAATGGAACCGAATGAAAAAGGGAAACAGCCAGAAAAAAAGGTTAGGGAAGTAAGCAAAGCCCTAATGCACAAAGAAGAGAAGAAATGGCAAAAAGGAGCAAAAGGAGAAGAAAAGAAATGAGTGTTAAAGATGGAGAAAGAATAAGAAAAAAAACCACATGCTATGGGAGGGAAGAAGGAAAAGGAAAAAGAGTGGAAGCAGGAGTTGGAGGAATGAAGAATCTTGCTAGAAAGAAGAAAAATGTTATTTCCTAGTAGTTTCTATTAGTATTTGCTTAAACAGATTATTATCTCAGACTCTGCCACTTAAAAGTATATTTTACACCTGATCGGTGAATTTTATAGTCTATAAACAAATTTCCATTTAAAAAGCATATTTTAAAATATTTTAAGTATCACTGTTGATAATTTTTTAATAAACAACTTTCCCTGGCCACATAATGTGTTTTTATAGACATTATAAGGCAAAAACCTGAAACTATGATGTTTGAACTTCCTCATGCACAGCTGCTGAGCTTTTCATGCCCATGGGATTATAAAAATATAGTATTGTGTGGCTGACTTCAGACTATAAAGACATATTTTGTCTAGTCTTTCTACTTCAATTTGTTGCCTCCTATTTAAGTTCTCAAGATTGGTTACAAAAATCTGAAAATCACAGAAGAAACAAAATGTATTTTAATATTTAAATTGGGGATTGATTATGTATTTTCCAGGATTGGTCCCAGGGAGAAAATAAACTTCTAACGTATGTGTCACATATTTTCCACATTATAAAATATTAAACATGTTAATATACAAAGAAATTAATAATTTGTAACTATATGAAGCTACAGGGTTTATTTATATTTGTTTATGATCATCTTACATATATATAGCTGATATAGATGGTTTGACAAATGATCAAATGAGTACAATTTCTTGGGGACAGTATGAGTAAAGGAATTACTTTATATGAATAGATGCTATGTAACAGCTCTGTAAAAAATTTTTGGATATTAAATAATATTTTTAAATCATATCCGTATAAATACTGTTTTTATGAAATAGAGAATAAAGTAAACAGTGTAACATGACCCACTTAAGGTTAAGTAAACACAAGCTATTAAGTTTCTCAAATACTCCAAATCATTTTAAAAAGCATCATAAAACCTCCAAAAATGAGGAAAAACTTTAGTCGGATGTGGTGGCTCACTACTGTAATCCCAGCACTTTGGGAGGCTGAGGTAGGCAGATCACAAGGTCAGGAGTTCAAGACCATCCTGGCCAACATGGTGAAAGCCCATCTCTACTAAAAATACAAAAATTAGCTGGGTATGGTGGTGGGTGCCTGTAATCTCAGCTACTCAGGAGCCTGAGGCAGAAGAATTGCTTGAAAGTGGGAGGCGGAGATTGCAGTGAGCCAAGATCATACCATTGCACTCTAGCCCTGGTAACAAAGCAAGACTCCATCTCAAAAAAAAAAAAAAAAAAAGGAAAAACTTTAAAGTATAACTGAAATACAGTAGCATATTAATGTCCAATGTAAATCTATGATTCTATTATATATGCATTGCAGGTTAAACATATCTTTAATAAACCTAACATAATTAAGTTACCATAAGATGTTATAATCCATCACTACATATAGTTGGAAAAAATTTAGAGATTCTGAAATCAGTTTGATGATCTCATATAAAACAATAGGCTGAAATACAACATTTCCTCTACTTTCTCTCTTCTGGTTTGCTACCTACCATGTGCTTGAAACTCAACTCTTGTTTACAGTTATTTCTTTTGTCTGTGGTTTCTGCTTTTGTTTGTTTGTTTTATTTGGTTACTTGCTTAGAAATCTGTAGTTTTTCTAAGGCAAAGTAATCGATATTATTTTATCGAAATGTGTGAGATATTCATGGACGTGACTGAACTTCCTGCATAATAGTATCTGATACTACTGCAACAATTTGCACTTCAACCTTAGGAAACATCAATGCACTGCAGACTATGTATGGAGTCTTTTTTAAAAATATTTTTATTTGGTACAGCGTGTCAGTGTTAGGGCAGTCTTATTTCACCACTGTTCTTTATAGCCCTTGGAATCATTCTGGATATCTTGAGACAATGTGAGATAATGGAAGAAATTCTTGGCTCAAAGACAGAAGATAAGGCTTTTATCCTACTTTTGCCATGTTAGTTATTTGTAAGGAATAGGAGGATTTTTTTTCCCTTTAAAAATAGTGCCCTTATTAAGAAAAAAGAAAACAGAAAAAGTGCTTCTCTTATTAGAATCATATTTAATTTCACTAGCCATTGGCAAGATGGATGATGGTGAAATGCACTTTTTAATTACAAAAAAAGAGAATAATATTAAAACAATATTTGAATGCCTACAATAAGCTCTCCTCTGAGCACCATCTGAATTTCTTTATGTAGTACTTACCACAAGACATGGTAGAAACTTCATTTATTAGCTCATTCAATCATTAACATATTCTCTCATTTAAAGTCCTTACAATGGCTGTTGCAACCCATGAGGTTGCAGGTGACCTGCCCCTTCCTTATCTCTTCTGCTTCTCCCTTTCTTGCTCACTCTGATCCAGGCCCAGGAGGATACTTGCTGTCACTCAGATGTGCCAGATGTATTCCTGGCTTACTTCTTTTGGATAATTGTTTTCTTTTCCTGGGACTTTTCTCCCCTAGATGTCTTTTAGGCTGACTTCTTCACCTTCTTTGAGTCCTTACTCAAATGTCACCTTCTCAAGGACACCTATTCTGGCGCCTGAATTAACACTGCTGATTTCCTTCCTTCATCACCCACCTTCTTCATCTTCCTTATTTTCCCTTACCTTGCTCTGCTTTTACCCCTTTTGCCTATCACTTTTTAGCATACTGTGCAGTTTATTTCATTATTATGTTTAAATTGTCTCCTCCTCTCTCTTCCAAACTCCATGAAAATGGAGATTTTTTTCTATTTTTATTCTTGATACAAGTGCCTTGGATAATGCCTGATTCGTAGAAGACACGTATTTGTGAAATGATTGAATTTAGCAACTAGATATTCAGTGTCTGCTCTGCTTCAGGATTTGTGCTTACCACTTGGAATAAAATGAAGAACAAGACACAATCTCTAACCCACAAAAGTTTACATGGTGTAACTCTCAGGACACTCACTACAGGTTCTGATTCATTCAATCTTGGATGGAGTCTACTTGTGTACAACTCTGCCAGATACACCAGCAGTTTCAGATGTACCATGTCCTCACAGCTTGCAGGGAAGCTGTCTTGTCATGGGATCTTTGACATTTACTACAAAGCCTGAAACATACTGGGCACTGAATAAATCAAATGAATTGAAGGTACTTTCTATCTTCCAGAAACACATAAAACATTAACAAAATTCGTGCCAGACAATTGCTTATTTTTTTTCTAAAAGCGCTTCTAACATAATATAAATGAATTTTCTATACATAGAACAATTAATTGAGAAAAGAAAGACGTGAATATGGAGAGTCAGAGGAGCGAACAAACCTCCAAAATATTCCACTAAGATTTCCACTGCTCTGATCTTGAAAGCTGTATCTCAACAGTGCTATTGATGTTATCTTTAGGTATTATTTAAAAGTCAATAAATGTAATGCTTAGTATATGTGGAAAAATGATGACTTTTTTGTAGGATTTCACATTTATGAGGGGGCTAGGGCAGTCAGTGCTGGTGATACTGGATTTGCAAGTGGTCAATGGGCAGGCTGTTCTTAGGGAATTCACAGAATCCATACATGTCATGACCCGATTCACATCTCTCCAAGATAGATCTGCTTATTAAACTCACATTGACTGACTGACAATAAGTGCTTAAATTATCATCAGCTGAGAACTCAGATTTTCTCTCTTGTCATTTGATACTTGGGCTGGGAATTGCATTGATTGACTCCAAAGGGACTTGGACTATAGTTTGGAAAGGGAAAATTTCATGCACCACAATAAAGTTTGAGCATAACACAACTTGTTATAGGATGTAATTCAGAATAAAGCCTGTTTTACTGTTGGGAGTAACAGAAAAACCTTGTCATATAGTGCAGATTATTTTATAATATGGCTGATAAACATAGTTTGCTGCCTGCTAAAGCCCAAGATTCCAGAAGAATAATATTATAAGCCAGACCCAGAGTCATATAATCATTTACAAATAAATAGTTACAATAGGTAAAGCTTATTTTCTTGGACCAAACTGTTTTCTTTATATATATATCCTCCTCTATTTTTACTTTTTCTACTTCAGCCATTCAGTGCTCTCATTTAACTCTCCTTTTCTTTCAATCCTTATTTTCTGGAAAGAGGTTTATATCAATAAATTATGCCTGAGTGTAAGTTTGTTAATGGTTGCTTATGCCAAGCATAACCTACTTCAAGTGCACTTGACTTGTATTTATGTCTAATTGTGAAGTCAGAGTGTTTTGAAACAAAAATTTCAAGATCAGGGGGTTGAGAATGACGTGTTTTGAAGAGTATAGAAGAGTTGATTATTAAATACCGATCATGTATCAAGACTTGTGCTAGACATTTGGTTTCCATCATCCAATTTAATCATCTTGAAGAATTCTATGAGGTGGGTAGGGTAATATTGCTAATAAGCTTTTTTTTAGAAAAACAGATGAGGAAACAGTCTGAAGAAGGTCAGTGTACTTGCCAAAGTTCATGGGTTTTAGCCCATGAACTGATTTCAGATACTTTCAAGACCCTGCCTTTTCATATTCCACACTACAGAGACATAAAGATGGGAGTAGTTTGTATTAGTAGGCTTGGAAAAGACAGTAAGGCTTAAAGAGGAAGGTAAAAATAAGAAAAGGTGTTACTCAATTGTATCCACCTTTAAATAAATTTATGAAGTCAGTTTTTAGATAATTTGAAAAAAATTACTCCCCATAACAGAGTCAAAAGAGTATCTAGAATTTATGGTGGGAAAATAAATATTTACAATGTATTAAGTGCCAACTCTAAGTATTTACCATGTATTAAGTATATGATAGGGCCTGGATTGGCATTAACATATACTATATCTAATCCTGATAACAAGAATTGCTTTATTATCTCCATTTTGTCTTTCCAACTCATTGATTCCTTCTTCAGCCATATCCATCTTACTCTTTACCCTAGCTATTGCAGACTTTATTTCAACTGTTATATGTGTGATAACTAACATTTCCTCTTTGTTCTTTTTTATAGTCACTTGCTTTTCTCATATGGCTCATATGGCTAATACTCTATTTTGTTTCTTCCAATACACTTGTTTTAATGTTTTGATTGGTTTGTTCAAAAACTTGTGTTTCAGATGGTATATACTATTGAGCTGTTGGATTTTCTTCAGGTAATTTTCTTCCTTAGGTGTCATTTACTTTAGTTTATTCCTTAGGTGTTTATGCTTTAGCTGTTATTTTTTAATTCCTTAGGTAAAAATGCATTAAAAAATACCTGAGGTTCTCAGCTACTGTAGCAGGTAAAGGTGTATTGGGGAAGGGCCAAGATTAAGTTCTAAGTTAAGAGTCTCAGTCACTTTTGGTAACTCATATGTACAATGATAGTTGTTACAGAAAAATGTTTTGATTAAAGCAAAGGCTACCACTACAAAGGTAGAATTCCTAAAATTAAAACACAAAACAAGCAAAACTATGGCCATACCAAGTGCTTGTAAAAATGCAGAGAATAGGAAATTTTTATGCATTCCTAGACAAAATAAAAGTGGTATAGTCACTTTGTAAAATAGTTTGGCAGTCTCTTATCAAGTTAAACATACACTTAACATATGACGTAACAATCTTACTTTTAGGAATTTACCCAAGAGAACATATTTCACACAAAAACGTATGTGAATATAGTTATAGGAGCTTTATTAATAATTTGTGCCACACTGGAAATAATCCAGATGTCTTTCAACTAGGGAATAGATAAACTGTGATATGTGAATACAATGGAATGCTACTAAACAGTACAAAGGAATATGCTACTGACACAACATGGACAAATTGCAAATAAATTATACTATGAGAAAGAAGCTATACACAAAGTCTACATACTGTATCATTGCATGTGTGTATATCTATCTATCTATCTATATATATATGTATATAATTTATTATTTATTTATATTTTTTAAAAAGGTTAAAGTATGGTGGTTTCCAGGGGTTGAGGGAGGGAGAAGGTGTGAACTACAAAGGGCAGCCTAAGAGTTATGATATTTTGATGAAACTGCTCTGGATCTAATCTGTGTTGATAGATACGTGACTCCATGCATTTGTCAAAATTCATAGAAATATATGTCAAAAAGTGAATTTTTCTGTATATAAGTTAAAAATAATATAATTTTGTAAAAAAGCAAACTCTAATCTCCTTGATTCTTTTTTACACTCACTTTTGAGATAACAAGTGTAGCTTAGAAATGTCTTGAAATATTTTGTGATTTAAATTTAAGAAACAGTCTTACGGTTCAGTCACAAAGTCATGCCTGAACTATTTTCATTAGATTTATTTTAAATATTTAATAAGCAGTAGAGTTTGAATAAAAATATTTCCCGCTTTATTATTTTTATGTTGTGCCAAACTTTGCTTCCACCTGGGTGTGTATGTGTATCTTAAGACCACTTTGTTTTCTTAACAAGGCCCTTGGGAAGAGAAACAAATTTAGTTCCATTAATGGATTGCCCCTTTCTCTTACCTTATTAAATTTGATGGAGATAAATGAGTTCAAATGCAGGTGGCCATCAAAAAAGAAAAAAAAACCCAACAAATCATGACGTCAATTGCCACCCAGGCTTGAGTGGCTTTTTATTCTAAATTATAGGTGGAAAATGCTAAGGTGATCTCATGCTCATAAAGGTGGACCAGTGTTCCCTAACAGGTGTTAAGAAAGAATTCAGACTATCAGAGAACTGATGGAACCACATCTGTTTCCATTTAGTGTGCACAGCTGTTAGAAACTATATTGAGACTCTCAGGACTCCTTTGCAATAACTTGCTTGAAATGGTGGATATTCAACCAGATTTTGAATTTCAAGTCTAATAAACATGTTGGAGTGGCCACTCAAATGTTGAAAGCTGATCCTTCCCTCACCTCTGTTGTCCTGGTACTTGCATAATTGTTGGCAATTATTAGGTGTCGAGTAAATAATTAAGAAGCAAATAAAGTTTTCTGGGTCTAATAATTGTGACCTTGCCCAGATTTATGACATCTTTGTGTGTCTTCTGTAGTATGGATATACCTGACCCAGTTCTGGGTTATCTCATTTTCTGAGCCTTCTATTTTACTTAAGTATATTTTCCTAGATCCGCATAAAGGTGTCCTTACTTTGGATCCAGTGCATCCCACCAGTAAATTGTACAGGATCTGTTTGCACGGCCATATTGTTTTTCAAAGAAAATGAAATAAAGCAGCATCATATTCAGGGCTCTTTATTTCACAATACTCAAACTTTGTATAGCAATAGAGTCCTTATTTCAACTTGGGCGGGAGATAAAGAGAGAAAAGTGGTAAACCTAGGAGAATGATTATTTAGAAATGTCTAAGTCAAACCATTTCTCCTTGTGGTAACTATTTCTCAACATCCTGATCCACTCAGTGTCTAGCAACTATTTGATTTTTCCTTTTGAGGGTAAGTTAGCTGATTGCTTCAAATATCCCTAATGCTACAGGCTTAAAAGTAAAAACAGCAACCGGGGGTACCTTTGGATGAATCCACTTCAGAGTAAGATGGCTGCCATGCCCACAAGACGCGGTTTGTCATGACTTTGTCCTAGGCTACTATAGATTGTTGGGTTGAGGGTGATGGAAGGAGCTGCTACTTACTGTTTACGACATTCAAGTTATTAGCAAATGCTGTTGCAGCTCTCTAGTTTGCATAATCTTACTGGGAAAATTAGAAAATAAAGAATTTCTAGATTCAGCTGGCAATAACTGGGACTGGCAGTTGGAATATTTTCCTTCTTGAAGGAATGTGATGACAATAAACAGAGATGATGATGAGGATGATAAGTAATAATTATCATAGCTCTCCTTTCTTGAATACTTATCATATGCCAGGAATTTGCTATTGTAATCTATATACTACATAATGTATACCCCAAATTTGTGAGAGTCGGGTATTAGAATGATTCTCTCCAAACTCCATAATGCTAACTTCAGCCAGATCACAGTCACCGTCGCCATGGCAGCTACAGGCATTTTTCTCCTCAATTCCACTGTACCCATCCAACCCATCCAAGTTTAATTTGCCAAGAAACTTACAGCTTCAAAACCTGAAGCAAACTGTCACAGGAGCCTTCTTTGGTGAATCGTTCATGCTATTGTGACTATGGAAGCATCCAGGTGGTGCTTAGACACTATAGTTATCCAAAATAATTCTGAAAGATTAGTCTAATACCTCAACTCCTCTACTATTCAATCCTCCTGATTCCTCCAGCTCCCTCCTTCCAGAAAGGGAAATTCTGGAAAGGAGTCTGATGGATCCATAGGTTTGTCATTCAATACATATGCTATGTTCTACTTCCTCCGTGTCCTCACTAGGAACACATCAGCAGTGGGGGGTACTTAGTATCACACAAGGCAGGTGCCGACCCTCATGTCAGATCTCTCTAGCCCCATAGCAGCCTGTGTTTTCAATACCCTCTTTTGGTGTTAAGCCTAAAGAGACTAAAATAATACCCAAAAGAATAGGAGAAAGATAGGAACTTAAAAAAGAAGAACAGTGATCATGTTCAAAGTCATTATATTTCTTTAAAATAGCATTCTCTAAAGTAGGAATTTGTAATCTTTTCCATTTACAGTGTCCAGTGAACAGTAAGAACCTTATTACATGTTTGCTGCATAAATGGTGCCAGCTCTAAATGACTAGGGGCCAATTCTGAAGGTTGTAGGTTTTCTGGATATTGGCTTTTTTAAGTTGCCAACTTATAGCTATTGTTCCATCACTTAGTGTCTCTCATTTAATCAAAAGCAAAAGATGAGTATGAATCCCACTGGTTGAAGAAATTAATAAAAAATATATTTTCCTACATTATTTGTCAATTTTGTATTTTGAGGGAAAGAATCCATACATAATTCAGAATTTTTGCTCCCAGTTTTCATTTTCAGAAATACTAGCTTATGTTTGGTCCAAAAAATATTGTTTTTAAGTTAGTGATTAATGTTATGGTCTGGTAGACAAAGATAAATAGGTTGAATAGATGAAGCCATGGTTTCACCTTTGTAGGGGTAAATAATCTGATATTGAGCAGGCACCAGTTTGACAGCTGTTTCTGCCCATCTGCCATATTTATACATTTCCTATTTCCCTTCTTTTAACAAGATGCAAATTTGGATTACTATTGTTTTATGAGATGGAGTCTTGCTCTATCTCCCAGGCTGGAATGTAGTAGCATGATCTTGGCTTACTGCAACTTCTGCCTCCCGGTACAAGTGATTCTCTTGCCTCAGGCTCCCGAGTAGCTGGAACTTCAGGTGTGTGCCACCACATCTGGCTAATTTTGTATTTTTAGTAGAGATGAGGTTTAACCATATTGGCCGGGCTGGTTTCAAACTCCTGACCTAGTGATCTGCCTGCTTTGGCTTCCCAAAGTATTGGGATTACAGGCATGAGGCACCACACCTGGCTGGAAATTGGGATTATTAACTGGCTTTTCTACCTTTAATTTTGAAGCCAGAATGACTTTTCTAAAGGAAAAAAATAATCTTATTTTGTCTGCATTAAAAACTTTTCAAGGCCTATCATCCTTCACACCTCTAAGCCTTCAGGGTAAACATTTTAATAGAGTCTTTCTAGTCCCTTAAGGAGCTTCTGTGTTGGCACCTACCGAAATTTATGTATTTGTTTGCCTTTCTGTGCAGATAGTACCTTATTGAAGGATGGAATTGCACTTTTTATCTTTGCATTCTCAGCACCTAACTGGCATTCAAAAGGTACTTAATATGTTTGTTAAATGAGAGATGGAATGCATTTGAAAAAAAAAAAAAAGGTAACATTGTGGACTATGAAAAGTCAGCCAAAGTAGAACACTAATAATACTATTGATATGAGCAGACAATATATATATATATATATATATATATATATATATGGTAATAGATAAGGCCAAATATATATATATGGTAATAGATAAGGCCAAAGTATTTTTGTTTTGGCAAGCTTTTTGGAAAATATTTGCTAGGTTGTAGGACACTTTGTAAAGACTGTCTTACATACTGAATTGAAATATCAGTCATCAGGGAATAGACAAATAGTCTGTGGTTAGACTGAATATATTCATAGCCTATTCAAAATGCACTGTAAGGCATCATGTGTTATGTTTATTTTCCTGTGAAATAAATTTTAGCATTTTTGTGGTGAGAGTATTGATGGCAATCCTAAGTAGGTTATGTCAATTGTGTTTTGGGCAGTTTTAGCTCATGTGTAAACTATTTACCAAATTTTAAATATATCTTTTAAACGGAATTTATTTTTAAGATTTTTAATTGTTTTAAAACTAAAAAACAAATCAAGAGAATAGAATGTTACATAAATAGGATGACTTAGTTGCTTAAATTGTGACTTTTCAAATGTTTGATTTTATTAAAATGTACTTATCTGTTACTAGACAATATTCACACAACTATTGTTATTTCAACGCAATCAAAAGCTCAAAAAGTGCAAATTTCAAAGGACACAAAAAATTTTGAATAAACATTTATTCGTTTTTTGAAAATAATCTTGCAGAAGCTTGAAGAAAATATGTAGCTGTTTGCAAGGTAGTTGTTCAAAGTTATTCTGAATTTTAAAAAGATTTGGATTAGGGTAATTTTACCACTGAAAAACAGCATCAATATACTAAAGTTTACAAACCAAAACAATCTAATGAAAAGAGTAGTATTTCAATGCCCAATTTGTGTCATTAAGAATCAGACACTGGTTCAACAGTAATGGGTCACATCATGTCAGTTTGCTATCTTTCAACCATTTTTTAAATGTATCCAAATGAAATACTTTAGAAGATTTTACTAACTGTAACATAAATTTATGGCAAATTTTCTGGTGAAGATATTTATGAGAATTTTTCAATTCTGGAAACATTTGAAAGCTGCTAAAAGAAACACAGTATCAAAGTTTCTGAAATTTATAGTGAATTGGAATTTTTATGAATCTCTGCCAAATTTATTATTATTTCCCATCCATCATTGTCAATTGGTCTCTCTCATCACTTCAGATCTAATCTTCCCAGAAATAAAAAAGAAGCCCAAGAAAGATTCTTTTATTTTAACTTGATCATCTTCAATACTGACATAACTTTTTATTTTGCACATTTGTTCAGTGTGAAACATTCAGAGTGTTACTGGGAGGAAGGAATTTCAGAACTGGCTTGAGAAGGAAGAAAGCATGCCTCCTGGGCAAGAAAAAAGATAAGTCTGTGGTCCTTCTCACTTGGACCTCACTTGGTAAATAAGCTAATGATATTAACTGGGGGAACGAGTTCCTATCAGCAGGATGTCTCTGGCTAAAAGATTACTTATGATAAATAAACTACATGTGGATTTAATTCATGAGGCATGACTCCCTACATAATTTCACCTAAGCTATATGTTACATTCTGGGATAAAACATGGAAATATTTTATAAGTTAAAAGCTCTTTTCAGTGTGAGAAATCCTACCAAACCTCATGGGGATCTCATCTGTTGTTCTTGTATCCATTGGGGAAAAGCTGGACCCATGGAGACCATGAGAGGCTGCAGGCCTCTCCTCCATCTGAGGCTCTTGACTGTCTGTAACCTTAAGACTGGAAATAAAGGTCAATGCAGAGTAAAATCTCTGACTCTTGAGAGTAGAATTTGAAAATTCAATTCCATGCATTAGCTGAGCTGTCAAATAATTCCAACATATTTTGCTTTTTAAATATCCATTACTATTTTTTCTTTGATCTCATTTTCCAGAAAATGATTTTGGGGGATAAATATGCAATTAATTCCCCTTCAAAAGGAAGAACATATTAAATTTTAACAAAATGTTCCTTCAAAATTGGGTTATAATTTGAGAGTGATTCCAGGAACTCCCCAAATTTCCTTTGTTTGTGTATGGCATATTCTCTCTGTGACCACAGAAGAGAAGGTTTCATGTAGCTGAAAACATAATTATGTTAAAAAGATGATGTAAAATGTCTCCCCATTTTCCAGCTCTTTATTTGTTTCCACATGATAGATTGTATCAACCATTTTTATTGGAGTTATAGTACCATTGCTGATGTCTTCCATTTTTCTAAGTAGGGAAAAACGTTCAGATATCTCACATTCAGAGATCTGAGGATTTAATTTTCACTGTGTTTTAAAGCTAGTTATAAAGCTGGCTGTTTCACTTTTTGTCTCATTATTTGCAAATGGTCTGCAGCAGAAAACAAAGCAAACACGTTTTTGATTTTGAATAAAGCAATTTCTCAACTTTTTGTCTCTTTATTTTTGGTAAAGACTTATAAAACCACAACGTTGTCACATGTTGACCGTCTCCTCTGGTATTTTTTTTCCTTCTCATTGAACTGCAGTGTAGAAAGGTTCATCTTTAATCTGAAGAGGTTCATATCCTCTCTTAATCTACTCAACTCTCAAACCATTTGGGACAAGTACTGGCCATGCAGCAATATCAAAATAAATAATATTATTATCTCTTCCACATTAAATTCTTGGTCTCGGTCTTTACTACTCCTATCTATCTATCATTTATGTATCCTCATTATTTTTATTATTATCTATCCATCTGTCTATCTAATATATAATCTATCCTGTTAAAGTTCATTTTTACCAACATTTTCTCTTCATTACTGTCAGTGCATATATATGATGTTTTAACATTTTCTTTCACTCCTTTGCTATCTAAATTTTGTATTGTTTCTAGTATAGGTACTTGTTTTTTTTTTTTTAGTATAAATACCCATGCACATTTGCATTTCTAAAGAATTGTTAACTATATTGTATTAATCAGGGTTCTCCAGAGGGACAGAACTAATAGGATAGATGTATATATAAATGAGAATTTATCAAGGAGAATTGACTCCCATGATCAAAAGGTGAAGTCTCATGATAGGCTGTCTGCAAGTTGAGGAGCAAGGAAGCCAGTAGTGGCTCAATCTGAGTCCCAAACCTCAAAAGTAGGGAAGCCAGCAGCACAGTCTTCAGTCTGTGGGTGAAGGCCTGAAAGCCCCTGGTAAACCACTGATGGAAGTCCAAGATTCTGAAAGCTGTAGGACCTGGAGTCTGATGTTCAAGGGCAAGAAGCATCTAGGATTGGAGAAAGATGAAGGCTGGAAGACTCGGCAAGCCAGCTTATTCCACCTTGATCCACCTGCTTTTTCTAGCCATGCTGGCAGCTGATTGGATGATGCTCACCCAGATTGAAGGTGGATCTGCCTCTCCCAGTCCACTGACTCAAATGTTAATATTCCTTTGGCGTACCCTCAGAGTCACACCCAGAAACAAATTTTTGCATCCTTCAATCCAATCAAGTTGATGCTTAATGTTAACCATTACATATACACAATGTTGAAGGATATAATTATGTTGCAGCTATGGACAGAATTCTCACTGGTGTTTAGAAAAGTAATAAGTAATCCCAAGTTCTCGTTTTATAAATAATCATTCTCTAAATCTCTGCAGAAACCATTCTAGTGGAAACATTTCTTCAGGTGTGTCATTTTTTTAGAGGTTTAAGCAAAACTTTTTAGGCTCACCTCATTCACTGGAAAATGCTATAGAATGAGGGCATAAGAGTGGAAAAACTTTCCCAGACAAGGTAAAATGCTCAGTAGAGAGCTGTGCATGCAGTACAGACACATTTTAAAAGTTAATATCAACTTTGGAAGTTCTGCGTGATCTAATAGGAAATATGGATTCAAAAAGATCAGGTTACATATTACTCTCTGATGAATGGGATTTTTCTTTTCTGAGTCCTCTCTTTTGTTGTTTGAAGTTATAGATAGTTAGTCAATCACAAACACATATGCAAACATCTAGGATCAGACTTGAACAATCACAGTAGATTGCCAATCTTCAGAATGATTCCTTAAAGATCACCACCTGGACATCAGGAAGGCATCAATGCAACAAACAAATGTAAGAAAATGAATGTTTAAATAGAGAAATTAAATCAAATGTGAAAAACAATGCCAGGAAAAATGACAAAAGAGAATCGTCTTTCATTGTCAGAATAAATCAAAAGATCAGCATTTGAATGCTTTGATTGCTTTCACTAAGAACTGGACACTCATTCTTAAGCAATAATCAAGTAATGTGACTATATCTTTTAGTTATTTCCTCTAGTTTTTACAGAAAATTTGTGGAAATAAAACTTCAAAAGATTTTCACTAAATATAGTAGAAATTTATGACAAATGTGGTCATGAAGATATTTAGCCGGAATCTTTTGATTGGGGAGAGATACTTTGAGAGCTGGTAGGTAGAACGGAAATTTCTGAAGTATACAGTGAAATAGGAATTTTATGGATCGATGCCAAAGTTCTCACTATGCTTAAGGCTTTTCTTTATTATTTTTTAATTGTTTTATTACACTTTAAGTTCAGGGGGGACATGTGCAGAAGGTGCAGGATTGTTACACAGGTATACATAGGCCATGGTGGTTTGCTGCATCCATCACCCCATTATCTACATTAGGTATTTCTTCTAATGTTAGCCCTCCCCAATCCTCTCACCCTCTACTGTCCCTCCCCTAACCTCCCCACCCCCTGATAGGACTCAGTATGTGATATTCCCCTCCCTGTATCCATGTGTTCTCATTGTTCAACACCCACTTATGAGTGAGAACATGGAGTGTTTGGGTCTCTATTCTTCTGTCAGTTTGCTGAGAATGATGGTTTATAGCTTTATCCATGTCCCTGCAAAGGACAATGAACTCATCCTTTTTGATGGCTGCATAGAATTCCATGGTATATATATGCCACATTTTCTTTTTCCAGTCTATCATTGATGGGCATTTGGGTTGGTTCCAAGTCTTTGCTCTTGTGAACAGTGCTGCAATAAACATATATGTACATGTGTCTTTATAATAGAATGATTTATAATCCTTTGGGTATATATCCAGTAATGGGATTGGTATGGGTCAAATGGTATGTCTAGTTCTAGATCCTCAAGGAATCATCACATTATCTTCCACAATGGTTGAACAAATTTACACTTCCACCAATGATGTAAAAGTGTTCCTATTTCTTGACATCCTCTCCAGCATCTGTTGTCCCCTGATTTTTTAATGATTGCCATTCTAACTGGTGTGAGATGGTATCTTAATGTGGTTTTGATTTACATTTCTCTAATGGCCAGTGATGATGAGCTTTTTTTCATATGTTTCTTGGCTGTATAAATGTCTTCTTTTGCAAAGTGTCTGTTCATATCCTTCACCCACTTTTTGATGGAGTTGTTTGTTTTTTTCTTGTAAATTTGTTTCTTTGTAGATTCTGGATAGTAGCCCTTTGTCAGATGGGTAGATTGCAAAAATATCTTCCCATTCTGTTGGTTGCTGATTCAGTCTAATGTTAGTGTCTTTTGCTGTGCAGAAGCTCCTAAGTTTAATTAGATCCCATTTGTCTGTTTTGGCTTTTCTTCTATTGCTTTTGGTATTTTAGTCATGAAGTCCTTGCACTTAAGGCTTTTAAGTCTTACTTGGAATTTTTTTTTTTAGATTTTGAAATTAATAAAAAGTCCTCTTTGACCAACTATGAGCAAAGACAGATTGACAAATCTGGCTATACTCTCTATTAAAAATGAATATATGATGAGAACTAACATCGATAAAGTTCTTAACAAATTTGCAGAAATAAGTCTCTAAAACAGAAAAAAGAAAATGTAACATTCCTATAATGGACTAATATTGAGATATAAGATTCCCCCCCTTTAAAAAAATCTATCAGTGTAGTTAATCCATTATTTTTCTGCATCTTGTAATGATAATTTTACTTTGTGTTTTTATTTTATTTCACTAGAATAATACATATGAAATTCAACAAAATAAAATTTTCACTATCTGCCTCTCTTTTGGTTATTAGTTTTATTTTATGATCAATTATTATTACTGATGTTATTTTATCAAATAGAGAGTTAAATAATTTCAAAATAGAATCTGTTTTAAATGTTAAATACACTAAGTATGACACTGATTTGTAGTTCTTGATATATCTGAAATTAGATGATACTGGGTGAAGGAAGTGTTGAGATGAGGGTACATAAATTTCATCTGATATGACCATAGAGGAAAAAAATAACAAACTCCCCAAAGTGAAGAACTTTGTTGTTGCTGGGATTTTACTTCCTATTATATCCCCACTGTCTATACTAATCTCAGATATGGTTAAGTATTTGTTGAATGGATAAACGTGCTAGAGTATAGAAAATAATTTTAGAGAGCAGAAGTAGCCCAGTTAAAATAAATAATCACGAGAGTTTATGCCATGATAAAATGTTTGGGATTTGTTTAGAATATTATTGTGCATAAATTGAGTCTAGAAAGTACATACTATAAGCTTATAAAATCAGATGATATAAAATTTGCATTTTAGGGAGCTCACTCTGGTCATGATGTGGCAAAGGAAGCTGGTATTAGAGGCAGGGTGCCCAATTAGTAGACCACTAAAATAGCCAGGTAGTAGAGGGGATATAAAGAAGGGAGAGACAGGATCTCAGAAATATATGGGAGCCAGACTCAACTGGACTTAGATGTAAATATGAAGAAAGGATCTGTGACAACTGCTGCTCTCTGACTCGGAAATTCTAGGTGAGGATGAACCTTAGACTCATTGTTTTAGTTGGATAGTGAGTACACAAGAAAGTCAAAAGAGCAACTGCCCGAGGTTGAAGTGGCCTGTGAGGCTTGTAGGTAGAGTGGTACTCTAGGGAGATAGACCTAAAATCATGGAGCTTAGGAGAGAGGACCAGGATATTTTGGTCTGAATATCATTGTTGAAATGTGAGATCTGAAGCTATAAAAACTTATGAGTTATTGAACAGTGAGAAGAAGTGGGATATGTGTGAGACTTGAGGAAGGACAACATTTATGGGGTGAGAGGAGCAAGCCATGAAAATAATAAGGTGTTGTATTAAACACCAAAGGAGGAAGTAATCAAAACTGACCAGGCGCCATAGGGCGGACAGAGAAGGTTACTGCAGAACTAAATGGGAGATGAGGAGGTGGGGACATAAAGTGGTCACCACTCTTTTGAGGGCTGAGCTTCAAAAGAGACAATAATAATCAGGAAGAAACAGAGTTTTGGCCAAGGGTAGGTTTGAATTTTCTTTAATAAAAATAACATTATCCTATTTATTTTCTGATTATAAAAGAAAATGTTTAATCCCCAAATGCCTGCATTAAAATGCAAAAGCCACTGATCAGTCCAACACCTAGTAAAAAATGTTACAAAGACTAGAAACCACATCTGTCCTCTTAGTTTTAGTTTTTGGTAGCTCTTTGAGATAGCCAGGGTAACTTAATAGGGAGGCAGAAACAAAACCGTTCAAGAGAAGCCTTGAACATGGCATCTGTTATACCAGATCTCAAGCAACCTGACTCAACAGAGAAAAACTTTACAAAGCTGTGCATGCCACTTGTCCATAACTGCTTCCTTCTATCACCCTAAAATTAATAATAAGTATGGCAATAGAAAACATTGTCCAGCAGTCTGGTCTCACCCTTTGGATATTCAAAACTGAAGTCTGGATTTGTACTGGAATTAGTTTCTAGTTGAAAGATGTAAGAAATAATAGAAACATCAAAACCTTTTTTATTAGGGCAAAGAGCACACAAAACCAATGAACAGAAACTAAGGGAACTTCCAATACAACACAACCTGAATTTAATTATGAGGAAATATCAAACCCATATCAAGAAACAGTCTATGAAATAACTAAGGAGTACCCTTCAAAAATGTCCATGTCAGCAAAGATTCTGGAACTATTTCAAATCAAAGAGGTTAAAAGTACATGCCATCTAACTAATAGTGCCATGCAAGATTTTCTTAGACTTTAAAGAACATGAGTGGGACAAATAGGGACATCTGTTATATAGATTAAACAGTAAATAGTGTACCAATGTTTGTTTTCTGATTTTGATAATTATACTGTGTTTATGTAGAAAATTCTATTTATGGTTTGCTGTGACTACTCTGCAGGTGCAAAATGTACCCTCACCTAGAATTTGGTTACCATATTGAGATTTATGATGCAATGCACACACCTGAAGAGGGCATAAAAATATTTATTGCTTTAATAATTGATGCATCTTGGAAGAGCAGGGCAGGATTACCGAAGAGGTCCAAGAGAAGATGGTTAGAAGATGGGTTTGAGGTATTCACTATGGTATGGATAAGCAATGGGACCAGACTAGCACCCTTCATACAGGCACGGTTGTCCATGGGTTGATCTTCCCAATTGCACCAAAGGAAAGAACATCAGGCTTTCTTATCAGCTTGCTGAGATGTAGGGCAGAGGAAAAGAATTATGGGAGAATTAGGTCTAAAAGCTATTGGCTCTCAAATATCAGAAAATGGAGTCAGAATCCTTATTTCAGGGTTAAAGGAATATTACATCAGCAACCTAGTGGCAAACAGATTAGAAAAAAAACTACATCTATATGGGAGAAAAGGGGTTGAAAAGATAGAGGAAATGTAAAATGTTAACTACTGGGGAATCTGAATGGAAACAATATGTGGTTATTTGAAATGTTTTTGCAACTTTTTTAAAAAGCAATCATGTATATAAAAGGGATTTTGGTGAGTTGGGTGTTGGTCTTAAGAAATGGAAAAATAGGCCATTTAAAATTTTCTTCTTGAGAAAAATGTCAGATTTCTAATAAAGAGGTAAAACCCGGACACTACTAAAAACATACAAAAAATAGCTGAGTGTGGTGGTGGGTGCCTGTAAGTCCAGCTGCTTGGGAGGCTGAGGTGGGAGAATTGCTTGAACTCGGGAGGCAGAGGTTGCAGGGAGCTAAAATCATGACATTTCACTCCAGCCGAGGCAACAAGAGCAAAACTCCATCTCAAACAAACAAACAAAAAAACCCATCAAGGCAAAGGAAGCAGTTGTTTAGGAAGTTTTCCATCAAAAAATTTTAATTCTATTTTAATGATAGACCTCTTCATGGTCATAAATATACCATAGTAGTAACCATTGACAGTAATTTAGTATATATCCTTCTAATATTGTCTATGCCCCTATACACATATATCTGACATGTAAAATTTGTATATTATTGACTCAAGAATATGACATATATGATGATTGCCATTCTAACTGACATGAGATGGTATCTCAATGTGGTTTTGATTTGCATTTCTCTAATGACCAGTGATGATGAGCATTTTTTTTCACATTTGTTGGCTGCATAAATGTCTTCTTTTGAGAAGTATCTGTTCATATCTTGGGCTCAGTTTTTGATGGGGTGGGTTTTTTCTTGTAAATCTGCTTTAGTTCTTTGTAGATTCTAGATATTAGCCCTTTGTCAGATGGGTAGATTGCAAAAATTTTTTCCCCATTCTGTTGGTTGCTGGTTCAGTCTAATGATAGTTTCTTTTGCTGTGCTGAAGCTCTTTAGTTTAATTAGATTCCATTTGTCTATTTTGACTTTTGTTGCCATTGCTTTTAGTGTTTTAGTCATGAAGTCTTTGCCTATGCCTGAGTCCTGAATGGTATTGCGTAGGTTTTCTTCTAGGGTTTTTATGGTATTGGGTCTTATGTTTAAATATTTAATCCATCTGGAGTTAATTTTTGCATAAAGTGTAAGGAAAGGATCCAGTTTCAGCTTCTGCATATGGCTAGCCTGTTTTCCAAACACTGTTTATTAAATGGGGAATGATTTCCCCATTGCTTGTTTTTGTCAGGTTTGTCAAATATCAGATGGTTGTAGATGTGCGATGTTATTTCTGAGGCATCTGTTCTGTTCCATTGGTTTATATCTCTGTTTTGGTACCAATAACATGCTGTTTTGATTACTGTAGCCTTGTAGAATAGTTTGAAGTCAGGTAGTGTGATGCCTTCAGCTTTGTTTTTTTTTTGGCTTAGGATTGTCTTGGCTATGCAGGCCCCTTTTTGATTCTATATGAAGTTTAAGGTGGCTTTTCCAATTCAGTTAAGAGAGCCATTGGTGGCTTGATGGGGATAGCATTGAATCTGTAAATTACTTTGGGCAGTATGGCCATTTTCATGATATTGATTCTTCCTAACCATGAGCATGGAATTTTTTTTCATCTGTTTGTGTCCTCTCTTACTTTCTTGAGCAGTGGTTTGTAGTTCTCCTTAAAGAGCTCCTTCACATAGTAAAATATCGGGAGACAACAGATGCTAGAGAGGATGTGGAGAAATAGGAACACTTTTACACTGTTGGTGGGAGTGTAGTTCAACCATTGTGGGAAACAGTGTGGTGATTCCTCAAGGTTCTAGAAATAGAAATACCATTTAAACTAGCAATTCCATTACTGAATATATACCTGGTAATTTATAATCTTTTTCCTTTGGGTAAAGGATTGTAAATCATTCTGTTATAAAGATACATGCACACATATGTTTATTGCAGTACTGTTCACAAATAGCAAAGACTTGGAAGCAGTCCAAATGCCCATCAATGATAGACTAGATGAAGAAAATGTTGCACATATACATCATGGAATACCATGCAGCCATAAGAAAGGATGAGTTCATGTCATTTTCAGGGACATGAATAAAGCTGGAAACCATCATTCTTAGCAAACTAACACAAGAACAGAAAACCAAACACCGCATGTTCTCACTCCTAAGTAGGTGTTGAACAATGAGAACACATGCACGCAAGGAAGGGAACATCACACACCTGAGGACTGTCGGGGGTGGGGGAATAGGGGAGGGATAGCATTAGGAGAAATATCTAATGCAGATGACAGAGTGATTGATGCAGCAAACCACCATGGCACATGTAAACGAACCTGCACGTTCTGCACATGTACCCCAGAACTTAAATTTTAAAAAAAGGAATAGGCTGGGCACGGTGGCTCAAGCCTGTAATCCCAACACTTTGGGAGGCCGAGGCGGGTGGATCACGAGGTCAAGAGATCAAGACCATCCTGATCAACATAGTGAAACACCGTCTCTACTAAAAATAAAAAAAATTAGCTGGGCATGGTGGCACGTGCCTGTAATCCCAGATACTCAGGAGGCTGAGGCAGGAGAATTGCCTGAACCCAGGAGGCGGAGGTTGCAGTGAGCCGAGATTGCGCCATTGCACTCCAGCCTGGGTAACAAAAGTGAAACTCTGTCTCAAAAAAAAAAAAGGAAAAAAAAAGAATGCTTGGTACAGAGTGGATGTTCAATAAATTACTTGTTTTTTAAAAGATTCAATATTGTAAACATGTAGAATTTCTTAATCTATTTATTCAATGTAACAATAAAATATCAAAAAAGAATACCACATATATGAAATTACCAGTACAAATAATGAATATGCAAGCATAATTTGCCAGGATATTTATTGTAACACTGTATATAGTAGCAAAGGAAAATGAAAAATAGACATACTCCAAATGTCCTTACAAGAGAAATATAATGAGTTTCTCTGTCTGCATATGAGCTACTAGAAAGTAGGGGTTGCAATTAAAATACATGTGTGTTTGTAGAACTGAGGTGTTAGCACCGACTTTATAGGAAATGAACTGTGTGTCTGTCTCTTTCTCTCCTCTCTTTCTCTCTCTCTCTCTCTCTCACATACACACACCCAATTTAGAGCACATTTATCCAAATCAATAGTACCTTAAGAAGAACATATGTTTTCTTTCCTAGGTCACTGAAGAGTCTTTCATTTTGGCTTGAAAAAAAATGATGACAATATCATTTTTCCTTTGATTGTGTGAGCTACCCCATGCTATTTAATGATTCATGTATTTACACTTTTATTTCTGCTTAGTCACTCTCCATTTTTGTGGATCGCAAACAAAATACGCTAACTGATACAGAGTATAAATGAGCAAATAAATGAACTAACAAACACCAAAGAGGGCACAGCTGGATGATTAAAAAGTATGTAATATATTTCAATGTAGTCAGAGGCAAGCTAAAAGACTAGAAGGAGAAAAAAATGAATTTGAAAATAATATGTTCTAGCTGATAACATTTTTTTTCCAATCTCTTGACTTAATGACGTGCTTTTAAAGTTCTTTGGGTTTTATGGAGTTTGAATGAGATTTTTCTGGAAGAATCTCATTTGCCAGTTTAATTAGTAATTAGTAATCCCAAAGGTTAATGTAGAGTTGCTATCAATTTTATTTTAAGCTTAATATTCTTATCTAAAGGACAAAGCCAATGAATATATTTGGATAGCAATAATTAGCTTAATATTCTGGTGAAGTCAAATATTAAATAACTATAGCATTTTAAAATGAAATAATATTTAGATTATCACATTATTATTCTATTCATATTTTATTTCCTCTAAGCAGCATGAAATACCCACTTTTAAAGATACCTAAACTTCCTGTAGTCACTAGATTGCCACATGTATAATTAAAGCACAATAGTTAATGCTCAAAGGAAGAGTTGCAAAAATCAGGCAATTGCAGTGTACTGAGGTTCACTCTCATCCGTGGGAATTCTTTTGCACACTACAAGTGGCACATTTTCCTATTTTTTTAATGGTTTCAGGGTAGAAAATCTTCATTGAAAGACTTACATTATATCTAAGTTTATAGTAGAATCACAACTTTAAAGAATGTCAGAGCGAAGAGTTTAGAGATAAAATGTACAGGCCAAGCACATTCATAGTGAGCAAATTACTAGATGGATGTGTAGGCAGAGTAATCTAACATGCAACATCCTTTAATTATTACATAATTCCTGGTTGAAAGTGTACAGAAAAATGGGTCCAGATTCAACTAAAGAGACTTGTCATGAGCTGTAATGAGTGATGAGAGACCAATGTGGCACACTGCCCTTGTGGGCACCTTCCGAAAATGAATAGCAACTTGTTCTTGTCTTCTCTTAGTGGCATGTCAGCAGAGGAGTCTCACTGGCACCGTCATTTTTTACCGCACTGGCTGCATTTGAACAAGCCCTAGAAAAAAAAATCCAAGAGTCCAGTATCTTGCCTCTTGTAGCTCTGTGCTTCCACTGAGAATTTTCCTAGGAACATAATCATTTATTTGGAAGATCAAGATATGTTTTGATGACTGTATTCTGCTGCCTAATAAATTTCAGTTACCACAAAAGCCCAAGATCTTGACTGAAAAAGAATATATACATTTTATTACTGCTTTGGAATAAGTAAACTTACTTTTTCAGTCTCAAATGATCTTGGACAGCCATATTTATGGTGTGAGCTGTGAAGTAGATTTTAAAGAAGGAATTGTCATGTGTAATGTGGAAAAAGGATTTTGTAAGTTTAATTTTAAAAGAAGTCTCTCTTGTATTTGGCATCATTAATTTGGGTCATAATTTAATTCTTATCAGCCATGGTAAGTATCTATCTGTTTATCAGATGACTGTGTGTGTGGCGCATGCATGCAATACCAGAAGCATAATACAGATTGCCTGACTTTCATTAAAAATACCTTATGGCTATCATTTATTGAATCTTGCTGAGAATATGCTATCGAATTTGATATTCATTTGATATTTACTTTCATCCTGCCCTCTGAGACTTGAGACTGGCACATTTGAGATTCCATGGATTCGTTCTGTGATTAGAAAGCTCGATGACTCACTCCAAATATGCTGCTGTGTCTCTGTAGACTCCTGACTATCCCTCATAGTCATGATTCTTTGAGTGCAACATCAAGGGATGAAGAAAAAAATCTTAGCTTTATACCAAATTCACCTGGCCAGGATTTTCAAAGTCCTGTTTATATTTTTTTACTTATTCCAATAAGTAAAAAAAATTACAAGTCTCATAAACTTGTAGGTTTTTAAAAATTAAATAAATAAAAAATTAGCACCTTCTCATACTACTAATCTATACATCTTTTAATTATATTGCCTGTATTCACCAATGCCATCTTCACCCTTACCTATATATATTCACTATTCATTTTCATCTCAGATTATTTATTCATGCATTGAACAAATATTTATCGAGTCCCTACATTTCTAGCACTGCTCTATATGGAGGGAAATTTTCAGTGAAAAACAGACAAAAAATGATTGCCTTTATGTAGCTCTCGTGTTGCTTGACACTTAGCTGAAGAATGCCTAGAAGAGTAAATTTTAATTAAGACCATTGTTAAAAAGGTAGCTGGTCTGCAAGTGATAAGTCACAAAGCATATTATAAAAGTTTAGATGATAAATTAGAATTAATTTCCCCACAAGTGATATTCCCAGATGCATGCCTATACAAACATGTACATACACAATGTAAAATAATAAAAGATAAATCTATTACAATATAATCTATTAAAATGAAAAAGATAAAATTTAATAAGAAAATCTATTTTTCATATACGCATATACTGTATAAAGGCATTCACCAAGTTGGTTGAAAGAGTTACCAGGCTGGGAATGGTGGCTCACACCTGTAATCACAGTGCTTTGGGAGGCTTAGATGGGAGGATTGCTTGAGCCAGGAGTTTGAGACCAGCCTAGGCAATATGGTGAGACTACATCTCTACAAAAAATGAAATAACTAGCCAGGTTTGGTGGCACAGGCCTATAGTCTTAGCTACTTGGGAGGCTAAGGAGAGAGGATCACTTGAGCCCAGGAGACCAAGGCTGCAGTGAGCCGTGTTCATAGCCCTGCACTCCAAGAGAGCAAGACCTTGTCTCAAACAACAACAACAGCTATCATCTTACCCCAGTCAGAATGGCTATTTACTAAAAAGTCAAAAAAAAAGCAGATATTGGCAAGGATGTGGAGAAATGGGAACACTTATACAGCGTTAGTGGAAATATAAAGTAGTACACCTTTATGGAAAATAGTATGGAGATTTCTTGAGGAACTAAAAATAGAACTCCCATTCAATCCAGCAATCCTACTACTGGGTATATAACCAAAGGAAAATGACACCTGCACTTGTACATTTAAGGTAGCATCATTCACAATAACAAAGATACAGAATCAACTTAAGTGTCCATCAACAGAGGATGAAATACAGAAAACATACCTATATGCATACATACACACACACACACACACCCCCAATATATATTGTGTATATATATATATATAATACAGATGAAAGATAAATATGTATAGATACACACATACACACCATGAAATACCAGTCAGTGATAAAAAATGAAATCATGTCTTGCAGCAATATAGATGGAACTGGAGGCCATTATTGTAAGTTAAATAACTCAGCAATAGAAAGTCAAATATTGCATATCCTCACTTATAAATGGGAGTGCAATAATGGGTACACATGGGCAGTGGAATAGTAGACATTCGGGAGTACAAAAGATGAGAGTGTGGGAGACAAGTGAGGGTTGAAAAATTACCTGCTGGGGGCAATGTTCATTTGGGCAATGGATATGCTAAGAGACTAGATTTGACTGCTACATTATATATACATGTATATATATACATGTATATATACATGTATATATACATATATATATACATGTATATATATATACACACACACACACACATACATACATATATATGTAAGAAATCTGTACATTCCTTAAATATATAAAAATTTTTAAAAATTAGAAGTGAGTTAAAGGAATCAAAGGATAAAAATATTTTAATAATCTGAACAAGACTTATATGTTTATAAGCATTAAAGGCCAAGGAAGCTTGTTTTTCATCATACCCAAGATCAGTTTAAACCATCTCTCTCTCTCTTCTTTGGTACTTAAATTGGTTAAGTGACTTTTATCTCACTTCTGAGAAGAGAGAAAGACAAATGAAGGTGGGAAGTAATAAACCGTGATAGATGAAAAACCAATTGGGAGAGTAGATGAAGAAATGCATATATAATGATCTAGAGGGACTGGAAAGTGAGATGATGCAGCACGAGTGAAAGGTAAGCATTTCTGCCCAAAAACTCGGGGGCAGGTTACTGTAGTAGGACTGGATTAAGCAGCCTAGAAGAATATCTGAAACATAGTGGGTCCTCATTAAATACTTGTTGAATACAAATAAATGAATAAATTTTTCACTTACTAAATAAACGTTTATTGAACACCTAGTATATGGCAAGCACTCTTCTAGACACTGGAGATATGTATTGAACAAAACAAAAACTCCTGACCTCACAGGGCTTAAATCTAGTAAAGAGAAATGGACAATAAAAGTTAATCCTAAAGGATATTAGATGGTTATATGTTAAGGAAATTTTATGGGGAGGGTCTGCAATTTTAAGAAGGTCAGGAAAGGTTCATTAGAAGAATTTCAAGGAAGTCAGAGTGGTTAAGCTGAGTGAACAGTAGCAAGAGATGAAGTGGGAGATGAGATTGGAGAGAGGCCATGGGGCTCTTAAGCTACTAAATTGACTTTTGCTTTTACTGAGCGAACTAGGATGCCATGGGAGGGTCTGAGCATGAATCTAACTTGCCTGTAACGGGCTCATTCTGATTGCTGCATTGGAAATAAACACAACAGGCTGGAAACGGTGGAAATAAGAGTACCAATAAAGAGGCTTGTCAGAGTGATAGCAGGAGAGGTGGTAAGAAGTTGTTAAGTCCTGGTTATATTTTTGAAGCAGAGATGAGAGTATTTGATGACCTATTGAATAGGAAATCTGAGAAAAGAATAACTGCAGAATTTTGGTCTATAACTACAGGGTTGGCGTTGCCATTGACTGAATAGGTTTGGTTGGTTGGAGATTCGGGGTTTTTTTCTGGACATGCTAGGTTGAAGATGCTCATTAGACATCTAAGTGGAGATGAACAGTAGGCAGCTGGATATAAATGACTAGGGTTTTGAGGAGAGGTCTGGGCTGAAGTTACAGATTTGTGAGTCATTAGAAGCATATAAAGCCATGAGACACTGAATGAGATCCTCCAAGATTTCAGTATTAATAGAAGAGATGAGATCTAAGTAAGGACAGAGTTGGGACACATGAAGCTTAACAGATCTGGGTGATGAGGTAGGATGAGCAAAGGCAAAAGAGAAGGAACAGCCTTGTCTAATGAAGTAAATGCAGCTGACAGTGGCAGTTTATACGAGTATAAATTAGGTTAGTAAATCCAAGCTATTGCACTAGTGTTTTTTAAGCAATGCAACCATAAGAATATAATTTTACTCACTGTACCATTTTACAGGGAACAAAATAGTAATGGTTAGCCAATTGAACTGTTCGCTTGATTTGTTTCTGTTTGTTTGACAGAGATATTTTACTGCTTGGAAAAGGCATTTGATTTATTGTAAAATGAATCAGTTCTACATTTGGTGACTATGTCTCAGTCCTAAATTGCTCTGTAATTTTGTTTATTTGTTTTTGCTTTTTTAAAATACACACTTTGCAAAGAAACCTCCCACCAATGGGTGGCATTTGTATTCTAGAAAAACGAATACAGCTTGACTCAGGAAACAGTACACTGACTCTTTGTATTTCCACATTTTAATAGAACCTGCCAAGACATGATATAATATATGGCTGTTGCTGCTACTGTTTTTCATATCCATCTGGTATACATTAACATATTTTGCAACAGGAATAAAAAAGGATGCAGTAAATACTGTTTTATCCGCTCTTTCTGCTAATAACTAACTTATTCACAATCCTTTTCTAAACAGTGTCATTCTCAACAGGGAGCTGGAAAAGAATGACCTAACATTTAGAATTAAAAATATAAAAACAAGCTATTTGAATACGATTTGGGTGAAGCAATTGAGATTGAAGAGATCTGCTTCTCAACTATAGAAAAGAATAGGACACTCTAAAGAGCCTAAAGTTACTGTATGGCCAACTTTGCTCATATAGTGAAATTCTCCCAAAGATAGATAATAACTTTTTTGTGAAGTTATGTGTTTTATCAGTATTAAAGAAAAATAATAGTATTACAGAGAGTTACAACACTGGTATTTTAGAAATGACTGGGATAACCAAAGAAGATAAATGCAGCTGAGAGTGGCAGTTTATACGAGTATAAATTAGGTTAGTAAATCCAAGCTCCTGCACTAGTGATTTTTAAGCAATGCAACCATAAAAATATAATTTTACTCACTGTACCATTTTACAGGGAACAAAATAGTAATGGTTAGCCAATTGAACTGTTTGCTTGATTTGTTTCTGTTTGTTTGACAGAGATATTTTACTGCTTGGAAATGACAGTTGATTTATTGTAAAATTCTTGAATAAATTGAGGAGTAGACTTTAATCAGCCTCCTTCCACACACTAACATGTTGCTCTGAGTTTACCAACATCCATATAAACTAGGTGTTTGGAGATGCTTTTTGAGGTGACAAATTATCTCTGGACTTTCACAGGAAAGATTCCCATTCATTTTGCTTTTCCTGTGGGGAAAGCTGGTCATAAAAACTCTTAACCATATTACCTTTTTATATTGTATTATAATTACTGAATGTAATATCCTGTTTCACAGTTTACAGACTGTTATATAAAACATTAATAGTTGTAGTTAGAATTCACTAATACAACAGGCAACCTTGACATGTTTTTGCTTTTGCTTTTTACATGAGTTTAGATCAGTTTGTGTCCCCAGAATGTAATTCTATATTAGTGAGCCTCTTTTGGTCACATATAATGAAGATAACTCCAGATCATTTAATCCAAAGAGAAATTGATTAGAATCAGAACTTACCTGAATTCTACATGCAGTAAAAATATGGATATATCTGTTTTATTTTCTAATAAAGCTCTTAGTCCACCTACTTTTCACATTATTAGGAAATTCAGTTTCTCCTTGAAAGAGTTTTTGACTTGATGAATCAGGCTTCCTCCATCCAAAGAGGTCAGACCTGTTTCCAAATCCACCACCATCTATCATAAAGGTCCTAGTTATGTTAAACACCTAAAAAAGGAAGAGACCGCAATCTCAACCTCTCTCTCATGGGGTGCCTTGCCCCTCAGCCTGCTTCTAGACAGCACTTACCTCTGCATATTAGGATATTAGGAGACAGCCTCTAGGAGGACAGCATTGCCTGGACCACAGGATGCTCTGCCCCCTTCTCTCAGGCCTTGGGTGTCTTGTCAATTTTATATTTTTAGAATTTGGAAGCAGTATTCAAGTGTTTTGAAAAAGAAAACAAAGAAAAAACTGCTCCTGAGTGACTTTCTGTATCTGCTAGACAAAGGAGCAGTGGCTGGCAGTTTTTCTTATTTAAAAACAAAAAAGTGTATGTGTTTGCATGCGTGTGCATGCGTGTGTGTGTGTGTATGTGTGTGTGTGTGTGTGTGTGTGTGTCTGTTTTTCCAGGTATTCCTCTGCCAATGAATGGAAGGTTGGCCTATGAGACCCAGAGACAGAGATGCAGTCAGGCCCCTGGTATGGCCTGGAACTAGGCCCTTAGGATAACATCAGACTCTTCACATTTTCTACCAACTCTCTGCAGTGTAGGCTTTTTTGGTTTGCTCTTCCTATTCTTTCTATGAAATATGATAATTGATTTTTAATGTTTCTGGGTTTACCTTATCCCAAGAGAGAAATTCTGTCTTGGTTCTAATGTTACATTTCTATGTGAGGGGCTGTGATTAGCCTGCCTTAGGTCAGTGGCCCATCTGAGTTCCGATCAATATTGTTCAAGTGGGCAAGAACATATTGTATAAAATTTTTGCCTGTAGTTTGCAACTTTTAATTAAGGGGCAGATTCCAATTGGTAGAGCTGTTGTGTTCAATTGTCCAGGTGGTGTACTACACCAGAACGCCACCGCAGAACACTATTCACATCACAAACATCTTCATACTGTAACATGTCAGTACTTTTACTATACCTGTTGACTTCAGAGGTGGACCAGTTGCATATTTATGTTGACAATTTTCTGATGGTGAAAGAGTCTTATTCTAGGAAAATGAACATATTATGGGAATTTTCTGACTAATGATAGTAAAGTATGTTATCTAAGACATATTATATATATATATGAGAGAGAGGGATTTATAGATATATATACACACATAAAATTCCATGCCATGTTAACTTATGAAAGAGAAGCAAGTTTGGTAATTCAGAAACCTTGTTGATCTCATCATATCTAAAATACACTTTGCCTCCAAATAAGATGCTGTTTTTATGGCTGATATATTTAGTGATTAGTAAATATTCACATTTATTTATCATACTTTAAGTTCTGGGGTACATGTATAGAACTTGCAGGTTTGTTACATAGGTATACACGTGCCATGGTGGTTTCCTGCTTCCATCACCCCTCATCCACATTAGGTTATTTCTCCTAATGATATCCCTCTCCTACCCCCACATCTCCTGCTATCCCTCCCCTAGACCCCCACCACTGACAGGCCCTAGTGTGTGAGGTTCCCCTCCCTGTGTCCATGTGTTCTCATTGTTCAACACTTCCTTATGAGTGAGAACATGTGGTATTTGGTTTTCTGTCCTTGTGTCAGTTTGCTGAGAATGATGGTTTCCAGCTTTATCCCTGCAAAGGACATGAACTTATCGTTTTTTATGGCTGCATAGTGTTGGATAGTGTATATGTGCCACATCATTGCTGGGCATTTGGGTTGGTTCCAAGTCTTTGCTATCATGAACAGGGCTGCACTAAACATTTGTGTTCACGTATCTTTGTAACTGAATGATTTATAATCATTTGGGCATATATCCAGTAATGGGATTGCTGGGTCAAATGGTATTTCTAGTTCTAGATCCTTGAGGAATCCCAACACTGTATTCCACAATAGTTGAACTAATTTACACTCCCACCAACAGTGTAAAAGTGTTCCTATTTCTCCACATCCTCTCCAGCATCTGTTGTCTCCTTATTTTTTAATGATTGCCATTCTAACTGGCGTGAGATGATATTTCAATGTGATTTTGATTTGCATTTCTCTAATGACCAGTGATGATGATGTTTTTTTAATATGTTTGTTGGCTGCATAAATATCTTCTTTTGAGAAGTGTCTGTTTATATACTTCACCCACTTTTTGATGGGGTTGTTTGTTGTTTTCTTGTAAATTTAACTTCTTTGTAGATTCTGGATATTAGCCCTTTGTCAGATGGTTAGACTGCAAAAATTTTTTCCCATTCTGTTGGTTGCCGGTTCAATCTAATGATAGTTTCTTTCACTGTTTAGAAGCTCTTAAGTTTAATTAGATCCCATTTGTCTATTTTGGCTTTTGTTGCCATTGATTTTGGTGTTTTAATCATGAAGTCCTTGCCTATGCCTATGTCCTGAATGGTATTGCCTAGGTTTTCTTATAGGGTTTATATGGTGTTAGGTCTTATGTTTAAATCTTTAATTCATCTGGAGTTCATTTTTATATAGGGTTTAAGGAAGGGATTCAGTTTCAGCTTTTAGCACATGGCTAGCCAGTTTTTCCACCACCATTATTAAATAGGGAATCCTTTCCTCATTGCTAGTTTTTGTCAGGTTTATCAAAGATGAGATGGTTGTAGATGTGTGGTGTCATTTCTGAGGCATCTTTTCTGTTCCATTGGTCTATATATCTGTTTTGGTACCAGTACCATGCTGTTTTGATTACTGTAGCATTGTAGTATAGTTTGAGATCAGGTAGTGTGATGCCTCCAACTTTGTGGGGGTTTTCATTGTTTTTTGTTTGTTTGTTTGTTTGCTTAGGATTGTCTTGAATATGCAGGCTCATTTTTTGTTCCATATGAAGTTTAAGGGTTTTTTTCTTTTATACAATACTGTGAAGAAAGCCAATGGTAGCTTGATGGGAATACCATTAAATCTATAGATTACTTTGGGCAATATGGCCATTGTCATTATACTGATTCTTCCTAATCAGGAGCATGGAATGTTTTTCCATTTGTTTGTGTCCTCTCTTATTTCCTGGAGAAGTGGTTTGTAATTCTTGAAGAGGTCCTTCACATTCCTTGTTAGTTTTATTCCTAGATATTTTATTCTTTGTGTAGCAATTGTGAGAGTTCACTCAGGATTTGACTTTCTGTTTGTCTGTTATGGTATGTAGGAATGCTTGTGATTTTTGTACACTGATTTTGTATCCTGAGACTTTAAGTTGCTTATCAGCTTGAGGAGATTTTGGGATGAGACAATGGGGTCTCCTGAATATACAGTCATGCTGTCTGCAAATAGAGACAATCTGACTTCCTCTTTTCCTAATTGAATACCAGTTATTTCTTTTACTTTCCTGATTGCACTGGCCAGAACTTCCAACACTATCTTCAATAGGAGTGGTGAGAGAGAGCATCCTTGTCTTGTGCCAGTTTTCAAATGGAATGCTTCCAGGTTTTACCATTCAGTATGATATTGGCTGTGGGTTGGTCATAAATAGCTCTTATTATTTTGAGATATGTTGTATTGATACCTAGTTTATTGAGAGTTTTTAGCACAAAGCACTGTTGAATTTTGTCGAAGGCCTTCTCTGCATCTATTGAGATAATCGTGGTTTTTGTCTTTGGTTCTGTTTATGTAATGGATTCTGTTTATTGATTTGTGTATGTTGAACCAACCTTGCATCCCTGGGGTGAAGCTGACTTTATTGTAATGGAGAAGCTTTTTGATGTGCTGTTGGATTCAGTTTGCCAATATTTTATTGAGGATTTTCACATCAATGTTCATGATGGCTATTAGCCTAGAATTTTCTTTTTTATTTGTGTCTCTGCCAGGTTTTGGTATCAGGATGATATTGGTCTCATAAAATGAGTTAGGGAGGATTCCCTCTTTGTATTGTTTGGAATAGTTTCAGAAGGAATGGTACCAGATCTTCTTTGTACCAAATTCTTTGTAGAATTTGGCTGTGAACTCATCTGGTCCTGGACTTGTTTTGGTTGGTAGACTACTAATTGCTTTCTCAATTTCAGACCTTGCTATTGGTCTATTCAGGGATTCATCTTCTTCCTGGTTTAGTCTTGGGAGGAAGTAAATGTCCAGGAATTTGTCCATGTCTTCTAGATTTACTGGTTTATTTGCATATAGGTGTTTGTAGTAATCTCTGAATGTAATTTTTATTTCTGTGGGGTCAGTGGTGATATCCCCTTTATCATTTTTTATTGCATCTGTTTGATTCTTCTCTCTTTTTTTCTTTATTAGTCTGTCTAGTGGTCTATTTTGATGATGTTTTCAAAAAACCAGCTCCTAGATTCATTGATTCTTTGAAGGGTTTTTTTTTTTTTTTTTTGTGTCTCTATCTCCTTCGATCTTAGTTATTTCTTGTCTGTTGCTAGCATTTGAGTTTGTTTGATCTTGCTCCTTGAGTTCTTTTAATCATGACATTAGGTTGTTGATTTTAGGTCTTCCTTTTTTTCTCTTGTGGGCATTTAGTGCTATAAATGTTCTTCTAAACACTACTTTAAATGTGTCCCAGAGATATTTTGTGTCTTCATTCTCACTGGTTTTGAAGAACATCTTTATTTCTTCCTTCAGTTCGTTATTTATCCAGTAGTCACTCAGGAGCAGGTTGATCAGTTTCCATGTAGTCGTATGGTTTTGAGTGCATTTCTTAACCCTGAGTTCAAATTTGTTTGCACTGTGGTCTGAGACACTGCTTGTTGTAATTTCTGTTCTTTTGAATTTGCTGAGGAGTGTTTTACTCCCAATTATGTGGTCAATTTTAGAATTAGTGTAATGTGGTGCTGAGAGGAATGTATATTCTATGGATTTTGGGTAGAGAGTTCTATAGATGTCTATTAAGTCCACTTGGTTCGGATCTGAGTTCAAGTCCTAAATATCCTTATTATATTTTTGTCTCATTTATCTGTCTAATATTGACAGTGGGGTGTCAAAGTCTCCCACTATTATTGTGTGGGAGTCTAAGTCTCTTTGTACATCATTAAGAACTTGATTTATGTGCCTTGGTGCTCCTGTATTGGGTGCTCCTATATTTAGGATAGTTAGCTCTTCTTGTTGCATTGATCTGTTTCCCATTATGTAACACCCTTGTTTGTCTCTTTTGATCTTTGTTGGTTTAAAGTTTGTTTTATTAGAGACTAGGATTGCAATCCTTGTTTCTTTTTGCTCTCTATTTGCTTGGCAAATCTTCCTTCATCCCTTTATTTTTAGCCTACATCTATCTTTGAACATGAGATGGTTCTCCTGAATACAGCACACCAATAGGTCTTGACTCTTTATCCAATTTGCTAGTCTGTGTCTTTTGATTGGGGCATTTAGCCCATTTATATTTAAGGTTAATATTGGTATGTGTGAATTTGATCCTGCCACTTTGATGCCTGCCGGCTGTTTTGCTCATTAGTTGAGGCAGTTTCTTCATAGTGTTGATGGTGTTCACAATTTGGTGTGTTTTTGCAGTGGCTGGTAGTGGTTGTTCCTTTCCATGTTCCATGCTTCCTTCAGGAGCTCTTGTAAGGCAGGCCTGGTGATGACAGAATCTCTCAGCAATTGCTTGTCTGTAAAGAATTTTATTTCTCCTTTGCTTATGAAGCTTAGTTTGGCTGGATGTGAAATTCTGGGTTGAAACTTTGTTTCTTTAAGGATGTTGAATATTGGTCCCCGTTCTTTTCTGGCTTGGAGGGTTTCTGGTGAGAGGTCCACTGTGAGTCTGATGGGCCTCCCTTTGTGGGTAACCCGACCTTTCTCTCTGGGTGCCCTTAGCATTTTTTCCTTCATTTCAACCCTGGTGAATCTGACAATTATCTCTTCTCAAGGAACATCCTTGTGGTGGTCTCTGTATTTCCTGAATTTGAATGTTGGCCTTCCTTCCTAGATTGGGGAAGTTCTTCTGGATAATAACCTAAAGATTGTTTTCCAACTTGGTTTGATTCTCCCCATCACTTTCAGGTGCACTGATCAAATGCAGATTTTGTCTTATTGCATAATTCCATATTTCTTGGAGGCTTTGCTCATTTCTTTTTATTTTTTTTCCTCTAATCTTGCCTTCTTGCCTTATTTTGTTGAGTTGACCTTCAATCTCTGGTACCCTTTCTTCTGTTTGATCTATTCAGCTATTGAAACTTGTGTAGGTTTCATGAAGTTCTTGTGCTGTGTTTTTCAGCTCCATCAAGTCATTTATGTTCTTCTTAATGCTGGTTATTCTAATTAGCATTTTTTCTAACCTTTTTTTTAAGGTTCTTAGCTTCCTTGCATTGGGTTAGAACATGCTCCTTTACCTCGGAGAAGTTTCTTATTACCTGACTTCTGAAACCTGCTTATGTGAATTTGTCAAACTCATTCTCGATCCAGTTTTGTTCCCTTGCTGGTGAGGAGTTGTCATCCCTTAAATGAGAAGTGGCACTGTCGGTTTTGGAGATTTCAGTCTTTTTGCACTGGTTTCTTCCCCTCTTTGTGGATTTATCTACCTTTGGTCTTCGAAGTTGTTGACCTTTGGGTGGAGTCTCTGAGTGCACATCCTTTTTGTTGATGTTGAAACTATGTCTTTCTGTTTGTTAATTTTTCTTCTAACAGTCAGGCCCCTCTGCTGCAGGTCTGCTAGAGGTCCACTCCTGACACTGCTTTCCTGGAAATCACCCATGGGGGCTCCAGAACAGCAAAGATTGTTGCCTGTTCCTTCCTCTGGTTGCTTTGTCCCAGAAAGGTACCTGACATATGTCAGCCAGAGCACTCCTGAGGTGTCTCCTAGTCAGTATACACAGGGGTCAAGACTGCCACTTGAGAAGGCAGTCTGTCCCTTATCAGAGCTTGAGTGCTGCGCTGGGAGCTCCGTTGGTCCCTTCAGACCTGCCAGGCAGGGACATTTAAGTCTGCTGAAGCTGAACCCACAACCACACCTTTTAATCCTTGCTCTGACCCAGGAATGTTGAGGCTTTATTTATAAGTCCCTGACAGGCTGCTGAATTTTTTTCAGAGATGCCCTGCCTAGCAAGAAGGGAGTCTAGTGACATTATGCCTGCAGAGGCCTTGCTGAGCTGCCATGGGCTCTGCCCAGTTGCTGTATAAACTTCCCAGCAACTTTCTTTACACAGGCAAGGTTAAAACTGCCCACCTGAGCCTCAGCAATGGTAGACGCTCCTCCCCGCATGGAGCTCCAGCATCCCAGGTCAAGCTCAGACTGCTGTGCTGGCTGTGAGAATTTCAAGCTAGTGGATCATAGCTTGCTGGTCTTCATGGGGGTGGGGCCTGCTGAGCCAGATCACTTGACTCCCTGGCTTCAGTCCCCTTTATCAGGGGAATGAGTGGTTCTGTCTCACTGGTGTTCCAGGCGCCACTGAAGTATGAGAAAAAACAAACAACAAACTGCTGCGGCTAAAACGACTGCTCATTTTTGTTCTGGAAACCCAGGGTGCTGGTCTTTTAGACACTGGAGGGAATCTACTGGTCTTCGGGTTGTGAAGACTGTGGGGAAAGCATAGTATCTGAGCCAGAGCGCCCAAGTGTTGGGAAAATATCTTAATGGCTTCCCTTGGCTAGGAGAGGGAGTTCTCTGGCGCCTTGTGAGGCGACACCCATGCTGCTTTGGCTTGCCCTCTTTGGGCTATACCCACTGTCTAACCAGTCCCAATGAGAAGAACCTGGTACCTCAGTTGGAAATGTGTAGTCACTTTCTATGATGCTCTCGCTGGGAACTGCAGACTGGAGCTATTCCTATTCAACCTCCTTGATGGAAATCATATTTACATTTTAAATTTCATATTATTAGGACATAACTAAGACATTCTATATTTTAGTTTATTTCATCTGCCATTTGTTTACTCTATCAAATGGTATTACTTAATTCTTGATTTAAGTGTACAAATATTTTATGATACGAATCACTATGCAAAAACCAATATCTATATGTCATTGCTAATCTCAAAAGTACTTACATACATCATAAATTACAGATTATCATGTAATAATCCACAAATTAAATAACTGTTGTTTATTTGTTACAAATATTTGACAATTATTAATACAAAAAAATTTCTAATAAAATTTAGCAAGCTATTACATAAATATATTTACATTTGTTTTAAATGAGGCAATGTTAAACAAGTTTAAAATATCATTTTTTTCAAAAGGATGCTGTCAGAAAACAGAAAGCTAGTTTAAAAGAAAATATAGCTATTGTAATCATTGATTAAATTTCAGAGAAAATAGATAAAACATTAGAAAAAATTAGTACTTTGGAAGTTCAAGCTTAAGTAGAAAGTAATCACAGAGTTCAGATGAAGCATGAGTAAATTAACTGTAAATCTACATGAAAATGACTCTTATGAGAATTTAAAAAGGAACAGAAACACGAAAATCACAAAGGACTTATATGTATTGTCTGCTGAGCTAAGTACATAGCCTGGATAATTTTTAAAAAATAGTTTTTCGAATGACAATACTAATATAAAATTCTGAGAAATGTATTTAACATAAATTATTCAAAATAATTATCCCATTATATACTGGTCAGTTTATTTTCTCCAGTGATTCTGTACTTTTTATTTTGAATACTCTAGGGGGATTAAAAATCAACTGAAGATGGAAAGTGAATTTACAACTGGAAGCATTTATAACACTTTAGCAAAAGTAACAAAGTGAAATACTCATCAACAATCGTATTGTTTATAAACTAAAATATTTTATACACATAAATGATAAAATGAAAAATTATACACTAATGATACAAGTACATACTGTTTTTGAACTCATAATACATGGTTTAGCTCTTAGCAAGTTGAAGTATACCATTCAGAACGTCATCCAAGAAGCTTATGTGCATGACAATGGGCATTTAGAAGAAAATCAAAGCCAAATTTGAGAACATTGTGGCAGAACTTTTCTGCAAAATACAAACATTGACAATAAGTAATATTGCAATACTGCACATTATTTAGGGGATGAAATGCAAAGCCAGAGTCTGAGGAAGATTATATATATATTGGTTGATTTACAAAACTATATATAAATAATAAAATAAATCTAGACCATAAAATGTTCTGAAGCCTGGAATCCTAAGATAGAAAACATGGAAAACATAATGATTGCTAAGAAAGATTCTTGAAAAATGTTCTAAGGCATTCTAAATTTCCTTTTCTATATATTCTTTAAACTTGGTAGCAAAAAATGAAGCATAAAACTCTTTTACTATCACTTAGTTTTTCTTTTCTGGCATTATTGAAGGACTCTATAATTACTGCTCATTGGCTTCAATGAAGTATTGAAATGTTTTGAAAACATATTTACTAAATGCAAATTTGAACCATTACAGAATACACAATGAGGAAGTCCAGTCATTGCCATTAGGCCATTAAAACTCAATTAGATGCAGTGTGTGCTCATATAAAACTGTTGGTGATATTCATAAACATGTAAATTACAGAATACAAGCCAAAAGTGTTTCAAAGCTGTGTTTATTGAAATATATTTTGTAAGTTCTAATGTGCCTCAACGTTTTAAGGGAAATGATGTGTTAACCAAAATTCTCTATACCTATTGTCCTTGAAAACAGCAAAATAATTCAGAATTTTAAAAAGATAAACATGATAATATTTATGAAGTCTATATCATTGGTGCCAAAAAATTTGTGTCTTTCCAATGATGCGATTCTCTCCAACATAGAAAATATTGGACAAGGGAAGACATTTTGATGTCAAACCCCATTATTTACATAAGTATTTAAATAAATATTTAAAATTTATTTAAAACTAAATTTTAAAATAATTTTTTCATTTTGTATACAACAATGTCATCTTAAATAAACAGGGATAGGATCACAAAATTGTGTGTTTTTTTAATATCCTTGATGACATTTAATTTAAGAATTATGATTAAACTTGACCAATATGACATAATGACTTGGAGACTGAATAAGGTTCCTGCCTGAGACGATAGTGCAGATCTGATTTAACTCAGAGAGGGCAGGTCTGCAGGAAGAAGATTAAATGTTGAAGAATAACTCTGAGGCAATTACTTTAAAACACTGAAGCTTTATTTATTCAGAAGAAAACACAAAGACAAGGGCAGAACTCAAAAGAGCAAAAGCCAGAAATTTTCACAAGAAAAAATGATTAGTTGGTTAAACAAAATCTTGATGTAGGAGTTCAGAATTGGTTGGTTTTAGTGGAACTTGATCAAGGCTAGTTACTGAACCCCAAATCTCTTTGTATGTTTTGTGAGAAGAATGCCATGAAGAAAGACCTTTAGATCAAATATTTTTTTACTACACATAAAGAGCGTAAGTCAGCACTGATGCAAAATTTTTTTCCTATAAGAGTTATAACTATTTTATAATATATCTTGTAATTTTGAGTTCCTAATTACTGTGACTAAAATTTTCATTATGATTTTATATTTACTACTTTTGTTCATATAATTTACAAAATGATTTTATGTTTGTTTTACTTCTTACAGATATATTAAAAATATACTAACTTTAAAAATTCTTAAGTTTGAGAAAGCCTTCTCCAATTCACATTTAAAGCATTATTTAGACCTGATGCTATGTCCTCCATAAAAAACAGACTGTATATTTTCAATAGTCCAACTCATACTCAGAGAGTAAAATGGTTTTGGCCAGGGGCTGGGGAAGTGGGAAATGGGAAGTTCAATGGGAGTTTCAATTATGTCTTAATGGAATAAAGGATAAAAATCACACAGTCATCTCAAAAAATGTATTTGACAAATCTCAATACTCTTTTAATGTAGATAAATTACATATAGAAAGAACTGACTTCAACACAATAAAGGTTATATTTTAAAAGCCCACAGTTAACATGGTAGTAAAAATCTAAAATATTTTCCTCTAAGATTGGGGACAAGGCAAGGATGTTCACTCTTGATACTTATGTCAAATACTGTACTGGAAGTCTTAGAGCAATTAAGAAAGAAAAAATAAATAAATAGCATCTAAATAAAAAGAGAAGAATAAAATTATCACTTTGCAATTACATGATCTTGTACACAGAAAACCTTAAATATTTTACAAAAAATGGTTTGCAATGATAAACAAATTCAGTAAAGTGTAAGATACAAAATCAACATACAAAAAGCAGTTCCATTTCTAGACATAGCACATTATCCAAAAAGAAAACTAAGAAACATTTCCTTTTACAATAGCATCAAAAAGAATAAAAATCTTAGGAATAAGCTTACTCAATGAGGTGCACTGAAAACTTGTACATTAAAAACTATACAGTACTGATGAAAGAAGTTATAAAGCAGACACAAATAAATGGAAATAAATCAGTATTCATAGATGAGAAGAATTAATGTTGTTAAAATGTCTATATTACCCAACATGATTTACAGATTCAGTAAATTTGTCTCCATATTAAAAGCCAAATGACATTTTAAAAATTATTTTATTTTTTCATTAATTTTAATTATTATTTGATGTTCCAGAATATCTGTGCAAGGATGTGTAGGCTTGTTACATAGGTAAATGTGTGCCATGGTGATTTGCTGTACCTATCAACTTATCATCTAGGTATTGAGCTGAGCATGCATTAGCTATTTTTTCCAATGCTCTCCCTTTCCCCACCCCGTCTTCTAAGAGACCCCAGTGTGTGTTGTTCCCCACCCTATGTCATCTGTATGTTCTCATTGTTCAGCTTCCACTTGTGAGAATATGTGGCGGTTGCTTTTCTGTTCCTGCATTAGCTTGCTGAGGATAATGGCTTCCAACACCATCAATGTGCTTGCAAAGGACATGATCTCATTCCTTTTTTTTAAATTGTACTTTAAGTTTCTGGGGTCCACGTGCAGATCTTGCAGGATTGTTGCATAGGTTACACACATGCCATGGTGGTTGGCTGTCTTCATCCCCGCGTTATCTACATCAGCCATTTCTTCCAGTGTTATCCCTCCCCAATCTCCCCACCTCTCACTGTCCCTCCCTTAGGCTCCAACCACCCAATAGACACCAGTGTGTGATGTTCCTCTCCCTGTGTCCCTGTGTTCTCATTGTTCAACACTCAGCTATCGGTGAGAACATTCGGTGTTTGGTTTTCTGTTCTTTTGTCAGTTTGCTGAGATTGATGGTTCCTAGATTCATCCATGTCCCTACAAAGGACATGAACTCATCATGTTTTATGGCTGCATAGTATTCCATGGTGTATATGTGCCACATTTTCTTTGTTCAGTTTATCATTGATGGGCATTTGGGTTGGTTCCAGGTTTTTGCTATTGTAAACAGTGCCACAATGAACATACCTGTGCATGTGTCTTTATAATAGAACGATCTAAGTCCATTGGGTATATACCCAGTAATGGGATTGCTGGGTCAAGTGGATTCTCTATTTCTAGGTCCTCGAAGAATCACCACACTGTCTTCCACAATGGTTGAACTAATGTACACACCCACCAACAGTGTAAAACTGTTTCTATTTCTCCACATTCTTTCCAGCATCTGTTGTCTCCAGATTTTTTAATGATTGTCATTCTAACTGGCATGAAATAGCATCTCAATGTGGTTTTGATTTGCATTTCTCTAATGACCAGTGACGATGAGCTTTTTTCATGTTTATTGGCCTCATAAATGTCTTCTTTTGAGAAGTGTCTGTTCATATCTTTTGCTCAGTTTTCGATGGGGTTGTTTTTCTTTTTTTTCTTGTAAATCTGTTTTAGTTCTTTGTAGATTCTGGATATTAGCCCTTTGTCCAATGGATAGATTGCAAAATTTTTTTCCCATTCTGTTGGTTGCTGGTTCATGCTAATGATAGTTTCTTTTGCTGTGCAGAAACTCTTAGGTTTAATGAGATCCCATTTGTCTATTTTGGCTCTTGTTGCCATTTCTTTTTTGTTTTAGTCATGAAGTCCTTGCCTGTGCCTATGTCCTGAATGGTTTTGGCTAGGTTTTCTTCTAGGGTTTTAATGCCATTAGGTCTTATCTTTAAATCTTTAATCCATTTGTAGTTAATTTTAGGGTTAGGTATAAGGAAGGGGTCCAGTTTCAGCTTTCTCCACATAGCTACCCAGTTTTACCAATAACATTTATTGAATAGGGATTCCTTTCCCCATTGCCTGTTTTTGTCAGTTTTGTCAAAGATCAGTTGGTTGTCAATGTGTGGTGTTGCTTCTGAGGCCTCTGTTCTCTTCTGTTGGTCTATATCCCTGTTTTAGTACCAGTACCATGCTGCCTTGTAGTATAGTTTGAAGTCAGGTAGCATGATGCTTCCAACTTTTTTCTTTTTGCTTAGGATTGTCTTGGCTATGCAGGCTTTTTTTTTGGTTCCATATGAAGTTTAAAGTGTTTTTTTCCAGTTCTGTGAAGAAGGTCATTGGTAGCTTGATGGGGATAGCACTGAATCTATGAATTACTTAGGGCAGTATGGCCATTTTCACGATGTTTATTCTTCCTAACCATGAGCATGGAATGTTTTTCCATCTGTTTGTATCCTCTCTTATTTCCTGTAGCAGTGGTTTGTAGTTTCCTTGAAGAGGTCCTTTACATCCTTAGTTAGTTGTATTCCTAGGTATTTTATTCTCTTTGTAGCAATTGTGAATGGCAGTTCGTTCTTTATGTGGCTCTCTTTAAGTCTGTTATTAGTGTATAGGAATGCTTGTGATTTTTGCACATTGATTTTGTATTCTGAGACTTTGTTGAAGTTGCTTATCAGCTTAAGGAGATTTTAGGCTGAGACAATGGGGTCTTCTAAGTACACAATTATGTTGTCTGCAAATAGAGACAATTTGGCTTCCTCTTTTCCTAATTGAATACCCTTTATTTCTTTTTCTTGCCTGATTGCTCTGGCTAGAACTTCCAATACTATATTGAATAGGAGTGGTGAGAGAGGGCATCCTTGTATAGTGCTAGTTTTCAAAGGAAATGGTTCCGGTTTTTGTCCGTTCTGTGTCATATTGGCTGTGGGTTTATTTTTAATAGCTTTTATTATTTTGAGATATGCTCCATCAATACTTAGTTTATTGAGAGTTTTTAGCATAAAGGGCTGTTGAATTTTGTTAAAGGCTTTCTCTGCATCTATTGAGATAATCATGTTGTTTTTGTCTTTGATTCTGTTTATGTGATAGATTACATTTATAGATTTGCATATGTTGAACCAGCCTTTCATCCCTGGGATGAAGCCTGCTTGATCATGATGGATAACTTTTTGATGTGCAGTTGGATTCAGTTTGTCATTATTTTATTGAAGATTTTTGCATCAATGTTCATCATCAATATTGGCCTGAAGTTTTCTTTTTTTTTTTTTTAATTTTTTATTGGATTTTAGGTTTTGGGGTACATGAGCAGAGCATGCAAGACAGTTGCGTAGGTACACACATGGCAGTGTGCTTTGCTTTTCTTCTCCCCTTCACCCACATTTGGCATTTCTCCCCAGGCTATCCCTCCCCACCTCCCCCTCCCACTGGCCCTCCCCTTTTCCTTCCAATAGACCCCAGTGTTTAGTACTCCCCTTTCTGTGTCCTTGTGTTCTCATTTTTCATCACCCACCTATGAGTGAGAATATGCGGTGTTTCATTTTCTGTTCTTGTGTCAGTTTGCTGAGGATGACGTTCTCCAGATTCATCCCTGTCCCTACAAACGACACAAACTCATCATTTCTGATTGCTGCATAATATTCCATGGTGTATATGTGCCACATTTTTCCAATCCAGTCTATTATCAATGGGCATTTGGGTTGATTCCAGGTCTTTGCTATTGTAAACAGTGCTGCAATGAACATTCGTGTACATGTGTCCTTATAGTAGAACGATTTATAGTCTTTTGGATATATACCCAGTAATGGGATTGCTGGGTCAAATGGAATTTCTATTTCTAAGGCCTTGAGGAATCGCCACACTGTCTTCCACAATGGTTGAACTAATTTACACTCCCACCAACAGTGTAAAAGTGTTCCTTTTTCTCCACATCCTCTCCAGCATCTGTTGTCTCCAGATTTTTTAATGATCGCCATTCTAACTGGCGTGAGATGGTATCTCAATGTGGTTTTGATTTGCATCTCTCTGATGACCAGTGACGATGAGCATTTTTTCATATGATTGTTGGCCTCATATATGTCTTCTTTCGTAAAGTATCTGTTCATATCCTTTGCCCACTTTTGAATGGGCTTGTTTGTTTTTTTCCTGTAAATCTGTTTGAGTTCTTTGTAAATTCTGGATATCAGCCCTTTGTCAGATGGGTACACTGCAAAAATTTTTTCCCATTCTGTTGGTTGCCGATCCACTCTAGTGACTGTTTCTTTTGCCGTGCAGAAGCTGTGGAGTTTCATTAGGTCCCATTTGTCTATTTTGGCTTTTGTTGCCAATGCTTTTGGTGTTTTGTTCATGAAGTCCTTGCCTACTCCTATGTCCTGGATGGTTTTGCCTAGATTTCCTTCTAGGGTTTTAATGATGCCAGGTCTTATGTTTAAGTCTTTAATCCATCTGGAGTTAATTTTAGTGTAAGGTGTCAGGAAGGGGTCCAGTTTCTGCTTTCTGCACATGGCTAGCCAGTTTTCCCAACACCATTTCTTAAACATGGAATCCTTTACCCATTGCTTGTTTTTTTCAGGTTTATCAAAGATTGTATGGTTGTAGCTATGTTATGTTGCCTCCGGTGCCTCTGTTTTGTTCCATTGGTCTATATCTCTGTTTTGGTACCAGTACCATGCTGTTTTGATTACTGTAGCCTTGTAGTATAGTTTGAAATCCGGTAGTGTGATGCCCCCCGCTGTGTTCTTTTTGCTTTGAATTGACTTGGCTATGCGGGCTCTCTTTTGGTTCCATATGAAGTTTATGGTGGTTTTTTCCAGTTCTGTGAAGAAAGTCAATGGTAGCTTGATGGGGATAGCATTGATTCTGTAAATTACTTTGGGCAGTATAGCCATTTTCACGATATTAATTCTTTCTAACCATGAACATGGAATGTTTCTCCATCTGCGCTGTGGTCTGAGAGGCTGTTTGTTATGATTTCAGTTGTTTTGCATTTGTTGAGCAGTGCTTTACTTCCAATTATGTGGTCAATTTTTGAGTAGGTGTGATGTGGTGCTGAGAAGAATGTGTATTCTGTGGATTTGGGGTGGAGAGTTCTGTAAATGTCTATCAGGTTTGCTTGCTCCAGGTCTGAGTTCAAGCCCTGGATATCCTTGTTGATTTTCTCTCTGGTTGATCTGTCTAGTATTGACAGTGGAGTGTTAAAGTCTCCCACTATTATTGTGTGGGAGTTTAAGTCCTTTTGTAAGTCATTAAGAACTTGCCTTATGTATCTGGGTGCTCCTGCATTGGGTTCATATATGTTTAGGATCGTTAGCTCTTCTTGTGGTATCGATCCTTTTACCATTATGTAATGGCCTTCTTTGTCTCTTTTGATCTTTGTTGCTTTAAAGTCTATTTTATCAGAGATGAGAATTGCAACTCCTGCTTTTTTTTGCTTTCCATTAGCTTGGTAAATCTTCCTCCATCCCTGTATTTTGAGCCTTTGTGTATCCTTGCATGTGAGAATGGGTTTCCTGGATACAGCACACTGATGGATTTTGGATTTTTATCCAATTTGCCAGTCTGTGTCTTTTGATTGGTGCATTTAGTCCATTTACATTTAGGGTTAATATTGTTATGTGTGAATTTGATACTGCCATTTTGATGCTAAGTGGCTGTATTGCCTGTTAGTTGTTGTAGATTCTTCATTATGTTGATGCTCTTTAGCATTCAGTGTGATTTTGGAATGGCTGGTACTGGTTGATCCTTTCTATGTGTAGTGCCTCTTTTAGGAGCTCTTATAAAGCAGGCCTGGTGGTGACAAAGTCTCTGAGTACTTGCTTGTTCGCAAAGGATCTTATTTTTCCTTCACTTCTGAAGCTCAGTTTGGCTGGATATGAAATTCTGGGTTGAAAGTTCTTTTCTTTAAGAATGTTGAATATTGGCCCCCACTCTCTTCTGGCTTGTAGTGTTTCTGCCGAGAGATCTGCTGTGAGCCTGATGGGCTTCCCTTTGTGGGTGACCCGACCTTTCTCTCTAGCTGCCCTTAGTATTCTCTCCTTTATTTCAACCCTGTTGAACCTGACGATTATGTGCCTTGGGGTTGCTCTTCTTGCGGAATATCTTTGTGGTGTTCTCTGTATTTCCTGCAATTGAGTGTTGGCCTGTCTTGCTAGGTGGGGGAAGTTTTCCTGGATGATGTCCTGAAGAGTATTTTCCAGCTTGGATTCATTTTCTTTGTCCCCTTCTGGTACACCTATCAAACTTAGGTTAGGTCTTTTCACATAGTCCCACATTTCTTGGAGACTTTGTTCATTCCTTTTTGCGCTTTTTTTCTCTATTCTTGGTTTCTCGTTTTATTTCATTAAGTTGGTCTTCGACTTCAGATATTCTTTCTTCTGCTTGGTCAATTCGGCTATTGAAACTTGTGTTTGCTTCACGAAGTTCTCGTATTGTGTTTTTCAGCTCCTTTAATTCATTCATATTCCTCTCTAAGTTATCCATTCTTGTTATTTCCTTGAATCTTTTTTCAAATCTTTTTTCAAGGTTCTTAGTTTCTTTGCATTGATTTAATACATGATCTTTTAGCTCACAAAAGTTTCTCATTATCCATCTTCTGAAGTCTAATTCCGTCATTTCGTCACAGTCATTCTCCGTCCAGCTTTGTTCCCTTGCTGGTGAGGAGTTTTGGTTCTTTCTAGGAGGCGAGGTGTTCTGGTTTCGGGTGTTTTCCTCCTTTTTGCGCTGGTTTCTTCCCATCTTTGTGGATTTGTCCACTGGTCGTCTGCGTAATTGCTGACTTTTTGATTGGGTCTCTGAGTGGACACCCAGAATGTTGATGATGAAGTATTTCTGTTGCTTGGTTTTCCTTCTACCAGTCTAGCCCCTTCGCTGTACGACTGCTGAGGTCCGCTCCAGACCCTGCTTGTCTGAGGTGCACCTCTAGCAGCTGTGGCACAGCGAGGGATGCTACCAGTTTCTTTTTCTGCTATCTTTGTCCCAGGATGATGCCTGCCTAATGTCAGTCTTTTTGATGTAGAGGGGTCAGGGAGCTGCTTGATGAGACAGTTTGTACTTTATAGGGGCTTAATTGCTGAGCTGTGAGCTCTGTTGTTCATTCAGGGCTGTTAGGCTGCTATGTTTGATTCTGCTGCAACAGAGCTCATTAAAAAACATTTTTTTTTCTCAAATGCTCTGTGTTGAGGGGTTTGGGCTTTATTTTTGGATGTCCGTTGAGGTCCTGCCCAGCTAGGACACAGACTAGCCACTGTTTGCCTGCCAAGGATCTGCCCTGCTGTTGTGTGATTCGCCCTGTTCCTGCAGGCTCTGCTGTGTTCTCCACCATGCCCTGCGGCGGAGTCTCTCTGTTGTAGCGGGTTGCCTCGGCAATGGCAGGCTGCGTCAGCAGTGGGCGTGTATCTCAGTAGGGACGGGTTGCCTCGGCAATGGCTGGCTGCGTTAGCAATAGGCGTGTATCTCAGTTGGGGCGGGTTGCCTCGGTGATGGTGGATGTCCCTCCCCCTCAGAGCGTCTCGGGCCGTCTGCACGGGGCTTGTTTGAAATCGCGGTTTTGTTCGTCCCACTGAGCCAATCCTAACGCTCTGTCCCTGCAATTCCCTGGGCTGGCCCACTGTCCAAGTCTAGCTCAGTCTCAAGTCCAGCCCTCTCACGTCTCCGGTTGCCGGTTCAACGGGGCACCTGGACAAGTGCGCCCTGTGGGGAGCGCTGGGTAGGGCTGGCCGCCGCCACCCCGGCTGCCGGCTTCGCCAGGAGGAGGTTCTGCCTGGCGTCCCGCGTCTCCTCTTCACTTGGGAATTTCCCCGTTCCGTGGGCAAGAAAGATCAGTCTGGAAATGCAGCTCAGACTCACCTCTCCGCAGACACAACGAGAGCTCCAATCCTGGGTTGTTCTCACAGCGCCATCTTGAGTCCTCCCGAAGTTTTCTTTAGTTGAGTCTCTGCCGGGTTTTTGTATCACAATGATGTTGGTCTCATAAATGATTTTGGAAGGATTCCCTCTTTTTGTATTGTTTGGAATAGTTTCAGAAGGAATGCTACCAGCTCCTCTTTGTACATCTGTTAGAATTCGGGTGTGAACCCATGTGGACCAGGACTTTTTTTGATTGGTAGACCCTTAATTGCTGCCTCAACTATTGGTCTATTCAGGGATTCAAATTCTTCCTTGTTTAGTCTTGGGAGGGTGCAAGTGTCCAGGAATTTATCCATTTCTTCCAGATTTACTGATTTATGTACATTGAAAATCAGTTTGTAGTAATCTCTGATGGTAGTTTCTATTTCTGTGGAATTGGTGGTAATGTCGCCTTTATCATTTTTTATTACATCTATTTGATTCTTCTGTTTTCTTTTTCATTAGTCTGGCTAATGGTCTATTTTGTTGATCTTTTCAAAAAGCCAGCTCTTGGATTTATTGATTTTTGAAAGATTTTTTATGTGTCTACCTCCTTCGGTTCTGCTCTGATCTTAGTTATTTCTTGTCTTCTGCTAGATTTTGAGTTTTTTAAATCTTGCTCCTCTAGCTCTTTCAGTTTTGATGATAGGATGTCAATTTTAGATCTTTCCTCGCTTCTCTGGTGGGCATTTATTGCTATAAATTTTCCTCTAGACACTGCTTTAAATGTGTCCCAGAGATTCAGGTATGATGTGTCTTTATTCTGATTGGTTTTGAAGAACATCTTTATTTCTGCCTTCATTTCATTGTTTATTCATTCATCATTCAGGAGCAAGTTGTTCAGTTTCCATGTAGTTGTGTAATTTTAAGTGAGTTTCTTAATCCTGAGTTCTAATTTGTTTGCCCTGTGGTCTGAGAGACTGTTTGTTAAGATTTCCCTTCTTTTGCCTTTGCTGAGGGGTGATTTACTTCCATTATGTGGTTGATTTTAGAGTAAATGTGATGAGGTGCTGAGAAGAATGTATATTATGTGGATTTGGGGTGGGGAGTTCTGTAGATGTCAACAAGGTCTGCTGGTCGAGATCTGCATTCAAGTCCTGGATATCCTTGTTGATTTTCTGTCTCATTGATCTGTCTAATATTGACAGTGGAGTGTTAAAGTCTCCCACTATTATTGTGTGGATGTCTAAGTCTCTTTGTAGGATGTTAAGAACTTGCTTTATGTATCTGGGTGCTCCTTTATTGGGTTCGTATATATTTAGGATTGTTGGCTCTTCTTGTTGCTATGATTCTTTAACTGTTATGTAATGCCATTCTTTGTTACTCTTGATGTTTGTTGTTTTAAAGTTCATTTTATCAGAGACTAGGATTGCAACCCCTGCTTTTTTGTTTTTTTGCTCTCCATTTGCTTGATAAATTTTCTTCCATCCATTTGAGTCTGTGTGTGTCTTTGCATGTGAGATGGGTCTCCTGGATACAGCACACCAGTGGGGCTTCAATTTTTATCCAGTTTGCCAGTCTGTGTCTTTTCATTGGGACATTTAGCCTATTTACATTTAAGGTTAATAAATGTAATACTATTTTATTTATTTATTATTTATTTATTATTAATATATGTTATGTGTGAATTTGATCCTGCCATTTTGTTACTGGCTGGTTTTTTTTTTGTCCCTTAGTTGATGCTGTTTCTTCATTGTATAGTTGGTCTTTCCCATTTGGTACATATTTGCAGTGACTGGTATTAGTTATTCCTTTTCATGTTTAGTGCTTCCTTCAGGACCTCTTTTAAGGCTGGTCTGGTGGCAGTGAAATCTCTCATTGTCCATAAAGGATGTTATTTCTCCTTCACTTATGAAACAGTTTGGCTGGATGTTTAATTCTGAGTTGCAAGTTCTTTTCTTTAAGGATGTTGAATATTGGCTCCCACTCTCTTCTGGCTTATAGAGTTTCTGCAGAGAGATCCTCTGTGAGTATGATGAGCTTATCTTTGCAGGTGATCCAACCTTTGGCTGCTCTTAGCATTTTTTCATTCATTTCAACCCTGGTGAATCTGATGATTATGTGCCTTGGGGTTGCTCTTCTTGAGGAGTATCTTTGTGGCGTTCTCTGTATTTCTTGGATTTGAATGTTGTCCTGCCTTGCTAGGTTGGGGAAGTTCTCATGAATAGTATTATGAAGAGTGTTTTCCAGCTTGGATTCATTCTCCCCATCACATTCAGGTACACAAATCAAATGTAGATTAGGTCTTTTCACACAATTCCATATTTCTTGGAGGCTTTGTTCATTTCTTTTCACTCTTTTTTCTCTTTTCTTGCCTTCCTATTTTGTTTCACTGAGTTGATCTTCAGTCTCTAATATCCTTTCTTCTGCTTGATTGATTCAGCTATTGAAACTTGTGTATGCTTCATGAAGTTCTCATGCTGTGTTTTTCAGCTCCATCAAGTCGTGTATGCTTTTCTCTAAGCTGGTTATTCTATTTAGCATTTTGTCTAACGTATTTTCAATGTTTTTACTTTCTTTGCATTGGGTTAGAACATGTTACTTTAGCTCGGAGAAGTTTGTTATTACCCACCTTCTGAAGCCTCTTTTGTCAATTTCTCAAACTCATTCTCCATCCTGTTTTGTTCTCTTGCTGGTGAGGAGTTGTGATCCCTTGAAGCAGGAGACACATTCTGGTCTTTGATGATTTCATCCTTTTTGCACTGGTTTCTTCCCATCTTTGCGGATTTATCTACCTTTGATCTTTGAAATTGATGTTTTCGAATGGGGCCTCTGAGTGGATGTCCTTTCTGTTGATGTTGAGGTTATTTTTTTTTTTTCTTCTAACAATCAGGCCCCTCTGCTTTAGGACTACCTGAGGTCCATTCTATTTGCCTGGGAATCACCTGCGGGTGCTATAGAGCAGCGCAAATTGTTGCCTGATCTTTCCTCTCGTAGCTTCATCTCAGAAGGGTACCCCCCTGGTGTAGTCTGAGCTCTCTTTTATGAGGTGTTTTTTTGGTTCTTCAGGGGTCAGGAAGCTGCTTGAGGATGTAGTCTGTCCCTTGTTTGACTGCTGAGGCACTGCTGGGCTGCCTTGGCCTCGGCTGCTAAATAGGCTTCCTCTGGCTTTGTTTAGGCAGGTGCAATTATCCCTGCCTTTGCAGTGGCAGACTCCTTTCCTCCCACTTAGCTCAATGGTCCCAGGGTTCAGCTCAAACTGACATGCTGGCTGTGAAACTCTCAGGTAAGAGGGCTCCAGCTTGCTGGGCTTTGTTGGGGTGGGACCTGCCAGGCCATATCAGCTCTCTCCCTGCTCTCAGCAATTCCTCTTTCTGGGGGCAGGCAGCTCCATCTGGCAGGTGCTCTGGGAGCTAGTCAGATTGCCCATCCAGATTTGTGTCAACAACCCATGGCACCAGCTGGAGCAGCTGGTCAGCTCTGTGCTGACCACTTGCAGTGCTTTCAGTGGGGATCTCCTGGTCTGTGGGTAGCAGAGGGCATGGGAGAAATGCATTATCTGAACCAGAGTGCTGGGGGGAAAGAGAAGTCCCTGATCCTCCTGTCAGTTGCACTTCCCGGGTGGGGCAGTTCCCCACCCTGTCTCAGTTTACCCTCTTTGGGCTACAACCACTGTTCATTCAGTCCCATTGAAATGAACGTGGTGCCTTGATTGGAGACATGGAGATCACTTTCCTTCTGCATCTCTCTGATTGGGGGCTCTACTATGGGGCTGTTCTTGTTTGGCCATCTTGATGGAAGTCTTCTGGAGGAGGATTTGATTACTTCCACGATTTAACAATCATGCATAAAACTCTTGTAAATGTCCGTATGTCTGTCTACAGGCTTGTTTGTGGTCAAAATCTCTCAGTTCCTTTGAGTAAATGTCAAGGACTGCAGTTGAAGGCAGTGTATTCCAAAGACACAGTTTTCTCCCAGCAGCCAATCACAGGCTTATCTGATCATAGGTTTTTATCTAAAGACCTATGAAGTATATGTGGTTTGGACAACTGAGGCCTGCTGAAATCTGCAACATTTCAGATAGAAAAGTTATTTCATTAGCATAGCATTTCTTACTGGATCCTCTATTACTGATAAAGTTCTCAAAATGCTAAACTCCTCAATGTCTTCCTCTGCTCAATACATTTCTTATTCCTTATGAGATTTGTTATTTCAGATAATGAGACACCATTTAAAGCCAGTAGATCAGTTTCTTAGCAGGGTATTTATAGGGGAAAAATATCCTGTACAAGAAAATTTCTACTGGAGAAAAGCCAAATGAGTTTGACAAATTAACATAAGAAATGCACCAAGTGTGGGACAGTCTTCATGCATCTTTATTCTCTTAAGAGGCAGGTCAAGTCTCACCATACCAGAGGCAGTTGCTGCACATGCACCAGCCACACCAGACCCCAATCTCATTCCTTTTTATGGCTGCATAGTATTCCATGGTGTATATGTACATTTTCTATTTTCAGTCTATCATTGATGGGCGTTTGGGTTGATTCCATGTTTTTGCTCTTGTTAATAGTATGCTGCAATGAACATACATGTCCATGTAGCTTTACAGTAAGATAATTTACATTCCTTTGGGTATATACCCAGTAATAAGATTGCTGGGTCAAATTGTACTTCTGGTTCTAGATCTCTGAGGAATTGCCACACTCTTCCACAATGGTTGAACTAATTTACATTCCTACCCATCAACAGTGTAAAAGTGTTCCTACTTCTCCACAACCTTGCCAGCATCTGTTACTTGACTTTTTAATAATTGCCATTCTGACTGGTATGACATGGTATTTTACTGTGGTTTTGATTTGCATTTCTCTAGTGTTTAATGATGTTGAGCTTCTTTTCATGTTTGTGGACCACATGAATATCTCCTTTTGGGAAGTCTCTGTTCATATCTTTGGCCACTTTTTAATGGGGTTGTATGTTTTTATCTTGTAGATTCTGGATATTAGATCTTTGTTAGATAGGTAGATTGTAAAATTTTCTCTCCTATTCTAGAGGTTGCTTGTTGATTCTAGTGATTTTTGCTGCTCAGAAGCTCTTTAGTTTTATTAGATCCCATTTGTCAATTTTTGTTTTTGTTGTAATTGCTTTTGGCAATTTCAACATGAAATATTTGTCTGTGCCTATGTCCTAAATGATATCACGTAGATTTTTTCCTAGGGTTTTTATAGCTTTGAGTTTTACATTTAAGTCTTTAATCCATTTTAACTTTTGTATAAGGTGTAAGGAAGGGGTCCAGTTTCAATTTTCCACATATGGCTAGCCAGTTGTTCTCCCAGTACCATTTATTAAATAGGGAATCTAAAATTTATATGAAACCACAAAAGAGTCTGAATCACCAAAGCAACTTTGAGCAAGAAGAAATCTGAAGGCCAGGTTCGATGGCTCAGGCCTATAATCTCAGCAATTTTTGAGGCTGAGATGGCATAATTGCTTGAGTCCAGGAGTTCACAACCAGCCTGGGCAAAATGGTAAGGTCCTGTCTCTACAAAAATAAAAAATATGCTGGGTGTGGTGCTGCACACTTATAGTCCCAGCTGAGGTAGGAGGATCACTTGAACCTAGGGGTGGAGGCTGCAGTAAACTAAGATTATGCCACTGTATTCCTGCCTGTGTTACAGAGCAGGACTCTGTTTCTAAAAGAAAGAAAATCTGAATACAGTATGTTTCTTGATATAAAAATCTGTTACAAAGCTATACTAATCAAAACAGTATGTGATAGGACTAGCCTTGTCGCAGATGAAACTTTGGACTTGGATTTTTGAGTTAGTAATGACATGAGGAAGCAAAACATAAAATTTGGAAAATTTGTAGCCTGATGATGTGCTAGAAAAGAAAACCTGATTTTATGGGAAGAAATTTAAGACAGTTACAAAAATTTGCATAAGTAATGAGGAGCCAAATGCTAATAATCAAGACAATGGAAAAAATGTCCCTAGGGTATGTCAGAGATTTTCATGGCAGCCCCTCCCATCACAGGCCTGGAGGCCTAGGAGACAAAAAGAGTTGCATGGACTGGGCTTAGGTCCCCCTGCTCTGTGCAGCCTTGGGATATGATTCCCTGTGTCCCAGCTGTGGCTAAAAGAGGCCAATGCACAGCTCAGGCCATTGCTTATAGTATGCGAGCCACAAGCTTTGGTGGCTTACATGTGATGTTGAGCCTGTAGGTGCACAGATGTCAAGAATTGACTTTGGAGGACTGTTGGAAGGGCATGATTGTGTTTTGAAATGTGAGGACTACAAGATTTGGGAAGGGCTGGATCAGAATGATGGTTTGCACCCAAATCTCATCTTGAATTGTAGTTCCCACAATCCCCACATGTCGTGGGAGGGACCTGGTGGGAAGTAGTTGACTCATGGGTGTCGTTACCCTCATGCTATTCTCATGATAGTGTGTAAGTTATCATGAGATCTGATGGTTTTATAAGGGGCTTTTCTCCCCCTTCACTCTACCCTTCTCCTTTCTGCCACCATGTGAAGAAGGACATGTTTGCTTACCTTTCTGCCATGATTGTAAGTTTGTTGAGGCCTTCCAAGGCCAGCAGAACTATGAGTTAATTAAACTCCTTCCTTGACCAATTGCCCAGTCTTGGGCATTTCTTTATAGCAGCATGAGAATGGACTAATAAAGTATGGTACTGGCATATAAACAGATGTATTGACCAATAAACCACAATAAAGACCCCAGAAATAAATCCATGCATACATGATCAAACTGTGTGCATTGTTAGTGGGTAAGTTTGTGCAGCTGTTATGGAGGGCAGTATGAAATTTCCTCAAAAAATTGAAAATGAAACTACAGTATGATCCAGGCATCCCATGTTTAGGTATATATCCAAAGGCATCGAAATCAGAATCTCAAAGAGGTATCTGCACCCCCATGTTCACTGCATCATTATTCACAATAGGGAAATCATAGTAGCAACCTAAATTTTCATCAGTGGATAAAATGATAAAGAAAATGTAATATATACATACAGTGGAATATTATTCTGTCTTAAAAAAACTGAAATCCTGCCATTTGCTACAACATAATGCATATGGAAGAAGTATGCTAAGTAAAATAAGCCAGATACAGAAGGACAAATACCACATGGTACCACTTATATCAGGAATCAAAAATAGACAAACTAGTAGAAGCAGAGAGTAGATGGTGATTACCCAGGACCTAAGAGATGATGACATGGGGGGATTAGCCAAAGTGCGTAAGGTTTCAGTTATGCAAGTCCTGGAGATCTCCTGCCCAGCATAGTTCCTATAGTTAACAATAGTGTATTTTACATTTAAAAATTTGCTAAGAGGGTAGGTTTTAAGTGTATATGCACATGAATAATAATTAACAAAAAGGGTAGGAGAAAATTTTTGGAGCTTAGGGATATATTTATGGCATAGATTGTTGTGATAATGTTGTGGATGTATGCTTATCTCCAAACTCATCAAGTTGTGTACATTAAGTAAGTACAGCTTTCTGAATGTTAATCATGCCTAAAGTAGTTTAAGAAAAAGAAGTTTATGAGAGCATGTTTACAAGAAAACACTTTAACTCTTAAATTTTCTTTTATTTCACTTAAAAATAGTGCATTAGGAGGACTCAAGATGGCGCTGTGAGAACAACCCAGGATTGGAGCTCGCGTTGAATCCGCAAACGGTGAGTCAGAGCTGCATTTACAGACTGATCTTTGTTGCCCACAGAACGGGGAAACTCCCAAGTATAGAAAGACACGGGACGCCAGGCAGTAGGTCTGCCTGGCGAAGCCGGCAGCCGGGGCGGCGGCGGCCGGCCCTACCCAGCAATCCCCACAGGGCACGCTTGTCCGGGTGCCCTGTTGAACCGGCAACCTGAGACTTGAGAGGGCTGGACTTGAGACTGAACGAGACATGGACAGTAGCCCAGCCCAGGGGATTGCAGGGACAGATCGTTTGGGATACCCAGTGGGACGAACAATACCGCGATTTCATACTATCCCGAACAGACAGTCCAAGACGCTCTGTGGGGGAGGGGCGTCCACCACTACCGCGGCAACCCGCCCCAACTGAGATACACGCCCACTGCTGACGCAGCCAGCCGTAGCCGAGGTAACCCGTCCCTACTGAGATACACGCCCACTGCTGACGCAGCCTACCATTGCTGAGGCAACACGCTACAATGAAGAGACTCCGCCGCAGGGTGTGGCGGAGACCACAGCAGAGCCTGCAGGAACAGGGCGAATCACACAACAGCAGGGCGGAGCCTCGGCAGCCAAACAGTGGCTAGTGTGCCTTCTAGCTGGGCAGGACACCTCATTGAACATCCAAAAATAAAGCCCAAACCCCTCAACACAGAGCATTTGAGGAAAAAAAAAAGGGTTTTTTAATGAGCTCTGTTGCAGCAGAATTAAACATAGCAGCCTAACAGCCCTGAATGAACAACAGAGCACACAGCTCAGCAATTAAGCCCGTATAAAGTACAAACTGTCTCCTCAAACAGCTCCCTGACCCCTCTATATCCAAAAGACTGACATTAGGCAGGCATCATCCTGGGACAAAGATAGCAGAAAAAGAAACGGGTAGCATCCCTTGCTGTCCCACAGCTGCTAGAGGTGCACCCCAGACAAGCAGGGTCTGGAGCGGACCTCAGCAGTCGTACAGCGAAGGGGCTAGACTGGTAGAAGGAAAACCAAGCAACAGAAATACTTCATCATCAACATTCTAGGTGTCCACTCAGAGACCCAATCGAAAAGTCAGCAACTATGCAAACGACCAGTGGACAAATCCGCAAAGATGGGAAGAAACCAGCGCAAAAAGGAGAAAAACACCCGAAACCAGAACACCTCGCCTCCTAGAAAGAACCAAAACTCCTCACCAGCATGGGAACAAAGCTGGATGGAGAATGACTGTGACGAAATGACGGAATTAGACTTCAGAAGATGGATAATGAGAAACTTTTGTGAGCGAAAAGATCATGTATTAACAAAGAAACTAAGAACCTTGAAAAAAGATTTGAAAAAAGATTCGAGGAAATGATAACAAGAATGGATAACTTAGAGAGGAATATGAATGAATTAAAGGAGCTGAAAAACACAATACAAGAACTTCATGAAGCAAACACAAGCATCAATGGCTGAATTGACCAAGCAAAAGAAAGAATATCTGAAGTCGAAGACCAACTCAATGAAATAAAACGAGAAACCAAGATCAGAGAAAAAAGCGCAAAAAGGAATGAACAAAGTCTCCAAGAAATGTGGGACTATGTGAAAAGACCTAACCTACATTTGATAGGTGTACCAGAAGGGGACGAAGAGAATGAATCCAAGCTGGAAAATACTCTTCAGGACATCATCCAGGAAAATTTCCCCCAACTAGCAAGACAGGCCAGCACTCAATTGCAGGAAATACAGAGAACACCACAAAGATATTCCGCAAGAAGAGCAACCCCAAGGCACATAATCATCAGGTTCAACAGGGTTGAAATAAAGGAGAGAATACTAAGGGCAGCCAGAGAGAAAGGTCGGGTCACCCACAAAGGGAAGCCCATCAGACTCACAGCAGATCTCTCGGCAGAAACACTACAAGCCAGAAGAGAGTGGGGGCCAATATTCAACATTCTTAAAGAAAAGAACTTTCAACCCAGAATTTCATATCCAGCCAAACTGAGCTTCAGAAGTGAAGGAAAAATAAGATCCTTTGCGAACAAGAAAGTACTCAGAGATTTTGTCACCACCATGCCTGCTTTACAAGAGCTCCTAAAAGAGGCACTACACATAGAAAGGATCAACCACTACCAGCCATTCCAAAATCACACTGAATGCTAAAGAGCTTCAACATAATGAAGAATCTACAACAACTAACAGGCAATACAACCACTTAGCATCAAAATGGCAGTATCAAATTCACACATAATAATATTAACCCTAAATGTAAATGGACTAAATGCACCAATCAAAAGACACAGACTGGCAAACTAGATAAAAATCCAAAATCCATCAGTGTGCTGTATTCAGGAAACCCATCTCACATGCAAGGATACACAAAGGCTCAAAATAAAGGGATGGAGGAAGATTTACCAAGCTAATGGAAAGCAAAAAAAGCAGGAGTTGCAATTCTCATCTCTGATAAAATAGACTTTAAAGCAACAAAGATCAAAAGAGACAAAGAAGGCCATTACATAATGGTAAAAGGATCGATACCACAAGAAGAGCTAACGATCCTAAACATATATGGACCCAACACAGGAGCACCCAGATACATAAGGCAAGTTCTTAATGACTTACAAAAGGACTTAGACTCCCACACAATAATAGTGGGAGACTTTAACACTCCACTGTCAATACTAGACAGATCAACCAGAGAGAAAATCAACAAGGATATCCAGGGCTTGAACTCAGACCTGGAGCAAGCAAACCTGATAGACATTTACAGAACTCTCCACCCCAAATCCACAGAATACACATTCTTCTCAGCACCACATCACACCTACTCAAAAATTGACCACATAATTGGAAGTAAAGCACTGCTCAACAAATGCAAAACAACTGAAATCATAACAAACAGCCTCTCAGACCATAGTGCAATCACGTTAGAACTCAGAATTCAGAAACTGACCCAGAACCGCACAGCTTTATGGAAACTGAACAACTGGCTCTTGAATGTTGACTGGGTAAACAAAGAAATGAAGGCAAAATAAAGAAGTTCTTCAAAACCAATGAGAACGAAGACACAATGTGCCAGAACCTCTGGGACACATTTAAAGCAGTCTCTAGAGGAAAGTATATAGCAATAAGTGCCCATATGAGGAGAATGGAGAGATCCAAAATTGACACCCTATCATCAAAATTGAAAGAGCTAGAGGAGCAAGATAAAAAAAACTCAAAACCCAGCAGAAGAAAAGAAATAACTAAGATCAGAGCTGAGCTGAAGGAGATTGAGACACGAAAAACCCTTCAAAAAATCAATAAATCCAAGAGCTGGTTTTTTGAAAAGATCAACAAAATAGACAGACCACTAGCCAGAGTGATTAAAAATAAAAGAGAGAACAACCAAATAGATGCAATAAAAATGATAAAGGGGAAATCACCACAGATTCCACAGGAATTCAAACCCTCATCAGAGAATATTACAAACAACTCTATGCACATAAACTAGTAAACCTGGAAGAAATGGATAAATTCCTGGACTCCTGTGTCCTCCCAAGCCTAAACCAGGAGGAAGCTGAAACTATGAATAGACCAATAACAAGGTCAGAAGTCGAGGCAGCAATTAAGAGCCTACCACACAAAAAAAGCCCAGGTCCAGACGGGTTCACAGCCGAATTCTACCAGACACACAAGGAGGAGCTGGTACCATTCCTTCTAAAACTATTTCAAACAATCCAAAAAGAGGGAATCCTTCCCAAATCATTTTAGGAGACCAACATCATCCTGATACCAAACCCAGCAGAGACCCAATGAGAAAAGAAAACTTCAGGCCAATATCCATGATGAACATAGATGCAAAAATCTTCAATAAAATATTGGCAAGCCCATTGCAACAGCAAATCAAAAAACTTATTCATCATGATCAAGTAGGATTCATCCCAGGGATGCAAGGCTGATTCAACATACGCAAGTCTATAAACATAATTCACCACATAAACAGAACCAAAAACAAAAACCACATGATTATCTCAATTGATGCAGAGAAGGCATTTGACAAAATTCAACAGCCCTTTATGCTAAAAACCCTCAATAAACTCGGTATCGATGAAACGTATCTCAAAGTAATAAAAGCTATTTGTGACAAACCAACAGCCAATATCATACTGAATGGGCAAAAACTGGAAGCATTCCCTTTGAAATCTGGCACTAGACAAGGATGCCCTCTCTCACCACTCCTATTCAATATAGTACTGGAAGTTCTAGCCAGAGCAATCAGGCAGGAAAAAGAAATAAAGGGTATTCAAATATGAAAGGTGGAAGCTAAATTGTCTCTATTTGCAGACGACATGATAGTATACCTAGAAGACCCCATTGCCTCAGCCCAAAAACTCCTGAAACTGATAAGCAACTTCAGCAAAGTCTCAGGATATAAAATCAATGTGCAAAAATCGCAAGCATTTGTCTACACCAATAACAGACTTAAAGAAAGCCAAATCAAGAGCGAACTGCCATTCGCAATTGCTACAAAAAGAATAAAATACCTTGGAATACAACTCACAAGGAATGTAAGGGACCTCTTCAAGGAGAACTACAAACCACTGCTCAACGAAATCAGAGAGGACACAAACAGATGGAGAAACATTCCATGTTCATGGTTAAGAAGAATTAATATCGTGAAAATGTCTATACTGCCCAAAGTAATTTACAGAATCAACACTATCCCCATCAAGCTACCATTGACTTTCTTCACAGAACTGGAAAAAACCACCATGAACTTCATATGGAACCAAAAGAGAGCCCGCATAGCCAAGTCAATTCAAAGCAAAAAGAACACAGCGGGGGGCATCACACTACCGGATTTCAAACTATACTACAAGGCTACAGTAATCAAAACAGCATGGTACTGGTACCAAAACAGAGATATAGACCAATGGAACAAAACAGAGGCACCAGAGCCAACACAACATACATACAACTATACAATCTTTAATAAACCCGACAAAAACAAGCAATGGGTAAAGGATTCCATGTTTAACAAATGGTGTTGGGAAAACTGGCTAGCCATGTGCAGAAAGCAGAAACTGGACCCCTTCCTGACACCTTACACTAACATTAACTCCAGATGGATTAAAGACTTAAACATAAGACCTGGCACCATAAAAACCCTAGAAGGAAATCTAGGCAAAACCATCCAGGACATAGGAGTAGGCAAGGACTTCATGAACAAAACACCAAAAGCATTGGCAACAAAAGCCAAAATAGACAAATGGGACCTAATGAAACTCCACAGCTTCTGCACGGCAAAAGAAACAGTCACTAGAGTGGATCGGCAACCAACAGAATGGGAAAAAATTTTCGCAGTCTACCCATCTGACAAAGGGCTGATATCCAGAATTTACAAAGAACTCAAACAGATTTACAGGAAAAAAACAAGCAAACCCATTCAAAAGTGGGCAAAGGATATGAACAGATACTTTACGAAAGAAGGCATATATGAGGCCAACAATCATATGAAAAAATGCTCATCGTCACTGGTCATCAGAGAGATGCAAATCAAAACCACATTGAGATACCATCTCACGCCAGTTAGAATGGCGATCATTAAAAAATCTGGAGACAACAGATGCTGGAGAGGATGTGGAGAAAAAGGAACACTTCTACACTGTTGGTGGGAGTGTAAATTAGTTCAACCATTGTGGAAGACAGTGTGGCGATTCCTCAAGGCCTTAGAAATAGAAATTCCATTTGACCCAGCAATCCCATTACTGGGTATATATCCAAAAGACTATAAATCGTTCTACTATAAGGACACATGTACACGAATGTTCATTGCAGCACTGTTTACAATAGCAAAGACCTGGAATCAACCCAAATGCCCATTGATAATAGACTGGATTGGAAAAATGTGGCACATATACACCATGGAATATTATGCAGCAATCAGAAATGATGAGTTTGTGTCGTTTGTAGGGACAGGGATGAATCTGGAAAACATCATCCTCAGCAAACTGACACAAGAACAGAAAATGAAACACCGCATATTCTCACTCATAGGTGAGTGATGAAAAATGAGAACACATGGACACAGAAAGGGGTGTACTAAACAGTGGGGTCTATTGGGGGGAAAAGGGGAGGGCCAGTGGGAGGGGGAGGTGGGGAGGGATAGCCTGGGGCGAAATGCCAAATGTGGGTGAAGGGGAGAAGAAAAGCAAAGCACACTGCCACGTGTGTACCTACGCAACTGTCTTGCATGCTCTGCTCATGTACCCCAAAACCTATAATCCAATAAAAAATTAAAAAAAAAAAAAAGCAGAACACTCTGCAATATGAAAAAAAATAAAAAATAAAAAATAAATAATTAAATAAAATATTTAAAAAAGTGCATTAAACAATCAGTCATAATAGCATTTTAAACATCTTAACATGAACAATAATAGATATTATGAAATCAATTTCCAATTGCTTTTGACCCTAAGACACTGCTGTTGCTTTAATTACTGGGGTGGTCATAAAGATGAGCAGAGAAAAAGAGGCCAAAGTTCTGTGGGATGCCATAAGGAGGAGTCTTGGTCTCTTTCATGTGTGTGTTCTATTAAGCTTATTGCCTACAAAGCTCATTTGAATGCCTCTTCAGTGTTGCGCATTGTGTTGGAATTATCTTCTCTACTCTTTTTGTTAACGAAAAATAAAATATAAATGATTTTTGTCAAAGTCTGGCTGGATATCTTCTTAATATTGTAGCAAATCATCTAGCAACTAATAGCCATGTTCCTAGCACAGGGTAGGTACTCAATAAATATTTGTTGCATAAATTCAACAATAAAATTTTATTCATGGAGAGAGATCAGTATTTACTGTGAAATCCTTAAGTTTCAAAGGTTAGACCAAGAACATTCTTGCTTAAAACAAATATTTGTTTCAAGTTTGCAAATATTTTGATACTTTTCTGCTTTGTTGAAAGATGGAATTGACTCCTTAAGATTAACTTGCCTCCTTTTCAAAAGATAAAACCTAGTGTCTGAAAATGTCAGTTACTCAATGCCATTTACTTCTTCTACCAAACATTTCGTGACATTAAAAACTTTTTTTTTGTCTGTGAGAATAAAATCTGAAAAATCAGGTGGACTGAAAAGTCATTCCAAAGTTTTAATGAGACTTATCAGGGGTGAATGATTTCATTTCTTCTGTTTATTTTTATTCCTATTAATATGCAAGTAATTTTGCAGCTATTCCATGTTTTCTTTGATGCAAACTGGGACTGGGTTTGCATCAGGAGTGGTAGCCCTAGAATGCTGGGATGCATTCTGGAAACAGCTGAGTCAAGCACAGGTTTGTGGGACAGTTCTGGTTCTTCTTCTTTGCTGGGCTATGGCACCTGTGACAAACCCTCCTGTGGGCAAGTATTCTTTGCTATTTGTCCCTGCAAATGCCCTAACAAGGGTCTGCTCTCTACCTCCCATCCTTCCTCTATCAGATGTGCTTCCTTTAGCCCTTTGCCAACCCAGGGCTTCCTTTAGCCCTAATCATTCAGAATACATGGAGTTCACAGCTTATGAACTGGAGATGTCATGTGACACTAATCTTTGCTGAAACTACCATGTCTGCCTTCCAATACTTTATTCTTCAGAGGCAAAGTGAGAGAGAGAGAAAGGGAAATGGAATGGGAGGGAGAAAAAAGAAAAGAAGAAGAAAAAGAGTGAGTGAGAAAAGTTTCTACTTTCTAGCTAAAGCAGAGCATCAGCCCCATCTAACCTAGTGAAAAACAACAGGGGTGACTCACTAAATCTCAGTGTGCTTAACTTTTGTACAAGGAGAATTCAATGTGGGGTAAAGATTACGCTAGGTCTTTGTGATTTCTATGGCTCTAACACTATGGTTCCCACATAGCAGTTGTCAAATATTTGTGGATTAGCCAGCAAGCAGGTAGAGCATCTCTCCTCCAAGTCAACGTTCATAAGAATGTAGTTCCATTTGCACTTCTCATGTCTATTAAAAACACAATTCAATAGAGTATTGTACTCATAGCTGATTTTATAGTGTTGTTTTTAGATAATTTTAATCTTTGTTGATTCAGGGTACTAAAATCCATATCCAGAAAACAATGCTGGAAATGAGATAAATTCGTGAGTATAGAGTGAAAGGAGGGGAAGGTGGGTTCACTTGGAAAATACCATTGGATCTCATTGCAAGAAGTCTAATTCTAGCTATTAGTGGCATGTTCATGTTCACTCACCACCAATTTCAAAAGCGTAGGAAAATTAAGTCTTTAAATGAGCAGTCTGAAAAGATCACTTTGAAAGGAGATGGCAAAAATTTTTGATAAACCCTTTTTATCAAATGAAAATTTATATCTCCTATGTAAATGCTCAAAGGCAGGTGGTAGTTTATCAAAATTGCAAGAGTTAATTTATACTGTCCAAGATAATCTGCCTTATCACTTATCTAAATGGAAAGGTAGTGATTTAATTTATGCTTTTAAGTAATCGGTGTTGGCAAAAGCCTTGTAAGATACAGATCTAACCCCTTTTCTTCTTGGTTCCCCCCTCTATACATATCCCTAGGCAGAATTTGACAGAAGCAGTCTGGAAACTCTATCTAGAAATTGTATTCTAAGGCCCAAAGCATTCCAACTAGCTAGATACAAACACACACACACACACACACATACACACGCGTGCGCATGCGTGCAAAGTCTAAATTAGAGATCTGCATTTGTATCTAAAGTGTTTAAAGTGTTGGATAGAAAAATGTAAAAATACCACTCTTTCTAAATCTCTGAACTTATCCAAGAATTAATTCTTTCAGTGTTCCTTGAGAACACTATCCCTGCCTTAGGGTTCTGTTCTATAGTGACTCACTCATTCATTCATTGCCTTTGTCTTTTCTCTCAGTTCTTCCCAGAAAGCAGAGACAGAGATGAGAATTTATATGCAGATATGTTTTTTGGAAAGTGATCTCACATTTTTTTCCTTTTTTTAAATTATACTTTAAATTCTGGGGTACATGTGCAGAACATGCAGGTTTGTTACATAGGTATCCAAGTGCCATGGTGATTTGCTGCATCCATCACACCGTCATTTACATTAGGTATTTCCCCTAATGCTATCCCTCCCCGCCGATATCCCTCCCCAGCTCCCTACCCACCAGCAGGCTCTGGTGTGTGATGTGTCCTCCCGGTGTCCCTGTGTCCTCATTGTTCAACATCCACTTATGAGGGAGAACATGCAGTGTTTGGTTTTCTGTTCTTGGGTCAGTTTGCTAAGAATGATGTTTTCCAACTTCATTCATGTCCCTGCAAAGGACATGAACTCATCCCTTTTGATGGCTGTATAGTATTCCATGGTGCATATGTGCCATATTTTCTTTATCCAGCCTATCATTGATAAGCATTTGGGTTATGGTTCCAAGTCTTTGCTATTGTGAACAGTGTCACAATAAATATAGGTGTGCTTGTGTCTTTATAATAGAATGATATATAATCCTTTGGGTATATACCCAGTAATAGGACTGCTGGGTCAAATGGTATTTCTATTTCTAGATCCTTGAGGAATCACCACACTGTCTTCCACAATGGTTGAACTAATTTATATTCCCACTGACAGGGTAATGCATTCCTATTTCTCCACATCCTTTCTAGCATCTAACTGGCGTAAGATGGTATCTCAATGTGGTTTTGATCTGCATTTCTCTAATGACCAGTGATAATGAACTGTTTCTCATATGTTTGTTGGCTGCATAAATGTCTTTTGAGAATTGTCTGTTCATTCCTTTGCCCACTTTTTGATGGGGTTGTTTTTTTTTTTCTTGTAAATTTGTTTAAGTTCTTTGTAGATTCTGGATATTAATACTTTGTCAGATGGGTAGATGGCAAAATTTTTTTCCTATTCTGTTAGTTACTGGTTCACTCTACTAATAGTTTATTTTGCTGTGCAGAAGCTCTTTAGTTTAATTAGATCCATTTGTCAATTTTGGATTTTGTTACCATTGCTTTGGTGGTTTAGTCATGAAGTCCTGCCCATGCTTAGGTCCCGGATGGTACTGCCTAGGTTTTCTTCTTGGGTTTTTATAGTGTTAGGTCTTATCACTTCATAGCTGAATTAATCTTCATTTGCGTTCAACAGGAGGCCCTATTCCAACCAGTTTTTCACCTCACTGCCTTCCATGCAGGCCACACCACCACTGCTTTCACACTCTTGTTCATTCAGTTTCTTTCCTTCAACCCAAATTTCATTTTCTGGCCATGGCTACTTCAAGCTATATTTTAGAGCTGAGCAAGATCTGTTTTACAGGCTGAGGTGTTGATTGAAATCCATTCATTCTTTATGGCTCACTTCACAGTCTTCCCCCTTTGTAATTCCTTTTCTGCCATCTATTTTCTTTGTTCTTTCTCTTCTCTGAAATTATAAGTAGCCATTTCCTATGCTGTGCAATAACACTTCCTCAACATGTTTTTTGATTTTATTTTCTTATGTGTATATTGGCCTATTCGAACCAGATGTTAGAATTCCAAAGTCTTAGAGCAGAAGCCGAGGTTGGTTCTTTGTACTCACTGTGGTATGTGACTATCATCTATCATTTATTAAGCATTGATTTTTGCTAGATACAGTATTTAGCACTTTCCACATATTAACCCATTTAATTCTTACAAATACCCAGTGATACATATGGTATTATTATCCTTGTTTGGCCGTTGAGAAAACTGAGTCTTAGAGAGATCAAGAATCGACTTAAGATCACAGAGGTGGAAATGGCAAAGATTGATCTATCTCACTGCCAAGCCCTGGTTCTGAATTACTGTACTGCATGCTCCCTATACATTCAAGAAGGTGTCATGAATCAACCGATCTAAACTTCAATCACAAAGTATGGGATTTGTTTGTGAGGGCCTAAAGGATAAGACAAATCTTTAGACCCATGGGGTTCAGCATTTGTTTTTTCGATGATTAGTAGCACCAATGAGAAATCAGCTGTGAACAGCATTGCAGCTAACACATGACTCCTCACAATTGCTTCTTCATACTAAAGTTGGCATCAAGTCATTCATTTACTCCCCACATATAATTTGGCATCACTACGTAGATTTTAGTCATCATGAGGACATTGAAATATTAGTCATGTCCCTCAAGCTCATATTATAAATAAAGACACAATAGAGTTCACAGGCATCTGTGTTCTGCGGAGCTAAGATTTCCTAGGAGAGACATAATGCTGAAATCATGACTCATGCATTTAGAAATCATAAATGTAATTAAATTCATCAGCACTCTTTCACATTTCAGTATCAAACAGAGCTTATCAGAGTAGAAAATACAACAATCTGAAAAGAGAATTCAGAAACACATCATGCTCAAATTATCATATATCAGTGGATCACATGTGATTATGGGATTTGTGTCACCTCAGCCTGTAAAACAGATCTTGCCCAGCTCTAAAATGTAGCTTAAAGTAGCCATGGCCAGAATAAATGGAGATCTCCATTTTACCATAAATATTTATATGAATTTGGCTCTCTGCATACTTTATTACTAAAAATTTAAATTACCACCAAAAACCAAATTAATATTCCCCAAAGTGAAATCGTGCTCATGTCATTGTCTAATGAGTAATTTACTGTTGTATTAAATTGTAATTGGTTTGGAGGGGGAAAAAAAAACAACTAAAGAATTGAAGACAGCTCACGCTGCTTCTCAAGTTCAATGTCTATGCAAATCTTCTCTTTACCATGGTGTCACAATATTTTTAAATACATATAGATATAAGTAGCAACATGCTTTCTGGTTTCTAAAGAAGTTTTTCTTCTTGTTATCCATGCCAACTATCAATGAAAAGAGAGTCCCAGGTTTCACAAATAAGTGGTGAGGTACAATACATAAGACGACTCTGTGGAACTTCTGATAATTGTGTCTGTTGCTAGAAGGTCACATCTCTTGACTAAATTAAGAATTTAAAGAATATCTGGTCCGCTGATCCATCTTTTGCTATATCAGGGAAACATTCCTTAAATAACTGCTTTAGCGAAGAAAGATGTCTGATGTTTTTGTCCTTCATTTTATCTCTAACACTGTAATTTTCATCACAAGTAAATGAATTGAGAATTTCAAATAACTTATAGCTTCCACACTCAACTCTTTTCAGCTGACTGGCTTGTTTCATTTACCTCACCATAATCCTGTCAAGACTGAAAACATTTTCAATTTTGCCTTCCATTTGTTGAGAGTGTTACACCTTAGGGGAAAAATGCCACATAATACAACTTTGTGAACTAATCTTTATTCAAATAAACAATATATTCCCACACCCAGATTTCTGGCCTTTTTCTTGGGGTCATATCCTGGAGAAAGCCAGGATCTTTCTCTCTGCTGATGTAGTAAACATCCCTAATCTGGAGTAAACTTCCAAAATTATTTCTGTTTTAGTTTACTTTTGTCACAGGAGATACTGATAACTGTTTGATTGTTTTATGTTACCCTCTTCTTCCCATTAATTTACAATGCAAGAGCTCAGAGCTGACTGATGCAAAACAATGACTTTTTAAAAACTTTGTCCCTCTGGTGTTTTGTGTGTAATGGAACAGGAGTATTAGGATATTTTCATATTGCAGAATCAGAAACTATGTTACCTTTCTAATCAAATAAAAGATAGGTATACTTTTAGAATAAAAAGTAATCTTTTTTAAAAAATGAAAGAAAACGATGCATAGTTGCACCCTGTTTAATGTTTATCCCCATCAGAATTGCCTTCACAGACAGGTATTTTGATGCTTCAAGACAGTCTTGTTGCTGGAAACTGACTAGCAAAAAGGCATGTGTTTGACATTATGGGAGACTCACCCAGATCAGAAAGACTGAACAATCAGACTTGGAGAAGTTCCAAAAAGGCTTGGTAGCAGGAACTGATGAGCTAATTGACACTCACTCTCAGACACTGTAATGAATTAGCCCTAATCATTTTTTGGTTGTGTTATCACCATGCATGCTTCAAAGAGGGAGAGTCTAATTGGTTTATCTTAGGTTAACTTGCATTCACCCCCCCTTGACATGGCAGAGGGTAATAACTTTCCCCAAGCACCTATTTTGTCTTTGTTCCTTTCTAAAACAGAACTCCAGAGTTTTAGCTGCATACAGGCTCTGCACCTACAGGCTAGGTTTCCTTTGCAACCAGGTGTGACCATGTGAGTTCACAACAGCCAAAAACTGTTCACAACTGCCAGGTTCTCATAAAGTCACCTTCCCGGGACTTGTTTTCCCCAGTACCACATACAGAAACATGAACATGTGGAACAGGTTAGCTGTGTCCAGTGTTGCTACAGCAAGTGAAAACAGGAGGCTTGGGATGGGAGAGCAGCAATATGGAGGGATCAGGATCCTAGAATGACTTTCTGTAGCAAAGCTGCTCTGCCAACTTTAAATGGCAAGTCCTATGAGAGAGAGAAATTAACTCCTACCTCATTTACTTTGAAATTTCTTTGTTATGTCTGGTTACCCTAACTACTATACCCCACATAGGGAGGATAAGGACACCAGATTTGCTGACTGTTCTTAACAGGAGATAATCATTTCTTCAAAAGAATTAGAAACTAAGAACCACTCCCTAAAGTGGAATTAATTCTTGGCAACCAAAACAATGAATCCAGTACAGCTTTCACAGGGTAAAATATATACTGTGCCACGTTCATAGAACTAGGCAATTCAAACCAATTACTGTGTTTGCCTAAAGACTATTTTGAGAACTTTATCCATGACATCACTCACTATTACCTATATAAAAGTGCCCCTAACAACACTTTATTTGCAATGAAATACCCAGAAAAAGTAATCTGATTTTGATCAAAAAACTATGTGTATGAAAATGTTTTCCTTTTCGTTTTGTACCAGGAATTTTATAGTTGAATCTGCAGTTCAGATAACTTTTATATTGTTCCTTATGGTATGAAGAGTAGTGTCCTTTTTAGGTTTTGGTCTTGGATTCTTAACCTAATTTTTATTCTGGATTTTGACTTTTAAACTTTTCTTTATATTTTAGCATTTTATTTTGTATGCTTTTATTGTCCCCAGATTCAACGACTAAAAAATGATTGGTGGACTATAAATAAATGAGAAATGATTCAACAAAAAGAATGTTTATAATTTTTAAAGATACACATTCAACTTTTTCTAATTTTTCAGGGAACTTACCTATATTAATCACTACCAAGTTTCTATTCTCTCTCCAAAGTTTCCATATGTTTTCTTGATTCTCTTCTCCTTCAAAATGCATGAAACAGAGCAAATCTATTACTCACTGGCCCCAGAGTGAGTTAGTGTGCCAACGAGAGGCTGACTGGGACATTTGGAGATGGCAGGGAGCTGGAGCTATGGAAGTAGAGGAAGACATACTGAGAGAGAGAGAGACAGAGAAAGAGACCTGGAGACTATGTCTTTATTAAGGTCCAGGAGTGTTATCCCTTAGACTTTCCCATGGGAATTGTGGATTGGGTAGTTTAAGGAAAATATGAGAAAAGAATTTATTATTTCTGTCGCCAAGGCTGAAGTGCAGTGTTGTGACCTCAGCTCACTGCAACCTCCGCCTCCTGGGTTCAAGTGCTCCTCCTGCATTAGACCCCTGAGTAGCTTGGATTACAGGCGCATGTACCTTGCCCAGCTAATTTTTGTATTTTTAGTGGAAACAGAGTTTTACCATGTTGGCCAGGCTGGTCTCGAACTACAGACATCGTGATCTATCCGCCTTGGCCTCTCAAAGTGCTGGGATTAAAGGCATGAGCCACTGCACCCGGTCGGAGAGAACTTATTGACATGGCTGTAGAGCTGACCATTAGGTTTTATCGTGGCCAAAAGCTGTGAAATGTTTTGGGTTTTAGATCATTGAGACAAGGAACAAGTAGGCTATATCACCAACAGCTGCACAACAAGGAGGAAATTTTCACTAAGCCAAAAGCGACAGGATATAATTGGGTTGAAACAACTTAGGTCAGGCCTAAAAATGGATACTGAGGCAGCAGGTATATGAAACAACAAATTTATCACATCACTTAGTGGTCAATAGAATAAAACATCTCTACAATGTCTGTTTTTGAATTTATCTTTAGCACATACTTTAGTTTGTTCAACTCACATGTCCTTGATTAGTTTTCTTTGTCCATTAGTGTAACTTTCGATAGAAATGGTTTTCAAATAAAAATGAATTAAACAGACATTTCTTGAATGCTTCTATCAATATATGTATGCCAGGTATAGGGTTGGAAGTGAGGAGATGTATTCTCTTCCCAGGTCACAAGGGGGCGTGGTTTCAAAGGCAAGAATTTCCCAGACCTGCCTTTTTTTTTCACATCTCCATCCTGGAGCTTAGAGATCTTTAACTTTTGCACACTGAAAGATAGACTGCCCAGGTGAGCTCCCTTTGTTTAGAAAAGCCTGCAAAAAGCTATGGGAGGACTCTGGGCCAAACAACAAATCAGATGTCAGAAATTAAAGTTCAATCACTCCAGTGGAAGTCCTTTCATAGGACAGAAAACTTAAATAGGGTAGGAATAACTCCCAGGTTAAAAGTCCCTTTCCCCCACATCTGTGCGGACTCCATTTCTGGATCCCCTCTCATGACAGTTTAGGAGCTTGTGCTATATTTCTTTCTCCATTTTCTCTCTCTCAGCCTAATCACTTTCTGCAAAACTCTTTGAGGTCCAATATTTGCTTAAACGAGCTCACTGTGCCCAGTGGGGTCCTCTCTCCCATTCCTGAGTGAGGGACCAAGGGCCTCGAAGAACACATCCTATCGGGGTGCTACCTGAGCCCATCCTCCACAATTCCGTCACAGAAGGATGCACCAATAAATTAGATATAGTTGCAGTCTACAAGGAGTGAGTCTCTTAAAGCATGTGGACATAATGAATTTTAAATCTACAATAAAATATGACATGTGCTCTAGCAGATGTTTATGGAACGTGATACAGGGCACCAAAGATGGAGTGATTGACTCCCTGGCAAAAAAAAAAAAAAAAAAAAAAGCAAAACCTTTAATTAGCAGGGATGTTTTATGCTGAATTTTAAAAGATGATCAAGGTTTAGTGTGGGAGTCATAGTGGAATGTCACCCAAATCAAAGTGAAGACAGTAGAGACAACAAAGGCTGGCTGACATAAAGTCAAGTCACATGGTCAACATAGTGCCAGGCAATTCATGATGACTGTAGGGTAGTGAAGGTAATGAAGGTAGTGGGCCTGGAAGAGGAGGGCCTGGAAGAGGAGGGCCTGGAAGAGGAGGGCATGGAAGAGGAGGGCCTGGAAGAGGAGGGCCTGGAAGAGGAGGTCATGGAAGAGGAGGGCCTGGAAGAGGAGGTCATGGAAGAGGAGGGCCTGGAAGAGGAGGGCCTGGAAGAGGAGGGCCTGGAAGAGGAGGTCATGGAAGAGGAGGGCCTGGAAGAGGAGGGCCTGGAAGAGGAGGGCCTGGAAGAGGAGGTCATGGAAGAGGAGGGCCTGGAAGAGGAGGTCATGGAAGAGGAGGGCCTGGAAGAGGAGGGCCTGGAAGAGGAGGGCCTGGAAGAGGAGGTCCTGGAAGAGGAGGGCCTGGAAGAGGAGGGCCTGGAAGAGGAGGGCCTGGAAGAGGAGGTCATGGAAGAGGAGGGCCTGGAAGAGGAGGGCCTGGAAGAGGAGGGCATGGAAGAGGAGGTTATGGGACATTTGTGAGGGGCAAGACTAACAGATAGGCACAGCCAGATATAGAATACAAAGGTTAGACTAAAACTTTTGGTTACAAATTTGCACGTTATAGTAAGACACAAAAAGGCTAACTTAAAAGTATTTTCTCAGGCCCATGTATATTTTTTCCCATCTTTAAAATTTAGACACTATTTTAGTTTCAATCCTAAGAAGGCAGTAATAGGTTTTAAAAGACTATTACTGTAGAGAGTAGTTTTGAACAACCCAATAAATGCATTCATGAGATTGCCTGTGTTCTGTAATGAGAGTTCTGGAGGGTTTTCAGTGCTTTGTCTGTTGGTAGTAACTAAGGAACTAGCAGACACCGTTACAGGTAAAACAGGCTTGAAGGAACTCACTAGTAAGTCTCATGATGGGTTTTGGATATGCCGATTTTGTTATAAAACTGGACAGTTTTATTCCTTTTTCAAAACATTTTTAAGTTCAGGGGCAGGTGGAGGTTTGCTATATAGGTAAATTTCAGGTCCTGGGTAAATGGCATGACATGTTTAGTGTACAGATTATTTTGTCACCCAGGTAATAAGCATAATATCTGATAGGCAGTTTTTCCATCCTCCCTTTCCCCCTACCTTCCACCTTCAAGTAGTCCCTGGTGTCGGTTTCCTTCTTTATGTCCACATGTACCCGCTGCTTATGAGTGAGAACAAGCAATATTTGATTTTATTTTTCTGTGTAATTTCATTTAGGATAGTGGCACTCAGCTCCATCCATGATGCCGCAAAGAATGTAATTTCATTTTTTTTATGGCTGATTAGTGTTCTGTGTTCACACACACACATACACACATATCATATAAAATTATATATATATATATTCTAATTGGTCTTGAGGTGTCTGAGAGAAGACTAAAGCCAAGATAAACACACACACACACACACACACATACAAACATACCCACCACAGAATACTAAGCAGCCATAAAATGTGGCTTTATTTTCTTTATCCAACCAATTGTCAATAGACACTTATGTTGGTTTAATGACTCTGTTATTGTGAATAATGCTGCCCTATACATATTAGTGCAGATGTCATTTTGATGAAATAATTTCTCTTTTTGGTGGGGGTAAATACCCATTGGTAAGGCTGCTGGGGTGAAGGGTAGTTCTATTTTTATTTGAGAAATCTCCATACTGTTTTCCATGGGGTTTGAACTAATTTATATTCCCACCAACGGTGGATAAGCATTCCCTTTTCTCTGCCACCTCACTAGCATATGTATATTTTGACTTTTTAGTGATAGCCAGCCTGACTGGTGGGAGTTGGTATCTCGTTGTGGTTTTGATTTACAGTTCTCTAATGATCAGTGATGTTGAGTTTTTCACATGCTTGTTGACCATGAGTACGCCTTTTGAGAAGTATCTGTTTATGTCCTTTGCCCACTTTTTAATGGGGTTGTTTGCTTTTGCTTGTAAATTTGTTTAAATTCCTTAGACATTTGCCAGATGCATAATTTGCAAATGTTTGCTCCCATTCTGTAGGTTGTCTGTTTACTCTGTTCATAGTTTCTTTTGCTGTGCAGCAGCTCTTTAGTTTAAGTAGGTCCCAATTGTCAATTTTGATAAAATGGAGTATCTTTATTCTAATAATCCAAAATCAGTTATTTGAAGAAAGAATTAGAATACATCAAAAGGTATAATTCACTTGACAAGTCAAAAATTACACAATATTTGCCTTTTATTGTTTTATACTATTTTCTTCTTGAAAAATGAGATGGTCTATTATTTACTTGGCAAAGCATCCCAAAGGCTCAAAGAGGCACACTAAGAGTCAGATCAACTTAAGTTTCTCTTTATGTTTCTAAAATGTTAATTTCTTAGTCTTATAACAAATCATCTCAATCAATCCTGGCATTTACCTCCAGTTTTGGAATTAGGGATGGTATGTTAAACATGTAGAATTTTTGTTTAGCACATAATTTTTTACAGTTTCAACTTTATAGAGTATTTTCTATTTATTACTCTTTGAAAGAGAAGAAGGAATGTTGTTACAAGTTGATAAAATGTTCCAGATTTTTCCTTTCTTTCGGCTTATGAAAAATATCAAACAAATGTCCTAGGTCATCCATTTTGATGACATTTAGATGTCTATGTGCTAGAGATGAAATAATATTCCTGTAAAACTAAAGCATATGTCATAGAAAAAATGTAAGGCAAACTTTCTTGGCCTCAAATACTTAGAAGGATAGCTTTACATTGGACATACTCCATGCTTCTAGATGGGCATGATTATGCTGTCCCGTAAACAATCTGTATGGATTCTTTTGTACTAGCAATTGCAGAATCGTCAAATCTTTTTATATGCCCACTTAATATGAAAAATAATCATATTTTTCTGAAATGGTGACATTGGAGAAGTTAAACTATGTGAAGGAAAACAAGTGGGAAAATGCATTACAAAGCAATTTTCACAGAGCAAAGAAGTTTTCAACTATATCCAGTAATAAATATGAGTGAAGTATCACAGGAGTTCCCAAAATTCAAGAAGTTAAAGTATAGAAAATGCTTTTTTTTTAACCTTTAAAGACAGTTGAATCTGCAGGCAAGACAGCAAACATTATGAAAAAAACAAAGACAATTGAAATTTTTAGACTATCATTTTGTGAATCTGGCACTGAGAAAATAAATTTGTCAAACCTCCAGCATACTATTTGAAGAGGCACCTATGCAGCAACTAGAAATAAACACAAGAATGAGCGGTAGCAGTGACAGACATTCTGAAACTTTACCTGTCTCACAAAATATATCTCAAAGTCTGAGTACAGCATCTATCTGGAAAATCATAACAAAGATATTGATGCTGTGTCCTTTGTGACATGCACATGTGCCTGTGTGCACACACTTAAAGATGTTCTCCTTATTTTTCATTCTGCATTTCTGTACAGTCCAAAGTTAACTTTGCTCCACCTTATGGGCAGCATTCCAAAGGAAAACACTAAGGACTAATGCACGAAAAAGAAAAGCCACCTGTTACTAGGATACCAAAGTCCTTTATCTTCTGACATTCAATAGTAAATTGGAAGCAAGTCAAAGACTCACTCACAATGCAAGAAAGCAGCCTGAGAGAGAGGCTGCTTCCATAGACATTTCATTACACACTGGCTTAAAGGACATTGCCCACATTTAATGCATTGGTAGACCTTGCCATAAAGTAAGAGAGTCACTAAGACCTGGATTAGAAACAATAGAGAAATTTAATTTGAAAGAACTGCTTAAGGATGATTATGTCATACTGCCAAAGCAAAGCAGACCTGTGCCCGCGCTAACTTTCACAGTGCAAGGCTTAAGCTGAGTTAAATGAGAAAAATGTCTGAATATGTTCAAAAGCTTGGAAGTAATTTTCATACTTTACATGTGCACTGTTACTGTACCTATCAGGAGGAGACACACTATAGGAACATAGTTATTAATTACCCTTCAGACTTGTCTTCTCTGTCCTAAATAATACTATTTCCTTTAACAGTCCCGCAGTTTTCATTGTCCCCCATTTCTGAACACCTTTTTATTTCTCAGACTTTTCCATCTTCTCTACCTCAACTTGCTGCACTGAAATAAGTTGGTCAAATGGCTTTGTAGTGTAGCAATTAGTATTTAAATTTGTGGAAGCTGTGCAGATCTGTCACACCAATTTTCATATAACATATTGACATATACATAAATTTTAATATTTTTTACTGATGGTAGCATTTATGTGAGGCATCTAGGGAACTTCTACATGATTAATTAGAGTCTCGGTACAGTATGATGTGAGATTCATTGAGACGTAGATTTAGTGGTTGTCTTGTTACTGTAGTAGGGTGTTATGTAAAAGCAATGTAAATATACATTTTTCTGCAGTACTTCAAAGGTAGTTATATGCACTGAAACTGCATCACTCTGTGTTCTCTTTTTCAGAGAAATAAGAAAATCCATTCTGGGTGATTTTAGCCATAAGAGTACATTTGGTTATGTTTGCACAGCCATTTTCTCTCTGGTCCCAGCCTCATACTGCTCTGAGCAGTATAGTACCAAGAGAGTGACGTTTAAAAGAACTCGAGACCAGGCCATTTATGCCAGCAGGGTGTTTTGTAAAATTAACACATTGCACTCATCAAAGGGCCATTGTAATAGAAATCTGTTCTTTTGCAGTCGACTCTAGAGACCACAGATCATTTTTCAAAATGGATACATGTTTTTAAGAAAGAAGCCAAGAGATGATATTAGGTTGTTAAGGGAGGTGACATTGCTGACGAGGACAAGCTAAAATATGTGAAACAGAACCATAGTCAGCTTACCTTACAGTTCTAAAAAGTAACAGCTACAATCATTAAAAAGAGACTGTGATAAAAGAAATTTTTTTAAAAATCCTCAAGATCTTGACTTTTTCATACTCTTTACTTTAGAACATTTTAAAGAATGAGTCGTAGGACTTTGGATCTTACAGGAAGTCTTTGGTATCTGAGGTCTCTTCCTGCAGCTATCACGCAGTATTTTCCAGACCTATGTTTGACTCCAGTTAGGCAACTGGCTGACCAGGTAACCACTTGGCCACTTAGTCATTATAGGTTTCAAGTTCTTTATTTGTAAAATGAAGGGATTAGACCAGTATTTCCACCATACCACAAGAAGTATGTTTTGATATATAATTTGCTGGTGTCTACCCATTATTGGTAGAACATATTTAGATTAGTTCAAGAGAATAAGGAGGTACACATCTCACATCCTATGAGACAAAATAGGGAGTTGCCCATGCCTCTGAGAAGTTCCCCATATCACAGGCCTTGTACAAATTTCTGAGCACCCTCCCAACCTGACTCAAGAATATGCCCTGGACTGTTAACAAGTGAGTGAGTGGTCCTGTTTTATTTCCACAAACTCAGTTTGTAAAAAGTCTACAAATTGGGCCGGGCGCGGTGGCTCAAGCCTGTAATCCCAGCACTTTGGGAGGCCGAGGCGGGTGGATCACGAGGTCAAGAGATCGAGACCATCTGGTCAACATAGTGAAACCCCGTCTCTACTAAAAATACAAAAAATTAGCTGGGCATGGTGGCGCGTGCCTGTAATCCCAGCTACTCAGGAGGCTGAGGCAGGAGAATTGCCCGAACCCAGGAGGCGGAGGTTGCGGTGAGCCGAGATCATGCCATTGCACTCCAGCCTGGGTAACAAGAGCGAAACTCCGTCTCAAAAAAAAAAAAAAAAAAAATCTACAGATTAAATGTGTTTTCTGTTACCTTTAGGGGGAAAGAGAATATGTTGAGGTGTTTCATCAACAATCTCCTGTTAATTGTCATTATGTCTGTATTTAAGAAAAATAAGCCTATTTAACATATCAGGTAAAATGTAGACAACATTATCATTTCAGAGTAGTTTCTGCAGTCTGCATTCTTATGAATTTACATCACTGAGTGATGGTCAGCTTAGCTGAACAAAAAAGAACTCAGCGATGCTTTGGCCTCACACAGTGTACACACAGCATTGTTTGTTCCTGCTATTCCCAGTTATCAAACCTCACAAGTGAAGGAATTGATGGTGTAATTTATGAGCTATATAGATTAATTAAGAGAATTCAGTTGTTATTAATAATGTTAGACTTATCCAAAAGTTGTCCATAAACAGCAGACAGTTTGAATTGGGTTGTGCAAAAAGGCACATGTAGATAATTTTGGAAGACTACAAATGGTCTCTTACAAAGGCAGCTTTTAGGTAGGGCTCTACTCCCTTTATTCCTGTCTCTGCTTAATCATTATCCTATGACAACAACCAAAGGACAATTGCCAGCTTGTTTGAGTCTATTCACCTAGGAAGCTTAAGCAACAGTTCTTTTTTGTTTTTATTGCATTTTAGGCTTTGGGGTACATGTGCAGAGCATGCAATACAGTTGCATAGGTACACACATGGCAGTGTGCTTTGTTTGCTTTCTCCCCTTCACCCACATTTGGCATTTCTCCCCAGGCTATCCCTCCCAACCTCCCCCTCCCACTGGCCCTCCCCTTTTCCCCCCAATAGACCCCACTGTTTAGTACTCCCCTTCCTGTGTCCATGTGTTCTCATTTTTCATCACCCGCCTATGAGTGAGAATATGCGGTGTTTCATTTTCTGTTCTTCTGTCTTACTACAAATTAGTATCTTATTTTTCTGATTATAAATACATTCCTATGTAACAGTAAAGCAGTGCAGAAATGAATAAAACATCAGTTCTAAGTGTGCTATAATTGGCAGGAAGGTTAGGATGAGTTGAAACTCAGGGATATCTGTTGCATACATTTTATTTATACTGTGTCCAACAAAAGAATGAAGCATTTTGTTGAAAATCTGAAACTATGAGGAAGAATTTGTACTGTGTCTGTTTTCCAAATATGGTTATTAAAACAGTAAAGAAGCACTTATGAAATATAAAGACAACCATGAAAAGAATGAGTCATAGTACATAAAATATTTTGTGGATGATCCTAGTTTTCCGTTTTATTTTGTAACAAAACAGAAATTTAACCTGTCCTTTCATGGTCAACAAAATAGATTGCAACATAGCAAGACAGTCTGTCTAATACTCTAAACCAGAATTAGTAATCAATAGAATAGAGCATGAATCAAGCACATATGTGAATAAAAGGAAGACATACTGAAAGACTGGCTTTTCTTTGGGAGGCAAAGGTGGGATAATAGCCTGAGGCCAGGAGGTCAAGACCAGCCTGGTCAGGGTAGCAACATCCTGTCTCTGCCAAAAAAAAAAAATTTAGCCAGACATGGTGCAGTCCTGTAGTGTCAGGTACTCAAGAGGTTGAGATGGAAGAATCACTTGAGCCCAGGAGGCTGAAACTGCAGTGAACCTGATCACACCACTGCACTCCAGCTTGGGTAACAGAGTGAGACCCTGTCACACACAGAAAAAGGCAGACTTGTCAGCACGTTTATATGAAAGAAGTATGAATAATTGATGACAATAATGTCTTTTCTTCTAAAATAAATGATCTTATGAGCAGAGAATAAGAAGGTCCTTCCTTAATATGGAAGTAAATATATTTAAACCAGAAGTAAATATAATTAACCATGAAACACTAGAGGCATTATTATTACAATCTCTGAAAGAATAAAACAAAGATTCGGCTGCTGAATTTGAAGTAGGAATATAAAGTAAACACTAAATTCATGTTAATCCTGGCTTCTTTTATCTTCATGCAGTAACAGTCAACATTTTAAGAATATTAGGCTCTATTGATGTGCCAGGAAACTGGTGAGGTCTTGAGAATTTTAGTGATGAGTAAGCATGGCTGTTATATTTAGGGAGCTCCTATTTTAAAGGGGATATAGATAAATAGATAAGCAATATTAGATGGTTATGACACCTACAGGGATCAAGGTAAAAAACTGGTTGCTAGGGAACCATTTAAGAAGGGAACACACTGTAAGGAGGAGTGGCCTCTCTACTAAATCTTAACAAGCTGGTAGGGATCACACAGACGAGTAGATTGAAGAGGAGGTGCAGACTAGATAAAAGGAGAGAGACATGGAAAAAACACTGGCATACAAGGTAGCACAATATATTTAAAGAACTGCAAATATTTACAATGATTTTCAAGAAAGTTGTTTTAACAATCCCCAGTAAGTCAAGTCACACTAACTTTTGAAATTTTATACATTTTGAAAACTAAAATATTATATTATTGCATTTCCTATGGGTATGAGTTGGTGTTATATAAAGAAAAGCCTTTATCATTAATTTGACTTGACTCCCAGTTGTAGGAAAGACTTCAAACATGCCAATTCTTGAATTGTTCATTACTTTTTATAATTCATTTACTCAAACATCAATGCCTTATCTCTGAGTTTATTTTTAATATCGGCCCCCAGATAGTCCATAATAATCCCAGGTTTCTCAAAACCATAGGGCTAGCCACATAGGATTGTCTTAGGAAACCTTAGCCATTCATTATTTGTAGAAGTAGTACTTGTTTAGGTCATAGCTGCAGGCCAGATAAGACTCACATCAATCTGGAAATTAACCTCATCAAGTTGTTACTTTTTCCCACAATTTTACATCTTTCAAGTCTTTAAAACCCTTAGGAATTTTCCATGTGTTTTTCTGATCTAAAATCTTGTGTCTATAAATAAGTTCTCACATTTCATTTCAGAAAGACATCTTTGTTAACCTTTGAAATGAGCTTCATCTTTTGTTTGCAATTTGAAATCCATTTTGAGGTAAGAGTAGAGTTTCCATTGCAGCTGGAAAGCCTGCAATCATTGCCTATGGACTTTAGTAACTGACCCCTGTAGCTTGGCAACTATGTCTAGGGCACATTGAGCAGTCAATACATACACATTGAGTAAATAAAGGAATCTTTAGGGATCTGCATTCACATTATTGATTAGATAGTCTTTAAGGGCCATTTTAGCTCTAACTTTTTAAAATTTATTATACTTTAAGTTCTGGGGTACATGTGCAGAATGTGCAGGTTTGTTACATAGGTATACATGTGCCATGGTGGTTTGCTGCATCCACCACTCCATCTACATTAGGTATTTCTCCTAATGCTATCCCTCCCCAATTCCCCCACTCTGTGATGGGCCCTGGTGTGTGATGTTCCCCTCCCTGTGTCCATGTGTTTTAATTCTTCAACAGCCATGTATGAGTGAGAACATGGAGTGTTTGGGTTTCTGTTCTTGTGTCAGTTTGCTGAGAATGATGGTTTCCAGCTTTATCCATGTCCCTGCAAAGGACAATGAACTCATCCTTTTTGATGGCTACATAGTAATCCATGATGTATATCTGCCACATTTTCTTTATCCAATCTATCATTGATGGGCATTTGGGTTGATTCCAAGACTGTGCTATTTTGAACAGTGCCACAATAAACATACATGTTCATGTGTCTTTATAATAGAATGATTTATAATCATTTGGATATATACACAGTAATGGGATTGCCGGGTCAAATGGTATGTCTAGTTCTAGATCCTCAAGGAATCATCACATTGTCTTCCACAATGGTTGAACAAATTTACACTTCCACCAATGATGTAAAACTGTTCCTATTTCTTCACATCCTCTCCAGCATCTGTTGTCTCCTGATTTTTTAATGATCATCATTCTAACTGATGTGAGATGGTATCTCAATGTGCTTTTGATTTACATTTCTTTAATGACCAGTGATGAGCTTTTTTTCATATGTTTCTTGGCTGTATAAATGTTTTCTTTTGAAAAGTGTCTGTTCATATCCTTCACTCACTTTTTGATGGGGTTATTTTTTTCTTGTAAATTTGTTTAAGTTCTTTGTAGATTCTGGATAATAGTCCTTTGTCAGATGGGTAGGGTGCAAAAATATTTTTCCATTCTGTTCGTTGCTGGTTCACTCTAATATAGTTTCTTTTGCTGTGCAGAAGCTCTTAAGTTTCATTAGATCCCATTTGTCTGTTTTGGCTTTTGTTGCCATTGCTTTCGGTGTTTTAGTCATGCAGTCCTTGCCTATGCCTATGTCCTGAATGGTATTGCATAGGTTTTCTTCTAGAGTTTTTACAGTTTGGACTTTTACGTTTAAGTCTTTAATTCATCTTGAGTTAATTTTTATATAAGGTAGAAGGAAGGGGTCCAGTTCAGTTTTCTGAATATGGCTAACCAGTTTTCCCAGCATCATTTATTAAATACAGAATCCTTTCCCCATTGCTCTTGTCAGGTTTGCCAAAGATCACATGGTTGTAGATGTGTGGTGTTATTTCTGAGGCCTCTGTTCTGTTCCATTGGTCTATCTCTCTGTTTTGGTACCAGTGCCATGCTGTTTTGATTACTCTAGTCTTGTAGTAGTTTGAAGCCAGGTAGCATGATGCCTTCAGCTTTGTTTTGTTTTTTCTGATTAGGATTGTCTTGGCTATGTGGGCCTCTTTTGGTTACATATGAAAGTTAAGGTGTTTTTCTTTTCCAATTCTGTGAAGAAAGTTAATGGTAGCTTGATGGAAGATAGCACTGAATCTATAAATTACTTTGGGCAGTATGGCCATTTTCATGATATTGATTCTTCCTGACCATGAGCATGGAATGGTTTTCCTTCTGTTTGTGTCCTCTCTTATTTCATTGAGCAATGGTTTGTAGTTCTCTGTGAAGAGGTCCTTCACATCCCTTGTTTGTTGTATTCCTGTTTTATTCTCTTTTTAGAAATTGTGAATGGGAGTTCACTCATGATTTGACTCTCTATTACTGGGTATATAGAAATGCTTGTGATTTTTGCACATTGATTTTGTATCCTGAAACTATGCTGAAGTTACTCATCAGATTAAGGAGATTTTGAGCTGAGATGATGGGGTCTTTTAAATATACAATCATGTCATCTGCAAATAGAGACAATTTGACCTCCTCTTTTCCTAATTGAATGTCCTTTATTTCTTCTTCTTGCCTGAATGTCCTGGCCAGAACTTCCAATACTATGTTGAATGGGAGTGGTGAGAGATGGCATCCTTGTCTTGTGCCAGTTTTCAAATGGAATGCTTCCAGTTTTATCCCATTCAGTATGATAATGGCTGTGGGTTGGTCATAAATAGCTCTTACTATTTTAAGACATGTTCTATCAGTACCTAGCTTATTAAGAGTTTTTAGCATAAAGAGCTGTTGAACTTTATGTCAAAGGCCTTCTCTGCATCTATTGAGATAATTGTGTGGTTTTTGTCTTTGGTTCTGTTCATGTGTTGGATTATGTCTATAGATTTGCATATGTTGAACCAGCCTTGCATCCCTAGGATGAAGTCAACTTTATTGTGATGGAGAAGCTGTTTGATGTGCTGTTGGATTCAGTTGCCAGTATTTTATTGAGGATTTTTGTATCAATATTCATCATGGCTATTGGCCTGAAATATTCTGTCTCTGCCACATTTGGGTATCAGGATGATGTTGGTCTCATAAAATGAGTTAGGGAGGATTCCCTCTTTTTGTATGATTTGGAGTAGTTTCAGAAGGAATGGTACCAGCTCCTTTTTGTACCTTTGGTAGAATTTTCAGCCGTGAACACTTCTGGTCCTGGATTTCTTTGGGTCCATAGGCTATTAATTGCTGCCTCAATTTCAGACCTTGCTTTTGTTCTATTCAGGGATTCAACTTCTTCCTGGTTTAATCTTGGGAAGGCATAAATGTCCAGGAATTTATCTATTTCATCTAGATTTACTGGTTTGTTTGCATAGAGGTGTTTATAGTACTCTCTGATGGTAGTTTGTATTTCTGTGGGATCAATGGTGATATCCCCTTTAACAGTTTTTATTGCAACCATTTGATTCTTCTCTTTTTTATTAGTCTGGCTAGTGGTCTATCTATTTTGTTAATCTTTTCAAAAACCAGTTCCTGTATTCATTGAATTTTTGAAGGTTTTTTTGTGTCTCTGTCTCCTTCAGTTCTGCTGTGATCTTAATTATTTCTTGTCTTCTGCTAGCTTTTGAATTTGTGATTGCTGCTCTCGTTCTTTTAATTGTAATGTTAGGGTGTCAATTTTAGATTTTTCCTTCTTTCTCATGTGGGCATTTAGTGCTATAAATTTAGTGAGTAGCATTTAGTGCTACTTACTGCTTTAAATGTGTCCTAGAGACTCTACCTTCATTTCATTATTTATCCAGTAGTCATTCAGGAGCAGGTTGTTCAATTTCCATGTAGTTGTGCAATTTTGAGTGAGTTTCTGAATTCTAATTTGGTTGCACTGTGGTCTGAGAGACTGTTATAATTTCCATTCTTTTGCATTTGCTGAAGAGTGTTTTACCTCTAATTATGTAGTCAATTTTAGAATAAGTTGATGCATTGCGGTGCTGAAAAGAATGTATATTCTGTGGATTTGGGGTGGGGAGTTCTGTAGATGTTTATTTGGTCCACTTGGTCCAGATCCGAGTTCAAATCCTGGATATCTTTACTAATTTTCTATCTCGTTGGTGTCATATTGACAATGGCATGTTAAAGTCTCCCACTATTATTGTGTGGGAGTCTAAGTCTCTTTGTAGGTAATGAAGAACTTGCTTTATGTATCTGGGTGCTCCTGTATTGGGTGCATATATATTTAGGATAGTTAAATCTTCTGGTTGCATTGATTCCTTTTCCATGATATAATGCCCTTCTTTGTCTCTTTGATCTTTGTTGATTTAAAGTTTGTTTTATCAGAGACTAGAATTGCAATCCCTGCTTCCTTTTGCTCTCCATTTGCTTGGTAAATCTTCCTCCCTCCATGTATTTTGAGCCTATGTTTGCACGTGAGATGGTTCTCCTAAATATAGCACACTGATGCATTGTGACACAGTCTCCAATTTGCCAGTCTGTGTCTTTCAGTTGAGGCGTTTAGCCCATTTACATTTAAAAATAATATCATTATGTGTGAATTTGATCCTGCCATTTTGATGCTAGCTGGTTGTTTTGCCCATTAGTTGATGCAATTTCTTCAGAGTCAACAGTCTTTACTATTTGATGTGTCTTTGCAGTGGCTGGTAGTGGTCTTTCCTTTCCATGTTTAGTGCTTCCTTCAGGAGCTCTTATAAGGCAGGCCTGTTGGTGACAAAATCTCTCAGCAGTTGCTTATCCATAAAGAATTTTATTTCTTCTTCACTTATGAAGCTTAGTTTGGCTGGATATGGTATTCTGGTTTGAAAATTCTTTAAGGATGTTGAATATTGGCACCAACTCTCTTCTGGCTTGTAGGATTTCTGCCAAGAAATCTGCTGTGAGTCTGATATGCTTCTCTTTTTGTGTAACCCAACCATTCTCTCCGGCTGCCCTTAGCATTTTTTGCTTCATGTCAGCCCTGGTGAATCTGATGATTATGTGCCTTGGGGTGCTCTTCTCGAGGAATATCTTTGTGGTGTTCTCTGTATTTCCTGAATTTGAATGTTGGTCTGTCTTGCTCACCGATCAAACGTAGATTTGGTCTTTTCATATAATCCCATATTTCTTGGAGGCTATGTTCATTTCTTTTCACTCTTTTTTCTCTAAACTTGTCTTCTTGCTTTATTTCATTGAGTTGATCTTCAGTCTCTGGTACCCTTTCTTCTGCTTGATCGATTCAGCTATTGAAATTTGTGTATGCTTCAGGAAGTTCTAGTGCTGTATTTTTCAGCTCCATCAAGTCATTGATGTTCTTTTCTGTGCTGGTTATTCTAGTTAGCATTTCATCTAACCTTTTTTCAAGGTTCTTAGTTTTCTTGCATTGGATTAGAACATGCTTCCTTAGCTCACAGAAGTTTCCTTTACCACATTCTGAAGCCTGCTTCTGTCAATTCATTAAACTCGTTCTCCATCCGGTTTTATTCCCTTGGAGGAGAAGAGAGGTTCTGGGTTTTGGTGATTTCAGCCTTTTTGTGCTGGTTTCTTTCCATATTCATGGATTTATCTATCTTTGGTTTTTCAAGTTGGTGACTTTTGGATGGAGTCTCTGAATGGATGTTCTTTTTGTTCATGTTGTAGCTGTTTCTTTCTGTTTGTTAGTTTTCCTTCTAATAGTTAGGCCCCTCTGCTGTAAGTCTGCCGAACTTTGCTGGAGGTCCACTCCAGACCCTGCTTGCCTGGGAATCACTGGCAGGGTCTGAAGAACAGTGGAGTTTGCTGCTTGTTTCTTTCTCTGGTAGCTTTGTCCCAGAAAGGTACCCATCAGATATCAGCCAGAGCTCTCCTGTATGAGGTGTCTCCCAGTCAGGACACACAGGGGTCAGGGAGCCACTTGAGGAGGCAGTCTGACCCTTATCAGAGCTCAAGCATTGTGCTGGGAGATTCATTGTTCACTTCAGAGCAGCCAGGCAGGGACATTTAAGTCTGCTGAAGCTGAACCGACAACCACCCCTTTCCCAGGTGCTCTATCCCAAGAAGGTGAGGGCTTTATTTATAAGTCTCTGCCAGACTGCTGCCTTTTATCAGAGACACCTTGCCCAGAAAGAAGGAAGTCCAGTTGACAGTTTGCCTGCAGAGGTCTTGCTGAGCTGTTGTGGGCTCTGCCCTGTTGCTGTGTAAACTTTTGGATGACTTTGTTTAGACAACTGAGGTTACAACTGCCTACTCGAGCCTCAGCAATAGCAGATGCACTACCCCACACTGAGCTGGAATGTCCCAGATCAAGCTCAGACTGATGTGCTGGCCACAAGAATTTCAGGCCAGTGGATCTTAGCTTGCTTGTCTTTGTGGGGGTGGGACCCACCAAGCCAGATCACTTGGCCTCCTGGCTTCTTCAGCCCCCTTTTGCAGGGGAATGAGCAGTCCTGTCTCACTGGCATTCATTCTCCCCATCACTTTCAGGTACACCAATCTAACGTAGATTTGAAACAGCCAACCAGTTTTATGCTGGAAACCTGAGGCCCTGATGTTTTAGGCACCAGAGGGAATTGCCTGGTCTGTGGGTTGTGAAGACTATGGGAAAAGTGCAGTATCTGAGCCAGAGTGTTGGGAAATGTCCCTAATGGCTTCCCTTGGCTAGCAGAGGGAGTTCTTTGGTCCCTTGCACTTCCCAGGGGAGACGATGCCCCACCCTGATTCAGCTTGTCCTACTTGGGCTGCATCCACTGCCTAACCAGTCCCAGTGAGATGAACCTGGTACCTTGCTTGGTGATGTGGAGATCAGTCACTTTCTGGATCACTCTCACTGGGAACTGCAGACCAGATTAGCTCTAAATTTTTAAGATTCCGTAGAAAAAGAACAACATGTAAGAAGGGTCTATATCTTCTTAGAAATGTTCAGAAGAAGAAGAGAGAGGTGGTGGCAGAGGTGAGGAAAGAGAAGACAGACAGGCCGGGAGGAGGAGAAAAAACACACAGTTAGGAAATCTAACGCAGAGTGTGGAACAGAGTGTGGAGTCTTTTCAGACGGTCTAGAGGGTCATGTAGATTCAGACAACAGATCTGGTCCATAACAAATAGAGTAATGTTAAAGTCTGTTTTATTTTACTCCATTTGGAGTGCATATCTCAGGTAACACAAGTATCTTGAGCAGCCAAAAAGAGGTTTTGAAAATTCCAAAGCTGCTTTATTTCATTGGGCAACAGTATATACCCATGGCAGAAGCAGCTTGGGAAATTCATTAGAAGGTAAAGATTTCTTTTAATAAAATACGGTAGCTTGGCAGTTAAACAAAAAATGATATACACCTTGGGAACTTTTACTTCCTTGGTATGCCCTTCATAGCACATGCACAGAATATGGCGATGCTAGTTTTCCAAGACACATCATAAAACTTGTATCATGCCTATATTTAAACACAGTTGCTATTGTTCTGCTGAGCCTTTACTAAAAGTTTAGATGAGTGACATAATGGGGGATGGAATGGTTAAGGCCCTAAACTGATAGACCCAGGGGAAATGTCTAATGGCATTATACTGGTGAGAGAAAGGCACTCATGGTCTCCAAATTAAGGTGGCTGTTTTTGTACTTAGGAACCAATTTAGAAATGAATTACCCCTTTAAAAACATTGCATTATAAAACCATTCTCTCCCTATTATAGTAGAGCAGAGGCAAAAAATAAGAACATCTAATAATTTTTTAAATTTTTTATTATTTATTTAACTTCAGGTGCATACTACATCCAGCATTTCTCCCCATGTGACCCCTCCCCTACCGCCCCCCAAACTGCCCCCAGTGTGTGACGCTCCTCTCCCTGTTCAACACTCACTTATGAGTGAGAACATGTGGTGTTTGGCTTTCTGTTCTTGTGTCAGTTTGCTGAGAATGATGGTTTCCAGATTCATCCAAGTCCCTATAAAGGACACAAACTCATCGTTTTTTTTATGGCTGCATAGTATTCCATGGTATGTATGTACCATATTTTCTTTGTCCAGTCTATTATTAATGGGAATTTGGGTTGGTTCCAGGTCTTTGCTATTGTACACAGGGCTGCAATGAACATATGTGTGCCTGTGTCTTTATAGTAGAACAATTTATAGTTCTTTGGGTATATGCCCAGTAATGGGATTGCTGGGTCAAATGGAATTTCTATGTCTACATCCTTGAGAAATTGCCACACCCTCTTCCACAGTGGTTGAACTAATTTACACTTCCACCAACTGTGTAAGAGTGTCCTATTTCTCCACATGCTCTCCAGCATCTGTTGTCTCCAGATTTTTTAATGATTGCCATTCTAACTGGAGTGAGATGATATCTCAATGTGGTTTTGATTTGCACTTCTCTAATGACCACTGATGATGAACATATTTTCATATGTTTGTTGGCCTCATATATGTCTTCTTTTGAAAAGTGTCTGTTCATAGCCTTTGCCCACTTTTGAATGGGGTTGTTTTTTCTCATATATCTGTTTTAGTTCTTTGTAGATTCTAGTTATTAGCCCTTTGTCAGATGGGTAGATTGCAAAAAATTTTTTCCCATTCTGTTGGTTGCTGATTTGCTCTAATGATGGTTTCTTTTGCTGTACAGAAGCTCTGAATTTTAATTAGATCCCATTTGTTTATCTTGGCTTTTATTGCCATTGCTTTTGGTGTTTTAGTCATGAAGTCCTTTCCTATGCCTATGTCCTGGATGGTTTTGCCTATGTTTTCTTCCAGCGTTTTTATGGTGTTAGGTTTTATGTTTAAATCTTTAATTTATCTGGAGTTAGTTTTAGTGTAAGGTATCAGGAAGGGGTCCAGTTTCTGCTTTCTGCACATTGCTACCCAGTTTCTGCAACACCATTTATTAAACATGGAGTTCTTTCCCCATTGCTTGTTCTTGCCGGGTTTGTCAAAGATCAGATGGTTGTAGATCTGTGGTGTTTCTTTTGGGGCCTCTGTTCTGTTCCATTGGTATATGTCTCTGTTTTGGTACCAGTACCATGCTGTTTTGATTACTGAAGCCTTGTAGTAGTTTGAAGTCCAGCAGTATGATGCCTTCAGCTTTGTTCTTTTTGCTTAGGATTGTCTTGTCTATGTGGGCTCTCTTGTGATTCCATATGACGTTTAAAGTGGTTTTTCCAGTTCTGTGAAGAAGGTCATTGATAGCTTGATGGTGATAGCATTGAATCTATAGATTACTTTGGGCAGTATGGCCATTTTCACGATATTAATTCTTCTTATCCATGAGCATGGAATGTTTTTCCATCTGGTTGTGTCCTCTCTTATTTCATTGAGCAGTGGTTTATTGTTCTCCTTGAAGAGGTCCTTTACATCCCTTATTCTCTTTGTAGTAATTGTGAATGGTAGTTCACATTTGATTTGGCTGTTTGTCTGTTATTGGTGTATAGGAATGCTTGTAATTTCTGCACATTGATTTTGTATCCTGAGACTTTGCTGAAGTTGCCTATCAGTCTGAGAAGATTTTGGGCTGAGACGATGGGGGTCTTCCAGATACACAATCATGTCATCTGCAAGTAGAGACAATCTGACTTCCTCCTTTCCCAATTGAATACCTTTTATTTCTTTTTCTTGCCTGATTGCTCTGGCTAGAACTTCCAATACTATATTGAATAGGAGTGGTGAGAGAGGGGATCCTTGTCTATTGTCTGATTTCAAAGGGAATGCTTCCAGCTTTTTCCCATTCAGTATGATATTGGCTGTAGGTTTGTCATATATAGCTTCTATCATTTTATGATACGTTCTGTCAATACCTAGTTTATTGAGAGTTTTTAGCAAGAAGGGCTGTTGAATTTTGTCAAAGGCCTTCTCTGCATCTACTGAGAGAATCATGTGGTTTTGTCTTGGGTTCCATTTATGTGATGGATTACATTTATAGATTTGTGTATGTTGAACTAGGCTTGCATCCCTGGGATGAAGCCTACTTGATTGGGATAAGCTTCTTGATGTACTGTTGCAATCTGTTTGCCAGTATTTTATTGAGGATTTCTGCATTGATGTTCATCCTGGATATTGGCCTGAAGTTTTCTTTTTTAGTTGAGTCTCTGCCTGGTTTTGGTATCGGGATGATGTTGGTCTCATAAAATGAGTTAGGGAGGATTCCCTCCTGCTCCTCCTTGTACGTCTGGTAGAATTCAGCTGTGAACCCATCTGGACCTGGACTTTTTTTGGTTGGTAGGCTATTAATTGCTGCCTCTACTTCAGCCCTTGTTATTGGTCTATTCAGGGTTTCAACTTCTTCCTGGTTTAGTCTTGGTGGAGTACAAGTGTCTAGGAATTAATCCATTTCTTCCTGGTTTACTGGTTTATGTGCATAGAGCTGTTTCTAGTAATCTCTCATAGTAGTTTGTATTTCTGTGGGATCCGTGGTGATACCCCCTTTATCATTTTTTATTGCATCTATTTGATTCTTCTCTCTTTTCTTAATCTGGCTAGTGGTCTATTTTGTTGATCTTTAAAAAAAAAACAGCTCTTGGATGTATTGACTTTTTGAAGGTTTTTTTTTGTGTGTCTCTATCTCCTTCAGTTTTGCTCTGATCCTAGTTATTTCTTGTCTTCTGCTAGCTTTTGAGTTTTTTTGATCTTCCTCCTCTAGCTCTTTCAATTTTGATGAAAGAGTGTCAATTTTAGATCTTTCCTTGTTTTTCATGTGGGCATTTATTGCTATAAATTCCCCTCTCAACACTGCCTTAAAGGTGTCCCAGAGATTCTGGTAAGTTGTGTCTTCATTCTGGTTGGTTTCAAAGAACATCTTTATTTCTGCCTTAATTTCATTGTTTATCCAGTTGACACTCAGAAGCAAGTTGTTCAGTTTCCAAGTAGTTGTGTGGGTTTCAGTGTGTTTCTTAATCCTGGATTCTAGTCTGATTGTGCTGTGGTCTGATAGACTGTTTGTTATGATTTTCATTCTTTTGCATTTGCTGAGGAGTGATTTGCTTCCAATGATGTGGTCAGTTTCAGAGTAACTGCAATGCGGTGCCGAGAAAAATGTATATTCTGTGGATTTGGGGTGGAGAGTTCTGTAGATGTCTATTTGATCCACTTGGTCCAGCTCTGCATTCAAGTTCTGGATATCCTTGTTAATTTTCTGTCTCATTGATCTAATATTGATAGTGGAGTGTTGAAGTCTCCCACTATTATTGTGTGGGAATCTAAATCTCATTTTAGGTCATTAAGAACTTGCTTTATGTATCTGGGTGCTCCTGTGTTGGGTGTGTATATATTTAGGATAGCTAGCTCTTCTTGTTGGATTTATCCTTTTACCATTTTGTAGTGTCCTTCTTTGTCTCTTTTGATCTTTCAAGTCCATTTTATCAGAGACTAGGATTCAAAGGAAAGCAATCCCTGCTTTCCTTTGTTCTCCATTTGATTGGTATATCTTCCATTCCCTTATTTTGAGTCTATATGTGTCTTTGTATGTGAGATGGGTTTCCTGAATACAGCACACCAATGAGTTTTGACCTTTTATCCAGTTTGCCAGTCTGTGTCTTTTCATTGGGGTGTTTAGGACATTTACTTTCAATGTTACTATTGTTATGTGTGAATTTGTCCTGCCATTTTGTTACTGGCTGGTTTTCTTTCCCATTAGTTGACTCATTTTCTTTGTTGCATTTTTGGTCTTTGCCCACTGGTTTGCTTTTGCAGTGACTGGTACTTGTTCCTTTCTGTGCTTAGTGCTTCTTTCAGGAGCTCTTGTAGGGCAGGTCTGGTGATGACAAAATCTCTCAGTAATTGCTTGTCCATAAAGGATGTTATTTCTCCTTCACTTATGAAGCTTAGTTTGGCTGGATATGAGATTCTGGGTTGAAAGTTCTTTTCTTTAAGGATGTTGTTTATTGGCCCCCACTCTCTTCTGGCTTGTAGGGTTTCTGTCAAGAGATCTGCTGTAAGTCAGATTGACTTCCCTCTGTGGGTGACCTGACCTATCTCTCTGGCTGCCCTTAGCATTTTTTCCTTCATTTCAACCCTGTTGAATCTGATGATTATGTGCCTTGGGGTTGTTCCTCTTGAGGAATATCTTTGTGGAGTTGTCTGTATTTCTTGAATTTGAAATTTGGACTGCCTTGCTAGGCTTGGGAAGTTCTCCTGGATAATATCCTGAAACATGTTTTCCAGTTTGGATTCATTCTCCCCATCATATTCAGGTACACCAATCAAGTGTAGGTTAGGTCTTTTCACATAATCCCATATTTCTTGGAGGCTTTGTTCATTTCTTTTTACTCTTCTCTTGTCTTGCCTTCTCTTTTTATTTCATTGGGTTGATCTTCAGTCTCTGATATCCTTTCTTCTGCTTGATTGATTCGGCTATTAAAACTTGTGTTTGCTTCACATAGTTCTCATGCTGTGTTTTTCAACTCCATCAACTCGTTTATATTCTTCTCTAAGCTGGGTATTCTAGTTAGCATTTCGTCTAACCTTTTTTCAAGGTTTTTGTTTTCTTTGCATTGAGTTATAATGTGTTCCTTTAGCTCAGAAAAGTTTGTTATTATCCACCTTCTGAAGCCTGTTTCTGTCAATTCATTGCACTCCTTTCTCAGTCATGATGTGATCCTGTGTTGTTGAGGAGTTGAGGAATTCTGGTCTCTGATGGTTTCATCTTTTTTGTGCTGGCTTTTTCCCATCTTTGTGGGTTCACTGGGCTGTGTTGTCAGGGAGCTGCTTGATGAGGTCGCTTGTCTACCTTTGGAGGCACTACTGGTTTCTAGGGAAGCTTCCTGTGTCTTTTTTGTTTATACTGGGAGATTAGGCCTGCCTCTTTGCTGACCTGTAAGTGCTGCTGAGTTGTCAAGAATGCCATCCCGTTGCCACATACACTTCCTGTGTTTTTTGTTAAAACGTGTAGCCCATTCCCACCCCTCTAATGGTGGGTTGTGCCCTTCCTCCACTGGGCTGGATCATTCAGGGTTCAGCTCAGACTGTGGCACTGGCTGAGCAACCTGCTAGAGTTAGAGCTTCAGCCCTCTGGGGTTTGTGGGGGAGGGTAGGGACTAGCCCAGTGGCACTGGGCTGTCTCCCCCTTTCACCTTCCTCTCTCTCCAGTCATGGGGTAGGGCCCCCCCAGCTGCTCCCACTTACAGCTCCCTCTCTCTCTCAGGCATGGGGCAATAGCTCAGGCCATAGGTTCTCCAGGCCGCCTTTTGGGCTTACGCGTCTGTTTAGGTCTGTGCACCAATCCGGGACACTGTCCTGGATTATGATTCAGCTCCGCCCTGATAATTCCCGGTGCTTGACTGGCAAAGATCCCCTGTTCTGTGTATTTCTGAGGCTTTGGGAGAAGCACTGTATCTGGACTGGAGTGCCAGAGGGGGAGCCTCCCACTCACTGGTCAGATGCACTTTGCACTTTCTGGGTAAAGCAGGACCCCCCTCTCCACCTCAGTCTGCCCTGAGTGGGCTTTGCTCACTGTTGGACCAGACCCATTGAAATGCACCTGGTACCTCATTTGGAGCTAGGAGATCTCTGGATTTCTGAGTGTCTCTTGCTAGGTGTTGTGCGCTGGAGTTGTATCTATTCAGCCATCTTGGATCCTGCAATAAATAATTCTTAGATTAGAGAGGGGAGGGAAAAGACGAAAAGAGAAGGAACAAGACAACTTCATTCATTCCTATGTCAGGTATTTGGGTGCTTACTATGTGCAAAGTGTCATTCTAGGCCTTTAGAATTGAGCAGTGGGTGAGACAGACAAAATTTCCCTGCCCACTTTGATTTTACATTCTAGTAGAAGATAATAAAAATAAGTAAAAAGAAATATAAATGAAACAAACATGTCAGAACATGATAAACGTTATATGTAAAATAATCAGAAAATAAAAGATTGGAATTGGGGAGTTGGAAGCAAAGGACAGATGTTATAATTTTAAACAGGTTTGGAAAGGGCTCCCTGAAAAAATTACTTTAGGGAAAATCTGAAGCAGGTGCAAGAGAGAAAGCATTAAGGATAACTGGGGAAGAAATGCTGGCAGATGAAGAACCTCTTTTCTAAGTAACAAAAAATTGGCTTCAATATTTTATTTAGCATATTAAAGAAAAGCCAATGTTTCTTAGAAATACATATGATAAGGACTCTCAAGCATAAACTCTCAGCAGTTTCAGAAACAACTGGTTGAGAAAGACTACCATGAACTTAGAGGAGCATGAAGCCCATGCATTATGCAGGCAGGTTCCTGTAAAAGGTGACATGGAATGAATTCCTTTAGTTGCATCTGGCTGAGAGCTTCATCGGTGCTTTTGTGGAGGGATCATAAGTTATTATCAAAAAGACCTGCTCAAGAATTTGTAGTTGGAATTAACATTTATTGAATGTTTATTATGTGATATTCAATATACAACACAGATTTTAAACAGTTTCTCATTTAATCCTCAGAATAATCTTAAATAATAGGAAGGATTGTTATCTGTATTTAATAAACTAATAAAATTTAAAGTTTAGAGAGGTTAAATAATTTCACCACACATCTAGTAAGTTGTGGAGCCAAAACTTGAATCCAGGGCATTTGTTTTCTAAGTTAGCTAGAGAAAAATGTATTTCTGTTTAACACACAATTCTCATTCTAATTCTATTTGCTTTTAATTATTTTTTAAGTTTTTAAGAATTTAAATGATTAGATAATTTTTAAAAGAAACATGTGAAGGAAAATAATTTAAGGTATCTTCAGACATTAGTACAAATATAGATAAACAGGGTGGAAGCCCCAACCAACATCTGCTATGAAGATAAACATCCTCCTCCTCATAATAAGCTGTCCCTAAACACAGCATATTCTTGCAAGTGCTTCCCAGTACATTTGTGGATGCTTAACCCTGACTAAAGAAACTGAGTGGGGAAGGGAAGCTGCACGATGGCAACATACAAAGTAATTACATATAAAACAAGTAAGATTAATGATCTCTGAAGAAGGGGCAGTAGGCTTTGGTTAACTTAGTGTGAATTTTCAGGAATGAAATTGCTCTTATCTGCTTTCCATTCGTTTGGTAGACTTTTCTCCATCTCTTTATTTTGAGCCTGTAAGTGGGTGTTGCAATCCTAGTTTGTGACAAAACAGGCTTCAAAACAACAAAGACCAAAAAAATACAAAGGAGGACATTACATAATGATAAAGAATTCAATTCAATGAGCAGAGAGACCTTTCCTAAATATATATGCACCCAATGCTGGAGTACACAGATTCATAAATCAAGTTGTTAGACAGCTTCATTGAAGCTTAAACTCCCATACAATAATAGGGGAGACTTTAACATTCCACTGACAATATTAGATTATTAAGACAGAACTCTCCACCCCAAAATAACAGAATGTACATTTTATCGCTACATGGCACATATTCTAAAATCAATCATATAATCGGAAGTAAAACATTCTTCAGCAAATGCAAAAGAACTGAAACAGTCTCTTGAACCACAACACAACCAAATTCGAAACCAGGACTACAAATTGGATAAAAATTTAATAACCTGCTCCTGAATGACTTTTGGGTAAATCATGAAACTCAGGCAGAAATCAAGAAGTTCTTTGAAACTAATGAGAACAAAGATACCTGAATCTCTGGAATACAGCTGAGGCAGTGTTAACAATCTGATATCAAGACTAAAACAATAGGAGAACAAAGAACAAACAAATTCCAAAGCTATCAGAAATCAAAAAAATGACCAAAATCAGAGCTAAACTGAAGGAAACTGAGACACACACATAAATTCAAAAAATCAACAAAATTCAGGAGATTTTTTTTTTTAAGAAAAAAAATTAACAAAATAGACCATTTGCTAGAGTAATAAAGAAAAGGGAGAAGATTCAAGGAAACCCAATTAGAAATGAGAAGGGGGCTACTATCACTGATCCCATAGAAATAAAAGACTATTAAAGAATATTATGAACACCTCTATGCACATAAATAGAAAATCTGGAAGAAATGAATAAATTCCTAGACACATACAACCTCCCAAAACTGAACGAGGAAGAAATTGAATCCCTTAACACATCAGTAATGAGTTCTGAAATTGAGGCACTAATAAATAGCCTGCCAACCCCAAAAGCCCCAGGACCAGACAGATTCACAGCTGAATTCTATGAGATGTACAAAGCAGAACTGGTACCATTTCTACTGAAACTATTCTGAATAACTGAGGAGGAGGTATTCTTCCCTAACTCAGTCTATCAGGCCAGCATAATCCTGCTTCCAAAACCCGGCAGAGATACAACAAAGAAGGAAACTTTAGGCCAGTATCCTTGATGAACATCAGTACAAAAAACCTCAACAAAATACTGACAAATTTAATTCAGCAACACATCAAAAGCTTATCCACCATTTCAAGTAGGCTTTATCCCTGGAATGCAAGGTTGGTTGGACATATGTAAATCTATAGATGTGATTCATCACATAAACAGAACTAAAGACAGAACCAAAAGACTTTCAATAAAATTCAACATCTATTTATGTTAAAAACTCTCAATAAACTAGGTATTGAAGGAACATACCTCAAAATAGTAAAAGCCAATTATGACAAACTCGCAGCCAAAATAGTTAATGAGCAAAAGCTGGAGGCATTCTTCTTGAAGACCAACACAAGACAAGGATGCCCTCTCTCATCAGACCTATTCAACACAGTATTGGAAGTCCTAGCCAGGGCAGTCATACAAGAAACAGAAATAAGGGCATCCAAACAGGAAGAGAGGAAGTCAAACTGTCCATGTTTACAGATGACATGATCCTATATATAGAAAACCCTACAGCCTCAGCTCAATAGCTTCTTAAGCTGGTAATCCTCAACAAAGTCTCATGATACAAAAGCAATGTGCAAAAATCACTAACATATCTATACACCAACAACAGTTAGGCAGAGAGCCAAATCAGAAGCAAACTCCCATTCACAATTGCAACAACAAAAATACCTAGGAATACTAGGAGGTGAAAGATCTCCACAAACAGAACTACAAACCACTGCTTAAAAAAATAGAGATGACACAAGCAAATGAAATAACACTCCATGCTCATGGATAGAAAGAATCAATATTAAAATGGCCATATTGCTCAAAGCAATTTGTTGAAGTAATCTTTACACCAAACCCCCACGAAACAAATATTGAATAAATTCAGTATTATTTCTATTAAACTACCATTGACATTCTTCACAGAATTAGAAAAAATGACTTTAATATTCATATGGAACAAAAAAAATGCATAAATAGCCCAGGAAATCCTCACTAAAAAAAAACAAAGCTGGAAGCATCACCACACCAGACTTCAAACTGCCACAGGGTACAGTAATGAAAATAGCATGGTACTGGTTCAAAAACAGACACACAGACCAATGGGACAGAAAAGGGAACCTAGAAATAAGACCGCACACCAATGACCATTCAGTTTTCAACAAACCTGACAAAAACTCCATTAAAAAGTAGACAAAGGACATGGACAGACACTTTTCAAAAGAAAACATACATGTGACTAACAATATGGAAAAAAAATCAAAATCACTGATCGTTACAGAAATGCAAATCAAAACCACAATAAGTTACCATCTCAAACCAGTCAAAATGACTCATTAAAATTAAAAAGTCAAAAAATAATGGATGCTGGTGAGGTTGCAGAAAAAAGAAACACTTACTGTTGATGGCAGTGTAAATTAGTTCAGCCATTGTGGAAGACAGTGATGCAATTCCTCAAAGACCATAAAACAGAATTACTAGTCAAGCCAGCAATCCCATTACAGGGTATATACCAAAAGGAATACAAATTGGTCTATTATAAAGACACATGCACACATATGTTTACTGCAGCACTATTCACAATAGCAAAGATATAGAATCATCAATCTAAATACCCGTCAATGATAGACTGGATAAAGAAAATGTGCTCTAAATATATATATTATATTTTTTTCTCTCTCATTTATTTTATTGCATTTTAGGTTTTGGGGTACATGTGCAGAACATGCAAGATAGTTGCATAGGTACACACATGGCAGTGTGTTCTGCTGCCTTCCTCCCCTTCACCCACATTTGGCATTTCTCCCCAGGCTAACCCTCCCCAGCGTCCCCCCACACTGTCCCTCCCCTATTCCCCCCAGTAGACCCCAGTGTGTAGTACTCCCCTCCCTGTGTCCATGTGTTCTCATTTTTCATCACCCACCTATGAGTGAGAATATGCGGTATTTCATTTTCTGTTCTTGTGTCACTTTGCTGAGAATGATGTTCTCCAGATTCATCCATGTCCCTACAAACGACACGAACTCATCATTTTTGATTGCTGCATAATATTCCATGGTGTATATGTGCCACATTTTCCCAGTCCAGTCTATCATCAATGGGCATTTGGGTTGGTTCCAGGTCTTTGCTATTGTAAACCGTGCTGCAATGAACATTCGTGTGCATGTGTCCTTATAGTAGAATGATTTATAGTCCTTTGGATATATACCCAGTAATGGGATTGCTGGGTCAAGTGGAATTTCTATTTCTAGGTCCTTGAGGAATCGCCACACTGTCTTCCACAATGGTTGAACTAATTTACACTCCCACCAGCAGTGTAGAAGTCTTCCTATTTCTCCACATCCTTTCCAGCATCTGTTGTCCCCAGATTTTTAATGATCACCATTCTAACTGGCATGAGATGGTATCTCAATGTGGCTTTGATTTGCATCTCTCTGATGATCTGTGACGATGAGCATTTTTTCATATGTTTGTTGGCCTCATGTATGTCTTCTTTAGTAAAGTGTCTGTTCGTATCCTTTACCCATTTTCGAACGGGCTTGTTTTTTTTTCCTGTAATTTTGTTTGAGTTCTTTGTAAATTCTGGATATCAGCCCTTTGTCAGATGGGTAAACTGCAAAGATTTTTTCCCAGTCTGTTGGTTGCCGATTCACTCTAGTAACTGCTTCTTTTGCCGTGCAGAAGCTGTGGAGTTTTGTTAGGTCCCATTTGTCTATTTTGACTTTTGTTGCCAATGCTTTTGGTGTTTTGGTCATGAAGTCCTTGCCTACTCCTATGTCCTGAATGGTTTTGCCTAGATTTCCTTCTAGGGTTTTTATGGTGCCAGGTCTTATGTTTAAGTCTTTAATCCATCTGGAGTTAATTTTAGTGTAAGGTGTCAGGAAGGGGTCCAGTTTCTGCTTTCTGCACATGGCTAGCCAGTTTTCCCAACACCATTTATTAAACAGGGAATCCTTTCCCCATTGCTTGTTTTTGTCAGGTTTATCAAAGATTGTATGGTTGTAGATATGTTGTGTTGCCTCTGATGCCTCTGTTCTGTTCCATTGGTCTATATCTCTGTTTTGGTACCAGTACCATGCTGTTTTGATTACTGTAGCCTTGTAGTATAGTTTGAAGTCTGGTAGTGTGATGCCTTTTGCTGTGTGGTTTTTTTTTTGTTGTTGTTTGTTTGTTTTTTGCTTAGAATTGACTTGGCTATGTGGGCTCTTTTTTGGTTCCATATGAAGTTCATGGTGGTTTTTTCCAGTTCTGTGAAGAAGGTCATTGGTAGCTTGATGGGGATAGCATTGATTCTGTAAATTACTTTGGGCAGTATAGCCATTTTCACGATATTGATTCTTCCTAACCATGAACATGGAATGTTTCTCCATCTGTTTGTGTCCTCTCTTATTTCATTAAGCAGTGGTTTGTAGTTCTCCTTGAAGAGGTCCCTTATGTTCCTTGTAAGTTGTATTCCTAGGTATTTTATTCTTTTTGTAGCAATTGTGAATGGCAGTTTGTCCTTGATTTGGCTCTCTTTAAGTCTGTTACTGGTGTATAGGAATGCTTGTGATTTTTGCACATTAATTTGATATCCTGAGACTTTGCTGAAGTTGCTTATGAGTTTCAGGAATTTTTGGGCTGAGACAATGGGGTCTCCTAGGTATACTATCATGTCGTCTGCAAATAGAGACAACTTGGCTTCCACCTTTCCTATTTGAATACCCTTTATTTGTTTTTCTTGCCTGATTGCTCTGGCTAGAACTTCCAGTACTATATTGAATAGGAGTGGTGAAAGAGGGCATCCTTGTCAAGTACCGGATTTCAAAGGGAATGCTTCCAGGTTTTGCCCATTCAGTATAATATTGTCTGTTGGTTTGTCGTAAATAGCTTTTATTATTTTGAGATACATTCCATCAATACCGAGTTTATTGAGGTTTTTTTTTTAGCATAAAGGGCTGTTGAATTTTGTCAAAGGCCTCCTCTGCATCAATTGAGATAATTATGTGGTTTTTGTTTTTGGTTCTGTTTATGTGGTGAATTATGTTTATAGACTTGCGTATGTTGAACCAGCCTTCCATCCCCGGGATGAATCCTACTTGATCATGATGGATACATTTTTTGATGTGCTGTTGTAATTGGTTTGTCAGTATTTTATTGAAGATGTTTGCATCTATGTTCATCATGGATATTGGCCTGAAGTTTTCTTTTCTTGTTGTGTCTCTGCCGGGTTTTGGTATCAGGATGTTGGTCTCATTAAATGATTTCGGAAGGATTCCCTCTTTTTGGATTATTTGGAATAGTTTCACAAGGAGTGGTACCAGCTCCTCTTTGTGTGTCTGGTAGAATTCGGCTTTGAACCCGTCTGGACCTGGGCTTTTTTTGTGTGGTAGGCTCTTAATTGCTGCCTCGACTTCTGACCTTGTTATTGGTCTATTCATAGTTTCAGCTTCCTCCTGGTTTAGGCTTGGGAGGACACAGGTGTCCAGGAATTTATCCATTTCTTCCAGGTTTACTAGTTTATGTGCATAGAGATGTTGGTAATATTCTCTGATGATGGTTTGAATTTCTGTGGAATCTGTGGTGATTTCCCCTTTATCGTTTATTATTGTATCTATTTGGTTGTTCTTGCTTTTCTTTTTTATCAGTCTGGCTACTGGTCTATTTTGTTGATCTTTTCGAAAAACCAGCTCTTGGATTTATTGATTTTTTGAAGAGTTTTTCGTGTCTCTATCTCCTTCAATTCTGCTCTGATCTTAGTTATTTCTTGTCTTCTGCTAGGTTTTGAGTTTTTTTTTTAATCTTGCTCCTCTCGCTCTTTCAATTTTGGTGATAGGGTGTCAATTTTGGATCTCTCCACTCTTCTCATATGAGCACTTATTTGCTATATATTTTCCTTTGGAGACTGCTTTAAATGTGTCCGAGATTCTGGTATGTTGTGTCTTCATTCTCATTGGTTTATAAGAACTTCTTTATTTCTGCCTTCATTTCATTGTTTATCCAGTCAACATTCAAGAGCCAGTTGTTCAGTTTTCATGAAGCTGTGCGGTTCTGAGTTAGTTTCTGAATTCTGAGTTCTAACTTGATTGCACTATGGTCTGAGAGACTGTTTGTTATGATTTCAGTTGTTTTGCATTTGCTGAGGAATGCTTTACTTCCAATTATGTGGTGAATTTTAGGGTAGGTGTGATGTGGTGCTGAGAAGAATGTATATTGTGTGGATTTGGGGTGGAGAGTTCTGTAAATGTCTATCAGGTTTGCTTCTTCCAGGTCTGAGTTCAAGCCCTGGATATCCTTGTTAATTTTCTTTCTGGTTGATCTGTCTAACATTGACAGTGGAGTGTTAACGTCTCCCACTATTATTGTGTGGGAGTCTAAGTCTCTTTGTAAGTCATTAAGAACTTGCCTTATGTATCTGGGTGCTCCTGTATTGCGTCCATAGATATTTATGATCATTAGCTCCTCTTGTTGTATCAATCCTTTTACCATTATGTAATGACCTTCTTTATCTCTTTTGATCTTTGTTGCTTTAAAGTCAATTTTATCAGAGATGAGAATTGCAACTCCTGCCTTTTTTTGCTCTCCATTTGCTTGGTAAATCTTCTTCCATCCCTTTATTTTGAGTCTTTGTGTATCCTTGCCTGTGAGATGGGTTTCCTGGATACAGCACAACAATGGGTTTTGGCTTTTTATCTAATTTGCCAGTTGTGTCTTTTGATTGGTGCATTTAGTCCATTTACATTTAGGGTTAATATTGTTATGTGTGAATTTGATACTGCCATTTTGATGCTAGCTGGCTGTTTTGCCCATTAGTTGATGCAGATTCTTCATTTTGTTGATGCTCTTTAGCATTTGGTATGTTTCTGGAATGGCTGGTACTAATTGTTCCTTTCTATGTGTAGTGCCTCTTTCAGGAGCTCTTGTAAAGCAGGCCTGGTGGTGACAAAATCTCTGAGTACTTGCTTGTTCGCAAAGGATTTTATTTTTCCTTCACTTATAAAACTTTGTTTGGCTGGATATGAAATTCTGGGTTGAAAGTTCTTTTCTTTAAGAATGTTGAATATTGGCCCCCACTCTCTTCTGGCTTGTAGTGTTTCTGCTGAGAGATGTGCTGTGAGTCTGATGGGCTTCTGTTTGTGGGTGATCTGATTTTTCTCTCTGGCGGCCCTTAGTATTTTCTCCTGCATTTCAACCCTGGTTAATCTGACGATTATGTGCCTTGGGGTTGCTCTTCTTGAGGAATATCTTTAAGGTCTTCTCTGTGTTTCCTGGACTTTACTGTTGGCCTGCCTTGCTAGGTTGGGGAAATTTTCTGAATAATATCCTGAAGAGTATTTTCCAGCTTGGATTCATTCTCTTCGTCACATTCTGGTACACCTATCAAACGTAGGTTAGGTCTCTTCACATAGTCCCACATTTCTTGGAGACTTTGTTCACTCCTTTTTGTGCTTTTTTCTCCAATCTTGGTTTCTCATTTTATTTTATTGAGTTGATCTTCAACTTCTGATATTCTTTCTTCTGCTTGGTCAATTCAGCTGTTGAAACTTGTGCATGCCCTGCGAAGTTCTCGTGTTGTGTTTTTCACCTCCTTCAATTCATTCATTTTCCTAAGTTGTCCATTCTTGTTATAATTTCCTCAAATCTTTTTTCAAGGTTCTTAGTTTCTTTGCATTGATTTAGAACATGTTCTTTTAGCTCACGGAAGTTTCTCATTACCCACCTTCTGAAGTCTAATTCCATCATTTCATCACACTCATTTTCCGTCCAGCTTTGTTCCCTTGCTGGTGAGGAGTTTTGGTCCTTTGTAGGAAGTGAGGTGTTTTGGTTTCGGATGTTTTCCTCCTTTTTGTGCTGGTTTCTTCCCATCTTTGTGGGTTTATTTACCTGTCATCTGAATAGTTGCTGACTTTTCGATTGGGTCTCGGAGTGGGCACCCAGATTGTTGATGATGAAGTATTTCTGTTACTTAGTTTTCCTTCTAACAGTCTAGCCCCTCTGCTGTAGTACTGCTGAGGTCCACTCCAGGCCCTGCTTGTCTGGGGTACACCTGTAGGAGCTGCGGAACAGTGAGGGGTGCTACCAGTTTCTTCTTCTGCTATCTTTGTCCCATAATGATGCCTGCCAAATGTCAGTCTGATCAATCCTTTTTGAGGTGACTCTGTATATACAGGGGTCAGGGAGCTGCTTGAGGAGGCAGCCTGTACTTTATAGGAGCTCAAGTGCTGAGCTATGAGCTCCATTGATCATTCAGGGTGGTTAGGCCAGTACATTTAAGTCTGCTGCATCAGAATTCATTAAACCCCTTTTTTTTCCTCAGATGCTCTGTCTCGGGGGGTTAGAGCTTTCTTTGTGAGTGTCCGTTGCACCTCCCTGCCCAGTTAGGAGGCAGTCTAGTCACTATTTGCCTGTCGAGGCTCTGCCCTGCTGCCGTGGGCTCCGCCCTGTTGGTGGAGTCTCTCTGTTATGGTGGGTTGCCTTGGCAACAGCAGGCTGCATCAGCAATGGGAGTGTACCTCAGTAGGGGTGGTATGCCTCGGTAATGGCAGATGCTTCTCCCCCACCGTGCTGCACCGTCCTGGGTTCTGCTGTGCCTGTAGTGAAACTCTCAACCCCAAGCGTTTCGAATCGCCATTTTGTTTGTCCCTGTGGGGGTGGGACCCACCGAGCCTGATCACCTGGCTCCCTGCCTCAGAGCCCTCTTTTTTTTTTTTTTTTTAAGTTTAACGGTAGACTCTTTCCCAGGTGTTTCAGTTGGCTGCTGATACGGCACCAGGATCTGTGTGATTTCCCTTGCAGCTACTCACTGCGCTGGCTCAAATGTCTCTTCTCGGTAATCTCCTGGTCTGGCTCACTGTCCAAGTCCCATTTAATCAGATGGATATGCTAATCTGCCCTCCCAAATCTCAGATTGCCAATTTAACAGTGCATCCAGACCAGTGCGTTCTGTGTGCAGTGCTGCTGCACTGCGGCACTGGCTGAAACAGGCCACGTGAGCCTTAACAGCTGCGCTGGCTTCCTGTGTCTCTCCTACACCTGGGAATTTCCCCGTTCTGTGGGCACCAAAGATCCATCTGGAAATGCAGATTGAACTCACCCTCTGCGTCTTCACTGAGAATAGCAATCCTGATTTGCTCCTACTGCGCCATCTTGGCAGTCCCCCCCTACACTCTATATATTATATTCTATATAGCATATAGAATGTTATATACTATATAGAATTATATATTCTATATAATAGAATTCTATATATATGGGAAATATAGAATATATATATTTTGTATTTCATATATATCTATATAATATACATAATATATATTATACAGAAATATATTTTTATATATTCTATATAGCTACATATATCTATAATATATATTTATATATATCTATATTTATAGAGATGTTATATATTCTATATATATTATATGGAAGTATGTGATCTCAATATACATATTGTAGATATATATTGTGGATATATAATAGATTTATATTATTCCTATATATCTATATTATATAATTATATAATATATAATATATATTACACATATAATTATATATGTAATATATAATTATATAACTATGTGTGATATATATAACTATATATATGTAATATAATTATATAACTATATATGATTATATATATAATTATGTATATATGTATATATAATTATATATGTAATTATATGTTATATATGTTATATATATAAAGTTATATAATTATATATGTAATATCTATATGTAATATATAATTATATACAATATGTAATATATATTATATAGATATGTTTTTTATATAGCTATACATAATATATAGATTAATAGATCTATCTATCTATAAGTCTGCATAAGTTGCCACACTCGCATGCCTGGTGCTCCTGTGTGGCCACCATCGGGGCTGGGCTAACACTAGGGGCGGAGGGGGTCAGCAGTGCTAAAATAGAAACATGGTTGGGAACCTAAAAGAAGCCCACACTGTCAGGGGCATAGAAATGAAAGCTGCGCTCCTTGGGAACTTACCAGAACATTCCAGCCCCACCCCTGACGTGAGCTCCTTCAGAGAACCCTTCCCCACTGGAGGCATGGCCCCTTCAGGGGGCAGTGAGAAGCTTTGCCAGCTACATTTCTCCTGGATCAGCTCACACCTCAGAACATCTTGTCCCCAATGAGCTGGCAGGAGTGCTGACCCAGGGCAAGGGGTGCTACCGTATTTAACTGGATTGATTGTGCATAACTGTCTGGGGTTCATGAAATGTTCCCTGGGCCCCCTGCCCCTCCCTTAGCCTTCCCCTGCATCCCCCAAAGTAAGGAAAATTATTTTTAGTATTGTAAAGTTCAAATACGAGGAAACTGTTTTGAATTTAACAGAAAAAAGTGTATTATATAATGTATATGTAATATATATATTATATACATGATATATGGAAATATATTTCATATATGTATGAAATGTGATATACATACACACATGCACACACACACACACACCCCATGGAATACGATGCAGCTATAAAAAAGAACAAGATCATGTCCTTTGCAGGGACATGGGTGGAGCTAGAGGCCATTATCTTTAGCAAACTGAAGCAGGAATAGCAAACCAAATACCAAATGTTCTCACTTATAAGTGGAAGCAAATGATGAGAACACATGGACACATAGAGAAACAACACACACTGGGCCTTTTGGGGGTTTGAGGGTGGGAGGAGGGAAAGGATCTGGAAAAATAACTAATGTGAACTAGGCTTAATACTTGGGTGATGAAATAATCTGTACAACAAACTCTCATGACACAAGTTTGCCTATGTAACAAACTGCACATGTACTCTGGTAATTAAAAGGTTTTTTTGTTTTTTAAAACAAGAAAGCAAATGCAAACATGGCTATTTAGCAGTGCTATCCTCCTTTAACGAGCTTCATCTGATTTTCCTTCCCTTTATCCTCTTTGATGCAGCATTATTTTCAGAAAACATTTGAATAAAATCTGGAAACAATGCCGAGACTTTGGAATTAAAAACAATTTTCTCATCTCATTGAAAGCCTAATAAAAGTGCTTTCTTTTTAAAAGAGATATAAATGGGAAAAGCTAACTTTTTTAGAAATTATTTTAAAGTAATAATACAAGATCATTAGACTATTTTCTAGGAAAATCTTTACATAAAGGCTGTTTTGTTATTAACAAATGATAAAATTAATGTCATTTTGTCTTTGTATTTCTTTCAAATATGTCATAATGCACTTTTTAAATTAATTCACCATGTATATGTTTTCTCCTGAATTACTTGTCAGTTGCCTCTAACTTTTAATACACAAAATAAAGGTTTGGTACTGTAGTTAGTTCAATATGTGCATATTTATTTAAGTTACAATGGTACAATTTTGTTTATTGTTTTTATACTTAACTAGTGAATCTTATTTAGGTCAACTGGGTATGTTCTCATAGGCATAATATCTGTAACTGTATCTATAAATCTTAACTGGTTATCTCAGTGAAAGTCGTAGTTTCGAAATAGCTTTGTTTAATGTCTGTGTATCTTACACTTTCCAGGAAGCTAAGCCTTCTGGGTAAGAGAATACCAAAGAGAAAAAGATCCAGCATTTTCAGGCTAAAGCTTCTCTCTCTTTAGTGACATGATAAAATCACTAAGATACAGAACTGCTATGATATGAATATCCCCTTTAAAACTCATGTTGAAATTTGATTGCCATTGTAATAGCATGAAGAGCTGGCACCATGAAGAGGTGATTATGCCACGTAGGCTTTGCCTTTGTGAATGGATTAAGACTAAAGTGAATTAGTTATCATGGGAGTGGACTCCTGAGAGAAAGAATGAGTTCAGCTAAAATTTCTGTCCCTGTCTTGTGTGTTCTCTTGCCATGTGATGCCTTCTGCCATGTTATAACACAGCAAGAAGGCCCTCGCCAGATAAAACCCTTTCAATCTTCCCAGCCTCCAGAACTCCAGGAAATAAATCTCTTTTATTAAGTTACTCTTTGGTATTCGGTTATAGGAGCAGCAAACAGACTAAGACAGGAACTTTACTTCCTTACTCAAATTAACTCTAATGACTTAAGTGTATCAACCTCTGGTTCTTCAGAATCATCACTGATTTTATGGAAAGTAGCATGAAAGCAGGTATATGTAAGGGTTACAAAGGTGTCACCTTATAGATGGATCTGTCTTTTTTCAGAATGAGAAGCTACACCCAGTTGCCCTTCTTAACACACTATATTATGAGACTTCATTTTTTTACTGTAATTGCATAATTTACACTGGTCCCTCTGATGAACTATTTCAACAGTCTATATTTTTATGTTCCTGAGGCACACGTCAATGGTTTTCTTTGTATGTAGCAGAATACTGAATGATGACCTAGTATTCACTTAAGTTTCTATGTATATTTCTTTGCATAGAAGTCTTCCAGCTATAATATTCAGAAATTCAAGCATTCTAAGTTCACTATTACAATCATATTGTTAATAATCTTTTCTTTTATGATGAAAAGGAACAACTGACTGATGAAAAAAGAGCTTATTAATTTTTCTGCATGTGAAAGCTTTGACTTCCTATTTAGAAAGCTTAATATCTTGGCTCTTCCAGACTTATTGGTAGTCATCATCCTTGTTTAGGCTTATTTTTGGAGTTGGATAAGATATGCTTCACTACACACTGTAGCAGCAGTGTCTGCCTTTTAACTTCAAGAAAATTTCAACCAACATGATTTCCAACAGTTAAACCCAAACTTATCTTTTTGCTGTTTAACTTTGTTGTCTAAGGCAACATTTGCTCAAATTGGCAGGAATTCTGTTCAACTCATTTTTCTTAGCCAAATATGTCAGCAGTTCTCCATTTTGTCTTTCAATTATTCCCCATACTTGAAAGAGATAAAGCCAACTGGCAGTCATGTGTCTGGTTATTTTTTCACTGCAAGGCTTAGTAGTCTCTCACAAAGATAGAAACCCAGACAGCAACTTTTAACATCTCATTCATATGTCAATATGGAAACTGAAGGTTTTACCTTAAAATCCCAGAAAGCAAGCACTATGGTTACATTGACAAATGTAACATTCAAACACTAGGTTGATTTTTGAAGATCTGATCAACTAGCCAGTTATTTTGTTCATACCCTGTCAGACAGATAATCATTACAAATATTTATCCAAATAACTGAACTCTAAATGGACTACATAAAGGGTTTTTCCATAATGTATAGAGCCAGAATTTTATATTGAACTATAGAATCATACAATGTAAGAATAGTAAAGATAGGCTAACTAATATTTTTTTAAAAATCCCCAAATCTCAGTGACTTAGCACAATGAAAATATTTTACTGAGTCATATTTCAATGAGGGTGGGTTGTGGGAGAAAGGAGAGGCACGTTGCACTCTATTCAATTATTGGGGGACCTGGGCTCCTTTCCTCTTGGGCTCTCCCTTTTTCTGGATCCATGGAATCCTCTCTATTAAGTTGAAATACAGAAAAAAAGCTCAAGAGTTCTAAAGGGGAATTTTTGGTTTTTTTTTTTTTTTTTGAGATGAAATCTTGCTTTTGTTGCCAGGCTGGTGTGCAGTGACACAGTATCAGCTCACTGCATCCTCTGCCTCCCAGGTTCAAGAGATTCTCCTGCCTCAGCCTTCTGAGTAGCTGGGATTATAGGCACCCACCACCATGACCAGCTCATTTTTTTATTTTTAGTAGAGACAGGATTTCACCCTGTTGGCCAGGACTGTCTCAAACTCCTGACCTTGTGATCAGCCCTTGGATTCCCATAGTGCTGGGATTACAGGTGTGAGCCACCGTGCCTGGCCTAAAACAGAGTATTTTAAAGTTCAGATCTGAACTGCATTACCTCACTTTCACACACATTCTATTGTTCAGAATTTGGCCACATGCATCTCCTAATTGCCAGGCAAGCTGGAAACTAGTTTTAACTATGTACCTAGCGGAATGAAAACTAGCTTGGTAAATGCTTAGCACCATTTGCCACAAATGGCACCATATAAAAATTGGACTTCCTTAAATATTATTTGTCTACATTGTTGGGATGGTCATAGAAATAACGGTAGTGAAAATGACCAGTGCCAAGAAAGTCTGTCAGGTTGGGATATTAAGAAAATGATACCTACACTTCAGTTTCACTGACAAACTATTTAGGAAAGTATATTAAACATATTAATTTGGCTTATAATACACTCTCATCTGTCTGGAAACTTATTCTCCAAGATTTTAGCATAGTTGCTAAAAAATATTTCTTCTTCTCAGCTTTTAATGCATTTCTTTCTATTGTAGCACAAATGAGAATTATCTGCAATACATTACCTTGAATAATGCTTCATGTGTGTATAGCATTTTAACCTTCACATTTTCCAAAATCTATATAAAATTTGGGAAATAGGTATTATTATCCTTCTTTGAAGGAAGATTCAGTCATAGATCAGCATCACAGAATCTAACAGAGTAAGAAGACCAGCTTGGAACTAACAGTTTCTAGAATTCAGTTTGTCTTTAAAATTATATATATATACATATATATATAAAATATATGGCAATATATATTATATATAATTCTATATAAATATATAATATATAAATTTATATAATATATATAATTATATATATTTTTATATAATATATAATTATATATATTTTGTATATAATATATATAAACATTGATAAGAGAAGCCCCATAGATATATATTTTTATATATATGTTATACATATAATTATATATATAAAATTATATATATATATATATATATATAAATGGGGCTCCTCTTATCAACATTTATACCATAAGAAAATGGAAATAAAAGAAAGTAAACATCAAATTCACTAGTCCATTATACCTCTATTTTCTAGATCTAGTAAGTAAACATGAGGAATTTTTATTGGCTAAGATTGGAGGCTTATTTGTATTTTTTTCCTTCTGTAAACAGTCTTACAGTGGTATTGATACAGTGACTATAAGATGATACTGTTCCCTCAAAATCTTCTTGTCCACATGCAAAAAGAAGGTAATTTTCCAGAAGCATGAAGGAAAAAAAACATTTTAAACATTTTTTTCAATTCAGGCTTAAGGATTCCCAAGACCTAAGTAAATAGTTTGGATCAGCATTTAAATTTAATATTCCACCTTACTCCTTTGAAGATCACCTATTGATGGTTTGGAAGGGAATACACAAGGAGCATTCAAATTTAATACTGCAAAAAAGATTTTCTGAAAGTAAGTCTACCCACCAGGTCTTTCACTGAAATATAACATTTTTGTAGATGTAAAAGTATTTATCATTTTAATTTGGGGGGAACAAATTGTCATTTTGCAACAAAAGACTTGCAAATAAATTCTTACTTGGGTGGAAATAAAGATGCTTACCACCAATAAGGGAATTAGATTAAAAAGGATAGAGGGAAGAATTATCTTCATGCCCACCCAATGTGAGATGAGTTTCAGCTGGACCCAGTAGCAGTAGTCAAAAACTAACATGACAAGAAACAGAAAAAGGAATAAAAACTTGGACTGCATTACTGCCCACACACAGAGCTGCAATGGAAAGAATCACCAAACTCATTGGCATCTGACAGCTGGGAATCAGCAGATGCTTTCTTGTTCATGTTTTCTTTGAAGACTGTTTTTCTTATCCCACATTATAAAAATATGAACATATTAACCAAAAGAATTTGTGTTATTTGCATTCACAAAGAGATACTGGAAAGTATGGAAAGAAATAAAAGCAATAAACATTAACAGGAAGGTTATATTTCTTTTGTCATTGTTATTAAAAATTATGTATAGTATATTATAAAATAAAGGCTATAATGCAGAAGAAAGTTTGAATTAGTAAGATGTCATCTGTTTTTTACTTTAAGTAAAAGGGAATCTGATTTATTCACTTATCTGTAATAATAAATTTTATATGTTAAACATTGGTGACTGATGACTACTGTGATTAATAATGTAATGGAATTTTTTGTATTAAATTGCAAGTATAGATTTCTTCTTCGTATTCTCCCAGAAAATAGTATTGAACATTTCACATAGCAAAACTCAATATATAGTTGTTATAATCAATAATAATCAACATAAGAATAATAACAGTGACTGTGCCTTGGACAATCATTCTCTTTTCTGTGTAATGATTTCAAGGACAATTCATCATTTGGAGACTTGTATGGATCAAGATGTTACATATAAAAGTTTTAAAACTCATTTGAATTATATTAACACATCAAAAGCTTTGTTTTTAAGAAGTTTTTAATTTCAACAAATATTGTCAGGAAAAAAATCAGCAAATAAAAATAGAAGTTCTTATAAAAATATTTGTTAATGTATACTACTGACTATAACTTGTTTCAGTCAAAAATCTCTGGAAAACAAAAAGAACAATGGCGTCTCAAGAACTGCTGCTAAACGTCATTGAGAATATAGCAGGGTAAGGACATACAAAAACATCTCCTTCATAAAAGCAGCAAGAACACTGACAAAAACAGTTAAATTTTACTCTTTCAGACTCCAAAAATTAACCAAAGGCTTGCAATAACCTGAAGATTATTTACTCAAGTAAAATAGCTAAATCCCCATAAGAACATAGAACTCTGTGGCATTTATTTTGTCCTTGTCCCATCCCACTTCCCCAGTCCTTTGAGAACCTTAAAATCTAAGCTCCCTGTAGTCATGGTGAAAGCCAGCAGCCTCAGAGAAATGGGACAGTAAAATAAAGGACTGGCACTGCTCCAACACCCTCTTCCCTGACAACTGTCATTTTACCTATCAGTAGTTCCCTGAATAATCCCACTCAAAATCTTGTCTTTCTTTATCCTTTTAGAGAATTAATGCATGAATATGGAAATACTCAAAAGGCTTATATTTATTTGACTCAACTCGGAACTCAACCAGTATGAACAGCCTTTTTCCTGGGGCATTTGTCCAAAACAATCAGTGGCAGTAGTTTAACATTGTAACTAAAGTTTTGATAACACGTGGGACAAAACAAGTGGACCAAAACATCCAAAAAGAAAAGCTGGGGAATGAAATGTCCATGGGAGATTTTAAAAAGTTTTGAAATATTCCCCAGAATCTAAAACGCCACTTATAAATTGGTTTATGTACATCCCCGGGAAGGCCCTATGTTCTCACTTCTGAGTTTGAGGCCTTGTGTAATCAGGAAGTGAGAACTAAGAGAGTTGTATACTGCCTGCCTGACACTGAAGGCAAGGCCCACCACACACACACAATCCCTCAGCAAAGACTGGGAGACTTATTGGTTTCAGGCATTTAAGTAAATCTCTATCTAATTATCAGTTGATCACTAATAAATAAAGATTTTAGTGGCCACATATGACAGAATACAGATTTTTACAGGATTAGTCAGAAATGAATTAAACAAAACAGAACAACAGCAACAGAAACAAACCCTAGGGATAGGAGAAATCTGATTTCCAGAGTTGCCACATTATATCATCTAAAATGTCCAGTTCTCAATAATTATCACAGAACATGCTAAAAAAAAAAAAACAAGAAAGTATAGGCTTTATAAGGAGTGAAATGATATGAAAGAAACTCTATGTGAAGAATCCCAGATGTTGTATGTACTAGAAAAGATGTCTAGTCTAAAATCAGCTACTTTAAATATTTTCAGAAAGCTACCTGGAATAAACAATGTCTTATCAAATAGAAATTACCAGTACAGAGATAGGATGTTTTAAAAAGAAACAGAGAAAGTTCTGAAAAGTACAATAACTGAAAAGAAAACTTTAGTGGGGTACTCACTAGAAGATTCAACTGGAACAAGTATTAGTACACTTAAACGGAGTTTAATCAAGATTATCCAGTCTGAAGAACAGGAAGAAAGAAAAGCAAAGAAAAATCAATAGAGCTTCAGAGTCCTATGGGACACCATCAAATATATCAATATATGTACAGTGAGAGTCAAAACAAAGAGATGGTAGAGGAGAGACAAAGAAAATTTGAAAAATTAAGCCAAGTCTTCCAAAACTGATGCCAAACATCAGTCTATACACATCCAAGAAGCACAGGTAAATCAAAGTACAATAAACTCAAAGAGATCCACACCTAAAAATATCAGAAGCAAACTACCAAAAGCCAAAGCAATAGCCATGAAAACAACAAAAGAGAAGAAGCTCAACACATGCAAGGAATCCTCAATAGTATTGCTATGATTTGAATGTTTGTGTCCCCTCCAAAATTCATGCTCAAACTTAATCTCCAGTGTGGCAATATTTAAAGGTGAAATAATATATGAAGTCTTTTAGGAGGTGATATTGGCCATTAGGGCTCTGTCGTCATAAGGGAATTAGTGCCTTATGTAATAACTGGAGGGAACTAGCTTGTCTTTTCTGGTCCTTTCCTTTTATTCACATGTGAGGATGTAGCAACAAGGCCCTCATCAGACATCAAATGTCAACACTTTGATCTTGAACTTCTCAGCCTCCAGAACTGTGAGAAATACATTTTTTTTTACAAATTACTCAATATCAAATATCTTGTTTCAGCAGCATAAACAGACTAACACAATTAACATGAGAAATTAATTTCTGATTTAAAAAAAACATAGAGTCCTGTAGGTAATGAAATGACATTCTCGAAGTGCATAAAGAAAAACATCATTCTCAGCAAACTGACACAAGAACAGAAAATGAAACACCGCATATTCTCACTCATAGGCAGGTGATGAAAGATGAGAACACATGGATACAGAAAGGGGAGTACTAAACACTGGGGTCTATTGGGGGGAAAAGGGGAGGGCCAGTGGGAGGGGCAGGTGGGGAGGGATAGCCTGGGGAGAAATGCCAAATGTGGGTGAAGGGGAGAAAGCAAACAAAACACACTGCCATGTGTGTACCTATGCAACTGTATTGCATGCTCTGCACATGTACCCAAAACCTAAAATGCAATAAAAAAAGAAAAAAAAGAAAAAACTGTCACCCAAGTATTCTCCATATGGTAATACTGTCCTTCAAAAAAAAAAAAAAAAGGGAAAAATTAAGACATTCCCACATAATCAAACACTGACAAACTTTGTCATTAGAAGACCTACGTTATAAGAAACACTAAAGTTAGTTCTTAAGGCTAAAATGAAATTAGTGGAAACAGTAACTCATATCCACATGCAGAGATAAAGAAAACCAGTGAAACAGATTGCATAGATATAAAAGACTGTATAGATGATTTTTTTGTTTCTATTACTTATCCCATTTGATTTAAAAGACAATAGTATAAAAAAAAACTATAAATCTGTGCTGATGGGCATACTGTGTATAAAGATACAGTTTGTATACAATAATAATTTGCTCCTATACAATCCTGTTTCCTTATATTTATATAAATATTTATGTGTTATATTTATATAAATAAAAGAAGAGGAATTGGGACTATAGGAGCAAAGTTTTTATAAAATTAAGTAGACATTAAACTAGATTATAAATTTGGGCATTAATAATCCTGCAAAAATAGATACCAAAAGAAACTACAAGGGAATTACAATAGTACATTAGAAAACTCCTATTTAATACAAAAGAAAGCAGTAATAGGGTAATAAAGGAACAGAAATTGCATAAGACATATATTAAACAAATAACAAAATAGTGGCCATATATTCTACCTTATCAGTAATTACATTAAGTTTAAAAACATGATTCAGCTACATGCTGACTATAACACACATTTTAAAATTCAAAGACAAAATTACATTGAAAGTAAAAGGATAGAAAAAGATGTATTGTACGAGCAGTAACCAAAAGAGAGGTGGAGTAGTGACTATACTACCATCAGATAAAATAGACTTAAAACTATTATTTTAAAAAGATTAAATAATTGTAATTTTATTTTAATTAATATAAAATTTATAAAAAATATTTTATAATGGGTCCATCCATAAAGAAGATATGACTGTCATAATTATGTATGCAATTATCATGATCAAGAGCTTCAAAATATGTGAAGCAAAATTGATAGAACTGAACAAGAAATACACAATTCAACAATAGATGAAGGCTCTAATACCTCACTTTCAATAGTGAATAGAACAACTAGACATAAAGAAGCAGAAAACTTGAACACCACTATAAATCAGATAGACCTTAATTATATTTCTAGTATACTCCATAGAACAGCAGCAAAATATGCATTCTTCACAAGTTCTGTGAACCAGGTTCACCAAGAGCCAGTTACCAATTCCAGGGGAGAACTCCTATTATGCAGAAAATAACAAAGACCATCGCAAATGCCAACCACCAGAACTGAAATTTGAAACACTTCTGTACACCACATCTTGGGCTGTAATTTCTATTGCTTGCAGAAATCCAGTGAGATAGAACACTTATGCAAATTAAGAAAAGCAACTCAGTTACTCACAGGTAGGTAGCAAGGGACAGCAGAAAGCTATGGATTATGGCAAATCAGTCCCTAAGTCTTGGAAAAGCTACCCAGGGTAGTGGACTGAGTCTCTGCAAGTGCCCCACATCTCACTACAGCTGAGGAACCCCAAAAGCACTCTTCTCTGTGTTTTATACTACAAAGACAAGTTAGACTACTGGACTAAAACATTATAGGACATCCTGTTCTAGGAGGAACAGAAATAGAGCCAGATTGTTCCAAACAGTTTCTCCTTATCTCAGGGTGCTGCGTTCTTGGCATATTCTATAGCGATTCTGAAAATTACAAGTGAGATGTTAGAAAGAGCTGTGTCAGCCAAGATTACCCAGAGCCTTGTTCTGCAAATCAACATGAAGCATTCTTCAGGACAGACTATATATTAGTCCCCAAAATAAATTTCATTAATTTTAAAAGAACTGAAATTAAAGTATGTTTTATGACCACAACGTAATGAAATTAGAAATTAATAGAAGAAAAGTAAGCAAATTCATTAATAAGCAAAAATGAAACAACATAATCCTAAACAACCAATCAGAGAAGACACCACAAGGGAAATTAGAATGTACATTGAGATTAAATATTAATAAGCCCACAAGAAATCAAAGTATATAGAATGTAACCAAAGCAGTGTTGAGAGGAACTTACAGTTATAAAAATGTATTTTTAAAAAATAAAACCTCAAATTTACAACCTATGGTTCAACATATGAAAAGCAATCAACGTAATTGTTGGAAGTAGATGCTCAGTGCTACAAAGAAAAATTAGCACTGAGACAAAGGACCCTTCAGCAGTACAGCTTTTACTTCCTGGCTGCAGGAGGGTATTCTCACTAGCCATCTTGCCATGAGAGGGGCATCTATTTCCAATTAGATTAGATAATCTTAATATATATCTTAAAAGCATTTGACAAAATTCAACTCCAATTTATAATAAAAACACTCAACACCCTAGATAGAAATAGAAGGAATTTTTCTCAGCCTGGTAAAGAAATTGTAAAAACCCATAGCGAATGTCATATTTAATAGTGAAATGCTGAATGGTTTCTCCTGGAATTAAAAACAAAGTGAAGATACTCACTCTTACCACTTCTATTTAGTATTTTACTGAAAGTTGTAGCCAGGGTAATTAATCAAGAAAAAGAAAAGAAAGTCTTCCATAATGGAAAGGAAGAAGTAAACAGACTGGACATCTCTCATTCAAAAATCCAAAATCCAAATGCACTAAAATCCAGAACTTTTTGATTACCAACATGATGCTACAATAGAAAATATTCACACCTCATCTCTTGTGATGGACCACAGTCAAAATGAAGGTACATAATACACAGTTTATTTAGCATCCCCATGGGATCCCCCAGCTCTCTTAAGTTGTGATGTCTTTTCCAGGCATGCCCAGACTTCCCCATGCAATCACGCCCACAAAGATTAATAAAATGGCAGGTGTGCAGGTTAGAAGCACCAACAGTGGGTTCCTCACAATGGCCTGTGTGGAGCTAAGACCTACATACATCAATCACTGTGTTTTTGTTGTTGTTTTGCTTATTCTCTGCTCTGTGGTGAAAAGATAATGCTGAAAATGTCAAAAAGGCTTTAGATATCCCTATGGGTAACAAGAAAAAGAGAAAGTCCCATTTATCTATTTTTTTGTTGCATTTGCTTTTGATGTCTTACTCATAAATTCTTCGCATAGGCCAATGTCCAAAAGTTTTTTCTAGGTTTTCTTCTAGGATTTTTAACAGTTTCAAGTCCTACATTTAAGTCTCTAGTCCATTTTGAGTTAATTTTTGTATATGGTAAAAGATGAGTCCAGTGTCATTCTTCTACATATGACTAGTTTTCCTAGCATCATTTAATTAAACTAAAGAGCTTCTGCATAGTAAAAGAAATAATCAACAAAGCAAACAGAAAACCTATAGAAAGAGAGAAAGTATTTGCAAACCATGCATTCTGACACAGATCTAATATCCAGAATCTATAAAGAACTTAACAAGAGAAAAACAAAGAACCTCATTAAAAAGTAGCCAAAGGACATAAATAGACACTTCTTATAAGAAGACATACAAGCAGCCAAGAAACATGAAAAAGTGTTCAATATCACCAATTATCAGAAAAATGCAAATTAAAATCATAATGAAATGCCATTTCACACTGCTCATAATGACTATTACTAGAGTCAAAACATAACAGATGTTGCCAAGGGGGTGGAGAAAAGGGAATGCTTCTACACTGTTGGTGGAAATATAAATTAGTTCAAACCCTAGGGAAAAACACTATGGAGATTTCTCAAAGAACTAAAAATAGAACTACTATTGAACATGGCAATTCCATTACTGGGTATCTACCCAGAAGTAAAGAAATCATCCTATCAAGAACAATCTATCAAGAAGACACCTGCACTTGTATGTTTAAGGCAGAATTATTCACAATAGCAAAGTCATGGAATCAACCTAAGTGTTAATCAACAGTTGACATTTAGGTTGATTTCATGCTATCTATCTATCTATCTATCTATCTATCTACACACACACACACACACACACACACACACACACACACCACATTTTTAATCCAAACAACTGTTATGAAATGTATTCCATGGTATATGTATGCATACGTATCAGTATATGTTGATTGACACCACAGTTGATTCCATGGTATATATACTGACCATATTTTTAATCCAATCAACTGTTATGGATTGCATTTCATGATGTGTACATATATGATGGAATACTACAGCCATAAAAAGGAATTAGATTATGTCCTTTGCTGCAACATGAGGTAGAGGCCACTATCCTAAGTGATGTTACTTGGAGAAAAAAATCAGATATTTCTTGTTCTCACTTATATGTGGGAGCTACACCAATGGATACACATGGACATAAACATGAAAATAGATGCTGGAGACTCCAAATGTGGGGAGGGTCCAAGGGAGATGAGGGTTAAAGATTACCTATCAGCTACTATGTTTACTCTTTGGGTGATGGGTTTACTAGAAGCCCAAACCTCACCATCATGCAATATATCTATCCAATAAACCTGCACATGTACTTCTTGAGTCCACAATAAAATAAAATAACAACAAAGGAAAAGTCTAAATTAATGTATGTATTGTTCTTAATTTTACTATAAGTCCCTATTGACTGGTTTATATAAACTTGACTAACAGCATCCAGAAATTATTTTGAAGAGCATGAGAAAGCATTGTTTATAGCACAGAAATTCAGGCTACTGGTGAAACTGGGCAGTGACGTAAATGTAAAAATGCCTTATAGAAGTATGATGTCACAATGACCACCATATATGACCTGAAGAAACAGAAGGATAAACTGTCAAAATTCTACGCTGAAAGGGATAAACAGAAGAAAAATAGAAAAATACTACCTAATGCTACAAATGAAGATTTTGATTACATACTGAGGGAGTGAATCTATCAGCATTGCAGTGAACACATGACACTTAATAGCATGTTGATGAGGAAACAAAGATCTATCACAATGAACTGAAAATTGAAGGGATTGTAAATATTCAACAGTCTAGTTGCAAAACTTTAATAAAAATCATGGCATTAAATTTTTAAACTTTTGTGGTGATAAAGCATCTGCGGATCATGAAACAGCCAAGGAATCCAGTGACAAGTTTGCCAAGGTCATCGCTTGTACAAATCCAATACCAGAATAAGTTGCTTTATAAAGACACTGATGACAGTAAGTTTGGTATGTTGTGTGTCCATTTTTGTTTAAGCAATTTTTAAATTTCTCTTTATATTTTGTATTTCTTCTTTTAATCATTAATTGTTCAGAAGTGTTATTTAATTTCTGCATACTTGTGAATTTTTCAGTTTTCCTCCTGTTGTAAACTTCTCCTTTCATACCTTAATTGTTGTAAAAGAAACTTGCTATGATTTCAGTCTTCTCAAACTGATTAAGATTTGCTTTGTGGCATAACATGTGATTTGTCCCGGAGAATGTTCCATTTGCACTTGAGAAGAATGTGTATTCTGCTGCTGTTGGGTATGTTCTGTGTATGCTTGTTAGGTCTATATGGCCTATAGTGTTGTTCAAATTCATTGTTTCCTTACAGATTTTCTGTCTGTATCTCCATTTTTGAGAGTGGAGCAATAAAGTATCACCACTATTGCTGTATATTTCTCCTTCAGTTCTTTTAGTATTTGTTTTATATGCTTAGGTATTCATGTTTGGTACATAAATATTTACAATTGTTCTATCTTCTTGATGTATTCACCCTTTTATCATTAAATAATAACCTTGTCTCTTGTGGTTATTTTAGGCTTAAAGCTCATTTTTCCAATATAAGTACAATCTACCAAGACTGAATTATGAAGAAATAAAATTCTGAACAGAAAAATATTGAGCAAGAAGATTGAATCAGTAATCAAAAACTTTGCAGCAAAGAAAACCAGATACCTTTACTGGTGACTCCCTCCAAAATAAGAATTAACACCAGCCCTTCTTAAATTTTTTCAAAACCTTTGAAAAAGTGAGAACACTTACTTCCAAATTCATTTTATGAAGGCATCATCACCCTGACACCAAAGCCAGGTAAGAACATTATGAGAAAAGAAAATTATAAGCCAATATCCCTTATGAACTTAGATACAGAAATTCTCAACAAAATGCTAGCAAACCAAATTCAACAGCACATTAAGAATATTAAACATGCTGATTCAGTAGGATTTATCCTTAGACTGCAAAAATGGTTCAATGTACCCAAATCAATAAAGGTCATACACTGCAGCAACAGAATGAAGAATAAAAATTATATGATCATCTCGATTAGTGCAAAAAGACCAAATCCAACATCATTTCATGATTAAAAACTCTTAACAATGTGGGTATAAAAGAAATGTATGTCAACATAATAAAGTACTTATATTACAACACCAAACAACACCATACTCATTGGTGAAAAGCTGATCTTCTAAGATCAGGACAAGGCAAGGACGTTTATACTCAACACTTCTCTTTAATGTGGTACTGAAAATCTTGGCCAGGGCAATTAGGCATAAAATGAAATAACAGGCATCCAAATTAGAAAGAAAAAAGCAAAATTGTTCCTGTTTTAGGAAACCCTAAACTCTCTACCATAAAACTGTTAGAATAAAGAAATTCATTAAAGTTGAAGGATATAAAATCAACACACAGAAATCAATTGTGTTTCTATATACTAACAATGAACTATCTAAAAAAAATCAAGAAAACAATCCCATCTACAATAGCATTACCAGTAATAAAATACTTATAAATAAATTTAATCCAAAAGGGTGAAAAATCTGTCTGCTAGAAAATGATACTGCATTAATGAAAAAAATTGAAGAAGACACAAACAAATGAAAAGATATCCTATGTTCATGGATTGATATAATTAATATTGTTAAAATGTTCATACTACTCAAAGTGATCTATAGATTCAATGCAATCCCTATCAAAATCCCATTGACATCTCTGACAGAAAAAAAAATCTTAAAATTCATCCCTAATAGCCAAAGCATCATGTGGAAGAAGAAAGAAGCTGAAGGTATCATATTTCCCAATTTTAAACAATATTACAAAGATATAATCATCAAAATAGTGTGGTATTAGCATGAAAACAAACACTAGACCAATTGAACAGAATAGAGAGTTCAGAAATAAAACCCATGCACATATAGCTGACTAATCTTTTACAAAGGCATCAAGAATACACAATAAGGAAAGGTCTCTCTAATAAAAAATGTTAGGCAAACAATGTTCACATCCCCAGGAATGAAGCTAGACCCCTACCTTATACCATGTACAAAAATTAACTCAAAATAAGTAAAAGTGAGAGCTAAAACTATACAACTTTAAAAGAAACATCAGCACAAATCTGTCAGCACATCAACACATCAAAAGCACAATCAATAAAAGTTAAAACTTTCTATTAAAATTTAAAACTTTTATGCTTGAAAGAACATGATCAGAAAAATGAAAAGATAACCCACACAATGAGAAAAATGTTTTCAAATAACATATCTGAAATGGAGCTATTATCTAAATATATATTCTTACATTTTAATAATTTTAGAAAATCCAAATAATCCAGTTAAAAAATCGAAGATATACAAATTGCCACTGAGCACATAAAAAGATGTTAAACATTACCAATAGGAAAATGTAAAATAAAATCACAATGAGATATTCCTTTGCATCTGATAGAATGACTATAATTTAAAACAGAAAACAACAAGAACTTTCAAGGATGAGAAATTTGGATCCTCCGACATTGCTGGTAGAAATACAAAATGGTACAGAAACTGGAAAACAATTTGGTAGCTTCTCAAAAATTTAAATACAGAATTACCATATGACCCAGTAATTTTACTCATATATATATATGTATACACACACACACACACACACATATCAAAAAAATTAAAAAGATATGTACACACAAAAACTTATACATGAATGTACATAGAAACTTTATTCACAATAGTCAAAAAGCAGAAACATTCTAAATGTTTATCAAATTGTAAATAGATAAAATGATATATATCCACACAATGAAACAGTATTTGGCCACTAAAATGAATAAATTTCTGTAACATGCTACAACATGCAGGAACCTTGAAACATTTTAAGTGAAATAATACAGACACACAAAGATTATATATTATATGATTCTACTGAAGTGAAATGGTCATATAGGCAAAAGAGACAGAAAGTAGAAAAGTAGTTACTAAAGGCTGAAGGGAGGGAGAAATGGAAAATGATGGCTTTTAGGCAGAGATTATTTTGTGGGTGATAACGTTTTGAAATTAGATCACGGTAATGGTTGTGAAATTTTGTGAGTATCCTGAAAACCACTGAATTGTTCACTTTAAAAGGAAAAATTTTTTGTATAAATTATATCACAAAAAAAAAGAATTAGTGTTGGTTTTCATGAAAGTTCATAATGTTGCCAGCATATTTGAGATAGTTAATGAATTCTTTATTTTATATAATTTGCATCATAGTCATATTTCCCATGTGTGCTCTTGTGCTTTTTATAAGAAAACATACTTAATATAATCACTGTCATCATTATTCTATAGTTGTCTACATAAAAAAGGTATAAGAAATCTATAGACTATCATAAACAGACAAAATTGATATACAAGGGTAAATAAAGTGTCATAGCTAATTGGAAATTCTCAAAAATATAAAGCAAAAATATTTACAGGTTTGGTAGTGTTTTTATGTAGGACTCTATATATCTATGTGTGCATGTGTATGTGTGTGTCCAGAAATAGTAATAAGTAAAAGGTATGTATCTCATTAATGTGAAGGATGTATGCACCCAGAAATCTAAAGTATCAGTAGCATGGTAACTGGTAGATTATTTACAAGTGAAAATGTGCTGATGGTGTAAACAACAAAACAAAAGATCTACTGTGATCAATATGTTTCCCATTATGTGCCACAGTCATAAAAGGTCCTGGGCTCACCAAAAACAGAAGATGAGGAGTAATAACTACTACAAGTTTCTGTTGAATTGCCTAGTTGTATAAGGGAAATATTTTTTTCATTTTGCTTGAAGGATTTGTCTCCAGCAGTGCTGAATTAATATATTCATAGCAATAATTTCTATACCTTTTCTACCCGTTTTTAAAAAAATCAAGTAACTTTAAGATTCTTTCATTTAATAATCAGTGTTAATTTCAGCATTAAAACTTAAATATGACTCATTCTTACAGTAATTTTAATTCTAAAATATTTGTCAGTTCATGTAAAATTTCAATGCTATCACAAAGATTTCTGAATAATGATTTTTAAATGTTAAACTTTTTTCCTATTAGTCTCAAATTACATATTAGGATTCATTCTTATTTTTACCTACTCATGTTAAAACTTTGGGGCCGGGTGTGATGGCTCAAGCCTGTAATCCCAGCACTTTGGGAGGCCGAGGCGGGTGGATCACGAGGTCAAGAGATCGAGAACATCCTGGTCAACATGGTGAAACCCAGTCTCTACTAAAAATAAAAAAAATTAGCTGGGCATGGTGGCACGCTCCTGTAATCCCAGCTACTCGGGAGGCTGAGGCAGGAGAATTGCCCTTAACCTAGGAGGCGGAGGTTGCGGTGAGCCGAGATCGTGCCATTGCACTCCAGCCATAACAAGAGCGAAACTCCGTCTCAAAAAAAAAAAAAAAAAACTTTGGTAGTAAGTTTTTTGCGTTTCTAATATTGCGGCGATTTTTTAAATTCTTACACATAATTCAACCATGTGATTATTTCAGCTGTTGTGTCTTGAAAGCCATGTATTTCTATTTCAATGCTCTGGGATGCATTGTTCTTAAGAGCTTTCTGATTACATTTGTTCTTAAGAGTTTTCTGATTAAAACTACTGTAGTGCATTATTTTTATCAGAGAAGAAGTGAACTGTAAGTTGCATGTTTATTTTTATCTAAAGCTATAAAAATTGACTTTAGTTATTGCCCATGTTACTATTTTTTATATTATACTTGCCTTTGATTTCTGCATTCTTTGTGATTAGGTCTAAAATTAATGAGAAATAAGAGACCACTATTTGGAGAAAGAAAAGTAGAGGAAAAGAAATAGTAGATAAGTTAAATAAGGAGATAAAAAGAGAAAGGGGAATTGAGAATCTAACTAGGATTTACTTACATTCATTTAAAAAAGAAATAAAACTCATAACAAAAGCTTTGCTTTAAAACTTAAAAATTTTACACAGGACACACAATATATTAATGTATGCCTGTGGGATTACCTCACATCTTTGGTAGCTCAAAAGAATTCTCTCTGCCCAACGTTTTTGCCAGAATATGTAAAGATGAGGCTGGGTCAATATGAGTTGGTTGCATAAACTTCATCAGGCTATTTGACCAAGATCTTGAAGTCTTGAATTATGGATATTTAACTTCTTTTGATGTTCGTACAAAAGTTAAAGTTTTCAGAAGTAAAAGACAATTCACACTGAAAACAAACTTTTGCTGAAAGTTGTGTTTTATAGAAAAACATACAAATCGTGTCATTAATTAGCTCATTATTTACACAATAGTCTATATATGAATTCTGTTTTGCAATCTCTACAAAGTTGTTATAGATCGGGAGCCATCTGGTTTCCCCAAAGACAAGTTTTTTTTCAAATGTATGTTGGTTATCTTTTGCTGCATAACAAATTACCCCAAACTTACCAAGCTAAAATGGCAAACAGTTGTGAGAGAGAGAGAGAGAAAGAATGTGCGAGAGAGTGCACATGCCCAAGATGGAAGCCAGTGTTTTTAAAACTAAATTTGGAAGTGTTGTCACATTACTTCTGTCACATTCCATTTGTTGCATGTGAATCACCAAGTGCAATCTACACTTAAGGGAAGAGTATTCACAAAAGGGTGAACACCAGCGGGCAGAATCATTGACGGCCATCTTAGAGGCTGGCTAACACTATATACCAAAGTTCCTTCAACTGCTAGAAAAATTAGGCCACACAGAAATTTACTGTTTTCTGTAGACAAAATAATGACTTCTGAGTTTTCATTTTGAGCAACTGTATAAATAGTAATGCCATTTATTAAGAGAGCACTTGTGGAACACTGGGTTTGAGGAAGATCATGAGTTCAGGTACCCACATATTAAATGTGTTATGTTTGTAGTTCTTCTAAGATTTCCAATAGGAGATTTTATGTTGGAAATTTGCTATTTGAATCTGGAGATGAGAGGAAAACTTTGGAATGAAGATACTCACTTGAAAATATTCATAATACAGACGGTAATTAATAATACGGGCATGGATAAAATCATGAGGTAGAGAATACAGATTAAGAAGAGGAGGACACCAATGATAAAACCTCTTCAAACTCAAGATCAACACCGGATAAAGGAAAGGGACCTAGCAAGAAAATCTGAGAATTAGTCCCAAAGTAAATGAAAATGAGGAAAATTTGGTGATATAGAAGTCTAGCATCAAGATTGTGTCACAAAGACATAGTACTCTACACTCTTCAATGGCGCTGAAGGAGTCACATAGCAGACGTCTGTCTAGAAAAATGCTGACTGGCTTAGTTGACACTGTTGATTGTTGCAGGAGCCATTTACGTGAAGGGGTGAGAGAGGACCACAGCCTGGAGTGAATTAAAGAGTCAGTAGCTGGTTTGTGAATCAGTAAGCTTGGATGACTTTCTCAAGTCTTTGTAAAAGGGAAAAATTACAGTGAGAGTAGAAAAGGGAAGTAGAGTCCAAAGATGATATTTCATTTAAAATATGAAAATAAACTGCCTAGGTTTAAATGATGATGGGAAGAGTTAAATAGAAAAAGTTAAAAGAACAAGAAAGAAAATTGTGATGAATGGGGTGAGTTTATGGGGAACTTCGGGATGGGGAACCTGTAACACAGATGGATGATTATCTCCAGAATGATAATAAGATGGAAAGAAAACAGAAGACATGAGAGATAAGAAAGGAGGCAGGTATATAGGTTTGATGGCTGAAAAGTGAAGGCATTTTTTATCTGATGGTTTTATTTTCTCTGTGAAGTGGAAGAGGTCATGTGCTGATATTATTATCCATGCTGTATTTCTGGTAATTCAAGAAACCTTCATGGAAATAATGGTATGTAAGTAACCACCTTTACGGAGGAAATCATTCATTCATTAAACAAATGCTTCCGAGTGCCTGCTTCCCCAAACTCACAATCAACTTGAGAGGGGAAGAGTGCACATTTTCACAACACGACGTACCAACTGTGACACTAGAGATAAAAACAATATTCTGGTAGTGCATAGAGGAAGACAAACTAGGAAAATCATAGGGAACTTCACAAAATGGAAAGCTGAAGGTGGGTTTTAAAGAATGAGTAAGAGTTTTTTAGAAACAGAAGTTAGCAAATCATTATAGGTAATGGAAACAGCATAGGCAAAGAACGCTTAATCAAGAAAAATTACACTTATGCAGTTTTAAATCCTCCAGGGTTTTGGGGACTTCAGGCTAAGAGTTAATACCTCATAAATATTGCTTCAGATCTAGAAATTGGACTGTCAGCCTGGAAAATGGTTGTGCAATAAAAGAACTTCATTTTATCAGGAAATAACGGACAAATATCTGTTATCCTAAAATTAAGCACAAAGATATGGAAAAACATATGAAAGTCCAGTTTTGACTTCATGAGTTACCAACAAGAAAAAATTCTTTCATAGAAATGTATTTAGCATAGTAGAGTTATAAGGATAATACCCCAGTACACATGCAGAACATCAAAGTCAGCTCTGCCAAAGGTTGCTCTCAATGCCCTCAGTACCTCCTCTTCTGTATAATAAAATTCTGAATTTTAGTTAAGTAGATCCCTAAATACAGACTACACATCTCAATTTTTTCTGCTACTAGTTGTGGTAAAAATGACTAAGTTCTGGTCAGTAATAAGTGTAGAAAAGTGCTGTGGCAATTTCTTGTGTCCTTAAAGGGAAAGTGTATTTTCTTCTTGGAAGCTTACGAGATTGCTGAAATTCTATCTTGAACTCTAAGGCCCCTGGATAGCTCACTTTAAGGATGGTGGAATGAAAAGCTGGAAACAGCCTGGGCTCCCAAGGACTGCAGGGCAACAGGACCAATTCCTAATTACCTACAGCGACAATATTAAATTATATTTTCTTTTGTTGTATTACTTAAGCAACTGCTTAAAAAAAAAATCATGTAATCAAACCTTTTATACATTTGTTGTAACCAAACTAACACATCGACAAGTTTCTTTCGCAAATTACATCTGTTGTATGTTTCCATGTTCTTATTTCTCCTCAAAGGGTATCTTTGTTAGTTGGTGGATTTTTTTCCCTTCTAAAGGACACTGTGATAATTATTTTCTAGAAACATATAAATAGAATGAGAACCTATTTGTAATCCACATGAAAAATTAAATATGTGTTTAGAGGTCCTGCCATGGACTTCTCAAAAAGTGTAACTACTTATCTAGCTATACTCTCTCGATCCTTCCAGTCTCTGGGTTAAGTACTTCCCATGGATTAACATATTCAATCTTCTCAACACCCCTATGAAGTAGTTACTATTTTCAGCCCTATTTTCTTACCATATTTAATACTTTTCCTTTAATTTTTAAGTTCTGGGATACAGAGTGTGCAGGTTTGTTACATAGATATACATTTGCCATGGTGGTTTGCTGCACCTATCAACTTGTCATCTAGGTTTTCAGCCCCCATGCATTACATATGTGTCCTAATGCTCTCCCGCCCCTTGTCCACCACCCCCCAACAGGCCCCAGTGTGTAATGTTCCCCTCCATGTCCATACATTCTCATTGTTCAACTCCCACTTATGTGTGAGAACATGTAGTGTTTGTTTTCTGTTCCTGTGTTAGTTATCTGAGAATGATGGCTCCCAGCTCATGCATGTCCCTGCAAAGGACATGATCTAATTCCTTTTCATGACTGCATAGTATTCCACATTTTCTTTATCCGGTCTATCACTGATGGACATTTGGGTTGGTTCCAAGTCTTTGCTATTGTAAATAGTACTGCAATAAATATATGTGTCCATGTGTCTTTATGGTAGAATAATTTATAATCCTTTGGGTATATACCCAGTAATGGGATTGCTGGGTCAAACGGTATTTCTGGTTCTAGATCCTTGAGAAATCACCACACTGTCTTCCACAATGGTTGAACTAATTTACATTTTCACCAACAGTATAAAAGTGTTCCTGTTTCTCCACAGCATTGCCAGCATCTACTGACTTTTTAATAATTGCCATTCTAACTGACATGAGATAGTATCTCATTGTGGTTTTGATTTGCATTTCTCTAATAACAAGTAATGATGAGCTTTTTTCCTGTTTTATGGCCACATAAATGTCTTCTTTTGAGAACTGTCTGCTCATATCCTTTACCCACTTTTTGATGGTTGTTTTTTTCCTGTAAATTTGTTTCAGTTCCTTGTAGATTCTGGATTTTAGACCTTTGTCAGATGGGAATCTTGCAAAAATTTTCTCCCATTTTGTAGGTTGCCTGTTCACTCTGATGATAGTTTCTTTTGCTGTGCAGGAGCTCTTTAATTAGATCCCATTTGTCAATTTTGGCTTTTGTTGCACTTAATTTTAGTGTTTTAGTCATGAAGTCTTTGTCCATACCAATGTCCTGAATGGTATTGCCTAGGTTTTCTTCTAGAGTTTTTACAGTTTGGGGTTTTACATTTAAGTCTTTAATCTATCTTGAGTTAATTTTTATATAAGGTAGAAGGAAGGGGTCCAGTTCAGTTGTCTGAATATGGCTAACCAGTTTTCCCAGCATCATTTATTAAATAGATAATCCTTCCCCCATTGCTTGCTTTTGTCAGATTTGTCAAAGTTAAAATGGTTGTAGATGTGTGGTGTTATTTCTGAGATCTCTGTTCTGTTTCATTTGTCTATATATCTGTTTTGCTATCAGTACCATGCTGTTTTGGTTATGGTAGCCTTGTAGTATAGTTTGAAGTCAGGTAGCACGATGCTTCCATCTTTGTTTTTGTTTAGGATTGTCTTGACAATATGGTTCTTTTTTGGTTTCATAGGAAATTTAAAGTAGTTTTTTCTAATTCTGCAAAAAGTCAATGGCAGCTTCATGGGAATAGCATTGAATCTATAAATGACTTTGGACAGTATGGACATTTTCACAATATTGATTCTTCCTATCTGAGGGCATGAAATGCTTTTCCAATTGTGTCCTCTCTTTTTACTTTGAGCAGTGGTTTGTAGTTCTCCTTGAAGATGTCCTTCACATCCCTTGTAAGTTGTATTCCTAGGTATTTTATTCTCTTTGTAGCAATTGTGAATGGGAATTAGTTCATGATTTGGCTCTCTGCTTATCTGTTGTTGGTGTGTAGAAAGGCTTGTGATTTTTGTACATTGATTTTGTATCCTGAGACTTTGCTGAAGTTGCTTATAAACTTAAGGAGTTTTTGGGCTAAGATGATGAGGTTTTCTAAATATAGAGTAATATCATCTGCAAACAGAGAGCATTTGACTTCCTCTCTTCCTAATTGAATACCTTCTTCCTTTCTCTTGCCTGATTGCCCTGGCTAGAACTTCTAGTACTACGTTGAATAGGAATAGTGAGAGGGGGCATCCTTGTCTTGTACCAGTTTCCAAAGGGAATGCTTCTAGCTTTTTTCCATTCAGTATGATATTGGCTATGGGTTTGTCATAAATAGCTATTATTTTGAGATATGTTCTATCAATACTTGGTTTCTTGAGAGTTTTTAACATGTAGGGATGTTGAATTTTATTAAAGGCCTTTTCTGCATCTATTGAGATAATCATGTGGTTCTGGTCATAGGTTCTGTTTATGGGATGGATTACATTTACTAATTGGCATATATGGAACCAGCCTTGCATCCCCGAATGAAGCCAAGTTGACCATGGTGGATAAGCTTTTTGATGTGCTGCTGGATTCAGTTTGCTAATATTTTATTGAGAATTTTCTCATCGATGTTCATCGGGGATATTGACCTGAATTTTTCTTTTTTTGTTGTGTCTCTGCCAGGTTTTGGTATCAGGATGATGCTAGCCTCATAAAATGAGTTAGGGAAGAGTCCCTCTTTTTTGATTCTTTGTAATAGTTTCAGAAGGAATGGTACCAGCTCCTCTTTCTTTTTTCCTCTGGTAGCATTCTTTCAGCCCTATTTTGCAGCTCACAGAGGTTAAGAAATTGACCAGTGCCATACATCTGTGAAGCGATGGACTCAGCCTTTTAGCATAGGCAGCCTGACTCCACAGCTTCACTATTAAACACTCCTGTCACACCACCCCACAGATATGGATAGACTCTTGAAATTTTTTGACTAGGACTTGTCCATGGTGCCATACACACACACACACACACACACACACTGTGTGCATATGTATGTATGTGTATATGTATGTACTGAACATTGAATTCAGTTGATAGTTTGAGTCTATAATAAAAGTATGAATAGGTTTGGCCTTGTTGGTCACAATCTAGACATCCATTGGCCAGATTCATTCCCTCTTTTATTATTCAGACATTTATGAAGCACCTGTCACATGCTAGGCATTGTGCTGTGTGCTGAGATAAGCCCATAAACAAGTTATTTTCTGCCCTTGCAGAACAGTTACAATAGTAAACAGTAGTTACAATAGTAAATAATACACAATAAGTGACAAAACTGTGAGTTGAGGATTAAAACGAGGAAGTAACCAACAAGGCGAGTGGAGCCTGAACAGAGTTTTGAAAGCTGTATGGTTCATCAGGTTGACTAGGAAGGCAGGATACTACAGCCAAGGGAGTGGAATGTTAAAAGGTGTAACAGCATGGCCCAGCATAGCCTAAAGCTTAGGATAGGACAAAGGGAACAGTCAGAGATGATGTGGGAGAGGGCTTTGGGGTTACATCAGGAAATGCCTCATATGCCAGGCAAAGGAATTTGGGCTTTGAAGGGATTTAGGCCAACCTATAAAATGATGAGATTTGCCGTGTTTACCCAGTCCTTTAGGCTTCTGCCTGTCAACCTGCCACCAGACTAGTGAACACACAGAAGTGATTAATGAGCTCTGTGACCACCCAGAAAACATTCCTGGCAGTTGCAAGCCCCAAGATACATCTAGGAATCTGCTTCACTGGCAACATTTAGGTCAGAAATAAGTCTATTTTTCAGAGTTCTGCTGCTGCCTAGTCACATCTCTCTTCATCTGCCCCACTACTGTAGTATAGACAGTTGATTTTTTTTCCTATGGATTACTTTCAAGGGTTGATACAAACATGATTGAAAGAAATTTTTTATTTACTTAGTTTGGAAGTAAGCTGAGATTAATTGTGTAAAAGCAAAAATAATTTGGTAGGATACACCAATTCTTACTAGTAAGAAGTATAGGAACTTATTCTTCCCCTGTGAAATAACAGTACTTTATTAAAATGGAAAATAACAATATGTATTTGTAAAGGGCAGGCTGACAGCCTCCTCACTGCTTCAGCTCAGTCCTCACTTTGTGATGATACCAAGAGACATTTGTAGGGAGGTCCTGTAGTTACCCTTCCTGACTCCAAATCTCAGAAGGCTGATGAATAAAGTCAAACACTCAATAAATCCAACAGCTCCATTTCCATAAGTATTTATCATTTCATATATTCTGACAGCATTAAAATATGTGGTATATCAGTACTTGGATTTATAAGGACAGTGTGATTAATTTAAATGCCTTTTGGAGCAAATAGAAAATATCTTATTCCAATTTTTTGAAGATGGAGAAAACATGTGGTCCTGAAAACAGGTAACTGTCTAATATTCTGTTCATATGGGACTTTCCAACCTGGTCTAAGGGTACTGTTTCATATTTTCATTGTTTTTAACATGAGAACAACATTTCCCTCCAATTGCACAGGCTACCTCAACTTAGCCAAATAAAAAGAGTACAGACAAGAAAATAACGTCCCAGGGACAGGATGCCCATTTTTGTTCCATGCAGTAATAGCAGGAATTGAGTATGAAGACAAGAATCTTCTCCCTGGATGCTTTTTCCTTTTTAATAAATGCAGAGGTGGTTATAAGAAGAAATAAAATGTTGGCTGGCAGAAGCAGAAGGGAAGAAGATTTCATATTGGAGACTAACTAGTTCTGAGACAGTTTGGATGTCTTCTTGCAAACAAGTAATTGGAAATTAAATATTTGCCATATAAAGAATAGGCACCTGTTTGCAAGCTTTGTGTTCTATTATTTCTGCTTTTCTCCTTTGATGCCCAGTTTCCATGTGCTTGGAATAATTCATGAGAATTACTTTAAAATTTCAGGAAAAGGCAATGGATAGAAGCTTGCTACCCAGAAAAATACTATATAACTGATTTCCGAGTTTAAAAATAAATGGGGGTCTTTCCCTCTGCACGGTCTACCATAAACTTGGTGCCATAAAAAAAGCAATAATTCTAAACTGAGGAGCCCAGGGCAGAAGACCCCACTTCCATTGATAACTAAGTGTATCCTTGGGCAAATTCATTCATCCTCTTGAAACTCAGTCATGTAGTCTGTAAAGTGATGCGGGCGGGGTGCAGGTTATGCTCAGTAATCATTAAGGACTCTATTAGCTTTAATGTTCTGTGACCATTTATTATATTTCAGGTTAAACACCAATAAATTGTGAAAAACAAAGGCAGAAATGTAGGACACTGCCATTAATACAATTAGGGGTAAGTAGAATTATACATTAAAAACCGGGGTTGCTCTTTCCTCACACCCTAGGGTGGAATAAACAAACACGCATTTAAAAGGGAAACTTGGGAATACAGCAAAGCAATTACATAGGACTGGCCAAACCAAAGCTTTGCAGTCAGTGTAGGCTCTGATACAAACTGTGCCCTGCAGTTCATGGATATCACTTGAAGAGTAAGATTATGACTCACAGATGGGACCCTTTCCTTATCCCTCAAGCCTCAGCTCTAAAGAATATTCCAGATCAGTGGGAGCCTGCTTCACCTGCCTTTGAGAGCCGAGTCATATGGGGCTGGGAAGTAATAGGTATCTAAAACGAATGCTTGAACAATGAGAGAAAAATAGATCCTCCAAAGTCCTGAAACACAATTCTCCATTGAGGTCCAAGGATAGAATCAGGATTGTTGTAAATGAACTTTTTTTTTTTTTTGAGACAGAGTCTCACTCCATCACCAGGCACCAGGCTGGAGTGTGGTGGCGCAACCTCGGCTCACTGCAACCTCTGTCACCCGGGTTCAAGCAGTTCTCCTGCCTCAGCCTCCTGAGTAACTAGGACTACAGGCACACGCCACCATGCCCAGCTAATTTTTTAAAAATTTTTAGTAGAGACAGGGTTTCACCATGTTGGCCAGGATAGTCTTGATTTCTTGACCTTGTGATCCACCTGCCTCGGCCTCCCAAAGTGCTGGGATTACAGGCATAAGCCACCGCACCTGGCCTCTTTCATTTTTTATCACATTAAAAATGACTTTTGACAATCTTTTCTGTGAAATAAGGCAACTGTATAGTAGCTTGAGGCATTTCTATAGACAAGTTATATATCCTTACCATTGTCATGTTTTGATGTCTAGAATGATTTCTTTGATAAACATTAGGAATAATGTATTGCATGCTATGACTGTAAATATCTCATTAAAGATTGCTCATTTAAGGCACAGATTGAGATAGAAAATGTCAAAAAAAAAAAAGTGGTACAATGAAACTTACAGATCCCTTAGTTTCATTCTCATTGCCAAACATTATGGGACATAAACAGTATTTCTTAAATAGTAGCGTTTTTGCCAAAAGCCGCATAAATTCAACTTAGCATTTTTCCAATGTATATTAGATAATGTGGGTTTCAAGAGAAAAAAAATCTTAAATTGAAAATGTTGCAAATTTATACTTATTTCATTGACAACCATTAGAAACTTAAACTAGCTTAAGCATCAAAAAGAAATTACTACCATGATACCAGGTTCTTTCTTGGAACCTAAGGATTTAACTGGACCCCAGAAAGAAACTGGAGCAAGAGAGATTAATACTAGTTAAACTCATTTTATTTTACTGGGTTCATTTCTGTCTATCTACTTCATTCTAATGTCTCTGCAAATCAACTTCCAATATTTGTACGGTCTCTGGACTATATAATGGAAAATACAGCCCCCGGAATTTCCAAGTTTTTCATAATATGAATAAATTTGGCCACCCAGAAAGAATGTGATTTCTCTTACAGTACCAGCTCCAAAATTCCCAGGCAGGAATTTGATTAACTCAGGTTGGGGAGAGTGTGTACCCACAGAGGGGTTAACTGTGTCCAGGTTTTGGAGAGCAATAGCTTTACTGCCACCACCAATGGATAAATGGGGTGATGCAAGTTCCTAGAAAGGTATTGGCATTACTAGGTATTGTCGTATAGAAATGTACAGTCCACCCTTGGTCCCCCAGTACACATGCACACAACATTCTTCTCATACACACAACTCCAAAATGTGCTGCTTAAAATTCTCCAACTTTCCAAGGTGAAACCCCAAACAGTGGTTTTCTGGCCTAAAATCATACTTGTCCTGCATTCTGTGATATAATGACCTGAGCAATATTTCTCTGTGACAAGACTTTCTGAAGACTATCTATTCCTATTCCACTCAAGTTCAATAATATATTTATATGGTTCCTCACAATATGTAATACAGTCAATTAACAGAAAAATCAATATAATTAAAACTTATTTTTTTGTTAAAAAATGAAAAATGCTGCGATATAAATTGTTCCCTGGTTCAGAGAATATCCTGAATATTATGAGCAAACATGTTGGGCCTCCCTTTGTTAACTCTCTTTGGAAGTGATGTCAATTTTTTGGTTAATGCATTTATTGATTGAGACACCTATCCTATGATAGGTGTTCTTCAGGAACAACATCTGAGGCTGGCTTTTGGAGGATTTCTCTGTAGGAGGCTAAGCCAACTTTGTAGTTCATTTCTTATCAGTGTCTGTATCAGTGCCTTGCCTTCCTGTGTTTTCCAGAGATACAACTTCTATCAAAGACTGGTCAGTTCTCTATCAATTTCATTTAAGAAAATTCTGTTTTTAAACAGCCTATGTAAGAAATACTGAGTTGTACTCTTTGAATCTCTATCCTGACCTGGTCTTGTTGAATGTGCTTTGCAAAAGGGCCATTGTATGGGGTCATCAATGTGTCTACCCCTGTGGTATTGGTGCTTCAGAGGGGTGCCTTAAGTTCCCTGGGACCCTGCAGATATTCTCACTCTGATTTGTAGAATCCAATTTATATGTTCTGATTTCAGAACAGAATGCAACTTAGGAAATGGCTGTTGCAATTCAGCAAGGTAAAGATTATCTTGCCCCAGCTGGTTAAAGGCAGAGGCTATGAGTTTGTGCTATTGTCCACGGGCTCCTTTAGGTGAGCCACCTGGAACTGAAGATTATTTCTTTCATAAAAAATCCATAAGGAAGCCTGAATAAATCAGCCAACATATTAAAATATTTTGACATTTTGCCACTAAGTCTTCTAAAAATTTTGGATGCTAGATATAACAGAAGATAAATAACTGTTCTGCTGCCACAGGCATGATAATGTCCCTCATGGTCCCAAATAAAGAATTCTTGTCATTCAGCTTGTGTGAAAATACTGCATTCAAAATCTTTTCTTGAATTAACAAGTTACATACATTCATACGATGGAATTTTCACTCATCATTAAACAGAAAGCACCTAAGTCTTCACTCAGTGATACAAAAATATGGATCTCTGCTGAATCAAAGATGGAAGACATGAAAACACATATAGTCTAATCTTGATTATATTAAACAAAATCAGGAAAGACTAGTCTACTGTAATAGAAATCAGGAGGTGATTGCTTCCGAGTCAGGCTTTGGAGGGCTGTCTGAAAATGGACACAGGTAAGTATCCTGGAATGATGACAGTGTCCAGTCTCTTGCTTTGGGTAGTTGTTATATAGATGCTGAAAATTATGAAAACTTATCAAACTGAATATTTAAGATTTGTGCATTGTGTGTTTAAATTGAATCTGTGTATTTTTTTTTTTTTTTGAGATGGAGTTTCACTCTTGCTGCCCAGGCTGAGGTACAATTGTACAACCTTAGCTTACTGCAACCTCCACCTCCCGGGTTCAAGTGATTCTCCTGCCTCAGCCTCATGAGTAGGTGGGACTACAGGCACACGCTGCCACACGCAGCTAATTTTTTTTTTTTTTTTTGTATTTTAGTAGAGACAGGGTTTCAACATGTTGCCCAGCCGGGTCTCAAACTCCTGAGCTCAGACAGTCCACCCTCATTGGCTTCCCAAAGTGCTGGGATTACAGGCATAAGCCACCATGCCTGGTCAAGAATTTTTTTTAAGAGTGTAAACTTAAAGGAATATCAGAGCCACCCGATGAGAGTCTATTATCTTAGGTTTAAAAATACGAATCAGATTTGATTTCTCCCCTGATTAAAATCACATGGTGGTTGTCCATTACTCTTAAGATAAAGATCAACTCTGTTTCAATATCTGCACTATACTCTAGGACAGCTTCTGCCCACCTTTTTTACTTTACTTTTTATCATTCTACCCCTCACATTCCAGTCTCAAAGACCTTACATTTGCTCTTCGTAAAAATTAAAATAAATGTCCTCTAATTTTCCTATGACCAGCTCCTCCTCATCATCCAAGTTTCAGTTCTCCTTCATGACCTCATTTAAAGTAACACCTCATCAAGTCTGTCTGATTTGCAATCTCCCTTTTCTAACATCCCAACTATTACCTAAACTCTAAAATCATATTTTGGTGTATTTGTTTATTTATCTCTCTTCCCTAAATTAGAATTTGCCCTTCTAATTAATTTGCTTGACTAGTTCACTGATTTAGCCTCAAGACCTGGAAGAATACCTGGTATGCTGTGGCAATCAGCAATTAATACCAACAAATATTTGCTGAATTGATGAAGAATCAAATAATCCTATAATATGCCATACTCAGGAACTGTCATCTTTGTGTTCCATTAGTTGGAACCGGAAAGTAAAGGTAGATAGAGAGAGGCAAGGGAAACAAAGCAGATATTCTAATACCAACTTTAGTGGGAGTACGGGAGTCCTGAACACTTTCAAATCCCTGGCTCTAGTTCACTGCTTAGGCCCATATGCATCCCATTTGCCTTCCCCTAGATGAACTCAAATCCCTATAAGCCATTGCTTTTTTTTTCTGAAGCTAATTCAAGTAAAATTTCTTTAATCTCCAGTGATTAAAAAATAGTTGTATGTTTAATTGAGATATAATTTTGGCCAGGTGCAGTGGCTCATGCCTGTAATCCCAACACTTTGGGAGGCTGAGTTGGGCACCCAAACTTTTATTTTATTTATTTATTTATTTTGGAGACAGAGTCTCACTGTATCACCCAGCCTAGATCACAATGGAGCGATCTTGGCTCACTGCAATCTCCACCTCCTAGGTTCAAGTGATTCTCCTGCTTCAGCCCCCTGAGGAGCTGGAATTACAAGCACCTGCCCCACACCCAGCTAATTTTTGCATTTTTAGTAGAGACAGGGTTTCACCATGTTGGCCAGCTGGTCTCAAACTCCTGACCTCAGTTGATATACCCACCTCTGCCTCCCATAGTGCTGAGATTACAGACGTGAGCCACCGTGTTCGGCAAAAAAAAAAAGTTATTAATAGATCCAAATTAACCAGAGATGAGATGTATTTATTTCATCTGGATCAGGTGTCCATTGCTTAATTCAGTGGCTGTGGCCACTGAATGGATCATATTACAGAAACATCATAGCTCCTATTCAACTACATGTTTGAAAGACAGAAGAGTTTTTGGAAAATGTGAAATAGACAAACCTGAAAATGCTCACTCTAAATTCAATGCAAAAACTGGTTTTGTGTGTGTTTTTTTTTATTGCACTGCCAAATAGATATGACACAAATTGGAGAGCCTTCAAGGATCCATGTTTTGGAAACAGGAGAAGTGGTTTGGGACTTGGTTTAGAGTTTGTGCCTCTATGTACATCATCTACTCCAGAAATGCTGATATTCACTTAGTATTTTGAAGCAAGTCTTAGAGTCATTGGCAGATGTGACATCTTCCTTCAGCATAAACTAGATGGAACTGCTGATGTCTCTAACCATAGACAGTTACTAGCTTTCTTCCTTCACAGCTTACTAGTGGGCACAGAACCAGGTCTATATTGTTTACTACTACATCTACAGTGAGTGAATAAATTATGATGCTATCAGAAACACACTCCTACTTTATGTCTGTTCTGGAAACTAAGAAAATATCTTCAGATTTTTAAGAAGACAAAGGTATTGTTTTTGATTGGAAGAGAAAACTGGGACATTTAGATTAAGTAGAGCACTTGAAGTGTTTGGCAGCACATCTGGGTTTTTTTGTTGTTGGCTGAAGATAGAAGCTCCACATATCATCATGGCTTATTGCAGTTAATTATCTTTCTATTTCCTGCTGTATCCCTCATGGCTAATAACGGTCCTGATATATAGTTGGTGCTTCATAAATATTTGCTAGATTAAGTATTATAAATACATCAGAATGTATTGAGATCAAAGACTTTTGCCAATTATCTTGAAATAAGTCTTCTCTACTGCTGTGAAATCATCACCTTCATGAAAAACACGTTCTTAAAGAAGTTTGTAAGAAATGGAAAGAGAATATAAGTTTCTTTTCCACTGTGTTGAAAAAGCTATGACTTTTAGAAGACATGTTTCAAAGGCCTGGATTGAACCTGAGGAATAATTTTCACTTTCATTGAGGATTAAAGAAAGTCCATTCTGAGCAGTTTGACAAGAAGGGGCTCACTACCAGTCTGGATTGGTGAATAATTTTAGCCATGCTAATCAGGTAGCTTTCTGTTTCAGTGCTCTGCAGTAACCAACACGGCTTTGCTGAAGGCCTGTAAAATCCTTCCTGAAGACTTTTGGCAGAGCCGCTCCACTAAAAGAAGAAAATGGAGGCAGCGTGCTCTCTGAGCAATCTCACTGCAAAAAAAATGCTTCTGGAAAGTGCATGTGCTAAAGCAACAACATGAACAGTGGCAAAATGTTCTGTACATAAGTCTGACACATTTCAAGGGAGGCCGCTCACAGCTTTCAAAGGATTCTCAATGAGCCTTTGACTTCGGAATGTTAAGAACCACTGTTACCTCAACATTTAATCCACAGATGAAACCACACCAAGGTTAAAAAGCACTCTGTGATAAATTCAGTTGATAGTAGTCATTTTTCTTTCATGTGAGAGGATTTAAATGAGGATAAAAAGTGAAGAAAAGTAGACAGACCAGTCAGGTCCCCTTCTCGAACAGCTGATTCAGACTATACCCCAACCACCTGTCCCAAACTCTCACACTCCAGGCCATTCTGTACAGCCCTAATCATCCTGGGGCCAGGTACCAGACAACCTGGACAGCTTCCAGGAACAGAGCTATTCCCTGAAGGCTGAAAAGTTATTCAAATCAGTCAATCTATAGAAAGTCAACCTAGCCAACCTAGGCAACCCCATCACACTTTCCATCTATGAGTTGGCGGCCACAGCTCCAGCTTCCTGTTGTCTTGTCACCAGCACAACTCCCTGTGCTCCATTTGGGAGCAGTAAGTAAGAGTTCTCCCCTTTACCTATCCAAAATGTCACTGCATGTGTCCCACCATCAAAAGAATCTAAATCATACAGAACATCTTCGTGGTAATTCCATGAAATAAACTTCATGTTTGCAGATGAGGAAACTGAAAACTACTAACTACGAAGAGGTTAGTAAAGTGGCTGAAATTTAAGAATCTGTTCATGGGTAGATCTGGTATTAAAACCCACATCTGTTATACATACACCAAGTGCAAGTGTTAAGTTTATAAATTTAAGGAACTTTTAAATAGTATATATAATCTTTAAACTTTTAAAGTTTAACTTTTAAATACTATATAAAGATTGTTCTCAGCCTTTAAACACAAATGAGACCCAGAGAAAGATTACATAATATTTGGTTATGGTAAATGACTGGGCCAGGCGTGGTGGCTCACGCCTGTAATCCCAGCACTTTGGGAGGCCTAGGTGGGTGGATCAGCTGGGGTCAGGAATTTGAGACCACCCTGGCCAACATGGCAAAACCCTGTCTCTACTAAAATTTAAAAAATTTGTTGGGTGTGGTGGCGGGCGCCTGTAATCCCAGCTACTCTGAAGTCTGAGGCAGGAAAATCACTTGAACTCAGGCGCCAAGATCACGTCACTGCACTCCATTCCAGCCTGCCTGACAGAGTGAGACTCCTTCTCAAAAAAAAAGTAAAGGAACTGAAAAATATATAAATATTAATGATCATCACAGAAGTAGTAATGACTGCTCACTAACAATGAAATAAGTATCTAGTATTTATTAGTAAATAATTTTTCATGCAATTTTCTTTTTATGACGTCAAAAAGGGAAATAAAAAATATGACAAAAGTTTAGCTTCAACAATATACACTCCAGCCATGTAGAAGTATGCTGGAGACAAGACTTACAAACCTGTAACTCCTTTAACTAAAAGTTAAAAGAAATTTTCAAGCTGGTTGTTAAACATTTGAAAACTTAGAATTGGCCCTGGTAGAAATACTTGCACCACATAAACTGGCAATATTATGAACTAGGGCTTTCTTTTTTTAACCAGAGGGACATATCAGCATATCACTGCTGCCATGTACATATTGTCAGAAAAAATATTAATACCTAACAATGAGAAATTGATTAAATAAATGAAATATTTAATAAATTAAGGTGCATTTATACAACAAAGTATTTTAACCTTAATATGCTGTAGGCAAATATCAATATGGAGTAACGTATATATATTTATACACACACACATATATAGCATACATATAGCTAATTCTATATATATAGCTATATAGAACTGCAGTTTGCAAAGTAGAAATTCAATATAATCTTTTTGTGAAATAACAATAAAGATGCAAGGGAAAAAAGACCAAGAGGGTATATATGTAAATCTTAAAACTGGTTATATTTGGCTGTTAGAATTATGGGTAAGCATTGTCTCTGTAGATTTTCTAGACTTTCTGCCCTTGACATAAATTACTTTTGCAGAACTTCTGAATTTCTGAACTTCTGTCTAAAAGTAGGGTCTTGATGTGAACCTGATTGCTTTTGTCCTGTCAGTGATCTTGGATTGCATTGGAGCTGTCAAACACATTTAGAGATGACAGGTGAAGGGAAACGTGTTGTCATGTAGCCGTAGAACTCATAATAGATGGGAAACCAGAATGCCTGGGTCTGAGTCCCAATATTGTTCCTTATTCATTGGGTAACATTAGGCAAGACTTCAACTTCCTTGTAAAGCCAGGAGGGTTATACTTGCCCTTACCATCCCTGCTGGGTCATTGTGAGGACAAAGTAACCTAATGGATGAGAAACATTGTAAATACTGAGGGGGGGGGGGGGGGGAAAACAAAAGAAAAAGAGGCATTATTATGAGGCATTTAAAAGGGTTCCTTATGTGATTATAGACTAATTCATCTCTTATGTATCTGTTTTCCAATTTGAAAACCTTACCTCCTCTGTCCTATCATATTAATTGCTTAATTTCTAATCATTTATTTACTCTTTTCAGCTTTCCGTTTTTCCCATGCATTGTGCTACTTGGCTGAACACAGTATTATGAAGGAGAGGTACTTCAAAAGAAAACACTTTACTCAAAAGAGTTACTACAAGATGGATTAATTTATTGCTGTGAAGGCGGGTGATCTCCAAATTTCCAATTGAGGTACTTAGTTCATCTCTTTGGGACTGGGTAGACAGTGGGTGCAGCCCAAATAGGGTGCGCCAAAGCAGGGTGGCGCATTGCCTCACCAGGAAAGGCAAGGGGCTGAGGAACTACCTCTTCTAGCCAAGGGAAGCCATTAGGGACTGCTCCGAGCCCTCTGGCCCAGATACTGTGCTTTTCCCATCATCTTCATAACCTGTAGACCAGGAGATTCCCTCCAGTGCCTACAACACCTGGGCCCCAGGGTTCCTGTACAAAACTGGGCAGCCATTTGGGAAGACACTGAGCAAGTCGCAGCAGTTTTTTTTTTTGAACCCCAGTGGTGCCTGCAATGCCAGAGAAACAGAACCATTCACTCCCCTGAAAGAAGACACAGAAGCCAAGGGGCCAAGTGATCTGGCTTGGCAGGTCCAACCCCCACGAAGACCAGCAAGCTAAGATCCACTGGCTTGAAATTCTTGCAGCCATCTCAGCAGTCTTAGCTTGACCTGGGACATTCAAGCTCTGTTGGTGGAGGGGCATCCGCCATTGCTGAGGCTCGAGTAGGTGGTTTTAACCTCACCTGTGTAAACAAAGTTGCCAGGGAATTCGAACAGGGTGGAATCCGCAGCAGCTCAGCAAGGCCTCTGCAGGCAGACTGTGTCACTAGACTCCCCCCTTGCTAGGCAGGGCATCTCTGAAAAAAGGCAGCAGCCCATTAGGGACTTATAAATAAAGCCCCACCATCCTGGGACAGTGAACCTGGGAAAAAAGGTGGTTGTGCGTTCAGCTTCAGCAGACTTCAATGTCCCCACCTGAAAGCTCTGAAGAGGGCAGCAGATTTTCTAGTACAGCATTTGCACTCTGATAAGAGTCAGACTGTCTTAAGTGGCTCCCTGACCCTTGTGTATCCTGACTAGGAGACACCACCTGGCAGGGGCCAACAGACACCTCATACAGAAGAGCTCTAGCTGGCATCTGACAGGTACTCTTCTGGGATGAAGCTACCAGAGGATGGAACAGGCAGCAATCTTTGCTATTCTGCAGCCCCTGCTGGTGATTCCTAGGCAAGCAGATTCTGGAGTGGACCTCCAGCCAACTCCAGCAGACTTGCAGCAGATGAGTCTGACTGTCAAAAGGAAAACTGACAAGCAGAAAGAAATAGTTTCAACATCAACAATGTCCAAAAAAGAGCCCATATAACCAAGACAACCCTAAGCTAAAAAAAAAAACAAAGCTGGAGGCATCACACTACCTGGCTTCAAACTATACTACAAGGCTACAGTAATCAAAACAGCATGGTACTGGTATCAAAACAGAGATATAGACCAATAGAACAGAACAGAGGCCTCAGAAGTAATGCCACACATCTACAGCCATCTGATCTTTGACAAACCTGACAAAAACAAGCAGTAGGAAAAGGATTCCCTATTTAATAAATGGTGTTGGGAAAACTGGCTAGCCATATGCTCAAAGCTGAAATTGGATTCCTTCCTTACACCTTATGCAAAAATTTTTTCCAGATGGATTAAAAGCTTAAACATAAGACCTAACACTATAAAAACTCTAGAAGAAAACCAAAGCAATACCATTCAGGACATAGGCATGGGCAAGGACTTCATGACTAAAACACCAAAATCAATGGCAACAAAAGCCAAAATAGACAAATGGGATCTAATAAAACTAAAGAGCTTCTTCACAACAAAAGAAACTATCATTAGAGTGAACTGGCAACCAACAGAATAGGAAAAACATTTTGCAATCTACCCATCTGACAAAGGGCTAATATTCAGAATCTACAAGGAACTTAAACAAATTTACAAGAAAAAAAAACATCAAAAAGTGGGTGAAGTATATGAGCAGACACTTCTTAAAAGACATTTATGTAGCCAACAAACATGAAAAAAAAAGTTCATCACTGGTTAACACTGAAATACAAATCAAAACCACATTGAGATGCCATCTCATGCCATTTAGAAAGGCGATCATTAAAAGGTCAGGAGACAAGAGAATCTGGAAAGGATGTGGAGAAATAGGAATGCTTTTACACTGTTGGTGGGAGTGTAAATTAGTTCAACCTTTGTGGAAGACAGTGTGGCGATTCCTCAAGGATCTAGAAATAGAAATACCATTTGACCCAGCAATCCCATTACTGTGTATACACCCAAAGGATTATAAATCATCCTATTATAAAGACACTTGCACGTGTATGTTTATGGCAGTACTGTTCACAATAGCAAAGACTTGGAACCAACCCAAATGCCCATCAATGATAGACTGGATAAAGAAAATGTGGCACATATACACCATGGAATACTATGCAGCATTAAAAAAGGATGAGTTCACATCCTTTGCAGGGACATGGATGAATCTGGAAACCATCATTCTCAGCAAACTGACACAAGAACAGGAAACCAAACACCAATGTTCTCACTCATAAGTGGGTGTTGAACAATGAAAACACATGGACACAGTGAGAGGAACATCACACACCAGGGCCTATTGGGGGTGGGGGTCTAGGGGAAGGATAGCTAGGGTATGGGAGGCTAGGGGAGTGGTAGCATTAAGAGATACACCTAATGTAGATGAAGGAGTGATGGATGCAGCAAATCACCATGGCATGTGTATTCCTATGTAACAAACCTGCATGTTTTGCCCATGTACCCCAGAACTTAAATAAATAAATAAGTCATGGATTCTCAAAGAAAAATATTTATTCCTGTGATTACAATTCACATTTTAAGTTGTAGATTCTCACTTAATGTCTAAGTATCTCACAATAGACTGTAAGCCTTCTGAGACCAGGCAGCGAGTTTCCCCACAGGCATGTAACACATTGTCATTATTCAATAAATACATCTTAATAGGGAGGGAACCCATATTCGACATCTCAGAAAGGATTCCCAGATATATAGAAAAGAATAAATGTATTCTTGATATTGAGCACATAACTGCTGTTTCCTTTCAAAGAGAGAAAGGGTAAGGTTTGACCTTGAATATAGGGGATAAATGGACACAGCACATGCCTGATTAACTTGGAAAATGTTTGTCTATTTCGGTTCTCAAACAGTAGCTCCCACATCCAGCTGGGAGAGAAATTAGAGCTCTGTTGGTGGTGATCCCGTATCCCCAGAGTCCATCACCACTGCTGACCTCCCACTCCAGGTCTCCAAGTGCTTTACTATACAGGCCATCACCAGTCACCACCTCCAGACTTTGGAAGGTTATAGAAAAACCTCAGTCCTATGACCTGCCTTCTGTTTGGACTTCCTCACTTCCTACAAACAATTCTAATAAAGAGCAGTTAATCTGGAAGTGTTTTGCAATTTTAATGTATGAGATACGGTTTCTCTCAAATGTGACACTGCTCGTGTCCTTACAAGGTATTTTCTTAGCAAGAATAATCTATTTACATGGGTGTTAATGACTAAATCACTGTCTTGTAAAGTTATGCCCATCTGTCACGCAAAAAGAATAGCACCCTTTAGACAGCACTAAAGATAACTACAGAAACATTGAGAAAATGAGCAGCTATTCAAAAAGGTAAAATGCTGCCACAGAGTCTAACTGATAAAAGCAATTAATTAAACATTAAGTGTACAAGAGGGAAAATATGGCATAGGATAAATTATCGCCACAATTCATGTTTGTCTCCAGAAGTTCACGCACAAAACCCCACGCCTTTACAAAACAGGAAATCCAGCACTGCTGATGATGTTTGTTTCCTTGTGAATGTTGCAGATGTCTCCCCGAGTGACTCTGTTGCATGGAAAAAGTTGTCACCAAGAACCAAGGTGAGCTGAGGCAGAAAGTAGGAGAAATGAGGTACAAGGGTATGGAGGAATAGGATTTGGGCAATTGAGAGTGAAGAAAAGAGGTTATATATTTAAAGCAACTGTATCTTGCCTCTCTAAAGCACCTCAAAGTTTATCAGCAAAAACTCTGTCTTTTCTTTCACTTAGCAATTATAGCAACTTCTGAATCTCAAGAGGATGCTACTATCTTCTAAGGCAGTAAAACCTGTTCTAGAATTATGCTACTAGCTTGCAAAATGCTTTTTCTAAGCCTTCCTAACAATGCCATCTAAAGAAGTTTCCTCTTTAGAGATGATATCATAGCCCATATATTTGATCTATTTAAGGAGAGCAGAGATTTAAAGTACAATTTATTTCTGGTGAAGACAAAATGAAAAGTGTGTTACATACTGATTGAAAGGCAACCACAAAAATAGGCTTATTTCAGTACTTTCTGTTGTTATTAGAATCCATAAAGCTCTGAAAAAAGACGTATGATCTTAAATCTGAGTGCGATGAAATCAATCTGATGGCTTTCTCTTAGCAAGAGGTGAGGAGATGGCAGAGAAACCAGTTTTGTGTGACGGCGGTGAGGTAGATCATACCATTTTAATTGGCATTAAGATTGAAATGGTTGCACAAAATTATCCCACCGGGGTTGTTTTACTGCTGAGGTATTATAGATTTATACCCAGGTTGGTAAAACTTCTTAGAAAAGGTCATTTCTATCCTGAATACAAAGCCTAAACAGAGTTAGGAAAGAATGCATGCAAATTTACAATTGTCAGTTTAAAAAATATATCTGCAATTACAGAGTATAAAGTGGCCCTTGGTAATCAGACACAAATTCTGTAAATCTCTCATGCATGGATCTCATCTCAATCACGACTAAAATGCAAGAGTATATTAAAACACACACACACTTGGGAGGCTGAGGTGGGTGGATCATGAGGTCAAGATATCGAGACCATCCTGGCCAACATGGTGAAACCCCATCTCTACTAAAAGTGCAAAAAATTAGCTGGGCATGATGGTGTGTGCCTGTTGTCCAAGCTCCTCGGGAGGCTGAGGCAGAATTGCTTGAAATTGGAAAACGGAAGTTGCAGTGAGCCAGGATCGCGCCACTGCACTCTAACCTGGTGATAGAGCAAGACTCTGTCTCAAACACACACACACACAGAGAAAAAAGATAAAGGAATTGCATTTCCTCAGATAATTTGATGAGTCTTTGAAGGTAAACCAGGTCTGTTGCTATGCAGAAGATCAGCAGAATCTAGAGGAGGAATGTGAAAGATTCATGATATTGTAATTCAGCATTATAGGGTTTGCCAACCACATTTTATTCTTGCTCACTAAATTAGGAACACAAGGCACTTCCAGCAAGCAGTAAGACAATGCAAAAGGAGGTAAAAGCGCAAGCAATGTTACTTGTTCACTAATCACCCAAAAAAGAAACCGGTCACCGCACAGCTCAATACAAACAACATTGGAGTGAAATACTTTGCTGAAGAGCTCTAAAATGAGTTAGGACACAAAACATTTTTATGAAGCACTATTTCACATAGAAACTGTAGAGATGTTTTATTTAATCATGTACAGAACAACGACAGCAGTCCAATCTGCCTAGAAGTGTTCTTTCTACACCAAGCAAGTTAATCACCAATTCTCTACCTCTTTTTACCCCACAGTAGCCCTCTGAGGTATGAATCATTGTCTTCAACTAAAAGATGAGAACTTGAAGTCTCAGAGAGTTAAATGACTTATGCACAATCCTCAGTCAGTTTGGTGGGGAGGTAGATCCCAAGTCCTCTGGAGGTCAGGGGGCCCTGTAACAGGTGCTCTAAAGCAGTACTTCTAAACTTCTCTATGGCAAAGGACTTCTCAAAATTACAATTTGTCATTTTTGTAATGATGCTCTTTAAAAGAAGATTTACTAGAAAAACAAAGTTAAAAAAACAGGAAATACTCAGATATTTTAAGATTATGTTTGAAAGATATAAAATTACATTTTCAAATTGCTATAAAAATAAATGCTCACCTTCAGTTACCACCACAGACTGGTAACAAATTATTCCTGGGCAAACACCAGTCTATAGTCCACACTTTAAGCAGTTTTGTGTTGATCAACTCATTCAATGAATGCATATTTGATGGTCCCCAAACCACACACACACAAATGAAAAGCTCTTCCTGGCTTTGAAATAAGCAGAATGACTGAGCTGCTCTCAGTCACCTGGTCTTTCCCTAGACAATCCTCCAAAGAACATTTCCAGAAAACATCAACATTTGGCTCCTACGTTGTTCGTGTAGAAGAATGATCTAAGCCTCCCTTGCTCTCCAGACAACTGCTCTGCCTATCTATATGTGGATTCCATTCTTGCACTGGGGTGAAATGAAGCTTGGCAAGGCGTGGGGAACAGAGGGCAGCTGGGTTTTCATTGTTCTTCTTGGATCTTTGATCTTTCTCACCTTTATTCTTACCTAGGATGGCTCAGAGCTCTGTCTAGGACTGTACCAGAGATCCGGTGTCAGAGCTGTGTTCACACTGCACTCAATGGCTTTTATTCATTAGAGATCAATAAAATCAGTAGTTTCTCTGAAGGTATTTTTAATTATACTTTACATAAAATTTTCAAAATTATCTATATCAAAATTTTATATTCTTTTAGTTAGGCTGCCTTGAGAGAACTAAGAAATGACTAGCAGCAGGGTCTCTAGGTAAAAATATATGTTTCTTCAACTTTCCTTTCCTTACTACCATCCTGTTTATTCTACCTTGTCAATTTTTTTTTAAAGAAATACCTATTTTGTGGAAGTGAACAGGACTATAATTCTTATTCCTACTTTGGTCTTCTGTCATACTTGAGATAGGCTATTTTAATTACCTGGTTTTATACAAGAAAGAAGAAATATTAAAGTTTAAAGTCTGTACTGATCAATGGCTCATAATTCATTAAATAGTTTCATACAAGGACGAAAAGCAACAAAAAGAAATACTTATGAGAAAATACTCTTGAAGATGGCACCATAGGACCAACTCAGAATTGCAGCTCCCAGTCAATCCGCAGAGGGTGAGTAGATGCCGCATTTCCATATGGATCTTTATTGTCCACACACTGGAGATTCCCCGGTTTAAGAGCCCCATGGGCATTGCGGCAGTTTGGGCCCACACGGCTGTGTGGGCCGAGGCCACAGTGCAGCAACACTCCGTACAAAATACACTGGTTTGGTTGCCCTGTTAAACCAGCAACTGGGGATTTTGGAAGGCAGATTAGCACATTCATCTGATTAAATGAGACTTAAACAGAAAACCAGCCCAGGAGATTCCCGGACAGCAACGTGGTTTGAGCCAGTGCAGTGCGTCGCTGCACGGGAAATCACACAGATCCCGGCGGTGACTGGAACACCTGGGAGAGAGTCAACTGCTCACATTAAAAAAAAAAAAAAAAGGGCTCTGAGGCATGGAGCCAGGTGATCAGGCTCAGTGGTTCCCACCCCCACAAAAACAAACAAAACAGCAATTGGAAATGCTCAGGGTTGAGAGTTTCACAGGAAGCACAGCGGAACCCAGGATGGTGCAGCTTGGAGCGGGAGGGACATTCGCCATTACTGAGGCACTCGACTGCTATGGAGCTACACTGCCATTGCTGACGCAGCTTGCCATTGCCGAGGCAACCCACCGTTGCAGGGGCAACCCGCAATAACAGGGAGAGTCCGCCACTACAGAGGCGAGCACACTCATATAAGCAGGACTACAGGGAATTACACACAGCAGCAGGGCAAAGCCCACAGCAACAGGGCAGAGCCCACGGCAGCAGGGCGGAGCCCACAGCAACAGGGCAGAGCCCACAGCAACAGGGCAGAGCCCACGGCAGCTCAGCATAGCCACTGCAGGCAAGCAGTGATTAGACTGCCCCCTTGCTGTGCAGGAGAGTGCAATGGATACACATAAATGGAGCCCTAACTACCCGGAACAGAGCACCTGAGAAAAAAAAAGGGGCTTTATGAGTTCTGCTGCAGCAGACTTAAACATACCTGCCTAGCAGCCCTGAATGAACAACGGAGCTCATAGCTCAGCACTTGAGCTCCTATAAAGTACAGACAGTCTCCTCAAGTAGCTCCCTGACCCCCGTATATCCAAAGAGTCACCTCACAAAGGACTGATCAGACTGACATTTGGTGGGCATCATTATGGGACAAAGATAGCAGAAGAAGAATCTGGTAGCAACCCTCAGGTTCTGCAGCTGCTACAGGAGTTCGTCAGGCAAGCAGGGCCTGGAGTGGACCTCAGCAGTCCTACAGCAGTAGGGCCAGACTGTTAAAAGGAAAACTAAGAAACAGAAATACTTCATCATCAACAATCTGGACATCCACTCAGAGACCCAATCAGAAAATCAGCAACCACTCAGATGACAGGTGGATAAATCCACAAAGATGGAAAGAAACCAGCACAAAAAGGAAGAAAACACCCAGAACCAGAACACCTCACCTCCTACAAAGGACCAAAACTCCTCACCAGCAAGGGAACAAAGCTGGACGGAGAACGAGTGTGATGAAATGACAGAATCAGACTTCAGAAGGTGGGTAATGAGAAACTTCCGTGAGCTAAAAGAACATGTTCTAAATCAATGCAAAGAAACAACCTTGAAAAAAGATTTGAGGAAATGATAACAAGAATGGACAACTTAGGAATATGAGTGAATTGAAGCAGCTGAAAAACACAACACGAGAACTTTGCGAAGCATGCACAAGTTTCAACAGCCGAATTGACCAAGCAGAAGAAAGGATATCAGAAGTTGAAGATCAACTCATTGAAATAAAATAAGAAGCCAAGATTAGAGAAAAAAGCACAAAAAGGAATGAACAAAGTCTCCAAGAAATGTGGGACTATGTGAAGAGACCTAATCTACGTTTTATAGGTATACCTGAATATGATGAAGAGAATGAATCCAAGCTGGAAAATACTCTTCAGGATATTATTCAGGAAAATTTCCCCAACCTAGCAAGTCAGGCCAATATTCAAGTCCAGGAAATACAGAAAACACCTTAAAGATATTCCGAAAGAAGAGAAACTCCAAGGCACATAATCATCAGATTCACCAGAGTTGAAATGAAGCAGAAAATGCTAAGGGCAGCCAGAGAGAAAGGTTGGGTCACCCACAAAGGGAAGCCCATCAGACTCATAGCACATCTCTCAGCAGAAACCCTACAAGCCAGAAGAGAGTGGGGGCCAATATTCAACATTCTTAAAGAAAAGAACTTTCAACCCAGAATTTCATATCCAGCCAAACTGAGCTTCATAAGTGAAGGAAAAATAAAATCCTTTGTGAAAAAGCAAGTACTCAGAGATTTTGTCACCACCAGGTCTGCTTTACAAGAGCTCCTGAAAGAGGCACTACACATAGAAAGGAACAAGCAGATTCCCGAGGGGGACTCAAGATGGCGCAGTGAGAACAACCCAGGATTGAAGCTCTCGGTGAATGCGTGGAGAGGGTGAGTCAGGGCTGCTTTTCCAGACAGATCTTTGTTGCCCATAGAATGGGGAAATTCCCAGATGTAAAAGAGATGTGGGACGCCAGGCAGAGGTTTTGGCTGGTACAGCTGGCAGCCAGTGCAGCCGGCGGCCGGCGCTGTAGTGCAGTGGTGCTACGCACAAGCGCACTGGTCTGGGTGCCCTGTTGAACCGGCAATCTGAGACTTGAGAGGGCTGAACTTGAGACTGAATGGGACTTGGACAGTGAGCCAGGCCAGCAGATTCCAGGGAAACAGCATTTGGGGCAGCGCAGTGGGACAAACAAAACAGCGATTCCAAATGCTCCAGGTGGAGAGGTTCCCTGGGGCACAGCTGAACCCAGGACGGTGCAGCTCTGTGGGGGAGGGGCGTCCGCCATTACCGAGGCAATCCGCCCCTGCTGAGGTACATGCCCATTGCTGATGCAGCCTGCTGTTGCCAAGGCAACCTGCTACAATAGAGAGACTCCGCTGCAGGGGGTAGCCCGTGGCAGCAGAGCAGAGACCTCAGCAGCAGGTCAGAGCCTGCAGCAACAGGGCGAATCTCACACCAGCAGGGTGGAGCCTCGGCAGGCAAATAGTGACTAGACTGCTTCCTAGCTGGGGAGGACAGCACTATGGACACTCAAAAATAAAGCCCCAATACCCCCAAGACAGAGCATCTGAGAAAAAATGTTTTTTTTTTAATGAGTTCAGCTACAGCAGAATTAAACGTAGCAACCTAACAGCCCTGAATGAACAACAGAGCTCACAGCTCAGCACCTGAGCTCCTATAAAGTACAGACAGTCTCCAGAAGCAGCTCCCTGACCCCTCTATATCCAAAAGACTGACATTTAGCAGGCATCATTCTGGGACAAAGATAGCAGGGAAAGAAACTGGTAGCATCCCTCACTGTTCTGCAGCTCCTATAGGTGCACCCCAGACAAGCAGGGCTTGGAGTGGACCTCAGCAGTAGTACAGAGGAGGGGCTAGACTGGTAGAAGGAAAACCAAGTAACAGAAATACTTCATCATCAACAATCTGGGCATCCACTCAGAGACCGAATCGAAAAGTCAGCAACTACACAGACGACAGGTGAATAAATCCACAAAGATAGGAAGAAACCAGCGCACAAAGGAGAAAAACATCCAAAACCAGAACACCTTGCCTCCTACAAAGGACCAAAACTCCTCACCAGCAAGGGAACAAAGCTGGACGGAGAATGACTGTGACGAAATGACGGAATTAGACTTCAGAAGGTGGATAATGAGAAACTTTCATGAGCTAAAAGAGCATGTTTTAAATCAATGCAAAGAAACTAAGAACCTTGAAAAAATATTTGAAAAAAGATTCGAGGAAATGATAACAAGAATGGATAACTTAGAGAGGAATATGAATGAATTAAAGGAGCTGAAAAACACAATATGAGAACTTCGCGAAGCATGCACAAGTTTCAATAGCCGGTTGACCAAGCAGAAGAAAGAATATCAGAAGTTGAATCAACTCAATAAAATAAAATGAGAAACCAAGATCAGAGGAAAAGACCAAAAAGGAATGAACAAAGTCTCCAAGAAATGTGGGACTATGTGAAGAGACCTAACCTACGTTTGATAGGTGTACCAGAATGTGACGAAGAGAATGAATCCAAGCTGGAAAATACTCTTCAGGATATTATCCAGGAATATTTCCCCCAGCTAGCAAGAGAGGCCAACACTCAAATGCAGGAAATACAGAGACCACCACAAAGATATTCCACAAGAAGAGCAACCTCAAGGCACATAATGGTCAAATTCAACAAGTTTGAAATAAAGGAGAAAATACTAAGGGCAGCCAGAGAGAAAGGTCGGGTCACCCACAAAGGGAAGCCCATCAGACTCACAGCAGATCTCTCAGCAGAAACACTATAAGCCAGAAGAGAGTAGGGGCCAATATTCAATATCCTTAAAGAAAAGAACTTTCAAGCCAGAATTTCATATCCAGCCAAACTGAGCTTCAGAAGTGAAGGAAAAATAAAATCCTTTGCGAATAAGCAAGTACTCAGAGATTTTGTTACCACCAGGCCTGCTTTACAAGAGCTCCTGAAAGAGGCACTACACATAGAAAGGAACAATCAGTACCAGCCATTACAGAAACATACCAAATGCTAAAGATCATCAACAAAATAAAGAATCTGCATCAACTAATGGGCAAAACAGCCAGCTAGCATCAAAATGGCAGTATCAAATTCACACATAACAATATTAACCCTAAATGTAAATGGACTAAATGCACCAATCAAAGGCACAGACTGGCAAATTGGATAAAAAGCCAAAACCCATCAGTGTGCTGTATCCAGGAAACCCATCTCACATGCAAGGATACACAAAGGCTCAAAATAAAGGGATGGAGGAAGATTTACCAAGCAAATGGAGAGCAAAAAAAAAACCAGGAGTTGCAATTCTCATCTCTGATAAAATAGACTTTAAAGCAACAAAGATCAAAAGAGACAAAGAAGGACATTACATAATGGTAAAAGGATCAATACAACAAGAAGAGCTACGATCCTAAACATATCTGGACCCAATACAGGTGCACCCAGATACATAATGCGAGTTCTTAATGACCTACAAAGAGACTTGGACTCCCACACAATAATAGTGGGAGACTTTAACACTCCACTGTCAATATTAGACAGATCAACCAGACAGAAAATCAACAAGGATATCCAGGACTTGAACTCAGACCTGAAACAAGCAAACCTGATAGACATTTACAGAACTCTCCACCCCAAATCCACACAATATACATTCTTCTCAGCACCACATCACACCTACTCTAAAACTGACCACATAATTGGAAGTAAAGCACTCCTCTGCAAATGCAAAACAACTGAAATCATAACAAACAGTCTCTCAGACCATAGTGCGATCAAGTTAGAACTCAGAATTCAGAAACCAACCCAGAACCGCACAGCTTCATGGAAACTGAACAACTGGCTCTTGAATGTTGACTGGATAAACAACGAAATGAAGGTAGAAATAAAGAAGTTCTTCAAAACCAATCAGAACAAAGACACAACATGCCAGAACCTCTGGGACACATTTAAAGCAGTCTCTAGAGGAGAATATATAGCAATAAATGCCCATATGAGGAGAATGGCGAGATCCAAAATAGACACCCTATCGTAAAATTGAAAGAGCTAGAGGAGCAAGATCAAAAAAACTCAAAACCCAGCAGAAGACAAGAAATAACTAAGATCAGAGCAGAACTGAAGGAGATAGAGACACGAAAAACCCTTCAAAAAATCAATAAATCCAAGAGCTGGTTTTTTGAAAAGATCAACAAAATAGACAGACCACTAGCCAGATTGATTAAAAAGAAAAGAGAGAACAACCAAATAGATGCAATAAAAAATGATAAAAGGAAAATCACCACAGATTCCACAGAAACTCAAACCATCATCAGAGAATGTTACAAATAACTCTGTGCACATAAACTAGTAAACCTGGAAGAAATGGATAAATTCCTGGACTCCTGTGTCCTCCCAAGCCTAAACCAGGAGGATGCTGAAACTATGAATAGACCAATAACAAGGTCTGAAGTTGAGGCAGCAATTAAGAGCCTACCTCACAAAAAAAGCCCAAGTCCAGACGGGTTCACAGCCGAATTCTACCAGACACAAAGAGGAGCTGGTACCATTCCTTCTGAAACAATTCCGAATAATCCAAGAAGAGGCAATCCTTCCCAAATCATTTTATGAGACCAATATCATCCTGATACCAAAAATCGGCAGAGACCCAACAAGAAAAGAAAACTTCAGGCCAATATCCATGATGAACATAGATGCAAAAATCTTCAGTAAAATGTTGGCAAGCCAATTGCAACAGCACATCAAAAAGCTTATCCATCATGATCAAGTAGGATTCATCCCGGGGATGCAAGGCTGGTTCAACAAATGCAAGTCTATAAACGTAATTCACCACATAAATAGAACCAGAAACAAAAACCACATGATTATCTCAATTGATGCAGAGAAGGCATTTGACAAAATTCAACAGCCCTTTATGCTAAAAACCCTCAATAAACTCGGTATCGAAGGAACGTATCTCAAAGTAATAAAAGCTATTTAGAAAAACCAACAGCAAATATACTGAATGGGCAAAATCTGGAAGCATTCCCTTTGAAATCCGGCACTAGACAAGGATGCCCTCTTTCACTACTCCTATTCAATATAGCACTGGAAGTTCTAGCCAGAGCAATCAGGCAAGAAAAAGAAATAAAGGGTATTCAAATAGGAAAGGTGGAAGCCAAATTGTCTCTATTTGCAGACGACATGATAGTATACCTAGAAGACCCCATCACCTCAACCCAAAAACTCCCGAAACTAATAAGCAACTTCAGCAAAGTCTCCGGACATAAAATCAATGTGCAAAGATCACAGGCATTCCTCTATAACAATAACAGACTTAAAGAAAGCCAAATCAAGAATGAACTGCCATTCGCAATTGCTACTAAAAGAATAAAATACCTAGGAATACAACTCACAAGAAACGTAAGGGACCTCTTCAAGGAAAACTACAAACCACTGCTCAACGAAATCAGAGAGGACATAAACAGGTGGAGAAACATTCCATGTTCATGGTTAGGAAGAATCAATATCGTGAAAATGGCTATATTGCCCAAAGTAATTTACAGAATCAATGCTATCCCCATCAAGCTACCATTGACTATCTTCACAGAACTGGAAAAAACCACCATGAACTTCATATGGAACCAAAAGAAAGCCCGCATAGCCAAGTCAATTCTAAGCAAAAAGAACACAGTGGGGAGCTTCACACTACCGGATTTCAAACTATACTACAAGGCTACAGTAATCAAAACAGCATGGTACTGGTACCAAAACAGAGATATAGACCAATGGAACAGAACAGAGGCAACACAACGTATCTACAACCATACACTTTTTGATAAACCTGACAAAAACAAGCAAGGGGGAAAGGATTCCCTGTTTAACAAATGGTGTTGGGAAAACTGGCTAGCCATGTGCAGAAAGCAGAAACTGGACCCCTTCCTGACACCTTACACTAAAATTAACTCCAGATGGACTAAAGACTTAAACATAAGACCTGGCACCATAAAAACCCTAGAAGGAAATCTAGGCAAAACCATCCAGGACATAGGAGTAGGCAAGGACTCCATGACCAAAGCACCAAAAGCATTGGCAACAAAAGCCAAAATAGACAAATGGGACCTAATCAAACTCCACAGCTTCTGCACGGCAAAAGAAACAGTCACTAGAGTGGATCAGCAACCAACAGAATGGGAAAAAATTTTTGCAGTGTACCCATCTGACAAAGGGCTGATATCCAGAATTTACAAAGAACTCAAACAGATTTACAGGAAAAAAACAAAAAAGCCCATTCAAAATTGGGCAAAGGAAATGAACAGACACTTTACGAAAGAAGACATATGAGTCCAACAATCATATGAAAAAATGCTCATCATCACTGGTCATCAGAGAGATGCAAATTGAAACCACATTGAGATACCACCTCACGCCAGTTAGAATGGTGATCATTAAAAAATCTGGAGACAACAGATGCTGGAGAGGATGTGAAGAAAAAGGAACACTTCTACACAGTTGGTGGGAGTGTAAATTAGTTCAACCATTGTGGAAGACAGTGTGGCGATTCCTCAAGGCCTTAGAAATAGAAATTCCATTTCACCCAGCAATCCCATTACTGGGTATATCCAAAGGTCTATAAATCGGTCTACTATAAGGACACATGCACACGAATGTACATTGCAGCAATGTTTACAATAGCAAAGACCTGGAATCAACCCAAATGCCCATCGATGATAGACTGGAATGGGGAAATGTGGCACATATACATCATGGAATATTATGCAGCAATTAGAAATGATGAGTTCGTGTCGTTTGTAGGGACATGGATGAATCTGGAGAACATCATTCTCAGCAAAGTGACACAAGAACAGAAAATGAAATACCACATATTCTCACTCATAGGTGGGTGATGAAAAATGAGAACACATGGACACAGGGAGGGGAGTACTACATACTGGGGTCTATTGGGGGAAAAAGGGGAGGGCCAGTGGCGGGCGGAGCTGGGGAGGGATAGCCTGGGGAGAAATGGCAAATGTGGGTGAATGGGAGGAAGGCAGCAAAACACACTGCCATGTGTATACCTATGCAACTGTCTTGCATGTTCTGCACATGTACCCCAAAACCTAAAATGCAATAGAAAATTAAAAAAAAAAAAAGAGAGAGAGAGAAAGGAGCAACCAGTACTAGCCATTCCAAAAATATACCAAATGCTAAAGAGCATCAACAAAATGAAGAATCTGCATCAACTAATGGGCAAAACAGCTAGCTAGCATCAAAACGGCAGTATCAAATTCACACATAACAATATTAACCCTAAATGTAAATGGACTAAATGCACCAATCAAAAGACACAGACTGGCAAATCGGATAAAAACCCAAAACCCATCAGTGTGCTGTATCCAGGAAACCCATCTCACATGCAAGGATACACAAAGGCTCAAAATAAAGGGATGGAAGTAGATTTACCAAGCAAATGGACAGCAAAAAAAAGCAGGAGTTGCAATTCTCGCTTCTGATAAAATAGACTTTAAAGCAACAAAGATCAAAAGAGACAAAGAAGGACATTACATAATGGTAAAAGGATCGATACAACAAGAAGAGCTAATGATCCTAAGGATATATGGACCCAATACAGGAGCACCCAGATATATAAAACAAGTTCTTAATGACTTACAAAGAGACTTAGACTCCCACACAATAATAGTGGGAGATTTTAACACTCCACTGTCAATATCAGACAGATCAACCAGACAGAAAATTAACAAGGATATCCAGGACTTGAACTCAGACCTGGAACAAGCAAACCTGATAGACATTTACAGAACTCTCCACCCCAAATCCACACAATATACATTCTTCTCAGCACCACCTCACACCTACTCTAAAATTGACCACATAATTGGAAGTAAAGCACTCCTCAACAAATGCAAAACAACTGAAATCATAACAAACAGTCTCTCAGACCATAGTGCAATCAAGTTAGAACTCAGAATTCAGAAACCGACCCAGAACTGCACAGCTTCATGGAAACTGAACAACTGGTCTTGAATGTTGATTGGATAAACAATGAAATGAAGGCAGAAATAAAGAAGTTCTTCAAAACCAAAGAGAATGAAGACACAACATACCAGAATCTCTGGGACACATTTAAAGCAGTCTCTAGAGGACAATATATAGCAATAAGTGCCCACATGAGAAGAGTAGAGAGACCCAAAATTGACAGCCTATCATCAAAATTGAAAGAGCTAGAGAAGCAAGATCAAAAAAACTCAAAAACCTAGCAGAAGACAGGAAATAACTAAGATCAGAGCAGAAGTGAAAGAGACAGAGACACGAAAAACTTTCAAAAATCAATAAATCCAAGAGCTGTTTTTTTTTAAAAGATCAACAAAATAGACCACTAGCCAGATTAACAAAAAAGAAAAGAGGGAATAACCAAATAGATGCAATAAAAAATGATAAAAGGGAAATCACCACAGATTCCACAGGAATTCAAACCTTCATCAGAGAATATTACCAACAACTCTATGCACATAAACTAGTAAACCTGGAAGAAATGGATAAATTCCTGGACACCTGTGTACTCCCAAGCCTAAACCAGGAGGAAGCCAAAACTATGAATAGACCAATAACAAGGTCTGAAGTTGAGGCAGCAATTAAGAGCCCACCACACAAAAAAAGCTCTGGTCCAGATGGGTTCACAGCCAAATTCTGCCCGAAACAAAAAGAGGAACTGGTACCATTCCTTCTGAAACTATTCCAAATAATTCAAAAAGAGGGAATCCTTCCCAAATCATTTTGAGACCAACATCATCCTGATACCAAAACCTGGCAGAGACACAACAAGAAAAGAAAACTTCAGGCCAATATCCATGATGAACATAGATGCAAAAATCTTCAATAAAATACTGGCAAGCCGATTGCAACAGCACATCAAAAAGCTTATCCATCATGATCAAGTAGGATTCATCCCAGGGATGCAAGGCTGGTTCAACATATGCAAATCTATAAACGTAGTTCACCACATAAACAGAACCAAAAACAAAAACCACATGATTATCTCAATTGATGCAGAGAAGGCATTCGACAAAATTCAATAGCGCTTTATGCTAAAAATTCTCAATAAACTCGGTATTGATGGAACGTTTCTCAAAATAATAAAAGCTATTTACGGCAAACCAACAGCCAATATCATACTGAATGGGCCAAAACTGGAAGCATTCCCTTTGAAATCTGGCACTAGACAAGGATGCCCTCTCTCATCACTCCTATTCAATATAGTCCTGGAAGTTCTAGCCAGAGCAATCAGACAACCAACAGAATGGGAAAAAATCTTTGCAGTTTACCCATCTGACAAACGGCTGATATCCAGAATTTACAAAGAACTCAAACAGATTTACAAGAAAAAAACAAGCCCATTCAAAAAAGGATATGAACAGACACTTTACAAAAGAAGACATACATGAGGCCAACAAACATATGAAAAAATGCTCATCATCATTGGTCATTAGAGCGATGCAAATCAAAACCACATTGAGATACCACCTCACGCCAGTTAGAATGGCAATCATTAAAAAATCTGGAGACAACAGATGCTGGAGAGGATGTGGAGAAATAGCAACACTTCTACACTGCTGGTGGGAGTGTAAAGCAGTTCAACCATTGTGGAAGACAGTGTGGTGCTTCCTCAAGGACCTAGGAATAGAAATTCCATTTGATCCAGCCATCCCATTACTGGGTATATATCCAAAGGACTATAAATCGGTCTACTATATGGACACATGCACACAAATGTTCATTGCAGCACTGTTTACAATAGCAAAGACCTGGAACCACCTGAAATGCCCATCAATGACAGATTGGACTAGGAAAATGGCACATATACACCATGGAATATTATGCAGCAATCAAAGGTGAGAAGGCTTGTCCTTTGTTGGGACATGGATGAATCTGGAGAACATCATTCTCAGCAAACTGACACAAGAACAGAAAATGAAATACCACATATTCTCACTCATAGGCAGGTGATGAACAATGAGAACACATGGACACAGAGAAGGGAGCACTACACACTGGGTTCTACTGGGGGGAATAGGGGAGGGACAGCAGTGGGGGGAGCTGGGGAGGGATAGCATGGGGAGAAATGCCAAATGTGGGTTAAGGGGAGAGGCAGCAAAACACACTGCCATGTGTATACCTATGCAACTATCTTGCATGTTCTGCACATGTACCCCAAAACCTAAAATGCAATAAAAAAAGAAAAATAAGTAGATAAAAGAAATGCTTATATTGCCTATCACCTTCCATTACTCCGAAACTTACTAGATGTTCCGCCTTTTAAAAATAAAAATTATTTTTCTGAAATGGCTATGGCTAAAATTGCCAATTACCTTCTTACAACAAATAGTGAATGTATCTCAGACATTCTCATAATATATCTGAAGTAGTTATCATTGTTGACCAGCATCGCTTTAAAAAATGTGTATGGAACAGAAAGAACTTGAGCAGAAAGCAAAACCCTTGATCTACCTCCCATAAACCATTTCTCTCTTTAGCTTTTCTTATAGTTACCACCAAAATCTGATTTATGAATACTTTTTAATGTTTATAAATTTAAGACAATATTCTGAGTACTTTATAAATGTTAATTTTTTAGTGCCCTTAGTAACCTAATGATCTTATAAAGTAGGTACTATTATCGGAGTCATTTTAGGGTTGAAGACATTGAACTGTAGGATCATTATTTTTTTCCTATGGAAACTTTTTTCTAGCTCCAATCTAGACTGATTATCTAGACCTACCAAGCACCTTCTGTCCTGAGAATTCTCTTCCATACTTTCCTGTGTTAAATCTACTCTATACAGAATCTGGTGTTATCTTCTTTCTGGATTTTTAAAATCTCCTTTAACTCTGTTTTTTATATGATAGGGTTTTAAAGAAATAGAGTTGATAATACATAATGTTTCATACAATTTCAGATAATCAGTTTATATTCACATTGAGAATAAAGTTATATTTGTTCTCTCTTACACAAAAACAGTTCAACTTTTAAGTTCAAGGATACGTGTGCAGATTCGTTACCTAAGTAAACTGTGTCAAGGGGGATTGGTATAGAGCTTATTTAGTCCCCAGATAGCAAACCGAGAACCCACTAGTTATTTTTCCTGATCCTCTCAAGAAGGGTTCATGGTATTATGGTCTGTGTGTGCTTCCCCTAAAATTTGTATGTTGAAAACCTAACCGACAAGATGATGATATGAAAAGGTGGGGCCTTTAGCAGGTGATTAGGTCATGATAGCAGAGGCCGCATGAATGGGATGACAGCCTTTATAAAAGAGACAGCAGAAACCTTGCTCTCCCCTTCTACCATGTGAGCACATGGCAAGAAGATGCCATCTATGAACCAGGAAAGAGCCCTCACCAGATACAAAATCTTCTAACATCTTCATCTTGAACTTTCCACCTTCCAGAGCTGTGAGAAATAAATTTGTTGTTTATAAACAACCCTATTTATGCTATTTTATTATAGAAGCCTGAATGGACCAAGACACATGGGAAATAAAAGTTTTACGAATCCTTGCATATCTAAAAATAGCTACATTCTGCTCATGTACTTTAGTGATAATTTGGACAGATTATAGAATTCTGCATTGAAAAATAATTCCCTTGGAAAGTTAGAAGCATTGTTTTATCACATTCCAATAGCCATTTTTACTGGTGACATAAGTCTAATACTAGTCTATTTCTAATTACATAGTGTATGGAATGTGATATGCTGATACACTTTTTATACTCTAGAATCTTTTTAACACCTTGATGTTTTGAAATTTTTTATGTAAGCTTTAGTTGTAGGTGTGTGGGAGACATAATTCTACCAAGGATTTTCCATTCCTCCAATCTACCACATGTCATACACAATCCCAGGGTCTGTGAACGTGATAGGTTTTACTCCTAGGACTACGTTATACTTACGGCACAATTGACCTTAAGAAAGGAAGATAATTAGTGAGTCTGAACTGGTTGCACAAGCCCTTTAAAAACCTAGTGTTTCTGGCCAGCTACAGAAAAGCAAGTCAGACATTGGGAGCACAAAAATGATTCAACATTATGTCATTTCTGGCTTGAAGATGGACAGAGTCACATGGCAAGAAATGTAAGTAGCCGCTCAATGCAGAGATGAATCTCACTGGTGTAATTCCCACCAGAATAAAGAGATTATCTTGAGCAGTGAGCTTTTCCTGAAAGGAACTCTCAAATATACTTTTCTTACTAGTCCTGGAAAAGAAGGGGAAAATGAGTATTTGACTTTTCCAGTTCTTTTTAGTGATCAAAAACGGAAAAAAAATAGGTTGAGCAGGAGGCTCAGATGTCACCAAAAATCTCTAAATTATTAATCTAAGGATCTTGGACATGACCCTGGAATAAAAGAGAAACATTTTTTGTACCCAAATAGATTTTTCATGTGTTTCAGACACTTTAAAAGATAAATTCTAATTGATCCAAAGCAGAAGTCAAAAAACTATGGCCCATAGGCCAAATCTGTACCCCCCAACATTTAGGATAAAGATTTAGTTGGAACACAGCCATGCTCATTTGTTTATGTACCATGGTATGTGGCTACTTTTGCACTGCGACAGCAAAAGTGGGTAGCTGTGACTGAGACAGTATGGCACAGAAGGCCTAAATTTTTCTACCTGGTTCTTTAAAGGGAAAGATTGCCTACCCATAGCCTAAGGCAAGGAGGATAATCCCATCCCCCTTGTCAATAACTGGTTTAGGAAAGGGCATATTGATAGAGACAGGAGGCAGAGAAACTCTAGTCAGACTGGGGTGGGTCCCTGGCAAAGCCCCACCTTCAAACTGAAAAGCCTGAAACCCATGGTCCAAAGTGAGAACTTCTATCCCTGTTTGTCCACTCTCTCCTAATTGGTTCTTTCTAAATAATGTCTCTTTACCAACTGAATGTTGCCTTTTCCAAAACTACCTATGGTCTGCTCCAAACCCAACCTATGCCTATAAAGACCCCAGACTCAGCTAGTAGAAGGGAGAAGTAGCTGGACATTGAGGAGAGGTGACAACTTCAGAGATGATGGCTGGACATCAAAGAGTTAGAGAAGTGACTTGACTTCTGGGTAAAGTGACCTGCATTTCCCATTCCCTTTCTAACTTCTCTCTCTGCTGAGAGCCACTTACATTGCTCAATAAAGTTCTCTGCATTCGCTATCCTTCAATTTGTCCATGCAACCTTATTCTTCTTGTGCATCAAACAAGAATTTAGGACCCACCAAGTGCAGGTAGCCAAAAATGCTGTCACACTGGCCCTTTGCCCTCACTGGCAGAGGAGAGCTACCCCATATGATGAGGCAAAGGGCCTACCGAGCTGATGACACACTGTTGTCTGCAGACAGCAAAGCTAAGAGAGCATTGTAACATGGCCTCTGGGGCCTTGTGGTCACAGGCACACCACCTGGATGCTGCCACAGGAACCACACAGAGTTTGCTCTACAAACTCCAAAGCTAGTTTCCCACACTAGCTTGCCTACATGCTCCCTCCCATAATGGAGGGAGGGCTATGTAAACAGGCCACCCCTGTCACAGGTCCCATGAAGGGGTCAAGAAAATAGCCTGTATCAGTAGGATCCATAATTGCCTGTGACACATGAAGGGAAGACAGTTGTGGGGCTTTGAAGAAAGGTTTCCATCCTTTTAAGGGAACATGCTATTTTTCTCCTGCTGTGTGTTGGGTCTGGAGGTAAGAATGACAGAAAGGAAGTATAGACAGGGCCTGGTTCCTAGATGATGTGTTTGAACCGTTAAATTAACCAGCATAGGAGGTGCTTTTCCTCACTACTTCTCATATTGTGAGATAATAAAAGACCCTTGTTTAAATCATTTTGAGATGAGTTTCCTCAAAACTGCTATAAGTTTCCCAACTGTAAGACAACCCTGCTTCTAACACAAAGCTCCTCAGGAGAAGATGAAACAAAAATTAGGCCTCTGTTTTCATTTTCTCCCCCACAGCCTTGAGGACTGTGCTGCCCTGGTTACATCTCAACCTCTTAAGGACTGAAGGCTGATTCTGTGAATCAAATGTTCCTTAGAACTGCAAAAGCATGTTTGTTCCAACTTCTGTTTGGGGCCTTCTGTCTGCTGGAGGCTTCTAGAACATTTGTGTCATGGTTCTCTGAGGAACCTTGTTTTAGAAGTAAAATTTGTCTCAATTTTGTTTTTAAGGTGCATCTAAATTGCTTTACTTGAAAATTTTTAAAAGATAGTATTTAAATGTGAACATCAAATATATTAGGTTTTTCAGCTCTCATAAATTTTTAACACAGATTTCAATTCATGTTATATATGTATACACACACAGGTTTTAAATATTTTACATTTTTCTTCAGGTGATGGTATGAAATCATGATAGTTTCTAGAAACATAAAGTGATTATTTTATTTTGTCTTACTAATAAATACTTTCTGAGTAAAGCATTTTATGTGATATCCCAAAGTAGTACCTTAAATCGAATTTAGTAAATCCAGTAACTTAAACTCCTTTGATTTCACCACCTAATCTACATAAATCAAGGTTCCTCAGAGAACTAATTGAAGCTATTTTCCCATTTATAGATGAAACAAGTATTTTTGCAATGCAGCCCCATTTCATAATAAAATTCTTTCTGGCAAATTCTTTTCTAGTATGTAATTGTGATAGTCCTAAAGGCACTTTTAATTTTGTTAGAGGCAAATTGTTCATGCTACTAGGTGCAAAACTATAAAATAAAGGGGAAATTCCCAATACACACAGAAAAAGTTGGATCTCATTATTTATATCTCTGTATTTTGTCTGTTTAATCTTTTATAAAGTTTCTTCTTGCTTCAAGGGAAAAAAACAGTGACACACTTTTAAGAGGGGATTTTGAAGCACACAGTAAATGCAAGTTAATGAGTGTTTTTAGAAATATGTTCTTACTTGAAAATGTTCTTTTATGCATGTTCATACTAATTTTAACTATTCCTCAGTCTGATTTTGGCACTAAGAAGTAACAGTTTCAATAATACAGTATTATAACCTCCTCCTGAGGTTAAATACATAAGTTCATTTAGACTTGATGATAACACATTACATCATATCACCATCATCTTGCAGGAAAGAAACTGAGGCTTGTAGAGTACACTGGCCAAGGTAACCCACTTCATAAGTGGTACAATTGTCTTGCACAGTCTGGTGTGGCTGATCAGAGAGCTACCCTGAAATATTCACCAATTATTCAAACAAAAAAATGGATTACAACGTGTTGTTAGGAAGAATTGTTGTAATAAGCAATAATTTTGTCATAAATATGTCTATAAAATGTGTAGATAAGTCAGTCTTAAGATGTTGTAATAAGCAATAATTTTGTCATAAATATGTCTATAAAATGTGTAGATAAGTCAGTCTTAAGAGACTTTAGCTGCCAGTTCACAGAGTTCCCACCCAATCCTCTTGTTTTTTAATTAAAAATAGTGAAATATTGACATATATTTATTTAGACCATCATAATAAACTAAGGCCTTTGACCTCCATAAAACTCAGCTTCTCCAAAAGGGATTCCTAGATTTTCCCCATCAAGAGTAATCTGTGCTCTCCATCTAGGGGAAATGAGTACAGCAACAAATCCAGAAACATAAGGGTCAGACAGAAACAGCAGGCCTCATACCACCCTGTATATCTAAAATTATTTATCTTTGAGTCTATGTGTACATAAACACACACACACTCTGTGCATAAACACATATTGTGTGTGTGTCTCTCTCTCCCTCTCTCTCTCTCTCTCTCTCCTCACACACACATACACACACACACACACACACCCCAAAATGTAATGCTGGTTCTCTCAGAGTATCCTATATCCTTTTACAGATTGAATTTTTCAAATAGCATGCATTCCTAATGCAATCAGAAAAAATAAATGATGAAAAAAAAAACCCTCTCTCTTTTCTTCCCCTTAACACCTCAAGTAAGAATGGTTTTAATTGGTTCATCAAATCTCCAGTAATCTAAGTGATTTCTTATCTCTATGTATACAAACTATTCTCCCCAAATCTATTCTCATACACCTCAGCCCAAATATACTTACATACTTTTTATGTATTTTTCCTTCTTAGTCTAAACTTCACAGTAGAGTCAAGGGATTATTTTAACATATAAGCCAGACTTTCTCACTGTCCAGTGTGAAACTACCTGATGTTTTCCATTGCTCTTACAATCAAGACAAAAATCCCCAGCAAGATCAGCAAGGCCTGCATCATTTGATTTATGCCTGCATTCAGCCTCGCCTCATGTCACTTGCTTTTTACACTAGATTCTCTAGTTGCAATGACCTTCTTTAGGGCCCTCAAAAATTATGAAGCAACTTCCTGCATTTATAGATGCATATTGTAGCACATTTGTATATGTTCTACCTCTGCCTGTAATTTTTTATGAACATACCCCAGCCCCATGGTCTAATTTATACTCACCTTTCAGGCATCACATCATTATCACTATGATGACTCCTTTTCTGACCCAATTACACTAGAGCTGGTCTCATTGCTGTATCTTTACTTAACACTGTACATTTTTATACCATGTACAACTTAAATCATTATTTAATTCATATGTGTTGTACTTAGTGATTTGTAAGTTTTATTAAGATAACTACCTTTTCTTTTTAAACTAATTTTCCCAATTCAAAACAATTAATCGACACTTGTTGGATAAATGGATGGAGAAATAAATCAATGGATGGATCCATGAATAAAAGAAAAATTAATAGAATAACCTAGTCATACTCATATCCAGGAAGAGAAACAGGTGAGATATAAAGAAAAAAGGCCACATACAAAGGAAATCAGACTGTGGGGAAATATGGAATTATTCAAAAAATTTAAAAACATGACCCATTTTACAGTTCTCCTCATGCTATAAATACACATTGCTTCCTTGGACTTCTGTCATATGCAAAGATCAAGCCAAGTTGAACCACCCAGGGATAGGCACAATTTAAAAAAGTTTTTTAGGGGGGAGGACTCAAGATGGTGCTGTGAGAACAACCCAGGATTGTAGCTCTCCTTGAATCCGCGGAGAGGTGAGTCGGAGCTGCATTTCCAGACTGATCTTTGTTGCCCACAGAACGGGGAAATTTCCAAGTATAAAGGAGATGCAGGCAGTACCTCTGCCTGGCGAAGCCAGCAGCCGGGGTGGCGGTGGCCGGCCCTACCCAGCGCTTCCCACAGGGTGCGCTTGTCCGGGTGCCCTGTTGAACCGGCAACCTGAGACATGAGAGGGCTGGACTTGACACTGAACGAGACTTGGACAGTGGGCCAGCCCAGGGGATTGCAGGGACAGAGCGTCTGGGGTAGCCCAGTGGGACGAACAAAACCACGATTTCAAACGATCCCCAGCAAGCCATCCAAGACACTCTGTGGGGGAGGGGCGTCCACCATTACCAAGGCAATCCGCCTGAGATACACGCCCACTGTTGACGCAGCCAGCCGTTGCCGAGGCAACCCGTCCCTACTGAGATACATGCCCACGGCTGACGCAGCCTGCCGTTGCCAAGGCAACCCACTACAACAGAGAGACTCCGCCGCAGGGTGTGGCAGAAACCACAGCAGAACAGCAGAGCCTGCAGCACAACAGCAGGGTGGAGCCTCGGCAGGCAAACAGTGGCTAGTCTGCCTCCAAGCTGGGCAGGACACCTCAACAGACATCCAAAAATAAAGCCCGAACCCCACACCACAGAACATTTGAGAAAAAAAGGGTTTTTTTAATGAGCTCTGTTGCAGCAGAATCAAACGTAGCAGCCTAACAGCCCTGAATGAACAACAGAGCTCACAGCTCAGCAATTGAGCTCCTATAAAGTACAGACTGTTTCCACAAGCAGCTCCCTGACCCCTCTATATCCAAAAGACTGATTTTGGCAGGCATCATCCTGGGACAAAGATAGCAGAAAAAGAAACTGGTAGCATCCCTCACTGTGCCACAGCTGCTAGAGGTGCACCCCAGACAAGCAGGGCCTGGAGTGGACCTCAGCAGTCGTACAGCAAAGGGGCTAGACTGGTAGAAGGAAAACCAAGCAACAGAAATACTTCATCATCAACAATTTGGGTGTCCACTCAGAGACCCAATCGAAAATTCAGCACCTACGCAGACGACAAGCAGATAAATCCACAAAGATGGGAAGAAACCAGCGAAAAAAGGAGGAAAACACCTGAAACCAGAACACCTCGCCTCCTAGAAAGGACCAAAACTCCTCACCAGCAAGGGAACAAAGCTGGACGGAGAATGACTGTGACGAAATGACGGAATTAGACTTCAGAAGGTGGATAATGAGAAATTTTTGTGAGCTAAAAGAACATGTATTAAATTAATGCAAAGAAACTAAGAAACTTGAAAAAAGATATGAGGAAATGATAACAAGAATGGATAACTTAGAGAGGAATATGAATGAATTAAAGTAGCTGAAAAACACAATACGAGAACTTCGTGAAGCATGCACAAGTTTCAATAGCCAAATTAACCAAGCAGAAGATACAATATCTGAAGTCGAAGACCAACTCAATGAAATAAAATGAGAAACCAAGATTAGAGAAAAAAGCGCAAAAAGGAATGAACAAAGTCTCCAAGAAATGTGGGACTACATGAAAAGACCTAACCTACTTTTGATAGGTGTACCAGAATGTGACGAAGAGAATGAATCCAAGCTGGAAAATACTCTTCAGGACATCATCCAGGAAAACTTCCCCCACCTAGCAAGACAGGCCAACACTCCAATGCAGGAAATACAGAGAACACCACAAAGATATTCCACAAGAAGAACAACCCCAAGGCACATAATCGTCAGATTCAACAAGGTTGAAATAAAGGAGAAAATACTAAGGGCAGCCAGAGAGAAAGGTCGGGTCACCCACAAAGGGAAGCCCATCAGACTCACAGCAGATCTCTCGGCAGAAACACTACAAGCCAGAAGAGAGTGGGGGCCATTATTCAACATCATTAAAGAAAAGAACTTTCAAGCCAGAATTTCATATCCAGCCAAACTGAGCTTCAGAAGTGAAGGAAAAATAAAATCCTTTGTGAACAAGCAAGAACTCAGAGATTTTGTCACCACCGGGCCTGCTTTACAAGAGCTCCTAAAAGAGGCACTACACATAGAAAGGAACAACCAGTACCAGCCATTCCAAAATCACACTAAATGCTAAAGAACATCAACATAATGAAGAATCTACAACAACTAACAGGCAAAACAGCCACTTAGCATGAAAATGGCAGTATCAAATTCACACATAACAATATTAACCCTAAATGTAAATGGACTAAATGCACCAATCAAAAGACACAGACTGGCAAATTGGATAAAAATCCAAAACCCATCAGTGTGCTGTATCCAGGAAACCCATCTCACATGCAAGGATACACAAAGGCTCAAAATAAAGAGACGGAGGAAGATTTACCAAGCAAATGGACAAGAAAAAAAGCAGGAGTTGCAATTCTCATCTCTGATAAAATAGACTTTAAAGCAACAAAGATCAAAAGAGACAAAGAAGGACATTACATAATGGTAAAATGATCAATACAACAAGAAGAGCTAATGATCCTGAACATATATGGACCCAACACAGGAGCACCCAGATACATAAGGCAAGTTCTTAATGACTTACAAAGAGACTTAGACTCCCACACAATAATAGTGGGAGACTTTAACACTCCACTGTCAATATTAGACAGATCAACCAGACAGAAAATCAACAAGGATATCCAGGGCTTGAACTCAGACCTGATAGACATTTACAGAACTCTCCACCCCAAATCCACAGAATACACATTCTTCTCAGCACCACATCACACCTACTCTAAAATTGACCACATAATTGGAAGTAAAGCACTGCTCAACAAATGCAAAACAACTGAAATCATAACAAACAGTCTCTCAGACCATAGTGCAATCAAGTTAGAACTCAGAATACAGAAACCGACCCAGAACCGCACAGCTTCATGGAAACTGAACAACTGGCTCTTGAATGTTGACTGGGTAAACAATGAAATGAAGACAGAAATAAAGAAGTTCTTCGAAACCAATGAGAACGAAGACACAACGTGCCAGAACCTCTGGGACACATTTAAAGCAGTCACTAGAGGAAAGTACATAGCAATAAGTGCCCATATGAGGAGAATGGAGAGATCCAAAATTGACACCCTATCATCAAAATTGAAAGAGCTAGAGGAGCAAGATCAAAAAAACTCAAAACCCAGCAGAAGACAAGAAATAACTAAGATCAGAGCTGAGCTGAAGGAGATTGAGACACGAAAAACCCTTCAAAAAATCAATAAATCCAAGAGCTGGTTTTTTGAAAAGATCAACAAAATAGACAGACCACTAGCCAGATTGATTAAAAAGAAAAGAGAGAACAACCAAATAGATGCAATAAAAAATGATAAAGGGGAAATCACCACAGACTCCACAGAAATTCAAACCATCATCAGAGAATATTACAAACAACTCTATGCACATAAACTAGTAAACCTGGAAGAAATGGATATATTCCTGGACTCCTGTGTCCACCCAAGCCTAAACCAGGAGGAAGCTGAAACTATGAATAGACCAATAACAAGGTCTGAAGTTGAGGCAGCAATTAAGAGCTTACCACACAAAAAAAGCCCAGGTCCAGACGGGTTCACAGCCGAATTCTACCAGACACACAAAGAGGAGCTGGTACCATTCCTTCTGAAACTATTCCAAATAATCCAAAAAGAGGCAATCCTTCCCAATTCATTTTATGAGACCAACATCATCCTGATACCAAAACCCGGCAGAGACACAACAAGAAGAGAAAACTTCAGGCCAATATCCATGATGAACATAGATGCAAAAATCTTCAATAAAATATTGGCAAGCCGATTGCAACAGCAAATCAAAAAACTTATTCATCACCATCAAGTAGGATTCATCCCGGAGATGCAAGGGTAGTTCAACATATGCAAGTCTATAAACGTAATTCACCACATAAACAGAACCAGTAACAAAAACCACATGATTATCTCAATTGACACACAGAAGGCATTTGACAAAATACAACAGCCCTTTATGCTAAAAACCCTCAATAAACTCGGTATCGATGGAACGTATCTCAAAGTAATAAAAGCTATTTATGACAAACCAACAGCCAATATCATACTGAATGGGCAAAAACTGGAAGTATTCCCTTTGAAATCCGGCACTAGACAAGGATGCCCTCTCTCACCACTCCTATTCAATAGAGTACTGGAAGTTCTAGCCAGAGCAATCAGGCAAGAAAAAGAAATAAAGGGTATTCAAATAGGAAAGGAGGAAGCCAAATTGTCTCTATTTGCAGACGACATGATAGCATACCTAGAAGACCCCATCGTCTCTGCCCAATAACTTTTGTAACTGATAAGCAACTTCAGCAAAGTCTCAGGATATAAAATCAATGTGCAAAAATCACAAGCATTTGTCTACACCAATAACAGACTTAAAGAAAGCCAAATCAAGAACAAACTGCCATTCACAATTGCTACAAAAAGAATAAAATACCTTGGAATACAACTCACAAGGAACGTAAGGGACCTCTTCAAGGAGAACTACATGCCACTGCTCAAGGAAATCAGAGAGGACACAAACAGAAGGAGAAACATTCCATGTTCATGGTTAGGAAGAATTAATATCGTGAAAATGTCTATACTGCCCAAAGTAATTACAGAATCAATGCTATCCCCATCAAGCTACCATTGACTTTCTTCACAGAACTGGAAAAAACCACCATGAACTTCATATGGAACCAAAAGAGAGCCCCATAGCCAAATCAATTCTAAGCAAAAATAACACAGCAAGGGGCATCACACTACCGGATTTCAAAATATACTACAAGGCTACAGTAATCAAAACAGCATGGTACTGGTACCAAAACAGAGATATAGACCAATGGAACAGAACAGAGGTACCGAAGGCAACACAACATATCTACAACTGTACAATCTTTGATAAACCTGACAAAAACAAGCAATGGGGAAAGAATTCCCTATTTAACAAATGGTGTTGGGAAAACTGGCTAGCCATGTGCAGAAAGCAGAAACTGGACCCCTTCCTGACACCTTACACTAAAATTAACTCCAGATGGACTAAAGACTTAAACATAAGACCTGGCACCATAAAAACCCTAGAAGGAAATCTAGGCAAAACCATCCAGGACATAGGAGTAGGCAAGGACTTCATGACCAAAGCACCAAAAGCATTGGCAACAAAAGCCAAAATAGACAAATGGGACCTAATGAAACTCCACAGCTTCTGCACGGCAAAAGAAACAGTCACTAGAGTGGATCGGCAACCAACAGAATGGGCAAAAATTTTTGCAGTGTACCCATCTGACAAAGGGCTGATATCCAGAATTTACAAAGAACTCAAACAGATTTACAAGAAAAAAACAAACAAGCCCATTCAAAAGTGGGCAAAGGATATGAACCGACACTTTACGAAAGAAGACATATAAGGCCAACAATCATATGAAAAAATGCTCATCATCACTGGTCATCAGAGAGATGCAAATCAAAACCACATTGAGATACGATTTCATGCCAGTTAGAATGGTGATCATTAAAAAATCTGGAGACAACAGATGCTGGAGAGGATGTGGAGAAAAAGGAACACTTTTACACTGTTGGTGGGAGTGTAAATTAGTTCAACCATTGTGGAAGACAGTGTGGCGATTCCTCAAGGCCTTAGAAATAGAAATTCCATTTGACCCAGCAATCCCATTACTGGGTATATACCCAAAGGACTATAAATCATTCTACTATAAGGACACATGCACACGAATGTTCATTGCAGCAATGTTTACAATAGCAAAGACCTGGAATCAACCCAAATGCCCACTGATGATAGACTGGATTGGAAAAATGTGGCACATATACACCATGGAATATTATGCAGCAATCAGAAATGATGAGTTCGTGTCGTTTGTAGGGACATGGATGAATCTGGAGAACATCATTCTCAGCAAAGTGACACAAGAACAGAAAATGAAACACCGCATATTCTCACTCATAGGTGGGTGATGAAAAATGAGAACACATGGACATAGAAATGGGAGTACTAAACACTGGGGTCTATTCGGGGGAAAAGGGGAGGGCCAGTGGGAGGGGGAGATGGGGAGGGATAGCCTGGGGAGAAATGCCAAATGCGGGTGAAGGAGTGAAAGCAAACAGAACACACTGCCATGTGTGTACCTATGCAACTGTATTGCATGCTCTGCACATGTACCCCAAAACCTAAAATGCAATAAAAATATAAGGAAAAAATATAGAATAAAAATAAAAAAGAAAATAAAAAAGTTTTTTAAAGGTGGGAATTATGTGAGTTAAACTAACTGCAGTATATAATAAATCAGGTATAAGATATTAAGTAAAGTTAGTATACCCAGTAGATATTTTATCATTCAGTTTAATTTCACTGGAGTTTAATGTTGACACCATTCTTAATCTTGTAATGTGAATGTAGCATATGTAATTTATACAGACATACTTTACTTACCACTTGTTCTTTCATCTTTCCTGGAAAAGAAAATAATGAGAGCATTATTTGATTACTTCTTCCTTGCTAAACTTTTATGATATACACACATACACACACACACACACACACATACACACACAGAGAGAGAGAGAGAGTGCGTGTGTGTGTGTGTGTGTGATTTTTCCTGAGCAATGATCCAGAAAAAAAGGAAGTTTTCGATGAGCAAGTTTCAGAATAGTATTTTAATTCTTCTGCCATTTTTGGTTGAAGTATTACATATACACAAAGGTTTGCAAATCATAAGGGCACAGTTCAATGAAACTTCACTATGTGAATATCTTCTGTAATCAGTACATTCTATGCTATTCGATATAGCTAAATGTGACTATTTAAATTTAAATTAATTGATATTAAATACAGTTACAAATTCCATTTTTTATTTTCAGATGAGATCGAGTGACAGGAACCAGATTTTTTTATTTTGATGGGAACAACTGAAAAACTATAAAAATGTATGAAATAAATGGTTTTCCCAATATTGAACCTCAGGCAACACAAGAGAAAAACTAATAAGGGAGGTCTACTATCACCTTAGTTTACTGCTTGGAGGAGACGTTTAGAAAGCAACAAGCAAAGTGAGAGGAAACCCAAGCAGTGCCTGACTCCTTGAGTTAATGAGATGGACATGGGTTTTCTCAGAGTTCAAGGCTGAGTAGAGTTCACAGGGCAAGTTATCAGAGAACAGAAAGCTGCACAGAGGAAGAACCCTGGAAATTTACAGAGGGTTTTTCTCAGTATTCTGTTGAGTATTTATCCATACTTATGTGTGAGAAAATCACCTAAGGCACGAAAAAGAACCACTTGAAAGCATGAGAGGGAAACATGCTCAACACTTTTCTAGGAATAGTGTTGGCCTTTAACAGCTAGATGAGAAACTTTGTAACTGATAGGGAATGGGTTACAGTAGGAAGAAATGTATTGATTCAGTAGTAGGAAAAATTGTAGCTGAAAGAGAATGTAACCAAATGATACGCAAGCAAGAATGTAAAAGCAGTCCTTTGAGCAGAAGAAAAATGGTATCAGACAGACACTCAAACCTCCACAGAGGAAGGAATAAAGAGTGTCATAATAATAACTATATAGGGTAATATAATGTGTTTTACTATTATTTAAATATATACAAAAGATAGTCAATGGTTTAAAAAATAGTAACAATGTAATGTTGGGTTATACCATATGTAGTAGCAAAATGAATTAACACAAGGGCAGGAAGCAGAGAAATGGAAGTTTCCTATTGCATGCTCCACATGAAGTAAAGACTCACTTGAGGGGAGACTGGCAAGTCAAAAATGTGTATTATAAACTCCAAAGCAACCACTGAAGTAACAAAACAAAGTGTTACAACTAATAATGCAACAACAAAGATAAAACGGGATCATAAAAAAATAATAATAAACAAATGTGACAACCGGAAAATAAAGAGAAAGATGGCAGGTTTAAAAACACAACCATATACATATTCACCTTAAATAATGGTCTAAATACCTAAAAAGTAGAATTTATAGCACTGAATAAGAAAGGAAGGCCCTACAACATGCCACTTACAAGGAACTCACCTTAAGTATAAAGATACAAATAGGTTAAAAGTAAAATAATGTTAAAATGAAACTCACTCTAAGTAAAAAATACAAATAGGTTAAAAGTAAAATGATGTTTGAAATATACTGTTGACAGTAAAGAGAAGAGAGCTAGAATGGGTTTAATACCAAAAAGTAAATGTCAGACAAGTAAATTACCAGGGGAAGAAAGAGAACTTCCTAACAAAACTGGTTCATTCACCAAGAGGGCATAACAATTCTAAATGTATTGCACCAAATAAATGAGTTCAAAATATATGAAGCAAAACCAACAGAAATGCAAAGACATATAAACAAACACAAAACTATATTTGGAGATTTCAACACTCTTTCTCAATTGCTGGTAGAACAAGTAGGCAAAATATAGAAGACCTAAACAATACAAATAACCACCTTGATCTAACAGACAAGTATAAAACGATCCATCCAAAATCATGAGACTATACATTCTTTTTAGGTGCCCACACTGCATTTTCAAGTGAGACCATATTCTGACCCAGAAAACAAGTCTCAAGTAGAAAACCTAACAGAACAGTAACAAGTAATGAGATTAAATTAGTAACAAAGTCTCTGGCTCACGCCTATAATCCCAGCACTTTGGGAGGCCAAGGTGGGTGGATCACAAGGTCAATAGATGGAGACCATCCTGGTCAACACGGTGAAACCCCATCTTTACTAAAAATACAAAAAAAAAATATTAGCTGGGCATGGTGGCGCGTGCCTGTAGACCCAGCTACTCAGGAGGCTGAGGCAGGAGAATTGCTTGAACCTAGGAGGTGGAGGTTGTGCCATTGCACTCCAGCCTGGGTAATAATAGCGAAACTCCATCTCAAAAAAAGAAAAGTCCAGGACTAGATGGCTTGAATGCCAAATTCTACAAAATTTGCAAAGATCTCACACCAATTCTCCTCAACCTATTCCAAAAAATTAAAGAGGATGGAATTCTAACTCATCCTATGAGGTAAGCATTAACATAATACGAAAACCAGACAAGGATGAAACAAGCAAGCAAAAACTACAGAACAATATCCCTGCTTAACATAGATGTAAATGTCCTCAATGAAACAGTAGAAAACTGTTTTTCTACTGTTTGAAAAACTAATTATCCCAACAGATGCAGAAAAAAAATTTTGATAAAATTCAGCACTCCTTCATAATAAAAACTCAACAAACTAGGCATAGAAGGAACATACCTCAACATTATAATGCTATATATAACAAACCTACAGCTAACATCATACTGAATGAGAAAAAGCTGAAAGCCTTTGCTCCGAAAACTAAAAGACAAGGAACTCCACATTTACCACTCCTATTCATCACAGTACTGAAAGTGCTAGCTGCAGCAATTAGGCCAGAGAAAGAAATAAAAGGCACCGAAATTGGTAAAGAAGTCAAATTGGCCCTTTTTGCAGATAATATTATATTTAGAAAAATGTAAACACTCTACCAAAAACTCTTAGATTTAATAAACAAATTTAGTGAAGTTGTAGAATATAAAATCCCATTTATAAAAGCTACAAAAAGTGCCTAGTAATAAATTTAACCAAGAAGGTAAAAGACCTCTACAAGAAAAACCACAAGACACTAATGAAAGAAACTAAGAGGACACAAAAAAGTGAAAGGGCATTTTATACTCATAGACCAGAATAATTAATATTGTTAAAATGACTATACTCTCCAAGGCAGTTTACAGATTCAATACAATTGCTATAAAAATACCAATGTCATTTATTTTACAGAAATAGAAAAACAACCCTAAAATGTATATGAAACAAAAAGAGCCTGACTAACCAAAGCAATATTAGCCAAAAAGAGCAAAGCTGGAGGAATCACACTACCTGACTTCAAAACACATTGCAAGTCCAGAGCAATCAAACAGCAAGGTATTGGTATAATAACAGAAACAGACCAACGGAACAGAATTGAGAACCCAGAAATAAATCCAACTATTTACAACCAGTTTATTTTTAACAAAACCTACAGGAACATACATTGAAGAAAGGACATCTTCTTTGATAAATGGTGCTGGGAAAACTGGTTGTCAATACGCAGAAAACTGAAACTTGATCCCTATCTCAGCAAATACAAAAATCAACTCAAGATGGATTAAAGACTTAACAGTAAGACCCAAAACTGCAAAACTACTAGAAGAAAACACACACTTCAAAACACTGGTCTAGGCAAAGATTTTATGCCCAAGTCCTCAAGTGCCCAGGCAAAAATAATAATAAACAAATGGGACTGTAATAAACTATAAAGCTCCTGCACAGCAGAGAAGACAGTCAACAGAGTGAAGAGACAACCTCTTAAGTGGGAGAAAACATTTGTAAACTAATTACCTGACAATGAACTGATCTCAAATATACAAGTCAATTCAACGGTAATAATTAATAATAATCTGATTTACAACTGGGCAAAGCGCATGAATAGACATTCCCCAAAGGAAGACATACAAATGGCTAACAGGTATATGAAAAAATGCTCAGTATCACTAATCATCAGGGAAATGCAAATAAAAACCACAAGATGTCATTTTACCAAAATTAAAATGATTACTATTAAAAAGACAAAGAGAAAAAAGATATGCTGATGAAGATGTGGAGAAAGTGAACTCTACTACACTTATGGTGAGAATGGAAACTAATTCAGCCACTATGGAAAACAGTACGGAGATTTTTCAAAAAACTAAAAACAGAAATACCACATGATTCTGTAATCCCACTACTGGATATTAATCCAAAGGAAAGGAACCATTATATTGAGAGACATATGTACCCCCATGTTTATTACAGCAGTATTCACAATAGCAATGATATGGAATCAACCTAAATATCCTTCAACGTATGAATAGACTTTTTAAAAATGTGGTATCATTTGACCCAGCAATCCTACTGCTAGATATACACCCAAAGGAATATAAATAGTCTACTATAAAGACACATTCAAGCGTATGTGCATTGCAGCACTATTCACAATACCATAGACATTGAATCAACTTAAATGCCCATCAATGATAGACTGGATAAACTGTGGTACATGTACACCATGGAATACTATGGAGTCATAAAAAAGAATGAGATCATGTCCTTTGCAAGAACATGGATGGAGCTGGAGGTCATTATCCCTAGCAAACTATTGGAGGAATAGAAAACCAAATACTGCATGTTCTCACTTATAAGAGGGAGATAATCATGAGACTACATGGACACATAGAGGAGAACAATACATACTGGGATCTATTGAAGGGTAGAGGGTGAGAGGAGAAAGAGGATCAGGTAAAATAACTAATGGATACTAGGCTTGTACCTGGGTGATGAAATAATTGGTACAACAAACCCCATGACACACGTTTACCTACGTAACAAACCTGTACATACTGAACATATATCCCTGAATTCAAGATAAAAGTTAAACAATAAACAATTAAAATGTGGTTATAAACACAATGGAATACTATTCAGCCACTATGAAGAATGAAATCCTGTCACTTTGCAGCAACACAGATGGAACAGGAGGTCATTATGTTAAGTGAAATAAACCAGGTAAAGAAAGAGAAATATCACATGTTTTCATTTCTATGTGGGAGCTTAAAAAGTTAATCTCATTGAAGTAGAGAGTAAAATGATAGATACCAGAGACTGGCAAGGGTGTAGGCAAGGAGGCGGGGGTGGCACATAAAGACAGATCGGTTAACAGGTACAAATATACAGTTAGACAGACAGGAAAAGTTCTAATCTTCAACAGCAGAGTAGGGTGACTATAGTTAACAACAATGTACTATATAGTTCAAAATAGCTAGAAGAGAGGATTTGAAATGTTTCCAATACACAGAAATGATAATATTTGAGGTAATCAATATCCTAAATACCCTGATTTGATTATTACACATTCCATGCATGTAACAAAATATAACATGAACACAATACATATGTATAAATATTATGTATCAATAAAAAGTTTTTGAAGAATAGAAGGGATAATATCCCTACCCTATTCAAATAATTAAATTTGTACTTTAATAACTTCTCTCAAAACAAATAAACCCAAACTCCAGGCTTATATGACCTCACAGGTGAGTTTAAGTGAGAAATAATGCTGATTTTACACCAGCAGCTCCAGAAATTTGAAGACAGACTTCCTAACTCATTCTATCAGGTTAGTATCACTCCAATATCAAAATCGGAGATGCTCACTGCAAGAATAAGACTATGAACTTATGTCTCTTATGTTCATGTATGCAAAAATTCCAAAATAAATTTTTAGCAAGGTGAATCCAACAATATATTTAAGTGATTATACATATTGACCAAATGAGGCTTATTTTAGGAATGTAAATTTGATTCAACATTTGAAAATAAAAGTTATTTTATTAGCAGACCAGAATCATCAGAAATACCAGAAAAAAAGAAACACAAAAACATCAACAACATGATCATCTCAACAGATAGAAATATATCATCCGGCAAATGCAATCTCTATTCCTGACTTAAGAAAACAAACTGAAAATAAGGACTAGAAGGGAACTTGTTCAACCTGATAAACGGCACTATAAAAAAATTACAACTAGTATCATTATTAGTAAAAGACTAAGTTACTGTATTTTCCTCTAAGATCAGAATACACGAGGATATTTGCTCCCAACTCTTCTATTCAACGTGCGCTGAAGGTTCCAGTCAGTGTAATAAGGCAATAAAAAGAAATCAAAAGCATCATTCCCATCTTGGAAAGAAAAAAGTAAAACTTTTTCTTGCAGATGACATCACTGACTACATAAGCAAATTTTTTGTTATCTAAGAAAAGAATGTTTCTATAAACTAATAAATTGGTTTATCAAGGTTGAGGATTAAAGATCAATATTTTAAAACCTACTGTGTTTCTGTATACTAGCAATGAATAATCAGAAATTGAGTATCTAAAACACAAGACCATTTTAATATTATCAAAATAAAAAATACTTATGAATACATCTGATAAAAGATGTACAAGAACTATATGCTGAAAACTACAAAAACATTGCTAAAAGAACTTAAGTTCTAAAAAAAAAATCTTAAAAAATGGACAGAGATACCATACATGTGGATTGAAGGACTCAGCATTGTTAAGATGCTAACTATTCTCAGGTTGATCTGGACATTCAAAGCAATCTCAAAGTTCCTGCCATTTTTGTAGATATTGACATGGTATTCCCAAAATTCATAAGGAAATATAAAGTAGTGTACATGCAATGGTGAGAGAAAAACATAGTTTGAGGATATCTTAGTTTCAGGTGGCTGTCATGATGTTACAACAAACCAAATGGCTTAAACAACAGAAATTTATTCTCTCACAGTTGTGGAGACCAGAATTCTGAAATCACGTGCCAGTAGGGTCATAGTCTTTTGTAGGCTGTAAAAGAAAACCCATTTCTTGTCTATTTCATATTCTGGAAATTGTCAGTATCCCTTGACCTGTGGCCACAACATTCCAGCCTCTGCTGCTGTCATTATATCACCACCTCTTCTGTGTCTGTGTTTTTTTGTGTCTCTTTTATGGACACTTCTAAGAATTTAGGGTCCACTCAGATAGTCCAGAATAATTGCATTCTCTGAAAATCTTTCATTTAATTACATGTACAAAGACTCCTTTACCCAAAGAAGGTAATACTCACAGGTTCCAGGGATTAGGACATAGACATTGGTGGAGGACCACCATTCAGCCCACTACAGAGGATTTATACTCTCCAGTTTCAAGATTTATTATACACCTACTACTATCAAGACTGTGTGGTATTGGAGAGTAATGGAGAGATCAATGGAACCTTAACAGAGCCCAGAAATAGGCCCACACATATAGGATCAATTGATTTTCAATTGCAAAAGCAGTTCAGTGGAGAAAGAATAATCTCTTTAACAAATGGTGCTGGAAATTTTGCACAGTCATACTTGAAAAACTAAAACTTTATTTGTATACCACATCTATTTGTGTTTTTATATCATAAACAAAAATTAACTAAAAATGGATCATAAACCTAAATGTAAAATCTAAAACTTTAAAACTTAGAGAAAAAAAAATAAGAGAAAATCTTTGTAACTCTAGATAAAGCAAATGTTTCTTAGGTACAACACCAAAAACATCAAGAAAAATTCTGCAATTAGACTTCATCAAAATTTTTAAATGTTGACTTTTTGATGAACTCACCATTAAAGGATTAAAAAGTTAAGGCAAGGGCCGGGCGCGGTGGCTCACGCCTGAAATCCCAGCACTTTGGGAGGCCGAGGCGGGTGGATCACGAGGTCAAGAGATCGAGACCATCTTGGTCAACATGGGGAAACCCCGTCTCTACTAAAAATACGAAAAATTAGCTGGGCATGGTGGCGCGTGCCTGTAATCCCAGCTACTCAGGAGGCTGAGGGAGGAGAATGCCTGAACCCGGGAGGCGGAGGTTGCGGTGAGCCGAGATCGCGCCATTGCACTCCAGCCTGGGTAACAAGAGCGAAACTCCGTCTCAAAAAAAAAAAAAAAAAAGTTAAGGCAATGATTCCAAAAAATTATTTGCAAAGCACGTATCTGATAAAGAACTTGTATCTAGAATATGTATAGAATTCTGAACATCTATAAAAGAAAATATTCCAATATAAAGCAGTCAAAAGATGAACAGACACTTCATCAAAGAAAATAGGTGGATGGTAAACACTCTCATGGAAAGATTCTCAACATCATCATTAGAGAAATGCAAATTAAAACTGCAACGAGATACCACTACACGCCTCTCAGAATTCTAAAATTTTAAAGTGATAATATCAAGTATGATGAAGACGTAGAGCAACCGAAACTTTCAACTACTACCAGGGAATGTAAAATGGTACACTCACTTTGAAAATGGTTTATAAGGTTTTTTTAAAAAAATGTTAGACACACCTACCAGCCATTGTATTTCATATTTACAAAATAAACATAAAAATCTATGTTAACAAAAATACTTGTATTTGATTGTTTACTGAAATCTTAAGAGCCAAAAACTTAGAAGAATCTAAATATCCATCAACTGGTCAATTGATAAATGTGTTCTATTCATATAAGGAATACCACCACTTAGCAATAAAAATAAACTAGCAAAACATGCAACACAGCTGAATCTCAAGTGAAATAAGCTAGATACAAAAGACTGTATACTGTATGATTTCACTGACAAGACATTTTAGAAAAAAACAATTGTAGCAACAGAAAGATCAGTGGTTTCTGTGGACTAGGAGGTATAGGATAGGAATTGGTTACAAAGGCATATGTTAGAACTTTTTGGAGTGATAAAAGAGTATGTCACGATTATGATGATTATACTACTACATACATTTGTAAAACTCATCGAATTATACACACATAGTTGATTAATTTTATCATATGTAAATGATGATATGACAAAGCTGACCGAAAGGAAATAAAATTGGCAAGTATCTTGAGTTGACCAGGTATGTGCTTCCTTGAATTCTTTCTCACAAATTTACCATCATTAATTCTCCTTTTTCCCTACTTTTCTCAGACTCAGAGGATAAGGTATCCTTATTTTAAAGATCCAACTATCTTGACTGAAATATACATTTTCCACTATAAAGTCTCTCTTCATCTCCTTCTGGTATATGGTCTCCATTTTCTACACTCTTGGATTTTTTTTTTCCCCCTCCGGAGTTGGAGTCTGTCTGTGGCCCAGGCTGGAGTACAATAGCACGATCTCAGCTCACTACAACCTCCACCTCCTGGGTTCAAGCCATTCTCCTGCCTCAGCCTCCCCAGTAGCTGGGACTACAGGCAAGCGCTACCACGCCTGGTTAATTTTTTTATTTTTTTAGTAGAGACGGGGTTTCACCATGTGGATCAGACTGATCTCCAACTCCTGACCTCGTGATCGGCCCTCTTCGGCCTCTAAAAACGCTGGGATTACAGGCGTAAGTCACCGCGCCCGGCCACCCTTGGACCTTTACTGGCTCCTTCTTTTAACTTTTAAACATCCTCAAGAGAAAAAGAAACATCCATTGACCATAGTTTCAGCTGTTTTTCTCCTTCCCTTCTCAGCCAATCCTTGCATAATAGATTATTCTCTGTGCCTGGGTTCATTCTATTTTCTTGCCCAGAATTTTTTTCTTATCTCTTCACTTTGCCCCCTCTGCTTTCATCTGGTTAACATATAAACATTCTGTGTTATCAGTTCCTCTGACAATTATTCTATCTTTTTTAACTTTGGGTCCAAATCCTCCTTTTTATGTTCTATTTTCTCATCCCACATTGTTTTGAAATCAACTCATTTTGAGACTGTCTTGAGGGTATGGACTTTATGCCACAACATATAGTACATCTAGAACACAGTACATTATTTTGTGTTATGTGATTAATATAACTTTATAATTTATAAAACAAAAATAAATTAGAATATTTTAAATGCTGATTATGAGTCCTTTATAGAAATTTAAACTACCTTTGGGATAAACTTCTTAAAAAAAATAACAAAGATGGTTATATACTTTAGAAATACTAATCTCTAGTGTAGTTTCCAATATATATTGTGTAGTAAAGGGATATTCAGCTTTTAAAAGTTATGTTATACAGATTAACTACTTCCTCTAGAAATCTGGATGGACATGGCTTTCACTGTGTTCATCACATCTTGTAGCAGTACTCAACACTTTCATACACATTTTATCCATGGATCTGTTCGGCAACATTGTAGCAAAGCTAAGGCAGGTTGTACCATGTTATGTTGTAGTTGCCTCAAGAAAGAGTGAAATTCCTGTCACTGGAGGCATTGAAGTTGAGGCTGGATGACAGACTATCCCCATTGGACTATTCTCCATCTTCAAGAAAATTTTAACACAAACCGACTACACACAAGTCAGTGTCTGCTTGGCTGTTGACAATGACCTGTTAGGAGAAGTCATTTTTTACATAGTTCACATGTAACGTAAAACTTAAAGCTTTCGTTTTTTTCTTTAAAATTAGAGAACTATAGTTTTATACAAAGTCAGATTTCACCAGGCATGCTTAAAGAAATTATTCCTTCTTAATTCATTTTTTTTTCCAGTAATTTTCAAAGATGTGGCTTAGTTGTGTTTTCACATGGCCCTTCTCCAGTCTTCAATGACTTGCTGTTTAAATAAGCATGGATTAAAATATAGCCGCTGCTGAATGTGTGAACTGCCAATAAGCTTTACAACCAAACAAGGCTGAAATTAGATGTGCAATGCAACAAAGGGCTGACAAGTACTACTCTGTGTTAGACATGCTATTATTTATAGCTTATATTGTTGACACAGGCATGAATCAATGCAGAAGTTAACAACAGAAAACACCAGTGAGTGTCTTCTGAACAATAGATGTCACTCTTCCTCCTGAAAATGGACTGTATTTGCTTTGGAAGAACTAAGGAGTTTAGTTTTGCCACTTCCTGTTTGTAGATACTGTCTTCATAAGTCAAGTCTTTTATTAGCATGAATAGAAATAATATCTCCCTTGTCACTTATAGACAATAATCATCCACTTTACAAATTGCTGATTGAAAAGATCATGGCCATTAACATTTGTTGAGCAGCCCCTGAGTACAATGGGCTATAAGAAGAAGAGAAAGGGGAAAGGAATGATAAAGTGAAGGGCAGGTTCCAGAGAGTTTTTAAGCTGCCTATCAAGACAAGCAAATAGTACTAGACATACTATGTGTGCTAGGAAGGCAAATTAAGCAACTATGGATTTAGCATTAACTGAGGCACTAGCATAGTTTTAAAAGGCACAGATTTAGTAACCCCCTCAAAGAATTAATGCTCTCAGCTATACAGATGGAACATCTATATATAAAAAGTAACCAACAATATCATTCAATAAATTAAGTTCAAATGGGTAATGAAAACCCTAACAGCTATGAATCTGGATAGGTATATAATGAAGTATATGTGACTTCTCAGAAGTAATCTATTTTTAAATGGTTCTTTTAAAATGGGAAGTATTTATAGCATAGAGGAGAGGAAGGAGGCTGTACAGAGTGCATGAACCCAGAACTTCTATTCATGAGGGCAGTGCCAAAGAGAATGGAGAAGTTATTGCAGCATGAGAGGCAGCCACCAGAAGATAGTTTGGGGCATGACTGTAGAAACCCTTAAAAAATAATAAGCACATTTCTCTAATAGTTTAAGACCATTTTAATGGATGACAACATATTTTTAAATTTTTCTTTCTGTGCTGGAAATTTGTTTTCCTATGGTTTTTAATAACTTCCCTCAGAAACACTGATTTATTCCAACAAACCAACATATACTGGGTGCATCAGTTCATCCTCATGCTGCGATGAAGACAAACCTGAGTTTGGGTAATTGATAAAGAAAAGAGGTTCAACTGGCTCATGGTTCTGCAGGCCGTACAGAAAGCATAGCAGCTTCTGCTTCTGCGGAGCCCTCAGGGAGCTTTCAGTCATTGGAGAAGGCAAAGGAGGAGCCAGCCCTTCACACAGCCAGAGCAGGAGGAAGAGAGAAGGGAGGGAGGTGCCATGTGCTTTTAAACAACCAGATCTCCTCAGAACTCCATCATGAGACCACCACCAAAGGGATGATGCTGAACCATTTATGAAGGATCCACCCCCATTATCAATCACCTTCCACCAGGCCCCACTTCTGACATCGGGGATTACGGCTGAACACAAGATTTGGGTGGGGGGACACAGATCAAGCCACATCATTGGATTACAACTCTATGAAAGACACTGGGCTGCAACTTTATCGAGAGCTCACTCTGAGTAAATAGAGACCTAGAGAACAAATAATTCTAATCTAGGGCTGCGTATACTTACCTGTGTAACACAAGTTTCAGGTAAGATGGAGTTTAGCAAAGGAAGAATTTGCAGCTGAGTAAAGATATCAGCATACATATATCCTAAAACTTCTGTCATAGTGCCTGAGATGCACCATAGTGGCACTACCACTTGGGTTTGTGGCCCATTTGCACAATCAGACACAGCTGTTGAAACTCAAGAGGTTATGCAATTTCAGGCTCTATGACCAAACTTTAGGAAATGTTTCAGGTGAAGACCATCTCCAGGACATCTCATCTTTTTTCTCATCATGTAACGGCCATTCTGCCTGCCTAGACTGACTGTATTGTAGCACTAGAAACCCTTTACTCACTGTAAACAGAAGCTTGCAGCTATTTGAGGAAACCCACGGGGACTTGCCCTGATGTGTCCAAAAGGGTCTGCTTTTTCTTTAAAAATAGTGATCTGGTGTAGAACTATCAGAATTGGCAAAATAATTCCTTATTCATTCTGGTTAATTTGTATAAGAAACTTGTTTTTTGCCATTAGTGTTTTAAAAATTATGGTTCAATACCTGTCACATACAATAGCAACTGAGAATATCTAAAATATGAAAATGTATAGTGCTCTTTGGTTAAACACTTTTTCATAAAAAGTCACATTTTTGCTGCACTTAAGCTTAGCTATTGTTTGGACAAATATTATGGCTCTCTCCCTTTTTTACAAAGGAAAGGGGATCAAAGACATTGCTTGGCAAGAATGACATCTAGTAAGTCCAAAACCCATGTTCTTTCCAAATCACAACACTAAAAACCTCATAAAATGGCACTTCGAAATATGCATTGTCACAATTATGGAAGGTTGAAAATCTAGAAATGAACCAGAATAGACATAAAAATTTAGAATATGACCAAGGAGGCATTTCATACCAGCGGAAAGGGGATGGATGATTTTATATGTGATTCCAAACACTGTTAATCATCTGAAAAACAAGTCTCTTTTCACACCAAAACAAATACAGATGGACCAATAATTTAAATGTAAAAGGAGAAATCCTGAAAGAACAAAATATAGGTAGTTATTTCTATACCTCTGCTATGAAGATGATTTACTCAATATTACAATGAAATATAAGTCATAAGAGAAGCAAGCGATATATTTGATTACATGAAATACAAACATTTCTTACTATTACTATACACAGAATACAAACAACACACATGAGAAACATTTGTGCTATGCCACAAAGCATTATTGTTAATATGTAAACATTTCTTACATATCAGTAAAAGGCAAACACTCTAAAAGGTTGATGAAAATGTCTTAAATAGCAAATTCACAAAAGCAAGAAAAAGAAATAACCAATAAGCATGTGAAGAAATGCAATCTTACTGTCATAGGGATTAAGGTACAAGTTAGTGTATGCCCAAATCCAGGCTTAACTACAAGCTAAAAGATCTAAACAAGGGTAAATTACTTGGTTTAACATTTTGAGCTATGAAGAATTCTCTGTTCCTCATTTCCTTTGCCTTTGATTTGATGGTTTTAAAGGAACTATGTCAGATTATTTCATTGTATTATTGTGAGGATTAAATTATGTAATTCCTTTTAAATGCTTGAAAAAAATGTTTGGCATGTAGTAACTGCTGAAAAATTTTTAGGTAAACAATGAGAATTCATCTTTCACTTCTTATATTGCCAAAAACTTGTACACATCCTAATACTTCTAGTAAGCCTTGAAGAATTAGACTCTGATATACACAGCTAAATGAGTGTAAACTGATGGGAGTCTTTCAGAAGGACAAAATATACTAAGCCTTAAACTATATATATATATATATATATATATATATATAAGTTCTGAGCAAATACCTTATCAAATGTGTTATTTTCCATTAGAGAAAAATAAATCAACAATCTGAAGATGGTTAAATTACATTTTTAGAAGTATGTGTCTGTATTACATACATGTCTGTGATATATATGTATATATAGTATTAGTGCTATCTATACATTTGTACATATACTGTTTTATGTGGAAAATAAGGTGTAAAAGGATGATCAGATTTCAAGCAGATGATACATATGATGTACACACGGGTTATTACTGAACACAGGCATTGCAGATGATTTGAAATTTATTTTCTTTAACTATAGTCTCCAAATTTTATAGTGATTATTTTCATAATAAGAATAAGAAAGGTGTGGCATTACTGTTGCTGTCCTTAAAAGGACAAAGATGGAGTGGGTACTAGAGAAATATTCCAGAAAGCATTTAAGAGGAGTTGGTTTTAGATATCCATATAGTTCAGATTCTAACACGGTAAATGGGGACATTATCTCTAGGACTGCAACTCATTTAACTAAGGAGTGCAAACCCAAATCTTGCTAACGTATGTATAACAAAATAGATTGAATGTTTCTTAAAACCATGGCAAAGGCTGTTCATGTACTAGGCTAACTCAAAAGCTAACCTGTTGACTTTCCCCATCAATATCATATAAACCTTAGGAAATCAATCATCTAAATTCATATGAATAAGTAATTCACATGGATAATAGAAACATTGCATTTTGTTTTCTAAGTTTTATTGGGCATGTATTCTATGTCAGTCCTGTAATGTACCCTGGGGAAACTGCAGAAAGGAATAGAGATTCTGACCCTGCTCTAGCAAACTGCTCCCTCAGATTGGGTAGAGAGGCCTTTAACAAACACTCACTGTCCAGTGAGTATCCAAACACTCACTATTAGATGGAAGGTGAACTATGGCATGCCGCTACTCAGCAGATATTTACCATATGCCTACTATGTGTAAGGTGCTGCTGCACATTCTGAGGACGCTGCCATGAATGCTGCTGTTCAAGATCCCCTCCCTAACAGAGCTTACATGCTAGAGAAGAGAAAAATCAAACAAGTAAAATACAAGGTATGTGAAATAGTGGTAAGTCCTAAGGGGGTGGGGGGAAGTAGGAAGGTGGGTGGTGAGTGATGAGCAACTGGAATTAGATAAAGAGTAATGGAAACCTGCCAGAGAAGGTAACATTTGATGAAGACCTACTGGAGTAAAGAGGGTGAGCCATATGATACTGAGAGGAGAATTATTCTGGAAGAGGGAAAGGAGCGGGAAGAAGGAGAGATAAGCAGAAGAGAGGGCCCAGCATGACAAGTCTAACACTTTCCAGGAACAGTAAGTAGTCCTCATGGTTGGAGACAGTAGAAAGGAGAGAATAAAGCAGGTGATGATGTCAAAGAAGCTAACAGTGATTCAGACCCTACGTCATCTGGCAGACCAATGTAATGGTCTTCGTGTTCTACTCCGAGCTCATGGCAGTGCTCTGAGCATAGGAATCACATGATATCTATGTTATAATAGGATCACTCTGGTAGTTTCACTGAGAATAGATTGAAGGAGTACAAATATAGAATTAGGAACACCAACTACATTTTTCTCATGCAGTTGATGATGCAGGTAGCTTGGAATGGGTCGATGGCAAGGGATGAAGTGAGAGGTTGCTGGGTTCTGGATATAATTTGAAAGCAGAGTCAATATAATTTGCTGATGAATTGAAAATAGGTTATTAGAGGATGAGAGAAGTTAAAGGTGGTTTTTTAAAAAATATGAGCAAGGGAAGAATGAAATGACCATGAAAAAAATAAGAAAAAAATACAGGAGAACCTGCTTGAGAAGGAAAGATAAAAAGTTCAGAATGTAAAGGTCAAGATGCCAAACAGACATCTAATGGGAGACATCAGAGGCAGAGGTATAGAAGGAATTTGGGGAAGGAATTAGGGCTGGGAAATAGACATGATCATCATCAGCATTTAGATGGTCATTTAAATGACCAGCATATAAGGTCATTGGACAAGGCAATGACTATCTTAAAGAGGGGCTATCAATAGAGATGAGGAGAGGTTCAAGACTGAGCCCAAGGACTCCAATGTTAAGAGACTGGGAATGTAAGATGGAATCATCAAAGGAAAATGAGAAGAAGTTCTTAAGGTAGAAAGAAAACCAGTAAAATATCCTGGAAACCAAAACAAAATGTTCTAAGGAGGCACAAGGGATCCAGTGTCCAATGCTGTTAGTAGGTCAAGTAGAGGCAGGATTGAGGAATGACAACTAGATTCAGAAACGTGGAAGTTCTAAGTGACCGGGATAGAAACAATTTTAGAGAAGTAGGAGTAGTATGTTCATGGAAGGAAGCCAAGAGTTAGATGTAACACTTCCAAGAGTTTTGCAGTTGGAAAAATAGAAAAAGGAGAAAAATGGAGCAGATGAAGAAAGAAGTGAAATGCAGGTGGTATCCAGATTTTTATTTTTAATGTGAGATAAGTAATAATGGGCTGTATCTTCATAGGAAAAATTCAGAACACAGAAAAAAATAGATGATGCAAGAGAGGGGAGAATATTTGGAGCAAAGGAGGACCCAGTGCACAGGTAGAGGGTGTCTTAGTGTGTGTTCTTAGGAAAACAAAAGCTTATGTCTTAACATATTATCAGGAGGGTGAAATCCCACCCAAGGAAGCAGAAGGGAGGATAAAGGGAATGTGAGTGTTGTCCACAAAAAAAAAAAAAAAAAAGCAAATATAACAGAATATGTTGGATCTGACCATAGCTTTGTCACAAATGACTTGCTTAATGTAAGACATCAGAGATACTATATCAGAGAAGTTAGTAAATCCTCAAAGAATCCATATAAGGGGGAGAAAGGAAGAATAAATTGTTCAACTGTTCATGCCTCCCATCTGTCAAAATTGACTCAATGAGGGAAGATGAGGGGTGGGAGACCAGAGGTGTGCATCCCTAGCAAGGGGTAAGGAAGGTGCCATTGAGTTATGCTTACAAATGACTGGAGACTTAAAGCAGCTCCCAGAGTATATGCCTTGTCTGGTGGCAGCAGCAGTAAGAACTTAGCTTTTTAATGGTGTTAACTGTGGTTGTTGCTCCAGGTAGAGAAAAAGGAAAGTACACTTACCTGCGGTGATAATAAACTGTAAACAGTACAATAGATTCAAGCCTTTGGTTGGAAGATGAACTAAGAGAGATGGCAAGTTATTTGGGCATAGATGGGGTAGGTGGATAATAGTGGGACTTGCAGAAATGCACTTCTGTTTGCCTCCATCAATTAAATTATCTGAGGATGAGAAGAGGGGGCAAGGAGGTTTTAGAGGCTTGTGAAGAGGGAAGGTTAAAATAAACATGTAGGAGTACTGGGGTACTTTCCTAGGGAGTGTGCCACTGCTTCCTGGGGAAGGGATCTTGAAACTGAGACCTTAAGAATAAGCTATAGTTATTCTAATGAACAGAGGATTTATCTTCTGAAAAAGGGAATATAGTATGTGCTAAGACCTGAAGACTGGGAAAAGCATAGCACATTTGAACCTGAATATTGTTGAGTCCCGTGCATTATGAGAAGAGTAGGTTGAGATTGTAGGAATAGATGGGTGGAAGCTTTGCTCTTCAGGTCTTATATTTCCAGGAATTGTATGGATAATAGCTATGCAAGGAAATAAAGATTAAAAATAAATTAACAAAAATAAATTAAATTTAAAAATAGCTTAATTAATTACTTTTGATTAAACAGGAGTTTGATCTTTTCTGATGACATGGATAATAAAAATATCTGGTGAATTAGAGTTACTGAAATACAAGTTAAGAGAAGAAATTTCTATCTACTTGGAAATTTCAGATATGCTGGAAATTACTGATGTCCCTAATGAAAGCCACAATTAGCTTCACGAAAAAAAAGCATAAGTGCAATCCACAAATATGAAAAGTATTCATCATTTCACAGATAATAGACTATATTATCTTCAGCTTCTCTGTAATATAGTTTTATAGCTATAACATCAGAGGAATTTAAGGATGTACTTATAATATTTAGTATCTTTAGTAGAAGCATACTAAGACCATGCTCATAATTGCACAAACACACGTCTATGGAAAAACATATATATTCATAATTTCGCAAAGAAGCTAGATAAAATGTGAAAAGGGAGAACATAAAAATAAAACCAATTACTATCTTGGCAATAAGAGTTCATTCTCTCTACTTAGGCATCTCTGAAAATAAGAGTACGCATTCGCACCAATTCAGATAGTAATATGTTTCAATACTTACATCTCTAGGAGGTTTTTATTCTTCTCATCAATACTCAAAATAAACTTGGACATAATGGCATCTAAAACTATGGAGAATTAAGGGCAAATTTGACAGTAATAAATCTCTTGAAAAAAGGTAACATGGGATATATTCAAATTTTAGTTTTTCATACAAACTTGCTAATATTTCCATATTTATCTCATGTGTCCTAAAATATATCTGAGGACAACTCTTTATTCATTCTTCAATGTAGTATCAGTGTGTCTACATTTTTAGAGTTATGATTAAAGCTATAGAGAATACACAAAGTGCATAGTACTCACCGTTGAGGAGATTCTCAGAAAATGCTTGTGAGAACTTCAGCTTTCCCTTCATCTCCCCATTCAAATAAGGTAATTGTCTAGGCTTCTCAAACTGGAAGGGGGACTGGCAGAGTGTTCCCATCATGAGCCTTTAAAATACAATGGAAAATTTAAGTCACCACATGCATGACGTGCTGTGCTCCGAGAAGGGGGCTGAAGTGGCAGTGGTGTGCCTCCGTTAATTATTCCCATGGAACTGAGCACATGTCTAGCCAGGGTCTTTTACTATTTTCCAGATAATGAGTACTCTAAAGGCTTCCGCTGGAGCAGCCCGTGATCATGCTAGTACTTGGCAGCCCGTGTTCGTTCCCTTCTTCCTCCCTCTGTTCTCCATACACATTCTCCCCCTTTCCTCCCTCCCCTTTTTTTTTGGTCTATATTTGATGAAGGTCTGGTTTTTACTTCCTGAAAGTTTGATGGTTTGAATTAAATCACAACTTACCTTGTTCAGTCATCTAGGGAGCGCTTTAGGAATTGGGGAAACATTTTATTTACGACTCAGCTTTCCACCTGTGCTGACATGGCATGGAATTTACAGCTATTATTGAAAGCGTTATAACCAGCACCTCAGAAATTCCACATTCTCTTGAGATGCATTATTATGGAACATTTGTCAGGCAGCCAATTGCTGTGTCAGCCCCTAATTGATTTATATTAGCATCTGTAGGAATGAAGTGGGGTGAGGGAGGAGGTGAGCCTGGGCCCTCTTTAGACTACCAAATTGCCCAGCTACCTGTGGACATGAGAGATTTGCAAAAGAATTGAACGCAGACACAATATTTTTATTTTTATGCAATGTGTTTAAGATTATACATGTTAATAAAGCCAGTGTAAACTTTTATTACTTTGTGAAAAGTCCAGTGAGCTTAGCTTTTCCCTGCCATTATCACTTAACTATAAAGAACACCTGGCTCTAAAAGGTGGGCTTCATTTTTCCCTTGAGGGGAGCATTTAAAAAAAAAAAACCTTCAAAATTTTTTCTCCTCACAACCTTTATTTACCAAAAAAAAAAAAAAAAAAAAAAAATGTAGTTAGCTTTAATAGCTCTCTTTTACGTTTAGGCCTCACTCCTCCTGCATTAGAAACATACATTACTTACTTAGAAACACCTGGTCTGAGGTCAAGTCCAAGCTGAGGAGCCTGAAAAAATCGGCAAAAGGGGGTTCGTGGTGAGAATGCACAAGAGATGCATTCATTGTAATTTTGGTTCTTGGTACAAATGGTTATACACGAGAGCTCCCAAACTAGCACTAAAACTCCCAGAATGTCTTGGCAATCATGATTTTACCTGTGGGCATCCTTGGTGAACACCATGATCCCTGCCACTTCCTAATGTATCTGGCCTTGCCAGATGTTTGCTGGTCAGAGCCACTCACTGATGGCCTCTGGATACTCTCTGCTACTCTCTGGGACCACATTGAGGTAACGGTAGGGATAAGCAGGAATCTGTATGGGGCGAATGACAACATATTCAAGGGGTCAGGACATGGAAAAATACTGAGGCACTCTGTGTATGTTATTTGTGCACGAGCTTGAAGCTCTTTGACCCTGAAAACAGGACAGGGAGTGGAGTGTATGGTGTGATAAGGAACACTGAAAACAGCCTCCTGAGGATACAGTTGGAGTGTGTATAAGGTCACAGGTGCCTCAGCAACCCACCTCAAATGACCATCTAGTGGATGTCTATAGTTAATACAACCCTTTCAATAAATACTTGGTGGACAGATGCTGGAGGGGGCGCCCTCACGGAAGAGAGCCTCTCTAGCCCTGCTCAGCTGGACTGACTGAGTACTTCCTTCTTGGCGTTCACTGCAAGCTAGAAGTTCTGCAACTGGTGCCCCCAATGTGACTGCCTTGAATTTATGCATTAAGGAGGAGACCTCATCATCTTTTTGGGAATTCCAGTAAGGGACAGCCCTGGCTCCCATTAGGATGATGGGATGCATGTGTAAAATATCAAGGGCTAAGTTATCATGGGTCAAAAAATGACCAAAGAGCAGAAAGTTTTTTTGTTGTTTTAAAACAGTGCAAGAGCTACTTAAGGCTATCCAGTGCACTGTGGAGCCAGGAGCTCTACACATGCTTATACTCTTAATTCAGCAGGAATGCCCTCTCTGGATTTCCTGATCAAGGAACCTTAGATTTAGATTTATGGGAGCAAGTTGCTGCCTAAAAAGAGGATAGGAGCAAGGTCAATTTACTTATATTACTATTTTGACCACCTGGGAGCTGGGATGCTCTGTGCTGTATCCTCTTTATCTGCCAGATTGTGGTGAGTCAGACCACCCACCTTCTTCACCTGAAGGGAATTCAGGAGATTTAAAGGAGAAGGAAAAACCAGAACAGGGAAATACTCCTCTCCCCACTTCAATCCCTTCTATGAGGAATAAGGAAGAGATTTTTTCCTAGTGAGGATAAAGACGGACCGGAGCCTTTTCCTCCCCTATAGAAAAGCTATTGCCGGTTTTTTTTTGAGATGGGGTTTTATATCTCACATAAGTGAAATTGTAACATCCATCATTTTGTTACTGGGTTATTTCACCTGAAATATATTCTCAAAGTGTATCTTTAAATGTCACAAGATTTTTTTTTTAAGACTGAATAATATTCCATTATATTAAATATGTCTTCAAGGGTCCCATGTTGCATGTTTTATATATAGATTCATAAATGGAATTGCTGTATTTGATAATTTTATTTTTGATTATTTGAAGTACAGTTATAACATTATAAAATAAAATGAAAATGAAAAATAAAAAAAATAAAAGCTATTGCCTTCTTTCCCTCCACCCTTAATGGGACCTGCGCTCATTTGCAGCATTCACCAACAGCGCTCCCATCCCCCTTGAGGAGATTGGCGGCTACTCAAGGGACAGTTCTTGGATAAGACCCTCAGTCAGCAAACATCTATATGATCAGGTGGCCGCATCTCCTTGACAAACTTCCCTGCTGGAGGGGTGGCTCCAGGAGGGAAGGAAAGTGGCTAATTATGATTTTCTTTCTAATATGCAAGTTCTTCCTACCTCCAGCATCAGCCTTCCTGGCCTTGTCTTTTTTCTGTTTCGCTGGAGCATAAGGGAACAGATGGCTCTGGCTTTCTTGCTGCCCAGAGGCCTGGGGCAAGAGAGTTGCTATGATGCCACGGAGTGCCCATGTAGTCACTGGCAGTCTAGTTGCCCCTTTCTGGGTTTGCAGTGATGGAGGGGAGGCCAAGAGGCACAGACCGGGTTCCCGGGTGGCTGCAGGCAGCTCCAGCCCAGTCCTGAGAATCCTCCTCACCATGGTCATGAGCCTTAGTAACTGTGCCCAGATAGTGGCCTGCTGCTTGCTGTGCTGCTGCTTTTCCTACTTCTGCCCTTCCCTGCCACCCCTTATATATCTCAGTTGACAAGCAATTCCTTGTCTTCCCTGGCCCTCTGAGGAAAGGGCTAAGAAACAGTCCATGTGCACCCCGACCTTATTAGCCCAAGGTGGGCAGAGGAGTGTGGAGCAGCCTAGAGGACAGAGCTCTGGGGGAGAAACCCGGTAATAAGGGGCGCTCTCCCATAGCTATATGTTAAATGCTAACTAGGTGAGGTGGACAAGCTCTGCCAGCTGCTGTCATCTTCAGAAGATAGATGCAGCAGTAAGAAATCACTCTTTTATAAAATGTTTAAAAAACACTGTGGCTGGGAAACTTCAAAGCAGACCCTGCGCTGCATGTCTGCTCCCCCCTCCCCCTACAGCCTCTCTGCTTGTGGGTAGTAAAAATAATAATGAAAACACAGTATATTTTCAGTACCTTACCTAACAGGTTGGCTCCGAGCGTAGGTGGTCTGGAGGATGAGGGGAGCGGTCTTCTCCCACCTGTTACCCTCCTGCCTCCACTCTCCGCACTTATATATCCGTACTTTCCCACCTGGTCATTTTCTGGCCTCTTGCTGCCACATGTAGTCTTTCTTCCTTCCTCTCAGGGCAAGAGTAGCAACAGGTGGCAGCTGTTAGAAAGAGAGGCTGCCTAAGGAGCCCGAGGCAGATGGGAAGAAACTGGCCACAGCCTTGCTTTTCCAAGCTCACTTCTAAAACACTCCAGCTAAAGGCTAATGCAGGAGAATGGCCAACACCAAAGGACATTTCAAAATTTTTTTTCTTTTTTTTTTACACTTAAGCTAACTCAATGCAGGTTTATTATCCTGGTGACTTGCAGTCACATTCTAATAATCTACTAAGGCCAGAAAATATGGTAAAAAGCACTTAAAATATCCATCCCTTCCATGCCTTAGTTTAACAGATAGGCTTTGTTTTTGCCATTTTTGTATTTTATGTGCTGTGGAACTGTCTCATAACCCCTCTAAACATGTACAAAAGATTAAAGATTTAATAACTTTTCTTATTATAAAGGAGCACCAATGTTGCATTCAGTTAATCAGGATATGACCCTGCTACTCTTTTCCTACTGTTAAGCAAAAAACAATTTCAAACTCTCTTAGCTTGTGATCTTGATTGGAAAGTAGCAATGGCTGACTTTACTGGTAATATTAGTTTCCATTTACCAGCCTCTAAGCTCCTAAACCTTTTACAAACTGTCCCTGTTAAGTTTATATCTATTGTTGTCTCTGAGTCCTTGCTTCACACCCTTATACTGTCTTTACAGATGGTTCAGAAAACACAAGTAAGACAGCTGTAGTGTGGCAAGATGCCATGCTAAACTGGCAGCACAAAATCCAGGAGCATTTCAAAACTATGCAACAGGCAGAGTTAGGTGCCCTAATATCGGCCTCACAAACTTTTCCTCACCAAGACATGAATGTAGTTAGTGATTCTGCTGATGTGCTGTATAGCATTACCCATTTAAACCTTGCACATGTGAAAGGCATTACTAATGAACCTCTGCTAGCTTTGTTTCTTGCAGGGCAAGAGCTCCTCCATGACTGTCATCACCCTCTTTACATCACACATATTCACTCTCATTCTACGTTACCTGGTCCCTCATCAGAAGGGAATGCTCGAGCTGATGCTCTAGTATAATCACAAATGTGGTTTGCAGACTTTGCTGCTCTTTTGCAAGCTCAAGCTGATCATACTTGTTTTCATCAGAATGCCCACAGTCCTAAATAACAGTTTTATTTCTCACTTGCTCAAGCTCCTATGATTATTAAAACTTGTCCCGATAGCCAACGACATTCTCTCTCCCTCCTTCTTCCTTAGGGCTTGGAGCCAATCCACGAGGTCTGGTGCCTAATGCTATCTGGCAAACTGATGTTACTCAGTATCCACCCTTTGGATTTTTTAATTTTCTACACGTTACGTGGACACTTATACAAGTTTAATACATGCTACCCCTGGACCAGAGAAAAAATTAAAAATGCAATTGCTCATTTGTTTAAATCTATTATGACTTTAGGCCTTTCACAAACTATAAAAACTGATGATGGACCTTAATATCTTAGTGCTTGATTTACATACTCGTTGCAACTTTAACATGTACAACACAAGACTGGCATCCCCTATAACTCAATCGGTTAGGCCATTATTGAATAAACTCATCAAACGCTTAAAGTATATCTTAATAAACAATAAAGGGGGAATATGGGGCTCTCTCCTTGAGAACAGGACCTGTTGTTGGACAATCAACTAGCAATAACAGTGATGACTTGGAAGTCACTTGACATTACCTGAGGACAGCTAAAGAAATTGGATCCAAAAGCAACTAGCCAGCTTACCGTGGCGGATGCCCCTGCAATTGCAGAGAACCAGTTTCTTATGTATCTGGTGGTAACTGGGGAAACATCTGAGAAAGTAAGACAGGCATGGATGTTAGGGTGGCTGGTGATTCTTGTTCTTTGCCAGTGGGATCAGCTCAAGAACGTGTTTATTGGAGTCAGGTTCTAAAGCCCCCTGTTATTAATGTTATTACATGGTGGGATGCTGACCCGCCTTTGTCATCTAATGATACTTCTGGGACAGGAGGTCGATGGATGCCTCTGTCTTACCCATTAACTGAAAAATTGAGATGGATTAAACTTAATGACTCCTTAGCTTTATTGTGTAGTAATCCCCCTGTTTTTTAACAATAGCACGAGAACTGTGTTACTCTCATTCCTCAGGAGTATCTTTACTATCAGCCCAAAAGGGATGCTAAGCTTGCAAATTTGACCTTTATTTCTGCTGTTGCTACTAATCTTGCTGAGGTCTCTAAAGAAGCTACACAAGGGCCTGATCTACCTGTATGCTGTCGGAGTAGGGACTGGCGATATAAGTTAGAGGCCGTTCACTCTCATTCTTGCTTGCCTGGTCCCTTACCAAAAGGGAACGCTTCAGCTGATACTCTGGTATGACCACAAATGTGGTTTGCAGATTTTCCTGTTTTTTTGCAAGTTTGAGTTGATCATGCTTTCATGAGAATGCTCGCAGTCTTAACAGTTTGATTTCACACTTGCTCAAGCTCCTATGATTAAAACTTGTCCTGATTGCCAACGGCATTCTCTCTCTCTCTCCTTCTTCCTTAGGGCTTGGAGCCAATCCCTGAGGTCTGGTGCATAATGCTATCTGGCAAACTGATGTTGCTCAGTATCCACCGCATCGAGGCCTCTTTTTGATAATGGCACCTTACTCGATAGAGGCCCCATGGTTACCTTATGTCTGCAAATCGGACTATTGGATTTGGGAGTTCCTCCAAGTTTTATCACCTGGTCCGAGAATGGGCTTTCAGAACCAATATTACAATTAAAAGGGAAGCAAGCTTTAAGCCTTGCTCACATCCACATTTGCAGACTAGGTCTTCCTTTTTTGAAAAGGTTCTTTCACACGATGAGCACATCACTAGTGGTGGCAACTATACCCTCTTTTTGACAATAATGTTACTGATACCATCCTGATTTGTACTATGCACCCTATATACTTTTGTTTGGGCAAGGTGTTCATAACAGAGCAGAATCAATCCTTTTATAGTATTAAAGTCTATTCTAGTAGCTGGTATGCTACATGCTTGTCTCGTCAAAATGTTACACAGTTAAATATAACCTATGTCACGATCGTAATATGGTGAACAGAATTGTGGCTTCCTGTAAATTTAACCCAGAACTGGGAAGGAGATTCCCCTTTCAGTTGTTTAGAAAAGCACATTTGCAAGGGGCTTATTATAACCATTTGTCTTCTCAAATTTCCACTCTTGACTGTGAATTAAAGAAACAAGTTGAAGAATGGTCACAGCAATTACAAACAAGTACCCTTCAGCAATTACAAGAAGGCTTTCAATGGTTAAACCAAATACTTGGTTGTCTGGGTTAAACATATGCATTTGGGTGATGGCCACTCTGCTTATTCTTTTTTGTATCTGTTTGCTAGGCATCTGCAGATGACCCTGTGCTACCACTCAAAGCATCTACGACCAGGGAAGAACAATAGAAGCTTACCTTGCATTGGATGACCAGCATGCTTTAAGAATTAAAGAAGGGGGAGATGTAGGAGGTGCATGGCAACATATTCAAGCTTATGTACACGGCATTTGAGGTTGGGATGTGGAAAATTACTGATACACTCTATGTTATTTGTGCCTGGGAATGAAACTCCTTGACCCTGAAAGCAGGAAGAGTGTGTGGTGTGATAATGAACACTGAAAGCCTCCTGAGGATGCAGTTTGAGTGTGTACCAGGTCACAGGTGCCTCAACAACCCACCTCAAATGACCATCTAATGGATGTGTGTAGTTAATACAAACCCTTTCAATAAATACTTGGTGGATGGATGTTCTCAGAAGAGCTACCCTCTAGCCCTGCCCAGCTGCAACTATCTGGATACTTTGTTCTTGGTGCTCACTGCAAGCTAGAAGCTCTGCAGGAATCTATCCCTTCAATCTACTCATCTTTGCCTCTTCCATCCCCAACAAAATATGACAGTACATTTTTCGATGCACAAAATACTCAATGAACCTTTGTTGAATAATCTGTAGCCAGCTCCACTCTGTAGCAATTCCATAAATCCCTAGAAAACAAAGTCTTTAGAAATATTTTCTCATTTTTCTTGGCCTCTATGTTGAAATGTAACTACAGTGTTCCAGAGAGCAGGTTACGTTATCTATTCTGAAAAGCCTCTGGAGGCTAAGAGAAGCTTTATTCAACTGTAAGGAACCAAAGATGTGGTCACTTACAGTTGAATGAAGCTTCTTTGTAGCCAACTTTGGGTGCTCTTTCTTCAATAGAGACTCATTGTTGATCCCAAGAACAGTTAGGGGACTTGCCCTAGGATCATTAAAAAAATACCACCTCAACCACAATGAGAACATGGGAATTCCGTTTCCCCTGTGGGATCCTGGGTGCTTGTACCTATCCTTTATAGAGCACTGCACACTCTTCTGAGTGCTTTGGTATGTCATTTTCCTTGATCTCCACAACTTTCCCATGACAAAGACTATACTTATTTCAATAACCACATCTCATAAGTGAGAAAATAAAAAATAATTTCCAGAAGCATTCAAAGTGTAGTTTCAAGACAGGCCCAACTCTTTGATCTCTAATGTCTGATCATAAGTATAGCTTTTCCTTTAAATCTATAATATCAGAGTGAGATAAGTGAGGGAAGTGTAGGAGCATGTCTTATTGTTCCATAACAAATACAGAATTTGCCCTAGATTTTTAGTGGCAGAAATAAAACCAGGTTTCCTATTTGCCCCATGTTACTCAATAATAAGAGTAAAAAAAAAAAAAAAGTAATAATGGTAGTAGCTATCTTTATTAAATCTGGGTGCTGGGAACCATGCAGCCTTACATATAACAGCCGTAGCAACCCTGAAAAGTAGGTGTTATTTCCAGTTTACACATAAAATTGAGCCTTAGAGATATTAATAATTCACATATTAAGTTTGGGGTATAACAGAGATTGGGGTCTAGATATGTCTGACTCCTAAACCTGGAATCTGGTTATTAAACTACGGTGCCACATTAAGTTATAAACATTTGTTTTGTTTGTGTAACATTCTCAATGGTTGTTTCACGGTAGTTAAAAAGCATTGATGATATAATTGATATAATTATTTTTTACATTAGCAAGTTTCTCCCTTACTCTCATCCTCTTGACATATTTCTCTCTTCATGCAATAGTAAATACCTAGACATTTCTAAAAACACGACCTCCCTGAAAATAAACTCAATTATAAATATTAACACATAAAATAGGTTTAGTTCATATCTTTCCAACTATCCCTTCAGAAAGTCAGTGAGCCTTCTTGATTGTGAAAAGGTAGATACATAATTTGCCTGCTTTTGCCAGTAGATATCTAACTGATCACAAAGTAGTAATTTAATCATACAACACATCATTAGACTCAGCTTATCCTCTCATACATTAATCCTTACAATGTGATCAATAGCTGTCCAGAGTTTATGAGCCATCTTGTTGTATTCTTAGAAAGCACTGCACAGGTGAGCAGGCATGGTCACTTACATCTGGCCACAGGGCGAAGACCTAATGGCTAAAGAAAATGACATTAGAGTTCACAAGCTGAAACACAATTACACAATTGAGGATTAAGAACTACAGTTTCCAGTCAAACACAAAATACCTATCATGACCTAATCTCTTAAATGGCCATTCATTTCACTCACTTGTAAAATCTATCCGAGAGGCTGTGGTTGGCTCTCAATTAGCCAAGACGACTCCATATTTTAAGAACAATTTTTATTGACTCAGCCTTCCAAGCCTATAAACTGACTTAAGGTTTTCCTCACCCTAACAATAACTTCTTTTAAGCCTGCCTTTCCTTCAAAGTACAAACTCATCTTTCAACCTCCTTCCATTGACGCACTCCTTGTAACTTTTTACACTTGTCTTCATCTCAGAACCACTATTCAACTCCGCTAGGTTCTGCCACCACTGCTCTTCTGATATTTATTTGACAGAGACATAGGAATACTCAAAAATAAAGACCATTCCTGATATGCCTTCTATTGGAGCTTTCCATAGAAATGACATAGAAAGAACATGTAGGTACATTCCTAGGCTCAGGTCCTGAAATTCTCTGTCTCTGTCTCCCCCCGTTTCATCATTAAGTTGTAACTGTCTATCAGATCTTTCTAATTGGCATATAAATATGTTGGGCTTTTACTTATCATCTTACAAAACAAAACCGAACAAACTTCTTTTTATCTAGTTTTTCTTTTGCAGTGGCTGTTTTATTTCTTGTTCCTCTTACAGTAGAATACCTTGAAAGGATTGTTTATAATTTTTGTATCTAATTTTTTTCTCTCCCACTCTCTCATGAACCCATTGTAATCAAGTTTTGTACCCATGAATCCATCAGAACAATGACTATCATGGTCACAAATGATCTCCACATGATTAAGTTTACTGATAAAGTCTCAGTCCTCATCTTTCTTGTTAGCAGACTTGATATCGTCAGTGTATTAGCCTGTTCTCATGCTGCTATAAGGACATACCCAACACAGGGTAATTAATAAAGGAAATTGGTTTAATTGACTCACAGTTCTGTAGGGCTGGGGAGGCCTCAGAAAACTTACAATCATGGTTAAAGGGGAAGTAAACATATCCTTCACATGGGGGCAGGAAGAAGTGCCAATCAAAGGTGGAAAAGCCCCTTATGAAACCATCAGATCTCGTGAGTATTCACTATCACAAGAATAGCATGGGAATAACTGCCTGCATGATTCAGTTACCTCCCATGTAGGTAACTGAATCATGTGTGATTCAATTCTGTGTGTCCCTCTCACAACACGTGGGGTTTATGGGAACCAAAATTCAAGACGAGATTTGGGTGGGGGCACAGCCAAACCATATCATTCCACCCCTGGCTGCTCCCAAATCTCATGCCCTCACATTTAAAAACCAATCATGCCTTTCCAATAGTCCTCTAAAGTCTTAGCTCATTTCAGCATTAACCTTAAAGTCCAAGTTCAAAGTCTCATCTGAGACAATGCAAGTCCTTTCCACCTAGGAGCCTGTAAAATCGAAAGCAAGTTAGTTACTTCCTAGATATAAGGTAAGTGCAAGCATTGGGTAAATGCACCCTTTCCAAATGGAAGAAACTGACCAAAACCAAGGGGTTACAGGCCCCATGCAAGTCCAAAATCCAATAGGGCAGTCATTAAATCTTAAAGCTCCAAAATGATCTGTTTTGACTCTGTGTCTTACATCTAGGTCACACTGAGGCAAAAGGTAGATTCCCATGGCCTTGGGCAGTTCCAGCCTTGTGACTTTGCAGGGTACCACCTCCCACAGGGCTGCTTTCACAGCTGCCATTGAGTGTCTGTCACTTTTCCAGGCACATGGTACAAGTTGTCAGTGGATCTATGCTTCCGGGGACTATAGGACAGTGGCTCCCTTCTTGCAGCTCCACGAGGTGGTAACCCAGTGGGAACTCTGTGTGGGGACTCCAACCCCACATTTCCCTCTTCACTACCCTAGCAGGGATTTCCATTAGGGCTGCACCCTGACAGCAAACTTCTGTCCGCAAATCTACACATTTCTACACATTCTCTGAAATCTAGGTGGAGGTTCCCAAACCTCAATTCTTGACTTCTGTGTACCTGCAGGCCCAATACCGTGTGTAAACTGCCAAGATTTGGGGCTTGCGCCCTCTGAAGGAACAGCCTGAGCTGTAAGTTGGCCCATTTTAGCCACAGTTGGAGCAGTTGGGATGCAGGGCACCAAGTTCTGATGCTGCACACAGCAGAGGGGCCTTGAACCCCATTTGGCAAACCATTTTTCCTTCCTAGGCCTCTGAGGCCTGTGATGGGAGGGGCTGCTGTGAAGGTCTCTGACATGCCCTCCGAATTCCCCATTGTCCTGGCAATTAGCCTTTGGCTCCTCATTACTTATGCAAATTTATGCAGTTGGCTTTAATTTCTCCCCAGATAATGGGTTTTTCTTTTCTATTGCATTGTCAGTCTGCAAATTTTCCAAAATTTTATGTTCTGCTTCCTCTTGAATGCTCTGCCACTTAGAAATTTCATCTGCCAGACACTCCGAATTCTCTCTCTCAAGTTCAAAGTTTCACAGATATGTAGGGCAGGGGCAAAATGCTGTCAGTCTCCTTGCCAAAGAATAGCAAGAATCACCTTTACTCCAGTTCCCAACAAGTTCCTCATTTCCATCTGAGAACACCTCAGCCTGAAATTTATTGTCCATATCACTATCAGCATTTTGGGCAAAGCCATTTAACAGTCTCTAGGAAGTTCCAAACTTTCCCACATTTTCCTGTCTTTTTCTGAGCCCTGCAAACTGTTCCAACCTCTGCCTGTTACCCAGTTCCAAAGTCACCTCCACATTTTGGGGTACCCTTATAGCAGTGCCCCCACTCCCAATACCAATTTATTGTATTAGTCAATTCTCATGCTGCTACAAGGACATATTCTAGACTGGGTAATTTACAAAGGAAAGAGGTTTAGTTGACTCATAGTTCCACAACGCTGGGAGGCCTCAGGAAATTTACAATCATGGCAGAAGGAGAAGCAAACACATTTTTCTTCACATGGCCAAAGGAAGAAGTGCCAAGTGAAGGGAAAAAGCTCCTTATAAAACCATCAGATCTCATGAGAACTCACTACTATAAGAATGGCATAGGGGTAACTGCCCCCATGATAAAATTACCTCCCATTAGGTCCCTCTCATGATATGTGAAGATTATGAGAACTACAATTCAACATGAGATATTATGGGGACACAGCCAAACCATGTCCATCCGTCATTCCCCTCTCCTTGACACACTTTTTGCAAGTGGCTTTCACTGCCTTTGTTTCTTTCCCTCCTATGTAACTAGTGGCTCCTTCTCAAACAGCTTAGATGAGTACTCCTCATCTTCCACATCTCTTACTGTTGGAGAGGCCCACAACTCAGTCTTGGACCTTGTCTGCTTCTGACTATGCTCACGCCCAATGTGAACTAATTGGGTTCAAAGAATTTAAATACCATCTCTGTGTTAATGACTCCTGAGTTTATACATTTATCCTAGATTTATATTCAACTGCCAACTTGACAGTTCCATTGAGATGCACCCCACCCCAGGTACTAGTAAACTTATTTCCTTGCTTTTTCTTTCTAGCACTTGTCACTATGTAACATGCCATATCACATTTATTTTGAATAATTATCTCTCCTTCTCTAAAAGCTCAATAAGACTAGCATCTTTTGTCACTGTCTCTTCTGCAGGTGAACACAAAGGATAAAAGTGTTCAACGCATGTGTGTTGAATGAATAGTAGGCAATGTATACATTTTAAAACTCTTTGTTGCTCTTCATTTTTCTTTTACTTTTCTGAAAACTCTTTTCAGATTTCCTTTTAATTCCACTTCATCTGTTTGTACCCTATACTTCTGTCTCTTATCTACACACTCAACGAACTCTCTTCATCTTGTAACCTCTCAGAACCTAGACTCTGAGTGCAAGTGATTCTCACCTCTTCAATCTCGAGCATTTTCATAGTATACCACTTTCAAACAGCCTATTGGAATTTCATTTTCGTTTTCTAATAAATCCTTCAAATTGTATAAAATAAAATGTATTATATTCTCTCTCCAAACTTATTATGTTCCATGTCTTGCTTAGTGGTGTTACAATCCACCTAATCACAAAAGCTAGAGCCTCAGTATCTTCCTCAGTTAGGAAATCCCTTTAAGGCCAGAATGGCACCATGTTTTAATCTTCACCCAGCAAATATAAACATATATGCAGGTGTATGTGTCACATGTATGGTATATACACATGACTACATATGAAACATAGAATTAGAGAATGTCTCTATGGACAAGATTCAAGCAACAAAAAACAATATGCACACACACAACAGTGACAGTGACTAAAGTCAGTGCTGTACAAAGCTCTAAGTCAGAAAACTGGCAGAGTCAAAAGCTTCACCAAGAGCCACAATTCCCTTGATGTTGCAAAGAATGGAGGCAGTCTCAAACTGGACATGTGAGCAGGGCTCTCCACCTATGGATAAAAACAGCAGTGACCACTGATGAGGACAAAGGTATATGTCAACCTGTGAACTTACAGTGCTTTAAGGAGGCAGACTGCATTTGAGCCAATACCGGCCAGCTCTATGACTGACCATGACAAGTACCTACATAATCTCTAGCTTTTAATACAAAAGCTGGTTCTGGACCAAGGGTCCCATGGTACCACAAGGCAATCATAAAACCACTAAAAAGAGAGAGGTAACCCAAAAAGGAAGAAAAGGAAAAAGATAAACCTGAAAACAAAAATTCCAAAGCACACAACCAAACTAACACTAAGAGATGGTAAACAAGACAGAGATTGTGTCAGTTTTAAAAAAATAAAAATACAACAATTTCTGTGATTTTAAAATAGTTTTGTTTAAGATTATCAGAGACACAAGAAAGTAACAACCACATAATTTTGTGAAACACAAGCAGGCAGATATAGTTTAATAAGAAATGACTAAAAACAGAAACATTGTGCATTCTGACATATGTAAAGATACAGTCCTTATCATAAAAAAAGGACTTTTTAGAATGGAGTTAAAAAATAGAGCAGTAACATAATTAATCTTAATTAATCTTATTAAGATAATTATTCATGGAAAAAGAACACGTGAGAGTAAATGAGAAACATAAGAGATTATCAGAAGCTCTAAAACACATCTTAATGGAATTTGAGAATTTAAAAGTAAATGGAAAAACAGGTACACAGTTTTCTAAAAGGTCAAACTTTTTCCAGAATTATGACAAATTTTCAGATTAAATATGCATCAGGTCAGGTATGTTAAATAAACTCACATTTAGAACCATCACAATAAAACTGAAAAGCATGATAGATAGAGTGAGAAGGCTTAACAGCTACCGGACAGAAAAGATCGATCAGTAGCAGAAGACTGACGATAGAGTGAGAACAGATTTCAGCAAATGACTGAAAGACAGTCAAGTAAAACGACCACCAATTTAATAATTTTTATTCACTAAACCATAATTAAATTTAGGGCAAGATGAGAATATCTTTAGACTCACAAAAGCCATGAGAACATATTTTTTAACAGGTTAAAATAATTCCAAAGGAATACACAGCTGGCCCCTGAAAAATCTGATTTTGCACTGCATGGGTCCAATTACAGAGATTAAAAACAAAACAACAACAATAAAGAAACAAAAACCAGCAAACCTGAACCAAAAATACAGTATTCAAGGGATGCCAAACCTGCATATAAGGAAGGCTGACTTCAAATGTGTAGGTTTCACAGGGCCAACTGCAGGACTTGAGTATGCGTGGATTTTGCTATAAGTAGGTGCTCCTGCAATGAATCCTTGGAGTATATTGAGGGACAACTGTGGTTTATCAAGAAGAAAAAGTAACCAAAAGTAATGAAAGTAAAGTGATTGAAGGAATGGTAAAGTATGCTGGTCATTCTAATAAATGTGGAAAAATTTCTAGAAAAATCCATGAAGACAGTGATGGCAAGCAGGAAAAGTTTGTTAAATCACTATCTTTTCTAGGAAGACAATGAAGCATAACTCATTATTAGTAAAGAAAAAACAAGAGGAGGGAGAAAAAAAATCATTTAAAAATTTTAGTGATAAATTTCCTAAGAATAAAAATATAAGTAACCTATAAGTTCCAAACTAGCAAGGCAAACAAGAAAAAATTCAAGTCAAGAAAAAGAGAAAAAGAAAAATTATGTATAACGGAACAAAATAAAATAGCATAAATACTTCTGCTGGGCACAGTGGCTCACGCCTATAATTATAGCACTTTGGAAGGCTGAGGTGGGTGGATTATGAAATCAGGAGTTCGAGACCAGCCTGACCAAGATGCAAAAACCCTGTTTCTACTAAAAATACCAGTATTAGCCAGGCATACTGCCTGATGCCTATAATCCCAGCTACTTGGGAGGCTGAGGCAGGAGAATCGCTTGAACCCGGGAGGCAGAGGCTGCAGTGAGCCAAGATGGTGCCTTTGTACTCCAGCCTGGTCCAACAGAACAAGACTCAGTCACAAAGCGAAAAAAAAAAAAAAAGAGGCCAGGTACAGTGGCTCACACCTATAATCCCAGCACTCTGGGAGGCTGAAGCTGGTGGATCACGAGGTCAAGAGTTTGAGACCATCCTGGTAAACAAGGTGAAACTCTGTCTCTACTAAAAATACAAAAATCGCTGGGCATGGTGGCACGCACCTGTAGTCCCAGCTACTCGGGAGGCTGAGGCAGGTGAATTGCTTGAACCCAGGAGGTGGAGGTTGCGGTGAGCCGAGATTGCGCCATTGCACTCCAGCCTTGGTAACAAGAGTGAAACTCTGTCTCAAAAAAAGAAAAGAAAAGAAAAAGAAGAAACAGTTCCAAATGTATTCATAATTTTCAAATGATAATAGCATGAATTCACTGTGATGGTTAATTTTATATGTCAACTTGTTTTTCAGGGTGTTTCCATTAGAAATTAGCATTTGAATCAGTGGACTGGGTAAAGAAGATCCCTCCACACCAGTATGGACAGGCATCATCCAATCCATTGTGGGCCCAGATAGAACAAAAATCTGGAAAAAAAGTGAATTCACTCTGTCATAAAGCTGAGAAATCCATCTCTCCTTGCCCTTTGGCATCAGAGCTCCAGGTTCCCAGGACTTCGGTCTTGAACTGAGAATCTCTTCTGGTTCTTAGGTCTTTGGGTCAGGCCGCATTACACCGCTGCTTTCCTGGTTCTCCAACTTGCAGACAGCATATTGTGGGACTTCACAGCCTCCATACTCACAGATACCAATTCCCATACAAAATCCTCCCATGTATCTATATATGTCCTATTGGTTCTGTTTTTCTGGAGAAGCCTAATACATATGCCTATTAAAAACCAAAGACCATGCTGGGAAAAGTTTAATTATATTTTGATTATAACAGGCACAATTGTTTTTTACTGTGATTAAAACAACACAACATAAACTCACCATCTTAAAATTTAAGTGTATGGCTCAGTAATGTTAAGCTTATTCACATTGTTCAGAAACAGATTTCTAGAACTTTTTCATCTTGCAAATCTGAAAATCTGTACCCATTAAGCAACAACTCCCATTTCCCCCTCCCGCCAGCCCCAGGTAACTACTATTCCACTTGGCTTCTTTGCCTGCTTCTGATACTTTATGTAAATGGAATCATACTTCAAAAATGGGACGGTAAGACTGGCAATGACAGAATTGGGAAAAATATACCAAAGAAATTAAAAAATTAACCTGGTAAAGGATAGACACATATCAGACACACCAAGCAAGTTAAACTTCGAGTAACACTGATTTTTAAGAAGTGAGTCATAAAAGATGCGTCAATGAAAGAGATGAAGAAAAATGACCAGCAAGACAAGTAGGACTAGAAAAGTATAAAGATTCAGAAAGGTGCTACAACAATGTATTAATCCAGTAAAATAAAAACTGTGAACACATGGGTGAGTTTGGAAATTAGGAGAACTGGCAATCTTGGCAAAAACAATTTCAATTGAATATGAACAAAGTTTGATCTTCCTAGGTTAAAGAGGAACTAAGATTTTGAGAAGTTTGAATGAGAAAAATAAGAGAGTGAATAATCTAGAGGAGAGGTTAAGGGAAGATGGATACTGAATTATAGGATTCTCAGAATCATATTTATAGGTTGAGGACAAAGTTAAGACAGAGAGACAGCAACTTCTCAGGTATATCACTATAGTTCCCACATAAACCCCATACTTTTTAACTTGGAGCCACTCACTGTTACTACAGGGGAAAAAAAAAATCTCAACATACCTGGCCATGTGTTTACCTTTAGTAAACTGCACAAGTTGGTTTCCCGTTAAGTGCCCACACATCATCTAATTCATCATGTGATCACACTGCTAAGTGCTACACCGAGATTGGCAAAAAATATAGAACTTTTACTTCATTTCTTCATAGAAAGTAACTGATTAACATAGAGGTTAACTGTTTTTAGTATTTCTTATACAATGACATAACAGCTGATTTAGTAACTACCTGCTTCCCTGTGATTTTCTCAGATGGTTCACAGAGTTCTATGGGAAAATAGCTATCATGCTTGGGGTAAAAGCAAAAGAACTGGATTCTGCCAAGTGAGAAAGAGGAAAAAACATTTCAGGAAAAAGAGTCTGTCATCTATCTAGCACTTTCTTGAGAGAATATTTGTCTTAGTAATATTATATCATATCCACAGCAAGTAAGATAGCACCTAGCACAGCAGCCACTCAAATGTTTGCAGAACTAAAGATGAGATAATCCATACAATGATTTTTAGTTTCTAAAAGGGGCGGATAAGGAGTACTGCATGGTCAAAACGTTTGGGGATGATGAGAGCATGGCTTGAAGGGTGTGCTTGGATGTGTACAAAAGGTCTTATATTCCATAACTAGGATTTAAAATCGGTCATCAAAGGTTTTTAAACAGGGAGGTGACGCATTCAGATTTACTCTAGAAAAGTACTTCTGGTGACAGCAAAGACAATGAATTGGATAAAACAAGGGAGAACACAGGTTAAAACACTGCTACAAAAGAGAAATAAGGGGCTGAACTGCAGTTGTGGCAATGGGATAAGAGGGAAGGTATCATCTGCCTTGAGAAAACCCAGGAGCAAAACCAACAGGAATGGTGATTACTGATGATTAAACCAGAGTGAGAGCACCAGAACTGTAACGGCTGTGGAATGCAGGTGAAGAAAAGAGATAATTAGCTTAGCCAGGGACATGCTGGTGAGGTGCACGTACCACTGCCAGGTAGTACAGTTAAGAAAGCAAACATTCAGAGAGAGTCACTGCCAGGTACAGGGGCCTACTGAGCTACAGCATTTAACACATTGATAATACGTATTTCCTCATGAACCTGCTTCCTGTCCCACTGATAATAAGATTTTATTCATTTTTCACATCACCAGAGCATAAGAAATGTTTAAAACTCAAGTGTATCATTTCCAAATTTCAACTCTGCGCTGTACTTAGATCAAAATAAAGCCACAGGAAGTAATCTCAAAGTAACCACCAAAACAACTACAATAACCTCATAAAAGTATTACTGAAGAAAAAACGAGTTAAGAAAAAAAGTTAAGCCTGTAAAACGGAAGCCAAAGTTCAACATGAAACCCAACAAAGGCATATACAAAGTTACAGAAGCAAGAATTATACAGTTGTGAATTCCCTTGTCATATTCGTTAAAATGTATTCTTAAAGTGTCTTTAATTAAAACACGTAATTTTAATTAAAAGTTCCCTGTGAATGTTGGTTTAACTTTTCTGGTATTCATGGGGATTAACCATCATATAAGGCAGATATGGAATCCAGATCTGACACTAAAAAAAAAACAGAAATGAAAAATAAACTTGCAATTTTTACAACAGTAAGAATGAACTTGATAAACTATGCACATCTTAATCTACAATATAGACTTTCATATGATTAATTTCATAATAATGTACTTTGAGTAAAATAAAACATTTTTGTCGAAAGACATCCCATTAACAGATTTTTCAACAACAAAAACCAAATGGCCCAAGATATTGGGATAATTCAGAAAATATGTGGGCAAAATCTCTTCTCTATTAAAATAAAATACCAGTGAAAATACTTCTGTGCCATTCTAGGTCACATTTGGGATGAAGCAAGACAATTATTTCAGCGCTTTCCTATTACACATTAGTTTAAGAAATGCCCCATGAAAACGGTAAGTTCTGGCACTTAGATATTTCTGGAGTATGAAAATTATTCAGTTCATGAAGAAGACACTGTACCTCTCTTTGAGGACTAATTGTTTTCTTGGCAGGGTACTGTGTTATCCAATGTGTTAAAAGAATGCTGTCTTAAACAATGAATTCTAAATTATCCTATTACATAAATCTGATCATTTCAGATTGCAAGAGTGAGAAGGACAGCTCAGGCATTTTGCAATGACACTTGGTTCCCATTCTCTTGAAGAATACCAGTGTAGCACATCTATCGTAATATTGATTATAAAGTACTTCCTATCACATTGAATTGAAATAAATAGAGCCTCCCAAGTGTGTACAAACACCAAACCACTTTCCTTTCTTCTGTCAATCTAAAAAGCAGTATGGCTCTATTATAAGAAATAACTTTTGGTTTCCTTCTGTAGAAAGGCTGTGAAAATAAATTATATATATTCCACAGATACTTAACTTTCATAAAATTTTGCCAAAACTAAGAAGTACTTGTTTCTGAATATCCTACAAAACAGTTAAGTTTATACATAGTAACTATCTTAATAGTGCCAATAGTGGAATTAAGATAAAAATAATACAAAAATTTTGTGAACATTAAGGTATGTCATACATGAACTCTTATCAAAAAGCATAGGATGATTAAGCTGGAATTTTTAAGCATTCCTTCAAGCAATGTGACATTTGTCTACATTAGGCTTTTAACCTTGAGTCTATGTTATTTTAGGATATCTTACCAGCTACTAGATTCATTTTGTCAATTCAATATGGAGTCTCAAAATCATATATATTCTTTTCCTGCAACTGTCAAAGAGAAATCAAGTTCCTGTTCTTTTTCCAGATAGTTAAGATTACATCTATTCCACAAGGTGCAGCGCATGCCACAGTAAAAGGGTAAAATCATACTGATGTAGAGTGAATCTAATTTTTGAATTTTGGGTGTTAATGATTTAAACCTTTGTGCTCAGCATGGAAAAATTAAATCTTTTAAAATTAGTTCATAATCACTGAAAAGGCCCCATCTGGCAATAATGAAGACAAACTAACAATAAAATTTCAAAAATATGGCAATATGATCAAGCCAAAACCCATATTACTTCTCTGTACTTAGTCACTGGTGGTCCAAGGAAGGATCAGCATCCTGTCTTGGACTCTGGCATCTAAATTAAAGCAGGAAAATCGACTGCAATCTGGGTTCCAGGCTTCTGGCTTACAAACAACAAAGCTCTAAACTCACTAAAAGCAGAAAGACTTTACCCCCAACATATTCTTTAAGAAGAATCTGCTTTTTGAATAGCTGCTTTCAGTTTAGTTCAAAGAAAAGACAATGGCATAAATTCACACCTTCAAGGTCAGTTAATTTTTAAAGCTTATTGTGCTGTATTAACTCCTTTTGTGCCAATTTATCTTGAGCAAGGGAGTTTTTCTTTAAACTACACATAAGAACTAGAATTTACTAAAGAAGAAAAAACAGTTTTAGAATAGAAATTATTAAACTGAATTTTTTTTCCATTCAATTACTTTGAATTGTGTCATCTAGTTTTGAAAATATGGTTACATTCATTTTTCTGTGTAGATATGTCTGTCATATAAATTACATGTTTAACTAGTACTGTTTTAAAAACAAATGTTTTAAATCATTTTATGTGCACAAGTAACAGATTTGCTACTTAGTTTTTAACGAAACCTTGATGAACAAAGAAAGTATTTTGGTAATTGTTAAAGAATGTTGAAAAATAGCTTAGCAGTACCAGTTATATACAAACTACTCTTCAGCAGAAAATCAATAAAAACAGAAAGCAATTCCAGCAGCATCTCATTAGAACCTGGAACAGTGCGTGAAAGTCCACCTCTGCTATAGCCATTTTAGCTATAGACGTACAATAAACCACTCGCTTGTAAGACAAGAGGCGGCAAATGTGAAACTACTTGGATAAGCATAAGGCATTAGACCACACAGGCATTATTATAATCAAAGAAACATGAATTGAGCAGTGATTTAAGGAATGGCAGTTGTACTATATTATACTGGATCATAACTTTGTGCATGGATTTAGAAATGAATAAATGTACCTTCAATCTCTGTAGCGCCTTCCTGTTTTCAGTTGTGCTTTCACACGCACAATCTGCTTTGAATCTATAACAGTCCTAGGAGGTAGAAAGAACAGTCATTTTTGTTCATACTTTAATGGGCTAAATATAATTCCCATCAATTTGAGATGTGATAATGTGAACTAATTAAGCCTAAAATGTGTGGAAAATAAAATTGTTATTGTACAAATGGGGCTTGGCATCAAATTGACACATTTTATTAAATATAATGTGCAAAATATAATGAAATAACCTCTATTTAAAAAATTGTACAAGGCAGGTATTATTTCAAATGCTTTAGTAACTCATTTTCAATAAAAAGAAATCTGGCATTATAAAAATACATAAAATAATCATGATTTATGTCATTAATTTACATAAGATACTTTTTTGCATAAAACAAAGTTATAAAATAGTTTTAAAAGGTATTCTTATATGAGCATTATTCCCAGTATAAAAATTTTCATAACTTTTTGTAATTTTGGTTCATCTGTATAAATAAAGCATTTTTATCCTTTTAAAATTCACAACTCCATTTTAAAAACATAAGATTCTCTCTCTTTTAAATAAAAGTTCACTTGAGGTAGTATGTTAAGGTTTTCCTTTGGTCTCATTCAGTCTATGTATTCAAGTCGTAAGACTGAAAATTTGGAGTCCTGTAGTTTTCTAAAGTCTGTTTAAAGGTACAAATGTGATTTTCTTCTTGAAAATCTGTCCTTTCTTTCCCTTCTTCCTCTGACCCAGAGTCCAAGTCTGGGGAAGAATGAGCTTTCAAATAAGAGGCTCTTGGCTGACAATCTGATGGCTGTCCAAAGCTTGCATAGGCATCTAGGTGAGGTCTCCTGAGAGCTTTTCCAAATGTACCTGAAAGAAAGAAAAACCTTGAGCACATGGGTCTCTTTGGTAGCATGTGAATCAATAAAGCCAACTGCAAATGAAGAAACATCTTACTCCATGAATATGAATAAATGTTTTCTACAAGTCCACATTATGGTACTCACATACATGTGAATCTGTGTTAGATAGATCACTTCCAGAATGGAGCAAAGGACATTTGCCCTCCCTCATATTTACATTCCCTGAACAAATGCATCTATTCTTTATCATATCTGATGACCTGTAGTAATGTTAGTGGTCATGCAATAAAGTTCCCTACGTTTCCCAATATAAGTTTCCCCATATCCTAGCTGGAAAGCCCACAGACTTTGGTGAAGGGTATGGTATGCTGGACAGTACGATCCAAGCTAACTGGGCCTGAATATAGAAATTTTCTTTCAAAATAAACCTATGTCTTGCCCTTTCTTTATTAATTGTAGCAAAATATTACTCAATTGAATCAAATTCTTGCCAGTCATACAAAACATATTATTTTCGTTTTTCCTAAAAAGGAATATAAATAATTATACTGTGATAAAACATTTCTTAGAAGAAAATATTTGAAAATTCTTTTTTTTTTTTTTTTTGTCAACGTGGCAAGTTGTAGCTGATTTTCCCATCTCCCTCTGCTCAGTGAAAAGATGACCTCAGCTCTTCCATCCCATTGTCCCCATGCATCAGACCAAAAAATCCACAACCTAATCTCGGTGCCAGCCAGCATCTAACACCACCGACTTGGGCCTTAAGGCTGGTTTTCTTTGCCAAAGGTAGTCTAGCTTGTCGGACTAGCAGTTGTTGCTAGGTAGGATGTTGTTTTCCACCCTTTGACTGCGGGTTCAGTTGGAAGCCACCAGACGTACCAAACCACAATCATGCAGAGCACACAACTCCACCCCAAAGGCCGTGGGAGCCTGAAACCACTTTTTCCACATGGCTGACAAGCTGAGCTCCTAAGTCATCCCCAAACTCTTGTCTTGAAGTAGATGCCACACACAGTGCTACCCAGAAAGCTCCTGAGGCTTAGTTACAAATTAAACACATCATCAAGTAAAATCCCATTTCAGACTTTGCTTTTGGAAGCCTTTACGCTAACTAGTAGGATGTCATGGCAGCACCATGGAAGTAGCCATTTTTTACCAGTTTGACATTCAAAGCTCTCACTGATCTCTCACACACAACTTAAAGAGTATGGATCCTCAAATGAGGTACCTGATAACCTAATAAACTTACCCATGAAAGAGTTACTCGAGGCAACTGACGCTGGCTCTGGATTTGCACTAAAATCTAAAGAGGACTTGTTTAGACACAGATTTTTCATTCCAGGTTCTTCGTTTTGAGAGTAACTAGTGTTAAGCAGCTTCCTCGCATGTGAAGGCCATGCGACATTGCTGAAGCTCCGTTCGCAGGACTCTTCTGAAGGATGAGAACATGGGTAGCACTCCGTTTTCTTTATATAACCGGGCTCACAGTGGTCCATTAAAGCTGTTCTTGGGTCAGGACTGCAACCTTTTTAATTTGGGGGTAGTAACAGAAGGAGATGACAGTTAGCACATCTAGAAGTCTCTCTATGAAAGAGAACCATACTCAGACAAGAAAACCACCTACCTGTATAATACATTTCAAAAGGATCTGAGCCATACACATTTCCCTTCAAATACACAGGGCCTGTGGATCCCAAAAAGGGACAAAGGAACGGATCTGTGGTGGCAGCTTCCACATCAGCTTCACTGCTATTATCAATATGGCAGGTCCCTTTAAAACAAAAATCTTAGTCACTGATCCAAGTATTCAAGTGCCATTCACATTCTCCCCAGTTTTGGCTTTTTTTATATGTATAGATGAAAGTTTGACTAGAACATCACATAGACGAAAAAAAATGTGCAGAAATTTACAGTAAGGTTTTAAAAAAATGTATGAGAAGACTCGATTACCCACTGTGCTAGGTGTGCCGGCCTTATTGCTCACTCAGGTTTATAAGGGAATCACTAGTGTGTGGATCCTCCAGCCAAAGCAGCCATGGTCTGAATTACATACCATCAGCACTGACCCCTTCTTACAAAAGGTCCTGAATGACCAGAACCAGGACTGGCACTTGGCCAATGACCTCTTAATGCCCATCTCAAAGATAAGCTCAGCTAAACATATCATCTCATGGGTGTTTGAACCAAACAACACAGAATGATACGCCATTTACTTCTGGACATGGCAGGTGAAGAATAAGTGATATCATCAGGGTTAGAGATGTCATGAGGATCATATGCCTAGAAAGCAGAAACTGGGCAGTGAAAGGTGGTGGTCTGAGAGAAAAGCAAATATGCAGAACGTGATGCAGTAATGCTGGTGGCCCAGAGCTGCTCTGGGTGCAGCCTCATCTAGGCAGCCTGGCACTATTATGCCCCAGTTCTGTCTTTTTAGGTGTTCCTTAAGTGTCTTTTCAGTTAATCCCATTATAGTTTAAGGAGCTTGGGTCTCTACTCTTTGCCATTAAATGGTTCTAACCAGAATACTCATGTCTATGCTCAGATCTTCTAACTCTACACCCTCTATCACTACCTTGCCAAGCACTTATAGTTGATCTCACCACTGACTAAACTGTGAAATTGAAAACAAATATACTTTTCTTCCCACTACAATGTCTGGCACAGAGCATATAATAAATACTTAAGGGAAAAGTTGGTCATATATTTTAGAATAATATTGATGGCTTCCACTTGCTGAGCCCTTAATATGTGCCTAGCACCACAGAGTTTTCCATTTTCATTTCATTTGTACGACTACCTCATTGGAAAGTCCTGTATATGCCCCACAGCACACGGAGCAAGAAATAGGAGTTGGTCTTGTACCAAACCTGTGCTCCTGTGTTATGCTGTCTCATTATTATTCTCAGAATCATGCAGCATTTAAAGCAAGGGTCAGAATTAGACCTCTGAAAGAGGCTGGGTGCGGTGGCTCATGCCTGTAATCCCAGCACTTTGGGAGGCCAAGGTGGGTAGATCACCTGAGGTCAGGGGTTCAAGATGAGCCTGGCCAACACGGCAAAACCCCATCTCTACTAAAAATAAAAAATTAAAATTAAAAAAAAATTAGCCAGGCATGGTGGCACATGGCTGCAATCCCAGTTACTCTGGGGGCTGAGGCAGAAGAATGGCTTGAACCCAGGAAGCAGAGGTTGCAGTGAGCGAAGACCGCATCACTGCACTCCAGCCTGGGTGACAGAGTGAAACTTCATCTCTAAAAATAAGAAAAATGAATAAATAAAATAAAAATAAATTTTAAAAATAGACTTCTCAAAGAGAATAATGCAAACCATTCGACTTTAAAGCCCACTCATGTAACCAGTTAATATCACTTAAGGAAGGAGAACATTCAGGGCCAAAGAACATTAATAACGTAAAGAAAATACTAGATTGCATGGAATAATTAAATTTCTCTAAACCTACTAGTCTTTTTTTAATTGCCAGAAACAAAGATTTTTTTTTTCCTAGTATTTAAGAGAAGGGTCTAGAACTATACAATTTCACCATTGCTAGTGATCTTGGGCCAGGTCCTAAATGTCAGTGTAAATCATGCCTTGTGAAAATGAGTATCATATTTGAGCCCTCCATTATAAGACTACAAAACAATTACAGCCCACGTTCATCTTAAACACATACCACTACTGTCATGCTGTGGTAAGAAAAATCCAGCACCTGAAGATGTGACAAACTGGTGGTGGCTTCCACTTTCTGAAGAGATGTACCCATCCTGCCTGTCAGCTAATGTTCCCTGAGATGACAAATAACTAGGAATATCTGCTGGCAAGTTGGTCTCATCTGTAAGAAACAGGAGCATGTTATTAACCAAGAATGACCATAATTGTCCCACAGGCATCCCATAGGCATAGACTATTTTGGTTTCTGTATACATCAAATTAGGGGAGATCAACCCTGGCAAAACCATCTTGATTGTACAGTATTCTGGAAAGGCAATTAGGGCTTTGCTCCTCTGGGAAGTATAATCTGATTTTTTATTTTATCACCCTCTGGATGCACCTCACAAATTTCAAAACAACAAATGTTTTTAAAGGTTTTTTTTAAAAGATGAAGGCTTAAGAATTTTCATGGGACAGTATGTAAGCTCTCAAATTAAGCTTGATTATTGCCATATTCCGTTTAATATTAATCAATATCTGACTTTGCACATACGAATCAAGTCACAGCTCCTCTTATCCACTGATAACTAAAATCCCACCTAACTCCATGCACATCTGCATACACAACAAGACACACAACCACTGCAGAGAGGAAACCTCATCATTAAGGGGCTGTTCCTGGTTCTCCATCACTATCTTATGAAGGAATTAGAAATAATTTCATCAGTGACTTGGATTTTATCTTATAGCCACAGGATATTCTGATGTCATTTTAACAAAAAGTATTAATCTTCAAACATCAGCTTTATTTGGGGCTCGAGTGTTATTTTTAGCAAACCGTATTTCTGCAGCTTGAAACAAATGAGTCACCCTTCTGAGATGAACTCAGACTGCAAGACACACCTTCTAGAAGTATTTGCAGAACCACAAATACACACGACTCCCGTGACCTGTTGCCAAGCTTCTATTTACACACCTGTGTTGGTAATGCTGCAATCTTCATTCCTCCGCCTTGTGTGGTATATGATGACCACCCACACGAGTGATGTGCCCACCACACAGCAAACCACAGCTATGATCACGACACCCACAGTAGCCCATCCATCATCATCTAACGACGGGGCAGTCATCTGAGGGGAGTCGCAGGTTGGAGTGGGGATCACACTGAGGCGCACGCTTCCTCTCTCAGTGCCAAGGGTGTTGGACATCTCACACGTGTACTTCCCAGCATCGCTGACATCCGAGTCCACAATAATCAGAAGCTGATTGCCTGCTGCAAAAAAGTGCCTCTCGGTTACCAGCAAAGGGCTATCATCTTTGGTCCAGTTCAGTCTGGGGGGAGGGCTTCCTCCAGCAATGCACTGTAGGACGGCCGTTTCTCCCTTGGTTACAGTTCGGTCCAAGAGAGGCCGCAAAAATGATGGCGTTTCTGAAATAACAAGTTATGCTTTTAATTTCCCAAATAAAATTTAGTTTCCAAATCATAAAATGTAGCATTTAAATTTATTCAAATTGCAACCTAAAATTTTATTCTCCCACAACTTACTGGACATGCCTTTTTAAGAGCCTAAACATACACAACATTCACTATTTCACTATTCTGCTTTTACTCATAACGCCAGTTAAGTATATAATAGTTACTATTTTTAAAATTTCAACTTCCCTCACTTTTGCAAAAGTTGGGAAGCTGGTGGGGGTGGGGGCTGGCGGAGAGTGGGAAATAAAACCTTTTTTAAACACAGAAAGTATAAAAATAATTTCAAGCAGAAGGGTATGTTGATGAATAAAAAAATCAGAATCCTTAAGTTTTTTAAATGAAATACTTTAGGGCCAGATGCCTAGGCCTATACTAAAACTCAGACAATAATTTACTTTATTTAGTATCTTAATAGGTTACTTTAATTAGCTCTTTTGAAGATACACACATAATAATTGTGTTTACATTTTTAAAAAGCATTTGTTTAGGTAAAAGATGAAAAAGAACTTTGACTTCCAGAGAGGTATGGTAGGCCGAGAAAAAAGAATAAGGCCTTCCTAAGTTGTTCCTACATTTTTTTTTTTTGAGATGGAGTCTCGCTCTGTTGCCCAGGCTGGAGTGCAGTGGCAATCTCAGCTCACTGTAACTTCTGCCTCCCAGGTTCAAGTGATTCTCCTGCCTCAGCCTTCTGAGTAACCAGGACTACAGGTGCATGCCACCACACCCAGCTAACTTTTGTATTTTTAGTAGAGACGGCGTTTCACCATGTTGGCCAGGATCTCTGATCTTGTGATCCACCCGCCTCAGCCTCCCAAAGTGTTGGATTACAGGTGTGACCACCACGCCCGGCCTCCTACGTTTTTTTATATGTTCTTTATGGTGCTAACACTACTGACATGGACAGCCCAGTGGGTAAATTAGAGGAGGGTAATCCCCTGTAAAAGGGAAAACATCAAAACTTTTACTTGGCCCCTCTCTTTGGAATGGAGGGGACAAGGATTCACCTCACTTGCCAGACTTAAGGATGTCATGCACTCCCTAACTTCAAAGTGTTCAAGAGGCCATTTGCATTAATACTTCCCAGGAAAAGGCAATGCCCCATAGATCTTCATGTCTTATTCTCACAGCTTCTGGCACTTAGGGACCCTGGAGGAGCTAGTATCTTTAAGACTGATTTAGACTATGGAATCTTAACAAATTCACCCACCTAAGACAGTCAGAGTCGCATTTGCAGAAATACTTCCTGCACTGTTCTGAGCTGTGCAGCTGTACACCCCAATGTCCTCTATCTTCACATCCACGATAAAGAACACGTCATCCTCAGGCATCACATGCATGCGTCTCTCCCGTGCAGCTGGGAAGTCTGTGCCCCCATCCTTCTGCCAGGCTATCTGTGGGGCTGGGTGGCCCACAGCAGCACACTCCAAGCGTGCCATGGCCCCAGCTCGTATGGTGAGGTCCATGGGGGTCTTGGTGAATGAGGGAAGCACTGAAATCAGAGAAACAACATAGGCATTAGCACGATGGAGTCTTAGAGGTTCACTTGCATTCCTTTTTATTTTTTTTTGTTTGATGCTTTCAGACTGTCCCTGACATAGATTGGGCAAGGGTTAATTCCAATTTCAAGTCAAGGAAACTAAAGTTGAGATGGAATGATTAAAAGGCTTTCTCAAGGTTACAGATACAGAAACAACGAAGTCAGGATAAAACACAGGTCATCTGATTCTCAGAATGAAGGTCTTTCTGCTATATTCTGCCACTTTTTAGTTTCTTCAATAATGAATTGCGAGATCTTGGGCATATCAATTAATCTCTTTGTACCCTGACCACTTGCTTCATCTATTTTTTTTCTTTTTTCAGATAAACTGGTCATTTATAAGCAGTGGTACTGTTTGGCATAACAGGTTTCCAGTACAGAGGCAAGGGGTCACATGGAGGTGACAGAGCCTGGCTCGGCACAGGACAGCATCTCTCACTTCTTCGCTCCTTCTTGTCATAGTCCCACTTGGAAGCGAGGCCATCGACGGGGTTCACCTTCAGGTCCAGTATCCTCTGGGTCTGCATGGCCACTCACTCATTGTCAAAGGTATGCGGGAGGGGGCCGTACACATAGCACTTCTCCAAGATGATAAGAATTGCTGTAAAGCCGATGAAGAACATGGCAGCACCCACAACCATCTTCCACTCATTGGAGCCCCTGTTCATCTCAGCAAAGCTCTCCTTGAACTGAATACGATACAACTCGACTTTCTCATCCATTGAGAGGCTGCTCCAGAAGGCCTCCTCCTCCTCCTTCAAGGCCTTCTGGCTGGCTGACAGGTGCCTAACATGGGCCACTTCGGGCAAGGGATAGTCTCTTGCCGATCCACGTAACTTGGGAGCGTATAGTCTTCACTCTTCACAACACTTCCGTGTGCTCGTACACACACCGAGGTGGAAATTGCTCGCTTGCCAACTAGGCTAAATACCCTGGTAGCCAACATTCTGCCGTTGCTGCCCGCCATGACTGCCCTCTACACCCGGTGTCCCGCGACCGAAAGAGCATCTATTTTTTTTTTTAAGTACCTGCTGGTAGCTCTAACATTGGGACTTTTAAGATACATGCTTTGTCCTACAATTTAAACTCAAAACTGTTCTTTGTGGCAGGCCACGGCCATCACTTGTTGAGTGAATGCATTAAAGAATCATATTCGAAATCTACCATGGCAGACACAGATAGTTAAATGATCAAGTGGCGAGGATCCTATTGTAAAACTGTATACCTACCACAGAAACAAGAATAGACTTCCATTAACAGTAGCTAACACTGCATTCTACCTTGCAGCCATGTTGCTATATCCTCTACACACATTATTTTACTGAATAAGCATAATGCCTCCGGGGTAAGGACCTATTTTTCCCTAATTGAAAGAGGTGGAACTAGAGGCTGTGACATGAAGTAACCTGCTGAGAATCACGCAGCCACATGCAGGAGTGGCAGGATTCACACACAGATCTCTGAATTAAAGGCAGTGTGCATCCAACATGATGCTTTGCAGCTTCCCAGATCATACAGCACACTGTAAACTCTCAAAGAGCAAAACATGGCTGGGTGCAGTGGCTCACGCCTGTAATCCCAGCACTTTGGAAGGCTGAAGTGAGTGGATCACGAGGTCAGAAGTTCAAGACCAGCCTGACCAACATGGTGAAACCCTGTCTCTACTAAAAATACAAAAAATTAGAAAGATGTGGTGACACATGCCTGTAATCCCAACTACTCAGGAGGCTGAGGCAAGAGACTCACTTGAGTCTGGGAGGCGGAGGTTGCAGTGAGCCGAGATCACACCACTGCACTCCAGCCTGGGTGACAGAGTGAGAATCTGTCTTAAAAAAAAAAGAGCAAAATATGTCTGGTTCATTTCTGTGTTACTCACCACACTGAGTATGGTGTCGTCCTCGATATGATAATTGCAGGTTTAGATACAAATAACCAAGAATCTTAATTTTGTAGAAAGAAAGGTAGGGAAAGTTAGAGTCAGGTGGAGAACTGTGAGGAGAAAGCACAGGGTTAAGATTCAGAGAGAAAAACAGGTGCTTTCTATTTCTAAAAGGTATCTTTAAATGCTAAAGGAAAAGTCAGATCACATACTATTTACTGTAAGCTTGGCTTTGACAGAGTAGGATGAACCAAAGTGATTGGAGATGACACACTGATATTTCCCCTCACTGGCAAATTCCACCTTGCGCAGTCGAAGGATGGTGGTATACTCCATCACCTCGCCACCTTGGGCCCGGAGGTGTGCATAATTTTCCATTTCGGCATCATGTAGTAGTTCATTGTCTTTTTTCCAAGCAAAAGTCATTGGGGAATCACTGCTGCTGGCAGCTGAGCAGATGAAACTCAAATTGGAGCCTTTTATTGCCGACTGTGTTTCTGGCTGAACCGTGATCTGGGGTTTGGGAAAATCATCTGTTCAAAATGGAGAGGAGGAGACAAAACAATGTTAAGGCTCAGGAGTCCAAATACTACTCAAATTTGAACATCAAGAAATGCAGAAACAAACAGCATCTTAGGTTTTACCCTTTGTGTATGTTTTACAGATGGACTAGCAGGCCCTGTGTTGAAATGATACACAGGAAGAGGGTTTATAAAGTAACTCATTCATCTCAAATAGAGACGGATTCCTATTTATCAATCACTATTACCTGAGAAGAGGCTGTTATTTTGGAGCTATCAGAAAACACAGTTTATTCCCGATCCCTTATGCTTTGTATAACAGAAGAAGAGAGCAGTTTAAAAACTTCCAGCCTCATGGATCATTTTCGAATGCTACTACTGTCAGAAACTGCAATTGTTCCCATGTTCTCCTCAAATAAGGAATAGCAACATCAGGAAATCGAACATCAATCATGACTAATCAACAAAGATAGCCATTAACACCCCATTTACCAAAACAGAACCACTATTAAAAAGCAGTAATTTAGGTAAAGCCAATAAGAAAAAAAAAAAGCTGACAGCAAATCATAAAGCATCTCTAAAACAAATGGTAGACATTGGCTTCGGCCTGGAGCTTGGAGTGGTCAATCACGCGGCTGTGCTACCCTGTCAAAGCTACATTATAATTAGAGCTAAGCAACTCTTTCATTCTAAGCAGTTATTTTTAGTTCTCTGTTACTCTTTGGAAAAGTTACCTTTCTGAACTTCAGTTTCTCAGAGATGATCTGAACCCAGAAGGAAACATCTGGGATCTGCCAAAGTGTACTACTGGGGTGCTCTAAGAAAACAACTCTTAAGTGCGTTGAGTGGGTTATGGGGGATGCCTTGATAATCCAGTGCTGCTGTTTTTCAATGCCATATCTGCATACTGTAACTGAAGTGGTTTATTTTCTAAATTATTCTGAAATTCTCATTTAATAAGTCAATGTTCAGATTCACAAGGAAGTGAAAAAAAACTATGGATACTATATATGTGTTTCAAAGTAATAGGGAGTTCCTATTTTGGGACTAAAAAACTATGAAATAAGGACCATGGGAAAGGAGCAGTTTGGGCCCTTACAGACGAATGCCAAAAGCTTATTTGGATCCAAAAGCTACATGAGAAGTTTTATTTCCAGAAACTACTGGCACTGCTTAACGCTGCAACCTTAAAAATATATATCATGGATAAAGCAGTTTTAAGTAAATTCTTAAATGTCAATGCAAAAGAAGGTTAATATTTTAACACACATGCTTAAATATAAGCAAACTCTTGATTTCTTGTTTCATAAACATACTTATTTTTACAGAAGTCTCCATGGCAGCTACTAGTAAATAGCAGTACCATGTAATAGGCAGAAAACTGCACCAGAGATGAAAACTTTTCTTTTAAATCCAGATCTGCTATGAATTAGCTATGTAAAGTTTGGGTAACTAGATTTCTAATGCCGAGATTCTTGGATGCTAAAACAATGGACCTTAAAATTGTTTATAATAAATTCACATTTCCTATTGCTTGTAAATGTTTTACCTACCATTATTTAGCAGCCCATAAATTATTAATAACTTTCTCTTTCATGTGAGCCTCCCAACAATTCTCAGAGTTGGGAAGAGAATAAAAGAGGAGAGTCCCCATTTCCTGGATGCAGAGACTAACATTTAGGGAATTTAAGTTAAGTAGAAGGGCTGGGACTATCCTTCCATTCTGCCAAGATCCAATTTCATTCTGTTTCCACCAAACCATCCTGATGCCAAAACAAAGATGAAGCAATTTTAGAAAATTCTCTTTCCCATCTGTGAAATTAAAATAATCAGCAAACTACAGACCCATTTTCCTCTACCTCAGCACAAATAAAAGCTTTATAAAAAGATCATAAATCTACTCAAAACCATTATTTGGATAAACGGGAGGGAAAAAAGAAGAATAAATAAAAGGCCAGGGCAATACTTATACTCACCACACACAAAGCCATCTGGGCTAACAGCAAAAATGCTTCTTCCTTTTAGCAGCTGAGGATGGGCACAACTGGCATTTACAAAGCTCTGAAAGTTGTTTTCCGCCACCCACTGTGGAAGCCATTTTAGTTGGCAATCACACAAAAGGCTTGATGTATTTAAATGCCTGAGGAGAGTAATTACATTCAATTTGTTCTGTATGAGATGCAGATTTCTACAAGTCAACTAAACCCAAGTAAATATTAACAAAGCAATGAGTTTGGAAACTGAATACACACATCCCATGGAATAAGTATTCTACATTCCATTTTAAAATACAAGGACCTTATCTGGCATGATTTTCTGTTGTTCTTACTGCCCTACTGACACAGAAATGTTAAATTTATCAAAAGTACCTTATAACTGAAAAATTACTACTATATTGAGTCACTGTACTGTATGTGGTCCCACAAAGTTGCGAATTTAAAATAGAAAAAGAAACTCATTACGACAAAAAGAACAAATCAACTCCTTTTTTGTTGTCTAGTATAAAAATTAAGTAATGTTAAGAATGTGCCAGGCACTTTTTACAGATACATAATTGAGGATGACACATCATATGACAGTTTTCCCCTCTATACTTTCAGACTTCGAGAAGGAAAAGAAAAGCTTACAATTGTTGCAGTTTCTTCATTTGTGAAAATGCATTGCCTTGTAAAGACATGATTGCGTTGTCACTCAGGTCTCTGAAAAATCACCAAATCAAATGCATCAGGGCAAACCACCACCATTTTGCGCTCTGGGACAAAGTTTGGGCCCACACTGCCCACCCCATTTGCCAAACAGATACTCCTCTCTATCTATGTGTTAAAATAGAGGATTGAGGCACCCCAGAAGAATCCACTACAAAGCTTGTGATGAAGAACAAGGGCATTTGTATCAGAGACAGGTTCTGTTTTAGTGAAAAAGATTCATTTTCTGTCATCACAAGTTATTTGACTTACTAGAGCCCAAGCTGTTCTATTATTTTATTCTATGATTCTTTATTCAAATTAGTAACTATTAGAAACTTATAAATATACAAATAAAATTTCTCATAATTATGCTTTTAAAAAGCATCATTTATACAGTATTTTTGAAGATAGGCATTCAGTTAAGTGATTTACATATGCTACTGCACTTATTCCTACAACAACCCAAAATACGATGGTATTACTACTCAGCACAAAAGGGAAAGGTCAGAGTTGAAACAATTATTTTCAATTCCAAAACCTATGCTTTTAACCATTAATCTAATTCTGTCATACACAACTCACTAACATAAATGCAGTAAGATGTTTAGACAAGATATACTCGTTAAAACAAACAAATACTTCAGGCAGGAAATTAATAATGAATGTACATTCTGGGCTAATTCTCTTTTTAAAGAGACTTATAAGCAAGCAGTCTGCATTCAAGTATTCACCGTAACGATTACCATACCGTTTTTCTTTACAGGGGTCAGAATATACAAAGGGAATATTGAGTGAGACAAGTGGCAAGAGAAGAAAAAGAAAGAAGGGACCGGACACGGCTAGACAAGGAGGCTCGGGCAATCAAGGAAGATTTACGAAAACTAAAGCAGATATTAATACTCTACTAATCCACTAATTCCATTTTCCCAGAAATGGAATGGGCCAAATGACAAACCCTTTTGGCTAATAGTCGGTTTCAATAAATACTGCAATCTTGGTCTGCTCTTCCAAAACTCAGCTCTGTAGAATCATTCTACTATAATTTGAATTGCCGCACTCACTGTCAGGATGGCTCATAATCCCAGTCTCCCTCAGACTACCTGGTGCAGTGAGACGGTGACGACAAAGTGGTTTACAGACAACAGCTAAATCTTCATTCTCAATATATAGCACACTTGGGAGAACCAAACATGTATTTAAAATTGTAACTTCTCTTCTCCTGGTTAACAGATATTAAAACTTTTGGCTATAAGCATTCCTTAACTGTCAGAGTAGATACTATACATTACGTTGTACTTTTACTTTTTACTGTACAAGTGTAAAACATTCATCCACGGTTTTAATGGGTTGGTTAGTTCCCTTTGTTAAAACATGCACGGTCTGATTCCTATCGAAGTTAGCCAGCTTTCCTCTCTTAGTGGCTGAAAATTCCTGAGTCCCTAAATGACATTTCAGAAGTGTGTGCCAGGAGTTACTGGGAGTAGCGGCAGAGATTATACAGGCAAGAGCTAGTGGGATGCAGGGACACTGTGGAAGTAGGAACAGCTCTGAGCTGAGTACCCTTCCTGACAGTTACTAACTGATGGGTCAAGAAGAAACAAAAGAAAACAACAACAAAGAGAACAATGGTAAGGGGGTTGTATATTTTATAATTAAACAACAATAAGAGACCAAAAATTCTCAAAGTAGTGCTAAAACCCTACATCACTCTTAAGGATAGTAGAACATTATCTTTGTTCTTTAACATCCAAGTCATCTCCCTTAACTGTCCAATGGAATCAATAAACTCTTAGAACCTCCACTTAGCTTAACAATAAAGATAATAATAGCTATTGAACTGTATTCTGATTAAAAATTAAATGAGACAATATATGTGAAAAAGCAGCAAAATATCCAACATATAGTGGATGAACAATATCTAGTAGGTTTTCTTTTTAATTAATCACCGTTTGAGAAAAACAATTAAAAACCCATTAAGGAGATACAGCTTTTGTCCTTAAATACAAAGGAAAGCCTATACCTGCACACTTCTATATAGGTAGGTAGATAAGTAGGTAGGTAAGAAGGCATACGGAGAAAGAGATAGAAAGATAGGGAGATGTTTAAATGCATTTTATGAAACTGGAAGGATGCCAACTAAATTACATTCTAGTTTGTTTTATCTTTCATGACCCAAGAGTAAATGACCATCTTAGAGACTCTGTTTAGGGTAAATTCTGCTACTCACAGATGCTCCAATGCATCCAAACCAGTGAAGGCTTTTTTAGTAATAGATCGAATCCGATTTCCCTGTAGTATCCTAGGGAAAAAAATTACATTGAAACAGTTAATTTAAAAAGCCATTTTGGGGATGGAACTCTCATAAACACGACTGCTTTTTAAATTATGGGTAAACAGTTCCATTTTCTTCAATTAAAGAACATATCCTGTAAAAACCTGCCCGTGCCATCTATTTCAATAACATAGTTCAATATGGTTTTCAAAGCATTCAACAAAGAGCCCAACAAAAATAGGCATTCAAAGAGTTGCTCTGCTGATGAAGTTAAATCATTGTTTTTCAGAGTCCTTTTAGGAATAGGTAGAGACTTTATTTCAAGTAAACTGTCTCAGAACACTAACAAAGCAGGTTGATAGTGAATGCTTTCTCCTTCCCCTTCTTCTCTGTGGATACCTTCATTCACAGGAGTTTAGGACTAGAGGGAGCTCAATTTGAAAACTGCTGGCTTAAAACATGTAATTTGACCATCTGCAAGACCATTTTATGGCTAATTATAAGGTGTTTTCATCCTGTTTTGCTTGTAACCTACCACAGCACTATCAGTGGCTACTAGATTACTTCATTAAAAAAATTCCTGCGAGGACAGTACAACACTGAAGATTTTAAAATGTGGAAGTGCATGCACTAACTTTTACACAAGGATAATTCGACAAGTCTAGGCCCTCAGCAGAGTTGAAAATTATTAAGTGGATTTTAAAGTAAATTACACACATTAAAGTGTTGAATAACACTTTCACCTAAGGAAGAAAAAGCTGATAATATACATCCCGCCTAACAGCACGCATCTGGGGAGAGGATAAAGGGTAGTAACCACATTAAGCACCGATTTCCAATCTCTTCATGATATCAACTTGTATAGCTGACTTCAGTCAAGACAAAGTTTTTAAATCAATGAGTAAGCTAAATTATGAGGCAATTCATACTCACAGCCGCCTGAGTTTGTCAAGCCCAGAGAAAGCGCCATTCATGTCTTCAATAGTCCAGGAAATTTCATTGTTCTTCAGATCTCTAGTTTTAAAAGAAGCATTCCCCTTACAGTGATATGCTCAGAAAGCCTAATATGACCACCTGTGTGGCATATCATTTGTAAAACATTTCTCATAATTCCCCCCATTATCTCCACCTCTTTCAAAATAACAGAAAACTCTTATTTCTTCAACTTATTTCTTACACCCTGCCTGATTCCTTCAACAACATTTTAAGTTTTTTCCTAAAATCAGAAAAAGTTGACGCTGGCCCTATTAATTCCTCTATCAAGATGACTACATTCTGAAAGATCTGAACAGTCTGAAAAATACATTAAACTTTAAAACCACTGTTCCAACCACACATGCAGAAGTTTGCCAAAGCATACAGCATGTCTTTCAATTATGTAATGCTTCAAATAGTGAACAGAGCAAAGGTTTCTGACAGAGCAAAAAATCAAAAGCCTACTGAACATCCTTAAATTACCATTTGAGAAATTTTTCAAAGGTCAATTAATTCAACTCCCTTTTCTTTCTCTTAGGACAGAGATCAGGTTGAGGATATAACTGGCATGATAAACGGCATCTTCCTTCACTGCCCTTTGTAGACCTTTTTACTCCAAGTCGTTTTTAATCTGCATTTTATAAAGAAAAAAATTGGTGGACTTAACACTTGTTTCCCTCTTACACAGTTACCAACTTCCTGGAGACCCTGAGAAGGCTAACTGTAATCACCAAAACAAACTGATCACTGTCCTTTTCAGCCCTTTACAAAACGCATATGGATGAAATGGATCCATTTTAATCAAACTGATCTGGGAAAGATTAAGACACTACCTCTGAGGCTGCACACATTTCCCTGACAACAAAGGAAATCTGCTAGGAGAAAAGTGGGCACATTTAGGAACCAATTAGGTTCATGTACTGACAGCAAAATGTGTAACTTACAAAGTCTTTAAACTGGAAAGCCCGCGGAAGGCACAATCAGCAATGTAGCTGACTTTGTTGTTCCCAATGTGCAGTGTATTCAGTAAGCTCAGGCCAAGGAAGCTTGAATCATCTAACCTTGATAAGTGATTGAAAGTTAGGTCCCTGTAAAGAAAAAAGAGAAAAACAACAAGAGCTTTTAGTTTTCAATTCAACACAATGATTCATTTTCCAAAAGACAGGTACTGTATGAGTTACACTAATCCTTACTTTTAAATTCTGCTTTAATAATACCCAAGTAAATATTTCTAATCTCAGTAATTAAAAAAAATACATTTTCTTTACTTGAAAATAACCATCATTGCTTTTGCCAATGTGACAAAGGACTGCAACAGCAGAATTGGCTTCAACTTATCACAAAAAATAAGACTAGGTTGCATGTGAAAAAAGCTGTCACCTTGGAAACTTTGTTATGAAAATTTCACAGATCAGTGGTAAGAAGCTCATGCCCTGGCATGATCCCTGCTCTCAAACCTGAGGAGAATAAAAGGCAACTCACAGCTCACTAAGCTTCTGGCAGAACTCCCAGGCATCAGGGCTGATCCTGTTGATGGCATTTTGGCTGAGATGAAGTTCCTGCAGCATCAGCAAGCCGTAAAGCCAGCCTTTGGTAATCTCTGTTAGGTTGTTATGGTCCAGCTGCCTACATTTACAGTAAGAATCAAAAGCAGGATCAAAGCTTCATTATCTAGTCTCTTCAAAGGGGACATATGATTACAACCTATTACATATTCCTAATGTTATTAGATGATCAGCTTTTGTTATATGAAGACACCAGCAAAGAAAAAAAAAAAACTATATATTCTTTTAATTTAGGTGCTTACAAATTTATGTACTTAGAAATTCTCGATCATATTACCTGAATCAAAACTGAATACTAAACTATAAATAAGATTGCTGATTTATGAGATTTTAACATAGGATTGCAAATAAGACCTACTGAATGTACACTAGCATTCTATGATCATACTACCTGAGTAGGGACTGTGATAAACAACACTTACAAAATTTCCATGTTGCTCAGCCCCCAGAAAGCTCCATCCATAAGTTTCATGACTCCATTTCTTTGCATTTTCAGAGACTTCAGAGCACCAAGCCCTTGGAATGTCAGCCCATCTATGTTTTTAATCTTGTTTCGGTTCAATTCACTGCATTGAGTATCACAAGAGTTAGCTTATATGACAATTAAATTCTGGAGGTAGTAATAAAATGTGTCATTACTACAATATAGTTAAACCAGTCAGTGTTCAATTACGTAGAGTGTTTTCAGTTTCTAAACATTTTTTTTTTTTTTGAGACGAAGTTTCGCTCTTGTTACCCAGGCTGGCACAACCCAGGCTGGCAACGGCACAATCTCGGCTCCCAGCAACCTCCACCTCCTGGGTTCAGGCAATTCTCCTGCCTCAGCCTCCCGAGTAGCTGGGACTACAGGCACGCGCCACCATGCTGAGCTAATTTTTATATTTTTAGTAGAGACAGGGTTTCACCATGTTGAGCAGGATGGTCTCGATCTCTTGACCTCGTGATCCACCCGCCTCAGTCTCCCAAAGTGCTGGGATTACAGGCGTGAGCCACCAAGCCCGGCCCTCCAAACATTTTTATTGCAAAGAATTTCAATTCGTTAAGCAGAAAGTGAATTTCCTACTGAAATGTGTCACGTGTTTTTGTAATAATAAAATACTGAAACTAGACTGCACTTTAATTTCTAAAGTCCTGTCCACTCAGTATAGACACAAACTAAGATTTGTTTTTAAACAATCCAGAATGAGATTATTAAATGTTATACTAAAACATGAAGTTTATCCTGTACAATCTGTTTACAAGTTTGTTACGATTATTCACCATTCTTTTTAGGTTTAATACTTTCTCTTTAAAGCAGTTCTCAGCCTTGGTTGCACACTGGACCCAACCTAGGAGTTTTAAAAATTTCTGAAGCCTAGATCTTACTCCCAGAGGTCCTATTATAATTGATCTAGGGTGTGGCCTGGGCAGCAAGATTTTTAAAAGCTCCCCAAGTGTTTGTAATGTGCAGCCAAGGTTGCACTATTGCAGGAGTCTGTTCACAGATTGTTCTACCATTATTAACGAGACAGATCTTTACAGCCACTTAAGCTATCAGAGCCTGCTGGAATTGCTGGTATTATTCTCATAAACCACAGCTGTTGAGAGACCCCGGATTTCTTCAGTGCCACAATGGCACTTTTGTACTGGTGTTGTTCAACGATTAGGCTGTTCGCTCTCTCAGTAACAATCTAACGTGTCTTGTCAAGCAGCAGCTGGCACTAGGTGACGTTTGAGGCTCTTTCCAATTTAGAGATTTTACAGCTCCAACTATCAAAGGAAAGGCGGCTACATCCTTGTCCCTAAACTCCTTTTGCCACATTGTAGATTGTAAGCAGTAGACACCAAGGGTTTGGAGGAGGTGAGAAACAGTATCTAAGAGGACATTTTACTTACAGGTGTTGCAGCTGGGGCAGTTTAAACATCTTGGGTGGGATAGCTGAGATTCGGTTCCTGTTCAGCTTTAACACAAGGAGAGTGTTGGCCAAACTGTCAAAATACCCAGGTTCCATTGACGTGACTCGGTTGCTGTTGAGATACCTGTTGAAAGTTTAAAGATGAGCTTCGCCTTCTGATTCATTTGCACATTAAAGTGGAGGCCATCTCTGTATTATTAAAGAGTCTCCAGGGAACCTAATCATCAGTGGAAACTTAAAATAATTACTCTTTAGGTCCTCAAGGACAGATATTGATTAAGATTCACACGTACTGCTGGGAAAAGAGTGATTAAATATATGATGGTTGCAAACATTTTTTTATAAATATCCACTTTTTATGACATTCATTTATTAATAAAACATAGCAATGGTCTGATTTTGATTGTTTTAAAAATGTGCACTTTTCATACTACCTTTTTTCTAATAAAAAATGTGTAATTCTCTGTAACCTAAAAATGTAAGAATAAACGGAAGATTTCATTCAAGCTTACAGCAAATTCCAAGTCAATAAATTATACTTTGGATCCATCAGTTATACTTTGGATTATACAATAAATTATACTTTGGATCCATCCATTATTATTTTTTCATTATAATATTTTCATTACAGGTGAAAGTTTTTGCTAAAGAAAACTTCACTTACAGATATTTGAGCTGGAGGGGTGGAAATGCAGTTTTGAGCTCTGAAATATTGTTGCTGCTAAGGTCCAAAGTTTCAAGGGATTGAAACTCTTTCAGATGTTCAGGTAGTATTTCAACAATTCTGTTTCCAGCCCTAGAATTAAAAAAAAGCACAGTTAGCAAGGTTAATAGTGCAACAATCTGAAAGAAGAAAAATACTTTCTACTCCTGACTGGGGTTCTTGGGAAATATGAAACTGACTAATCTAAACAGTACTTTTAAAAGTTGAAAAGCAATACCAAATTATAAATCATAATATTCAAATACATGAAAAATATTTCTGTGTAAATCTGGGGTACTGCTTAGCAGTTGTGGCTGTCTGAATGCTATGCATTTAAAGACAACAGTTTGATCTTCTTTATGCTATTTTTCACTTTTGAAAAAAATCTATTTTTATTTATTGTTATGTTTTGGAGACAGGATCTCACTCTGGCACCCAGGCTAGAGTGCAGTGGCTTACTCATAGCTCACAGCAGCTCAAACCCCTGAGCTCAAGGGATACTCCTGCCTCAGCCTCCAAGTAGCTAAGGCTATAGGTGAGTGCCACTTCACCTCACTAAGTTTTGTACAGTGAGGGTTTCACTATGTCGTCTAGGCTGGTCTCAACTCCTGGCCTCAGGCAATCCTCCAGCCTCATCCTCCAAAAGTGCTAGGATTACAGTTGTGAGCCACCACACCTCGCTATTTTTCTGAACAGCTCTTCTCCCTTTTCCCCTTATTAGATGGTATAGGAAATGCACAACACCAATGTGGCACACCTGACACTGATAAGTTAATTCCCTATTCCTTCTTCTTGATTCCTAATCTATTTCTAATTCTTCTCTTAAAAAGTGCCCATATGACAGGTGCCATTGAATTTAAAATACTTGTCAGATTGAGATTTTTTCGAATCATGCGAGAGAAATCCACTTTTCTTTAAGAAACAGCAAGTTTCAAGGAACTGCCACAGTCTTCAATAGCAGTGAATATGCCCCAGGGCTTTCAATAGTAAAAAGTATCACATAAGAGCACTCCAGTTTGAATAATCCCTTGGCATAATTAGATCAAAACATGTTTTACATTAAAAGTCTTAAACATCAGACCGTGATGTCCAGTATGGAAGTCACTAGCCACAAGAGGCTCTTTACATTTAAATTAATTCAAATTAAATGCTAATTTAGCTCCTTAGTCACAGTAGCCACATTTCCAGTGCTCAATAGCCATATACTCCTGGTAGCTATCAAATGGTACAGCACACATACAGAATGCTTCTACCAATTGTGTAAAGTTCTGTTGGTGTTACACTGAACAAATGGAAAGGAACAAAAACAGGGAGAAAAAGAGGCCATTCCAAACCTCTTAAAAAGTCATCAATACAGTAACTCCTGAAGGAAAATGCAGCATTAAATGACAATTTTGTCAGAAAACAGCAATCAAACAGATGTGCAAGCTATCTTAATTGTCATAGTAGATCAGGTAGTTTGGACTTTTTTAGACCAGCTTTTGGCGGGGGAAAATAACGGCAAGGTAGAAAGCATACCTACAAATCTTAGAAAGGTCTCCTCTTTACAATGCAAGGAACAGTGAAGCAATCTGAATGCTCTAAACAGAATTCTGTCTTATACAAGTCACACACTGGTGTTTGTACAGGATCTGAAGTTAATCTTCAATTGAGAAGAAAACCTACAAAATATACTTTGTGTATTTTTTTTTGTACCCAAAACTGGATTTCTATGGTGTTCTTAGTGTGTTAAGCTCTTCTGCATTATTATAACTCATCAGTCTCTCACTATCTCAGGAGGTTCCCAAGTGAGGTGTACCTCTTACATGTTTTCACAAAATCCTGTGCTGCATGCTCACATAGCACTTACACCACTGGTCTTCTCTGCCATCCTGAGATATTCTCAGAAGCAGAATTCTCTATCACTCCTAGAATGTGTATAAAATCCAATAATGCTGAGGATCGATTAAGTGCCAAGCCCTATGCTCAACACTTTTCATAGAGTATGCCCTTTAATCATAGTAAAATTTCTCTGGTACAGACATTCCAAAACATTTTAAAACTAGGCTTTTCACCTAACAAGTTCAAGCATTCCCGAGCCAACTCAAAGAATAAGCCCGGACTGTTCCTAAAGCAATCCCTTAAGGCTTCTTTCATAGAATACAGAGTATGAAAGATATTCTGGCATTTAATTTCTCATACAGATGGGAACCTCCCTTGAAAAGGCTGCTACTTCCCACCTTGCAAAAATGCTGAACTTCTGGTTTTAAACTGATCTGGGAATCTACTCTGGCTCACTGAGCCATCATCATGCCAACACTAAGAATGTACCAGAACGGAGCCCCAGGGCCTGCACGAGTTCAGCATCTACCAGAGTTAAGATGGCTGACTTCCTGTCAGGTGCCATCTTCTTCACAAGAGAATAATAAAGGGAGAAAACAGGCTATACATTTTATCTTTAAACAACAACTTAAGAAAGCTTCTCGAAATATTGTTAAAACCCTTCTGCACAGTATTTTTACGGACTGTGGGTGGACTGTCTTTTTCCAACTTTAAAGTCCAAGTCATCAGAAAATCTAATGTCAGGTAACTAGCACAGACAATGCGTATCTTAAGAGTTGAACTTTATGATGATAATAAAGTTTAAAAACAAGAGACAATCCAGCAGTCCTATGTACAAGTCACAAATGAATCTCAAGCCCTTCAGATTCCCACAAAGTTTAACAGACTTTTGTTTAGAGTCAAGTCAGCCATGACCTCTGCTTTTGACCATTTCCCACATCTGGATTCGCCTGTGTATAAACTCCTTGATCTAGCTGTGAGGTACAGGGTAATGCAAGTGAGACAATTAGTCAATTCCTAGGTCCCGGAGATGGATTCCATCCAAGAGACAAGCCACAAGGCCTTAGGGTCAGGGTGTGTGGGTTAAATAAAACCACACTGCTCTAGGGGACAAAAGTTTTCTCTTAAATGCATAATCCAAATGTTTGCATTAGCAGGATGTCCTCCTACAAACACTGCAGTCGCTCTCAAGTGCCCCTTTCTCTATCCCCTCCCCCATCCCTAGCCCTATCTCCCTTCAAACTCTGCATCTGGTTTTGGTCCCCAGGCTGTCTGCAGCAAGCAAAGCTACATTTGTATTTACCAACAACAAAAACAGAACACTCAGCTATGGATGTGTGCAGTAAATAAAGCAAATTAGTTTGGGGGCTAGGGAGCCCCACAGGTGTCTATCATGTTGGTCAAATAAGGCTACAAGTTAGATAACAGACCATACAATCTTTGGTTTATATATTCGTTTGTTTATAAGGTAATTATGAACAAGGTATTAAAACTGCCAATTACTTGAGTGACGAATAAAATTTTCCTTGCAGTAAAAGTATGTTCCAGCCAAAGCCAGCAATTTCCTGAACTGCACACCTCCTAAACTGCAGTGTGAAAGTGCTCAGTTATAGATGGAGTGTGCACAGTGCTGTCTTTGTCAGCACCACTTCTTAGCACAAAAATCCCTTACAACTGCCAGAATAATAGTCCCTGTATCACAAAAATGTAAATCTGTCCTAATGGAACTGAATTAAATCCAAATACCCACTTCTTATTAGCTCTCAGACTAACTGGCAAATAACCACCTGATATATACCATACCAATTTAAAACAAAACAAAAAACAAAACAAAAACTTGCTTTGTATCATGAAGAGGGCTAAAAATGGGAGACAACTACCTTAAAAAACTAAATTAAAAAACCTTTTTTATCATCTAAAACCCTCAAAAAAAAAAAACATATTTCACACAAATGGTCAAAAATATCTACTTTTAGAAGACAAAGATTCAACTCAACTCCAGCTTTAATTTTTCTCCAAATAGGAATAAATGCCAAACTTGATCAACACATTAAAAGGCACTGTAGTTACTTAATATTTCTGGCAGGAAATGTGCAATGCTTACACAAAAATAAAACTCTGAATACCTTTTTCCATTACTTAATGTGGAAATACCATCTTTCCATTGTTCAAAATTCACAAAATGAACTGAAAATATTGGAAGGTGTTTCAGCCTCATACAAATCCATCTTACAGACTAGGAATATTCTGGTCTTCTATGTTTTTTGATAGTACAGGGAGTTCCACAGTTAAATAATTTCTGAAGTGAAGTATAATTAGTTCCTTGTGGACACACAGACCTGGGGACTTGGGCTGGTCAGGAACACCAGATGGTTCCCTCAGGCTTTTAAGAGGCCACTGGAAAAACAGGAGTCCCAGGTATTTCGGCCTCAGCTTCTTGGGTCCAATGAAAATGGTTTCATTTTGTTGCCAATTTCACTTTTCAGCCATCTTTGCCAAATACCTTTAAAATGCAGAGGCAAACATGGCTTACCATTTTCATCTGATGTTACGTAACTCTGAGAGTGCTGGAGTGCTTCATGAATAAGATGGACATGCCCCTTGACCGCACAGAGCTTAAAGTCTAGTGGGGAGAGCAGCGGGCAATACAGGGAGCCGTCCACAGTGTGGTAAGTGCAGCGACAGGAAAGAAGAGTGGGCAGTGGAAGCAGTGGACAGACTTCTCTACAGTAGTAGAGAGAGTGTTGGGGATCAGCAAAACCTCCCAAAGAAAGGGAAGAAACAGCCACACTGAGATCTGTGGGATGAGTTAGCTCAGCAATGGACAGAAGCAGCTAGTGCTCCAAGCAGAGGCAAAGACTTGGGCAGGTGAGAGCAGACCAAGTCTTCCTTTGAGGAAATGAAGGAATGCTTCATGGTGGAGTACAGAGTGCATGGGTGGAGACTGGAGAAAAAAGAGGCTCAAGAGTAAGGCCACTGGATGATGAGAGCAGTCAAGTTGGGCCCTGAAACCACGTCAGGTATTTGGCCTTTATCTCAAGATCAACTGTGGGGAGGGGGCCAGAGGATGTTGAATGACAGGGTGACAATATCACATGTACATTGTAGAATGGCTACTCTGGTGGCTGTGGGTAGAAAGACTGGGAGGAGGAGGGCAAGATCAGGTGCAAGGGTACCAGCAGGAGGCTCCTACTCCATGCAGGACAGATGACAGCATGACGATGGGCTACCTCAATGCCCAGTTGGGGGGTGAGGCACCACACTTCCTCTGGTTTCCAGGGCACACACTGTGTCTTCTCCTTCGCTGACATACAGGCTCAGCTCTTTCAGCTCTGCAGCCTCTGGCCACAAGGACCCAGTTCAGCTCTACTGGAGTTCTCATTCACTATCCATTACCATTGCATTTGGTGTTTCTGATATGGGAGGTTTTCTAAGACATAGGGTTCAGACTAGGGTTCCCCTTTGTTCAGGTATGAGATGCTACTGCCCGGAACAGTCCAATACTGGCATTTTAATTTGTCTGTAATCACTAAGAAAATAGATGAGTGCTTATTCTCACATAAGAACTGTGCTAGTTTGTTCTGATACTGTTAACACCTGCCTTGAATCTAAATCTGTACCAAATTAACAACAGCAAACTATAACTTATGAGGTTAGTGATATGACCACTTAGTGTGATGACTGCTTCTACTTCTTGATTCACTGTATCTCCAGAAAGCATAAGTGTCTCAAAAGAACCTTCATGCTCTCTTAAGTGGATATAAATGGTGTTAGTTTAATTCCAGGGTCTGAAAGGAGAACCACAGAGTGAAATAGTCTTTGTTAGTGAGGAACCAGAATATCAGGTTTTCTCACACTGGAATTCCTAAACCAATCGAAGTGTAGCTTCCTTTTGAATAAGAGATATCTGTCAATAGTTTTAGCTGTCACCTACCTAGTACACAAGATAACAGGCAGCTTAAGACCTTGCAGCTGTGATGTGTAAGGACATGCAATCTAGGCAATTTAGAGAAGGTAACTGCATGCAGCATTTTCCTTTAAGAGGATGTGTGCACTGAAATTTAAAGCGAAGACATTTTTTATGTTTGCAATGCCATCTTTTCTTAGAATGCATGACTAACCACATCCCATAAGTCCAATTCAGTGACTGCAACTAACAAATTGCTGAATCTGTGGTCATTCCATTTAAACGACCATCAAGCAAGCAGATTAAATGTATTGACTGGTACGGTTAAGCCTGGCCCCAAGGAAATACTAATTTCTACATATAACTTGCAAACAACCAGCTTAGCACCATTTATAAAGGAATTATAAACTGTTAAAGAAAACATTACATTTTGCAAACACATTACAGGTCACTCATATTTCCAACAATAACCCCCACTCCCCTCCAAAAAGTTTCCTTCAAAACTATCTTGGCTGGAATAACTAGCACCCCATAATATCAGGCTACTTTTAACAGAAATCTGGCAAGCAAAAAATTCTTCTCATACAGATAAAAAAATAAAATAAACTGTCTCTGCTCATCTCTTTTCTAAAAAGATAATTAAGGTTTCATTAAAAGAACACATGTTTAGACCTGTCCATTGGTACTGCGGCATCAAAGAGCAAAGCCAACTGAGGAAACTTTCGCAAGGAGACAGATTCTTGATGAAGAATTAAGGACACTAACCAGAAAACGAGCCCTGGTATAAGAAGCAAAGAGTCAGTTCTTTCACCAAAAAGCCATGACAACCTAAAATATAATTATCCTTTGGTTCACAAACATAATAAAGATGGCCACATGTTAATATTTTAATATTGAGGTCCTGCAATAATCAGTGTCCTAGTCACGAACCAGTCATAACATGTTAAAAATGAAGAGAGAAATATGACCCAATCTCCGTGGTGCATGCACGTAATTCCAGCTACTTGGAAGGCTGAGGTGGGAGGATCACTTAAGGCCAGGAGTTCAAAGCCAGCCTAAGCAACACAGCAAGACCCTGTTTCCTAACAGCAACAACAACAACAACAACAAAATCAGTAAAAGAAATAGAAGTCAAAAGCCCATTCACGCCACACACAAAACAGCCCTGCTTTGATCCTCAAGTATAAATTCAATCTAGTCCTTTATGTAAATGGAAACTCAAAAAGCAAATCCTCGAAGACAACAGGCTAAAGAAGACATTGAAAAATTATTTTAATCTGAATTAATTTATGTACAATAACAATTGACTCTACTTTGATTTAGTAAATTTTAAAAATGTTTCTATTTCTTTTTTGAGGTAGTCACATGTCAGACCACTGATGTGGTTTGAGTCTCCCCTACTAGCTTGTGATTTACTTCTGAGTGGAAAGAAGTAAGAAGATTCTAATTTATCTCTAGGTCCCCAGAGCTTAGGACAAAATGAATGGGTTCAAGACCCCAGAGTGAACAAGCTAGAGTCCAGACACTCTAGATCAGCTAGAGAATGCACCCTAAGGAGTTATCTTAGCAATTGCTCAAAATGCATATAAACATCAGAAATGAGAATGTCCATTACTGCTGCCAGTCGGAAAGTGTAAACATAAAACTGTGATACTTTACATTAATCAACCTACTGATCAGATCTGACACAGTAACTCAAACTACAGCTCCCCAGAGAGATGATTTTGATTCTATTCCTGGTTCTATGTCTTATCTACCATATTTTATGAACCTTAGTTTTCTCACCTGTAAACAGAGGAAAGATCATTTTAAAATGATCTTCCAGCTCTACTGAGTTGTGACTCTAGATCTGGATGACAAACACTGCAAATGGCCAGATTTGCTGCAGAAAAGTCATACGACTGCATCACGTAAAAATTGTAGCCTCTTGTAGAACCTACCCTCCCTCTTGGGAGCTTTTTTCACCTCTCTCCTCCTGCGAGCCCCATTACCTGGATGCCTAGTCTTCTTCTTTCTTGGTTTACTCCTTCATTTTCCTGGGGTCTATCTTCCATTAGTTTTGCAAGAAACCATGTATAAAAACTATCACTTCAGGTTTGGAAATATCTTTACAGGACTGACAATTTGGGTGTGTATACTTCAAGTTATTAATCTTTTTCTCTTAGGATTTTGAAGACACTGCTCATGGATGATGCCAGCATAGGGAGCCAGAGGCCATTCTGACTCTCTGCGCCAGTGTTTTGCAAACTTCAGCACACATCAGAATTGGTGGGCAGGGGCTTCTGGAAGCCCAAACTGTTAAGCCCACACCTTCAGGGCTTCTGTTTCACTGGGTGTGGGTAGGGACTAAGAAAGCTGTATTTCTACCATGTTCCCAGCTGATGGTGTCAAGATGGAAGCACAGTCCTCACAGGACCATCTCTGCCTTCTTTTCATTGAGATGTCACTCAGTAGGTCTGTTCAATCCAGAAATCTATATTCCTCAGTTCCAGGAAATTCTGTTGTATCTTTCATAATTTCCTCCTTTCCACTTCCAGTGATGTCTCTTTGTGAAATTCCAGTTAGATAGGTGTTAGATTTTCTAGTTCATCTTCCTATTTTCTCATTTTTTTCCTGCCCTGATTTCCAGTCCTTTGTTTTCCGGTTTTTTTCTGAGAGAGTTTTTCAACTTTCTCACATTTTTATTACCTTTTCAAAGCGTCTGGTATTTTTTAACTTTTCTGAATATTCCTTTAAGTTTTTTTTTTTCGCCATGTTTTTCTAGTTTTGTGGACACAGTACCTTCTCTTTTCTCTCCAAAGGTATTAGATTTGTTTCGATCTTCCTTTCTTCTTCCATTTGTCTCTAATTCTCATTCCTCATTTGTTTCAGACTGTGATTTCATTGTTAGAATGTTCTTCAAAAGTCTGATGATCACTGGGTACTCATTCCTACTTAATAAAAAGCAGCACTAAAAGCCTCCCGAGGGCTGTGTGTGGTATGGGCTTGCTGAATGGTGAGTGCCAGCACAGATGAATGAGGGACCTATCTTAGGACGGAATGGCCACATGTCAGTTTCTGTGCATCTTCTCGCAAATTCTCCAACCTCCAGTCTGGTGAGTACAGCTTGACTGCTACCATCTGGGAAGGCTAACAGGAAATAAACTGAGGGGAGAGGGCATTGTCTTCAGTATTCACATTTGACTTAATTTTCCTGATTTCAGAAGACGTTGCCCTCAAACATCACCCCCTTCACAGCTGGGCTTGTGTCCTGAATGCCAGAGACTTCCTATTTAAGCTCTCCCAAAATTAAATTTCCAGATCTCAGTGTCATGGGAAAGGTAGTTACTGGGCTTTAAGTTTTGGAGAAGAAATCTGGAGAGGTCTGGTTAGTTCTATTTTCCTATTCAAAAGTTTTAACCAATCCTGTTTTCAGTCCTACTCTGCACTCCCATCTTTATAGCTTCTGAGTTCCTAAGCCACTTTGAGGTTCTGAAACACCTTTTTTTTTTTTTTTAAGGATCAACTTCACTTTTTCTCTCTTTTAAGTCAGTTACAATTTATCCATTTGCTTGCAAAATTTGTATGGCATCTTTCATTTGGACTGCATCCTCTATTCGTGTTCTCTATTTTCTCTTTGCTCCTGTTGGTATACACTTTTTTACTCCTTTACTTTTGTTTTAAAGGGATTGTAGAAAAGAGCAGAGTGAAATGAATGCACTCAGTCCATCATGCTTAATAGCAAGTCTTCAACAGATATTCAATGACTAAAACCAGTTTTTCTCTAAACACCAAAATAAAACCGTTATAAACTGTAGTCTGTTTTACAGAAAAAAAAAAAATCAGGTTGGATCTGTATATTTTTAAAATTCGCCTACATAAAGAATTTTCACTTCAGATGATAGTACAAACTAAAAAACACTACATCAGTTATCATATAGATGACTGATTCCATATAAACACATCAAGTTAAATTACCTGATAGGAATGGTTCACAGACCAATGGACTAGAATGCAGACACAGAGTAGCTTTACTTCACCCAAGTATTTATCTTGTCCTTGTGAATAAGACATAGAAAATGTGGTGACAATTATCATACAGGCAGGTGAGTTCACATCCCTTGTTTTTATTCAGACTGACATTAACCTTTAGGGAAACAGCTAGTGGCAGCTACTGTGACCCTATGCTGTCGACATTTGTATGAACATAGAGACGTGAATGATCAAGTGCAAATGCCACAGAACTAAAAGTGTAATTCATATATTAGATGAATCGTGATCCAAACCTCTCCAAGCAATTAATGCTCAAAAAGCAAGATGAGAATTGAGCTGGGATAAGGCAGTGTTTCGAATTTTTAATCAAGTTTTTTTTTTTTTTTTTTTTTTGAGATGGAGTTTCGCTCTTGTTACCCAGGCTGGAGTGCAATGGCACGATCTCGGCTCACCGCAACCTCCGCCTCCTGGGTTCAGGCAATTCTCCTGCCTCAGCCTCCTGAGTAGCTGGGATTACAGGCACGTGCCACCATGCCCAGCTAATTTTTTGTATTTTTAGTAGAGACGGGGTTTCACCATGTTGACCAGGATGGTCTCGATCTCTTGACCTCGTGATCCACCCGCCTCAGCTTCCCAAAGTGTTGGGATACAGGCTTGAGCCACCGCGCCCGGCCTTTAATCAAGTATTTTTACAAGACCTATTTGAAAGCAATTCTTACGTGAAGTGACAACAAGCTCAGTGACATCCGCTGACCACAAACTCAGTATGAGTCAATAATATAACATGGTGTTTAAAATGCTATTATAGTCTTAAGCTTCATTAATGTCCAGTATTCTGGTTGAGAGATGGCCCCACCATATTCTGTATAAGTCGGACCACATCTCAGATATCTTGTTCTGGGCACTGTGTTTCTACTGTCAGGACAGAAAGATATGTGGTGGGAGGACTTTAAGTCTCTAGACCTGCATTTTCCAGTATAACAGCCACTAGTTATGAGTGGCTATTTAAATTTACACTAAAAATTCAAAACCTGGGTCACGCTAGCCACATTTCAAGTGTCCAATACTCACTTGACTAGTGGCTACCACCATGTGCAGCACAGATACAGAACATTTCCATCATTGCAGAAAGTCCCACTGGACAGAACTTGTCTATACCCATGCTATACAAGAAATGGGAATGAGAATTATGAGCCAGGAGAAGGGAAGGTTTTAAAAAAATCTTATATTTTAAGTTTGATGCAGAAAAGAGAATTATGAGTAATTATTAATTATAATCAAAAGTAATTATTCTGCATAATTTAGAATTATGCAGAAAAGATAAGTTGTGCTCTCTAGCACACAGAGTTATGACAACAGGTAGAAGCTGTGGAAGGGCAGAGCTCTGCTTAATATATAAAAAGTCCTAGCAATTAGAATTAGTCACTATGGAAAGGCTGTTCGCCAGGAATGAGCTTTTGTTCTTACAAGTGATGAAGGAGAGGGAGGTCAGACAACCTCCCTTCCAGGGATTTCTCCATGGAGAGAAATGTCTCTACCGATTCCAAGTTACTAGGATTATGTAACAGCACACTAAACTATCAACGAATGGGTTATAACCAGTTATATAATATAGCAAGCTGTTCCTAACTCCTTTCACCCTTTAAAATATACAGGGGGAGTACACTGGGGAAATTAAGACAAGAAAGGCCACAGGAGAATAAGAAAAAGAGAGATTTATACAATTAATCAACTACTTCCCTGAGTCTGCAAACATCCATTCATCTTTAAAGAACTGTCCTCTATCCTACGTTGATACCTCATGTGGGATCACAAAACATCTTATTCTTAAAAAAAAAATAAATCCTCATTTTGATTCTATTTTATAATTTCTTATTTTAAAAATGGTTAAAATCGCTCGTGCATTGTAAAACTGACAGTCGAAGTATGCCATGTTTATCCTATACTGTATAATACCTGCAGCATGAATATTACCTTAATGTTTCATTTTGCCTTCCACCTCACTACAGACTGCTCCAGCTGCTGGATAAAGCTATATGAGAGACAGGGAGACAGCGGGCAGATGATTTTAAGTATTAGAAAGGAGGTGTTTATATTTATAATTGCCTTTCCTTTCATGTTTTAAATTTAGTACTTAAGCAACTTTCAGCCAGAGAGAGAGTAGGTGGTACTACTAGAGCTCTGTTTCATTGTTTTGGTCTCTCTATCAAACTAGGGCCCTGAACCTCTGCCTTATAGAAGACATCTGAGAAACCAAAAAAGGAAGAGAACCAGGAAAAATAAATAGGCCAGGATAGAGATACATGTTGAATCTTGCCATCCTAATCATGAAAAGAAACTGGCTGTAGCTTTCTTGTCTTGTCTCTCTTGGTAGAACAAGTCTCCTTTTGGCACACAGACGTCTCTTGGTAGAAGTTGTACCTGATACTTTAAAGCACCAACTGATATTAACAGAGTGAAGGTGAGAAAGGGCATGAGAATGGTATAGATTCAGGATAAAAACTGGTAACACAAGAGTTTTTGTGGCAAGCTATACGAAAAAGTCAGGTCAAGTACATGGGGATGAATTTTATGGGCTTCAAGAAACACCACAGAAAGGTTGCCCAAAATGGGTCACTGTCAAATCTCAAACTGTCCTTACCTTGGATAAACCAAGTCTTATTAAGAAACACAATGGAAAGGCAGGAAGAGCAAAGTTACCCCAATATATTAACCTAGACTAAGCCACCCATTCATTCATCCAACAAACATGTACTGAGAAGCCACCATGTGCCAGGCACTGTGCTACACGCCAGGGCTGCAATGGGGAAACAGACATGATCTCAGCTGCTGCAAAATTTCATTTTGGTGGGTGAAACATTTTAAAGAATAACAGATAGATGAGCAAAAAATACAATTTCTTATTGATAAAGCAGACATTATAATAAAGGAGATATAAAAATGTGTAAGGGAAAACCTAAGAGTCCGATTTAAACAGAGTGTAGGGAGGGTGAGTGTTCTAGGCAGTAGAGAAATGCATATGCAAAAGAACCCAGGGCTGGAACAACCTGGCAAATTTGGAGAACTGAGGAGTGAATCCAGAGTCGGCTCAATGGGCCAAAAGGATGTAGGTCATGCAGAGCATTGTATGTCTTGAGAAAGATTTTTCTCCTCACCTAAGAGCAATGGAAACTGCTGGAGGATTTAAAGAATCAGGCAACAATCGCAAATTTGAGTGTTAAATACAGTCATTCTGAATTGAGAATTCAAAAACCTAGCCACCATGAATTCTGGGGACCAGTTTATAGTTAAACGTGAAGATAAACTTACAGTGTTTGTTACGAATACAGCTCTGTGAATAGTAAACTCTCTTTTATGTGTAAGTCATCTATAAACATTTTTAAAATCCAATAAAAGATTACAACTTATCATATTAAGATGTTTATGTGTTTGTTTTGTAAGACTTGAGCTTCATGAGTTTATTTCCATTAAACATAATATCTGGTTTGCATATACTGGTGAAGGCTGCAGTCCCCTGCTGTGGTTTTAACATCTGTCCTCTCCAAAACTCATGTTGAAATGTAATGCTCCACGTGGTCCTACTGATAGAGACTTTAAGAGGTGATTGCATCATGAATGGGTTAGTCCATCCATGAATTCATGGGTTAACAGATTAATGAGTTATCACAGGAGTGCGAGTGGTAGCTTTATAACAGGAAGAGAGACTTGAGCTAGCATGCTCAGGCCCCCTTGACACATAATGCCCTACACAGCTTAGGGACTCTGCAGAGTCCTCAGCAGCAAAAAGCTCTCACCAAATGAGGCCCACCAACCTTGGACTTCTCAGCCTCCACAATAATAAGAAATAAATTTCTTTTCTTTATAAATTAAAGACGTTTATGGGTATTCTGTAAAGGTTTCTGCATAGGTTTCAGGTTTTCTGTTATAAGCAACAGAAAAGGGACTACAGCCTCTAACACAGTGATGGTCCTTTACATATGAAGAAAACTGCCCATTCATCTGCATCAGGACAGCACACGCTCTGGATAAATTTGGCAGTAAAGCCGGTCAAATTCCATGGGTTTCTCTACACTCAGATGTGAGTAAGGATGGGATATGGTTTCTGTCCACTTAATCAAAGCAAAACTCTCCAATTTCCCCAGAAACTTAAGTTCTAATTGTGGCTAAAGCTTCTCCTCAACTTCCATGATTAATAAGAGAAACTGATGACCACTTTTCAAATACTGAGTTATAAAAGTTTTGTTTTTTTATAAAAAGTAACTATTTGAGCCCTACTGTACATTAAGAGACATCATCACTTGATGTGGACAAGTGGCTACGCTACCACAGAAGTTCGCAAATACATTCAATGCTTGCCTTCCCTCTTTGCAACTTTACCACTACATTGAGAGCATATTAAAATATCAATATTACTTTAAAGTTACAAGTTGAGTTTGATGGATTAAATAAACTCTGTGCCATGCACCCAAGCAACAGTCTCTCGAATAAGTGTTTCCCAAACTTGTTTACTCAATGGTCTGATTTTTGGAATGTAATGAGAAATGCATGCTTATGAATGAAATTCTCACTTATTATGGTGCTGGGTTCAGAACATAAATAGCAGAATATTGCAGATCTGATTTGTGATCACTAGGGCCAACTCTACCCTATTCATCATTCATAAATCAACGCTCCTATGACTCCCGCCTCATGGCCAGTTTCCCCTTATGAGAAAGAGATGTGGGCCTAACACACAGGAGGGCTCAGATCACTAAGAGCTCCAGGGGTCAATGGATAAGAGGCATTTGGCAAATCATAATTATTTATTATCAAAGCCATATTTGTTTTTATCCACTTGATTTTGAAAATGAAATGACTTTAATGACTAAGAAAGAAAAAGAGAAAAGCAGATTCTGTGCTTAACTGTAGTCATTTTATTTTCCTGCTTTTAAAAAAAAAAAAAAAGTCTTCAATGACTCACCAAACACGCAAACCACCCAAGCATGGAAGAAGCTTCCTGAGCTGATCCTGACCAACTCACACAAGTTTCCTTCCTTCTCCACCTCACTTCCCCTCACGCTCCACACATCCTGAAACCCATGTTCAGGCACAGGTACAAGCATACTCCACCGTCCCAGACACACCCACTTGTGCTGTATCTTTAGTGTCTGTCTTCTCTCTTGTTCAGAGCACATTGAAAGCAGAGGCCAAATCCTACTTTTCTTTGTTCCCTAGCACTTAGTACACAGCAGGCATTGTTGCGAGGCATTCTGAAGAGCTTGAAATTCACCTTATAGAGACACAAGCCCTCAGGGTACAAATATTGTTATTATTTATAATTGAGTACCCATCAAATTTTAGGAACTATGTGAAGAGAGTAGAAGTTTTCCTGAAAATTCACTCCTAAAGCAAAGTGCTTTTTCCTTCCCTCACCTTGTGCTGGCAGGATAATGTTTCTAAATCCTGCATTCCTCCCGTGACCCTCCCACTCAAGAATCCACTTTGGCCCACTGCCTCCAGTCTCTGCTCCTCTGCCAAGCCCACCGCAATGAAAAAGCAACAGCTGCTGCCGCTCACACTTTCAGAACTCTTTCATGTACATTATGCCATTTGATCCTTTACCGGAACCCTGGGAGAGAGATGGGCAGACATCTTAGACTGTTTTCACAGATAAACAAAGAAAAGTTAATTAAGTCTGCCTAAGGTCAGACAGGTTAGTAGTGTGAGACGAGACGAAAACCTGTGTGTCTGTGAGTCCAATTCCCAGTTCAGGTCTCTCTTCCGCTGCACAAGGGCCCACGATTTCTCTTGTCTACTCAACTTTTTTTTTTTTTTTTTTTTTGAGTCAGAGTCTTGCTCTGTCGCCCGGGCTGTAGTGCAGTGGGGTGATCTTGGCTCACTGTAACCTCCACCTCCCAAGTTCAAGAGATTCTCCTGCCTCAGCCTCCCGAGTAGCTGGGATTACAGGGGCGTGCCACCACACCTGGCTAATTTTTTATATTTTTAGTAGAGATGGGTTTTCACCATGCTAGCCAGGATGGTCTCGTTCTCCTGACCTCATGATCCATGTGCCTGGGTCTCCCAACGTGCTGGGATTATAGGTGTGAGCCACCGTGCCCAGCCACTCTACTTGATTCTTAATGAGCACTTTCCTTTTTTTTTGAGACGGAGTTTTGCTCTTGTTACCCAGGCTGGAGTGCACTGGTGCAATCTCGGCTCACCGCAACCTCCGCCTCCCGGGTTCAGGCAATTCTCCTGCCTCAGCCTCCCGAGTAGCTGGTATTACAGGCACACATCACTGTGCCCAGCTAATTTTTTATATTCTTAGCAGAGACGGGGTTTCACCATGTTGACCAGGATGGTCTCGATCTCTCGACCTCGTGATCCACCCATCTCGGCCTCCCAAAGTGCTGGGATTACATTAATGAGCACTTTCTATGTATCTGAGACTGTAGTGGGCTGCGGGGACTGAGAGCTCACTAAGATAGAAGTCTGACCCTGGAAGGAGATGTGTGACCACACCATTAGAGACTACACATGCTGTGCTTGTAGAAGCTTCAAAACTGGAAAAGAAAAATCATCATCCTTGGGATTCTACAATAACTATAGTTCATGCCATACAAATTGCCAATATTCCCTACCACCCACTATTCATCTCTGTAGCATAGCAATGGGCATGGCTGTCCAGCACTCCCAAAGTATCTCCAATACAGAAGGATTTCTGATGCAATGCAACCACATCTCATGGCATTAGGATCCAAGCCAGCAGATGGGGGAAAACCATATATGATCACACCCTTGAAGATCTCTTATGACACCTGCAAGGTACTTTAGGTAGACAGTCTTCCTCTCTCAATGAACCTACCATAGGCAGTTTTCCTTCAGTGTGGGAACAGATCGATTTGGGAAGAGGAGGGTTTTGTCATTATTGTTTTGCATTTAAAATTTTTAGTTCAGGGTCTGTTAAAGTAGTTCAGAAGTGTGAAGGGCACAGGGGCTATGAAAAAAAAACTGTATCTCTGAACACCAAAGTCACCCTCAGTGGGCTGAGATATTCACTCAGAAAGACATATGGGAGGCTGGGCACAGTGGCTCATGCCTATAATCCCAGCACTTTGGGAGGCCAAGGCAGTGGATCATGAGGTCAGGAGTTCAATACCAGCCTGGCCAAGATGGTGAAACCCCATCTCTACGAAAAATACAAAAATGAGCCAAGTGCCTGTAATCCCAGCTACTTGGGAGGCTGAGGCAGATAACTGCTTGAACCCAGGAGGCAGAGTTGCAGTGAGCAAAGATCATGCCATTGCACCACAGCCTAGTGACAGAGCAAGAGTCTGTCTCAAAAAAAAAGGCATATAGGAAAGGGAGCTTTTATTTCCCACCTCATACATACTCTAGGGCATGTACTTACTGGCTAGAGTGCTGAGCTGAATCCTTGTGTTAAATTACTTCTCTTGTCCTTTTATTTCTTTTAATTATTATTGCTATTGTCAGAATTTATTATTTTCTCAAGTATGCATAATTGAACACAAGTTAAGTAAAACATAGGTATGCTATTGCCAATGTAAATCTTTAGCCACTGGTTTAAACTAAATGGCTAGAAGGAGATCTGTCTGAATTATGCTAAGTACAGCATGTGGTTATTCCATGAATATTCCTTAATTCACACATTAATTAAACACTAACTTATGCCATATACCTGCATTAAATGCCAGGGTAAAGAAGAGTTAGCTATAGAGGCCTCAAAATTCAACAGAGGAGAAAAATATAAACAAAATTATTTCATTACTGTGTAAGTTGGGTATACAAAGTAAGATGGGCCTGAATGTGGCAGGGGAGGCTTAGCAAGATGACCCAATATCCCCAGACACACACACAACTCCTTCCCTCACCTTCAGTCCCTGATTCCAGTATCTTCCTCCCGTGGCCCTTTCCCTACAACCCCATTTAAAACTGCAAAACCCCTCTTTGCCCACACTGTCCCCACACCTCTTCCCTGCTGCTTCTCCCCAGCTCGTATCCCCTTCTGACCACATCTCTTATTTATTTTTTGTGTTTCTCCTTCCATGAGAAGGTCAGCTCTATGAGGGCAGGGATTCCCGTCTGCTTTCTGAATCGTAACCTTAGAACAGCATCCGGCATATAGCAGGATTTGGTAAATGTGAGCCTTTCTTGCCCGCATTAAAGAACAACTGCCAGAGCTCTCTAATCCCCTCATTCTCCTTTTTTTTCCTTTATAGCATTGATCATGAGCTAATGTTATCTTTTCTTTTGATATGAGTTTACTTATTTATTTTTCTGTCCTCACTAGAATGGAAGCCTCAGGACAAGAGGGAGTTTGTATGCTTTTTCACTGGGGTGTCGCAGCACTTAAAGGAGGGCTTGGTAAATAAATTCAGGTGAATGAATCATCATCCTTATCACAGCCCACATTCACTGAGCACTCAGTACCTGCAAGACAGCTTTACCTGTATTCTCTACATCTTCACAGTAATTCTGTGAGATAGACACCAGTATTATTCTCATTTTAGAGACGAGGAAACAGTCAGTCAGTAACTTGCCCAAGGTTACAAACCAGCAGTTAACTTCAGGCCACCTGACCTGAGCTTTACTTTTAATCACTGTTCTAATGATGTGACTTCACTGGAGAACAGGCCACTGTGGCTTCTCAATTGTCACACGATCTAATTATTTGCCCCTCTAAACCATCCTCCTGCTACCCCCAGGTGATCTGCCACACTAAAGCCAGTCTGACATTTTCAACTAGCAGATCTGATCAGGTCACTCTGCTTTACATATCTTGAATCGCTCTCCACTGGTAAGTCCATGTTTTGGTGTACTACCAGCAAAGGTAACCAGTATTTATAATAACTTCTCTGGAATGATGACAATGTCACCTCTGGAAAGATAATGATGGACTATAAAGACAATGATGGACTAAGAAGAAATGCTCTACTTTTGAGATAAGAAATAAAGAGAAAAGGCTTACTTGATTATGAGATTGGCCCTTATCAGTAATTCTAGAAATATTTATGGAATATCTGATTAGAATATTGCATATGTTAAAAGGGATACTCTTGAGTCCCACCCAAATCTACTAATTTAGAATCTGTAGGGATAGTGTCTGAGAATCTACATTTTTAACAAGTACCCTAGGTGCCTCTTTGACACCTAGGACTGACCTAAGACTCTTCAACTCTGGGACACCAGGCAAGCATCTGCATACTAGGAAACACTATATAAAGCATTAGCATCACAACTAGCTCTGTTTCATAAACAACAAGGCTCTTTTCTTCAATGATGTTGCAGAACTCACGAATTCAAACTTCCCTAACCCATAGCACAGGTTTCAATCACGTCCAATGCTTGAGCAGGTCATTCCACATCACACAAAGCCAGAATCTGTATATTCATAAAAATCAACTCCCTTATGTAAGCTAGGTCAATAGAGTTTTACTCTAAGATATATTCATTCCAAAGATTATTCCACTTTTGAAAAAATCTTTCATCCTGCTACAGCTAGCATATTGTGAGAGAAAAATTTAAAAAACACAAGTCATGCCTTGCCCCTAGCACATGGGTTGACTTCTCAGCTAGTTCTGTGTGGGATTCAAAGGAAAACATGTCTATTGGGGTCTTGTACATGCTAAAAGATTCCTAAAAAGGTTAGAGATGAGCTTTGTTAATGGAGCATTATCCCAGATTGCCATCATCCCAGATTCCCTGATATTATGAATTCAGGTCCCTAACTGAATTCATCTCTAGACATGGGGTACCCTTTATCTAATTATCAGCTCCTGGCTCCTATAACTATGAGAAGACAAAGGTCTCACCAGGACAGTCTTCTCCGCATGCAGCCCCTCCAGCTGGAAGGTGTCTTCATGGCACAGAATAGAAACAGTATGGAGCAGTAAAATTAAATCCTATGGTTAAGACTTCAACTAATTACTCATTTTATTTAAACACAAGTTTTCAAACTATTTAACCTGTGCAAATAACCCATAAAAATGTTTTCCTCTGCAAAATGTAAAAGACACAAACAAAAAAACCGCAAAAAACTCTTAGTAACATGAAAGTCAGGCAGGCACAGTGGCTTACGCCTATAATCACAGCACTTTGGGAGGCTGAGGAGGGCGGATCACGAGGTCAAAAGATGGAGACCATCCTGGCCAACATGGTGAAATCCCATCTCTACTAAATATACAAAAATTAGCTGCACGTGGTGGTACATGCCTGTAGTCCCAATTACTTGGGAGGCTGAGGCAGGAGAATCGCCTGAACCTAGGAGGCAGAGGTTGCAGTGAGCCAAGATTGCCACACCACCGCACTCCAGCCTGGTGAAAAAGCGAGACTCTATCTCAAAATAATAGTAAGAAGAAGAAAGTCAAATCATTATAATAACTACTTTGAAAGATATAAGATTTAATTGTAGTGTACAGCAAGTTTTCAATCTGTATATCATGTAACACAATTCAACAGACATTTTTATCTCAAAAAGTATTTCAGAATTGATTTTTAGCTTTGATTACTTTCACATGCTTCTACATAAAAGAAAATGTTTTACTCTACACAATACAGAAATGTAAAGTGCTTGAGAAACAATGACTGTGTATTACAACATCCAATGAAGCCTCAGGCAGAACCAAAACATATGTAGATAAAAACAACCAGAGAGGTAAATTTGTCAGGATATTTCTTAGGCATAAAAACATGTTTTTACTCTCCACATTGCATTATCAGGCCCATGATATAAATTACTCTTTCCAGAGTCTACGTAATCTAGATAACGCTTTGGATGTATCATTACGTGAGATGAACAAAGCAATCACTGGCCAGAGGTACTATAACACATTAAGAAGAAACAAAGTGAGATTACTCAGGGTGATTTCACACCCAGCACTTGCTAAAGTGAAACACAAGAGCAATATGGAGATAAGGACAAATGTTGAAAGAGCACAAATTTCTAACTTTTGAGAGGTCATTCTAGCTAGCTTTCTAATTACAGGTTATAACTTTAAAGTGCAAAACACCAGGTTACTTAAAAATTTCTCACTTCCTCATGAGTTCTTAATGCTCTCAATGCTATACCATGCCAAAGAGTAGACTGCTTGTCCCATCCCACCCAGATTTCAAAACTGCACTTCGAATCCTCTCAGCCATGAAGTATGCCATGACCCTCAAGCTCTCTTAAACATACTGACAGAATCTGCCAACAGGCAGTGCGAGGACAGCAAGAGCAAAGTGGAATTTAAAAAGCCCACCTTGGTCAAACAAGAGTAGCTGGAGATGTTTATGATACCAAAACCAGTAAGTACTCCATTTAGATTCTAACATTTTAAGCAATTGTAAAAGACAAAGAAAAAAGGTATTTATGCTAGCATAAAAAATGTTTTTTAAATACAGTGTTTATTTGTCAAATACCAACTGCTTTTTCTTTCATTCCTTTCTGTTTCTGATCTTAGGAAAAAACCACATCAGTATCAAATGTCACTTAGCTCTTATTCAAACAGAGGAAAGCAGACACAGCGGCTACACCCGTGACTTAGCTGACCTGGGCCCTCAGTAAAAACAAACCTCTATAAATTACCAGATGTAAGCAATTGGGTAGTGATCACTCTATTAATTGAACAGCTTTCCTGAAATTTACTGTATAATTTCAACCCTCCCAACACCTTTCCCAGAAGCAACTAAAAATGGTGGTTTTTTCCTTAAGTTATTTACAGAAAAAAAATTTTTTTAACATTAGTAGCTTAAATATGTTTTTTAATTATTTAAGATTAAGGTGGTAAGCTACTTAAATTTTAGAAATTAAATCACAGGTATTCTAAATGCTACCTTTAAATGCTGAAAGTCAAAATTATTCCAAAGCCTACCTAAGTGCATGTATATGCATATTACCTACACTAAAAATACAGAAAACTTGGTACAACCTTAATTGCATTTGAAAACTTGTATTTGCAAAATAACCTGCAAAGTTGTCTTCAGTCACATATTTAATTTTTGTTGTATAGGCTGGTATTTTGAGTTGCTGTTTTTGAACTCTGATTTCCACTGCAGGTACCACACTTAAACAGGATTTGCCAATGGCTTATTCTCAACTCCAATTTCTCCTCACGAAACAACTCTGATCATTCTCCACTAGGAGGTACCTAATACATAATCCACAGATTCCCAAGCCAACCATTGAGCAACACCAGAATTAAAGCCCTAGTCTACAGAATATGATCAGATACACATTTCTATGGGGTGAAGCTGGTCTCCTTGAATCTTGAAGACCAGTTTGGCACCGACAGCCAAGTGTACAGTGTGTTGTTATAAGAATACATGAAATTTAGGGATGGCAGAGTTAGAGGCTAGTAAACAAGTTGACCAATTTAAAGAGCCTATCTTTATTATACTCTGAAGAAAATATCCAAATTTTTCTTCTAAGATCCTATGCTAGTCCCTATGGAACTCCTACCCAAGGCTCCTGCAAACATACATGAGGAATTCTGCTAACATTCACTTACAAGGACAGAAGTGTAATATTTGCCGAGACTGCTCCCAGATTTGGAATGGTCACCAATTCATTATTGTTCAGTTTCCTATAAATGCCAAAAAAAGAAAAGCTGATTAGGTAATCTGTAATTCATAGAGATGAAAACGTTATATATTATTTCAAGAAACCTCCCAAGTTAAAAGTTTTGAATAATTTACTATAATCCAAGTATTCTTTACAGTTAAATAACATAAGGGGTAATGTATTTTACTCAAATCTTAAAAAACGAAATAATGAAGACTCACACTTCTCGAAGGCTTTGAAGGTGGCTCATGGAACTGGCTTTGATGAAAGATAATCTGTTGTGACTTAAGTCCCTATGAGAAAACAAAAAGAAAATTATAAGTCATTTCTAAAGGTCACAAATAGTGCTAAATGGGCTTATGAACTATCTCTAAAAACACTAGCGAGAGCAGGAGGAATAACTGGTCTATTCTGTCCACAAACTAGATGGTAACCAAAATGCCAAACTCAAAAATACAAACGCCAAGGACAAAATTAGTTTAAGGAGACTGGCAGATTCAAATACTTTAAGCCCACAAACGTTTTAAGAGATGTTTTTTGGCACATGGTGAACAGATCTTTTGTGAATGGGCAGGTCTGCTTCGCCCTCACATCTCCCCACTCCCAACCTGATACGATGACATCATGGTTTATGAAAAGGAGCTAATTAGGCAGGTTGCTGAAACTAAAGCCTTTATAGAAATCTTTTTATTGTCATAAATTTAAGCACTGATGTCCTTATTGCACTCAAAAAAAACAGAAATTGCTTTGCGTACATATTTATTTCTCTGCCTTAAAGCACCAAAATCATTTAAAGTATCATTTTGTTTGTGAGTGTTGAGAATAGAAAACAATCTGAACACTCTGCTTTCTTAAGTTCCCCAAATCTCAATATCTGGTAATATATCATTTAAACCACATCACCATCTAACAAAGTTCAGCAGATTGCACCGGAAACTTGTGAACAGATTTCAATCATTAAAATAAATGTGTTTCTTACTCAATAACTCAATTTAACTTGGTAACAATTTCCATAGAGCATCATCACTGTTAAAAACAATAAACTCATATATATACAATACTCGACGCTAGAAAGTCATCTCATTTAAGATTCAAAATATGGAATAAATTCTAGCAAATATTCTTTGTTATATTCCCAATATGTGTTAATATATTGACTATGTGCCTTTACAATAGTGTAATAAAAATGAAATGGCTCAAGAGCGATGAAAAACCAGGCTAACAAATAGTGGCTTAAAGCTTGCCACTGAAAGAGGTTACTCAACCCTTACTAATTTTTTCAGTGTTAAAATGGAGATTTGTAAATAACTAAAGTCTTAAATAACTAAAGTTGATTAAAGAAAAGCATAAATTATTTGTTATATGCATAAGTATACTCCTAAAAAATAAAGAGAAATCACCTCCAGAGAAGCACAGTGTTGCTTAATTAACAATTAGAAATCAGAGATCCTTTCAGTCTTTCAGTTTGTGTTTTGAGCATAAACCTGAATTCTCTTTCTCACCTAAAAAAAAACAATCTGCAAGGTTTTATTTGAAATATGTTTGCCCAAAGACCTACCAGACAGTGACAGACATGAGTAGATTTGTTCTGGTAGAGTTATAACATGAAAAAAATCTGGCACAGTCTTTAAACTATAAAAATCCTGCAATTACAACCACTGCTGTGCCTGCTCACCACGCTGGCTGGAGCCAGACACTTTCCCTCACAGCCCAGCTCAAGTCCATCTGGAGTTCATCAAGGAAGCCGTGAGCCCAACAACTCACGTTAGGATTCAAACAAAACCTGTGTGCTTTTAGCACCCCAGACAGTCACAGATTTCCTACCCGGTTTTAAAAACAACCAAGGAAAAGAGTCTTTCACCTGGGAGGTAGCCTGAGTCAACAGAAAGTCTCATTTGGGCCCACTTAACTAAAGAGCATTGAACCAGCATAAACCTGCATCCCCTATTGTTTCAGGTCTTAAAAAGAAAGGGGGAAGCAATCTGGCATTAATATCTAACACAGGTGATTTTCTTTTTAATTAAGAATTAAAAAAAACTAAAACTGAGCTCTCCACTTCATTTTAAGGATTATTTCACAGGGCAATCCTGTGAGAGAAATGAGATGGAGTGCTTAAATTTTTTTCAACTAGTTATGAGATAAGATTCCCCCTACAAAAAACCTGCAAAAAATAAGAAACTGCCTTCAGAGACCAGTGCACATGGTGGAGACCCCTCATTTCTGATCCAGAAGCAGGAGCTGGCAACTTTAAATATTTCAGTTATCGCAACACACTTCCACTCCTGAGCTTTGTGTACTGTTAAAACTACATTATATGTAGGAGGAAAAAAAAAAAATACCCCTTAAGTGACTTTTACTGCTAAATACTTACAGCTATGAAACTTTTAGTGTACCTAAATTTAGATTTTATATAGTTTACATTTGACAAATGATTACTTTCCAGTTAAGGGATGTCACATTTTCCTAAATCTTCCTTATATTGTTTTTATGGCTACACCATTAAAAACAGATTCAAGTTGTACAATGTCGATGTTTTCTTAAACCCAGAACATAAAACATTCAATAAGAAAGGCAGATTCTTCATGTTTAGAGTTCCATTAATGAACATCTTCCCCACAAAACTTTTACAAAAACTTTTTGTAGTGGGGGGTTAATGAATGGGAAAGGTAGTAAGGTACAAAAGTGTTAACTATATACTCAGAATTCAGTTGGCCAAAACTTGAAAATCAAACTCTACGTGGTTAGACAGACATCTCTCCTCCCACATATTAGCAAATGAATAAATATATATGAAAATAATCAATTTGCAACATTTGGTTCATGCTATCATTTTCTCCCTTTTGGCATTTGGAAATCTGACTTCCAAGTCAAATTTTAAATGCAAATCCAGCACAGCTTCTTAATCAATCCCACTGGGGCCTACAGAGCTGCTAATTCAGCAGAAATCTGGAAAGCTGAAAAACAAAAAGCCAGGCTGTAGTTGTTTTAAGACACTGATCCAAAGTGACTCATAAATCAGCCTGCTATATTCATGTTTTAGTCTGGCAAATATAGAAAAACAGCTGTGAAAACCATAAGGACTATTACCCCCACCCCACCCCCAATTCTGGTACAGACCAGAAGATTTATAGCAGGTCAACACTAAAGAAGTCACACCAGCACAAACTACCTTTGGGACTTTCGCCTAAGTCCTGTTGAGAACCCAAACATTTCTACAAAAGACAAATAATTCTGAAATGCCAGTGAGAATTTACTGGAACTTCCAGAATACTGGAAGTTCTCATTGGCAATTTAGCAACTTTTCCATCTCTGAGCTAAATAACATTCTAACAAGCATTCCTCTTTAGGTTGAGAACTGTTTAAGCACAAACTCTAGACATAAACTCTAGCTTGCCTTTAATGGTAGTTCTGAGCAGGGCTTCGCATAGTTACTGTTGTTTTTTTTTTTAAAGACAGAGTCTCGCTCACATAGTTACTTTTAAGAGCCACTTTCATTAAAGAATTAGAGGTCATTTTCTAAAAGGAGTACTGATACAGTATTATTATTTTACAGCTCAAACTAGTCAACTTTTCACACATGGGACTCCTATAGCAATAAATCACAACCAAATAAAGTGGAAAAATACACATGTAGAGATTTTTCTTAAACTTGCAAATTCAACAAATGAAAAAAAAGACACTGAACTTTTGTCTGAAAAGTGCTTTCATAAACTAGTCCAAAGACAAACTTTCACTATTTTGATTACCTAAGGAAAGGGAAGGTAAGATATGAGGAAGAAAAACATGCATTTTTCTACTTATATCTGAACTCGAAAATCATCTCCGTAAGATGGTTTTCTAATTACGAAAAACTTTTCGGCTTCCCATTTTAAAATACCAAATAACAGAGTAAGTAAAACTCAATTCCACGTGTTTTTCTCTTCCTTTCAAAACTGGAGAGAGGAAACCCCTAGAGCTTTAGGTACAAACAAAAGAAATATTTACAATAAAGAATTCGGACCACATGGTTTGGTGACACCTACAAAGATGGTTAAAAGTCACAGAAGTACAAGAATGACAGAGCTGTCCAATGAGTGATCACAGCGGGGTTCCTGACAACAGACTGAGTGCTTATTTATACAAGTGGAACTTATTTTCACATACATTTAAGGAATGTGGACTAGTATTGAGACAATTTACTGCTGGTGGAAATGTAATTAAAGACTGTGCTAACCAAATAAACTCTAATTTGTTTTTAGTGTGCCACCAAATTATCTGCAAAACAAAATCCTAATTAGGTCAGCTACTTTGAAGACAATGTTTAAGTAGGTATCGAACCCCTTTTGGTTCCATCCAACTTTATAATCAAGGGCAACGGATTTTTTTTCTAGACATCTAAATCCACGAAAAAAAATAGTATTGCACACTAGCATGACCACAATAGACAACTCGACATGGAAAAGCTATTGAATACAAGTTAGATTCCGTGAATAAGCTAAGCATTTCTAAACACTCCAGGAAGCACTGTACTCATTTTCTCTTTCTCATCCCTCTAGTATTCCTAAGTGTTCACTTCCAGTCATTCAATGTTCAGTTCCATATGTTGTCAATAAAGTCATTCACATTTCATGCATAAGACAGCATGACCTCCACAAGAGGCAATTGAACAGAATTAGCCACAACTAATTGAAAGTCTTCCTGCTTTCGGTTAAAGCCCTTATCTCCTCCTCCAATTGTAATAAAAACTACTAAATAAAACGTCCCATCATAAGAAATTAAATATCAATCTAATACGCTATTAAACTAAGACATTAAAAACACAAAGAATATACTTTCTGACGGCCAACAATTCTACATTCACAAAATTTATTTAGATTAGCACAGTAATTTTAAAATATAACTTCTTAAGCACCTGACCAAACCTCCTACCACGATTAGGGCACTAATACAGTTCACTAGAATTGTTTTAAGAACTTAGAACTTTCATTGCAAAACTAAGATTACGTATGAACTGCACTTTATTTTCAACAGAACAACTACTTTAAAAAATACAAGTTTTGATTGTTTATACAGCACTCCTCCAATATTAAAACTGGGGACTGAGGAAGAATAGATGACATTTGGAAAAGATCAGCATTTCCAACTAAATTACATTTTCTTCCTTGTTCTTCCACGCAGTTGGCAGTGATTTCAGGTTTTGAGACTTCAGCTACAATCCAAAAACTTGCATAACAGCACTCTGCGCTCTCCCCTAAACCTTCTGGGCGTGCTGAGGAGCTACAGAAATCACGCCCTTAATTCTGGATAATCGAGTTCCTCCCTTTGCATAGCTACTGACCATTCTTTACAATCTGGTTGAGGAGTGGGAACTTATGGTCTCCTGAGGTGAAGGCAAGCAGAGGGAGAGCAACAGAAGTACCTCCACCGTAACTTGAATAGTGACCGAATTCTGTTGAGGGGGCTTCCCAAATGAAATGCCTAACTTTAGTTACGGGACGGAAACAGAAAAAGGAGTCTGACGCAGGTATAAACTAAAACTGAACCACAGAGCTAGAAACTAAAGCTGAACTTTGGGAGAAATGCAAACTCCTGTAGTGAGCAGGTTGCCACTTATCTCGCCTAGGCCTAACAGGAGCGCGCATTTGAACCACTTGGCTAGCTTAGGGCTCAGGACTTCATCCCCGGCCTCTGGCGTAGTCAGTTACCCACTCCCTTAGCCTACCTGCAGCCAGTTAGGACGCGCCAAGAGCACGCAAAGCACGTGGGAGGGAAACTGAGGCCCGGACAGTTGTTTTACCACGCCCACGGGCGCCGATCGCAATCTGGGTCAGAAGGAGCTACCTGGAAAAAAAAAGGCTATGCACGCCGAACCCCGAGCAACCAAGCCCGCTCCGGATTCAGTTTTCCAGAATCTCCAGCGGCCCGGCCCCCTCCGCCCGCGGAACGAATACTTACAGCCGAGCTACCCACGGCGGGAGCGGCTCTGGAAGACGCGCTAGCCGCTGGCGACTGCAGTCCAGCAGGTCCCCGAGGCAGCGGCAGGGAGCGGGGCACTGGCGCTCGTGGCCGAGTGCCTCGCGGCCGCCGCTGTCCGCCCGGCCCGCGCGCCCCAGCACCGCGCACAACAGCAGCCCCAACGCCGCCGCGCGCGCACGGAGGTTCGGCGCGCTCATCGCGTTCTAGCGGCCTTGGTCTCGGTCTCGGCCCACTGCTCCCAGCCGGAGCGCGCTCGGGGCCCCGCACAAACTTCCAGCCGCGGGTGCACGTCCGCCCTCCCGGCCGCGTGCGCGCGCTCCGCCTTCGCGCTGGCGGGTCAATTCCTTTTACTCCCGGCGGCAAAGCCCTTTCATGCCTCCAGGCAGCAGGAGTGAAACTGAAAAGAACAGCCAACTGCGACAGAGTTGCGGCCTGAGCAGCGTCGGCTCGCCGAAGCCCCTTCTAGCCAGCGAAAGAAACTTTTTCGCCTCCACCCCGCCGTGCGGCGCGAAGTCCCTGCGCGGCGGAGTAGCGAGGCGGGGCTGGGAGAGGCTGGCGCGCGCCCATTGGCCGACCGGCTGAGGGCGGCCCTGTGGCCACGTGACAATAACACGGCTCCAACTCGGAGCCGGCGCGCGGGAGAAAGTGGAGCTGAGGTTGCAGGAAATTCGGAGTTATATTTTCCAGTCTCTCCAGCCAGAAGTCTCCACTACGTCCTGGGAAACGTGTATCAAATGGAGTTGAAAGGCAAAAGGAAGTGAGCAAATACTAGGCTAGCTCTCGGAGTTGGAGATATTTAGGAGAACTTCAGGGAAGTAAAGTTTAATTAGCATCGTTTTCAGGAAACCTTTCAATTCCAAATTAAAGAAACTGATAAATTATCCTACCATCCACAGTCGAAACGGTGGTTTAAATGAAAACAGTTCTTTTAACATCAATGCTGGCTTCAAAAGTAAAACAATATTAAAACTTAAAACTCGTAGTTTTGGAAAGTGTATATTGAGTTACAAATAGCCAGCCTTCCAGCACTGGATAAAGCTGGGCGGGGTGGGGGATGGGGATTACCTTCTAATAGACCGCGCTGACAGTCAAAGATTCCAGGTAATGGGAATAATAAAAGTAGTCACAGTGACATTTCAAAGTAAAATGAAAACTAAGACCTTGGAGGAAAAAATTAGTATATGCACCTTGGTCCACTTGAGCTTTGAGTAATGACGCATCTTGATTGAGAATGAATGCCACCAGGGTAAAAGTACTTCCCTGCCTCCTCAACTGGGGGAGTGGATGTTTGGGGCTGGATTCAGACTAGAGGACTTCGCAGTGAAGTTTGTTCCTTAACTTACAGGTGATCAGGGCCTCAGGATGTTGAAACTGATGGAGACCCCTGAGATCATGTACTAAGGGGCCTTCCTCTTCTGGGTAGGGAAATAGTCCTAGAGAAGGTAACTAATGGTGTGTTGCAAAAAATAAAATAAAATAATATAAAAAGTAAAAACAAAGCAAAACAAAAAACACAAACCAACCAAAAAAACAAACCCTGGAAACTTAAAATAAGTTTTCACTTCTGTACAGTGTTTATTACATGCTATCTGCCCAAGCATGTCTGTCCTTGGAGTTACGTAAACTGCTCATGATTGGGGAGTGGAGATAGCTTGTAGAGCTGAGACTTTAACCCTGACTCTAATGCCCATTGATTTTCACTGTAGCTAATCACTCCCATTCATGGGGGAGGAAAAAGACTCACTTCGAAGTTGACACTCCCTATTTTAGATATGGTACCCCATCTTATTTCCAGCTACCATTAGCATCAACCCCATTATCTTTTTGGATGATATATAATTAGAAAATATCTATAATGATGGCACCTTGGTTTTGAATTAATGATTTTGCCTGCTTGGGAGTGGACAAGAAACACTATAGTCATGGTAAGGATTTTCTAGCTCAGTATCCCCGATCCATTTTTATTTTTTTATTTTTATTTTTTTTGAGAAGGAGTTTCCCTCTGTTGCCCAGGCTGGAATGGAGTGCAGTGATGAGATCTCGGTTCACTGCAACCTCCACCTTCTGGATTGAAGTGATTATCCTGCTTCAACCTCCAGAGTAGCTAGGATTACAGGTGCCCACCACCACGCCTGCTAATTTTTTTTTTTTTTTTTTTGAAACAGAGTTTCGCTAGTTACCCAGGCTGGAGTGCAATGGCGCGATCCCGGCTCACCGCAACCTCCGCCTCCTGGGTTCAGGCAATTCTCCTCCCTCAGCCTCCCGAGTAGCTGGGACTACAGGCACGCGCCACCATGCCCAGCTAATTTTTTGTATTTTTAGTAGAGACGGGGTTTCACCATGTTGACCAGGATGGTCTCGATCTCTTGACCTCGTGATCCACCCACCTCGGCCTCCCAAACTGCTGGGATTACAGGCTTGAGCCACCGTGCCCAGCTTTGTGTGTGTGTGTGTGTGTGTGTGTGTGTGTGTGTGTGTGTGTTTAGTAGGGACAGGGTTTCACCATGTTGGCCAGCTGGTCTCAAACTCCTGACCTCAGGTGATTCACCCGCCTTGGCCTCCCAAAATACAGGCATGAACCACTGTACCTGGCCCTCCCATCTATTTCATAAAAGGAAAATTAGGTAAAGTTCATTGAAGTTTTTAAAAATAAGAAAGATTCCATTATATACATGCCGTTATGCATAAGCATGGTGGCATCAGTATGGGGCTTGCTCTTGAGACATGAGACACATGACGGAGATATAAATGTGCTACCATTTTGGGGAGTTTGGGCTCATTTCCTTTTCTCATTCTTTAGTCTCCTTGTATCACTTCATCTTTTTCCCTGAATTCCTTTTACATTTACACGCTGACATATATCACATCCATATTTCCAGCCCAGGTCTTTTCCCTAAATTTGAAATCCATATGTGTGATTAACCACAGGTCATTAAAAATTGGATGTTCAAATGTAACATGCCTAGAGTTAAATTTCACCACCCTTGAAACAGACTCCTTTCCTCCCGAATTCACTATCTTAAAGAATGAATACCTCCCTCCATCCAGATGACTGCCCCAGAAACTTGAAAGTCATTCTCCCCACCCCCACCCCACCACATTCAGTCAATTAGCAGGTCCTGTTGAAGCTAGCTCCTAAATGTATCTTCTCTCCATAGAAATTATGCAAATCCAGACCACCAGCAGCTCTTGCCACCTATCCAGCGTTCTACTCCTTACTCCACAATACAGTCAAGTGACATCTCTGAAGGTCAAATCTGAGCCTGTGACTCAACTGACCAATTCTCTTCATGGGTTCCTAGTGTCTTGAGAATACAGTTCAGAGTCTTTAAAGCTCAAATTCTTTACAGCGTTTTTTGTTTTTTTATTTGTTTTTGGTGTCAAGCCTCTACTTACCCCTTGAGTTCATTGTGTTTCATCATTTTCCTCCTACTCTAGGAGCTACTTGCAATTCTCTTCCCAGCTGTGCTCTTGCCTTCAACACTCTTGCAAATGTTTCTTCTATGGAAATCATTCTCTGCTCCTCTTCTGCCTGGTTGATCTGCCCTTTAATTTAGGCATTCCTCCTTTGGCAAACACTTCCCTGAGTCCTGTTTAACTATCTATCCCTCCAGTGTATTCCCAGCACATCAGTATTGACTGGAATATAATAGACCATTTTCACTCCAACCCCTAGATAATACTTAGAATTTTCCCATAACCACAAACCCCTTATCGCCTTTAAGGGTTTCTTGTGAAGTTAAATTACTTAAGTTTTCAGTATCCCAGTTTCTCAGTCTGTAAATTGGGAATACAATTAAAAAAACTATCTTGTTTGGCTAGCTTCCATTTTATCAGCTCACTGGATTAGCAGTCACTCTGCTCTCTTTGTACAACCTACTGACTAATCCTATGACCAACTGAAATCTAGAAACTACCAGCCTCTCCCTAGAACAGCCTTTACATGTCTGCTCCGAACTGTCAGGTGCTGATCCACAATAGTTCCAGACTAGTTTATATCTATTATTAATTTACATGATTAAATATCGTGTAAACCAAATAAATACAAGTGCAACAAGAAAATAGCTTTCATTCTATGATAATGAATATGAAGTTTGAGAAAGATTCTTTAAAGGTAATCACTAAAACAATGCTATATCCAATTAGATGAGGATAAGACAATTGTAAATATGGGAGGAGGAGATTATAGATATCTAGATTTCTTTGGAAAGGTTACTTTGCAAGTAAGATCTTTTTCCACTTTATTTGTATTTGGGAATCAAACGACAGAGGAAGCTTTATGGATGTGGCTTACCCTTACTCAGAACTTTATGTGATAGTTGAGAGAGTAAAAGAGGATGACATGGAAAGAATGCAGCACACATTAAAACTCACTGTTCTCCATTTCAACATGTGCTTAACCACGTGCCAATACAAAAGGGGAACTAGTCCTACATGAAAGGTTTATTTATGTATTTATTTTTTGAGACAGGGTCTTACTTCATCACCCAGGCCGAAGTGCAATGGTGGGATCTTGGCTCACTGCAGCCTCAACCTCCTGCGCTCAGGTGATCCTCCCACCTCAGCCTCCTGAGTAGCTGGGACCTCAGGTGCATGCCACCACACCCAGCTAATTTTTGTATTTTTTTTTTAATAGCTGGAGTTTAACCATGTTGTACACCAGTCTGCTCTCGAATTCCTGGGCTCAAGAAATTCATCCACCCACCTAGGCATCCCAAAGTGCTGGAATTACAGGCATGAGCCACCTGCCTGGTCAAAACTTTAAATCAATGTGATATTTGACCAAATTTCTCGAATCCTTCACGAACCACAGAGCAGAGAGAACTTTCAATAGGTATCCATCTAGGCAGATGAGAACTAACATCTTTTGAGGTCCTTCACAGCTCTGCTTCAATTCCTTTATAATATACAGAAAATAGGCATGAAGGAAGAGTGCCAGCAAAGATAGTTTGTAATAGAGGAAAAAGAAGTACATAAAATTCTGTTTAATCTCTAAAATTTGTCAGTGAATAACAGTGACCAAGAAACAGAATTAATGTATCACTGAATTCTGATACTCTTATGATGTCATTTTCTTGTACACACACACACACACACACACACACACACACACACACACAGGACACAATGCTATCAAATGCTGAATCTCAGTTTTTGTGGCTAATATCTTATGAATAAGGCTTTAGTATGAGAAAGTCAAATTATTTTGACCAGAGGTCTTTTAAGATTTGAAATAAAATGAGATAAGATGGTAGATTTCTCTACTTCAGAGGTTTACACCAGTTAACCAAGTAGTTGAAAGTTGGCTTTCCATTGGAAATTGCCTAGATCACATCAGTTTCCAGCTGTGTCTCAGTGAATGGCAAGTCTCATCCATTTTCAAAAGGGTCTCCTACCTCCCATTTTGTGGTTTAGCATAACCCAACCCCAGTGCTCTTTTTAGTTTTCCTGGTCTTTTTTCTTTCCCTGGCAAGTGTGGGACTTTCTTATCTTGAGTGCTGGCAAGGCCAGTGGCTCACTGATAAAAAGTAATGGAGGTGCTAAGCTGTCAGTTTAACATCCAAGGACAAGAATGAAAGCTAAACACTCCGTACTTGCTTTATCATTACAATGAATGACACAGTTTGTGTAAGTTTGAGCTGTGAAAAGGGAAAAGAGATAAGCCAAAGGAGGAAGAAAAGCACAAAAATCCCCAGATAATGATGCTCAAAACAAATGTCGCTGTACTTTGTAACCTAACCATATCTTTCCCCATTCATTAAGGTATTTTAGAAGAAATAGATAACCTTCCTTTCTCTCTTTCTCTCTCCCTCCCTTTCTCTCTCTCTCTCTCTCTCTCACACACACACACACACACACACACGCACACACATGCGCACACATATACACGCACGCACGCACACACACACACACACACAAAATGCACAGCTTCACTTGGAGAGCAGATTATTTTACACAACCCCTGCTACGAACATGTCTTAACTTTCAGAAAATATTTCAGAAAATAAAGATAGCCACCCATCTGTTTTTCTCAAGTTGGCCAACTGTGTGATATTACTTGAGTTGAAAACAAACACTGTTATCCGAACTGCAAATTAAATATATGCTATTTTGTATTTTACTCATTTCTCAAGTCACCCTCTGAAAATAACGTAAGCTCGGAGGGAAACTCATACTGTAGCCAACACTGGATACCCTGGAAATCATTTTGGAGCTGCTGGGAGTCTGGAGACGGGTAGGGAATGGGAAATGGAGGAGGTGCCATTGGCTTCCACCAGACCCTCCTCAGGGCAGAGTGTCCTTCCCAGCAGCAGAGCCTTTGAGGGGTCTCCAGTTTTCCCATTCTTTTTAGAACCTCCAAACAGTTTCTCTTCTTTTTCCAATTCTTGCTGCTGTTGCTGCTTTTTTTTTGTTTTTTCCTGTAGCCAGCTGCAATCCTAAAACTCCACTGAGAATCTCAACACATGTAAAATAGCCCACCTTGTCAGGAATACAGAAATCCAAATTCTTGAAAAGGTGCTAGAGAAGAAGCGGGTGGTCAGAAGGTAAAGCACTGTAACTTTGGATTTCCTTATAATTCTATGCTCCATTTTTCTCACCTGTAAAATCCAGTGAAAAATGATACCTTACTGCATCATACTACAATACTTTGTAGCTATAAAGTCCCATATAGATTCTAGTTCCTATTACTTAACTTCCAAATTGCTGTTTTCATTATTCAGGGAGACAAAGTGAGTGAACTGTGAAAACATCCCACTGCTGGAATTAATAACTAATGGATTGTTGGGATTAAGTAAACCTTCAACTACTAATCTGAAATAGAATGAGGGAAATAATATTTAATTTTTAAATGAAAACAAAACTTAGGCTACTTTGAACTGTAATACAAGGCCCTAAATCTGTCTGTTATGACAGCATACTATACATAGTCTGAGATTTTTAGCAGGAATTTTATTATGCCATCTCAAGAAGTTACTGCATAACTCAATTTGCTCTGATTTATGCCAGGAGTTCAGAAAGAATCATTAGGCATATTTACTAAAAAGACTCACATATCCCTCCTGGGAACTGTTTTGTAGAATGTTTTTCTCCCACTTCTTGGATGAACAGTTGATCTATACACTGTTCTAAGAATTAATTTGCATTTCAGAACCATGAGAGCATTCATAAATTAGCGATATATTGCTTTTATTTATAGTTTCATTATCTTATACATATTACATTTACCTAGGCCTGACTATCGAATTATTAAGGTGACTTTGTCATGAACATTGTCAGAATCAAGTTCCCTGCACTAAAAGCTCTGCTTCTGTCCCTAAATATACGAATTACTATCAAGTTATAATATCATTCCACATATGTATTTCCAAGAGACAGTGAGGGATAATTTTGGTGGAATGGGGTCAGTTTCAACATGATACTATACACCTGTCACAGTAAGGACAGTACAGATACTTTCTTGCTAACATCTTAAAATTTAGCCCAAAGCTGTCCACAGTTCCATTATGTTTATCCATCCATGCAGAAAGATTTCCACTGAAATACTGATGTGGAGCATGAAGAAGCTCTGCAAGAACACCTTGCTCATCTGCTTGCCCCAGGCACAATTGTGTCTACAGCAGGAAACCTCTTCTGCTCCCACAGCAGGTATTTCAGACTTGAGCAACTTTTTTTTCAGTCAAAGCATTCATCTTTACAGACCACATAAATAAACTTCTCCTGCTCTCGTCATTTGAGTATATTTGGTCTATTATTTCCCGGGCAAAATCAAAGCTGTCAACAGCAATATTCCTTTCACTATCTCTTTGCGAATTAAATAATTGTAATTCCTTTAAACACTTTTGCATGAACACTACAGTTCTTCTGTCTTGCACCCTCATGAGTATCAATCAGGGATGTCTTTCTGCTTAATTGCCTTATAAAGATGAATATGGACACGTTGAAGTATGAGGCCCTTACCACTAGACAAATGATGATATTTGATATTTATCAAGCTCTTATTATTCTTACTATTCTCTACATATTTGATATTATTAACTCATTTACTTTTTATAATCACCTTCTATGTTATTATCTCCCTATTACCAGAGAAGGAAACGGAGGTACAGGGATGCTAAGAAATTTACCTTTGATGGAGTTGGGATAAAACTCAATCAACCTGACTTCACAGTGTGCCCCTTAACCACTATGCTACCCTGCTTTCCACTAGAGTCAGAGGAAACAAGGATTTTCACTGTCTTCCTTAGTGCTAAAAAGAAGGAATTTCCAGTAGATTGAAATCAATAAGGAAAGCATGAACCTTGCCTGGTAATTTTTGAAGGTGGTTAGTTGCAATCACTCCCCCTCCTTTTTTTCCTGCTTCTTTTCTCCTTTCCTCATTAACTCAAATTTAGGAAAAAGATTTGTTTTATGCAGATGTATGAATCAATCACTTGAGGGTCTGATTTGTGAAGGTTGATATCTTGGCCAGGTATCAGAGTAGTGCTTGGAATCTAGCCACTAGAGACGAACTGTCGGCTGAGGCATTACTGTCTTTCCAAAGTCCCTTTCTGCAATAGCAACACACCCACACCTCCAGGAGTGTTGCATAAGGTATTGTTGACATTTTAGGGTCGGTGTTCTAAAAAGCTAAGTTTGGCTCACAGGAGAACCTAGGTGGTTGGTAATCAGAAGAGGAAAAGGATGCAGAAAGGGAAACAGGCTTTGCTTTCTTTACAATTTTGTGGAGTGCTGCACCTAATTAGGGGAACCTTGAATGGGGTGCATGTGGTCTCACAAGTCTAGGGAAATGAAATATTAATGCTAGAGATTATGTTTTTGCTGTTGAGATACTTTACATGTGGTAACAGAATTTTTCTTTTTGTTTATGGGCAAATGCTAATTTTTATGCTTTTCTAACTTCTAAACAGTATAAGGAAAACTTTTTAAACAAAAGTGTCCCAAATTGGCTAAGTTTAAATTCTATTTAAACTTTCCCATTCAGTTTTTTTTTTTTTTGAGACTGCCCTTCAAGTCCACTGCCAAAAGAACATCTCAGAGGCTTCCATTCTTTAGAATACTACTTGAGTTATCTCAGTGAGGCTTGAGTTAGAATCTTTCCTCAAATTCAGACACAACACAAATTATAAAAATCATTATATTCAGTTAATATAATCCTTGTCTTAATTTAAGCTATTCAGAGACACAACAAATACTTTCTTCTATGAATAACACAATACGCATTATGAAAATGAACCTACTGTAATTCTGATAAAATCTATATTTTCTTATAAGACAAAGTGCTAGAGACATATATTCCTTGTGTTAAAAGTTATAAATTCATTGTTGAATTTTTATTATCATCTAATATTGAGAGCTCTGATTATGATTGTATCAGTCCATGCACAAAAATTATTCATATAAAAAGTATATTGAATTTTTCAGTTATCTAAAAAACATGTTATTAAAATTAAAGCTTATTTGGGCAGTTAGTCCTGCAATACTAAATTATTTAATGTAGTGATAATATTTTTTAAAGCCAAGGCATCTTAACAATAGGAATTTGGATAAAACATTTATTTCACCTAATGAAAATATACTATGAGGAATTTAATGGAAATATGAATAATTAATTGCATTAAATGTCAGTGGATCTGTCCCAAAAGGATTCTATAGCATTCACAGTTGATGGACATTTTCCTGAAGTTTGTGATTATTCATTGAAATTGATATGCTTGTGAAGTCAACAGTAAAATACACTATATTTTTTCCCATGACTTTAGATCTTTCTCTATAGTGTTCATGAGAGTACATGACAAAATGTCTCAAGGTGAGGGTAGTATTCTCCATCATGTTAATAATTACACTCGACTTCCGGTGATCTAAGACAAGAATGGTAGAAACAAAATTATGCGTAATTTGAACCTACTGATAGCAGCCACAAAAGCTCTTTCTAAAAGTTTCGTCCTTGGCAAGTTGTTTTAAGTCGTCTTTATAAAATCATTCAAATGTAGCATGCTTTCCTCCATTAAAAATCACTTCAATATCCTAAGGCAATCCATATTTGGTAACTATAGTTACATCTTTACAATGCATTTAATTTGTGACTAGATCTGAGATTAAGAGCTGTCAGCTTCTTACAACTCTGATATTTAAAAGAATAAAAAGAAGTTTAGGTCAGAGAATCTTTAAAACATCTTTCATCTTTTATCATCCTTAATTACAAAACTTTATCCTGAATACAATTCCTCTGTCTACAATTTAGAAGGCACAGCACACAAGATAAAACTGAACAATTTATAGATGATAGTGGTTCTCCAAGGGTGATCAGGGTAAACCTAGCATCAGACATAGGGGAGGATTACCAAACATAAAAACTATTCAAGCCAGCTATGGTGGCTCATGCCCATTATCCCAGCACTTTGGGTTGCCGAGCTGGGAGGATCACTTGAGGCTAGGAATTTGAGGTTACAATGAGCCATGATCCTGGCACTGCCCTCCAGCCTGGGTGACAGAGACCCTGTTTCTAAAATAATGATAATAATAAAGACTATTTGGCTTTTTTACAACTAACTGAATTAGATATTTTATGGATGGGTTCTGGGCATCTGCATTTTAACGTAGCCTCCAAAATTTGAGAATCTGCAATCTGCTACTCTGGAATTGTAGGGAACAAGTTCTGTTATCATGTAGCTCTTCTTATGGTTTCTTCCCATGGGTGATGAAACTCTAAGCATGCATAAACTCTTCTCTTTCTCCATCCTGCTCCAAAAAAGAATATAGATGAATCTTAAAGAATACAGAAAAAGACACTCTGGGTGGGACATGGTGGTTCACGCCTGTAATCCCAGCACTTTGGAAGGCCGAGGTGAGTGGATCACCTGAGGTCAGGAATTTGAGACCAACCTTTCCAACATGGTGAAACTGTCTCTACCAAAAATACAAAAATTAGCTGGGTATGGTGGCTGGCACCTGTAATCCCGGCTACTTGGGATGCTGAGTTAGGAGAATTGCTTGAACCTGGGAGGTGGAGGTTGCAGTGAGCTGAGATCGCCCCGTTGCACTCTAGCCTGGGAGACAAGAGTGAAACTGTGTCTCAAAAAAAAAAAAAAAGACACTCTGATTCTATCTTGAGTAATTATTATAGCCCGGACAAGTTTGGAAATTTGGAAAAAGGGGGAGGGAGTATACCTTCTGTGATACGAAGCAATAGATACTTAAATGGCAGGTAACCATGAAGAATCTGCTGCTGTACAAACTGATTTGTACAGTCAGCCAGCACAGAAATATCAGATATCCACATAGCAGCAGGCTACATCATTCACTTGTCTATTTATGCAACTTACAAAAGGAGAAGCATTTAAATAAAAGTTATGAAAAATCAAGAGATAAGGAAATTCCTGTGTATATTTTATTACAATACTTGTTAGGGGTGTGTGTGTGTGTGTGTGTGTTGGTTTATTCTCAGTGATATGAACTCCTTGCATCTTGAGTTCAGGGCCTGTCTTAGTGATCTGAATACCCATCTCAGCTAGTAGTATCTCTTTTTATCCACTCACCCAAATTATTAGGGATCTTCCCCACTCCTCTCTTTCTCTCACAGTTTACACCCCACCTCCCATCTCAGCAAGTTTTGTCAGCTCTACTTTCAAAATACATACTGATTCTGACCAATGTCAACACCTCCACTCCCACCACCCTATTTCAGCCATCATCGTCTTTCACCGGAATTAATGTGAAAGCTCCTTACCCCATCTCTGATACTAGTCTCAATTCCTGTAATCATTCTTTCATAAAGCAGCCCACATCTGCTTGTTAAGCATGCACCAGATTCCTCTGCTGTCCTGCTTTCTCTCACACTTGGAATAAAATCCAGAGGGTTGCCAGAAGTCTATGAGGCCCCACAGGATCCATTTGCTTTCTCAACCTTATCTCCCCTTGGCAATGCCACATTTTCTCCCTTTCCTTTTATTTCTGGCACATACCAAGGCTATTATCATCTGAGGTCAGTTGTCCTTGCTGTTCATTCCACCTGGAACGCCTGGAGTCTCATGCTTCATTCTCACCTCCTTAAGCCTCTTTTCAAATTTCACTTTCCAGAGAAATTTTCCTTACCACATCCTCAAAATAGCTTTCTTCCTCTCCCTGCCTCCAGGCAATCTCTAGTCCTTATGAGACTACTCCTTATGAGACTTATTATTCTTTGTATTACCACTACGTGAAATTATATCTGTATTTTTTTTTTATTGTTTGTGCCCTCCACCAGAATATAAGCCCTGCAGGGTAGGAACTTGGTCCTATTTACCACTGAAACTTCATGCCCAGAACCATGCCAGCCGTGCCATAGTAATCAACAAAACCTTATAGAATATCTGAATACCTAGGGCTGACACATAATCATGTAACGGGGGACAGGGCGCAGGGGCTCAGCTCCATCCCCTCTCCATGTGCCCAGGTCCTTGACCTCTCTTACCCAAGGAATGGGGAAGGAGTTCCGGAAGCACGGCCATTAGAATAAATATCTTGGACTCAAAGAGTTTAGCAGAGAGTGGTTTATTTGGCAGAGACAGAGAGAGAGAGAAGGAGCAAGAGAGCTCCCAGATTGCTGTGGGAGGAGATTCAAGGGAGGAATCCTCACAGGTAAGGGGGCAGGGGGATTTTAACCCCGGAGTTATTCCCGCCCCATTCATGTTCTTGTCCAATGAGAGGAGTTTTTCAAACTTCTGCTGGAGTAATTGATCTTTGACTCTGATACCTTATTGGCTGCTAGGTCCGCTAGAGGGGCCCTTCCTCCCAGAGCTTTTCCAGGCTTTTTAAACAAAGTAGCACTCCTGGAATTTCTTCCTAGCCCATTCGCGGGAAAGTCAGACAAAGAACTTTACATTCCTGTATGGGGACGTGGATGGAGGCATGGTGCTTGAAAATTCTTGCTTTTAAAACCACGCCCCTTGTGGACTGGGTTTTCCTTAACACAATCCCTCAATCAGAGCTTAATATATCCATGCTGAGGGTCTAAATGAATTAATATTAGAAGCTTTGTTTTTCTGGTTGCAAACATTCACCTTGAGTAGAATGTACTCCGTGCAGATGACCATTCTAGCCTAGTCCTGAATTCTATTTCCTTGACCATATTCTCCCATAGGAAGATTTATTTTCTCCTGTTTGAATGAAGCAAGTCAAGGAGCGGTCTAGTTCTTATTAATTAAAAAAAAACAATTTGGGATTTATTTCATCCTATAAAGTAATCAGAAATTAATTTTGCCCAACAGAAGGATACAGGGTGGCCTTCAAGTTATCATGAAGCAAGTCAATATGAGCGATAAAACAACAGAGAGTTAATAATGGACAATTCTCTACTTGTTTCTATGTTCCTCTTCTCCAGTAAGGACCTAAATATTCTAAAACAATCCACCTGTTTTGGTAATCTCCTTGTTGTAATTTCAGATTCCTTATGAGATTACCAAAAGACATGGATTTAGGTTTTAGACACAAGCTATCTTACTGTCACATTTCTAAAAAGAAAGTCTTTCTCTATGGAACGAAAACAGTTGAGTGTGTAGCTGGAAAGCTAAGTGGAAAAGCTAAGACCAAGCAGCACTTTGGTCTCATGTAACAGTGTCTTTCTATTAGTACCTTAAGAAGTATCCTCAAAATATCATCTGCTTTCATAGGCAGAGAAGTATAGCCTCTGATAATACTATCCAAAATGTTTTGGAAACTGACATTAATGATGAATGCAAAATAAAATCATACAATTGTTGTATGTTACAGTTTCGTCCGCATCTTAGAATCAGTTTGTGGATAATTTCAATTTGTAGACAACTGCCTCCCACATGTGAATTATAGTTAAAGTATACCAGTGATGTCATTGATGTGGAATATAAAGTGCTGTGAGTTTTAGTGATCGCTATTCCACCACAGCTGTGAGCAATGTGTTCCATAAAGACTGGTATAATTCTCCCAGGAGTCATGTTAAACCCTCAGTCTTGAAACTCATAAGCAACAATGCTTAAAAATGTATGCAAAAGACATTTACCTACAAGGTCAGTATTTTATGTATTTCCTAGTTAACAAGTTTAAAAAAAGTTCTTGCATTATTATATCCATTATACATTAGGCTAAAGTCCAGCATATGCTATGTAAATAAGCAAGTCTGCAAATTACAGTGAGAGAGTGATCAAACACAATAAAGGTGATTTTTTGGTTTGGAATAAAAGCATAAGTATGCGGTGCCTTTGAACTTTAAATATGGAAGAAAAATAGCCTGGGTCAAAGGTAGAACTAGAGTTTTCTTAAAGAGCTTTAGGATTGCCTGCTCTTATTTTGGTTGGATTAAAGCAAATCGTTTGCATTACTGTCACCTGGGTCAGAGCTGGCCTGCAGGGATGGCTGTGTGCCCAGTAGATCTGCTTCACCAGGGAACTGCCTTGGTGGCCCTATCCATGGCAATTCCCCGGTGGAGCGGGCCCTATCCACAGGTGTCCCTTGGAGCACAGTCCTCTCCTTGGGGGGTCTCAATGAGTCACCACTGAACTTCCATTGAAGAGAGAAAGTTTCCCAAAAGGAAAACAACAACTGGCAACTAAAAATAAGCAGCTGAATTTAGTGCAGAGAAACCGAAATTATTTCTTGTATCCAAAATCCTTTACCTTTTTGCCCAAATTCGATGTGATATGACTCTTAACAGATGACAATCTTTGTCTAAGACATCTGTTTTGGTTCTTCTTGGCCACATTTTGCAAAAGGAGTACTCATTCCAGTCGTTGAAAAAAATAGACTCTTGGGTTGAGATTGTGTGGGGAACAATGGTTATTTGGGACAACCGTTGACAAAACGTTTATCAAGAGTGAACGTGGGTAGTGCCTCTGCTATGCGTCCCTACTATTATGAGTGCTGAAAATTCAGAAATAGATAAGTTATTTATCATCATATTCCCTGAACCTAGCTAAGTGTCTAGTGTCTAGCACATTGTTTGTGCTCAAGAGGGGGGTGTGTGCGTCGAAATGAATAAAGAGAGAAGGGAAAAAAATTAAAGAGGGAAAATAAACGTGTTACTGAATATGAGGTCTAGAAAGTGATATACAACCATTTTCAAAGCAACACGTAGATTCCTGAACCTGAAGAACTAGGCTGTTGAACAAACAACAAATCAGCGTGGGTGTTAAGAACTAAGATGATGAACTCAGTCAGGACATTGGGTGCCTTTCTAAAAGGTCTTGATAGTGTGAAAACAAGGCTGCCCAATAGCTTGTGGAAACAAGGCTACCCAACAGCTTATGGAAACTTGATAACAGCCACGAATCCCCGATGGACATATTTGCTCCTGTGGCAAGTCCCAGTCAGTAACACCAGACTCACTGGACAGTGCTCTCTGTCCTTGCAACACTCCCTCCTCCTGCTAGTCCCACTCGAGTGTACATAAATCTTAAGAGCATGTAGATCAGTCTCTAGGCCTGGAAGACATAGAAAGGTTTCCAAAGACACTTCATTTACAATCAGGAAGTCTCTCAGACATCAAGCTATTTTGGCTTAATTAAGAAAAAAGATCCTTGACAGCTACAAGTGGAAAGTTCTTGGGAGGGGACAGCCTTTAATAGGCCTAGACTTGGCTACCTTTAGAAGAAATGTTGCCAGTTCTTAATTTTAAAACTGAGGCTATATTTACGCAACACTTAAACAACTGGTTAATTCAGTGAAACTATCGCCCCAATTTAATTTGACGACATGTAAATGAACAGACGTTTGATGAACTAATTCACCTTCCAACTACTTCCAAAAGTGGGCTGATTTCTATTTCACACAGCTGAGATTTATTGTATCATTAAAGCACTAAGTTTCAATGACTTTAAACTGTGATTGAATTATGACTTAAAATAATGTCTTACATTAATAATGGTAAGGTTATGAAGGTTTGCTTTCAAACTTGGTGCAATATTTCTGGCTTTTAAGTTTTAGTGACATATTTATCAAGGGCAACTAGGTGCTGAGTGCTCAAATGCACCTATAATCATGCTTTTATCTTATGTTTAGAAAACTATAGCAGGCTTTTTTTTTTTTGCATTTTGTGACACTAATGTCTTTCCTCCAATCTGTTTTATGCTACTAAGGAAATCTCCTTAAATATTATTAATAGTTTTCCTCCTCAGAAAACTTTAACATTATGTATGTGTGCAAATCTCATACCCACTATAACTAAACCTATAAAAATAATAAAAATATGAATAGGTATACCCCAGAGTGATATATATGGAAGAATTTTAAAGATTCTTGTTTTTTTATCAGTGTTTTCTTATTTTCTGCAATGTGTCTAGCCTATGTAAAAGAAATTGATTTCTTTTCATTTTTTTAAAGACTCAATAGCTCTCCAGTTTTTTGATTTTAAAAAAAGTGGAAAGTACATGTGAGTATAAAAATAATCAAAATATAATGGTAATCACTATTAATGTAAATAGAATAAACTTTCTGGTTAAAACCAGATGTCAAATTGGATTTTAAAACAAATACAAAAATCTAGCTGCAGTATGTTCACAGGATACACACTTAAAACTTCTGAATAAAAATTTAAAGCCAAAAGACAGACAAACTTTGTTTACTACTCATTGGTAAACAAAAGAAAGTTAGTGTAGTCATTTTATTATCAGAAAAAGTAAACTTTAAGAGGCATTCCTGAGATAAGGAATTCAACCACTGCTAAGATATAATAGTGCTATTCTTAAATGCACCTAATAATATAGTCTCTGGGTATAGTCAGAGATTTTATACTACATCTCTCAGTAACTAATAAATCAAGTGGAAAAACATCAAAAATGCCATAGAAGATTTGAACAGTACAATTAAAAAATTTGATCTGTGCACTATTCAGAGAACATCATACTCTACAATTGGGGAATAAATATTCTTTTCAAACACAGGAAATACTTTATAAAAGTTTACTACAAGCTAGGGCATAAAGATATACTCAACAAATATTAAGGCTTTGATAACCATGTATCTCACATTTCTTAAATACCACCCAGGGAAGTAAGAAATCAATCTAGTCATAATTCTAGGAGAAAAAACCCAAATGTCAGAAAACTTAAAAATAAATTTCCAAAGAACTAAAGAAAGAAATTATTGAAATGTTAAACATTTAAAGCTAAATAACAAGAAAAATATATTACAAAACCTGTGGGTTGAAAGTAAAGCAAATTTTGGAATGAATTTTATAGCCTTAAATATTTTAATTATGTAAGAATGCTCAGAATTAATGAGCCAGACTGTTTATCCTGGAAAAACAAGGTTAGTTTAATACAAAATTAATTTAATGTACTGCATTAATAGATTAAAGGACATTTTAATTATATTAATAAATAAAGCTTGAGCCAGGCAGGGTAGCTCACGCCTGTAATCCCAGCACTTTGGGAGCCTGAGGGGGTCTGGATCACAAGGTCAGGAGATCAAGACCATCCTGGCTAACATGATGAAACCCCAACTTTAATTAAAAGAAAAAAGAAATAAATAATATTTGGTGTTTTAGTCATGAAGCCCTTGCCTATGCCTATGTCTTGAATGGTGTTGCCTAGATTTTCTTCTAGGGTTTTTATGGTGTTAGTTCTTATGTTTAAATCTTTAATCCATCTGGAATTAATTTTTGTATAAGGTGTAAGGAAGGGGTCCAGTTTCTGCTTTCTACATATGGCTAGCCAGTTTTTCGAATGCCATTTATTTAAACAGGGAATCCTTTCCCCATTGCTTGTTTTTGTCTGGCTTGTCAAAGATCAGATGGTTGTAGATGTGTGACGTTGCTTCCAAGGCCTCTGTTCTGTTCTATTCATCTATACCTCTGTTTTGGTATCAGTATCATGCTGTTTTGATTACTGTAACCGTGTAGTATAGTTTGAAGTCAGGTAGTGTGATGCCTCCAGCTTTGTTCTTTTTGCTTAGGATTGTCTTCGCTATGTAAGCTTTTGGTTCCACATGAAGTTTAATGTGGTTTTTCCCAGTTGTGTAAAGAAGGTCAATGGTGGCTTGATGGGGATAGCATTGAATCTGTAAATTACTTTGAGCAGTATGGCCATTTTCACAATATTTATTTTTCCTAACTATGAGCATGGAATGTTTCTCCATCTGTTTGTGTCCTCTCTTATTTCCTTGAGCAGTGGTTTGTAGTTCTCCTTGAAGAGGTCTTTTACATCCTTTGTTTGTTGTATTCTTAGGAATTTTATTCTCTTTGTAGCAATTGTAAATGGGAGTTTGCTCATGATTTGGCTCTCTGTTTGTCTGTTGTTGGTACAAAGACCTGGAACCAACCCAAATGCCCATCAATGATAGACTGGACAAAGAAAATGTGGCACATATACACCATGGAATACTATGCAGCCATAAAAAATGACAAGTTTGTGTCCTTTATAGAGACATGGATGAATCTAGAAACCATCATTGTCAGCAAACTGACACAAAAGCAGAAAACCAAACACTGCATGTTTTCACTAATACATGGGTGATGAACAATGAGAACACCCGGGCACAGGGAAGGGAACAACATTCACTGGGGTAGATGGGGATGTGGAGGGAACGGGAGGGGAGGTGAGGGACAGCAGGGCTCGGGGAGGTTGGGGAGGGAAAACGCCAGGAGAAATGCCTGATGTAGGTGACAGGGGGATGGAGACAGCAAACCACCATGGCATGTGTGTACCTATGCAACAATCCTGCAGAATGCAGGATGTGCACATGTACCCCAGAGCCTAAAGTAGAATTAAAAAAATCTTTTGGTAAATGAAATATTTATTAATGATAAAGGAATCTTAGCAATCTTCCCTTAGGAATAAAAGGGAATTTCCTTAATCTGAAAAAGCTCATATAGAGAATTGTATTATAAATGTCATAGTGGGTATGAAATATAGGAATCATTCTCTTTATAATCCAGTACAAACCAAACATGCTCATTATCATAATTTCTACCCAATGTTAATAAAAGAGTTTTGCAAATGTATTTGGTACCAAAACCTATACACAAAATTTGATTATATATCCACATACCTGTAATAATCAGGAAATGTAATTAAAATAAAACAAACCAAAAAATTTTTTTCCAACAGCTTTTAAATCAACAATAACAATAATAGTCACCATGAACAACAAAAAAACTATTAAAATACATTTCTTTCCTTTATTGAGAAAATTATAAGATTTTGTTGTAAGATATTAAGTAAACAATACCTAGATAAGTAGAGACATACACAGGTTGAGCATCCCTAATTGAAAATCCAAAATCTGAAGTACTTTAGAATCCTAAACGCTTTGAGCACTGACATGATGCCACAGGTGAAGAAATGTTACACCTGATGTCATGTGACAGGTCATCATCAAAATGTAGCCAAAACTAAGATTCATGAGCAAAATGATTTAAAATATTGTATAAAATTATCTTAGGCTATGTGTATAAGGTATATATAAAACGTACATAAATGTTGTGTTTAAACTTGGTTTTCATCCCAAGATGTTTCATTATGTATACACAAATATCTCAAAATTCAAAAATTTCCAAATGCTTCTGGTCCCAAACATTTTGGATAAGAGATGGGCAACCTATATACCATGTTCTCAGGCCCTGTATTATAAGGAAGTGAATTCTCTCAACTTTGATCTAAATTCAAGGTAATTTCCACCTGGTTTTTCATGGGATTGGACAAACTAATTCTACAGTTTGTATGTATGAACAGAGATGATCCATGTGCCACTTGCCCAATCAGATATTGTGACAGTGTGGTGTTAGCGTAGTGGACAAATAGAACAATAGGACCAAATAAGGAACCTAGACAGAGGTCTTTTCCTATTTGGTATTTGGCTTTTGGAAGACTAGACCTTGCAAATCAGTGGGAAAATAAACAAAAATGTAATTAATGATGCTGGAAAAGTGATGGTCCCTGGAGATAAAAAGTGAAATTGAAGCCCTATCTCATCTCACAGTCAAAAATCAATCCCAGCTGGATTAAAGACCTAAATGTGAAATGCAATATTTAAGAAATGCACTTGAGAAAGACAATATATCTCAGTATATTTTGTTGTAGGTGTATAAAAGTATCTCTTAAAATATATAAATGCATTTAAATTAATTATGTCTGGGCTGGGGTGGTGGCTCATGTCTGTAATCCCAGAACGTTGGGAAGCTGAGGTGGGTGGACCACTAGATTTCGGGAGTTCAGGACCAGCCTGGGCAATGGGGCAAAACCCCACCTCTCTCCAAAATACAAAAATTAGCCAGGCATGATGGCATGGACCTGTAGTCTCAGCTACTTGGGAAGCTGAGGTAGAAGGATTGCCTGAGCCTGGGAAGCAAAGGTTGTAGTGACCTGAAGTAGCACCACTGCACTCCAGCCTGGATGATAGAGCAAGACCATCTCAAAATAATTAATGAATTATTTCTATTCAGAAAAAAATACATTATGTTTCAGGAAATACACACACACACACACACACACACACACACACACACACACAGAGTAAAAGATAAGCCAGGGACTGGTAGAGAATATTTCCAACACATGTCACTGAAAAATGTTTGCTAAGCAGTATGTGCAAAGAACTCCTATGGCTTAAAGAGGGAGGAAAACCTAACAAAAGCTAATAAAGAAATTGGCAAAAGGCATGAATAAACATTTCAGAAGAGGAAACAGGAAAAGCCCATAAGCATTTGAAAAGATGATAAACATTATTAGTAATGAAGTAAAATTTAATTTAATATATTTACATAATAAATCACAATGAAATACCTTTTATGCACCAAATTGGCAAAGATTTTCAAAGTCAGAAAATATCAAGTGTTTACAAGGATATAGTACAGAGGTTGGCAAACTTTCTGTAAAGGGCCAGATGTAATTATTTTAGGATTTGCATAATTTTTCTCATAACTACTTGACTGTGCTGTTGTATTACAAAACCAGCTGCAGACAATATGTAACCAAATGAACATGATTTTCTTCCAATAAACCTTTATTTATAAAAACAGGCAGCAAACTTGATTGGGCTCATGAACTGTGATTTGCTGATCTCTGATGTAGAGAAAAAGAGAAATCACATGGGAGTATAAATTGATATAAACCTTGGAAATAATCTTTGAAAATATTTATCCTGGCATGTACTATACAAGAACTCCAGCATATGTGCACCAAAGGAAAGTAGAAGAATGTTCATGGCAGTATGCTTATAACAACAAAACAACTTGTTTTTGCCTATTCAGGCTGTTATAATAATATATCATAAATTGGGTAGCTTGTGAGCAACAGGAAATTTATTTCTCACAGTTTTGGCGGCTGGGAAGTCAAAGATCAATACCAGCAGATTCAATGTCTGATAAAGGCCTGTTCACATACAACGCCTTCTCACTGTGTCCTCACTTAGCAAGGGGTAAAAGTTTCTCTTGAATCTTCATAAGAGCATTATCCCATTTGTGAGGGGTCTTCCCATGTGACCTAATCCCCTCCCAAAGGCCTCACCTCGTTGTATTACTACATTGGTTATACACATTCAGATTATAGCATGATATGATTAGGCTTTGTGTTCTCACCCAAATTTCATCTTGAATTATAACTCCCATAATTACATATGTCAAGGAAGAGACCAGGTGGAAGTAATTAAATCATGGAAGAACTTTCCCCGTGATGTTCTTGTGATAGTGAGAAACCTGTTGGTTTTATAAGGAGCTCTTCCCCCTTTGCTAGCACGTGTCCTTCCTGCTACTTTGTGAAGAAGGTGCCTTGCTTCTCTCTAGCCTATGACCATGGCTGTAAGTTTTCTGAGGCCTCCAAAGCCATGCAGAACTGTGAGTCCATTAAACTTCTTTCCTTTATAAATTACCCAGTCTCAGGTATGCCTTTATGCACAGTGTGAGAACAGACTAAGACATAGCATGACTCAGATTACATCATCAAAACATGAATAAATGTAGTTTGTCATATTCATAGAAAGAAATGTTATACAACAGAGCTACAGGCAGTAACCTGAAAAACTGTTGAAAAAAGGAGCAATCACCAAGGAATATGTACGGTATGAGCCCATTTGAATCACATGCTACGTGACCAAACTAAATTGAGAGCAAGACAATGATTAATACAAACTTTAAAAATGTGTTCCCTTCTTGGGGGAAGGACAGACAGATTTGGGGCAAAGGCTTCTAAGGTACTGGGAGTATTCTCTTTCTCAGTACAGTTAGGAGACGTTTAGTTGCTGGTTTCATTTTATTCCTTAAATGCTAAGTATGTATTTTATATTCTCTTGTATATGTGATATTTTGTAACAGTACATCAATTCAACTATAGTCTGAAATCAGATTAAATTATGTTTCAGGAAGATCACTCTAGTAGAGGTATCTGGGACTAACCAGTAGAAGAAGAAAGTAGTGTCAGGAAGACTAGTAAGGAGAATGTTACAGTATCCCCTGCCTAAGGAGTGATGTCATGTAATTTGAGAACAGGGAATGCATTTAATAAATGTTTTGAGGTAAGGATGTAAAGATATCAGGTAGAGGTGATGTGATGGGAAGGATAGATAAGCCTAGGATATTATTGTTGTTGTTGTTAACAATTTGGACCTTTTAAAATATTTTTTGAATACTCAATGAAAATATTTAAGAAAATGAGCAGAAAGAGCTGTGGGAGAACATTAGAGTGGTCTAACCAAATAATTATGCTCCCAGAGGAGCCTACATGAAATTTTTACTTGGATGAACACAAAACAGAAGAAACAAAACAAAGTTTTGCTGTAGCAATTCCCAAGGAAAGTTGGAGAGCATTTATTTTGATATAAAATAATGAAAGAATGGGTCACATTAATATTATTTAATGAATATTGATGAAATGCCTGGTGCCATGCAATTAGTAGCTGCTTCGAACATGAAAAGGTAGGGAGAAATGTTACCAACTTAGCATGGTGGCTAAGCCCTGGCTTCAAATCCTAAGTGATCTTTGGCAATGTGTTTAACATTTCTAAGGCTTGGTTTCCAATCTATATAACAGGTATAATAGTATCTATTTCAGACAGTTTTTTGTGAGACTCAGTGTGTTTAATGTGCTCACTGCATTGCATAGCATACAGTCAAAATATGATAAGTGACAGACGACAAAAATACAATGATTTTATGTAATTGGCAACAATTGTACCATAAAAAAATAACTATTAGGTTTCTTCTCTAATGTCGTTTCGGTTTGTTTCTAATGGTTTCCAAGCGGAACTATCAGCCACCTGGCATTTCTGCTTTGTTTTGCTGGTATTACTATCTTCCTCTGTTATGTTAACGAAACATTGGCTAATAAATTGAATTTGTTTTAGCTCATGCCTTGATACATTTCCTTACCTCTTGATTACTTTTGAAGGGATAAATTCACTTAGTAAGCCTAGTTATAATTTCACAGAAAATGTTTTTCACTTCTGTGACTGGAGTGTATTTTTAGGAAAAACGAAAAGTAAGTATACATCTTACTTCTAGACATCTGCAAGAGAAAAATGAGTAGAAGCAGGTGTACATGCATTTAAATTCTGCTACTCCAGCTTCCCTTTCCTGTGGGAAAGTTGGTTATAGTTTTTTAAAAAAAGAAGATGAGATGAGAATACGGAAATGGAGAGCCCTTGCAAAGAAAGGAAGAATGTCACTGTTTGGAGTGAGTAACTTAAATCAACAACCGATACTGCACAACGATATTGAAGTTATCGTTGAATTTCCTGTTTTATTTTTTTATAGGGTACATTCAACCTTTAATGGTTCAAAACTTATTTTTTCCATTTAATAGTAAAAACTATAAAGTCATGTCTTAACTCTATAAATAGGGTTTACTTTAGAATTTTTTAAAACATACATTGCCTGGGGTGAAAAACACATAGTCTTCAAGGTGAAAATTCAAATGTTACCTTTAAATTATTAATCATAGTTTATGGAGATAATATTTCAGTCTTACTTGACTTTTGAATTAGATTGTTTAACACTTGGGGCTATACACAGCTACTATAAGAAATTAACTTTAGAAATATTTTAAAAGAAAATTGAAAAAAGAAAGAAAACAAAACTTTGGCTTCTGTATGAAAACCTAAGTCTCTCTAGTTATTTTCTCAAACTGATCCAGCAGGTGGTATGTTGATTGCCATATTTGTAATATTTTGTTTTTTATTTTTATATTTAATATATATATTTTAGGACAGGTCTCAGTCTGTCTCACAGTGGCAAGATCATAACTCACTGCAAGCTCCTATCCCTGGGCTCAAGCCATCCTCCCTCCTCAGCTTCCCCAGCTGCGTGTGACCACACCTGGCTAGTAATATTTTAATAGTAAGTTATGAATCACCAAACTAACATCTATATAGTGCTTTATTTATAGGTAGTTTTGCTGTGTTTTACATAAAAAAGAAAAGTTAGGTTTTCCTAAAGACACAGCCAGTCTTTTCCTGTTTTGGTGGGGGGGGAGTTGGTGAGGGTGGGTTATCACTTCTATTTATAATTTGTTTTTATTTACTTGTACTTCTTATATAGGTTTTCAGATGTCAATGTAAGTAAATACTGATAAAAAGAAAAATCAAATGCATACACATGGAAAATCTATTTCAGACAGTTTTATTCTTATCAAGAAACTCATTCATTAGAAAAATTTGAAAATGGTTTTCCACTACTTCCTTCAAAACAAGGAGAAAATAAGTGGTGACCAAAACCATAAGATTAAAAGCATGGATAAATTCAAAAATCCAGTCAAAGTAAGTTATAGACTCTTAAACAAAATCAGTGATTTTAATACACATTTTGCTTTTTGCCAGTTATGTAGACAGGAGCCAACCTCAATGTCAGTTTGGTGGGGTGTGAATCAGGCGGTTACAGTGCCCACAGCTATTTCTAATGGTGACATGAGATGTAGTGAGCCATAGACTGAGTTGTAATCCTTGTATACTCAGGCTATTTACTATCTCCCAATGATAAAGGATGCAGTAATACCTAAGACTGGCAGAAAAACCCAGGAGTGTGAGTAAATAAAACCAAAACTGAGATGTAGGCCTGGGCTTATTAACTCCACAGCAATAAAAAAGTGATGACAGAGTGTAGACTTTACTCTCCCAGCCTGATAAATGATTATAATGGCCAGTACTTTTCAGTGTTTGCTATACCCTAGTCCTGGGGTCCACAACCCTTGGGCCATGACAGGTAGCAGTCCGAGGCCTGTTAGCAGCCGGGTCACACAGCAGGAGGTGAGTGACAGCTGATGGAGTATTACCATCCAAGCTCTACTTCCTGTCGGATCATCACAGATTCTCATAGGAGTTCAAACCCTATTGTGAACTGCGCATGTGAGGAATCTAGGCTGCATGCTCCTTATGAGAATCTAATTCTCATAAGGAGGACCAGTTACATACCAAAACCACCTCCTGGCTTCCCATCCTTGGAAAAATTGTCTTTCATCAAACTGGTCCCTGGTGCCAAAAAGGTTGGGACCACTGCCTTAGACACTTGACTAAGAACTTCATATAACTTATATTGTGTCTTGTTCCTCCTGTTAGTATTATGTAGTGATTACTCTTATTATCATTATTCTGTCAATGGGGAAACTGAGGCCAAGTGAAGCTAAATAAATTTGCCTAAAGTACAAGCTAAGTAAATGAAGGAGCTAGGTCTTCAACTTAGAACCGATATTTCATTTATTTATTTTTCCATATGTTCTTGGGGTATAGGTGGTATTTGGTTACATGAGTAAGTTCTTTAGTGGTGATTTGTGAGATTTTGGTGCACTCATCACCTGAGCAGTATACACTGCACTATATTTGTAGTCTTTTATCCCTCACTCCCATCCCTCTCATCCCCGCATGTCCCCAAAGTCCATTGTACCATTCTTATGCCTTTATGTCCTCATAGTTTAGCTCCCACATATCAGTGAGAAAATATGATGTTTGGGTTTCCGTTCCTGAGTTACTTCACTTAGAATAAAAGTCTCCAGTCTCATCCAGGTTACTGCAAATGCTGTTAATTCATTCCTTTTCATGGCTGTGTAGTATTCCACCGTGTGTGTGTGTGTGTGTGTGTGTGTGTGTGTGTGTGTATCACAGTTTCTTTATCCACTCATTGATTAATTCATTCCCTTTTATGGCTATGTAGTATTCCATCATATATATCACAGTTTCTTTATACACTCACTGATTGATGGGCTTTTGGGTTGATACCACGATTTTGCTATTGTGAATTGTGCCACTATAAAAATGCATGTGCAAGTATCTTTTTCAAATAATGACTTATTTTCCTCTGGGTAGATACCTAGTAGTGGGATTGCTGGAACAAATTGTGGTTCTACTTTTAGTTCTTTAAGGAATCTCCACACTGTTTTCCATAGTGGCTGTACTAGTTTACATTCCCACCAGCAGTGTAGAAGTGTTCTGTGATCACAGCATCCACGCCAACATCTACTCTTTTTTAACTTTTTTTATTATGGCCATTCTTGCAAGAGTAAGGTAGTATCACACTGTGGTTTTGATTTGCATTTCCCTAATCATTAGTGATGTTGAGTATTTTTTTTTTTTTGTTGGCCATTTGTATATCTTCTTTTGAGAATTATCTATTTGTGTCCTTAGCCCACTTTTTGATGTAATTGTTTTTTTTTCCTACTGATTTGTCTGAATTGGTTGTAGATTCTGGATATTAGTCCTTTGTCAGATGTATAGATTGTGAAGATTTTCTCCCACTCTGTGGGTTGTCTGTTTACTCTGCTGACTCTTCCTTTTGCCATGTAAAAGCTCTTTAGTTAAATTAATTCCCAGCTATTTCTCTTCATTTTTATTGCATTTGCTTTTGGGTTTTAGTCATGAATTCCTTTCCTAAGCCAATGTCTAGAAGGGTTTTTCCAATGTTATCATTTAGAATCTTTACAGTTTCAGGTCTTAGGTTTAAGTCCTTAATCCATCTTAAGTTGATTTTTGTATAAGGTGAGATAAGAGGATCCAGTTTCTTCTACATGTGGCTAGCCCATTATCCCAGCACCATTTGTTGAAAAGGGTGACCTTAACCCACTTATGTTTTTGTTTGCTTTGTTGAAGATCAGTTGGCTGTAAGTATTTCAGTTTATTTCTGGGTTCTCTATTCTGTTTTACTGGTCAATGTGCCTATTTTTATACCAGTACCATGCTGTTTTGGTGACTGTGGTCTTATAGTATAGTTGGAAATGAGGTCGTGTGATGTCTCCAGATTTGTTCTTTGTGTTTAGTCTTACTTTGGCTATGTGGACTCTTTTTTCTTGTTCCATATGAATTTCAGAATTGTTTTTACTAATTTTGTGAAGAATGATGGTGATATTTTGATGGGGATTGCATTGAATTTGTAGATTGCTTTTGGCAGTATGGTCATTTTTACGGTATTGATTCTACCCATCTATGAGCATGGCATGTGTTTCCATTTGTTTGTGTCATCTATGATTTCTTTCAGCAGTGTTTTGTAGTTTTCCTTGTAGAGGGTCTTTCGACTCCCTGGTCAAAATCTTTTGTCAGTTTTAGGAGCTAAATTCTTTTATCAGTTTTAGGAGCTTTCTGGAGGAATCCTTAGGGTTTTGAAGGTAAATTATCATATCATTAGCAAACAGTGACTGTTTGACTTCCTCTTTACCTATTTGGATGCCCTTTGTTTCTCTTGTCTGATTGCTATGGCTAGGACTTCCAGTACTGTTGAAGAGGAGTGGTGAGAGTGGGCACCCTTGTCTTATTCCAGTTCTCAGAGGAAGTGCTTTCATCTTATCCCCATTCTGTATTATGTTGGCTGTGGGTTTGTCATAGGTGGCTTTTATTACATGAACATATGTCCCTTGTATGCCAATTTTACTGAGAGTTTTAATCATAAAGTGCTACTGGATTTTGTCAAATGCTTTTTCTGCATCTATTGAGATGATCATGTGATTTTTGTTTTTAATTCTGTTCATGTGGTATATCACACTAACTTGCATATGTTAAAGCATCCCTGAATCCTTGGTATGAAACCCACTTGATCATGGTGGATTATCTTTTTGATATGTTGTTGGATTTGATTAGCTAGTATTTTGTTATGGATTTTAACATCAATGTTCATCAAGGATATCGGTCAGTTTTCTTTTTTGGTTATGTCTTGTCCTGGTTTTGATATTAGGGTGATGCTGGTTTCATAAAATGAATTAGGGAGGGTTTTTTCTTTCTCTATCCTATGGAATAGTGTCAAAGGGATTGGTACCAATTCTTTGATCATCTGGTAGAATTCTGCCGTAAATCCATCTGGTCCTGGAATTTTTTTGTTTATAATTTTTAAATTACCATTTCAATCTTGCTGTTTGTTATTGGCCTGTTTATGGTATCTAATTCTTCCTGATTTAAGGTAGGAGGGTTGTATTTTTCCAGGAATTTCTCCGTCTCTTCTAGGTTTCCTAGTTTATATACATAAAGTTGTTCATAGTAGCCTTGAATAATCTTTTGTATTTCAGTGGTGTCAGTTGTAGTATCTCCTGTTTCACTTCTTAGTGAGATTATTTGGATGTTCTCTCTTCTATAAAATCTATCAATTTTATTAATCTTTTCAAAGAACCAGCTTTTTGTTTCATTTGTCTTTTGTATTTTTTGTTTCAATTTCATTTAGTTATGCTCTGATCTTGGTAATTTCTTTTCTTCTGCTGGGTTTGGGTTTGGTTTGTTCTTGTTTCTCTCATTTCTTGAGTTGTGACCTTAGAGTGTCAGTTTGTGCTCTTTCAGACTTTTTGATGTAGGCACTTAGAGCAATGTACTTTCAACTTAGCACTGCCTTTCCTGTATCCCAGAGGTTTTGATAGGTTGTAAAATTATTGTCATTTAGTTCAAAGAACGTGTGTATGTGTGTGTGTGTGTGATAGAGTCCCTCTGTCACCCAGGCTGGAGTACAGTGTATCTTGGCTCACTGCAACCTCCATTTCCTGGGTTGAAGTGGTTCTCCTGCCTCAGCATCCCAAGTACCTGGAATTACAGGAGTGTGCCACCACACCAGGCTAATTTTTGTGCTTTTAGTAGAAATGGGGTTTCACCATGTTGGTCTGGCTAGTCTTGAACTCCTGTCCTCAGGTGATCTGCCTTCCTCGGCCTCTTAAAGTGCTGAGATTACAGGTGTGAGCCACCACACCTGGCCCAAATAATTTTTTAATTTTCATCTTGATTTTGTTTTTGACCCAATGCTCATTAAGGAGCATGTTATTTAATTTCCATTTATTTGCATGGTTCTGAAGGTTCCTTTTGGAGTTGATTTCCAGTTTTATTCCACTGTGGTCTGAGAAATGCTTGATATAATTTTAATTTTTTTAAACATATCGAGGCTGCTTTATGGCCTATCATATGGTCTATCTTCAAGAACTTCCATGTGCTGTTGAATAGAGTGTGTGTTCTGTGATTATTGGATAAAATGTTCTGCATACATCTGTTAAGTATATTTGTTCCAAGGTCTAATTTAAATCCACTGTTTCTTTGTTGACTTTCTGTCTTGATAACCTGTCTACTATAGTCAGTGGAGTATTGAATTCCCTCACTGTTACTGTGTTGCTGTCTATCTCATTGCTTAAGTCTATTAGTAATTGTTTTATAAATTTAGGAACTCCAATATTAGATGTATATATGTTTAGGATTGGAATATTTTCTTGTTGGACAAGGCCTTTTATGATTATATAATGTCCCTCTTTGTCTCTCTGTTTTAACTGATGTTGCACTAAAATTTGTTTTGTCTAATATAAGAATAGATACCCCTGCTCGTTTTGGGTGTCCATTTGCATGGAATCCCTTTTTCCCCAGTTTTATTTTAAGTTTATGTGAGTCTTTATGTATTAGGTGAGTCTCCTGAAGGCAGCCGATGGCTGGTGAGTTCTTATTCATTCTGCAATTCTCCCTTTTTACAGTGGAGCATTTAGTGTGAGGTGCATTTGCATTCATTATATTCTTTGTTGCCTGTGTACTTTTGTTTTTTTGTTTTTTTACTTGTATTTTTGTTTTGTAGGTCCTGTGCAATTTGTGCTTTAAAGAGGTTCTGTTTTGATGTGTTTTCAGGATTTGTTTCAAGATTTAGAGCTCCTTTAGCTGTTCTTATAGTAATGGCTTCGTAATGGCACATTCTCTCAGTGTTTGTTTGTCTGAAAATGACTGTGTCTTTCCTTCATGTATAATGCTTAGTTTCTTTCGGTGGATACAAAATTCTTGGCTGATAATTGTTTTATTTGAGGAGGCTGAAAAGGTAGGGCTCCAATCCCTTCTAGCTTGCAGGGATTTCTGCTGAGAAATCTGCTTTTTTTTTGAGACAGAGTCTTACTCTGTCACCTAGGTTGAAGTGTGGTGGACCGATCCTGGCTCACTACTACTTCCACCTCCTGGGTTCAAGCACTTCTCCTGCCTCAGCCTCCCGAGTAGCTGGGATTACAGGTGCCCAACTAATGAAATCCACTGTTAATCTGATAGGTTAATCTGTTGTTAATCTTATAAATTACCTGGTGCTTCTGTCTCACAGCTCTTAAGATCCTTTCCTTTGTCTTAACTTTAGACAACCTGATGACAACATGCCTAAGCAAAGATCTCTTTGCAATGAGTATTCCCAGGTCTGGTATTTGGATGTCTAGGTCTCTAGCAAGGCTGGGGAAGTTTTCCTCAATTATTCTCCTGAATATGTCTTCATAAGCTTTTAGAATTCTCTTTTTCCTTAGGAACACTGATTATTCTGGGGTTTGGTCATTTAACATAATCCCAGACTTCTTGGAGGATTTGTTCATATTTTCTTATTTTTTTTTCTTTGTCTTTGTTGGAATGGTTTAATTCAAAGACTTTGTCTTTGAGCTCTGAATTTCTTTCTTCTACTTGTTCAATTCTATTGCTGGGATTTCCAGAGCATTTTGCATTTTTAAAAGTGTGTCTAAAGTTTCCTGAATTTTTAATTTTTTTTCTTTTAGTTATTTCCTTGAATATTTCTCCCTTCACTTCTTATATCATTTTTTTTTTTTTTTTTTTTGGATTTCCTTGCATTTGGCTTTGCCTTAGCTTAATAACTAACCTCCTGAATTCTTGTTCAAGTAAATCAGGGATTTGTTTTTGGTTTGGATCCATTGCTGGTGAACTACTGTGATCTTTGAGGGGTGTTGAAGAGCTTTGTTTTATCATATTACCAGGGGCTGTTTTCTGGTTCCTCCTCATTTGGGTAGCCTCTGTCTAGGGAAGGTCTAGGGCTAAAGGCTATTGTTGGCAGATACTTTTGTCCCACATGGTGTTCCCTTGATGTAGTACTCTCCTTTTCCTATGGATGTGGTTTCCTGTGAGCCAAACTGCAATGATTGTTGTCTCTCTTCTGGGTCTAACTAACTAGTGAGTCTACTTAGCTCTGGGCTGGTACTGGGGGTTGTCTGCATAGAGTCCTGTGATATGATTTGTCTATGGGTCTCTCGGCCATGGATACTGGCTCCTGTTCCAGTGCAGGTAATGAATGGGTGGGTGGGGGGAGCTGCAATGGACTCAGTGAGAGTACTTAGCTTTGGTGGTTTAATTATCTATTTGTGTGCTGGTTAGTGTCCTGCCAGGAGGTGATACCTTCCAGGAAGCATCAGCTGTAGTAGTATGGAGCAGGACCAGCAGTGGGTGGGGCCCTAGAACTCCCAACATCATATGCCCTTTGTCTTTTACTACCAGGGTGGATAATCAGGTGGGGACAGGGCTAGGTGTGTCTGAGCTCAGACTCTCCTTGGGCAGGTCTTGCTGCAGCTGCTGTGGGGAATAGGGGTGAGATTCCCAGGTCACTGGAGTTGTATACCTAGGAGGATTATGGCTGCCTCTGCTGAGTCATGCAGGTTGTCAGGAAAGTGGGGAAAAGCCAGCAGTCACAGGTCTTACCCAGCTCCCATGCAAACCGAAGGGCCAGTCTCACTCCCACTATGCTCACCACCCCTCCCCTCCCCACCCCACCCTACGCCATAGCCCCAAGTCTGCTTCCAGGTGGTGGGTGAGACAGGTTTGAAAACTTGCCCACCTGTGGAGTCTACACACTGGATTTGCGCCCTTTTCCGAGTTCTGACCAGGGGGTCCCTCACTGGGTTCAATTGTTACAATGTTCAGCTAGGGATTTTCTTCTCCCTGTGGAGTTTTACCCCCTGCTCTTCTGGTCACCCTCCCAATGGATCCCTGTGGTGTCAGGCAGGAATGGTCTGCTAGGGGATGCAATGAGCTCTGAGGAAATTTCTGCTGCTCCTCTACCCCTGTATTTCACTCAGCTTAGAGCCAATACTTTAAACCTTGTACTGTTGCTCTGGAGTAAAGGACGACTTTGACTCCTAGTGTAAGAGATTCTATGGAGAGGCCAGGATTAAGTGTTCACATGTGTTTGAATTGAGGATCTAGTAACAATACCTATGGCCTGTGGGTGACAAATGGTATTATGAAAAATCTAATAAGAAATATTGCTGCTTATAATTTAGATAAGCTGTTGAAAGTTTTTAAAATTTATATCTGTAATTTAGGCATTTTGTTTTAATTATCTGTCAGATCTCCAATTGTGTATGGAGTTTAAGCAAGAATATCAGAATAAAGGTGTCCCAAAATAATTCATTTTAGAGAAGCTATGGTATATGTGTGGAAAATGCACTAGGTTAATTATTGCAGCCATTTAAAATGGCATAAGGTCTATGTAGCATCATGAAGAAAAATGATGAAAATATTAATTGGAATATGCAGAGAATACATTGCCTGTATATACTATAGTTATAACTATATTCTGAAAGGTAATTTAAAATATTTAGAAAGAAATACAGCAAAATGCTAACAAATTATTGCATCATGTGGGTGGGATTTTTTTCTTTCTTTAATTATGAGTTTTAAATAATGTAGTTAAATTACTTTCATAACAGGAAAGAATGAATAGAACACCAAAACAGAAAAGCAAGAATGTATTTGAAAGAAGCATTTCAGGCTTGTAATCAACAGAGTTGCATGTGGCTGATGATCAGGAAGGAGGAGCTGACAATGATTCCATGTTTTTCTGAAAAATTAAGTGAATTCTCCAAGATGAGAGGTGCAGGCTTTCAAGGAAGGCAACTGAACTCAGTTTAGACAATGTGAGTATTGCAGTTAACCCAAATAGTGAACATAGGATGTAGGGGAAGGAATTTTCGAAGAAGAAAAATCTGTTATATTTTTGCTGTCCGGGTTTGTTATATGCTGAACATCCACCAGACAACTGGTAATTTTATACTGATGTTTGGTACAGAAGTAAGTAGTGATTATCAGTAGGAGAGCTACCTGCTGATACATAATGACTGCAACTCTGAGCATTTGTAACATCACCCAGGCAAATATCTCAGACAGGAAAGCAGAGCCAGGGAAAAAACTTTGTGACATGGATTTGAGTAGGTGAGATGGGGATGGGAGGAATGGACTTGTGTGGGTGAGATGGGGATGCAGCGTCCACTTCAGAGGCTAGTCCTTCATTTATTCTGTGAGTTATTGAGGACATTGGGAATGGAGCTGGACACTGAAAGTAAAAGCTATCTAGGCATATAACTGAGTTTGAGAGGTGATAAAGAAAGAAAATGTGGATGACTCTTGAGTAAATACTGTTTGAGTGTTTGAATGGTAATGTCACCAAACTTATTAATGGAATAAAGAGGACAAGCAGGTTTAGGGAAAAATCATGAATTTAAATTTTGGGTCTTTAGAGTTCATGGTACATCCAGGAAGAAATAATCAGTCGGCGGCAGGTAGATCTGAGTGGAGTTCATGAGAGAGGTAACGGCCAGCAATAAAGACCAATGTGGAGATGGTGGTAAAACCATGGCACAGGGTTGACATTCCAGAAAGCATAGATCAAACAGCATCAAATACTACATAGAGGGCCAGGACAGAGACTGAGAGGTAGCCACTAGTTTGGCTGTTGGGAGGGTCATTGGTGCTTTGGTCAGAAGATAGGACAAAAAGTGTGAATGCAATGGGTGGGGCAGTGAATGGGAAGTCAGAGATTGGCAACAGCAGATACAGGTCACTCTCAACAACATTGGTAGATGAAAGGTGTAGAGTCCCTTAAACTGGGAAAGCGATGCATGGCATATTTTTATCATGTAGAAAAGGAGCCAGAGAAGAAAGAGTGGTTGAAAAGACCTCAGTGGGAGACAATGGATCAAGTAGGTCCTAAAGAAGGTGAAGGGGGAGCGGCAATACCTGTTGCTCTAAGGAGACCACCCTGAAATATCTCGTAAACACGTATTCAAGCAAGAGTTCTCTTCCTCTCTGTATATACATGCAAACTTAAATCTGTGTTATAACTAGTTCTGGGATTGTTCCAGAAAAATAATTAGCAATCTTTAAATAAATATGTTCCTCCTGTTCTTAACCCTTGAGCTAGCTGTTAGAGTTACCCAACTAAGGAACAACTCCATTATGAATCAACTCCTGAAGTTTGGATTGTCTGCCCTTTGGCTTTGAAATCAAAGCCTATATCTCCTCAATTCTTTGATAGTGGAGACGGTCTTACCTTCATCAGTAGGCGCCCAAAGCGAATGTTCTTGGGAGCTTATCTATCAGGTCAGATTACCCCAAAATATCCTCCAAGTTTGACAAAAATCTACCTAGCTTTTTTTACTTACTTTATAAGGCAGTAATAGAGAAAAAGTCAATTCCATTTACACCTATATTAAGCATGTAATACATATTTTGCATATATTGCCCCAAACCTTCAGTATTAAAGAAAAAACTAAGGTCTTAAGGGGTGACTAAGATGTCTAGGGTCATAGAGCTGGACAACAGCACAGTAGGAACTAGAAATGAGGCTTGCTGGCCTGAGTATCTTATACTGTATGGCATGTGATTGCCAGTTTATATCAAGCATGTGAATGCTTTTTCTTTCTTTCACTTCTTTTTCTTTAAAAGTATGTATATACTATGTTTGTTGTAGTTGGCTTCAAATAATAGCTTCATCTTCTTATTACTGTGGATCATCTATTTGAAAGTTTTGCTACTTTCATGTGTGAAAGGATCTGGCTGCTAAATAAATGAAATACTGTTTCCACTTGCCTCAGTTGTGATCTTATAAAGCAGCTATAATTGGTTTATTCCCTTTGTCAAGAGAATGAGTTTGTAGGACTTCTTCAGCTTTAACGTTTGCATGGCTCCGTGTACCATGCCTGGAGTAATGTATAAGTAATAAAAAATAAAAATAAAATGAAACAAACCTATCTTAGAACTTGTGTGTTATTGATTTCAGAAGTTGGTTGGTTCTAGTTTTATAGATTTAAATATACAACATATGAAAACATTCTTTCGAAATTGAGCCTTTAAGGTTTTCTTAGAAGAGGAGATTCTGTATGTGTCAATTGAATTAAACATGACATGGGATTCCCAGGGTGGAAATTTGAGCTCTTTAGAGAGTGTTAGGTGGTTGGACTGAAGGGACAAATAACTCAGAGGCTTGGAAAGCTTATAGGTCTTACCAAATCTTATTTACCCTCTTGAGGGTGGCAGCTTGTAAATCAAATTAAGATGTGTCACTGTTGGTATCTAAATTCCATGATAATTTCTCAATTATTTTCTGTGGCCATTATCCTACATATTTAGTTTGGGTTGATTCCATTTTGTTTTGGAACTGGCAGTTCTTTTGTATATTATGGACTTTTTTGTTTCATTTGAATGACATTTTTGATGACAGACTGCAACTAAACAAAACAGACAAATACACATTGCCAACTCTGTTATATTTAAGGGTATTTCTTCAAAAATGACATAAAGTACATCAACAAATAGGAATGGGTTGGTCTGACTTTAACAATTATGTGGGCAGGAGTAGGCTTAAATTGTAGCTCGACAACTGGGGAAGCCCTTCTTATTCTAAGAAGCTGAAGTCAGTGCCTTGGAAATAACATCAGTGTGTTAGCGCCCAGGGTGTGACACGTGTTACTTATTTGCCGTGGACATCACTGTGGGGCATACACTTATGAGGCATTCTGAGGGTTGAAAATTGTCACAGTGACTGTTTGTCATGTTTACATCCGGTGATTTTCTTTTTCATTGATTTTTAAAAGCCTAGTCTGCATTTATAAAAACTTAAACAGAAACACAGCCATATTAAACTTACCATGTAGAGGTAATTACTGTAAACATTTGGGTCTTCTTCTCTCCTGGATTTTAAATATATTAATAACAATAGTAATACCAATAATAACAAAACAATAGCATAATTATAACACCAGCTAACATTTCTTGAGAACTATGAACCTGACACTTCTCTATGTGATTTATATACATACCTTCATCTGATTCTAACAAAAATATTAGGGGGTAGGTGATATTACCATTCCAATATTACAGGGGACTACTAAGACACAGAGAGGTTAAATAACTTGGCCAAATGCACAGAATAAAGCGCAGAGTGTCTGAATGTAAATTCAAGCAGTCTAAACTGTTACCTTCTGCTGCCACAAATATAAGCTCATTTATATTTAATTTAAATTATACTTTAGAAACAATGTAATTTTCCGCCTTTACTAAAAACTTATTTTCATAAATATTTCTCGTGTTCATAATTCTTCATGAATGTAAAGTCATCTAATTTTTTATTAATGACTGTATTATATGTAATTATTCCATTTAAGTCAGACATTTAGTTTGTTTACAGTTATTTAATATCAATAATGCTATGGTGAACTATTGTTATATAAATCATAGCACATCTGATAATATTTTTAGGACAGATTTCTAGAAGTAGAATTATTTCTTGCTATGAAGACATTTTAATGTCACACTTTTCTAAATTTCGACTACAAGGCCATCTGGAAAAAAAATACCACATCTACACATAAACTTTAAATCTTCTTTGAAAGTTAATTAATGGGACTACTTACATTTTAGAAGCTTTTATGATGTGATGAGAGAAGGCAGCAGGCTAAGCAACGGGGAAACCATCTCTAAGTCAGGCCTGACCTTTGCTCATTAACAGGCCCCTGCCTTATCTTTGTATGAAATTGCTGGAGCTAATCCATACACAGGGTGCCCATTGGTTTTGAATATGCTGTGTTCTCAGAGCAGCATTTTAGGGGAACACAGCAAGAAGAGAAATTAGGCCAAAGACTGCAAAGCATGTGCAGATGCTTCAAAGGCACAGCACAGAATGTTGTTTTTAATCACAATTCTTGTAGACTTCTATGTAATAAAAATAAAAGAGCATAAAATAAAATTCTGTTCCACAGGAGCAGTTAGCATGGATATAGGAACTACACGGTACGTTATGAAATAAAGACAGAATGAGGCCTCGGCAAACATCTTTATTCTTGAAGCAGAAGCCGGTTCCAGTGGTGTGAGTACATCTAAAGTACTGCTGGTAGTGGTAGAACTCAGTTCCCCAAAGTATTTTTGCTTCTGTTAGTAACCCACTGGCTTTTCCCTATTTTCTCACTTAGTTCTTCACTCCTGTCTTTCATCCTGGCCTTATCAATCCCACCCCCCAAAAAACATTTATTTGGCTTCATCTTAGTTTACATATGTATATGTATGTGCACATGCACGTGCATGTATGTGTGCATGCGTATACATTTAGATATTCTTAAAATATGTATGGTCTTCATTAGCCAATAGTCCTGGCCCTTAAGGGAAAATGTAAATCATTATGTAATATCCCCTCTTCATTCTTTGTCTTCAGTGAGTGCTTTCATGCTGTCCCCTGTTCCAGGCAGATTTTTCCACCTGGGACCAAATTTGTCATGGCTATTTTCTGGAAAATGATGGCTAACTAATCGAGTGAGCAAACTGATGCTAAATGAAAGGGCATGTTCCTGGCTCTAGTGAACTGAAAAATGGAAGCAAGCTTAAATACAAAGTGATTACAATGAGAATACATAAATATATAACAGCATTTAGGATGGTCTAGGAGATTAAGTTTCTGCAGTTATACCTTTCCTTAAATAACATACAAATGCCCCCTTTTCAATGCTCCCTCAGGGAAGGTAAAACTATGTATAATGTTACCTATTATATAGGATCTATTGGCTCTTTATTCAGAGGCTTAGGTTTAAATTCTTGACTTTCAAAGAACACTATAGAAAAAACTCTCCCTTGGTGAGTCTCTAAATACCAAACAACCACGTGGCTCCCAAATTTGGCTGCACATCTGAGTCCCCTGGAGAGATTTATAAAAATGCAATGAGGCCTAGGAATTTATATTTTTCAAAAGCTCCCCAATTGATTTTGCTGCTCAGCTAGGTTTGGGAACTGCTGTTAAAGTGGCTGCTTGGACATTAGCTAAGTCATTTTCTGTGCCTTCAGTGTATGTTCAGTAGGTGGCTAACTGTTATCGAGCATGTATATTGTGCCAATCACCACGACATTTTACAGACAAGGAAATTTGTTTAGGTTTGTGAGTGGCAGAAACTGTGTTCAAGAGTCCAAACCCTCATTTTTATGCAGCTTCTCAACAAAACGTTGATGATTTAGTGACCAAAAAAGGTAAGGGACAGGCTGAAGTTAAAAATTAATTCATTAACTCACACATCTTAGTCAATCAGTTTCTTTACCATAAAATGGAGGTAACAGCTCTATAAGATACTTTTTTTTTTTTTTTTTTGAGACAGAGTCTTGCTGTATCGCCCAGGCTGGAGTGCAGTGACGGGATTGAACCGCTGCAATTTCCACCTCCTGGTTTCAAGTGATTCTCCTGCCTCAGCCTCCCTAGTAACTGGGACTTACAGGTGCATGCCACAATGCCTGGCTACTTTTTGTATGTTTGGTAGAGACGGGGTTTCGCCATGTTGGCCAGGCTGGTCTCGAACACCTGGCCTCATGTGAGCCTCCTGCCTTGGCCTCCCAAAGTGCAGGGATTACAGGAGTAAGCCACTGTGCCCAGCCAAGATACTTCTTACTTTATTTTGAAATAATTTTATACTTACAATTAGTATACAAATAATTGTATACTAAGAGTTACAAAGCTAGTACAGAAAGTTTCTGTATATCCTCCACCCAGCTTTCTCTAATGTTAACTTCTTATGTAATTTATATCTAATATAAACATTTTACATAACCACAGTATATTTATCAAAATAAGAAATTAAACTCTGAGCTTCTCCAGTTTTTATACTATCTCAGTTCATTCAGATTGCTATTAAAAATATCTTATATCTGTTAATTTACAGATAACAGAATCTTATTACTCACAGTTCTGAAGGCTGGGCAGTTCAAGATCAAAACACTGGCAGCTATTTTGTAGAGCGTCCTTCGTTCTGAGTTTGATATATTCTTTCATACACTGATGTTGTGAATTTTGAGATTTCCCACAGAGGTGATATCTCCTTTGTGTTGCATCGTATCTGGGCCTTTGTATGACAAAAAGAAGACATGTATTCTCTCATTAGAGATATTTAAGTAACAGGTAGATGACAATCTGCAATGCTGAATGAATCTTTGTGCTGTGTGTGGCTGCATCTTCAAGATCCCTTTCAACTCCAAAAGTCTAAAACTAATAATTGAACATTACAAATAAAAAGTCACCTATGAAAGATGAATATGAGATTTGAATAGAGCTCAAAGACTAGAGAGAATTAATTTCCCAAAGAGTGATCCCTACATTAAAGGGTACTAGGGTTTTCTTACCTGGGGGTGAATTTAGAATATGTTCTCTCTTTTGTACTGGGGGCTTTTCCCAATGTGGAGCCCTTGTAGCCCCTGAAGTGGCATCTGTAAATGAATGTTTGCTATGGGTAATTGAAGCCACCAGGTTGCTCTTGTGCTTTTTCCTCTGTGTTGTGAAGAATTAAATTGATATGCAGTTGAGTGGAAAGTCATCTAATTTGAAAGATAGCAATGACCCGACTTTAACTATGACTGTGGAGTGTATATGTTAAGTAACTCTTTGTCTTAATTTTTCCATCTGTGAAGCATAATTCCTACTAAAATATACTGACTTCTACAAGTATTGGACTCAAAACATATGTCTAGAAATATAATGGCTACCCCTGGCAAAATCTGATGTAACACAGTTAACCTAGAAGAGTTAATGCTGTTTGTCAATATACGTGTTGTACAGGTGCTACATTATATAATTTTGAAAGTAGAAACACTAAACAAAATAATTTATTTGAAATCTACTTAAGTCCCTCTGGTGAAAAGTAGAAACAACTGTAGCACTATAAATGCATGTTGGCATGTTGGCTGCATATCTTGAAAACAACATGGTGCTATGGAAAATGGTCTCAGAAATTAGGATGTCTGATTTAGCCAAAAGTCTTCAGCCGCCTGCCAGATATATGAGCCCTTAGCAAAATATCTAATCGCACAACTTGGCTTCTTCATCTGTTGCATTAGACAATCAGACATGATTTCTAAGATTCTACCTCCTAAAACCTGTAGTTCTTTGATTTTTCAAGACCACAGCCTTCATGTTCATTAAGTCATTGATTCTGTATTGCTAATACTGATCATAAGTACATATTTCAGATATTCCTTTGACTATTTAGAAAATGCTTGGCTATCCATTTTTTCCAGCCTGAAAAAGCAGCTTGTAAGAATGGGTAATCATTTGTTTGAAAAAAATCGGAACTTTTTTGTTATATATAAAATGACTTCTTCAGTCCCAACAGATAATATGGGATCTTGTCATATTTGAAATAGAAAATGATGTCATAAGTAAATACATATAAAATTTAATGATTGAACTATCTGCCCTAGATGTTCCAAGTTATTTTATTGGCATGAAAAGCTGTCAGGTGTTTAGAAAACAGTTTCTTTGTGACAAGTATAATCAACACATTTTCTATAGTTGCAGACCTGTTCATAAACAATGTTAAAAGAAAAATCAAGTGACATAATGTCTGAGAAAGAATTCCCTGATAGAAACAGACCCAAGTGCATGGTTTGTGGTTTCACAAGTATACAATTCCTTCTGGGAGGCCTTCTTGACAGATTTGCATCTATCCTAAAAGGAGTGTCTATATTTAACTGCATAAAGGTGATATCTCTTCCATGTGGTCTGGTCTCCTGTTGTTTTTGCTGACCAAAGAGGAAGAAGCATATTACCCAATCAAACTCCAAACTACACTTTACCAACATCTACTGCCTTCTGTAACTTTGGCCAGCTCTAGCTTACCCTTAAAGGTACAGGACAAGATACCTCTTGAAGCTCTTTAATGAAACCTTCAGTCAATCTCTCATCATGCTGAAAGGCAAATGGAGCTTTGTGAGAGGCCAGATGTGCCATGAATAAGCAAACATACCAATTCAGGTTGAATTCCAGTGTGGGATCAATCCCATTTGAGAGTTATTTGTTTATAAAAATAATGGGGAATCAAACTCTTTATTCATGATTTTTTGTAATACCTTCAGTGGTTTATGATAGATCCCCTTCAAATAAACATTGGCTGCTTTGGTGATCACTTTCAAAATCAGAATATCAAATTTACAAATGGCAAAATCAAATACACTCTTCAGCAATGCCTATACAACTTGTCATTATGCTATAAATATGAATATCATATTCAATCTCAGTTGTGTAGTGAATGTTTAAAAGCTCTAATATTTGTAGTGTTTGCCCATGTTCATGGTGTAAATAATCCCATTATGGCCAATTTCAAGCAACCCAAGTTATTGAATATGGAATTGGGAAGAAGTGTGTACAGTCAGCTCTAGTACATCACTGATCATACCCATTAAATGAATGAAGAAAGATGAAGACCAGGTGGCAGATTTGGGCCACAGAGTCATACACAGCAAAAGTCCTGTTTCACAGGTTCAGTTATGTAAGCCCAGCGATTTCAGATAAGCTTGCCTTCTTGAAAACATTGAGAATATGTTTCTGGTCAAGTGCAGTGGTTTGAGCCTGGGATCCCAGCTACTCAGGAGGCTGAGGTGGGAGGAAGGCTTGAGACCAGTAGTTCAAGACCAGCCTGGGCAATGTGGTGAGACTCCTTTCTAAAAACCTTAATTAATTAAAAAAATAGTAATTTTCTGTACAAAAGTAGATTAAAACCAAGGAGTAATTTCTTTTTGATAAGGCTTGTGTAACTTTCATTCAAAATTATATATGTAAGAGACTCCTCTGCATGAAATTAGAGTGCTCTTAGGCTGTTCAGCCATACAAAGCAGACAAATAAGTGAATGGTGAGTGTCCTGTTGCTCAGCCACTGAATAAAGACAGCCTGAGAGATCTTAGCCATTGCAGCTTCCTATAACTTTGAAGAAAAGAAATTTGAGGGCTAGGAGGACTCTGCTCCTCTGGGCTGTGCAATGTGATCTGGTTGCATCCTTTTGCCATGTCATAGAAGAGTCAAATCCCCTTCCTTACTTTTGGTTCCTAATTAAGCCTTATTTTAAAAGAAAAGCTAAAACTAAAATTTTGAAGTTTCACAGGAAAGACTGAAGACAAATTTGGCAAATGGTGACAATGTTCTTAGCTAATGAAAGTATTTGTTTTATGGTGTTTGCTGTAATACATGTTCTCACCTCTTTTGAATGCTTATATTCCTTAAATGTCTGCTTGAAATACCTCTTCCTCAGGATAAGGACTACCCCCCAGCCCTGCCACTACCCCATTTCTGGAGGGAATGATCATGTAAATGTTATCTTCATAGATTTTTAAAAAATAAATATTGTACATATTTAAGGTATACAACATAACATGATCAGATACATATATAAAGTAAAATGATTACAGTGATACCAATTAACATATCCATCATCCCATCTAGCTACTCAATTCCCCCGAATACCCCCCTAAGAGCAGCTATAATCTCCTGAATACTTTTTGTTTCTCCTCTTTCTCTCTTTTCCTTCTTTCCTTCTGCCCTCTCTTCCCACTCCCTCCAGCTCTTTTCATGAGGAATGTGAAGAAATAAACCCAGAAACTGAAACACAAATACAGGAAATTCCAGGGTAAACTTCATATGGCAGAGTTAATATGGCCATCAGAATGTTGCAGTTTAGACTCTTCTGATGTACTGACTATACTAGTATAGGGTAACCAGATGTCCTGCGTTAGGTAAGACAGTGTCTGAGATTTCAGCTTTCTTTCTCTTGAAAATATTTCTCCTCAAATGCTGCTACTAGAGCCACCCTGTTTCCTGACTTATTTTGATTACAGAAATGCTGAAAGCCTCCCTGACAAGCCTACTTGTCTTCTGGGGTCCTTGAAAGCAGGCATTTGGCTGCATGTTCTCACCTATATAGGTGGGAGCTAAACAATGGCTACACATGGATATTAAGATGGAAAGAATAGGCACTGGGGACTCCAGAAGGGGAAAGTGAGGGAAGGAGGCCAGGGTGAAACACTATCTACTGGGTACTATGTTCATTATTTGGGTGATGGGTTCACTAGAAGCTCAAGCCCCTACAACATACCATGTAGCAAACCTGCACATGTATGCTCTGAATCAAAAAAAAAAAAAAAGACAGAGGACACCACAGATTTCCATTAAATATTTCAACTTTTCTGTGGACTAAAATTTTTCATTAAAAAAAATTTAAAAAAGAATAGGAAGAAAAAGAAAGTGGGCATTTGATCTGAGATGAACTACAATAGTACTCAAAAGGCAGCAGCAGAGCACTCAGTCATTCACTAGCTGGACCACTCATTGCCATCTACCAGAGAACGAGTCCATAGCCATGGGCCTTCCTTTCTAGTGGGAGAAGTAAAGAAAGGTGCTTTGCTTGAGCATCATGAGGATTCTTTACTAGGCCAAACTTTAGTCAGGTTCCTGGACCTTCTCCTAGGCCCATCTGTGAACCTCATTGTAAAATCCAGTTTTAGAAAGTCCCTGCTAAGTTTGGTTAGCAGGGATCCCCTATCCTCCATATCAGATCCAGATCATTTTTTTTTTTTTTGAGATGAAGTGTTGCTCTGTCACCCAGGCTGGAGTGCAGTGGCATGATCTTGGCTCATTGTGACCTCTGCCTTCTGGGCATCAAGTGATTATCCCACCTCTGCCTCCTGAATAGCTGGGATATAGGCACACACCACCATGCCCAGCTGATTTTTTGTATATATTTTTAAATAGAGATGGGGCTTCATTTTGGCCAGGCTGGTCTCGAACTCCTGACCTCAAGTGATCTGCCTGCCTCAGTCCCCTGCAATATTGGGATTACAGGTGTGAGCCACTGCACCTTGCCAATATCAGATCATTCTTGATATCTGATCAGGTTCTTCCTCCTTCACCAGTCCCCAAGTAATGTCTAATCTCCCTAGTCTTTAAGAATCCATTTAGGTTGATTTAGCAAGAAACCCCCATACCCACTATATTTTCTGCATCCACTGACCCTCACCTTGCTTCTTGGCTATAAAGTCCCACTTGCCCACACTATATTTGGAATTTTATCCAGTTTTATACTGTGGTCTCTTTTCACCTATTGCAATAGTCCTGCAAAAATTTGGCTTCACTATTTTAACTGCTGTCCAGCTGTGGTTTTCCTTTTAACAAGCATTGAGGAAAGCAGCACCAGGAGGCAGGAGAAGAGGGAGGCTAATACGGAGGAAGTAATTATCTTAAGGAGGAGAGAAGTAGGGAAAGCCAGCCAAAGGCTATCTGGACACACTTGACATTTTCTTGCCCCACTGTTCTCAGAAAACTCTGCTCCTAGCTTAATTTCCTGGTCTTACTTTCACCCCTCACCTTTTAAATATATATATATATATATTTGAGATGGAATGTCCTCTGTGGCCCAGGCTGGAGTGCAGTGGCACACCAGTAACATCAGCAGGGATGGAACCAGGTTCAGGAGGCTGAAAAAGAGACGCAGACCCAGCAAACAGGACATGGGGGTCTTCTTGAGGGAAACTTACATACAGGGCTGGTTCAGTGGCAGTGGGCTGGACAGGAGAACTGCAACCACTTTCAAGAAGCATGCAGTTTACGTGGTGTTTCACTTACATGGTATTTCCCCCTCCTAACAACCTTCACCTGCCAACCTTCATTTAACTCAAAACGAAGGGCCTCAATTCCTTGAGTTTCCCATGTTCCAAAGGAACAGGCCAGAAACCCAGGTGTTCCTCATAGATGAGGGATGAATCTCAGTGTTGGCTATTCTTGGGTTCCTCAGAACACACTATCAGGTGCATCTGCCAAACAGGGTCATTCTCAGGATATGATTAAGGTTTTGCTGTCAGGTACGTCTACCATATGTGATCATAGCTCACTGCAGCCTCTAACTCCTGGGGTCAACAGATCTTCCTACCTCAGCCTCCCTAGAAGCTGGAACAGAACAACAGGCAAGTGCTACCACACCCAGCTGATTAAAAAAATTTTTTTTTGTTTTGTTTTAGAAGTGGAATCTCACTGTATTGCCCAGACAGGTCTTGAACTCATGGCATCAAGCAATCCTCCTGCTTCAGTCTTCTAAGTAGCTAGGATTACAATCTCCAACCACTGTACCAGGCATCCAATGCCTTTACAAAAATTAATTGACTTTTGCTGCTCAAGATAATACTTATTTGTGAATCCACTGGGCTTTTATTCCTTTAACTTCCACAACCAGGAGAAAACATACAAATACAGTTACGATATATCATTGAGTGAGAAGAGTACATTTAAGTAAGAATAAATAATGTGCTATAATATTTGCTTAAACAGAATATATATTTTCTGTGGTTTTATGTTTATATGCAAATGTTTAAGGAAAAGTTTGGAAGCATCTACACCAAACTGGTAACAGTGGCTATCCTTGGGGACATGCCTTGGATGAGAAGTTAGGTGGTAATGGGGGAGTTCAGCTTCATCAAAATCAGTCGTCTCTTCCTTTCCTTTTTCTCTCTCCCTCCCTCTCTCCCTCCCTCCCTCCCACCCTTCCTCCCTCCCTCCCTCCCTCCCTCTCTCCCTCCCTCCCTCCTTCCTTTCCTTCCTTCCTTCCTTCCTTCTTTCCTTCCTTCCTTCCTTCCTTCCTTCCTTCCTTCCTTCCTTCCTTCCTTCCTTCCTTCCTTCCTTCCTTCCCTCCTTCTTCATTTTCATGTATTACTTAATTAAAAATTATATTAGACTGGGCCTGGTGGCTCAAACCTACAATCCCAGCACTTTGGGAGGCTTAGGTGGGCCGATCACTTGACCAGGAGTTGAAGACCAGCTTGATCAACATGGCGAAACCCCATCTCTACTGGAAAAAAATAATAATACAAAAAAATTAGCTGGGCATGCTGTCGAGTGCATGTAATCCTGAGGCATGAGAATCACTTCAACAATCACTTCAACCTCATGAAGAGGAGAGGAGGAGGCTGTAGTGAGCTGAATCTCACCACTGCATTCCAGCCTGGGCAACAAAGCAAAATTCTGTCTCAAAAAAAAAAAAATAATTCTTATCTAGTTTATGCTAACAAATTATTTTTCGAGTAATAAATATTATGGAAATAATCAGAAGTATATGCATTTCTAGGCAAACTTGTTCATCAAAGCACTATTGATTAAAACACAGAGTCAGGGCCGGACGCGGTGGCTCAAGCCTGTAATCCCAGCACTTTGGAAGGCCGAGGCGGGTGGATCACGAGGTCAAGATATGGAGACCATCCTGGTCAACATGGTGAAACCCCGTCTTTACTAAAAATACAAAAAATTAGCTGGGCATGGTGGTGCGTGCCTGTAATCCCAGCTGTTCAGGAGGCTGAGGCAGGAGAATTGCCTGAACCCAGGAGGCGGAGGTTGCCGTGAGCTGTTATCACGCCATTGCACTCCAGCCTGGGTAACAAGAGTGAAACTCTGTCTCAAAAAAAAAAAAAAAAATGCAAAGTCAGAAACAATCTAAATGTATAACAATATGGATACCACCTCATATACATCTTCACTGAAGGTCTCAATTTCTAATAAATTTCATGATCAAGGACTAGGAATCTATGCCATAAGGGACTAGCTGAAGGCACAAGGTATGTCTAGTTTAGAAATGAGACATTTGGAGTAGACAGGGTAGCTGTCTCGAAATGTATGAGGGTTGACATAGAAGGTGGATGTATTCTGTGTTGCTTCATATAGTCAATACTGGGATCAATGAGTAAAAATTAGAGGAGGCATTTTATAAGTTTTATAGACAAAATTTCCCTAACAGTACTGATAATACAATGGATCCCTTGAAGAAGCAGCATTACTCCCATCTTTTGAAGTATTAGTAGATTTTGGATGAAGATTCACTAGGGACAAAGCAGACGATTTCTGAATTGCGTGAGTCGTGGGAGTGGACATCTCTGTAGTTGTTTTTGAATATTTGCATTATGAAAACGTGCAGTGAGCACTTACTATGTGCTTAGTACTGTTCTCAGTACTAAGAAAATACACAGATAAAGCAAAACAAGGGGTGAGGGGAAGACATCTTTTGTCGGAAGTGTCCATTAAAGAAAAGAAGAGCTAGATGGAGACTGGCTTTTTTTCCTTTTTATTTTTGTTTTTTGAGACAGAGTCTCACTCTGTTGCACGGGCTGCATGATTACAGCTCACTCTGTTGCCCACACTGTGCATGATCACGGTTCATTGAAACCTTAAAGTCCTGGGCTCAAGTAATCCTCCCACTTCAGCCTCCAGAGTAGCTAGAACCACAGTCACACACAACTATGCCAAGCTAAGTTTTTTCACTTATTTTTTGTAAAGATAGGGTCTTCCTATGTTGCCCAGGCTTCCTTTCAGGACCTCGGTGGAGAAGGTGAATAAGTCATTGGCTTTGATTTCATCAGGGTAGTGGGCTCTGACTGTAAGGCTCAGGGTCCTCAGTGAAGGGAACTGAGCTAGCCATTGACCTTGACTTCATTAAGGTAGCAGGCTTTGCCCATAAGGCTCTATTGAGTTTGCTTCTTGGACATGGGCTTCAGCAGGGATTATTTCCTGCTCTGTTCTCATTGTAGGTCCTTGATTCTCACGTTTCTGCAGCACTGCCTCTGGCACTAGGTTATGATGCATTCGTGATGGTTTATCTTTACATGTTTTACTTACTCTTGCTACCCATTCCAGGGGGACAAAACTGTCTCTTTTGGCAAAGCGATGTTTTATGTTTTCCTTGATATTAGTACTTATATGTATTGGCAAGTCAACTTGGTAGAAGCCCCAGAGAATTACAAAGTCCTTTTGGGATCCATCTGTGACTGGGACTTCTCTACCCAGTCTACTCCAAATGTCTCATTTCTAAACTAGACATACCCTGTGCCTTCAGCTAGGGAGGAGATGCCAGTAAAGAACCTTATACAGTTTGTCCATTAGGAAATCTTCCTGTGAGATTATGGTGGCTGCCATGCTCCATGAACTCACAGGACGCTTTTAATTTAAGAAAAACTAACACTAACATGAAAACTAGATATTTTGAAGAAACTTGGAAGTGAGGTATTGCCACATGGTTGAGGTCATGCCACATATTTTCTGTTAAGATTATTGGTACATCTCTGAGGGGAATTTATGCTTTTAAAAGTGAGTTTTTGGAAATGAAAATGTGGAAAAATCAATTTTTTCCCTTCTTTTGTCTTACAGTTCTTTATAGCCAAATTAGTGCTTTTAGAAGCATTTGGTGTAGCTCATATAAACATATACACACAAACATGTATATGCATGTATATATATTTATATATGTACATAAATGCATGTACGTAAATATCACCCCAGAAAGACCTGCAAAGTACAATAATTTATATATGTACAAACATGAATTCTATACATATACATATATGTATGTCTATAATTTATGTATATATACATAAATTATACATATACAAATGAATTATATAAATATGTGTATACAATAGAATTATACATATATTGAATTTTTATATGCATATAATTAAATTTATATATGTATAAATTATCTTTAAAGATAATTTATTATATATACATAATTTATATATATAAATTAAATTCATATGTATAAATAAATTATATATGTATTATATATACATAATTTATACATATATATGTTGTATATGTATACAATTCACTTATATATATATAAATTATTATATTTTGTAGACCTTTCTGGGGGGATAAATATTTAGAGCTTCAGTCTTAGGGAATTCAAACAGCTATGGTCTTGTGGTCTTAGAAGATTATTCTCAGACTTCTTACATGTCCTCCTTTTTATCTTGTTCTTAATCAGGTGGTTGCAATTATTTGGAGAGTATGTGTAGCTAGTTGTTCATTTGGAATCTGTTGACTGGGCAAGTGGCCACACAGGGATTTCTTCGTTGAGAATCTATGTGAACCCTGAAGGCCTTGAGCGTCTGAGCTATGCATGTAAACGACTGGGATGGGTTTGAACTTCTTCTCTATGATGTATTCTGCCCCGGGCTCTCAGTTCTTGCCATAGTTGAGCACCCTGAATTTTCCAGATAATTGCTTCAATTTCTAAAGTTTCCGTTAGCAGACTTGATTTTTTTGTAAGAAGTGTTAGGTCTTCTCTTGTTTATTTGTGAGCCTTATTTAAAATATCAAAAAAAGATGCTGCTTAAATTTGGAGATGTCAACTCACCAATAAGAGAGATGAATTACATTGTATTCACTGGAATAGTTAGTATTTTAGAACACAAAATAATATCACATGTATATCAATTATATCTAATTTATATCAGGCTCAAGTTATATATTATGCCAGAGATGCTTAATTATGGTGAAATTTCAAATGATTTAAATTATTAAAAATGGGTCAGTGATTGACAACACAATTGTGAGGGGCCAGCTTATGTTCAGTGTAAATTGGAATGCCTGAGATGAGAATAGTTTCCTTCTTGTTTCTTTCTTGGAAGTTTTACAACTGATTTGGTAAAAGTTACAACTTGGCTATGAAAAAGATTTTATTGTGTTTTGGTTTATCATAGACATCCATTACTCCCCCATTTTTACATCAACTGCAGCTTGTTTCTGTTTTATCTGTCTTTTTTTCCTCCTATAATTCCATCTCACTTTGCCCGGGCTTTTATAATACATGGTACCTATTACTGGAAGTTGTGTGGGAAGAACATGGACTTCGGCATCAGGGAGATAGAATTTCAAAACCTAGCCGTGCCACTCAATAGTTGACTTGTTGTGTGACCTTTGACAAGTTTCTTAACCTCATTTAAAAACAGTACGTGTCTTGCAAGGAATTTATGATAATTACAGAAAATTTTATAAATGCGCTAGACCACGCACATGTGCATGTGTGAATGTCCCTGTGCGTACAGTACAGTAGTGCTCTGTAAAAGATAAAGTTATTCAGTGTAGCGTATTACATTTTTTAATGTGTTCATTTGTCTTCACCACTGCATTGTAATCTTCAAACGGGCATTAACCATGTAATATTTATTTTGCATTCTCTTCACAGTATTCAAGGTCATTGGTGCAAATTAGGTACTCTTTAAATGTTTGTTTAATTGAAGTTTTGAATCCTTATTTATAAGAACAGTTTTTTTTGTCGTTATTGTTGTTTGGTTGGTTTTTCTTTTTAGACCCGAAGTCTAAGGTTTATACATGCTGATGCATGTGAACAAACTTTCAAAAAGAAAATACTTTGAGGTAATAATATTTTTTTCCTTTTCTAAAGGAGGAAAAAATCAATTTTTAACCCTAAGGTCCCTAGCTTCCTTTTGTGTCTTCTGAGCCAGATCATGGAATAGAAATCAAATGGGTGACCAGAAAATCAATGTACAGCACTACCTTGGAGGAAAGCTCAGCCATCTTAGTACCAGAATGTCTTCAGCTTTTCGGCCTTGCTTCATCTGTAAGTAATTTTATTTAGAGACCAGGAAGAAAGAAGTTAAAGGTCAAGGAAATTCAGCTCACTGGGGTAGTTTGTACCAATCAGAAGAACACGGAAAGCTGAAGGACTTCCTGTCCTGGCTAAGTGCCCCATAAGGAAATCGATTTGTCCTACAAAAAAAGGGATTTAGGATGGGAGTGGTTGGAAGATCCCAAGGAGAAATAAATTCAGTTTGAAGTTTTAACAAGGAAAAAGAAAGCTGAAATACAAAGGTGACAATTGCCAATAATATTCCACATCTGCCCCAACGTGGTGTTTGGAACTTTTCAACCACGATAAAGGATGATCTAAGCAAGGGTGTTTTTACACCATTCTTCTAATGCTCTTTATTTCTTGCTGGTGTCAAGACCTTACTGATTTACCCACCAGGGGTAATTTCTGGAAGTCTCAGAAGCTCCATTTGCCTAAGCTGCTGAGATTTCCCGATACCATATGAAGGTTACAGCGCTGTGTCACGTTCACGAGACCACCATGACCAGGATGGGGAAGGTCTGATCCATAGTATGTACAAATGGCAAAATCTCAGCAGTCCTGAGCTTTTCTAAGTATGATGTATGTAAATGTTGACATATAATACAATATATAATCTATGTTACATATAAATGTGAAAGAAAATTGTTTTTAAAAATACTGTTTTTTAATTTTCTAGGGCAAATACTCCTCTTCCAAAATATAACTCTGTAAGACAGAAATGAACAATAGTAGCCAATATTTCATTAATTTATTATTCATTCAACAAGTATTTTTGCGTGCTGGCTATCTGATAGACACTGTACTAAGGAAGTAGCATGGAGCAAGCAGTGCCTTTATAGATCAATCATTTAGTAGAGGAAGGTGGAAGATAATAAGCATGACAATAATACTTAATGTAACAACAGCAGTAAGATTACACTGAAATCAGTAATATGATAAGGGAGTCAGGGTTATGCCCAGCATACCTAGGCAATCTAACAGGGTAAGGTTGGAGGCTTTGACTAGGAAAATAAAGTTTCTTTTTTTTCTTTGAAAGAGTCCAAACAGCAGAATATGATCGAATTTGCATTTTGTAAGATCACCCTGTAGAGAATAAATTGGTTAGGCATGAGGTCACATACGACAAAGATAGAACTGTCTCCAGGAGTTTGGTAGGGGTCTTCTAGAAATTCAAATACTTCTAAGCAGAGTGAAAACATATGTGGGCACTCTGACAATGCATTCCAGGACCGAATCTGCATGTGCAGGTCCACATGTGGAAGTAAAGGAATCAGGATGGTTGTCAAGGCCTTGTTAAATGAAGATCCTGGAAGGACATGGGTTCATTGCTAGGCAGGGAGGATGGAGGAGGGATCTCACTGGGTGCAAAGTAGTCAGGTGTTAGGAGTTCCCCAAGGTTCTCCTCCCTGCAGCCAGTGTGCCTCTTCTGCACTTGTCCATGTTTTGACTTGTAATCATTTTAGACCATGACTCAGGAAATATAACTCTGCTCTCATAGGAGACATTGCCTTCTGTTTGCTTGGCCTCCTGACTTCTCATTATCTGAGCAGATGTACAAGCCATTTGCCAGTCATAGAAATTTCCCTCTCTAAAATCAATATAACTTTCAAAATGAAACTGTAGATTTATTAAGATAATTGGAAATGACAACATATCTCAGAGAAAATCTGAATAGAAAGTTATTTAAAATGCAAACCAGAACAAAACAATCTGTTTATTGAGGTAGACATTAGTCTAGACATTAATGCCATTAACAAAATAGTCTCACTAGTTATTTCCACTTCAACCCTGTTTTCAAATTTTGGCATACCTTTTAAACTCTTCATCATGTTGTCATTGAACCTGGTTAGATACTTTGTGTCCCCACAGAAATCTCCTTTTGAATTGTAATCCCCAGATATTGAGAGAGAGACCAGATGGAAAGTGATTGATAATAGGGAAAGTTTCCCTCATGCTGTTCTTATGATAGTGAGTGAATTCCCATGAGATTTGATGGTTTTATAAATGGCACTTTTTCCTGTGCTGACCCATGCTCTCCCTTGACTGCCACCATGTAAGATGTGCTTCTTCCCCTTCCGTGCCTCTTCATACTTCATTCATGACCAGGCAGCTGTTGCACAATATCACGCCTCATCCTTTCCATGTAAATGATTGATAAATAATATAAAGGGAGCACAAGGGTACTTCTTCCCAAGAATGTTCTAGTCCTTTAAATTGAAAGTGATCATTGAATGAAATGAGTTACTTCTAGTCTTCAAATGGAACAGAATTTAGATATTATGAAACGCAACTCTAAATATTAAGGCAGATTTTGGATTCATCATGGAGAATATTCCAAATGCTTGAAAGGTTTCTTGCTTTGCTTATAGCTTTGGATGATCTTTTGATACTCAGAATCACAAAGAATTGTACTCTAAGTAATTGCAGATGTACTGTGAGAAAATGGTTTCTCATGCACACTGATACAGTTAGATTTGACTTTCAATTTTTCTTTTGGCACAATATATACCATAGTAATATAATCTGATTCTAAACTGATTTTATTTGCTAAGTTTCCATATTTATGTTGTTGATAACTGATGCATGATTTATAAACATGTGCTTTTCTGTTGTGTTCATATTTCCCTTCCTTAGAGTTTTACTGTTATTTCCTTCAGTAAGAGAGCTACTTTAAAAAAACTAAATTAATATTTTATATATTTAAGATAAAGTTTATTCTCTTTGATAATTGTTTATAATTAATGAAGTAAGGTTTAAAGTTTTTAATGGAATAACATTTGAAATTAATGGAGTTTTGAAAACTGGAGGTGTAAAAATGTTTGGCAAGAGTTTTTATCTCATATAGGCTGAATGATTTCATTAAAAGCAGACTTCTACCTAAATCTAAATCTTATTTTCTTCATATATTGATTTTCTTGTTCTCTGAAAACCTATCAAGTTTTTTGGAAAGCTTATGGTAATTTTTTGTATTCTATAGTTTTATTTTTATACAATACATGTAATTATAGATTTTTTGGCATAATCTTCAATAGCCTTTCTAGATTACAAAATGAATAGCTACAGAAACATAAATGTATGTAATTTTTGAATATAAAACCACTTGTAGAATGTACTAGAAACACATTCAAAGCAAAGCTGCATCGCAATCTTTTGCAAAGTAGAGAATATTTATACCACAAATCCTGGTTATCTATTATATCTCTCTGGATTCTTCTACTTTATGATTTTCATAAACAAGACTATTTTTCTCCATGTGAGGATTAAAGATAAAATGCCTCTCTCCCTGATCAAACTTCTTCAGACTGTTCTCCAGTAGCATCTTTTCCCACTTCTACATCTGGTAAAGCAGCCTAAAGACAAGAAAATATCTCCTGCAGGGAATGCAATTTTTGGCCTTCTTGGTAAGAGAACTTCAAATGAAACCAGACCTGGTTATGCGCTACCCATCCATTTTAATGTTGCCTGTACTGAATTCACTTGGGGTAATCCTTACTTTCATTTGCAAAGGAATTGTAATCTGCTGTACTTTATTTGTGGTTTTGAGAATAGCTTTTCTGTCTTCTATACTCTTCCTTAATATTATTTCCTCTGAGCCAGGCTGTCTAGTCTGGTTCGGAGTATAAATAGCTCCAAGTGTGGAGTGCTAATGCCCTGCCATTGCTGAGTTATGTGAAACCCTTATTTGTGTTAAACACAAGAAGCCCATGATTATTCCTACCACAGATTCTCACATTCTTAATCAGTTCCACCTGGCCAATAAACAGTAAAGCCAGGACAGCTTCTCTTCTGTGTGGATTTTCTACTTTATGAGTAATAAAACTGTCCTTGGTGTTATTTAGGAATCCCTTTGATGCCTGCTAGTTTACTGTATTGATATTTCAAGGGTGTTGGCAGTCGCTGGTGAGCCTTCACTACTGGCATCCCTGAACTGTGGCAATGAAGTAGTTTGAGTGGGCAACACAACTGGTAAAGCTATTTTTTTTTTTTACTTACATGTATCAGGGAAAAATTTAGAAGCATCCTTACTGAAACAAGCAAGGCTAAAGATGGTTAGAGTTCTTTCAACCCTAGAGGAAGGAAATAGGGAAGCAAAGAAAGAGAGAAAAAGGAGAGAGAAGATGCATTGTAACATTTTTTAACTTGTAAACATCTCACATTGTTTATTTTTGCAATGGTATATTGTTAAAATCATTGCTAGATACCAAGCTCCTAGTCTGCAAATTAGAGATGAAGCTGGGCTAGTTCTCAGCTTCTTTGTATTGAAGTCACTAGGAAGAATGCTCTGCAGATTTCAGGGAAGAGAGAAGTATTAAGAGCATTCTTTGTCATCACTTTCCCAGTTCCAAGTTTGAGTTCTATTTTCAGTGCACGGTTTTAGTAATGTGTAAATATTTCTTGAGAGGTGGTTTGTATTTTTATTTTTATTATTAAAAAATTTGTAAACCAACTGGTGTAGGGTATTTCAAATGGGAACAACTACATGGTAATGGGAGATGGACTCATATTAGATCAAAGTAACTGATACATTGAACTCAGAGACAAATAACTGATGCATCCACAAAAAGCAAGTGCTTTGTGAACTTGAAAAGCCCTTGTTGGATGGCACTATTTATTTTGAATAATTTAACCACATTAACTGTTAAAATGGGGACTCCTTTGGACTTTGAAACAGTTTTTATATAGTGGGCTTCTTTGTATTAGTTTTATTTAATCTTGCCTTAATTAATTATTGGGATCACTTCTTGAATGGAATAAATGTCATCAGCCTTATCATTACTATCACCATCATATTTTAATCATAAACAATATTAATCGGCTACAGTGTAAAGAACTGAGAGTGTATTTTATAATATACAAGAGAGACTTTGCATCTCAGTGCCTAGTACGCAAATGTTATTTATCAAATTCGTGATTACTGTTGGCATCATTATGTATATTTTTAGAGATTCAAGTTTTCCTCTAAAGTACTTTTCCCCCTGCTTTTTAAAAATATTTATATGGTTTTTTAAAAGTGCTATTCAGAAGAGATCAAACCCTTTTTCAGATGCTGAAATAAACTACTGGAGATAGCACAGTATATTAATATGAGCAGAACGTATATGTGGATGTGTATGTGGTGTGTGTGTTTAAGCTCATCCATTCAACAAATATGGATCCAGCATCGATTATGCATGTGCTCGGTGCTGTAATAGTTGCTGGACTACAAAAACGAATAATACACAGTACTGCCCTTGAGAATCATTAGTACCATGGGGTGATAGATTTTCAAACAAGTAATTACAATGCAAATGATAGGACCGTAATAGAGGCTAATTGTGCCTGGAGGAATTGAGAAAGGCTCTCTGAAGAGGTAACTTTTGAATGGAGCTTTGAGTGGTGAACTAGGGTTTGGCAAGAGAAGAGCAGAGAATATTGCAGTTAAATGGAGAAGTTGAAAGGTTTTGAGGATCAAGAGCACGTGATCTCTCTGGAAATAACTGAAATACAGACAACAAAAACAAGAAATAAATTATTGTATACTATTCCACAGCAGCATGACAATGATTAATAATATTGTATTGTATATTTTAAAATATCTAGAAGAGATGATTTTGAATGTTCTCATTGCAAAGAAATGATAAATGCCCTAATGGGATTATTACACAACGTATACAGGTTTCAAAACATCATACTTTGCCCCATACTTATGTGCAAATATTAGGTGTCAATTAAAAATATTTAAAAAGAAAAAAGAGAAAGTAAATTTGACAAAATGTTAAAAAAAATTTTTTACAACCCTACCTCCAGCAAATTTTTCACAATTATTATTCTGGTATTTATTTTTGGTTGATTTTCTCCTAAGACTAGTTCAGAGAACCATAGGGTCTAACTAATTTTTAGTTCAATCTCTTTTTTGCATATGAACACCAAATTTCATCTGTCAGCTATTTTTTGAAGCTCAACATATTGTATATTAACATATATTTAGTGTGTTTTTCCACTTGTTTCAAAATGAGAATATTATCAGTGGTCTTTAGGAAATTTCCCATACCTCTTCACCACTCTACTTTAGACCTTAAAATACGGAGTATTATCAGTCCCTCCCACCTGCAACATTTCTGTTTTAGAATTTCACTTGTCCTTTATTTATACTGGTAGTGTTCAAAGGAAGTTATATTTTATGACATTCTTATATGAAACTCTATAGTATTGAAATCAGATTAAAATTTTTTATACAAAGGTGAATTTTTAGTTCAAATTCATATAATATGCTTATTATAAATCAGTTAATAAGAACAATGAAATTACTTTGATTAACACAAAAATTTTAAAGGTGTATTAGAGAAGGTAGTTGTAACCATATATCAACTGTAGCATCAAATTGATTTCTGTATTATTTGATTTCACAATATTGAGAAAATCTTGATTCACACATTAAAGTGGTTATAAATGGTAGCTGTATTTTTTGTTTGCTAATTTGTTTTTATTTTATTTTTAATTTTTATCTGTACATAGTAGGTATATATATATACTTATGGGATACAGGTGATGTTTTGATACAGGCATACAATGTGATATCAGGGTGAATGGTGGTATCAGTCACCTCAAGCATTTATCATTTCTTTGTCTTAGAAATATTCCAATTCTATTCTTTCATTATTTTAAAATGTACAATAAATTATTGCTGACTCTAGTCTACCCTGTTGTGCTATCAAATACTAGATTATATTCATCCATCTAACTATATTTTTGCACTCATTAACCATCTTAACAACACACCCAAACCCTTTTTAAAACAGCCTGCCTTGAAGTTTCAAAATACTCTTCATTTAAAATGATCCAGAAGCTTGGGGAAGTTGCTGGAATTTTTTATCCAAGGTGATGCAGCAAATCTAATATGTGAACCTATTTTCATTGTTAAATATTCAACTCAGAGGAAGTTAATATATTCCTTTTCTTGTCTTTTTTCTTTTTTTAGACAGAGTCTCACTCCATCACCTAGACTGGAGTTCAGTGGTAGGATCTTGAGTCATTACAACCTCCGCCTCCCAGCTCAAGTGATTCTCCTGCCTCAGCCTCCTGAGTAGCTGGGACTACAGGTTTGTGTCACCATGCCTTGCTAATTTTTTCATTTTTAGTAAAGATGGACTTTCACCATGTTAGTCAGGCTGGTCTCAAACATCTTACCTCAGGTGATCTGCCTGCCTCTGCCTCCCTCCTAAAGTGCTGGGATTACAGGTGTGAGCCACTGTGCCCAGCCTGGTTAATATATTTCTTAGCCAGTCTAAATTGTCATTGTTTCCTGGAAAAATATTCTTTTGAATGAATTTCTTGTAATGGGAGGTTTGACAATAAAATAATATGTATAAACTAAAAAATAAATGTAATTTCTTCTTCTCTTGGACTAATTTTTACTTACTGGTGTCTCTGATAACAGGGCTTATGTGGGAGCAAGTTGGTTGACACTTGTCATCAGTCTGCCACAGCTTGTAGATAATTGAAGGTAGGTCAGAATAGAGGAGAGAAAAAAGACAGCAATTCTAAACCAGAATGACGGGGTCTCCATGTAGGGCCTCATGATCACATACCTCATTCTTCCAGAATTATTACATCTGCTCATATGAATTCTCTGTGCATCCATGCATTTATTAATAATGTATACTTAGTCTTTTTAATAAGTACTTGAAATCATGAAGATTTTGATAGCTTGACACTATTTGATCACAATGAACACAGGGAATTTCTAACAACTATAAAAGTCAACATTTCTAGCTGGCTTTAAATAAGAAAATAACTTAGGCATTGATAAAATTGACTTTCAGTGAATCTTAAGTGTGAGGGGGAAATATTTTATCATGATGTTTGTCTCTATGAGTTTATATTTATAATACTTTCTCTCATGTATTTCCCAATGGAGATAAAATTTATTCAAATACTAATAAATCAGTGTCATCCTAATTGAAATGTGGCAAGTGAGAGACACTTGGTTACCTGTCCTATGTTATGCACTTCCACCTCTTTCATACTTGGGGCAGGCAAAAAGGGAAATGTCAAAATATTACTTTAAAAATGCATTTAAAAAAATTAAAGTAACAAAAAGTAAGACTTATGATTTAGGAAATGGTGTGGGATCCACTGATGAATACTTTTCTGCACTGTATTCCAGCAATACAGTCCAGCATTGAAGGTCTCTCTTTTTTTTTCTGTTAATAAGTATAATTTTCTGTAGAAAATTTAAATATTTTAACCTGTAATACATTAAAGGAAAAATATGTATGAAACAACCAAAACAAAAGATATTTACCATGAAAATTTACATTTTAAAAATGTCCATCTATAGTTATTTCAATTTTTTAATGTAGTATGGACATATTTTTGAGGCTATGTCTGGACGCACAAACTTTTAGGAAACTCAGTTAAAAGTAAATGTATTAAAGATATTTGTGGGATTATGGATGCTGTGAAACCTGGTCTGCTTTAATTACCACAATTTCTTTATCCATTGATGGGCACTTGGGTTGATTCCATATTTTGGCTATTGTGAATAGTACTGCAATAAACATGAGGGTCCAGATCTCTTTGATATATTGATTTCCTTTCTTTTGGGTACATACCCAGTAGTGAAATTGCCAGATCATAAGGAACTTCTTTAGATTTTGAGGAGCTTTAATACTGTTCTCTAGAATGACTATACTAATTTGCATTCCCACCAATGATGTATTAGGCTTCCCCTTTTCACAGTGATTTCTAAGGACTTCACCTTTACATATGGGACCAGAGTTGGAAACCTTTGAATGCCATATGAGCTGAAATGGAGGTTCAAGGCTGTGGTCCCTGAGTAGCTCTCAGTTTTCCCTCAGAGCCACCAACACCGGAAAGAACTATTCAACATGTTTGTGGAAGCGACTCCCTTGGTGCTGCCAGTAGCTGCTGTATGATCTTGGGCAAGCCATTTCTCCTTTTTCACTTATGTGATTTTTAATGTCCTTTCAAGCTAAAAGATACCATGCTAAGGAGGTAATGTTTGCTGTCATTTTGAAAACTCAGTGCTTCCAGAGGATGATCATTAATACGCAGTGATTTTCATCTTAAACAGTACAACAAAATATATCTTTCATAAGCCCTCATTTATAGATAAATAAAATGAAATGGGTAAGTGGTGTTTATTAAACTATGATGACATTTGTTAAATTCCCCATGTTAAGGCTAAGAGAACCTGGGAACCAATGAATAAGAATTCCAAAAATTCAAACCACATTATGCCATTTTCTCCAAGTTTTCTCTATTTCACAGAATCCTATGTATTATAACTCTGATTTCACGCTATTCTTTCTCAGTTGTTCACCATTTCAGATTCATTGTATTAATTAGGCATGACAGACACAGAGCTTAGGTCCTAGTCGCTTTTTAAAGTTCCTCTGAAAATATTTGAACCCTGAAAACAAATGATATCTTCCAAACTCCAAAAAGTAAAACCGTAAAACTAGCATTGGTAAATGTTTAATGAAATGCCTACAAAATATAATATTAAGTCAACTTCATTAATTGTTAAATTAGTATTCATAAAATTTTCATATCTGGAAATAAACTGTAATTTAGATTTCTCTTTTTGTAAGAATTTCTGAGTATGTAAAATGATTATCATAAAATTAAAACCAAATGTAAATTCAGTGAGATGCTTAGCCAAAGAATTTCAGGAACAAAGTTACGGGAAATCCTTTCATAATTTTGTAGTAAAAAGTTGAATTTATATGTTATTTGTGTATATTTTAATGCATTGTATATTAAGTATGAAAATCAAATAACAATCACTAATATTTATTGGATGTTCATTATGTGCCAAATCTTATTCTAAGCTCTTGTTCATTATGAATGTGCTACTGAATTTTTCTTCTTCCTCTACTCCATGTCTAATCAATCTCTAGTCAGACATTTTGCTTGCAGCTTTTCCTTAAATCCATCTCATCATTTTTCTCTCCATTGACACCTGCCCTTCCTCCAACTCAGAATCTCACTATCTTTTGACTGAACTACTTTAAAAGTCCTTCCTCCTGCATCCCCTCCTGTCTCTGGTGGTAGAGTAAACCTTTAAAAGGGAAATTCTGCTTTAAGCCCTTTGATGGCTCCAATTACTATTATGATAAAGTACGAAATCCTAAACATGACCTCAAATCTCAGTCTGTTTTCAGGGGCCCCTCTTCATGTTCTACCCAGAGAAACTGAACATCCTCCATAGCCTCCTGCCCCAGGGATAGGACAGGAGGCATGTGGTTTGCTCAGGAGGGTCTGATACAGGGAGGAACCAGGAGTAAAGTAAGATCGACATGAATCTGAGGCTACTGTCAAAAGGAGGGCATGAATTCCACTGGGAGAAAAAGGAAGGAAGAAAGACTTATTGAGGCATGACAGCACTTGCAGGGCCTATTAGGTGTGGGACATGCACCATCTTATGGAATACTCCTAACAGCCTGTGAGGTTTATTTATTTATTTATTTTTGAGATGGAGTTTAGCTCTTGTTGCTCAGGCCAGAATGCAGTGGCATGATCTTGGCTTACTGCAACCTCTGTCCCTGGTTCAAGCGGTTCTCCTGCCACAGCCCCCCAAGTAGCTGGAATTGCAGGGGCCTGCCACCATGCCAGACTAATTTTTGTATTTTTATATAGATGGGGGTTTCACCATATTGGTCCGGCTGGTCTTGAACTCCTTGACCTCAGGCGATCCATCCACCTCATCCTCTGAAAGTGCTGGGATTAAAGGCATGAGACCTCATACTCGGCCTGAGGTTGATCTTTTGATTGCGTGCACAGATGAGATGCTCAGGGCAGCACAGCTAGTGAACATTAGACTTGGATTTGAAACTTGACTCTCAAGCTAGCGTTTTTTTCCACTCACCAAGCTGTTCTGTCTTGTTTCATCACTGTTAAAACCCCAGTCTACTACAGAGCCTCAAAACAAGGAATATCTACCCAATAAATATGGGTAAAATTGGAATATCAGAGTAAGTCACCTCTAGTCTAGGGGCTTTTCCTTTGAAGAAAAACACTGCTTCACTGCTTTCATCCTGGGAGTTGAGACAGGTTTTGCAGAGGCTTTGTGACCTTCTCCATATATATCTTTATTTCTCTCTCTTTATCTGTCTATCTATTGATCTATCTATGTATGAGTAACTATATTCTAGAGGTTTGAGACCATACTAATAGGATACTGTTATGGATACAACTGATACACACACACACACCCCTATATTATATATATAATATAATATATAATATATTTATAATATATTATGTTATATATGTATATGTGTGTATATGTTATATATATCAAATATATCATATTAAATATATATCTATGTATCATATATATTGAATATGATGTCTCATGTATATCTGATATATATGATATCTGATATAAAATCATATGATATCTGATATATATATATATCATATATAGATGTATCCATAATAGTATCCTACTGGCATATATATATATATATGACATATCCTACTGATACACACACGCACACATATACATGTATTTTTCCAGGATGTCTGTTGTGAAATGTTTACTCAGAAGTAATATTTTGCAATTTTCCAAATACAATGACATAGTATTGTGGTGGCTTTTAAAAAGTACCTGGGTACATTGTTTGGGTTAGTTTTTACTAACATGTATATATACATATTTTTCAATGTTCTCTCAAGCGAGGCAGGTGAGAACTTGGAGGCTTGCCTGGCAGCAGCTTACCAGCAGCCAATGGATTTCTCATGCCAAAACTCCTTCACTCAGCAAAGGAGCAGATGAGTATCCAGATGATAGCCAGATGTGTGTGAGGAGGAATGTCAGCCTCCATCAAAATTCCTCAGAAGCTCACCCATAATTTTAGCTTTCTTAGTTGCTTTCTGATTATGTGGTTTAAAAAATCTTGTTAAAATGTAACAAGGCCTTATGACACTTTTAGATCAGTTCTTTGAATAAAATAGAAACCAGTGATGGCTTCAAACGGCAGTCCTCAGCATTGTTTCCTGATGGTTAAAGTTAACAACTAAGAATATTTATTGTACCAAGTAGTATTTTCTCTCTATAGAGTCTTCAATACAAACATTTTGATTATATTTTATTCCCAATAAGTCATAATTTAGAACATAAAATATTTCAGATGAGACATGGGACTGGGGGAGGGGTGTGGCTACCCAGGAGGTGAGTACAGGCACTTACCTGGACTACGGCGAAGCCATCGTTGATCTGCACTTTGGTTCTGGTTCCTGGACCTTACCTTTCCCACCTAAATCAGGTTCTGCTAGAACCTCTGGCTCACTAGAGATGGTGGCTAAAAACTGCGCTTATCCTGAGATGTGTGAGAGTAGTTGAACGAAAACTGTGGTGTTCTCTAAGTGAATGTATGTATGTTGGAGGTAACATGGAGCAAGGAATGGGATCCCAGGGAATACAGACCTGGATAGAGGCATCTTATTCTGCTGTTTTCTAGCATGTGACCTTGACCTAGTTTTTTAACCTCTTAGATCTTCGTTTCTTAATCTATCAATGGAGATCATAATGTTAATACTTTCCTTTTGCGTTGCTGTAAGAAACAAATTAAATAAAGCATGTGTGTTAGACTCTTAGGGCTGCCATAACAAATTATGATAAGCGAAGTGTCATAAGATAACAGAAGTGTATTTACTCTCAGAATAAAGGCTACTCTGGAAGTAGTATGACCTCATTTTACCTTGATTTTATCTATAAAGATTCTAATCTCCAAATAAGATCTGGGGGTTAGAACTTTAACACACCACTTTGGAAACAGAATGCAATACACAACAGTATGTAAAATGGTTAGTACAGTGACAATATGTATGTATATTTAATAGTCTATTGTGTTTTCATTTTATATATGTGAAAAATGCATCTTGAGAATGGAAAGCTTTCTTAGAAATTACTTTTGTGAGCTTCAGTTTATTTATGTTTTCCTTATATTTCATAGTTTTGTAGAGCCATAGATTCCTGCTTTTCAGACTTCAAAGGTCACTCAGTTAAGCTACCTATCCAGCTGGTTTGGAATATTCTTTTTTTTTTTTTTTTTTGAGACGGAGTTTTGCTCTTGTTACCCAGGCTGGAGTGCAATGGCGCAATCTCGGCTCACTGCAACCTCCGCCTCCTGGGTTCAAGCAATTCTCCTGCCTCAGCTTCCCGAGTAGCTGGGATTACAGGTGTGCGCCACCATGCCCAGCTCAAATTTTGGTATTTTTAGTAGAGACGGGGTTTCACCATGTTGACCAGGATGGTCTCGATCTCTTGACCTTGTGATCCACCCGCCTTGGCCTCCCAAAGTGCTGGGATTATAGGCGTGAGCCACCGCGCCCGGCCTAGTTTGGAATATTCTATACCACATCTCTAAATTCTCTAGCCACTGCTTCCCTTTCTAGCTCCAGAATAAGGAACAAAGAACTGTACAGATAACCTATTTTGCCTTCTAGTGTCAGTAAGTCTTCTGTCTCTTAAATTCAAATCTATCTCCTTAAACTTTAGTCACTAGTTCCAGGTCTCCAGCTGTAAGTGACGTAAGAGCCAGTTCAATTCTTGTTCCCTGTCTCTGCCTCTCTCCTAGTCCGAGTCCCTTATCACGACTGTGCAAACCATAACCCTCATGATTTTCCTGCTGATTGGCCCAGTTTCCTTAGTTGGGCTTTTTTTTTTTAATATGGTCACAAATTCCCTCAGCATTTTGGTTATGATTTTATTAATAGATTTCAATGTGTCTATAACAAATAGTATGATTTTCCTTGTCAGGTAAATCGCAGAGTGGAATCTTTTGGAGGCTTCAGTTCTGAGGCAGGGTGAGGAAATGGGCGGCGGAAATAGTTCAGCTGGACCTGAGAGTGTATCTGAGGCTGACCCGCTTGGGTTGAGCAGTGGTCTGGGAAGGGGGCTCTGGGGCCCAGTAACTCCAGAAGAATTTGTGGTATTTCAAAAAATGCAAAGAAATAATACACAGATACTTAATATAAATGAATATTGAGAATTGTGATGAACTTATTTTAACTCTTTCAAATGGATGATCATTAATAGACAAACCAGTTAGATTTGGAAGGTCTGCATTTCCTCAGCTGCTAAATAATAGTACAGGTAAACTCTGTGTTTTCCTATCCGAATGCCTTACCTCTGAATTTTTTTATTTGCTAATGTTGCCTAGTAAAGAATTATATTTCTGACTGTTATCTTTTTATTCACTTATTTGCAAGTTCTTACCAATGTCCAACAAATTGATACATAAACCCAGTATCATTTTTATCAGTATTCTACCATGACATTCTTTAAAAAATTTTCTCTAAAGTGATATATAATAACTGTACATATTTATGGGACACACAGTGATATTGTGATACATGTATAATGTTCAGATCAGGGTAATTACCATATCCATCTCAAACATGTACCACGCTCTTAATTAGAGACTATGGTATGCATGGCAGTGTGAAATTTACAAACAGGATACAGGGCATGTGTGTAGGATTTTTTCTCATTTACACACACACATTCACTCATGAAACAAAAAATACAGTTGATGGGATTTAGTGCATTAAAAAAAAAACAAAGATGGCTTGTATCTGTCCTACTTAAATATCTTGGTTAATTTGCAGATTAAATGATGTAATGTATGAAAACGACATTAGCAAGTGTTAACAGATACTGCAACTCACTGTGCTCCAGATTGTCCCACAAGCTTTACATGTGGAAAGCGTTCACTTATTTAATCTTTATAACAAGTCTGTTTGGTACATACTAATAATATAACCAAATTTCAAAAGGGGGAACTGAGGCATAGGATGGCTGAATGGTGTAGTCATATGGCTAGTCACTGGAGGCGCTACAATTCAGACACAGCCAGTCTACCTTGAGAATTTCTTCTTATAACCACTATACTATATTACTTCTCTTAAAAACATGTCAAGATATAAATTGATCTAGTCATGCAGTACATTACAAAATGATGTATTTTGCATGAACACAGAACTGCTGGAATTAGGCAAGTTATGTTCATTCTGGGGCTTTATATTTGCTTGATTATTTTAGTCTAAAATCAGCTAATTAGGTATGAGATGGCCATATTTGGATAGTCTAATTATGTTAGTTACTAAGAAGTCCAGATTATATTCCAGGTGTTTTGTACGGTATTAACAGAATTTTTGTACTTGGCTTTAGAAAAATACTTGGCTATTAAAAAAAATGTTTTTCTTACACTGTTTTGGTTACCCTCTTGGGAGAAAAATAAGGAATCACTTTTTTTTTTTTAGATCATAGAAATTATATTCCTTGAGATCATGTCCTTTGCAGGGACATGGATGAATCCAGAAACTATCATCCTCAGCAAACTAACACAGGAACAGAAAACCAAACACTGCATGTTCTCATTCAAACGTGCGAGTTGAACATGAGAACACATGGACACAGGGACACAGGAAGGGGAACAACACACAGCAGGGCCTGTGTGGGGCGGGGGGGTGAGGGGAGGTAACTTAGAGAATGGGTGAATAGGTGCAGCAAACCCACATATACCCACATATATGGCACACATATACCTATGTAACAAACCTGTACCTTCTGCACATGTATCCCATTTTTTAAGAAGAAATGAAGAAAAACCATTTTTTTAAAAAAAGAAATTACATTCTTTTAGTTTGAAAGATTGGTTTCATCCTTTGATTGTTAGAGGATTTACTTCCCAAATAAAACCATAATATATATAATTTGCCTTATATTCCCATCTTATTTCTGAAATTTCTTTGCTCATAGTCAGGGGATACTCCTGCTGTGAATGAATAAGAATTTCTATTATTTTGTACCAATTTGAAAAGGAAAACTATTGGTAGAGCTGGGCATCCCCAAATTCTTTCCGTATTTACTCTCCTGACCTTGCTCTTTAAGGTCACTAATATTTTAGGTGACATTGATAGATGAAGTAGCAGATGATTCCAGGGATGGATATCTAATTGATTGTGGCACAAAAGCCTTTTATGTTTTCTGTTCCGCAGCCACGGGAAAGGTAAAAAGATTATACTCTGCTCTCACAACATGTGGGAAATCAGTATTGAGGAGCCATTCACACCGGGGGTGGCTGGATAGACAGGGATTGAAAGCGGGATTGTTTATGTCTCCTTCTTAGCTTTCTTTTTGGTAAAGAATATTAATTAGATGTGAAGCTAATAGAATACAGTGTATGCTATAGGGAAAGAGTATGATCTATCATGAACATGGGTTCTTGAATTAGATTACTTGGGTTTAAATAATAATTTATTCTTCATAGGTATGTGTCTGTAGGCAAGTTACTTAATCAAGAGTATTCATTTCATGGCTTATTATAAAGATTATCAGTTAATTCTTATAAAATAGAATAGTAACGGACACACGGCAAGCTTTCAATGAATATTAGTGATTACTATTATTATCAACAAAGGACACAGTTATTTCTTCTTTTTATGCCTGGCAAACTACTACTTATCCTTAAATATTCCATTGTCTCTTCTATGAAGTCTTCTCTGACAGTCATTTGCTCCTCTTTGTAACTTCCATACTAAATCATCTGCAGCAATTATAAAAATTCTTCCAACAACAATATAAATTCATGGTCCACATTAAGAATAAAAATTATTCCAAGAATATGCTTGTATATTTTTCATCTCCACTACTTGCAAACCTTTAGATGTCAGAAATTAATTAATTATGTATTTATTTTAGAGAGCAATGCCCAGCATAGCACTCACTATATTAGGCATCTGTGATTGGTAAATAAATAAAAATTGAGAGGATGCTGAGCTATAACATGGTCTTTGCTATATTCATTGTCTACTCTTGGTTCTAAGTGTATTGCCAAGTTAAAATTCATTGCCAGAATCCATTACTGGCAAAAGCAAGGCAACTGAATTACCCTAAACTAGGTTATCAGAGTAAAATCGAAGATATGATTTTGGAATTATACTTACTTTTGGCAGAATGATGCAAAACCATACAAATAATAAAAATTATAACTAGTTTTTCTGTCTCTAAGCTCAATGCCTTTGAATCATTTCTATTTTGTTCTAACAGATTATACTCTCTAAAGCACTGCTTTCAACATTTTTTTCCTGCTCCTAAACCTACAATGCTTTGAAATACCTAGTGAAAATTATACTAGCTAAAAATTTTGAGTGGTTATTTGGTACCAGGCACTCTGCTAAGCATTTCCATCATCTCATGTAATCAACACAGGTATTCTCTTAGAAAGGAAACTCATTGAGAATGGACCCTTATCTTTTTAAGTCAATACTTTTCCCAGACTAATGCCTGATTAATGCCCTCAGTAGTGCTGAGTGAATAAGTTAGGCACTTTTATTTTATTTATTATTATTATTTTTTTGAGTCAGAGTCTCACTCACTCTGCCAAAGTGGAGTGCAGTGGCATGATCTTGGCTCACTTCAACCCCCGTCTCCCGGGCTCAAGCAGTTCTCCTGGTTAGGCACTATTATTATTTCTGTTTATAAATAAGAAATATAAGAAACAGAAATTAACCCAGAGAATAAAAGGCAGAGTCAGGCTTTTAACACATGTGGTCTGTCTTCCTCCTCTACAGATAGGTATTAGTATCTTAAAGGTTCCAATTCATCTTTTTCAGCCTAGCATTCCAGTAAGGAGCAGCAAACTCTGGTCTGCAAAAGGCTTCAGACAGGCTGTTGACACTTTTAAACTTGCCAGGTTTATTTCCAGTGACAAGTGTTTGCCCTCCCTGGACCATCTCTGCATTTTTACTAATTGTGTTCTATGTATTGACCTTGTCATTCCAAATAGATTGCAGCTCTTGGAAGGCAGTGTTTTCCTAGTCTTTATTGTTTCTCATTGGCTACTTTCTCAAGTGACTGAGCTTTACATTTCAGAAACAATAAGCATTTATTCATTCAGTAAATATTCACTGAGCACCAATTATGTGTGATTTTGGATCTGGAGATGCAGCTATAATAATGAGAGGCAATGTTCTTATTTTTAAGGTATTTATCTTTGAAGGCAGAAGATAAGTAATAAATATAATAAGGCAGTGACGAGGGGAGCGGAAAAAATAAAACTGAGGAAAGAGCTGGCAAGTGATGGCAGGTGGTAATGTTAGTTTGATAGTAGTGGGGACAAGCATAGCAAGGGAAGGCATTTCTGAGAAGATGGCACTGGAGGTGGATCAGTGAGACCTGAGAGAGGAAGGATGCACCCATGAGACAATACTCTGTCTAGTGGCAAAGGCGAGTCAAAATAAAGAAATCGGCATGTCTGCAGAAACAGATGGATGGCCAGTATGGGTGGGTCATTGGAATTGGGGGAACAGACATAGGCAGTGACCAGACTGTGTGTCACCTTCTTGGCCATGAACCATGCACCATGGACCTTGGCTTTTAATCCATTAAAGTGCAATGGAATACCATAAGAAGATGTTAAGCAGCAGAGAGAAATATCTGCTGTATATTTTGAAGGATCATTCTATTAAAAGGTAATTGTAGCAGAATAGAGTGGAAGAATAGACAACTTTTTTTTTTAAATTTGAGATGGAGTCTTGCTCTGTTGCCCAGGCTGGAGTACAGTGGCAGGATCTCGGCTCACTGCAGCATCCACCTCCCAGGTTCAAGCAATTCTCCTGCTTCAGCCCCCCAAGTAGCTGGGATTGTAGACTTGCACCACCATGCCCAGCTAATTTTTGTATTTTTAGTAGAGATGGGGTTTCACCATGTTGGCCAGGCTGGTCTCGAACTCCTGACCTCAGGTGATCCACCCGCCTCAGCCTCCCAAAGTGCTGGGATTATAGGTGTGAGCAACCAGGCCCAACCATAGGCAACTGTTAGTAAGCAGCTGTAGTAATCAAGAAGTGAGATGGTACAATGTATTTCAGGACAGAAGAGATAGAGAAGAAGGGGGAAAAAAAAACCAAAAACCAAAAAACCTCCAAAATGAAACAGGATGTAATTAGAGGAAGAGCCAGTAGGCTAATAGTGTATGGGAAAGGTGACAAAAAAGAGTTACAGATGATTTGTATGTTTTTGGCATGAAGTCTGAGTAGACAGTGGAGTGGTTCACTGAAGAAGGGATGCCTTGAGAAGGGACAGAGAATAAAACAATCAATAGGTGGATCAAGGTATTAAAGAGATAGATCATAAGTATCTATTTAGTTCCTTATTTTTTTACCATCTCAATCTATAAAGGATTTGAAACATTTTATAATGGAAATACATGTTATAAATAATGGTAACATATACAGAAGAAGGAAGAAGAGAAATATAAGCAGAAGTCAAAGTCACATACTGGGTAGAAAAAACATATGCAGGTGGTTAGACTCTAAGTAGCTACTATTATTCGGACTCAGATTTGGCTCTGAGAAAAAACTGAGTCTTGGTTAGTTACTTAATTTTCATTTTCAGATCAGAGGAAGGAAGCATAACTATCCTTCAGAAGAGGCAAACTTTTTCAGGCCTTAGGTTTTAAAAGAAATTCTTCACAATGAGGCTCAGAGCAGGATGTTGCTGGAGAATGCAATGAGAATTCTGATTCAGTTTCAGTCAAGAGCCTTCTTAGGAAAAGACTATTCTAAATAGACATAAAATGGCTATAGAGTAATTCAAAGAATTCAAATTTTCAATAGCACTTACACCTGAGGATTTCTTTTCTAAGCTCAAATTCTTCTTAAGGACTTTTCTGAGTAATACTGATACTGACAGTCTTCAGTCAAAAGCCCAAGTTACCAGTGTCTTAGGTGGATTTGCCACCATTATTATCATTAAGGCCAATGGTCTACACAATTGCCTCTTAATGTATAGTGATAAAGGTCTTAGTTTTTTCTAAAAGCTCAGAATAGATTTTGGGTTCAAATTTCAAAACCAGACTACTTTTTTTTTTTTTCTGTCCTCTCCTTCAATAGTTTATTTCTTAAAAAATTCTTCCCATGTACCCCAGAGACAAGTTCTTTACAGGAACACGTGCTGTGGCATTTATGATGAAGAATATACACTCCTACAATTCTACACAGACCAGGTTTTCTTGAACTTTGGGCCATGTTTCAAGACACACATGTTTATTTAGACATCTGGTTTATCTAGTAATTTTTTTGAAAATTGGAGAGCAGATTTTTATTTCTCTAAGAAAGATATACAGAAGATTTTGTCTACAATCTGTGATTAAAGATGGAGTTAATAATTTGAACATGGAATCTTTTCTTAAAATATATTACAAATGTAGGAAGACAATATTACAATGAAGAGCTCTGCTTAAAGTTCTAATGAAATTTCTTCTTAAAATAAAATATTCAGGATTGTACTAGGTATTATAAGTTTTCTTCTAGAGTTATTATAGTTTTAGGTTTTACATTTAAGTCTTTAGTCCATCTTGAGTTGATTTTGTTGCATGTAGTGAAAGGAAAGTGTCCAGTTTTGATCAACTGCATATGGCTATGCAGTTATTCCAGCACCATTTATTGAATAGGGAGTCCTTCCCCATTGCTTGTTATTGTCAACATTGTCAAAGATCAGATGGTTGTAGATGTACTACAGCTTTATTTCTGGGATAACCGAAGTTGTTCCATTGGTCTATGTATCTATTTTTGTTACAGTACCATGTTGTTTTCATTAATGTAGCCTAGAACTATAGTTTAAATCCAGGTGGTGCGGTATTTCTGGCTTGGTTCTTTTTGCTTAGGATTGCTTTGGGTATTTGGGCTCTTTTTCAGTTCTATGTGAAGTTTAGAATAGTTTTTTTTTTTTAATTCTGTGAAAAATGTTGTTGATACTTTGATAGAAACAACATTAAATCTGTAAATTGCTACAGGTAGTATGGTCATTTTAACTTTAGAGGAAAATTTAAGAAATATTAGTCTGGAAATAGGCCCTGGCTAATATTTTATGATGAAAACTATAAAAGTAATTTCAACAAAACCAAAAATTAACAAATGGGACACAATTAAATAAAAGAGCTTCTGCACAGCAAAATAAATTAACAGTGTAAACAGATAACCTATGGAATGGAGGACACTATTTGCAAACTATGCATTTGGTAAAGGTCTAATATCCAGAATCAATAAGAAACTTAAATGAACAAGCAAAAACAACCCTATTGAAACATGGGCAAAGGACATGAATAGACACTTCTTAAAAGCAGACACACGTGCAGCCAATAAGCATATGAAAAAATGTTCAGCATCACTAATTATTAGAGAAAGGCAAATCAAAACGACAGCTGAGATACTATTTTACACCAGTCAGAATGGCTATTACTAAAAAGTCAAGAAATAACAGATACTGGCAAGTTTGGAGAGAAAAGAGAATGCCTATACATTACTGGCCAGGATGTAAATTATTTTAGCCACTATGAAAAGCAGTTTGGTGATTTCTCAAGGAATTTAAAACAGAGCTACCATTTGACTGAGCAATCTCATTATTGGATATAGACCCAAAGGAATATAAATTGTTCTGACATAAAAACACATGCACACTTGTGTTCATTGTAGCACTATTCATAATATTAAAGACATGGAATCAACTTAAATTCCAATCATTGGTGGACTGAACAAAGAAAACATATATACCATGGAATACTACACAGCCATCAGAAAGACTGAGATCATGTCATTTGCAAAAATGTGGACAGAGCTGAAAGTCATTATCCTAAGTGAAGTAATAATACACATTCTCACTTATGAGTGGGAACTAAACATTGAGTACACATGGACACAAAAAAGGGAACAATAGACACCATGGCCTACTTTGAGAGTGACAAGAGGACAATGAAATAGGAAGAGACTCATTTCTATTATGAACTCAAAAAAAGGTCTTATGAAGCTGAGATTTTCAGAAAAGAAATTAGGTATTCTTTTGATAAATGGAGATAAAGAGATTAAAATATTATTGGATATGTGTTTTAGCACACTTCCATTTCTGCTCATTACCTACTGTTTCTCCCAATAAATTTCAAAGATTAAAAAGCAACATGAGACACTACAAAGAAAGGTTTCCTGGTTTGACCTATTTTACGTATTTATTTATTTTTTTACCAGATTGCTTCATCATTATTGTCCCTGTCTGATATGGTTTGAATGTGTCCCCACTCAAATCTCATCCTGAATTGTAACTTCCACAGTTCCCATATGTGATGGGAAGAACCCAGTGGGAAGTGATTGGATTACAGGGTTGGATCTTTCCTGTGCTTTTCTCATGAAAGTTAATGAGTCTCGTAAGATCTGATGGTTTTCAAAATGGGAGTTTCCCTGAGCAAGCTCTCTCTTTGCTTGCTCCCATCCATGTAAAACATGACTTGCTCTTCCTTGCCTTCTGCCATGATTGTGAGGCCTCTCCAAACATGTGGAACCGTAAGTCCATTAACCTCTTTCTTTTGTAAATTGCCAGTCTTGGGTATGCCTTTATCAGCAGCATGAAAACAGACTAATACAGTGTCTATGGAGGTAATAGGATGAGAAGTCCCTGATCATAAAGTCACCTGTATTTGTCAGACGGAACATCAGAAAGTGAGTGTGTGGTGCTTGTTGTCAGAGGACCCAGGTTTCAATTATTGCCTTGGGTAAGTTAGGAAACTTCTAAGTTTCCTTACTTTTGGAAATAGAAGAGAAGATGATCTCATCCTCCTCTTTGGGCTGTTTTCCGGCTTAAGTGAGTTAATATGAGGAAAGGGGCCTATCCTTTACATAGATGTTTGGAAAGAGCCACTAAGACAGAAGGGAGAAATTATAGCATTCTTATAGAAAACAATATGACATATTCTAGTTTCAAGTATTGCTATTTTTGAAACTGGCAGAGCCATTGTATATTATACAGAGTTTAAGTTATAATCTTCTTTTAATAATACAATTGCATTCATTCACTCATTAATTCATTTATTCACTCAAATATTTCTTGGTACCTAATTTGGGTCATGACACAGTTTTAGGTACTGAGTGTGAGAACATGAGCAGTATGTAGAATGCTGAATTTTATATATGACTGAATTATTATATAAATGTGAATATTGGGTTATGTGTCTCAGAAAATTTACTATACAGAAACCAGCTCTGAAAGAATTCTTAGAGGATATAGCCCAAGAAGATGATAAATGAATTGAGGGGGAGAGATAAAATATATCAAGTTAGGTTGTTTAAAAATTCAGTACAATGGGCAGACATGGTGGCTCACACCTGTAATCTCAGCACTATGGTGGCACATGCTTGGATTCCTAGATTAGCTGAATATGGTGGCATATGCTTGGATATCTAGCTGTTTTGGAGGCTGAGACAGGAGGGTTGTTTGAGCCCAAGAATTGGAGGCTATAGTGAGCTATAATCATGCCACTGTGCTTCAGCCAGGGCAACAAGAAAGACTCTGTCTCTAAATTAAATAAATAAACAAATATAATGTATTTTTATATAAATGAGGAAAGATTAGAAGGGAAATCTGTATATCCACAGAAATCTGGCAGAAAATTTTCAGATAAAACTAATATGGTTGTGGAACAGATGAAGTAAGAGCATATTGAGCTTCTCATTGTATTCAAGGGAACATATGGATATTGAAAACCTCAGATACTAATACAAAAAAATTAACATTAGTCTTGACCTCAAAAAGAGAAGAATAAAAATGGATTTTATTACATTTAAGTAAAAAGAAATATACTATCTGGCTAATGGAGCCTAGAAAGACAAAAAAAAGGGGCGGGGAGGGGAAACAAAAACAAGGAGTGTTTCATAGATAATACAAAATATGCCAGTAGAAATCAGTTTTAGTATAACTAAGGTAAATATGATCTATTAAATTCAAAGATCAGAATTTAATTAGACTGGATTTAAGTATAATATTCAGTAATATTTTGGATAATGAAGACACACTTAAAATGATGCAGAAAAGTTGAAAATAATGGAATATAAAAGGATTTTCCAGGCAACTAGGAACCATGTGCTTAAAGTAAAACAAAAGAAAAAGTTTCAAAAAAGGCAAAGAGTAACATTAGATCAAAATTTACAGAGGCCAAGAATATAATAATTTAGAAGGTAGATTAAAAGAAAAGAGCAAATAAATGAGAGCCAGTGATGCTCTTGTAGAAGGGAAAGGAATGAAATTGAGATTTGTATCTATTGGAAAAAATGGCATAAATCAGATGGATGTACATGAACTAATGGTGGCACACACTGTGGTCAATTCTGTCCACTTATATTCAAAGGAAGGAAAATAAAGGAAGGGAATAGGAATGGGGGATATGTCCTTAGAAGGCTACGGGGCTAATTATGAAGCCCTTGGATTGTTAGGAAACTTGCTGTATTATTTGTTTAACATACTGATGTGAAGATATCTTAATAACTACATAGGGGAGTTATATAAACGAGTGAATAAGAGCAAGGACATTGGTGTCAATGAGTTATGGGTTGGAGTTCTTACTACACTTTGCATTTGTGATCTTGGGGAACTGCTTCACTCAAGCTTTTGTTCTTCCTGTTTAAATGTCACATTATAGGGATGATATGAGGATGAAATGAAATAATGTATGTAAACTGTTTAGCATAGTGCTTACCATGTGCTTCTGTCAAGAAAAGAGCATGTTTGGAACATTTTCAGGTCTCTTTCATTTCTCTGACAATTTCTATTACCATTATATCTACTTCATTGCATATGTAATTCTGGGCCATACTTCCTCAAAACTGTCTTGCTGTTTTCCCATTGCTTTAGAAATTTACAGTTGCAGAAAGAGATGAAAGATGCCAGATTTATTTTTAGAACACCTCTTTCCTCAATTTGGATTAAAAAATTTTTTTTCTATGTCTTTGCATTCCAAAAACTTTGCTGAAATTCATGTAAATCTGAGTGCTTTTGTCAGTAGCTTAATCTAGAAAACGCATGGCCTTTCAATTTACATATGGAGTTCTTTCTTCAACTCAGAAAAAAGTTTATTATATTTTTGATTACTGCTTTGTTTGGTTCTATTTTTATCCAAGTTTTCTAGCATACTATTATTTTTTACAAATATTTGACAAGCAATATAGAACACAGTTTCCTCTTTGTGTGTGCATGTGTATGAAACCAGACTTTTTAATTATATTATATTCTATGTTAATGTTTGTTTTTGATCATTTGAAATGTGGCTTTCAAAATTTTAATTAGATCTAAATTTGATGACTTGTTTCTTCACTAAGAAACAATTTTTCTGTCTTTTTTCAATACTTGAATTATTAAGTAAATGTTGATTCAAAAAGACACATTGAAAGATAAATAAACCTAATGCTTTTAAATTTTGATCTACTTAAGAATGTGTCCATATTAAGTTTTCTGTACTATTGTGATTTTGCCCATTTTTCCTATTAACAATATTTAATGAAATATGACTTAGGGCATAAAAGTATATGCTATCTTAATAAATTTAACCTTTATCATGTTAAAATGTCACTCTATTTGATATAATTTTTCTTGTATTGAGTTTCCAATACCTAAACCTATTATGTTTGAATTTGTCTAAAATGTATTTGTCTATCATTTTTTTATTTTTGTGATATTGTTTTAGATATGTTCTTTGTAGTTCATATTGTTATGTAAACACTGAATTTTGTCTTTTGATTCAGTTCACAGGTCTTTTAACATTGGATAATTATCCATTTCATACTTGCAAAGTTTTAAATAGTGCATATTCCTGTCATATCGTCCTTTTCTTTTTTATTTCTCTATACTTCCCTCTGTGTTACACCTTTTAAATTTTTATTTGTCTTGAAAAAAATTTTTTTTAGTTACAGAGCTACAGTATGGTATGTGGTTTATTAGCTTTTATGTCTTCCACTCTTTTCAAAAGTATAATTTTTACAAAGCGGATTTTCTTTAAATTTTCCAAGTTACGTTTAATCTCTATTTAGCTCATTTTCAAAGTTGAGTAAAATATTATATTTGAGTGGTTCTATTTGAGATGTGGTGTTGAACATGCTATACCTTTCTTGTATCTCTTCTTTCTACTTCCTTTTCAATATAACATGGAATTTTAAGTGCGGGTAATTTGTAGAATATTGCATAATTTTACACAATACTTTTTTCATAAATAGACATATTACTTGTTTCAGTGTTGACTCAGGTGTTGCCTCCCCCCATTGTGCACCCTACTTCATAAAGTCTCTCATTTTTCTGTCTTGACTTAATCATGTCTTCCTCTTTGAATCCTCTACATGTGTTCTTCCCAGCATGTTCCCTATTGGCATCATAATTATTAGTGCAGATCTATGTTTTCCCCAGTCGGGATTTGCCCAATAAAAGAATGTCATTCTCATATGTACCTCGAAACCTAAAATGCAATAAAATATATATTTTAAAAAAAGGAAGAAAAAAAGAATGTCATTCACAGTTTGTACACCTATTTTGTATCAAATCAATTGATCATGCATCCTAGGTACAAGGCATATTGCTAGGCATTGGAGAGGAGTCCTGTATATTTAAACTACTATCAGAAGTTTTATATTGTTGAACAGAAGTCACATTACCCTGCTTTTTGGCTAATATTGATTTAATCTCGTAGTTTAAATACATTCTTAGTATACGTTTATTCTGATTGAAACCTTTCCTTTCATCATAGATGGGAGGTGAGGTGGGGTATGGATAGAAGGAATTTCAAATTTGGATTTGGGTTTGATATGTTAAGCTCACTTTCTGATTGAGCTGCTCCACAAGTGAGATGTTTTCTAAGCAAATCAAGGATGACACTTGTGTCTTTTGATACCCTGTGCTCTGATTTCAAACATGATGCAGCTGATGCTGATGCCCCTATCACTGAGAACAAGAATTCCCTCCCTGAGGCTGTTAGTGTTACTGGTGCCATTCATGACTTTAGGCAAAATGCTCATTGATAATGTCATATTTTTACTCTTAAGGAAACTAAACTCATTGAATTCTAGAATGTATCCAAATGATGGTACAAAGTTTCGAAACTTAGGTTTGTCAAAATTGATAGGAACATTTCAGTAGAACCATCTCATTTCAAGTGTAAATGATATATCTGAGCAATGCAACTCCAAGTATTAAATTCAAATATCAGCAAAAATGTATACATGTGTATACACTACAGGTTTTGCAGATAATAAAGAAAAATAGAGTAGCTCCTGTGCACATTGTATTTATTATGCAAGTTACTTGTAATATATTTAAGTACAAAAATGAAGCTTTGTGATAAAAATTTAAATAAATAAATCAATAAATACAGGGGAAAGTAGTAAAAAATGAGCTTTTCTCATCCAGACTTCCAAAATCCCCATTAACTTCAGAGGTATCAGTTAACTCCTCTTTCTTTCCCCACTGCTCCCTACCAAATTTAAAGCTTTCACATTCTGCTCTCCCAAAAAAAAGAGGTGATACCTTTTGCTTACCTGCTTCCTTAGCTAGGTGAGACAGGTTTTTCTTTATGTCTTTTGTTCACATACTAAATCTTGACTATACGGAGAGGCACTAGAGTTTTCACAGACATTTGCTTGCCTTAAAATTTTTTTAACTTATGCCTTCTTTTGAAACTTTTCTTTTTTATAATAAAAGTGTCTGAGGGAACTTCACATTACGTGGCTAATGATACATTAAATGTGTCAAGTTTCTATACTCACTTTCTCTTCTCCCTAAGAAGATACTGTGGGGGCTTTAAGGAAATATTTTATTGAAAGGAAATAGTTAAAGCTTTACTTTAACATATTTTTAGCAAGAGCAAGCCATTTGTTCTCTTAAACTCAAAGTATAGTGTCCCATGGGAATGGGGCCGGTTGGTTTTACTCTCCAATCCAATTCTTAGTGAAGGGATTAGACCGAGAGGAGTGAGTAAATGTTGAAGAAATAATTTTTGCATAGCTTCATTGAAGAATGAAATCATTGGGAGAGAGGATTAAGTAATTTTATAATGGTTTCTTATTCGTTATTGAATTATAATTTCCTATAAAAATATTTTCATGCTTAAAGATAGTATACCTCTCTGGGTAAAATATTTAAGTTTCTAAGTTCGTATATTTGATTTGAAAACCAATTTGGGAAGCATTGAAAAAATAAATATAAATATTAAACTTCCACTTTCAACCTAGATGGAGTAAGAGGGACTACATTTACCCTCCCCCACACCCACGTGAACTAGAAAACAAGGTGACATGAATGAGAAACACAGAGGCTCTGGCTCAGTATTTGGGTATTGACAGACAATGAACATTGAGAGATGAGAAAATAGTGATGTAAGTCCTCTGACTGCCTCTGGTTACTGCCTTAATAGAGTTTCTAGGCCATGGTATAGGTAGAAAGAATCTAGGCAGAGCTTGGTGGACTGCCTGAGTTGGGGAGATGGAACTGGGAATATGGAGGGATAAAAATACCTGGAGTTTAGGGGACAGGATGCAAGAGTTACATGGGGAGAAAAAAGTTTAAAGATTGGAGGAGTCCCAGTTGAGCATTTGTCAGTGTATTGATAGGCACATGTGTGTGAGAAAGATACCTGAGGCTGACAGAGAACCATTTGAGAATATTAGTGGGTAGAGAGCCTAGCAATCCCACAGGGTTGTAGATAATACCTACCGGTCAGACTCAAAAACCTTATAGTTCACAGGGCACGGGGCAGAGAACTCAGAATGGTCTTGCCTCATTTGAAGGGACTGATTAACCTTAGGCTAAGTGCTGTTCTGATCTTACTTAGCACATCTTAAAAGGAAGACGGGAAAGAATTACACTATTTTTAAATAACTTAACTGCATCCCAGAGCAAAGTTTTAAAATACTTGCAGTAAAACAAAAATATCTACTACCTGATATGGTAAAATTTATAATGCTGGCATCAATCAAATATTACCAGGTATGCAAAAAAGCACAAATAATATGCTATCATATTACTGATTATTGTATTTCTCTTCATAATACATATTATCATTTCTCTTCTTAATACTGAAGGGAAAAATCAATAAGGCAAAAGCAACCCAGAATTATCCGGCAATGGCATTGACAGTTATCATTGTATTGCATTATTTAAAAAGTTTGGTAGAGCTCACACCTGTAATCCCAGCACTTTGGGAGGCCGAGGCGGGTGGATCACGAGGTCAAGAGATCGAGACCACCCTGGTCAACATGGTGAAACCCTGTCTCTACTAAAAATACAAAAAATTAGCTGGGCATGGTGGTGCGTGCCTGTAATCCCAGCTACTCAGGAGGCTGAGGCAGGATAATTGCCTGAACTCAGGAGGCGGAGGTTGCAGTGAGCCGAGGTCGCGCCATTGCACTCCAGCCTGGGTAACAAGAGCGAAACTCCATCTCAAAAAAAAAAAAAAAAAAAAAAAAAAAAGAAAAAAAAGTTTGGTAGAGAACAGAGAGATACAGAATTATACAAATTGGACTCCAAGAGAGTAAAACTACAATTTTTAAGATGAAAAATACACTATATAGAGTTGACCGATTAGACATGACAGAGGAAAGATTAGTAAACTTAAGGACGTAGGAATAGAAACTATCTAAATGAAACATGGGGATAAGAAAGTATAAAATAAAGAAAACATCATTGAACAATGGGACAACTTCAAGAGACTGATATATGAGTAATTGAAGTTACTGAAATGGGAGAAACAGAACAGATATTTGAAGATACAATGCCTGAAAAGTTTCCAAATTGGATGAAAAGTGTAACTATACACAGGTACAAAACACAATGAATCCTAAGTACAGAAGTATGAAGAAAACTAAACCTGGACATATTATAATGAAATTGCTCAACACCAGTGATAAAGAGAAAATTCTAAAAGCAGCCATAGGAAAAAAGATGTTACATAGAGAAGAAAATTGTAAGAATGACAGCAGATTTCTCTGAAAGCAGTGCAAGTCAGTGGATCAATTGAAAGAATTGCAAGGGAAAATACACAAATCCACAATGATATATCAAGATTTCAATACACTGCCTCAATGTTTGATGCAGAAATCAGAAAGAATATGGAAACCTTGAAAAATACTGCCAATCAATTTGACCTGGTTGACATTTATGGAATACCCCAGTACTAAACAACAGAATAAACATTTTTCACAAGTGCACACCAAACATTTACTAAAATAGACCATAGTTGGGACTACAAAATAAGTCTCAATAGATATAGAAAGTTATCTGGAAAACTCATGCCTGTAATCCTTGCACTTTGGGAGGCCGAGGTAGATGGATCACCTGAAGTCAAAAATGCCAGACCAGTCTAGCCAACATGATGAAACCCCATATATACTAAAAACATAAAAATCAGCTGGGCGTGGTGGCATGTGCCTGTAACCCTAGCTACTCTGGAGGCTGAGGCAGGAGAATCACTTTAACTTGGGAGGCAGAGGTTGCAGTGAGCCAAGATTGAGATTGCACCATTGCATTACAGCCTGGACAACAGGGTGAGAGTACATCTCAAAACAATAACAACAAATACAAAAAGTTATTTGAAAAATTCCCAAATATTTTGAAATCAAATAATAGACTTCTAAATAATTCAGAAGTCAAGGAAGAAATAAGTGAAGTTACAAATTATGTGAATTGAATGAAAATGAAAATAGAACATATAACAATTAAATGCTACCACCTTAAGAAACTAGACAAAAAAAAGAATGAAACCCAAAGTAAGGAGAAGAAAGAACATAATAAAAGTTATATTGGGAATTGATCATTGAACTAGGAAGCTTAAAAACCATAGAGAAAAAATAAGTGAAAGCAAAAACTGGTTCTTTGAGAAGACAAAGAAAATTGACAAACCTATGGTCCAAGTGATTAAGGAAAAAGGGAAGCAGACAAATAATCTATATCAAGAATAAGAGAGAGAACATGACTCCAGATTTTACAAATACCAAAAAGATAACTTTACATGAATAAAGCCAATATCTTAGGTGAAATGGACAAATTCCATGTAAACCATACACTGTTAAAGCTCTCTCAAAAAGAATTAGATAATTTGAATTGTCATATATGTAGTAAAGAAATTGCCATGTGTGTACCTATGCAACTGTCTTGCATGCTCTGCTCATGTACCCCAAAACCTAAAATCCAATAAAAAATTAAAAAAAAAAAAAAAGAAATTGAAGTTGTAATTAAAAATCTTTCCACAAAGGAAACTCAGGTAAGATACCTTAACTAGTGAATTCTACCAAACATTTAAGAATGACATAAAACAATTTTAAACAAGCTTTTCCAGAAAATTTAAGAGGAGAGAATACTTCCCAACTTATTCTATGAGGCTGTTATTATCCTGATTTCAAAATCAAACACATCACAAGGAAAGAAAACTACACATCATTATTTCCCATGAGCATAGACATATTTTTTTTAAAAAAGTTAAACAAATGAACTCTAACAATTTATAGAAAGAATAATACATTGTCACTAAGTAGAGTTTATCCAGGGAATGCAGTGTTTGTTTAACATCTCAAAATCAATCACCGTAAATTATTTTGACCTCCTGGTCTCAAGGGTGTTTCCTGCCTCAGCCTCCTGAGTAACTGGTACTGCAGATGCATGTCACCACATCTGGCTAATTTTTTAAAAAGTTAATTTTTTGTAGAGATGGAGTCTTTCAAGGTTGCCTAATGTATTGATTAAAACTATACAATTATCTGAATAGATACAGAAAAACTTTTAACAAAGCTCAACATTGAATGATAAAAACTATTAGCAAAGCAGGAATACAAGGCAATTCCTCAATCTGCTAAACATCATCTACAAGAAACTTTCAGCTGATGTCATAATTGTGAAAAGCTGAATGATTTCCTCCCTAAAAGCAGAAACAATGCAAACATTTCCACTCTTACTATTCCTACTCAGTACTGTCCTATATGTTCTAGCCAAAGTAATGAAGGAAGAGAAAGAAATAGAGAGCTGGATTGTAAAGGAGGAGGTAAAACTGTCTTTATTCGCATTGACATACTGTGAATTATTCACATAATTGTCTATGTACAGATTTTGATGGGATCTACAAAAAATTACTAGAAGTAATATATAAGTTTAGCAAGTTTGTAGGACATAAGATCAATACACAAAAATAAATTGTATTTCAGTGTACTGTAAACTAATGACTAAGTATTACAATTAAGAAAACATTGCCATTTATAGTAGCAACAAAATATAAAATACTTAGACATAAATCTAAATATCATGTACAAAATTTATACATTAAAAATGACATACTAATGATGAAATAAAGGAAAAAGAGACCTAAACAAATGGTGAATTATACCAGATTAATGGGCTAGAAAACTCACCATTTTTAAGATATCAATACTTTTCAAATTGACCTGTAAATATAGTGTAATCCCAATTAAAACTTCAGTGTAGACTATCTTTTTAGTATTTGACAAACTGATTTTAAAAATGATTTGAAAATGGAAAAGACCTAGAATTGCTCAACAACTATTAAAGAGAACACAGTTGGTGATGGACTTAAACTCTTCCTCATTTAAAGACTTAATATAAAGCTACAGAAATTGACAGTGTGATGAAAGTGTCAAGGTAGACATAGATTAATGGAAAAGAATAGAGACCCCAAAAATATATCTGCACATATATGAAGAACTAATTTTCAATAAAAATGCAATGGCAGTCCTGTGAAAAGGGATAATATTTTAAACAATGGTGCTAAAGCAATTGATATACATCTACAAAAAGATAAACAACAACAACAACAACAAAAACCACTTTAATCCATATGAGACACCGAAAAAATAAATTAAAAATGTATTATAGTTTTAAATGTAAAACCTACAACTATAAACGTGCTGAAAGAAAGCACAGGAGAAAATTTTTGTAGCTTTGAATTAAGCAGACATTTCTTAGGTAAAACACTTAAAGCAAAATCTATACAAAAAAATGTTAAGAAATTGGACTTCACAAAAATGTAAAACTTCTGGTCTTTGACACTGTTACAAAATGAGTGGAAAGGCAAGTGACAGCCTAGAGAACATGTTTACCAAGCATATTTTTCATAAAGGTCTTGTATTCAGAATATATTTTAAAACTCTCAAAATTTAGTAGCAAGAAAAAAAATTCAATACAAAGGGGAAAACATTTAAACAGACACTTCATCAGAAAGATAATACAGATAGCAAATAAACACATTAAAGGACTCTGGATATTATTAGTCCTTAGTGAAATATAAATAAATATCACAATAAGATTACAGTATTAGTCTATTAGAATGGCTAAAGTTAAGATGACTGAACTTAATAAATACTGGCCAGGATACAGTAAGAAGTCACTTTGGAAAACAATTTGGCAGTTTCCATAGAAACTTTAACATAGCTACCATACAATGCAGCCATTCCACTCCTCAGAATTTACCTCACAGAAAAGAAAGCATATGTCCAAATGTCTACATGAGGGCTTTTCTTTTGTTAACCATCTTTACCTGTAATAACAAACTAGAAACAACCTGAATGTTCATCAACAGGTAAATGGATGCACAAATTGTAGCCTATTGATATAATGCTACTCAGCAATATAACAAGATGAACTAGTGATGACTACAAGAACATTTACGAACATGGGTGATTTTCAGTTAATTGTACTAAGGCAATAAAACCAGGCTAGGTAGATACTACCTTGGAGTACTGTACCATATGATTTCATTTAGGTAAAGCTTTAGAATTAAAGTTAGCAAGTTAAATGTTGTTTTGATACAATAGTAAATTTCTGTTTAATAAAATAAATTGGATATGGGGAATCTCAACAACTTCTTTGTAAAGAAATGTGTAATGCAGCAAACCACCATGGCATGTGTATACCTATGTAACAATCCTGCACAGGCTGCACATGTATCCCAGAACTTAAAGTATAACAAATAAATAAATAATAAATAAAACAACTCTCTTGTAAACAGTAAGAAAAAATAAAGAAATGCATAATGCTTATCTCAATTGTTAATATTATAAGAACTAACTATTTGGGATTTTAGATCATTTTTAAACTGGCTTGCAAAAGTATTAAGCCTTATGGGAATCTTTGACCAAAATTAAGGAATGTGGAGTTCAAAATAGATTTTTCTTTTTAGCTTTCTCACAATGACAGTTTGTTCTTCTAACTTAAATTGGATGCTTGGCATAAAAGAATCAAGTAAATTTTATTCAAGAAATTTCATAGAATATGATGACTTCAGAGAGCTACAGACATCTACATTTTTTATTTTTTTCTTTTCTGATTTTTTTTCTAAAGGAAACACATGAGGCAAATGTGATCTGCATTGCTCCACCCTTTGTGAACAACCTTGAGTTGGAAATGTGCTGTGAGAGGCACGTGTCAATCTTCAGAAGCTATAGTGACTTGTCTAGGTAGGGAGCACGTTCTGACAATGGAAAGTTCCCCTGGGGATGTTAGCAAAGTGAAAGTTCATTTTGACTCAGCCTCTGTATAATTTCTAAAACATTTTAAACCAGATTTTATGGTATTTTGATTTTCAAATGAAGAATAGATTCAAACTTTTACGAGGAGTAAACTCATTCCTGAATTTCAATATATCCCAATATGTGATTTCTTAGAGATCATCAAAGTACCTCATACTTGAAACCTCCAAGAGGTCATCTTGGAATGCATTCTATACTAGCAACCGTGTTTTCTGGTGAGGCCACTGCACACATGGATTCTTTTTGAAGAAGTTTGAGATCAGTAAGGCGGATTCACTATGATCCGTATCCTCTTTCTCATCTAGTGAAAATTTCAAATTTTATTTATCTATTTTAAATTATTTTAGAGACAATCTCACTATGTTGTCTAGGCCTCCTGGCCTCAAACAATCCTCCTGCCTCAGCCTCCTGAGTAGTTGGGATTACAAGTGCAAGTCACCACAACTAGCTTAGTTTTTCAGATTTTTGAATTTGTCAATAAATTTTCCATCGACATACCTTGACTTTACGTATGTATTTGTTTTAGGCCTAAAATTGGTTCAAAAAGCATCTGGGTAAGGAGCAAGCATAAAGAAAGATGTGTAAGAATTGGCAGTAAAGATGAACACAATGCAAAATTCTTCTTTAAAAATATCTGTACCTGGGCTGAGTGCGGTGGCTCACGCCTGTAATCCCAGCACTTTGGGAGGCCGAGGCAGGTGTATCACAAGGTCAAGAGATCAAGACCATCCTGGCCAACATAATGAAACCTCATCTCTACTAAAAATACAAAAAAATTAGCCGGACGTGGTGGCACGTGCCTGTGGTCCCAGCTACTTGGGAGGCTGAGGCAGAAGCATCGCTTGAACCTAGAAGGCAGAGGTTGCAGTGAGCCAAGACTGTGCCACTGCACTCCAGCCTGGTGACAGAGCAAGACTCCATCTCAAAAAAAAGAAAAATCTGTACCTGTATCTGTCCTCCTCACCTTCTTGAATAAGATAATTTAAGGGGGAAAAATATCTATAATATTGGGCTGCATTTAGGAAAAATGTATCCAGTTAATACAGATAGGTGGTTTTTCCACATACTCAAATATTCATGCTCCATCCTTGATCTCTGACTTGTGGAGGCAGTAGCCAATTCAAAAGGGTGATCATTACAGTATTTAAATTCCAAACATTGTTACAAATAAAAGGACAAATTTGATAAGATATAAGCTGGTGTTGGCCAAAAAGAAAAGACTCTCAATATGGCTTTGTGGATCATGTTAATAACACAAAAATTTCCTTAGTTCATGTTTAAGAAACAAATGATCAACAGTTCTTTCTGGCAAGTTAGCAAAATGTCACTTCTAAATTGAAGCTGATAACACCATATTTAATTGGACAGATTTGGTTAAATAATCTTCATAACAAGTTAGTCTTGAGCCAGCCCTGGTAGTGAAAGTCACTCTCACTCACTAATTATTGTTATTGCTATCAGTGAGACCCCTTCTTCTAAAACGATTAAAGGGAAAGAAAGAAGATGGTTGATTCTCACAGAAAGGGTGTTTTGCTCCACTTTATTTTTACAAATTTCAGTTTTGTAGAATTAGAGCAGTAAGTGAAATTATGCTTTTTGCCATTCATCTGAGTAAACTTCCACAATTGTACAAATAGAGATCATAGAACACGTCTTCAAAGCTAATCAAATCAACATGATGGACTCCTCCAGCTGCTTGCATTGTGTCTATTGCTTTCCAGTGCGTAAAACAAATACGTGGCCTTGGAATAATAAACTTCTTGATTCTCTGCCACAGTAACCTCCCTCCTCAACAAATCTTTACTTATTTACCATCAAGCACGTTTTCCTCTATTTTTTGTTCTATATTATGGTCCACATTTTATACATTTTAAAGAACATGTTTTTGTAAGGAAACTATTTTTTTCCTGAATAGTCTTTCATTTTCTTTGATACAACAGCTTAACTATTGCATAATAAGTGGAGTGAGTCTTTTCTGCTAAAACTGAGAGCTGAAGAAAGAATATGATTCCTATAATATTAATATTTAAATTGTTTCTATATCAGTTATCAGTAGCCCAAGCACCAAAGTTTATTTTATGTCTATTATTTTATTATCGCCACTATGACCCTATGAGGCATTATAATCTTCACTTATGAAAAGAGGAAGCTAAAGAAACAAAGGTGGAGTGATTCAGGGCAGGGAGAACTAAGGTTAATGTCCAGTTCTTGCTGTCCACCTTAGATTTCTTTGCATCCAAGTAGAATATTGGCTTTGGAAAATAATTGAGACCTTTTAATTGAGGGAATGAACTGTATTCTACCGGCTTTAAATAATTCCTTTTAATATTTATTGGCTGGATATCTGTGAGCAAATTGTGGTGATGTCCTTTTTTGTTTTTTGCTGGCAAGGAAGTTTCCTTCTTCACAACTGAAGAAGGAAATTCGGTTCATTTTGACTTATTTCTTTCAGAAATAAAAATCTCTCTCAATTTAGGCACATGTAACACTTGATTTCTTCGCTCCTCTCCCAGAAAGTAGGGCAGTTAGGACACTTCATGTAATTAAAGGCAGAACAATTTTCATGTGCTAGATAAAAGATAAGTTGTTAACCACTTTCGGTAAACTTTTTGTCCTTTTTGGGGTATTGTTCTGTAGCCATGCATACATCACACATTACGTACACATGTGTGCTCACAGAAACTTGCCAGCTAGAGCTGGGGTGGAGCACAAGCCTCAACTTTCATGGACATGTTTTCTGTTTTGGAGCAGAGAAGTCTCATTCTTCTAAGCCATCTGGCTCCTATTAATGCAGGTTCTGCTGTCAGCATTTACTTAAATAGGGAGAGGCTCTATCTATGTCACCCTCGGGAGGATCACTATTTCATGGCTAGATTGGTTTAAGTTTTTATTTAACTACTAGAACAAAATGGCAATGGTAACACAAATAAATGCCTTATGAGATATTTTCAGAGTTTAGTCACAGTCTCTTAAATATAACCTCATTGTGCATTTCCACCATAGTCTATAAACGAAGGCAATCTTAATAGAGCGTTAAGGTAACAAGGGACAAGTCATGACTACTGACGTGACCACTGGAGAAGGTAACTCTTTAAAATATTCTGTTCAGATTTTCCCTTTGTTTTCTTAGAACTAGTGCATTTTTGCAATTCCCTTACCATTATTATGAGAATTAGTGTGTGTGGGAATTAAGAACCTGGACTCGGGAAACAGTCTGGGTTTGAATCCTAGCTGTATCACTTACCTGCTGTGTGATCTTGAACATGTCACTGTACCTCTCTGTGCCTTGATCTATAACATGAATATCTTAATAATAGCTACCTCATATGTGCTTGTGAAGATTACGTGAATTAATATATATTTACTGCTTAAATAGTGTCTAGTACATGGGTGCTCACTAATTGCAAACTGCTATTTTATTACGAGAATATAGAAAAATAATCTTAATGTGCTCTTTGAAATGTATTTACTATCATTTCATCCATGGAAATTTTAACTTAATAATTATTAGTTACAAAGTATTTTCCATCTATGTATTAGAAAAAGACGTGCAAATTTTTCTTAAGGCAACTCCAGTAATTGGATATTTCGAGACCAAGAAGGAAGTAAGGTTACTTTATAACTAGACCCATTGGGGTTAGATGTAAATTCATTTCAAATTCTTTCAGAAAATTCTACTTTTTCTCTTTTAGTTATCCTCTTCGTGCTTCTAAAACAATATTCCCTTAGCGGGTAGAGAGAAGAACTTTAATCGCCACCTTCTCCATTCCTTTACCCCAATTTGATTTGGCTGGCAAAGATCTCTCGGGAATCTCAGTCAATGCCAGTCTCTCTCCCTTTCTCTCTGTCTCTCTGTTTTTCATGTTTCTCTGTCTGCCCCTCTAACTCTGTGTGTCTCTCTCCCTCTCCCCTCAGCCCAATTTTCACTTCCCACCAGAAAACGTTTCACTGATCTTCTAAAAAGTGTTGGTTTTTCCCTTCTTTGTGTCATTACCAGATTTTACTCATTATGACTTATTATATTGCAATTTTTATTTAATATGTTTGTTTATGACACTTGATTGTGAGTTTTTGAGAATGCCAATCATATTGACATTTGTATTGCCAATATCTAGCACAGTGTCCACTATACATATTTTAGATTGAGTACACGTTCTTTGTATAGATAAACTATGTAGAAAATATACACCAGGATTTGGCTAATGTTTTCCTAGATATAATTGGAGAAGGTGTCTTTCAAATAAATATTATCTGAAGAATACTAAGGAATCCAGTCTTCAACTTTGTCTTTTAATTGGCTTGCTGAAGTCACCTATAATTCCTTATTAGGGATTATTTCATTAAAGACTTTCTTTGTATTCTGAGGGGAGATTAGGTGCTTCACTGAGAACTAATGGTTTTTTCACTTCCTGTGGCTCACATCAGCACAACAGCCCTTTGTCTCCCATGTGATACTGATTCTATGGCAAGTGTCATGCTGTTTGATTAAATTGATATGTTCTCAAAAAGCTGATGTAAATCAAAGTTTGGAAAACTGAAACACATTTTCCTTTCATTTAAATTACAATGTGTGCAATGTTTTATCTACTTGAAAGGACCCATAATTCTTTATAAAATGTTATGCGGCTGCTGTTTCATGATGCCTTCTTACTACTCCCCCCAAGTACTAGCTGATGTTTCTGTCCACTTGTCATTGTTCTGTAGAAAGAGTTGAATCCCATTGTGAAAGCTACTATTTGAAAAAAAAACAGGTATAATGATTCATAAAATAATCTTTTTCTGATAGAAAAAACTGACCTATTGAAATTTAGTATTAACATTTTCTTAAACTGAGATGCCCCTACTGTGAGCAACAATGAATATTTATGAATTATCTCTTTTATTTAGAACATTATATTAAATTTATTGGTAATTTTTCATCCTTATTAAAAGATACCAACCAATGGCAATGCTAAAATAATTTTTAAAAACCCATCCCTGTTATAATTATTAAAAAATAGCAATAAATGACAGGAGGGCATTCTGCTAAGTGCTTAGCATGTATATGACTCAATTATCCTTTAAACGCTATGAATTCAGGTCTATTTTTGTCCTAAGTTTGCAATGCATACTTTGCAGTGTCCACTTTATAATGTACCTTTTACATTAATAGAGGAAAAAGAATCAATACAATTGTTTGAAATTAAACATATAAAGGAGAAAGTTAATTGATTGGGTTTCTTTAATTTTCTAAGGGATTTATAATGCTATATATCTAGGAGTATTATGATTTTTTAAAAAGCTTTAGTGATACACTAAAAAACGAAGAGTTTTATGAATGAAAGATTACATTTGGGATACTAGAAGCATTCTTTTTAAGATCAGAAAAACTAAAAAATGTGACATAAAACCTATATGTTTGTGGGTTATCATTCCTTATTTGGCATTTATTTATTGAATATTTATTGTAGCCTATTTTCTCACGAATCTTGTATTTGTAAACGGGGATGTATTCAACAAGCAAATAAACATATTAAATTGACAGTTTTGAAAAGGACTTGAAGCAACATGAAAAGAGTGGTGATATAAATAATAATAGAGATGATGATATAGCTTAGATACTGGAAACTCTCTGAGAGGAAAAAACTTAAGCTTATATGTTAAGAATAAAAAAATCCTGCCATAGAGAAGGTATGAGAGCAGGTGGCACATCAGAAGGAACAGCATATTCTAAGGCTATCAGTTACTCTTAGAGCTAACAAGGAAAGAGCTTGACCTTAAACGCATTGATCCATGGGCTTTTTTCCCCTCCCAGGAGATACTTCTGTGGCTGGTCCACCTGTGGGATTCTACAAGGAGAACTACAGAACTTCATTACATGTTTCCATCATCAGAATAATTAGCAATTATTGTAGCTGCATTTAAAAATAACTATAATATTTACTGTAACTAATGTAGAAATGTCTTTTTTTAAATCTCAAACTTCTTAAATAATATGAATGCATCGTATACCCATCAGTAGACTCCTGGAGGGCCAAATGTAAGGTCACCATGGAGCAGCTATTATCCTTGATCCTTAGGTCAATTCCCAGTTCAGCAGTCTGTCTGCTCTGTGTGTTTATGCAATTTACATAACCTCTCTGGGTTTTAGTTTACTTCATAGCAAAACAAGGAGAAATATTTGTACTTAAATATCACTGTGAAAATTGTTTAAAATATTTTGAAAGTAACTAACACTGCTTGGCAAGAAGTAGGCATTCAAATATTAATCATGATAGATCTTTTACATACGTCAATAATAACAATGATTCATATTTATTGAGAACTTACTATGTACTAGGTGGTTTTCAAGAATTTTCAATGTTCTTAACTCATTTTATCCTCACAAGAATTCTATGAAATGATTCTACATGTTTCCTTATCTCACATCTAAGGAACCTAAAGCCGGGGAGATTATGTAACTTGCCCAAGATCACAGAGCCAGTAAATGGCAGAGCCAAGAATTCAACCCAGGTGGTCTGGCTTTGGAGCCTGTGCCCTTAATGACTACCTTTTAAGTATGTTTTCTCATTTAAAAAGAAATTGTTGAAAACTGAATCTTGTCAATTTCTCAGGTAAGCATCACAAAGCAGTGAGTACTTTGGGGTAAAATCTGAAGTTAAGAGACTGTGCTTACTTCACATAACCAATGCAAGCAATGCATTCTGTTCACAAGTGACCTCTGCAGTAGATTAAGGCCAGTTTTCCAAAAAAAAAAAAAAAAAGACAAATTGGCCATCAAGATATACAGCTTGTTATTATAAAGAGTCCTGAATGTGTATCACATAAGGGATTTCCAGAGCAATTTATTGTCAAACAGATAGCAGCATGTAAATGTCCAAGAACCAACCTGGCATCACTGCAAAATCATACCCTCGAGGCCTGGGTATTGTAGACAGTTCCACAGCAGCTGAATCATAAAGACTTTTATAGATCAATAACCCTCAACCTTGCTGCATTACGAAGCATCTTCATCAATGAAGAGAGTTTCAGGGAGCCACAAAAGCACAGTGGGATTATTAGAACAGGTGGGGTTTATGTGTATGTATGTATTTTATTTTTCACAAGGTTATTGCTGGATAGATACATCATGACTTAATGTTGATATTCCACAGTAATATAGAAAATGACACAATGTCTAAATACAGGTTACTGACTTTTTCCTCCTTTTTTGGAGAATAGAATGCTTTTCATACACATCCTTAAATCTAAATAAAGAATAAGTTATTGGAATGCATTTGCTTTCAAACAACAATGTGCCCTAAGTTTTTATTCTCAAACTTTTTGTGTCCTTGAGCACTGGTTGCTTCATTTGGAAACTTTAAAACAATAATAATTTGTAAAGTTCTTAATCCCCAAAGTACCCATCTCTTTGAGCTACTTACCTGAGAAAAATATGACTGAGAGGATTTATTTCATAGTAATTTGCTCCAAGTAAAGTTTAGATTGCTAGTTATCTTTCTTAATCATATTGCCTAACATAAGAATAAATTCATACATCTATCTAATGAAGAAGTAAAAATAAATTGTATTTTTTGAATGACAATTGTCTATTGTTGCTGATCATATGAGACAGTGTTTGAAATATTATGCAAAATGTTTAAGAGGCATATGAACTGAGAGTCGTTTAGATTATGCAACTTGCCCAAGATCCTTGATTAAGGAGTTTCTAAAGAAGAAATTTTGAGTACCTATCATGTGGCAGATGTTTTGTAATTCGTGTAAGAATTTATATGTTTCACAATAGTTACAATGTCATTTTTATCCCTCAACTTCAGATGTGGTTTTGAGACTCAGACTTTTAACTAACTAGTTGAAGTTAACAAAGGCACTAAGTAGCAGAGTAGTGATTCGAACCTATATTTTTGTGAATTCCAAAGCTCTCTTTCCACTCCCTTACTGCCTCTCTGTTTTAATTGCTTTGCAGTAATCTCTGCATAATCTATTTGCTTTAATACTAATCAACTATTCTTATGATTACATAATGTGGCATCTACAAAACTTGACTATGATGTGGTTAATTTCGCCCAGTGTATATCACCCAGATGCTTATGTTTAAAATGGGGCCTGTAATCACAGATGGTTTAACTGATTGGACTGGTTAATATAGCAAAACCAAGCAAAACAACAACAAAAATCTCTTTAACATCGTTTTTAACTGAATTCACCAGTTAACTTAATTAAAACCCTAGACCTGGATGATATTTGTACAGCCAAACTAAGTATTTACACTTACATAACAGTATAGAAATACTAAATTATATCTACTCCATTTAGTAAAATATAACTAATGAATTTAATAGTAAATATCATCAAATATGACATCAAGGAATCGTTTTATAATGGCAAAGAAGATTGTATAAAATCAGTTAGACATGCACATTGAAATATTTATGGGTAAAATGACATTATGTCTGGAATTTGCTCTGAAATATTTCAGCAAATAAAACAATAAAAGGAGCAATATTGGTGAAAAATTGGTATAGTTGAGTGATAAGTAGGTACACAGAGTTCATCTTTTTCATTTATTTGAAAACTTCTACCATAAAGAGCTTAGAAAAACAATTCAACGAATTATGTATACACTAGGTTGAGGCAAAGAAACAAGATAAATTTGATTGCTCTGATTGAATATGGGTTTAGATTTTTAGCAGCTTCATGTGTTAAGAGGCATTCAGAATGGATATTCTTAGGATGCACTGATACTTTTCAATGTTTTATTAAGATATAATTTAATGTTATGAAGGTATAAATTTCAGAAAAACATGATAATGTATATTCTTGACCAGAAGAGACCTGGCTTTGGGATCACATTTAAATTCAAATTTTTATTTTCTCTAACATAGCTCTATAATACGACTTCAGTACAAATACCGTGTGTTTTCATTTAACTTTAATTAAAACTACGACTTTCTCTGGAATAATGTTTGTATCCTAAAGAATGATGGCATGTTGCTTCATTCTATGTCATTAGTCCTTCATAATTTTTTTCTTTTTTTCATCATTTAAAATGTCATTAAACCAATTACAGCCTACACTCTGCTGAATTATATAATTGGAGATGAATTATTAAGATGAGATTTACATATTACTTTATTTTTAATATACAAGAAACCAACATTTTTTAGTTTTAAGTTTTTAAAGTGTGCAAATGAATGAATTCTCTTTCCTTTTTTGCTGAAAGAATAGTGTTTAATTGCCTGCCTTTTAAGAACATTTTTTTTAATCACCAAGTTAAGTCACCACATTTTCTATTAAGCGTCTTTCTTTGGCCTTAGGCAAACTGTGTGGTAAATTTGAGTTTGGTTCCCTGCAAGCCTTCCTTCTGCAGTTTACTTCTTTCTTACGGCACTCCTTTCCTCCCAGGAGCATCAGCGAGAGCATCACTAGAGCTGAGGCTCCCTTTCCTTCACCGATGGCCTCTTCTCCAGTCTCTGACACTCTGTTTTCACTCCATCTTTCAAAAAAAAAAAAACCCCAATGAATTAACTGCAAGTAGCCAATGCATGTATTTGGCATCTTGCTAATAAATATTAACAGTTTAAAGGTAAACATGTCTTGATAGATCTTCAATGGAGTGAAGCCACATTTTCTTCATCTATCAATTTTAACCCAAACAAGCACCTTAATTTTCACATTAAATCAAAAAGATATATTAGGCAGAAGGAGGCATAGTTTGCATTCATTTTAAAGCAATATTATAAGACTTCAAAGAAATTTCAGATGTGTGGCACCTTGCTTTGGGAGCGGCCCTCCAACACCAGGGTGTATGTATTTACCCTTCAGTTTCTTCCTCAACAGTGATGCCTCTGTGGGAAAATTTAAGAAGGACTAGAATGTGACCGCTCTCATTTGCATTTATGTTCTCACATGGCTTTAATAACAGGACCTTTGTGGCATTCTAAAAAACAATGGAAATATAGATACTTTTGAAAAGGATGAGGCACTTACTGCTTTCAAACTGCTCCCCTATAGTTACTTTCACTTATAGAGACTCTGGGATATTGATTGCATATGTATTTTGCTATTAATCTGACTTATTTAGAACACTTATAGATGTCAGATATCTAGAGTACATGAACAAATCTTTACTATAGAGAGACGTGGTTATTGTCTTTTAGCAATGTACACCCTATCAGAGAAAATTATAGCACAAAACCAAAAATCTATGTGTGTAGTACTGTGTAGAATGAGTAGGAATAGCTGATACCAACAATTATCCAATATTTTTCAGAAATTAGAGGAAAGGCATGCTTCAGAACTGGGATTTAAATAACACATACCTCCTTTTTCATGTCCTATATGAAATATATTAAAAAATGCACCTGGTTCTAAAGTTCACTTTTATTTTAATTATTAAAAAATAATATCTGAAAGGAAAAAAGTATCAAAAATAAAACAATACTTTCTCAACTGAAATTCCATTGTACTCTAAATGATTTTCTCATTAGTACTGAGATCTTTATGAACCCGAAAATTGGACTTGGAAATTCATACAAAAATAAATGGACATGTAAAATAAAGTATGCTCCATGAACATTTCACTGAAACAGATGCCTGCCTGTAGTTATAAACAAGAATCTCTGAGTTTGGGTTTCTATTTAGTCTTTCGTATTATAGTTAATATGAAAATAAAATAGAGGGAGGCAGAAGGCTCTTTGCTGGCAAATTGAGTTCCTTGGGGAAAAGAAAACAACAGGAGAGAGACCAATTTTGTCAGGGAAATTATAATACACCAATCATGATGATTGATCCTGCGCTAGCCGAAGGCACATGGAAACAATTTAAATGTTATCCACGAAACTACTACTTTCAGACCTCATGAGGTTTTATTTATCAGGATCACTGATTTCAGAGGCTCTGTAGAGCCCTGTTGTTTCAGGAAAGAATAAGAGGGTTGGAACATCGTTCCTTGGGATTCAAGGTGGAAAATGTACAAAAAGGAGGGAGGCAGTTGGTATCACTTCTTGTCTCTTTGTCTACTGCTTCTGTAATAGAATTTTCCTCTGAATCTTCTATTCAGTGCTTAATATGAATAGTCCATGTGTGTGTGTTTTGAGAATCTGGATAAGGCATTTTAGTTAGCATCCCATCCTGCCCTTATATGATTTTATTATTTTTTTTTAGCTATCTCCATTTCTGTCTGGCAGGTAGGAATTCATTTAGGCAGGCTGCTTTTAAAGAATTAAACCAAAAATAATCATTACTACTATTATGCAGGTTTTACACAGCAATAATCTGTTTTGAAAAATGACTCTTTCTTGGAGTCATTTGAAGGTAAGACAACCTATGTTTATACAGCCACATTTTTCTCCTTTACATGTATGGAAGAAAAAGTAAAACCATTGCAAAGTCATGACATTTTCAAGCAAAATCTTAATGATTAATTTCTTGATTTTACTTAAGATAGACTTCCCCCACCAATGTTTGTATTTGGATTTTGAGGGAAAAAGTAACATTTTTGATGATGGCATTTAGTAAAAGTTATCTGATTCTCTAAGGTTCTTGGGGCCCATTGGGCTCAGACAGGAATTTTTCAGTATTATGTTAGACTAATTCTGATTGTGAAGATTGTCAGAAACCTGTGATTGATTGAAAAGAAGAGAAGCATTTCTCTCAGCTGCTAGTAGAATAAGATGTTTATTTTTAGTTGACTTTTTTTTTTTTTTTTACAAAAATGGCAAAATTGGTGATTTGACTAAATTGACTCCTTCACTTACAGAGATCAGATATCCAGAGCACACGAACAAATCCTTTTCTTTACTTTTGCATTGGTATCTGAATTCTGGCTTCCTGTTTACTGGACTAACATCACTAAACTTCAGCTTTGTCATCTAAAATGAGAGTAATAATACTACTGGCCTCATAGAGTTTTTGTGTTATTTAAATGAGATAATTTGGGAGGCTACCATCAGCAGCTTCAAGATGAAGCTGAACATCTCCTTCCCAGCTGCTGGCTGCCAGAAACTCATTTAAGTGATTGATGAATGCAAACTTCTTACTTTTTATGAGAAGCGTATGGCCACAGAAGTTGCTGCTCTGGGTGAAGAATGGAAGGGTTATGTGGTTTGAATAAGTAGTGGGAATGACAAACAAAGTTTCCCCCTGACGCAGGGTGTCTTGACCCATGGCTGTGTCTGGCTGCTACTAAGGGGCATTCCTGTTACAGACTAAGGAGAACTGGAGAAAGAAAGCGAAATCTGTTCATGGTTGTATTATGGATGCCAATGTGAGCGTTCTCAACTTGATTATTGTAAAAAAAAAAAAAGAGGTTGGGGAAAAGGATAAAGGATATTCCTGGACTAACTGATGTTACAGTGCCTTGTTGCCTGAGGCCCAAAAGAGCTGTAGCATCCACAAACTTTCCATCTCTCTAAAGATGATGTCTGCCAGCCTGTTGTAAGAAAGCCCCTGAACAAGGAAGGTAAGAAACCTAGGACCAAAGCACCCTAGATTCAGAGTCTTTATTACCCGTGTGTCCTGCAGCATCAATGGTGGCGTATTGTTCTAAAGAAGCAGCGCACTAAAAAAAAATAAGGAAGAGGCTGCAGAATATGCTAAACTTTTGGCCAAGAGAATGAAAGAGGCTGAAGAGAAGCACCAGGAACAGACTGCCAAGAGACGCAGCCTGTCCTCTCCGTGAGCTTGTACTTCTAAGTCTGAATCTAGTCAAAAGTAAGATTTTTTGAGTAACAAATAAATGAACTCAAATAAATAAATAAATAAATGAGATAATTTATGACCTTAATGCCTAGCACATAAACATTAGCTATTAGTCCGATTCATAAAAATATATCTAGATTTCTAGTCACCTTGTAGGAACAGAGTGAAAATGCCTAATTGCTTATAGGGAGAAAGAGAGGAAGGTATTTCTTTTTTTTATCATAGAGATTGAGAAGCTTGCACACAGGGCATTCATGGACACAGGTTATCCACTACGTGGCCTCTTTTTCTGTGTTGTTTCTACCATCCACATTTCTCCAACCCCAGCCTTGCCAAGCTCTTCTCTTTTCCTGTGTCTGCTTTCTCCTTGCTTATTCTCCTCTTTCTCCTTGCTACTTGAAGTTCCATAAAACATTTTTCTTCCCTGGGCCTTTGGACATGCTGTTCTCTCTGAGTAGAATGGTCTTTCTTGCCAATCCCTCTGTTCATTGAATTTCAAACTATTATTCAAAGCAACATGTCTTACTTCTATATTTTCTGATTCACTACTGGGTGTTCTTTGTCTTTCTGTGAGCACCACTTGTGTTCTGAACCTCTTTTTAAACCATTTCTGAACTGTGGTATTAGTTATTTAGGTACTTGGTTTTATATACAGACCAAATCGTATATTATATCTGGGGATTGGCATAGGAAAATGGCATAGATAGGTAGTACAAAGAGATCCCTCAAATAATCATTTCCAAATCGCTATATAGATATAAAAGGAGAGCTGCATGAGGAAACTACAAGCACATCAATGTGGTAATATCAAAGGAAGTCTTAGAATGACAGGATTTTAGAGAGAATCTTAGAGGGATGATAACAGGAAAACATTTAACTTCTCAGGGATTAAATTTCTCACAGCACTGGATTTCTATGAGGATGCTCTATCACATCTTCTCTAGTAGTGAATTCTATGCCTTCTCAAATCTTGACTTCCAGGGTCTTCCTCAATAATAGAGCTTATGTGGATTCTTCCTGGGGATAATTATCCACCAAAGATGGGAAGGTACCATGGATAGCCTAGGAATTTATGAATTTCCAGTCCATTTTGTTGCCCACCCTGGGCTCCACTGGGTGACATCAATGTCTGTGGGACATACTCTGCCATGAGGCAGACAGCAAATTGACACTAAATCCACTTTCCAGAGCACTTAAGTAATTCCTAGGTACAAAATAATATATATTATGTATCCCCCCACACACCCCAGCATAATTGGTGCATAACAGTCTTTCACTCAGCAACCAAGTTAGAAACTCTGCTCCTATTCTCACCCAACTCCTCCCACTCTCTGGTGCTACTCAGTGGATCTCCTGGCTATCTAATCTACCCTAGACAGTTGTCAGCATCTCTGCTTACATCTACGCCTGCACTAGCTTTGTAACTAAATTGAATGATGCTTTCACTCTATTTTTCTCTCTCAGACAGTTCCTTTTCTAGGATCCAATTGTTTTATGGCATTCCCCTATGTAAAAACTACCAAGAACCTCCACCTTCTTATAGGATTATGTTGTGTAATGCCGTTCCCCATCTGACCAGTTTGTGTTTTCCTATTATCATCCTCCTAAGATCCTTTGTGAGATCATGTCATTCTAAGTTTCCCTTTGATTTTCCACATCGATATACTCATAGTTTCCTCAAAACTGAATGTCATTTTGCATCTCTTAGCATTTCCATATCTTGTTACCTGCCAAGAATGCCTTACCCTGAACCCCACTCTCCTTTACCCAGCTAGTTCCTATTTATTGTCTAAGATCAGGTTCAGAGGAAATCTTCCCTTTTATATTTCTGTGTTCCTACAGCACTGGGTGTTAATACATTACAGTATTTTCCACGTTAAATTCGAGCCATTGTATAGTTCTCTCTCACTAGACTGTGAGCTATTCATTTATATAATCCCACCTTCCCACACATTTCTACCATCCTTTCTTCAATCCCTAGCAGTAGCTCAGTTTACTCAAAAATTAAATTGAACTGTTAAATAAGAATGACTACAATATTTAAATATTTTAAATGAATAATTTTAGAATAAAATACTGAACATTCTATTAATTTTTACCCTAATTGACCAGTTTATTTCATAGAATAGTTCTCAGTTATTTTCCTCAAATACATTTCCTAAATAAGAGCACCTAAATTATCTTTTCTTTTTAAGTTATAAACACTTGAAGTTCTCAAGTTGAAAAATTTGGATTATATTAATGATCATGTATAAAATATTAAACAGTCACATATAAAGTTAATTTTTAAGTTTGTAGATTAACAAAGTGGATCCACTGACTTTTGCTAATTTTCTAGCTAGTGAACTACACTTTGTAATTCAATTAAATTTTTTTATTGCATTTTAGGTTTTGGGGTACATGTGTAGAACATGCAAGATCGCTGCATAGGTACACACGTGGCAGTGTGATTTGCTGCCTTCCTCCCCTTCACCCACATCTGGCATTTCTCCCCATGCTATCCCTCCCCAGCTCCCCTACATTTTTTTTTAACTCCAAATTTCAGTGTTCTAGAGTGCTCAGCTATAGTGTGTGATTAGTTGAGAAAACATATACATGTGCTCACTTAGTTTGCCTTTAAGTCTCAGGTTTTAATTTTTGAAATTATCTTAAACAATATATAGACTATGGTGTCTTGCTACTGTTTTTCAAGTGTTAATGGAAAAAAACAACAGCAACAAGAAACTTCAAAGACCTGAGCCCTTTAGTTAGAAAAAAACAATCAGAAAATGCTCACAGTTATTTGAGGTTTATCTGGTTTAACTGAAATTATTTGAGTTTTACTGTCATCTTATTGATTTTTCTTTTTTTTCCCAACAAGATTACTCACTGGAGAATAGGAGTCCTCGATATCCAATTTAATACCTCATCTTTCCTCTACCTGCAAAAAAGGATTTTAAAAAATGCTGTTTGAGCATTTTAAGCTTTTTGGAAAATAGTTTTCTGAATATCCAGCATTAGTTTTTCACTTCTCTTTCTTTAGACAAAAGTGAAGAGGAATGAAGAAAACTGTCGAAGAAGAGTTAAATTATCAACCTTTTCTGAGCCAAACCCTGGGCCTCTTAGTTTGGGTGAGATCAAGTATCAGCACAACATTTTCTAATTTGTGTCCTTTAAAAGGGTTCTTTTCAGGACACTGTGAGGAATGTGAGGTTTGGCCTCCTTTTTTCACGTAGGAAGTGCTGAAAGGAACACTTTATGCCTTTTATGATTATATGTTTCATGATGAATTTTTAACTTTGTCACTGTGTACAACTAGAATAGTATTTATTAACTCTTAGCTCGAAATAGGTGTGTGCATCCCCAGCCAGGCCCAGGCACCACTCCTCCGTCAGGTGCTCGTACATCCATCTCCTCTATCCCCACTCCTGTTGGTTTCCCATTTGAAATGCCTCTAAAACACACTCTTCCTTACCAGGCCTTTCTATCTTTTCCTCCTCACTCCTTGTTCTTGTTGGTTTAAATTATTCTTCACATAGCTCTTACTCACCTTCACTCCTTTTCCACAATGTCCCAATTTATCATACAAATTGAAACGGTGTTACCTAGTTTACAAAATGCTCCTTAACCAGCTCCTATTGTCTACACCCAGTCTTAATTGCTACTGCTCTTTTGAACCTACTCACACATTTCTCTTTTCCGAAAGTAGTGAATTTTGGCTCATGCTTCAGAATCAGAGCAGTTTGTTAAAAATCGTACACTGCTGACTTCCAACTTTTGGGTCCCAGCTTGGGAATCTGCATTTAAATGGGTTCTTCCAAGTGCTTCTTATGCATTTAAATAAAAAGCCTCTGCCCACTTACCTCTCCTGTAATCACTGACTCAGTTTCTCTTTAAATTCTAGAAAACATGCCTCTTCTGCATGGGATGAGGTCTCCAATACATGTTCACTTACACGCTTTCTGATTATTTGTGTTTCTGCAACTGGAGTATAAACTCCCTGAGACAGAGTTCATGTTTATGTTGTATGATAAGGCAGAAAGATCACTGGGCTGGAGGTTAGACAGGTTGGCTTCTATTGCAGTTTCTACCTATGAGGGCAAACCTGGGCTCTTACCATCTCAGTTTGCTCATAGGTGAGGGTGAGAACTGGCAGTGATGGTGTCTAAGTTCCTCTGTGTTCTAAAAGCTGCTGTGTCACAGTTGTAGAAAGGCCGAGAGCTTCAACTCTTAGCTTTGCCATTAGCTCTTTAATTTTAAACAAGGAATAATTTCTTCAAGTCTTCAGTGGGGGAATAACCTATACCTACTGAGGTTGCTATGAAGTTAACATGTGTAAAGTGCCTGGCACAATGCTCATATGTAATGATATTTGCATATTATTATTCCTTGTTCTGCCACACCTCTCCTGGTGCTGGATAAGGACGGGCTATGACTTATTAGCAGATCATACTCTTTTCAGACACTGTCCTCTTGCATCACTTTCTATTTGTAGACAGTTTAGTTTAATGATAAAACATGAAACTGATTAGGTTCAAACTCAGCTCCACTACTTAATAACTCAGTGACTGTTGTGCACGTCATTTTAACTTTTTGAAATGGAAACTCAAATACTGTCTTTACTATAAAGTTGTTGTGAGGTTTAAATGAAATAACACATTTAAATGCCCAGCCAGTGGTTAACTCAGAGTGAACATTAGCTACTGTTAATACTTCTGCCTAGGATTAGCCTGATTCAGATGAAAGCACACTGCTCTGAGACTCAAAAGACCTATGTTGGAGTCACCTGATTTTGCATGGGTTGTGGTATCTGCCTAAACTTTAGTTTCCTGCTCTACAAATCGTGCTAATAATAACCCATTCTGTGGGGCAACAAAAGGATCAGATAAGGAAATGCATGGGAAAGTGTTATCATAAGGTAAAGAGCTATACCAGGCATTACTTATATTTATTGTCATTTTCTTCTCTGTATCCACAAAATGAAAGAATTAAATAAAAGAATAGCCAATTACTTTATTGTTGATTTAAACTGTTCCAGGTTATAAGCATTTAATCCTCTCACTTAATCTTCACAAAATCTACTGCATATATTATACTTCCTCTTATACACATGTGGAAATCGAGGTTCAGAGAAGCCAAATAACTTGCTCAAGGACTCACACCCAGTTGCAAAACTGGAACTAGAAACCAGGAAGATCAACACCAAAGAGCAAACTCTCAACCACTCTTAGATTTCTACGATCCCGTAAAGCCAAGCAATCCTGTTCTCTTGGTCATAGGTCTTCATGAAGAGATTGGATCTGGTGGTTGGAAAAACATGATGGGAGCTTTCCAGTTGAGGGGGAGAACCCCTGGAGTTTTAGAACGAAACCAAGTCACTGTTATATGTTTACACTTTGCCTTCACTGCAGGTGCCCGGTTCTTTATGGTTGGAGATGGAAGGTCCTGGAACCAGACCCTGCAGCCCTGCCTGCATCTTCATGGAGTAAAGAAAGCACAACTATTTAGTTTCCTCACAGAGAAGACTAGCTCCTGTCTCTTCTTAATTTTGTCAATTGCATCTCTTTCAGTTTTTTTGTTTGTTTGTTTTTTGTTTGTTTTTATTTTTGAGACTGTGTCTTGCTCTGTTGCCCAGGCTGCGGTCCAGTGGCACAAACATAGCTCACAATAGCCTTGACATTCTGGGCTCAAGTGATCCTCTGGCCTCAGTCTCCTATGTAGCTGAGACCACAGGTGTGCAACACGCCAAGCTATTTTTCTTTTTTGGTAGAGATAAGGTCTCACTGTGTTGCCCAGGCTGGCATATGGATCTTATTGAAAGTATATTATTATTATTTTCTAAATTGTACTTTAGGTTCTGGGGTACCTGTGCAGATCATACAGGATTGTTGCATAGGTACAGACATGGCAATGTGGTTTGCTACCTCCATCCCCCCATCACCTACATCTGGCATTTTTCCCCATGTTATCCCTCCTCGACTCCCCCACTGTCCCTACCTTGTCCCCCAAAACAGACTCCAGTGTGTGATGCTCCCCTCCCTGTGTCCATGTGTTCTTATTGTTCAACACCCACCTATGAGTGAGAACATGTGGTGAATGATTTTCTGTTGTGTGAGTTTGCTGAGAATTATCATTTCCAGATTCATCTATGTCCCTACAAAGGACACGAACTCTTCATTCTTTATGGCTGCATAGTATTCCATGGTGTATATGTGCCACATTTTCCTTGTCCAGTCTATCATCAAATGGGCATTTGGGTTGGTTCCAGGTCTTTGCTATTGTAAACAGTGCCACTATGAACATACATGTGCATGTGTCTTTATAATAGAATGATTTGTAATCCTTTGGGTGTATACTCAGTAATGGGATGGCTGGGTCAAATGAAATTTCTATTTCTAGGTCTTTGAGGAAGTGCCACACTGTCTTTCACAATGGTTGAACTAGTTTACACTCCCACCAACAGTATAAAAATGTTCCTATTTCTCCACATCCTCTCCAGCATCTGTTGTCTCCAGATTTTTTAATGATTGCCATTCTAACTGGCGTGAGATGGTATATCAATGTGGTTTTGATTTGCATTTCTCTAATAATCAGTGATGATGAGCATTTTTTCATATGTTTGTTGGCTACATAAATGTCTTCTTTTGAAAAGTGTCTGTTCATATAATTCACCTACTTTTGGATGGGTTTGTTTTTTTTCTCGTAAATGTGTTTTAGTTCTTTCTAGATTCTGGATATTAGCCCTTTGTCAGATGGGTAGACTGCAAAATTTTTTTTCCCATTCTGTTGGTGGCCGATTCACTTTAATGATTGTTTCTTTTGCTGTACAAAAGTTCTGAAGTTTAATTAGGTCCCATTTGTCTATTTTGGCTTTTGTTGCCAATGTTTTTGGTGTTTTAGTCATGAAGTCCTTGCCTATGCCTATGCCTATGTACTAAATAGTTTTACCTAGGGTTTTTATGGTGTTAGGTCTTACGTTTAAGTCTTTAATCCATCTGGAGTTAATTTTAGTGTCAGGTGTCAGAAAGGGGTCCAGTTTCTGCTTTCTGCACACTGCTAGCCAATTTTCCTAACACCATTTATTAAACAGGGAATCCTTTCCACATTGCCTCTTTTCGTCACGTTTGTGAAAGATCAGGTGATTGTAGATGTGTGGCATTGCCTCCAAGGCCTCTGTTCTGTTCCGTTGGTCTATATCTCTGTTTTGGTACCAGTACTATGCTGTTTTGATTACTGTAGCCTTGTAGTGTAGTTTGAAATCAGGTCGTGTGATGCCTCCAGCTTTGTTCTTTTTGCTTAGAACTGACTTGGTTATGCAGGCTCTCTTTTAGTTCCATATGTAGTTAAAGGTGGTTTTTTCCAGTTCTGCAAAGAAGGTCATTGGTAGCTTGATGGGGATAGCATTGAATCTATAAATTACTTTGGGCCATTTTCACGATATTAATTCTTCCTAACCATGAACATGAAATGCTTCTCCATTTGTTTGTGTCCTCTCTTATTTCCTTGAGCAGTGGTTTGTAGTTCTCCTTGAAGAGGTCCTTTACATTCCTTGTTAGTTGTATTCCTAGGTATTTTATTCTCTTTGTAGTGATTGGGAATGAGAGTTTGCTCATGATTTGGCTCTCTATTAGTCTGTTATCGGTGTATAGAAATGCTTGTGATTTCTGCACATTGATTTTGTATCCTGAGACTTTGCTGAAGTTGCTTATCAGTTTAAGGAGATTTGGGGCTGAGATAATATGGTCTTCTAAATATACAATCATGTTGTCTGCAAATAGAGACAATTTGACTTCCTCTTTTCCTAATTGAATACACTTATTTGTTTTCCTTGCCTAATTGCTCTGGCTAGAACTTCCAATACTATATGGTGAGAGAGGGCATCCTTGTCTAGTGCCGGATTTCAAAGGGAATGCTTCCAGTTTTTGCCCATTCAGTATGATATTGGCTGTAGGTTTGTCATAAATAGTTTTTACTGTTTTGAGATATGTTCCTTTGATACCTAGTTTATTGAGAGTTTTTAGCATAAAGGGCTGTTGAATTTTGTTGAAGGCCTTCTCTGCATCTATTGGGATAATCATGTGGTTTTTGTCTTTGGTTCTGTTTATGTGGTGGATTACATTTACAGACTTGCATATGTTGAACCAGCCTTGTATCCCTGGAATGAAGCCTACTTGATTGTGATGGATAAGCTTCTTGATGTGCTGCTGCAATTGGTTTGCCAGTATTTTATTGAAGGTTTTTGCATCTATGTTCATCATGGATATTGGCCTGAAGTTTTCTGTTTTTGTTGAGTCTCTGCTGAGTTTTGGTATCAGGATGATGTTGGTCGCATAAAATGATTTGGGAAGGATTCCCTCTTTTTGTGTTGTTTGGAATAGTTTCAGAAGGACTGGTACCAGCTCCTCTTTGTATGTCCAGTAGAATTCAACTATGAACCCTTCTGGACTTGGACGTTTTTTGGTTGGTAGGCTATTAATTGCTGCCTCAACTTCAGCCCTTGTTATTGGTCTATTCAAGACTTCAATTTCTTCCTGGTTTAGGCTTGGGAGGGTACAAGTGTACAGAAATTTATCCATTTCTTCCAGGTTTGCTGGTTTATGTGCATAGAGTTGTTTTTAGTAATCTCTGTAGTTTGTATTTCTGTGGAATCAGTGGTGATATCCCCTTTATCATTTTTTATTGCATACATTTAATTATTCTCCCTTTTATTTTTGATTAATCTGGTTAGCAGTCTATTTTGTTGATCTTTGCAAAAACCACCTCCTGGATTTGTTGATTTTTTGAAGGGTTTTTTTTTTGTGTCTCTATATCCTTCAGTTCTGCTCTGATCTTAGTTATTTCTTGTCTTCTTCTAGCTTTTGAGTTTTTTTGATCTTGCTCCTCTAGCTCTTTCAATTTTGGTGATACAGTCTTGACTTTAGATCTTTCCTCTCTTCTCATGTGGGCATTTATTGATATAAATTTCCCTCTAGACACTGCTTTAAATGTGTCCCAGAGATTCTGGTCTGTTGTGTCTTCATTCTCATTGGTTTCAAAGAACATCTTTATTTCTGCCTTCATTTCCTTGTTTATCCAGTCGATATTCAGGAGCCAGTTGTTCTATTTCCATGAAACTGTGTGGTTCTGAGTAAGTTTCTTAATTCTGAGTTCCAATTTGATTGCATTGTGGTCTGAGAGACTATTTATCATGATTTCTGTTCTTTTGCATTTGCTGGGAGTGATTTACTTCCAATTATGTGGTCAGTTTTAGAGTAGATGTGATGTGGTGCTGAGAAGAATTTATATTCTGTGGATTCGGGGTGGAGATTTCTGTAGATGTCTATTAGGTCTGCTTGGTCCAGGTCTGAGTTCAAGTCCTGAAAATCCTTGTTAATTTTCTGTCTCATTGATCTGTCTAATACTGACAGTGGAGTGTTAAAGTCTCCTACTATTATTGTGTGGGAGTCTAAGTCTTTTTGTAGGTTGTTAAGAACTTGCTTTATGTACCTGGGTGCTCCTGTATTGGGTGCATATATATTTAGGATCATTAGCTCTTCTTGGTTCATTGACCCTTTTACTATGATGTAATGCCTTTCTTTGTCTCTTTTCATCTTTATTGGTTTAAAGTCCATTTTGTCAGAGACTAGGATTGCAACTCCTGCTTTTTTGACTCTCCATTTGCTTGATAAATCTTCCTCCATCCCTTTATTTTGGAATTATGTGTGTCCTTGCACATGAGATGGGTTTCCTGAATACAGCACACTGATGGGTCTTGACTTTTTATCCAGTTTGCCAGTCTGTGTCTTTTGATTGGGGCATTTAGCCCATTTACATTTAAGGTTAATATTGTTATGTGTGAATTTGATCCTGCCATTTTGTTGCTAGCTGGATGTTTTGCTCATTAGTTGATGCAATATTTTCATTATATCAATGGTCTTTACCATTTGGTACATTTTTGGAGTGGCTGCTACTGACTGTTCCTTTCCTTCTTTAGTGCTTCTTTCAGGAGCTCTTGTAAGTCAGGCCTGGTGGTTATGAAATCTCTCAGCAATTGCTTTTCCATAAAGATTTTCTTTCTCCTTTGCTTATGAAGCTTAATTTGGCTGGATATCAAATTCTAGGTTGAAAGTTCTTTTCTTTAAGGATGTTGAGTATTGGCCCCCACTCTCTTCTGGCTTGTAGGGTTTCTGTGGAGATCCGCTGTGAGCCTTATGGGTTTTTCTTTGTGGGTAACCAGACCTTTCTCTCTTGCTGCTCTTAGCATTTTTTCCTTCATTTCATTTCAACCCTGGTGAATCTGAAGATCACATGCCTTCAGGTTGCTCTTCTTGAGGAATATCTTTGTGGTGTTCTCTGTATTTCCTGGACTTGAATGTTGGACTGCCTTGCTAGGTTGGGGAAGTTCTCCTGGATAATATCTTGAAGAGTGTTTTTCAGCTTGGATTCATTCTCTCCATCACATTCAGGTACACCTATCAAACGTAGATTAGGTCTTTTCACATAATCCCATATTTCTTGGAGTCTTTGTTCATTTCTTTTCACTCTTTTTTCTCTATTCTTGCCTTCTTGTTTTATTTCATTGATTTGATCTTCAATCTCTTGATATCCTTTCTTTTGCTTGGTCTATTCAGCTATTGAAACTTGTGTATGCTTCATGAAGTTCTCATGCTGTGTTTTTCAGCTCCATCGAGTCATTTATATTCTTCTCTAAGCTGTTTATTCTAGTTAGCATCTCATCTAACCTTTTTTCTATGTTCTTAGTTTCTTTGTATTGGGTTAGCACATGTTCTTTTAGCTCTGAGAAGTTTTTATTACCCAACTTCTGAAGTCTGTTTCTGTCAATTCATCAGATTCGTTCTCCATCCATCTTTGATCCCTAGCTGGTGAGGATTTGTGATCCTTTGAAGGAGGAGAGGCATTCTGGTTTTTTGTGTTTTCATCCTTTTTGCACTGGTTTCTTCCCATCTTAGTGACTTTATCTATCTGTGGTCTTTGTAGTTGGTGACTTTCTGACGGGGTCTCTGAGTGGATGTCCTTTTTGTTGATGAATGAAGTTATTTCTTTCTGTTTCTTAGTTTTCCTTCTAACAGTCAGGCCCCTCTGCTGCAGCTGGAGGTCCACTCCAGACCCTGCTTGCCTGGGGATCACCCTCGGGGGCTGCAGAACAATAAGGGTTGCTGCTGGTTTCTTCTTCTGTTATCTTTGTCCCAGAAGGGTACCTGACCGATGTTGGCCTGCTCCTTTATGAAGTGTCTCTTTGGGTACATGGGGGTCAGGGAACTGCTTGAGGAGACAGTTTGTCCCTTATAGGAGCTCAAGTGCTGTGCTGGGAGCTCCCTTGTTCCATGCAAAGCTGATCAGCAGGTACTTTTATGTCTGCTGCAGCAGAACTCATAACTGCGTCTTTTCCCAGGTGCTCTGTCCTAGGAAGGTCGGCTTTATTTGTAAGTTCCTGTCATGCTGCTGCCTTTTTTCACAGATGTGCTACCCTGCACCGAGTAGTCTAGTCACAGTCTGCCAGCAGAGGCATTGCTGAGCTGCCACAGGCTCTGCCCAGCTGCTCTGTGAACTGCCTTGATAGTGGTGGTCACCCTTCCCCCCACTGAGCCGGACCGTCCTGGGTCCGGCTGCACTTGCTGCGAAACTCTCAGTCCAGAGAATTTCAGATTGCTTGTTTTGTGGGGGTGGTACCTACCGAGCCAGATCGCATGACTCCCTGCCTCAGCCCCCTCTGTTTCAGTTGAATGGGTGGCTCTGTCTCCCAGACGTTCCAGGCGCCAGTAGAAACGGCTGCCTAGATTTGTGTGAGTTTCTGTGCACAAACCTGCCACTGGCCAAAACCGCTGTGTATGGTGCTTTTCAGCTGGGAGTCTCCTGGTCTGTGGGCAGTGAAAATTTGTTTGGAACTATAGTAGGCACTCACCCTCTGTGTTGTTCCTGCTGGGAACTCCACTCCTGCGCCCTTCTTATTTGCTCATCTTGGATCCCCCTCTGAAAGTTTATTCCTCTCTCAGAGGGCAGCCTGTGGGGACAGGTGGGCTACTGCTGTGGCCATGTGAAGGCTCTCTGGTCTGGCATCGCTGATGGGCAGTGGAGGGTTGGGCTGAGGAGGGAGCCACCCACCATGAGGCCATGGGCTCCGGGTGAGGTGTGAGGCATGGGTCTTGGCAGATGGAGGGCAGATTGGTGAGGTGCTATACAAAGGCATGCTGGGCAGGTTGTGGCGCGTTGAGCAGAGAGGCATGTGTGGGAGGTGCTGCTGTGGTGTGCGGGGTGCATTTCTTTATTTAAATGTAAATTTAGTCAAGCTTTCTTCTGCTTCAGCTTATGTAAGCTTAACACCTTTTCACATCACATCAGGACCGTGACTATTTCTTGTGATGCCACATTTTAAATCTGGCAAGTGTTTGTGTTAACTAAGTTACTAAAACCCCATTCAACAAAACAGACTTCTGAAACCTTAGCTTTTCTTCAATGATTTCACCAATAAATTGATAATTAAGTGCCTACAATACTTCTTTCTCTACCTTTACCTCGTCTCATGCACAATGGTTTTTAAAAGTTCCGGTGTCTGGTGATGTGCATCAGTGCCAAGATGTAATATCTCCATCTGACTTTTGAACAACTATAGGTGTATTTATGTGGTTTTTCACACATTAACTATAAAACTTGGTAGCTAATACAAATTATAGTTGATACATATGTAGCACTTGTAAATCTGCCAAGTGCTTTTACCTATATTTTATATCTCAACAATATTATTCCCATTCTGTAAATGAGGAAACTGAGGTTCAGAATGGTGCAGGGCTCTGCTCTAGATCACAAAATAGAGTTGGTGGGACTTGAATATGTTTACTGAGTCCAGGTCTCATATTCTTTGCATTACACCACTCTCTCTATATATTTTCTAATCCCTAACTGGTCTAAGTTGCAAAATGAGTTTATGTAATTATTTCAGAAATTCCTTGTATTGACATAGTGTTTTATAATGCACTCATATCTCATTTGATCTTCACAACAACCTTTGAATGACATTCTTTCTTACAGATAAGGAAACTAAGGTTCAGGGAAGCTAGAGGGTTGCCAAAATTTACACAGCTAATCAGAAGCATAACCTGAATTATATTCTCCATGGTTTTTATACTCTGGCACACTGTTGATTGTGACTTGGATAAAAAGATTCTTTAATCCCCATTTATTTTATTAAAAAAAGATAGGGCAACCAAAGATTAATATGGAGAAATCAGTCACCATCAAATCACCTTTGCAATTATATCTTTTCTTTTAAAGTTCTGTAATTGAAAATATTCTTTTAAAGATCTGTTTTAAAATTTAGGAATTATGATAGGGATTTAAGTTAATGATTGAAAAATGTCACTCCTCTTTTTCTTTTAAGAAATGAGAGAATTATTCTATTATCATATTCACAAGATAGACCAAAATAGGCTTTTGATTAGGATTGCAATTAAGCAAATGACCGAAGACATCTAAAATTTATATTCTTTCACTAATTAATTAATACTTTCAATCATTATTCAGCAACTGCATTGTACTAACTGCTATGCAACAATTGCTGCATTAATTATTACAAAAGAAAACTTGAAATACATTTATAAACAAACCAAAATCAAAGGTAGAGTTAGGTAGTTTGGCCTCCAGTGCATATGGGATTAGACTTTATGTCATTCTTTACTATTTCCACGAAAATAACAATGTAGATTAGCATCACTCCAGCTTAATTTTATTTAACTAAAAAGGGGAAAAAGGTTTAGTTTGTAGTTGGATAGTCTTTATTCCTCTATTTTGTAGCTATATAATTTCCTCTTTCCCCTCTCTCCACTTTGCTATCTTTGGGTGGGTGCCTAATTTGGAGTTTATTTCCATTTTTAAAAATTCTATATTGTACCTATAAGGATAAAGATACACACTAAATAAAATTACATTAAAAATTAACTTTACATTGTTGCTTTAGAGATATGGAATTTAATTTTTTAAGATAATTAGAATTTAATTGATTAAGGGAAGCAGGAGAGGGTATTTGGCCCATATGCTGTATGCTAATCTATACATACAGAAAAACATACCAATCTAAGTTAAGAAAGAGAACATGACAGTGAGTGGGATAGTTTTAAGAGTGAGTCCCAATGAGGCCAGAAAGGCACACATCAGCCAGGGTCAGCTTGCTGGCTCTCAGCAGCTCTATGTGTCTCCTGTCATGTTATCGACTCTTCTTATCCTACCTTTTAGGCTTCCACTCAGTGCAGAATCTAAGTCTATAATTGCACAATTTGAATGAGAAACAAACAAGTCCTAAGCAAGTCTTTATTTGTGCAATTTAGGAACAGCATCTCTGGGTGATTCCAAGAACAACGTTGGCCAAAGGAGCTAGTCTCCATTTTCACTTTATGTCAATCGTTTTTCTGTTTGTGCAAAAATTTTGATTTCCACATTTACAGGTAGAAAGTAATAGAATTTTACTTGACCTGACATGTTAAGAATTTCTGTAAACTAACATTGGGGTTTTCTCTAAATATCAAATGTTACCTGTGGAAATGGAATACTCAACTCTCATACAATGTAGTTAATTCATGGGCCTTTTACAAGACTGTAATGCTGGAGATTCCTCATAGCAAAAAGTGATTTCTTCATTGAGAATCAAGAAAAATGTTCATGACCCCAGAACAACACTTCCTTTTTAATGAGAGAATATTTCTCCTTTGACTATAACTTTAATTAAACTCTATTAACTTTAATTTAACTTAAGCTATTTAGATAGTTCAAATGCTATTAAACTCAAAGAACATATTTTCAAAAAGGTATTTAGTTCCTGGGCATTTTTCCTTAATCTCACACAGCCTTAATTACTATCCACTTATTGTTAAGTATATCATAAAATAAAATATAATGTATAAATTACATTAATCTCCATGAAAGCAAACTTGAGGCAGAGCCATAAACTAATCAAAATCAGAGGTACAATAAAAAGACAAAATACATATAACATCTTCAAACACTTGGACCTCCATGGATGCTGAACAGATTTTATTGCGTTCCTCTATTATTTTCCTAGAAATGAGAACAGACTTTTCTTGTATGGTACATTATTATGTAACATTCTTATTCTATTATCTGATTTTTTTTTTATCCAACCCTATTTTAATATCTTTTTCCCAAAGTAGAGCTTCTCTAACTCTATAATAATTTTCAGAAGTTTGCCAAGTCATATATTTTCCTTTCATAATTACTTGAATAATTACAACACCCTGGCACATATTATTAACCAGAGAAACAGGATTATTGAACATTTGCAATTATACAATTTTTTAAATCCATAGGAAATTAAGAAAATTCTTTTCATCAAGCAGAGTATTGCTTGAACTCTATTTTCAATAACACTGATGATTAAATCACCCAATAAAAATTTTCATTGTCGTAGAAACTATGAATGTTAATTCAGAATATAGAATCTTTGATTTTTGGATTGAAATCAATTTTGGATGTCTTCAAGTTAAATATTTCTATGGCTTCACTAACAGATGTTTTATGAAACCTTTTCTAATTTGCAGTACACACTTGTTAATGAGACATTGCTTAAATACCTCCAGGGATATAATGTTTACTATCAGAGAAAGCCTCCTGTTCTAATGCTGAGCAGTACTAATGATTAGCAGATAACTCTTGAGCTCCTGATATGTGCAAGACATTCTTCTAGGTGTGATGTAGAATATCAATTTAAATCAGAGTTTCCTTTCATACATAAAGTGCTGACATTCAAGTAGAAGGTATCAGAACTCTACACTGAAAGTTGGCATGATTGGACCATAATATATACACTGTTCACTTGCCAGTTTAGATTTTATATGCTCTGACCTCCACTAAACAGTTGAGGCAATTGCTTACTCATTAGGGCAGGGATGATTCCGTGCCACACATCATAGCCTTTACTTTTGACTTTATCTCTCCTAGGTCCCCCAAGTTGCAGCTCTAAAGGAGATATTGTGTATAATCAGTTGCCCAGAAACTTTTAATTGACAGCATATTTGCATAGGTGTCTGGGAATTTGATTTGGCACTTCTCAGAGGCTCTTGTGCCTGACTGCACTTTCAGTTCCTTGTCTCACAAATATATGAGCAAACAGTCTCCTCCCACCTGTTCAATATAAGATTCCAGAATATTCTGGCACAGGTGCCAGTCCAGCCTCAGTGCTTCAGCCCTGCTGGAGCTAGCAAACCTAAGTACATATTTCATGGAGAATAGTCAGTCATAAATATTGTGGGAAAGTGAATGAAAGTTCTCTTTTGAGAGGGTCCATTTTACTAGTGGAAATTGCTTCTGGTAAAGGCAAGAATGACCAACCTTTTCAAATATGAAGATCACTTTTAACATCCAAATGCGAATGTCCAGTCATCAGTTAGCAGTTATATTTTTGGCCTCTCTTGATAAACTAATAATAACAACCACGATAACATAAGTTAAACATATTGAAATACTATTATGTTATTTTCTATTTTATTGATTCTAATATTTTTTAAAAACAGTGGCATTTATGCTAGTGAGACATATTATTCATTCCAACTGTTAGCAGTGCTTGTTTTTAGTAGCTTTATTTAACCCTGGTAATAATTCCATGTGCTCCTGGGGATACGTATTTCATAGAATTTGAACCAGATGATGATAAAAATATATGGACACGTACTATGCAAACTGATTATATACATCATCTTCTTTAGTCCTCAAAATCACTCTATGGGCTTTGCACTGTCACACTCTATTTTAAGGATGAGGAAACAGGCTTAAAGGGAATGAGCAACTGCTTTGGTCATAGAGTTATAGGTGACAAAGCTGGGGTTTGGCTCTAGGCCAGTCTGTCTTAAGGGTCCCTACTCTGTAACAATGCAACGGCATTGCTCCGGCACCAGGAAGGTGGTTGCAAATAAAGGTAAGAAAGTCTGAGGTGGCTGAGAGTAAGAACTGAATTCACAATTACCACCAATCCCAGCCCAACTGCCTCTGTTGCGCTGGCTGATAATGTTAATCATTCTCCAAACTAACATGAATTGAGAGAAAGGTAACAATAACAAAAGATTTTATTTCAGTTTCCTAAAACAGCCTGTATTAAATTTTGAGTTTCAGGTGATTTTACTCATGGATACCAGTTTGTTTACTTAGAGCTTTCAAGGTGTACGTCTGCAGTACGATAAGCATCTAGGTTATCTGAACACATCCCTTGGTTTTACATTCTGACCAACACGAGATTATCATACAATTATTAACCTGGGTCTTCCAAATGAAAACAAGGACAGTGGGGACTTAAAAAGATGGCGCTGTAGGACCAACTCAGGATTGCAGCTCCCAGTCATCCACTCACCTGCTGAGGGTGAGTGGATGCCGCATTTCCATACGGATCTTTATTGTCCACTGAGTAGGAGATTCCCAGGTGTAAGAGCCCCACGGGCTGCGAGGCAGTTTAGACCAGAGCAGCTGTTTGGGCCGGTGCGACTGTTTGGGCTGAGGCCGCAGTGCAGCGACACTCAGTACAAAATACACTGGTTTGGTTGCCCTGTTAAACCGGCAATTGGAGATTTCAGAAGGCAGATTAGCACATTCATCTGATTAAATGAGACTTAAACAGAAAGCCAGCCCAGGAGATTCCTGGGCAGCAACGTGGTTTCAGCCAGTGCAATGGGTCGCTGCACAGGAAATCACACAGATCCCGTCTCCCTTGCAGCAGGCGACTGGAACACCTGGGAGAGAGTCAACTGCTCAACTTAAAAAAAAAAAAAAAATAAAGGGCTCTGAGGCAGGGAGCCAGGTGATCAGGCTTGGCGGGTCCCACCCCCACAAAAACAAACAAAACAGCAATTGGAAACGCTCGGGATTGAGAGTTTCATGGCAAGCACAGCGGAACCCAGGACGGTGCAGCTCAGAGGGGGAGGGGTGTCCACCATTACCGAGGCCATGGGTGACAAAGCCTGCCATTGCCAAGGCAACCCGCCGTTGCCGGGCCAACCCGCAATAACAGAGAGAGTCTGCCGCTACAGAGGCAAGCACACCCATATAAACAGGACTACAGGGAATTACAAATGGCAGCAGGCGGAGCACAGGGCAACAAGGCGGAGCCCACGGCAACAGGGCAGAGCCCACGACAGCTCAGCATAGCCACTGCAGGCAAGCAGTGATTAGACTGCCCCCTTGCTGGGCAGGACAGTGCAACGGACACTCATAAATGGAGCCCTAACTCCCTGAGACAAAGCACCTGAGGAACAAAAAGGGGCTTTATGAGTTCTGCTGCAGAAGAATTAAATGTACCTGCCTAGCAGCCCTGAATGAACAATGGAGTTCACAGCTCAGCACTTGAGCTCCTATAAAGTACAGACAATCTCCTCAAGCAGCTCCCTGATCCCTGTATATCCAAAGGGTCACCTCAAAAAGGACTGATGAGACTGACATTCGGCAGGCATCATTCAGGGACTAAGATAGCAGAAGAAGAATCTGGTAGCAACCCTTACGATTCTGCAGCTGCTACAGGAGTTCACCAGGCAAGCAGGGCCTGGAGTGGACCTCAGAAGTCCTACAGCAGTGGGGCCAGACTATTAGAAAGAAAACTAAGGAACAGAAATACTTCATCATCAACAATCTGGACGTCTACTCAGAGACCCAATAAGAAAAATCAGTAACGACTCAGACGACAGGTAAATAAATCAACAAAGATGGGAAGAAAACAGCACAAAAAGGAGGAAAACACCCGAAACCAGAACACCTCGCCACCTACAAAGGACCAAAACTCCTCACCAGCAAGGGAACAAAGCTGGAAAGAGAATAAGTGTGATGAAATGACAGAATCAGACTTCAGAAGGTGGGTAATGAGAAACGTCCGTGAGCTAAAAGAACATGTTCTAAATCAATGCAAAGAAACTAAGAACCTTGAAAAAAGATTTGAAAAAAGATGGAAATGATAACAAGAATGGACAACTTAGAGAGGAATATGAGTGAATTGAAGGAGCTGAAAAACACAACACGAGAACTTCACGAGGTATGCACAGATTTCAACAGCCGAATTGACCACGCAGAAGAAACGATACCAGAAGTTGAAGATCAACACAATGAAATAAAATGAGAAGCCAAGAAAAAAAGCACAGAAAGAAATGAAAAAGTCTCCAAGAAATGTGGGACTATGTGAAGAGACCTAACCTACTTTTGATAGATGTACCTGAATGTGATGGAGAGAATGAATCCAAGCTGGAAAATACTCTTCAGGATATTATGCAGGAAAATTTCCCCAACCTAGCAAGTCAGGCCAATATTCAAGTCCAGGAAATACAGAGAACACCACAAAGATATTCCTCAAGAAGAGCAACCCCAAGGCACATAATTGTCAGGATTGAAATGAAGCAGAAAATGCTAAGGGTAGCCAGAGAGAAAAGTTGGGTCACCCACAAAGGGAAGCCCATCAGACTCACAGCAGATCTCTTGGCAGAAACCCTACAAGCCAGAAGAGAGTGGGGGCCAATATTCAACACCCTTAAAGAAAAGGACTTTCAACCCAGAATTTCATATCCAGCCAAACTGAGCTTCAGAAGTGAAGGAAAAATAAAATCCTTTGCAAACAAGCAAGTACTCAGAGATTTTGTCACCACCAGGCCTGCTTTACAAGAGCTCCTGAAAGAGGCACTACACATAGAAAGGAACAACCAGTACCAGCCATTCCAAAATCACACTAAATGCTAAAGAGCATCAACATAATGAAGAATCTACAACAACTAATGGGCAAAACAGCCAGCTAGCATCAAAATGGCAGTATCAAATTCACACATAACAATATTAACCCTAAATGTAAATGAACTAAATGCACCAATCAGAAGACACAGACTGGCAAATTGGATAAAAAGCCAAAACCCATTGGTGTGCTGTATCCAGGAAACCCATCTCACATGCAAGGATACACAAAGGCTCAAAATAAATGGATGGAGGAAGATTTACTAAGCAAATGAGAGCAAGAAAAAAAAGCAGAAGTTGCAATTCTCATCTCTGATAAAACAGACTTTAAAGCAACAAAGATCAAAAGAGACAAAGAAGGTCATTACATAATGGTAAAAGGATTGATACAACAAGAAGAGCTAACAATCATAAATATATATGGACCCAATACAGGAGCACCCAGATATATAAGGCAAGTTCTTAACGACGTACAAAGAGACTTAGACTCCCACACAATAATAGTGGGAGATTTTAACACTCCACTGTCAATACTAGACAGATCAACCAGACAGAAAATTAACAAGGGTATCCAGGACTTGAACTCAGACCTGGAACAAGCAAACTTGATAGACATTTACAGAACTCTCCACTCCAAATCCACAGAATATACATTCTTCTCAGCACCACATCACACCTACTCTAAAATTGACCACATAATTGGAAGTAAAGCACTCCTCGGCAAATGCAAAACAACTGAAATCATAACAAACAGTCTCTCAGACCATAGTGCAATCAATTTAGAACTCAGAATTCAGAAACTAAATCAAAACCACACAGCTTCATGGAAACTGAACAACTGGCTCTTGAATGTGGATTGGATAGACAATGAAATGAAGGCAGAAATAAAGAAGTTATACAAAACCAAAGAGAACAAAGACACAACATGCCAGAATCTCTGGGACACATTTAAAGCAGTCTCTAGAGGAAAATATATAGCAATAAGTGCCCACATGAGAAGAGTGGACAGATCCAAAATTGACACCCTATCATCAAAACAGAAAGAGCTAGAGGAGCAAGATCAAAAAAGCTCAAAATCTAGCAGAAGACAAGAAATAACTAAGATCAGAGCAGAACTCAAGGAGATAGAGACACGAAAAACTCTTTAAAACAATCAATAAATCCAAGAGCTGGTTTTTTGAAAAGATCAACAAAATAGACAGACCACTAGCCAGATTGATAAAAAAGAAAAGAGAGAATAACCAAATAGATGCTATAAAAAACGATAAAGGCGAAATCACCACAGATTCCTCAGAAATTCAAACCATCATCAGAGAATATTACCAACAACTCTATGCACATAAACTAGTAAACCTGTAAGAAATGAATAAATTCCTGGACACCTATGTCCTCCCAAACCTAAACCAGGAGGAAGCCAAAACTATGAACAGACCAATAACAAGGTCTGAAGTTGAGGCAGCAATTAAGAGCCTACCACACAAAAAAAGCCCAGGTACAGATGGGTTCACAGCTGAATTCTACCAGACACACAAAGAGGAGGTGGTACCTCCTTCCCAAATCATTTTATGAGACCAACATCATCCTGATACCAAAACCCGGCAGAGATCCAACAAGAAAAGAATACTTCAGGCCAATATCCATGATGAACATAGATGCAAAAATCTTCAATAAAATACTGGCAAGCTGATTGCAACAGCACATCAAAAAACTTATCCATCATGATCAAGTAGGATTCATCCCGGGGATGCAAGGCTGGTTCAACATACACAAGTCTATAAACGTAATTCACCTCCTAAACAGAACCAAAAACAAAAACCACATGATTATCTCAATTGATGCAGAGAAGGCCTTTGACAAAATTCAACAACCCTTTATGCTAAAAACCCTCAATAAACTCGGTATTGATGGAACATATCTCAAAATAATAAAAGCTATTTATGACAAACCAACAGCCAATATCATACTGAATGGGCAAAAACTGGAAGTATTCTCTTTGAAATGTGGCACTAGACTAGAATGCCCTCTCTCACCACTCCTATTCAATATAGTACTGGAAGTTCTAGCCAGAGGAATCAAGCAAGAAAAAGAAATAAAGGGTATTCAAATAGAAAAAGAGGAAGTCAAATTGTCTCTATTTGCAGACGACATGTTAGTATATCTAGAAGACCCCATCATCTCAGCCCAGAAACTCCTGAAGCTGATAAGCAACTTCAGCAAAGTCTCAGGATATAAAATCAATGTGCAAAAATCGCAAGCATTCCTATATGCCAATAACAGACTTAAAGAGAGCACAATCAAGAATGAACTGCCATTCACAATTGCTACAAAGAGAATAAAATACCTTGGAATACAACTTACAAGGAACATAAGGGACCTCTTCAAGGAAAACTACAAACCACTGCTCAATTAAATAAGAGAGGACACAAACAGATGAAGAAAAATTCCATGTTCATGGTTAGGAAGAATCAATATCGTGAAAATGGCCATACTGCCCAAAGTAATTTACAGACTCAACGCTATCCGCATCATGCTACCATTGACTTTCTTCACAGAACTGGAAAAACCCACCTTAAACTTCATATGGAACCAAAAGAGAGCCCGCAGAGCCAAGTCAATTCTAAGCAAAAAGAACACAGCAGGAGGCATCACACTACCAGACTTCAAACTATACTACAAGGCTACAGTAATCAAAACAGCATGGTACTGGTACCAAAACAGAGATATAGACCAATGGAACAGAACAGAGGCATCAGGGGCAAACAAGATATCTACAACCATACAATCTTGGATAAACCTGACAAAAACAAGCAATGGGGAAAGGACTCCCTATTTAATAAATGGGGTTGGGAAAACTGGCTAGCCATATGCAAAAAGCAGAAATTGGACCCCTTCCTGACACCTTACACTAAGATTGACCCTAGATAGATTAAAGGCTTAAACATAAGACCTAAGACTATAAAACCCTAGAAGAAAATATAGGTAAAACCATTCAGGACTTAGGAGAAGGCAAGGACTTCATGACCAAAACACCAAAAGAATTGGCAACAAAAGCCAAAATAGACAAATGGGACCTAATCAAACTCCACAGCTTCTGCATGGCAAAAGAAACAGTCACTAGAGTGAATCGGCAACCAACAGAATGAGAAAAAGCTTTGCAGTTTACCCATCTGACAACGGGCTGATATCCAGAATTTACAAAGGTACACACATGGCAGTGTGTTTTGCTGCCTTCCTCCCCTTCACCCACATTTGGCATTTCTCCCCATGCTATCCCTCCCCAGCTCCCCCCTACTGTCCGTCCCCTATTCCCCCCAATAGATCCCAGTGTGTAGTGCTCCCTTCCCTGTGTCCATGTGTTCTCATTGTTCATTACCCGCCTATGAGTGAGAATATGCAGTATTTCATTTTCTGTTCTTGCATCAGTTTGCTGAGAATGATGTTCTTCAGGTTCATCCATGTTCCTAAAAAGGACACGAACTCATCATTTTTAATTGCTGCATAATATTCCATGGTGTATATGTGCCACAATTTCCCTGTCCAGTCTATCATTGGTGCGCATTTGGGTTGATTCCAGGTCTTTGCTATTGTAAACAGTGCTGCAATGAACATTCGTGTGCATGTGTCCTTATAGTAGAACGATTTATAATCCTTTGGGTATATACCCAGTAATGGGATTGCTGGGTCAAATGGAATTTCTATTTCTAGGTCCTTGAGGAATCGCCACACTGTCTTCTACAATGGTTGAACTAATTTACACTCCCAAAAGCAGTGTAGAAGTGTTCCTATTTCTCCACATCCTCTCCAGCATCTGTTGTCTCCAGATTTTTTAACGATTTCCATTCTAACTGGTGTGAGATGGTATCTCAATGTAGTTTTGATTTGCTTTTCTCTAATGACCAGTGATAATGAGCATTTTTTCATATGTTTCTTGGCCTCATGTATGTCTTCTTTTGTAAAGTGTCTGTTCATATCCTTTGCCCACTTACGAATGTGCTTGTTTGTTTTTTCTTATAAATCTGTTTTAGTTCTTTGTAGATTCTGGATATCAGCCTTTTGTCAGATGTGTAAACTGCAAAACTTTTTTCCCATTCTGTTGGTTGCCGATTCACTCTAGTGACTGTTTCTTTTGCTGTGCAGAAGCTGTGGAGTTTCATTAGGTCCCATTTGTCTATTTTGGCTTTTGTTGCCAATGCTTTTGGTGTTTTGGTCGTGAAGCCCTTGCCTACTCCTATGTCCTGAATGGTTTTGCCTAGATTTTCTTCTAGGGTTTTAATGGTCTTAGGTCTAGTCTTTAATCCATCTTGAGTTAATCTTAGTGTAAGGTGTCAGGAAGGGGTCCAGTTTCTGCTTTCTGCATATAGCTAGCCAGTTTTCCCAACACCATTTATTAAACAGGGAATCCTTTCCCCATTGCTTGTTTTTGTCAGGTTTATCCAAGATTGTATGGTTGTAGATATGCTGTGTTGCCTCTGATGCCTCTGTTCTGTTCCATTGGTCTATATCTCTGTTTTGGTACCAGTACCATGCTGTTTTAATTACTGTAGGCTTGTAGTATAGTTTGAAGTTCAGTAGTGTGCTGCCTCCCGCTGTGTTTTTTTAACTTAGAATTGAGTTGGTTATGTGGGCTCTCTTTTGGTTCCATATGAAGTTTAAGGTGGTTTTTTCCAGTTCTGTGAAGAAGGTCATTGGTAGCTTGATGGGGATAGCATTGAGTCTGTAAATTACTTTGGGCTATATGGCCATTTTCAAGATATTGATTCTTCCTAACCATGAACATGGAATGTTTCTCCATCTGTTTGTGTCCTCTCTTATTTCATTGAGCAGTGGTTTGTAGTTCTTGAAGAGGTGCTTTACATTCCTTGTTAGTTGTATTGCTAGGTATTTTATTCTCAGAGAAAACTTTATGGAAAAATAAGTTGGCATTTTTCTTGTACTTTGAGTAATAGTTAAGCTTTGGGAATTTAGTGTTGATAAGGGGATGGGCTGCTAGACAGAAGGACCATTAGTTTATCATCAAAACCAGGACCTATTGGAGAGTAAACGGGGATACCCATTTAATAATTACAACGAAGCAATGGAAACACTGGGACTGTTCTGGGTAGACTGGCATGTGGTGGCTCAAACCATAGGGGAAAGGGTGGGATAGTTAGCTCTATTGGCTACAGCAAGGGAGGAGACCAGTAAAAAATAAAATAAGAAAAGTGCATTGGAATCATATGGTGAGGCCTGTCAATGTCAGGCAGTATTTTATGGACAACGTCTAGTCACTGAAAATTTGTGACTAGGTGGATGTATGATATAAACAGAACTGTCTTCTAGAGAGATGAATTTGACAGTAGAGAGTAAGATGAATGGAGAAGGGAAGATACTCAAAATATTTACTTGATATGCCCATGATTTCTCTTCCACTGACAGCAAGACTTTCTTAGAGAATTTGCCTCATCCACAGTGAATATGGATAGCACTATATTCTATGTACCTTTATTTTTCCTAATCACATCTGATAGAACCAGGGTGGACATAGGAATTTTGTTGGTTCAGTGAGTTATTTTCCTCTCAAAAATTGGTAATTGGGACCAGAAACTCTGTTGTTAAACTGTGGAAATCCATCCTTGTGGAATTCTTGAGGTGGACCAGGAGCAATAGGATGAGTCTAGCAGGAAAGTAGTAGTGTGTGAAGATAGACCAATGTGTGAATGTGCAAGTGAAGCAGATATGTGAGAACAAGTGAGTGTGTGTGTGTGTGTGTGTGTGTGTGTGAGAAAGAGGGAGAGAGAGAAACAGTGAGAAAGAAGGGAGGGTGGAAAGAATAGGAGAGGAGGGGAGAGGAGGAATGAGAGATGTTGCCTAATGGCTTTGAGGTCCTAGAATAGCTTTTGTACGTCATGCTCTATAACATTCCTCTGTGTTGCCATCGTTAACTATTTTTGTTTTAAATAATTTGATTTGGTTTGTATTTCATGAAAAGAAATAAGCTCTAAGATAAAGTAGGAAAGTTCCCCTGTGAGTCCCATCCATTGATTTAGATCTGCATTTTTGAACACAAAACAAATCTCTTCCTTCTTATAGCCCTTTAAATTTTAATACAAGCATTGCTGTTTCCTACAGCTTCTTCTTCAGGCTAAATATTTCTTTCTTTAGCAGCATCTGTTTCGTCATCTGTTTCTTTTTAAAGATGACACTTAAAATTGAACACCTTATTTCAGAAATCTTCTAACCAGTACAAAAACAGTCAAGCTATGACCTCACAACCCTTTTTTCACTTTGCATCTCTTGACTTCAGAGCTAAAAACATTAATGTACTTACTGTCCCTGGTGCTCTTCCAGCTATGGGAGTGGGGGTGCAGAGGACATGTAGCATGTTTAGCTAATACGTAGGAAGACGTCCCAATAATATTTCTTACTGAATAAAAGGGCAAAAATTTACTTGGAGAAGAATCTTTTATTTTTATTTTTTTGTTTAGGGTAAGGACAAGATGCTTAAAAGTTGATATGGTTTGGCTGTGTTCTCACCAAATTTCATCTTGAATTGTAGCTCCCATAATCCCAACATGTTGTGGGAGGAACCCAATGAGAGGCAATTCAATCATGAGAGTGGGTTTTGCTTGTGTTGTTCTCATGACAGTGAATAAGTCTCACGTTATCTGATGGTTTTATACATGAGAGTTCCCCTGCACACATTGTCTTGCCTGCCACCATATAAGACATGCCTTTGCTCTTCTCTCACCTCCCACCATGATTGGGATGCCTCCCCAGCCATATAGAACTCATAATTCATTAAACTTCTTCTCCTTTATGAATTCCCCAATCTCAGATATGTTTTTATTAGCAGCATGAGAACAGACTAATACAAAAGTGTAGTTCTGCTCATGCAATTATGACACTGTGTATAGAGGGAGCCTGGGCCCTGGATTCTGTCACTGAGCTGGCATAGCCTCTGTGGACTGCCATCACCACACTACTTGTTGCAGGAAAAAATAAGCACCTCTTTGTTTAAGCAATGTAGTACATTTTTCGTAACTTGCATACAAATCGTAGTTGATAAACTTCCTAAAGCCTGGATATGATACTTTTCGCAAATATGACTTAAGATTATATGGGCTTTTAAATTATTCATATCATATAAACACCGTGATTCATTCAATCCTAGCGAAATTATGCCTAATCTTCAAATTTGTCTTCTGTGATAAGTATTTATAATTTCAAATTGTAAAACACAAAAATAATTTTACTCTATTTCCTAAGACCTATCTATTTGGTATACCTGCTTTTGTTTTCTGTATGATTAAAAAAAAAAGAAAAATCAACATCTAATAAATTGATATAGAAAAACATGGCAGAAAATTTACACAGTTCTAAGGCTACATTGTAAAGTAGGATAATCAGAAGAATAAACCAGGATTTAAACACACTTTTCTTCTAGTAAGGACAATAAAGTATATTCCCCAAGTAAGTAAAGATAAAGCAGGTTGAGTGAAACCATGTTTTGAAATTATACTTAGTACAATTTTAAGTTCTATAAACGTTTGCTACTCTTACACAATGACATAGAGTGACTCTAGTCAAATAGAAGTAATGGTGAGTGTGTATATGTCCAGTTTAAAGAGTGTTCAAGATGAAGTCCTTCCCAACTCTTATTCCATGTGGTTTATGTATGGCATAAGTAGATGTAGAAATTCGCCTTCCCAGAAAGGAGAGCCAAGAAGACCTGATATCAGGGCAAGTAAAAGGCCAAATGGGAATTCTTGGGTTAGGAGTCATCGTGGACCCTGTAGGCATCAGCAGCAGGTGTAGGCAAGGCTGGGGGAGCACAAGTAGATGCAGAGGAAAAAGAGGCCTTCACCTGAAGATCAAGTGCAGCAACACAGTTCAGTGAGACCAGGGAGGATCTGAGGACTGAAAATGTCTCAGGGACCTCTCACTCCTGCCACCACAATGTTTTCTAGAAATCTCATTGCTTAGAAACTACCTGGGAAGAAAGAAGAAGGTGAAGGGATGGGAGATACCAAGAAAGCATGTATGCTTAAACAGACCAAGTTAATCTGCAGAAGGCTAAGCTTGAAACAGAAGTAGACTATATTACTCAAAATGGGTCTTTTTTCCCATCACTGTTCAGAGAAATAGGGGCTCATAGTTAGATTTCATTTTCTAATATAATTACATATTAAATGATATCTGATTTATATATCGCTTTAAGTTCAGATACTTGATTTAAGAAAGTGACATGTACAAAGTCAGATGAAAGTTTGAAAGGAAAGAGCTCACTTATAGTTGGGAACTTAAAAGGTGACATTTGAACAAAGCCGTAAAGGATGTGTATCGTTTTTAATGGGAGAGGAAAGGAAGAGTGAAGAAGGATATTTTAGAGGCATGAGGCTGGAATAGAGGAACAGGACCAGCAAGAGAGAAGCAAGAAGCTTGTTGGTTGGAGGATATACATGCTGACAAAAGTATAAAGTTTCAAAATTGGAAAGGACTTTAGAAATGTAAATTTTTAAAATCTAGTCTCATTTTACGAATGAGAGTTCCATAACATCATGCTCACATTGGTGGTGAGGCTTACCCCTGGCTCTCATCACCAAACACAGGTGAGTTCTTGATTTCTACAACACCCTGCCAGAATTTCAGAGAGGATTAATGAAGGCTGTTATTTCACTGGCTCTGCTAAGTCACTGAATGTTTATGAGAAGAGGATTTTAAGAAAATCAGTCTGGTTGTAAAGTAAAGGGAAAGCCTGAGGAAAGAAATAGGATAGATTGAGGCCCAAGAGAAGTGCAGTTGTTCAGGGAAGAGGTAACAGAGCTAGGGTATAGCAGATGCAATAATTATAATTTTTGGATTATAACTATCATTTCTCACTAGGTTATTTCTTCAGGTTCTCTGACTTTCTAGTGCCTAGAATAGTGTTCAGAAAGGTTGAATAGACTGTTTAATGAATGAGTGAGTAAACCATGAAGTTAGTGGCCCTAGAAACGCAGAAGGAAGTATAAATGAAAAAAAAAATATTTTTATGTCTCCTTCAAAGTACTTTTGTGTTTCCTTCAAAGGAGAAATGTTGAGTTTGAAGAAGAAATGTTAAGTTAATTTGTACCTACTGGGTTTGATGTAGAGCAGTGTATTCTACAGGGATTTCTCAATCAGGCCATTGGAATGTGGACATGGAACTGTGAGAAAGGTTAGGACTACAGATCAGAAAAAGATAAAAAAATCAGAAATATGGTGCCAGTGATTTTAAAGCTCTACATAGGGCTCTTAACTAGCACAATGGAAGCTGGTCCTTCTCTCCTCTCACCAAAGTGGACTGTGCCCTGCTTCGAATATTTAGAACTTTCCTCTCTTATATGCTGACCTTGCTCTGTTTTGTTTTCTGTTGTAGTATTTTCAGCACACGTGTGAAAGTTCAGTAGTCTTAACTCAGCAGTCACTGTCAGCTAAATTCTGAAACTGAATAATGCATGGGTGTGGTACTGTTTACTAGAACAAGTGGTTTATTTTATTGCCTAAATTTCAAATCTTTTCATATGTTTCCAAGAAGTCATCTATTTCAAAAATTATTGCAAAATATAAAACTGAAGAACAATAGCTAAACCTATGTCAGCAAGTTGAATTATTGTGTATCCATTTTTCTAGAATACATTTACTAATAGGAAATCAGCATCTACCAATCTATACTAACTAAGTGTTGAACAAATATTTGAGTTATTAGTTTGCAGAAGTGCCAGCATTGCAGCCTGCATGACTGAGTCCTGCACTTGATAGGGAGAAAAGAAAGAAAGAAGTGAGTGAAATGAATAGTAGCCCATGAAGAAAGTTCAAGGAAAGGACTGTTTTTGTATGTTTTTTAAAGATGGGAGATCTCACATCAGCAACAGCATTACACCTATTGTCACATCCCAGGTGTTTATTGTGTGGAATTAATGGCAGCAGTGAGTGGAAATGTTTTAGGCTGACTTTAACTTCACAACCCCCAGACAATGGATAAGCTGAGAGGCTTCACGGATCGTCCTTTGAGAACCACCAGTCTGATGGCATCAACATTGACCTTGGTGTCAAGGGACTTGCATTCTTGTTATGGTTCTGTCTGTGGCTAACCATATGTCCTGGGGAAAGTCATTTAGCATCTGCTTTGGTTTCCTGTCTGAATACCTGACCCTTCCTGTTTTACGTGGATGTTGCAAAATGAGTGGAGAGAGGGTATGAGAGAATGCTTTGTATTGTTCTAATAAAGGTGCTCTGTGATTCTAAAGGATTGTTATTAATTCATTCAGAATAAAGAGTATAAATTGAGCTGAACAATAAATAGACTTGATGAAAGTGCTCACAGTTTCCTGCTTTGCATAACACAAATCTCTGCCTTGGCTGCTGTTAGCACCAAATGATTCCAGTTACTTGTTCCAAAAGTTTAATCAGTGATTTTATGTGATGACACATTTGGTAATGTTTGAAAGAATGTGTGTAAAATGAAACAAACATTATCTGGGACAAGTCGCTCCAAGGATAGGAGGTTTATAATTAAGAACAGTATTTTACACACCACCACCACCGCAAGCACCCAAACAACTGATTAAACAATGGAACACTAACCAAGTGTCACCTGATGTTGGATTGTTGTGTTTAAAGATTAGTCCCATAAACAGCCAGCAATAACATGTTTGCCTATAAAGGACTGAAATATCTTGTGGCAAATCTTTAATTTGTGGCTAGTAACTTAATTGATCTCATGTAATTTAAAAGTCAGAAAATCTGAGGAAATAAATATATGAGAGGTTGAAGACCCCAACATAAAAGGCATGCAACTTAAACCCTCAGCAGTTAAATTTATATTGAACAGTGATTAAGGGCTGGGATCATATAAGAGGCTGTAATTTCATCAAGAGGTATGAAAATGGCTGTGTTCATTTTTTAACTCAACTAAGCAGATATAATATTTTCCTAAAAAAGGAAGATGAAATTCAACTGTTAGCAAGTCACAAATGATTCCAGCTGGTTTATGGTGGACTAAATAGAAACTGATTTTTAAGAGAGTGAATAAAAATATTTTTATTGGAGACTTTCTACAATATCACTGAATCTAAAAGTTTGTAATTTATAGGTCAACTATCCAAATTATATAAACAGGAAAATTTTCTCCCTATGTCTAGTCCATTAAAGAGTTAAAATGAAAGTAACACCCTGACTCCTGCCTTCAGTTTAGCTTCATCTCCAGCTGCTCCTAAGAAGCCCAGCCATCAAGCCAACTGTGACAAGGTTTCCAAAGCTGCTGTGATTTGGTAGGGGGTCGTCTCTGCCTGGAATGCCCTTCTCTTTCCCTATCTGGCTAACTCCTGCTTAGGTTTAGAGAATCAAATCATCATTGCTTCATCTGTGAAGACCTCCCAGACCCACTCTCCTCATCTCTACTGCATCACAAATGGGGTCTGTCCTCTTCCTTTCTGTTCCCAGAGCTTTATACATTTGTCTTTATTTTACCCTGTATTGACTTTTCTAAACTTGCCTAGACTCCCACTCCTATAAAGCCAGAGATCAATAAGCTATATTTTCAGCTTTTGAGCAACCTTCTTCTCTTTGTCACTATCACACACAATTTCCTTCTGCAATTTTCACCTGTCTTTCTTCTAGATCTACCCAGTGTTGCAAACTTTGGGCTTGTTGCTTCATCTTAGTGTTCAATTTAGCCTTTGAACCACTTGATGCATTTTAACTCAATTTCACTCTGAAGTGGATCTTTCTGCTTCAATCCACCTTCATTGTAATTTCCTAGTCTAGCCTGAACTCTGACCTTTAGACCTAAATTCTACCGTACATCTACTGGAATTCCAGTAGGATAGGGAGGGAGGTAGAAAAGGCAGTTAAGGCATAGCTATAATAGCTAGTTACTTGTCTGTCTTCTCCTATTAACTACAAGTTCCTTGAGGGCAGGACTTTTGTTATTTTCATATTGGCATCTAAAGGACCTTGCACAGTTCCTAGTACATCGTGAATGCTTGATAAATATTAATAAAATGAATAAAATTTATGTATTTATTTTAAAATTAATAAGGGGCAACTAAATAAAATTTTGTAAATGAATTTTGTCACTTATTAATTTAAAAATCCATAAATTGTATTTATTTTATTAAATAAATAAACTTTATTTACTTGCAATTTATTAACTGACAAACTCGGACCATGGTATTACTTTGATATTTTAATCACTCCATAAGGAAATTTATTCTTCAACCAGGAGTAGGTTTATTTACAAGGAAGCCAGATGAAAGTGTATAGATATATTGGTCCAAATGAAGACCTCTTCTTTCCTCTCTCTGTTCTTTGCCAATGCAGGGGCATTTGATAGCTCTGAGAAACTTACATTGAAAGCCTACTAGTTACCTAGCAGACTGATTTCCCTGTTTCCTAGTTCCTTATTTGTAACCTGTCATTATCTAGAATGGGGAACTCCAATCTGAAGGCTGGCCTCTGGTTTACTTGCTGAGCAGACTAGAATCTGGCCTATAAATATAGATCCTTTGCTGGCTTAATATTCCCTGTGAACTAAGTTCCTAGATAGCAGTGTCCACCATGCCTATTCCCAGCATTAAGCCCCATGTCTATAATGCAGTAGACGCACAATATATGTATTTGTTGAAAGAGTGAATGATAAGCGTTCTCGTTTGCCAAACATCTCCTGCTCCAGGTCCTCTGTCATTGGCCATACCCAGCCACCGGGAAACCACTGTCCCACTTGGCAGATATTGCATCCTGCCCATGCACACAGACCATCTCTGAACTTTGTGTGCTATATCTGATGCATCTGGCTGTGCTTTCTGAGGCGATTTCCACAGTCAGTACTCTCAGTACTGGTTCCCTCTAATGTTCTGGGTTAGATCTCAGGCTGTCTCTTTGTCCTCCAAGCCCTAAGTCGTTCATTAACATCTCTTGTCTGTGATACTCTTTATGATACCGAACATCTCTTAGCACCCACCTGGCCCGCCAATGCTGGCTGAATGGAATGAAATTTAAATTTGCATTGCTGAGTGCTCTTTTCCCTGTGTTCTCCGGGACGGTGCTCAGTGGGCCTCTGATGAGATGGGAGAAGAACCTATCAGGGGCTAGGTTCAGGCCTCTGCATGCTGCTTGTGCAGTCTTACAGATTCTTCATAAGCTTTGCAATAGGCCAGTTCAACAGGAACCCATGTCCTTAATAGGAAGTTACGAATTTTAACTGAGGTTAAGATTAAATTAATAGTACATTAAACCAGATCTGCTTCCTAATTATAGTTCTAGGTTGAAGTTAAGTGCTTCGAAGTGAGGCAAAGTCAGTGATTTCATTCAGATTCTGGATAGCCAGAATTCCGGGGGACCCAGACTCTTCCTCCCACCTCCCTTCTAAGTCACTTCCTGCTGAAATAAGCCATGGTGGGAACGGTTGTGTTGTCTGTTTAAGATATACTTTTTAGATCTCTTCTTCCTAAGTTCATTAAAGTTTTTTTTTTCCCTCTTGTAAGTGTACGTTGTTAGCCTTGGGGTTCTGGCCAAGTTCCAATTCGAGCAATTAATTACATTTCAGTACTCAACCCTCCCTGAAGTTTCAGACAGGAAATGTGTGTTCTTTGTCTTCCTCAGCAAGTCACTCCTGATGGTTAAGCAGCTGTTGCTGCCTCCCCAGAGGAGAGAAGGTTGAGAATTGGTGAGAAGCTTCCTGCCTCCTTGAGGAAACTGCTTGCAGAGTGAACTGGGACAAAAGGCATCCTTGAGAATGTGAGGCTTTTTTCTTTTTTTTTTTTACTACAGCAGTCTCCAAGCCATCCATCACTCCTCTTTTGAACCACTGGTTTAGCCAAGAACAAAATGGGAAGTGATTGTGTTTTCTTGAAGAACGGTTTCTGAATGTGATGGCTTTCTTTGAAGCCCAGTCAAAGGGATGTTTTTATTTTGTTTTTGTTTTTCTGAAATCCCATCAGTTTCCCTCACCGTTTACAAGACTTCACACCACAGCCTGCCATCATGCCTGATACCTAAGTGGCGGCCTTCACAGCTAACAAAAGACAAAGAACACACAGATGCAGATTATTCTAAAGGAGCAAGTTAAAGAAACGAAAGGGGCTTTCTTTTTAAGTTCAAATAGCAAAAGCAACTAATATTCTTTGGAAAGCACACGTGGTAACACAACACCCAAATTCACTTGGAGAGGTTCCCTGTGACATGCTCTAACAAGTCAGAAATTCAGTAAGTGTAGTTATATCCTGCAAGTTATTTTGAAAAGGTGTAGAGAATAACCCTTTCTAGATGCACACTCTATGTTTTACTTGGCCCAGACAACAGTGTTTGATGGAATGATAATTGGATGTTGATGAAAAACATCAATCATCGTTGCATAGTGACTTGAGTTACATTTGTTTAATGTTCAACTTTCAGTTGTGAAATAAACCATCCCGGCTGTGGAACAGTTGATTTTGTTTCTAAAACTTCATTCTTTTACTTATTAGGCAAGAATGAGTCATTCCTTATAACAATTGGACTTATTGAAAATTCCAGAATTATTCACACAGGTATAAAGCATTTTTCATGTAAAGAAAACATCCTTTTTTTTGGTTGTTGACTTTAAACTATCCTTTCTAAAGCTCATGGTTCTGGTCCAGCCCTATTGCTAATACTGTTATTGTCCAGGCAAGCTTTATATACATTTGCATTCTTCCAAAACAGGTCATCGATACTGTTCTGGGATCAACTACCTTTGTATTCATATCTTAGCGGTCAGTGTCCGCCTCCCAAACATGCATCTCTACATGCAAACAGCTGGTTGCACTCAGTTCCCTACCACATTTAGCCACCATGTTGGAGAAACACTATCTCCTAGCCATTTCGCTCTTCCCCCTCCTGAGTCATTCCCCTCGGGGAAGCACCACCAAATCCTCTCACTCTTGTTTTCACCAATCACAAGTCAGTTAACATTTTATCCCTTAGATCACTCTCACGTATAAACACACTGCCTCTGTCAGTTGGTTCTGGATTCTCTACCATGCCCTTCCTCCTTTTTCATCATCCAAGCAAATCATTATCTCCATCATTCTACTCATTGAATCATCAGGGGTCTTATCTCACCCTGAAAGTATACATTTCTTCTTAAATATCTCCCTCACTAGACTGTAAGCAACAAGAGTGAAGTGCTTTCATATTCATTTGCTCATTGTATTTTTTTCCTTTTTTTTAATGCCCAGTATAGTGCCTGGAAAATGATAATATTTATTAGATAAACAAATAACAGATCACTAGAAAAGTTTCGGGTACTTTTAACTTTCATTATGAAATATACTTTTTTTTTCAAGTACCAATAATCAAGATATTTAAGTTGAAAGTAGGAGCACAACTTTAACTCCTCATTTATTACTTTTTGTATTTCCTATGTTGCACTAATTAGAAATGTGGCAACAATATAATTTCTTTTATTTTTTTCATTGAGATAGACATATTTCCATTATATAGCATGGCTGTCTAGGTTTTCGTGAACTACCTGGAATGTAATATGGTCTCTAACATCATTTTAGTGTTGAAAGGAGACTTATTGAGTCAGACATCATGCTAACTACTATTGTACATTTTAATCTATTTCATCCTCATGGTAGCTATGTAAGGTTAATATTCTTTATAATCATTTTACAGAAAAAGAAATTGAGGATCCAAGTGGTCAAGTGGCTTGCCAAGGTCACACAGCTAGTTAATAAAATTGTCAGGAAGATCTGCATGACTTTAAAGCCCATGCTTTCCTTGTTATATGACCTGAATTTTAAATACAATGTTTTGAGAACAAGCAAAAAATACTTTCTAATTAAGTTCATTTTGGATTAGTGGGATCAACCTTCTAATGAAGCAAACAATAAAAGCTTCACAGCTCAGTCAACCATTGAACTAAAACTTTTGTTCAACAGATAGACCATTAGTTAGCACTGACCAAATTAAATATAATGTAATGTGGAAGTATTAATAGCTACAGCTATGTTTAACCAAAAATATGACAGTCTATTATAAGTTTGTCAATTAAAACCAAAAATTCAAACTTTATGATGCGGAAGGTCAAAGGCTGGGGCTAAGGGTGTCAGATGTCTGAGAGAATCTCTAAATCCACAGAGAATAGAGCAAAGTCCCTGTTTAATATTAATATTATCCAGTAATGACCCTGAGTATTAGACAATGGGAAACTTATCGAAAAATATGGAACCACATGAAGGCAATTCAGCTACTCCAAATAAATTGCATCATCTCTGCAGAGTGGGATTTTTGATGGAATATCAATCATACAATGGCTTTCATCTCACAATATGTTAAAAGTGCTGCTTGCCAGTTTTCAAATAGAAAGTTAAGTACCTTTCTGTTTCTGAATTTAGTGTAAATTTTAATACATTAAAAAACAAAAAGCAATAACACAGGTGAAGTAAACAAGAATACTTTTTGGCGTTGTGGGACGGCATGACATATGATGTCTAATAATTAAGTTGATTGGATTTTGCAACTTTCCACAAGTTATTTCTGCACTGTGTGTACTCATCATAATAGACAGAATGTATTTGGCTAGAGAAAACAGCTTACAGATTCATTTTTTTATTTAGGCCTCACTTCTTTATTTAGGTATGTACTGAGAAACATTTTGAATGGTCAAACTAAGACTTTATTTAAATAGTTACATAATTTTCTTTCATCTTGAGATTTCAAAGAGCTTTATGTTGGTGTATTTTGAGTTGATCAAGCCTCACAGCTTCATTAAACACTGTATTACAGACGAATAGAAGAAGAGGCAGAATTTCAGTTTCTCGTGTGGATATTCTTTTTTTTTGTATGGATATTCTTTGTGTTTGAAATTAGCTAATAAAGAAAGCACAATGCTACATATAAGATTTCTTGTTTAAAAAAGATAGAGTTTTTACTTTGGAATAAGTTTAGATTTACAAAAAAGTTGCAAAAATAGTGCTGTTTGGGATCAACCACCTTTGTATTCATTTCTTAGGGGCCAGTGTCAGCTTTGCGAACGTGCATCTCTACATGCAAACAACTGGTTGAACTCAGCTCCCTGCCATGTTTAGCCACCATGTTGGAGAAACACTATCTCCTCACCATTTCGCTCTTTCCCCTCCTGAGTCATTCCTCCTGGAGAAGCACCACCGAATCCTCTCACTCACTTTTCACTTACTTTTCACCAATCACAAGTCAGTTAACATTTTATTCCTTAGATCACTCTCACATATGAACACACTGCCTCTGTCAGTTGGTTCTGGATCCCCTACCATGCCCTTCCTCCTTTTTCATCATCCAAGCAAATCATTATCTCCATCATTCTACTCATTAAATCATCAGGGGTCTTATCTCAGCCTGAAAGTACAAATCTGTTCTTAAATATCTCCGTCACTGGACTGTATGCAACAAGAGCGAAGTTTTAATACCTTTTACCCAGTTTCTCCTAATAATAACGCCTTATAGAATTGTGCATAATTCCTCATTTATTTATTTTTTTGGGTGCACTGCTACTAAATGGATACATTACTACTAAATATGCTACTGACTTTATTTGGAGTTCACCAGTTTTTCCATTAATGTCTTTTTTTTTTTTAATGTGTTCTGGGATCCAACCCAGGATTTCATGTTGCATTTAGTCCTCACATCTTCTCAGTCACCTTGGGTCTGTGACAGTTTCTGAGGCTTTCTTTGTTTTCATGATCTTGAAAGTTTTCAAGAGTACTGGTCAGATATTTAGAAGAATGCCCCCAAATCTGGGTTTGTCTTATGTTTTTCTCATGTCAGTTATGGGGGCTACATGTTTTATGAAGCACTGTGACTTACCACTACTGGTGATGTTAACCTTGATTGCTTCTTTAGTATAGTGTTTTTCAGGTTTCTTCACTGTAAAGTTGTTCTCCTTTCTCCACTGTATGCTTTGTAAGAGAGTCACTAAGTCCTAAATGCAGCCTACTCTCAAGATGGGAGAGATCAAATTGGAAGAGGGAGTATCTCCATATATTAATTGGAATCTTTTCATGAGACAGATTTGTCCCTACCCCTTTTACTTATTTACTGAGTAATTTATATCGAGAGAGACCTATTTATATTTATTTTATATTTTGGGTTATAATCTAATGACACATTTTTATTTTATTGCTCAAATTGTTGTATATTTGACTATTGGGAGCTCTTTCAAAATGGCTTCTATGTAAAAACTTGTTTTCAAAGTATTTATTCTTTTAAAAAGTCTACTCTGGTTTATTGTAAGGCAGGCATACATTTCACCAATATTTGGGGCAGAGGTCAGGGTTTACAATGCCAAAAGTACTGTGCCGAGGAAATATCAACATTTATTGAACTTGTATTATTTACCAGGTGCTTATCCCAATTAATCTTTAAAGCAGTCCTAGGACATATAATACATTCCTTTAAGACATGAATTAACTGAAGTTTTAACCTGCTCCCAAACTTAGAAAGTAGCACAGAATTTTAAAGGTATTTTATCCTTTGTAGATGATAAATAGCATTTATAATGGGTGGCAGTATATTTTAAAAGATTTAAGAATACAATGATTAAGAAGAAATAGAGTGAGAAAGCATGTCTTGGCATCAAACAAACCTAGGTCCTCTTGGTTGTCAGAAATTTCCAATCTCCCTCATCCCCGCCATAATTCCTGTCATACTTTTCTGGCATCCAGTTATATTAACCACAAAAAAATAGGTTACACAGATCTATTTGATTTATAGTTTTGTAAATTCATTTTGTCTTATGACACCTTTTTGTTTTATACCTATATTTAAAAAATATGTATTTTTTAGCTATTGCTTTTCAAAAGTAGTTTTGTTTTTTTTTTTTTTTTGAGGAAGAGCCTCATTCTGTTGCTCAGGTTGGAGTGCAGTGGCATGATCTCGGCTCACTGCAACCTCTGCCTTCCGGGTTCAAGTGATTCTTCTGCCTCAGCTTCCCAAGTAGCTGGGACTACAGGTGCATGCTAGCATACCGGCTAATTTTTTGTATTTTTAGTAGAGACAAGGTTTCACTATGTTAGCCAGGATGGTCTCAGTCTCCTGACCTCATGATCCTCCTGCCTCAGGCTCCCAAAGTGTTGGCATTTCAGGTGTGAGCGGCTGCACCCAGCCTCAAGTGCAATTTACTACAGGGGATTGCAATTTGTCAGCACCCTCTTTTCTGTTCCTAAGAGTGTCCTATGCCTGTGTCTGCTATAGAACAGTCATGTGTAACTCATGAGTTTCTTGAGAAGAGTTAACATAATCAATTTGCCATTTCCATTTAGCACAGCCACCCTTACTACACACAGCATACACGCACATACACACAAACACAGGCATGCACACACAATTGCAACTGAAGTTCTATTCTGGCAAGACCAGATAGCAGAGTTATGGAGCGAAGGTCGAACTCTAGAATAAGAACTAATGGGCAAAAAATATTACACATAAATAAGAGATGCTAAATTAATATGTTTTTGTTCAGGAGTATGAGAAAAACATAGCTCATATTAAAGCAAGTGGCATTCCAATGGGATGTAAATAAATAAAAAACAGTCAGTTAGAAAACTGGGAAACTGGAATATAAAGCCCTCCTGGTAAGGAAATAAACTAATGTTGATGAGATGTCATCAAGAGCATCATTTTTTTTCAAAGAATGGCCAAATTTAAATAATTAACTAAGTAAATAAATGAGACCACTTATTATGTGCCAGACCACTTCTGGGAATTTGGAGATAAGATGAAGAGTAGTGTTTGTGTTAAGGAGGCATGAAAGTATTTCCTGGAATCATAAGCATATAGAAAACTGACACACAAAAACAGAATTTAACGTGATCTGAATATATGTAGATCAGTATGAGCCTGCGATAATATTCAATAATTCTGAAGAAGGTAAGTCACATGGGAAGAACACATAACTGTATTAATTTCCAAAGACAAGTGCTTATCCACATTATATTACTTACATCTGGACACTGATGCGAAGGGCTGTGTGGGCTCTGGGGTTTCTGTGTGAGGTGGGCACCACATGACAGAGAACTGACATCCAGCCAGTAGCTCTCCACTTTCCAGCTGTAAGAGAAATACATCTTGTCACAGTGTGGCTGGCAGTGAATGTCATCATTGATAAAAAGCATGGCATTAGGAACTGGCTTATGCATTTAAAAAGTTATTTTAAGGTTCATAGCTCTTTTGTGGTATGTTTGTGGTTTTGTGTGGGGTTTGTCACTAATGTAGACATCTAGTTTCCTGAAAATGTGAAATTCGGCAGTGACTTTTGAAGATCTTTTTCATTCTTTGATTGTAAAATTTAAAATTCATTTTATTCTATTCTTATTCTATCTTTAAACTGTTAAACACAATATGATTGTAAATTTAAAAAAACATTTCTGGCCTATAGAGATTTGCAATAAGTAGGAAGGATTGACAGACGCAATAATAAAATGAGGTGATAGGGAAGAAACAATGATTTTAAGAGCAATTATACATTTGGCAGAGGTATGGAAGAGAAAGACTCTTGGAAATGCCCTTACAGAAAAAAGAAATATCTGGAATTCCATTGTGTAGACAAAGTTCCCATGCTACCAGTCAGTTTAATGTCTTTTATTTACATCCTAGGTAGAACTCATGAATAGTTCAATTATTTACTGAGTATTTCAGATAAAATATTTCTTCATTACAGAAAACTGACAGAATTATCTGATTTCATTTAGTCCTTCTATAATCTCCTGGAATTTTTCCAGAAGTAGAGTTAGATGGCGTACTTGCAGACATGCTTATTCTTGCTACCTTGTTTCCTATTTACCCAAACTAAAAGCATATTAAGGTAAGTTACATTACACTGTAGAATTATTGGCAGTTAGGTGTTGGATGGTGTGTAGTTTGTTTTAACAACCATTATTTGAGGCTAGACCATAATACCAGGCCAGCACAGACATGCTTCCCATTAGCCCATCTATTTGAAAGGGGAACACACTGTATGCTGAGCTAACTGAATTTCCACTCACCACAGTTTGCAGCAAAGCCAGGCTGGAAATGGCCTCAAGGGGACCTCACTTCAGATTTTATTAAAGTCCATCAACTACATATTATGCAGATACATAAAAATAGATTAACAATCATAAAAGAATGACTCATGTTTATTACCTTGAAGAATAATTGCATAAGACAAAAACAATGAAGCATTGCTAAACCTTAATAAAGTTGAAGAAGACTATTTCCTCTGTCAAACACAGCAAAACTAGATTTTTGGGAGAATGCCACATTATATCTATTAGCTGACCTACTATCATATAAAATTTTGTTGATGATTTTAAGGTAATGAGTCAAAATTGAATCCAGAAAAATGGTCATACTTAGAAAGCCTTTTGTCCTTCATGGCTAAAATCCAGGTAACGTAAGTTAATTGTCTTGCATTTATGGACAATAAAGTTCAATCCAATAGAAAGAAACCAAAGTGCAAACATCTTCATGTCTTTATATGGATATTATGGGCTGAATTTTAAAAATGCATATGATTTTTTAAAATCCCCATTACCTCAGAATGTATTTAGATGCAGGGTCTTTAAAATGTAATTAAGTTAAAATGAGGTAATTAGGGTGCATCCTAAAGGATATGATTGACCTTAATCCAATAAGAAGAGGAAATTAAGACACAGATACATGCTTAGGGAACAAGATATGAAGACAGAGAAAAGGCGGCCATCTACAAGCCCAGAAGAGAGGCCTGGAACGTACCCTTCTCTCACAGCCCTCAGTGGGAACAGTCCTTCTGACATCTTGTCTCAGACTTCCAGCCTCCAGAACTGTGAGATGATAAGTTTCTGCAGTATAAGCCACCAGTCTGTGCTACTTTGTTAGGGCAGCCCTAGTTAATTAAATAGGGATACCTGAAAAGTAGTTGTCTATCTACCAATCACTTGCTCCCTATCTTCCTAGAGCAGATTCAGTCCCTGACTACTGCTAAGGTTTGCACAGCCCAGGAAAAGAGAATAAATGGAGGCCACTTAAGAGAAATAAAATACTAATTAAAATTTATCAAGTTATTCTTTCATTTTGCATGAGATAGATTGCTCCTTAATGAAGTAGTGCCTCTTAGTAATTTAATATTTAATAATTATAAATCAAGCTAATAAATTATTATACACACACATTTTATCCTTTTGTGTTGCAATAGTTTTATAATAATGATAGTTTAAAAATATGTCCAGTAATGGTTTTAATGATTGAAAATAAGCAGAATGTCAGGGAAATAAATTTAATTATTGTGCAGATATGAGTGTTCCACTGATGAGTTGTCAAAATTTGGGATTGTAAACCAAAATATGCATAATATATCATTAAATATTAATTTTATCAATTTATTTTGCCTTCATTTAGTCACAACCACTAATTGTATAACTATACTCAAGACTTTTTTCTGATCTATGTTCAACTGTAATTAATTTTTAAAATAGACACTATTTGAATAAACCTTCATCATAGTATAAATTAAATAAAATGTAACTATTTTCAGTGTGTATGCAATTTGAACATATTACCATCAGAAGTATAAACTAACTGGAATGTAAAATATTAAAATAATTTTATAAATTTTTTTCTAAAATATACAATATCATCTGTTACAATTAAAATGTAGACTACAACTTACAACTAGTAAAAAGAAAAACTGTATCAATTATTTAAATAAAACAAACACTTAAAAATTTACTTAACTAATTAAATATTTTTAAAATAAAACTATCCCCAAGTTTTATAGTTAGTTTTATAGTTAGTGTTTACCTACTGCCCAAATAAAGAGTATCACACTTAAAATATATATGATTTGGACATAGATAGATGTACATATATATACAAGCTTAAGAGTAAAGTTAAAAGTTTAATATTGCAAATGTTCCCCAAACTGTGTGAATGCCATGCTAATTCACACACATTTTGGATTACAAATTAGATCCCCAAATTAGAATACCATGAAAAGCCTGGGCACCGTGGCTCAGGCCTATAATCCCAGTACTTTGAGAGGCTGAGGCAGGTGGATCACATGAGGTCTGGAGTTCAAGACCAGCCTCACCAATATGGTGAAACATTATCTCTACCAAAAATGCAAAAATTAGTTGAGTGTGGTGGCAGGCACTTGTAATCCTAGCTACTTGGGAGGCTGAGGAGAATCCCTTGACCCTGGGAGGCAGAGGTTGCAGTGAGCCAAGATTGTGCCACTGCACTCCAGCCTGGGTGGTAGAGGGAGATTCTGTCTCAAAAAAAAAAAAAAAAAAAAGAAGAAGATGAAGAAGGAGAATACCATGAAGAATAGCAACTAAATGGAGCCTCAGCACTACTGAAGAGAGATATTTTATTACATAACAATCTATTTGAGAGGAAATATTTGACAAATGCATTTGTCTTCTTTTTTTTTAAGATTTAGAAATATTTTATTAGAAAAGTAATGCACATTCATAGTAACATCAGCTTTCATTTCTGTGTATTGTATAAACTTCCCAAAACCATTCTCCAAAGTTAACCATTTACAACTTGTTCATGTATTTTATTATGCATCCTACAACAAAGACTAAGAAGCAGGCAAGAATGACTATAAAACACAGCCTAATTACAGAAAAGTTAATCTTTTTTTTTTTTTTGAGATGGAATCTCCGTCTCTCATCCAGGCTTGAGTGCAGTGGCTCCATCTCAGCTCATTGCAAACTCTGCCTCCCAAGTTCAAGTGATTCTCCTGCCTTAGCCTCCTGAGTAGCTGGGACTACAGGCAAGTGCCACCACCCCCGGCTAACTTTCTGTATTTTTAGTAGAGATGGGTTTTCACCGTGTTAGTCAGGATGGTCTCCATCTCCTGACCTTGTGATTTGCCTGCCTTGGTCTCCCAAAGTGCTGGGATTAATTACAGGCATGAGTCATTGTGCCCAGCAAGTTAATCTATTTTTGCATGGAAACATTTTGAAACCAAGTTTGTGTTTATCAAAGGATTTTTCTCATGTATATTATCCAAGATTTTTTTCTGTCAGAGTATTAGTTTCCTAAGATTGCTATAACAAATTACCACAAACTGGGTACCTTAAAACAGCAGAAATATATTCTCTCACTGTTCTGGATACTAGAAGTGCAAAATCATGTTAGTAGGTTTGGCAACTACTGGAACTCTGAGGGAGAACCTACTCCATGCTTTTTTCCTATCTTCTGATGGTTGCCATGATGTGTGACTCCAATCTCTGTCTCCAGCTTCATGTGGCATTCTCCCCTGTATCTCTATGTCTTTATCTTCTCCCCTTCTTCTTCATCTTTTTCTTCTTCTTCTCCTTCTTTCTTTTTTGGAGATGGAGTCTCATTCTGTTGCTCAGACTGGAGTGCAGTGGTGTGATTTTGGCTTACTGCAACCTCCACCTCTTGAGCTCGAGTGATTCTTGTGCCTCAGCTTCCTGAGTAGCTGAGATTACAGGCACACACCACCACACATGGCTAATTTCTGTATTTTTAGTAGAGATGGGTTTTTGCCATGTTGGCCAGGCTGGTCTTGAACTCCTGGGCCTCAAGTGATTTGCCTGGCTTGGCCTCCCAAAGTGCTGGGATTACAGGCATGAGCCACCGTGCCCGCCCTATCTTCTTTTATAAGGTACACCAGTCACATTGGGTTAAGGGCCTGCCTTGCTCCAGTATGACCTCATCTTAGCTACTTACAACCACAATCACTGTATTTCCAAATAAGGTCATTTTCTGAGGCTCTAGGAGGTACATTAATTTTGGGGGAACATTGTCTAACCCAGTGCATTCAGTTTCTATTTAACATAAAAATTTCATCCATACTATACAGGATGAAAAAATGACTTATGAAATAGGTGAATGATTGTTAAATTTACAAATGTGATCTTTTATTTTCTAATAACATTCAAGGATAAGCATTTTGGGGGAGTATGTCTCTTCACAAATATTTGTTACATGCAAAGAGAAATTTGTACATTGTTCCAGTAGGATTCAGGGAATTAACCTAGGTGCATCTCTTGTTTCTATTTCAAGCATGTTGTTCTCCAGATTTTTTTTTTCTAATTCTGATCTCCCTGGAGGATTGTTCAGATTTAAATTTGGATTTAAACAAAGCCTGTAAAGCAGAAGTAGTAAACAAACCTGGGTACTAAAATTAAATGTTATGGAGGTAGATAAAACAAGCCTGAGGTAAATTCATCTATTTAATTCTTATCTGTTTTGCCTATACAGTTATGCTGATATTTCATTCCCTTGGATTCACCAAATTAAAATTTGTAACCATAATGGAAAATCTTTTTTCTGTATTTGAAAAAACTTACTGATCAAATTAATAGTGTAAATATGATTTCAAGGATAACTATTTAAGAGAATATTTATTTATATGTACCAGTAATCAACATTCCCCCTTCTGTACCCCATGTGCCCTTTGACTAATTATCTCCAACTCATCCTTCAGGTCACAATTCAAGTATCATGTTCTCATACCTCATTTCCAACAACAGACAAAATCCTTACTAGATGCTCTTCCAGTACCATGTATGACCTGTTTGTAGTATTTACCACTGTGACCATTTTACATTGACATCTGTAATTATAACAAACAAACATAATTTTCCTCTACTAAACTTGATAGGGCATGTACTGTGGGCCATGTATGTTGTACTTGCCTTTTCTTTTCTAATGACAAGTCCATCCCTTGCTGAATAATTGAATAAATTAGAAGTACATAGTACGTGTAAAAAGTTGATATGTGAATTATGAATCAATCCCATCAATTTGTTAAAGAATCTACTACCAAGTTCTCGTTTCCTGAATAAACTTTCACCATTGTTACAGTTATCATATCTTTGTAACAACATAAAGGGAGCATTGTTTTACTATATCAAATAGTTTTCTATTTAGAATAGACTTGGCTGAATTATTTTGATGAGCTCAATTAAAAACTACAAGACTCTAATAAAAGACTTTATTATTTAATAAAGGCATTGTGAGTTATTATTAAAATAAATACAATTGACATGAAATGTAAATTTTGTGAAACAATTCTCTGTAAGGGTTTTACATTTTTACTTTGTGATATATGAACAAAATGGCTTATATCATACTGAAAAATCCCTTTAAAATAATATACTATAATTTGAAAAATGAAATTGTATCAGTATAACACATATTTAAACTAATATTTTAAAATTTGCAAAAAGCCTGCATTTGAGAAAGCTATAGTAATTATTCACAAGTAAGGATATTAAAATTTATTCCATTAATCATCATTATTTGAGCCAGAGAAAGACTTTTGCAAATTGGAGTATCTAAATTCAAAATTTAGGACATGCAGGTATGATTATAACATCTTTTTCTTTGACAGCTTGAGTTTGCATATTTAGATAAACACAACATAGTATTTTTTTAAAAAAAATTTCTGGCCAGAGGAAGGATTGAATTTCAAGAGTCCAATATGATGCAAAGATTAACACGTTTTTCCAGTCTTGAGATGCTGATGCTCCCTGAGGGGAACTTTCTCTGTTATAATAATATTTCCTACAGATTCTTTTTGTGGAAAAAATTGCTAAATGTTATCAATTTTTAGAGTGTCCCACACTTAAACCTATATCAAGACATTCAGGAACATAACATGAGTAAAGATTAGATAAATTGTGAGAAAATCATTGAAGAATAAGATAATGATAACTTATAATTTGATAGCCACTCTAAGCTTGGCTGAGCACCGTCTGAGGTTTCTTGTACATCTTGAACTTGTGGATTAAGTACCTTCTTATGTATCAAGTCCCACATAAAAGGAACTCTTCTCATAGAGACTTCTGTGCTTCCGTGATCTGAACCCAATTGTGATGTTTTCATCACTTGCTGTCTGACCCTTAGGTTAAATCTTTCTTTCATGCTTATTCCAAGCAAAAATCTTTTGATGATGCAATCCTCTAGTGAATGGAAGGAGAGGGCAACAAGGCAATCACCAGGTCTCAGAAACTTCTGAGCTGTCTTTAGTCCTGTGTAGAGTTCATTGAGCTCATTGTTCCCAAATATGCGAAGAGCCTGGGAAGTCTTGGTGGCAATTTGGGTAAATTGCTGTACCAAGTCTTTTCATTCATAAATAGCAGAGAGAGAAAATGCACCTGCGATGATGCTGGCAAGCTGCTGGGTTCTGGTGATGGGGTAGATACTGCGTGCCTGAACAATTGCTGAAGTGATTTTCTTGGCATGCTTTTCTTCCTGGTATGTTCTCAGGATAGATGCAAGTGCCTGTTGATTTAAAGCATTTACAACATCACCAGCAGTGGGCATATCGGGGTACCTGCCACCATCCATTCTCATGTTCAAGGGGCCATCTTTCTGAAGGGAAAAACCTCTTTTAGGAGTATCAAGTTGCATGTAGGAACATCCAAGATCCATAAGAACTCCATCAAAAGTCCCTAGCTGTACTCCAGCTTTCATTAATAAGGCTTCTGCCTGGCTGAACTGGCCCAGCATAGCTCGGATTTGTTTAGGAGACAGCTTCAAATGATGTTCAGCTAATGCGTAAGCTGCTGGGTCTCTATCCAAAGTGTACAGAACAATATCTGACTCCTTCTGTAGAATAGCTTTCGTGTGCCCTCCCAAACCAAATGCCATATCTAGAAAAGTCTGTCCTTTTTGGGGTGACAAACAATGACCAACTTCATCCACCATTACTGAAATATGTAATTTAGTCAGGTTTTCAAAATCTCTATCTTGAGATCTGGGCTTCATAGTCTTTATACTTTTCTGCTGTAGTTTGTATTCTTTTTGACGAGATACCTAAATTAGGTATGCCAGATTCCAACCAACATGAAAGACATCTTTTATCCATTCTACAACAATATGGATACTGAAGCATTCTGTAGGCCAATAAAACTGAGGCACGAAGACTTGTCAGTTGGCTTCTAACTTGGGCCAGTGACTACCACTATGGTGCTAGAGAACCTGAATTTGCTGCCTGTCTAGGTCTTACTTCTGGGGGAAACTCTGTCTTCTCGTTCTTAACTATTTTTTGCCACTTTTTGTAAAACAGTTTTTTGCCACTCTTTTTGCATTTAGAACCACTCTCTGCCAACCCACATACTCATGACATTTGTAGATAGATGCCTTCTGTCCTAGGAACATGGGGCAATAGATTAGGAAAAGCATTTCCTTGGGGCTTAATTTGTTTGAGTCACAGAGTAGATGTTTAGGCTCACATCTACTAGGCTGTACTGTATAGCTTAGGCTCACATCTCTAGGTTGTGTTCTGGTGGTGCTGAATACCAGACCCTGAGATACAGAGGTGCTCATGCATTCTTTAGTACATACACATTTTCGTTTGTACCCCTGGAGTGTGTGGCCATATTTTGTGTTTGTGATCTGTGAAGCTGTCTGAAGAGTGGGAAACAGAGTGAGGGCCTGTGCCTCCTGCTTATGTTTGAGGATGTGCGATGGGTTGAATGGTGTCCCCCAAAATTTATGTTCACTCAGAACCTCAGAATGTGACTTTATTTAGAAGTAAGGTATTTACAGATATCATTAGTTAAGGATTCCAGATGGAATAATCCCAGACTTACAGTGGGCCTTAAATCCAGTGACTCATGGTGTCCTTAGGGGACAGAACACAGACGCACGTGCACAGGGAAGAAGGCCACAGGGAGAAGGAGGCAAAGGCTGGGGGCGAACTGCCAAAGGCAAGGAAAGACTGGACCATTGGAAGCTGGGAAAAGCAAGAATTCATCTCCCCTCGGCCTTCAGAGGGAAGCGTGGCCCTGCTGGCAACCTGACTTTGGACTTCTAGGCTCCAGAGCTGTGAGAGAATACAAGTCTGTTGTTTCAAGGCTGCTTTTTGTGGTACTGTGTTGCAGCATCCCTGAGAAACGCGTCCAGCGGGGTCCTGGTCACAGTGGATTTCCTGTGACATTGACTCTTTAGTAACCACTGAGAATAATCCAAGAAATATTTTTCTCTCCATGTACTCTAATATTTGTTATATTAACATGATGGAACCCCATTGTAAGTGCATTTGATTTAATCAAATTCAAGTTCTCAAAAGAATAAAAGGAAAAAAAAGAGAAAACTGCTAAGTTCAAGTGTTAGCAAATAATGTATTTACCATTCAGTGAGCATGTAACCCATTCAGAATGAACTCTGGATTTGAAATACGAATCTGTGGCCCTTTATCAGTTGTGTTTCCTCATCCGCTCACAGTGTCAGTCTGTCTCTCTCTCTCTCTCTCTCTCTCTCTCTCTCTGTTTCTCTCTCTTTCATCACCTTTATATCTAATAAAACCTTGTTACCAAATTCAAACACATTAACATACCTGTGCTTAACCAAAGAGAAAGTAATCTGTTCCAATCCTAAAGGAAATGACTCAGCTGCACTGAAATTAGTCACTGCTGTGTAACCTAGGAACAAGATACCATTACTATGTATGCAGTCAGAGAGCTGAGTATCAAGCTCTGGAACTACCTGTGAACATGCAAACACTCATTTCCAAACTGACTAAAATGCCATCTGCCTCTGACGTTGCTCATGTTGCTCAGTTCATTAAGAGTTATTGCCATATTCTCACTGTATTGTGAGAATAAATGAAATATATACTTGATTTTGAAAAGTTTCTTTATACTATTCTTAGGCTATAATGTGTACAGGGAAAAATTATGAGGAAAAAATATGCTCATAAATGCTTGAAAAATCTTGTACCATATAAAACTTTAGTAATATTTAGGCTATGTTTTAACTTCCTTATTTTTTCCAGGGTGGGAGAAGGAGTGTTCACCGAAGAAATCTGTCTGATGGACTAGTGAAGGCAACTGGCCTGAATTACCTCTGTTGAGCCTTCAGGGAAGTTAGTGCACTGGGAAGTGTTAGGTAAGTGTGGGCATGGACACTGAAACCCCAAGAAGCAAAAAAGAGATCCTTTCTTCACATCTGTAGACAGAATCAACAGTATCTTTAACAGGTTCCTTGAAAAAAATATTTCGTTGAAAATAACATGTTATTGGCTGGGTATAGTGGCTCACGCCTGTAATCCCAGTACTTTGGGAGTCCAGGGCAGGTGGATCACCTGAGGTCAGGAGTTTGACACCAGCCTGGCCAACATGGTGAAACCCTGTCTCTACTAATAATACAAAAGTTAGGCAGGCATGATGGTGCACACCAGTAATCTCAGCTACTTGGGAGGCTGAGGCAGGAGAATCACTTGAACCCGGAGGCAGAGCTTGCAGTGAACGGAGATTGCACCATTGCACTCCAGCCTGGGTGACAAGAACAAAACTCCATCTCAAAAAAAAAAAGGGGGGGCGTGTTATGTTCTTAATCTCTGAGATATAAATAATATTAAAAATTAATGGCCGAGCTTGGTGGCTAATACCTCTAATCCCAGCACTTTGGGAGGCCGAGGCAGGTGAATCATGAGGTCAGGAGTTCAAGAAAAGCCTGGCCAACACGGTGAAACCCTGTCTGTACTATAAATACAAAAATTTAGCTGGGTGTAGTGGCAGGTGCCTATAATCCCAGCTACTGGGGAGGCTGAGGCAGGAGAATCACTTGAACCTGGGAGGCAGAGGTGAGCTGAGATCGCACCACTGCACTCCAGCCTGGGTGGCAAAGCGAGATTCTGTCTCAAAAAAAAAAAAAAAAAAAAAAAAGAAAAGAAAAGAAAAGAAAAATAATATTACAAGATTTGAAATTCAAGCATTCTAAACTTAAATATTCATAGCTCACTGGATACTTGATATTGGGGGATATATTTAACATGGTAGAGTTCTCAGTTTCATTGTTTATAAAATGGGCAAAATAGCAGTTGCTTACAGAATTCTTTAAAGGATTAAGATAGCTCCTACAAAGTTTCTAGTGCAGTGCCTGATATATAATAGGCATTAATCAAATGAAACCTACTATTTACCCTATTGCACAGAAGTTTGTATGTTATTTTAATGAAAATTTTGAAAATAATTTTTAAAATGAGCACTGTTCATCAATAACAGATATATTTTGAAATGATTCCCTGTCAGAAATGATTTTGGTTGGGGCTGGTCATTGCTGCTACTGTTTTCAAACAATTTTGTTATATTTACAAAATTTGGGGGCTACAGGAAAATCTCTGCCAGGATTATTCACACCCTGTCACTTCCTTTTTTCTCTTTTGAATGCCTAACATATAAGTGTATGGAAAGCTTCACCCAAGAGGAAAGGCCCCAGAAGCTGCTATACTTCTCCAGACTCTTCCTTTAAAGCTGTAGATGTGAATTCATCCACAATGGAAAGCTTAATATATGCCGTCTTAGTGTGGCAAAGTGCAGTGTATTTGCAGTAAGACTGATTACTATTGTAGGTTCTAATCTATTCATTGCTTATTTCTTGTTGATAGTCATAACCACTTGCTGATTGTCCCTCTGACATGGACAGGACAGGGTAATTTTACAGGCTGTGTTCAAAGTGCAAACAGTCTCCTGAATGTTCTTCCTCCTGCAAGAAAAAGCCCTGGAGACAATCCCAGTGTTTAGAAGGCTTACAACAAATTATTTTCCACTTGGTAGTCCTAATATTTAGGTTTCAGAAAACCAATTAATACAGTTTACTGGTAAAGAAAGGAATTAGTTTGGATTAGGGTACAAATTCAGTGCAATTTTCTCTCTTCTGCTGGTGATAAGAGAGACAAAAAAGAAAAAAACAAACTTAACCTGTGGGTACTGGAGTACCCACAACCTACTCACATATTATACAGAGTTTCTGTCTTTCTGAGGTCTTAATTCTAATAATGATCTGATGAATATTGTGAGATGTTTAACATTCTGTTCTCTTAACTTAGAACCCAAGTTAAAATCTGTTAACTTTTTTAGGATTTATTTTTCTCTTTTACTGAAGCTAGCCCTATTGGTCTTAGAATGTTTCTGAGTAGTCCATCTTTTAAACAACTTTAAATGACCCTTTACCTCCATGTCTTCTTTCTATAGATAAGAATATATTTCATAAAAAGTAGGAATTACAAAGAATATTTTAAAACCCAGTCATTTTATCTTTACCTTTTTAAAAATCAAGTGGCTAAAAAATATGCATAATTTTTCACCATACAATTTGAAGGCTGTGACACAGACTAGGCCCCATTTTGTACTGGTGGACCTGAAATTACAGCAGGTTCATTCCCACCTTCTGCTGTTCTGAAAACACACATGCCAATATAGTCACAGAGAGAGAGCCATGGGTAGAGAACAGGGTTAAGAGGAAAGCCTTACTTCACATCAGATTACTGCTATCTCCAATAGCCTAGGTGCTCTTTCCTTCTTACAAAATAAACATCTTTGTTCTTTCAGTAATATGCCTTGGCATCTTTATAGCACAAGCTGTTATAAAATACTGCAAATTTTCAATTCAGTCCCCTTAAATGATTTACTCGTTTAGTGCACCCAGAACAAAGAAACATATATTGTATAGCAACAGGTGCTTAAAAGAGCCTTGAGGGAAATACATTCATCAGAATGTCATTATATGTTATATGCACATTACTTATTTATTTTTTCATCCTTGTCCTGTGGTAAAGTAAGCACCTGCAACCCACAGGTAAGGCATTTTTTATACAGGGTGTTTTGCACTCTGGGTAGTTTTTGCCAAAGAATCAAAGCATTGTAGCTGTTACCTCCCTTATATACTTTATCTATATAAACGGAATCTTTAGCTAATATAAAAATAAAGAAATAGAGCTACAGAAACCACTTTATTCATTGCCTCTCCCACATCCAAACATCTATTTTAAAATAAAACCACTATGTCCTGGAGTATCTCCGTCCTGCTTCATGTTTCGCTAATACCAGGGTGGACCAGGGTGGACCTCCACTTACTACCGCTTTCCTCAGTGCATCATAACTATAGAAGGACCCATGCTGTATAACTTTATGCAGGTTTTCATTGTGACAAAAACCCAACGTGCTAACTACCCTTACAATTTCTTGTTTCCTTTACCAAATACAATGGTTTTGTGATTTTACACAGGGATCTATGGTGTAAGGAAGGTAAGAACATTCTGAATGAGTTACAAAATAATTCTCTCTGGTAAATAAAGATCCATATGATTCTTCCCTTACTTATATTAAGACTTCTGCCCCTGCACTCGAATCCTTAGAAAAAGATGCTTTAGTATAAATATGGTCTTTGGCTTTACTTCTAAGAGCTGACATGAACCATGAAGATTTTTTTTCAAGAAGCAAATGTGATAAAGGGAACAATGGAGCCAAATACTGTTGAGTGCTGGGGATAGGCGCCACAGCTGTGGACTGGATGAGTAGATTTCCCTGTGCATTTCCATCTTATTTTCCTAAGTATGTACATCTACTTATTCTATTTTATTACTTGTTAGGAAATGTCAGTAAACATGTGTTTGGGAGAGGTGAGTACATGTCCTTCCCAGTATAGTTTGGCTTTAAATGATACTGTTATTAGATCTCCAGTGCACTGGGCCAATGGAATAGGTTGCTGAAAGGATACAGAGGAAGGGGTCAGTAGTCTTAAGAAGCAGTCAGGAATTGTATCAATCAGGATTTTTTTTTTCAGTTGCTGATTTCAAAGCCCAATTCAAGTTAGCATGGGCAAACAGAGATGGTTTATTGGTTCTTGTAGCACAAATGCAGGTTGTAGACGCACGGAGATGGCCTTAGGGATGATGGAGGCCTTGGAGACCATCACCTTCGAGGCTCTCTGCCTTTATTTGTGTGTTGGCTTTACTTTTTACTGATGCAGATGGGCTTTCTCTGTGTGTGGTGGAACACACACAGTTTCCTCCAGTTTCATAGTTCAAAAAGAAAGTAGTCTTTCTCTTCCAGTTCTAGTTAGCAAATTCTCTGGTGCTTTAAGCCAATTACTCACACCTCCTAACTTCTGGGTTCTACTTGAAATGGTAGCAACTGTGAGAATAACGGAGATCAGGGCATAAAGTCAACCACTGCAAAACAATGGACTGATTATAGAACAGGTTTACTCCTTCCTCAAATTTAGTCTCAGAACCACCTATGCTTCTACATAATTAACAATCTACCTGTCTATCCAGCTTCACAGCATGTACTTCTTGGCTAATAGCAATGAGAAAAAGAGAGAGAGATTTTTGTCAGTCTTATCTCTAGAAGTTAGATCTTATGGACCCTAATTTTGCATGGCAGTAAAGAAGAAAAATAGACCATTATGTTTCTTAGATAACTGGAAGACAGAAAACATGACAAGGTGCAAGAGTCTATTACTTATTTTTTTATTTTTATTTTTTGAGATGAAACCTTGCTCTTGTCCCCAAGGTTGGAGTGCAGTGGCACAACCTCAGCTCACTGTAATCTCTGCCTCCCGAGTTCAAGCAATTCTCCTTCCTCAGCCTCCTGAGTGGCTGGGATTACAGGTGCCTGCCACCACACCCTGCTAATTTTTGTATTTTTAATAGAGACCGAGTTTCACCATGTTGGCCAGGCTGGTCTCAAACTCCTGACCTCAGGTGATCCTCCCAAAGGAGGTTGGCCTCTCAAAGTGTTGGGATTATAGGTGTGAGCCCCTCTGCCTGGCCATTTACATGTAAGAATAGTAATCTGATCTCATGCGCTGGTGAGCATCAAGCTCTGACTAGTTAGAGTAACCATTTCTCCTATAGTATGGAGGCATGGTAGCTGTGCTCCCTCCAACACTGCCTTCCCATGCAGAAGTAGATGTTCCTCCTTCTTTAGATAGCTGAAGAGGAAGAAAAATATTTCTCCTTTCCCTTCAACAAAAATAAGAGCCCTGCTTCATATTGGCCAGGTCACATGTTTATCCCTCAACCACTCATTAAGACCGAGGGAATCAGATATTGTGATCGACCCCAACTGGGACAAATGTCCACACTTGTGGATGGATGGGTGCTGTAGGAATTTTACCTGAAATAGAGTGGAAGGCTATTATAGTTCAGACATGATCATCAACAATTATTTTGAGCCATAAAGCCTCTGTGATAAAGATAAAAGGGCAGGGTAGACTGTTAATTTGGAAATTTTGACAGAGAAGCCAGGACATGGTAGATGGATAGCAGATACTCAGTGACTGACAGACCATACACAGCATTGTCAAAGAAAACTATCAAGAATTAGCTCCATAACTTCTAATCTCGTCTGATGCTTTAAGAATACAGAAGTCTAGAGAAAGTCGAAAGAAAAGACTTTCCAGGAAATTCCCAAGGAAATGTTATTGGGGAGAACTGTTGCCTTATGAATTTGTACCTCCCACTCAAGGTGGGATAGATAAGAACTTCAGTATCACCGGAAGTTGTGGGGGTATTGTGCTGCTGGCTGCCTGGTGAGCTCTCATACCATCAGGACAGATTGAGAGAGAAATTTGCTGCTATTTGGTGAATCAGTGTAGTCCTCTAAGAGGGCTGGCCAAAGGCACATGAAATCCAGGTCCTAGGTATGGAGTCCATGACAGGAATTTTGGCCTAGAGTTGTTTCTCCTGGAGGCTGAAAAAAACAGAAAAGTGAGAGTTTATGGAGGATGGGCATTGGAAAATCAGAATTGTAGAGAGGATCATGATGTCTAGCTGAAGAAAATGTCCTGTATCATCGGAGTTGAAGCCAGACTGGTGGTAGTCTGCAATGCTGTTTGCCTGTATTCGGTGCCCAACTTTTCAGGAGAATTATAAATCTCTGCCCTGGTGAACTCAGCATGGCTAATGGAAGGTGAGCAGAGGTGGTGTTCATCTTTCATGTGAAAGCCAGCACCTGTACACCATGCTCTTTTCTCTGCCACTGTGATCTTAGAATCATGTCCTGTGAGGTGGAATCCTGATTAGCATAAGTCGCTGAATGACTACAGTTAAGCACAGACTGCCTGCCACCCTGGAAGCACATGCTGAGTCAACAGAAGATAAACTTTGTTGTTTTGAGCCATTGATTCTTAGGGGTTATTGTTATCAGAGCATAATTATCCTCTCCTAATCAACACAAGGGACCTTGTGTGAGAACCTCCAAAGGTGAGAAGCACTTCTCAGACCCAATTTTACACTTCTACCAGTCCCGAAGGGTGGGGCCACATACTAGCTGCGTGAGAGTTCTCTCCTGCTGCTTGTTTCTCTCGTTCTGTCCCCTTTCTAGAAAACCTTGGCTGGAAGGAGGGAGATGATGGACATCTACTGGTGCTCATAATTCTGATTATTATCTGGAACTGGATAGCCTAACACTACTGCCTCGAGATTGTGTTGGCAATGTAATGTGATCATAGGGCTATTTATTGCCTGAAAGCGAGCAGAAAAGTCGGGAGCCTGCCGGACCCAGTGGCGAGGCAAACACTTTTCCCAATCTCTACAACTACTAAAAACAAAACTAAACTAAGCAACTCAAATCCAAATAGAACAACCCCAAACTTCCCTCCATGAAGCAGAATTATAAGACAGTGGAAAACAATTTTAAAAATTAGAATCTTAAGTGTATCTCTTGCACTGTGCACAGGTTTTAAACTAAAATTTTAAATTACCTTCAGAACTAAAGTTTATTTTTAAATGCAAATGGACGGATAACACTGGTATCTTACACTTATACATTGGCACAAAATGAGATACTACATTTTAAACATTAGGGAAGTGGTTCATTTCTTTATATGTTTGTTTGTGTTTGGTGATAGGAGGAGGCTGAAGTACGATGATTTGTGGTAGGAAGCACTGACCTGGCTTGAAGCACAATCCTGAGACTCTGCATCCTTCTAGAATCTTGCTTTCTACTAAAATGCCTCATGATGTTGGGCAATTCCCCCCTGACTTCCTATATTGTACTTTCCTCATCTATTAGGTGAGGGTGACTAACTCTTGACTCTTCAGGTTTCTGTGAAGAGTATCCAATTACAAGTCTTGCAAATGTGAAGTGCTCTCTCTATATGAAATGGTAGTAGGTTTACATCTTCTCTGTGAGAATCAGAGATTATGAAAACGGATAATTTTATACTTTCCTTTCTCTAAAATGGGAATAACATACTCTAGGGAATATCATATAATTTATTATTTCAGAAATTTAAAAAATATACCTTAAATGCGGAAAATTTAGTTTATGCTCACACTGATGATTTTTCAGACGGTCAATTCAAAATAAAAACATGCTATGCATATTTTTAATAATAGTATAAATTTCAAAGAGCTTGCATATTTATTACTTTAATTGAACCACAGAATTGAGGGTTGGGAAGAAACCTTAGCCAACATCTAGCTTGGTGCCATCTTCCCCCTTTTTCCAAGTGTGATCAGAGGTCACGAGATGCACATTAACTCTTGTAGTTGTCACACAGCTAATTCATCTGATACTTTAGTGAATCCTCTGAGATAGGCAAGACATTTTTCTTTCTTCATTTTCTAAATAATTAATTTGATTCAAAACATTTTGAAGGTTTTAGACAAAAGTCTCAGTTTTGGATTAAGAAGCAGAGATAGGGAGGTGAATTGGCTTGAATGCAGAATTATGGGCAAAATTGGCAGAGGAAGACCAGGTTTTTTGACTCTTAATTCTAGTGTTCTTTCCATTCCACTTAGGTGCAATTAATCCTTCCTGTCATATTAGGTTCTTAAATTGAGGTCTAAGCTGCGTACCCTGCGGTTTAGGTTCATATCACATATCTTGGGGCTGGTAGAGTTTGACAGGAAAAATAAATGACTGGCTTTGTCTAGGTTGGCACAAGAAGAGTACAATCCTTCAGCTGTTGAGAAACAACTTTCAGTGTAATCAGAGGGAGATTCGAGAAGCAGTGGCTTCAGTATTGAACATGAAGTTGAAGGACAATAGAGTGCCTTGAGGTAGTGCTTAAAGTTTCTGGCTCTGTTCTCTTTAAACCTGTGTTGGAGACCTTAAGAAAAAAAGGAGCTACGAGAAACCAACTACAGCAGCAACAATAAAGCTAGATCACAGTTTCTTGCTGAAAGCGGGAGGATGGCTGTGTGGAGCCTCAGTCTGGTGTGTAAAATATGCTTCTTTCTGCTCTCTTGGGTACAGACAGTGTTGGAATGGAGGGTTAATTGACCATGGTGGAAAAGAGAGAAACATTTTGAGGTATGTGGATTACTCAGATGTTAATAGTGACTTGCAAATATTTCTCATGGTATTGTATACAAATGGATCAGCAAGAATCAGGTACTACACATCACATATAAAATGCATAGCAACCAGGAAGCAAGGTGGTCATGTGGAAAAACAGGGGATGGAAGTTTATGGAACATTATTCAGACCACCCGATCTTCTTACTCCTACATTGACACAAAGAAAGAGGACATGAAGCTGAAGGACAATTGCGTGCCTCAAGGTATCTGCCTTGCAGAACTGTAGTCCTAATGATTCAGTTGGTGGAAGGGACCAAGGAATCACAGCTTCTATGTTTGCACAGCTATGGAGTACTAGAAGCCCTTTGCATGTCTGGGGATGCTGATGTGGGTGGTGTATCAATTCTGATAATGGTGATGAAATGATGTATGTTCTCATTTTTTAGCAGCAATTTCACCTAACCTAAACGTTTAAAAAAATGAGTTAAGTAATTATTGACTTTTTGTTTGTTCGTTTTCCATCAGTGAAAGTAGACGTTAAAATGTTTCTGATGCTTGCAGGTATGTTTCCTTACTACTGTGCTCCTCAACTCTGGCCACCTCTTTGACCCAGCCATCTTCCAAAAGCATGTTTAAGGCTATAATTTGGGTAATTAATGTTAAGAATAAATATTCTTTCATTAAGAAACACTACTTAAGTGACACATAAGGAAAATGAGTTAAGAATTGTTTCTCAATTAGCTTTCAATTATTTCAGAAAAACTAATTGTATTTTTAATGTCATAAAGGCAGATTTTTCAAATATGTATGTTCACATTTATATTGAGAAGCCTACAACCGGTCATCTAACTAGATATTAAAAACTTTGTATACACTTTTTGAGATCTTTATCTTTGTGTAGAAAGGCAAGCTGTGGAAACAAATATATTCTCAAGAGTTCTGTAACTGGCTAAAGCTCTACAGGACCATCAATCACCAAACATGTGCTGCAGTTGCCTGGAGGCATCATAAGGTTGTTATTTAAATGAAAGTTGTTTCTTAGTACTTGGGGGAAAAATCTAAATCAGATGGGTCATTGTGCATCTTAATGAAAAGTTTTTCTAATATGAAAATAAATCTAGCAAAATATCCTGAATACTATATGATCAACAATGAATAGGAATGCTCAAAGGATCTAGTGTTCTATACTGTGCCACTGGCCAAAGAACAGGTATCTAATGTTCTCTAGTAGACTTTATGGATTATACTATGAGACATGGTTTGAACTCGTATTTTGGCTGACTCCATGCAATCGCACACTGATTTATAATTGTCTTCTATCCTGCATTCTTCTCATTTGCAAATGATTCTGCCTCACCTAGATTCAAATATTCATAGACTTGACACAATCCAACTATGTAAGAACCAAGCGCCCAAGAAACAACTTTCCAGGCTCAAAAATGTGTCACTCACTGGCTGTCATAATACTTGAAATTTCTATCACTATACTCATTCTATTAGCATAAGCTGATGGCTCCTCTAAAGTGTGAGTATAATATCTGCAAAGGTTAACAAATTAGCATATTAAATTTATTATCAACATGAGATTATACTATAGTATGGGGAGCACCAACTCATCTACCCCTAATTTTATGTGTTCCTGCCTAAGAAGCAACTCTTGTTTCCAGTCTTGCTGCCTTTGACTGCTCATTGGAGCAACAGTTTCTGCTATCATTCCTCGTATCTGTTTCTACCTAGGAGGAACTGGCCATACAGCGCATATTAAATACAGAGAAATGATTAAAACTGACCATTGACAGGAGGCAGGAGAGAGCATATAGGAAAGTTTTACAACACAGATACCTGCTTAGTGAGGGCAAGTCCAAGTTGGATACTGTAGAGTGAACATGGCAAGCACGTGAAAGAGGAGCCCCAAGTGGATTGGGGCCAGGAGAAGGAGATGTCAAAGACAGACTGAACCTTTTACAGTTTTGAGCTTTCTTTTAATAGACACCAGAGATATAACAGAACGAGGTGGGGGAAGGAGGTAGGGAATCTAAAATATTTATGAGCTTGATAAGACTGGAAGAGTTTAAAGCAGGAGGTGGAGACAAAAGAGCATAGACTGGAAGGAGGGGTATGAGCAAGAGAGGGCATCTTACTAGTGCTTCAGAAGAGGCAGTGATGTCAGTGGTGCAGGTGTGGATTCAACTTAGATGCCCTGTTCTTGTGGGTGAATGCATAGTTTCTTTTTACACGGCTGGGTTAAATTACTTCCCCTAGGACATTCAATTAATCACTTGGAGAGCAAGGAATAGAATCCAGCTCTTGAGGCTCTCATTTCACATCTGGAGCAGGCAAACTAGGCTTCTCCTTTCTGAAGCACCCTCTTTTGTTAAAGCCTTTTGCAAATCAGTCAGGCTTTGAGCTCCTTTATAAAGAATTTATAAAATCATAGTACTATTTGCATGATTTAATATGAAGGTGGTACAAAGAAACACTATAAATTACTTTTTGGTTTATCTTCCATTTAAAAATTTAAAGTATCTGTCAAAATTTTTTTGATTTTTCCCTGCAGATTTAAAGTTATTGTTCTGGGGAGCTGGAAAAAAAATGAGTTGCAGATCTGAAAAAGCAGTGTGTGTGGAGCTTAACTGCTGCATGACTGATTGTGTGATATATTGCTCTTTTCACTAATAACCACAAAGCAGGTAGAGGCATGGCAGACTAATTTGGTTTATATGTCCAGCTGTAAGGCTAGACACTGCATCATTCTTTTCAGAAACCAGTGACTTTAGGCATGTGGAACTCGTAGTCATGACAACAATAAACCAGCTTTGAGTCTGAGTTTCAGCTCAGAAACTGCCTTGTCTCCATTACTTCCTGCTCATGACCTGACTTTTCTTACTCTCTGGGGCTGGGGGCTGGGGATTTATGAAAGATCTATTGAACAGAGCTCCAGTATATGTTTAATGCTTAAAATGTCTCGGTTGAAAGTTTTGCTTGCACAGATGGCTAAAGGCTGGAAGGAGGATAGATCAATCATTATTATAGCTAATGACACGGTTATAAGGGCATACACAAAGGTGAGCTGATTTGGAAAATGGGAAAAGGCAATGTGAAAAGAGGGACTTGGAAGCATTGCTTTGAATGACATAAAAGTGGTTATCACAAATAAAATTTTCTTTTAAATACATAAGGGAATTAGACTATGAATCCAAGAGGACCTATCCAAATGGTGCAATGAATAATCCAACAAAAATTAATACACAAAATTAAGTGTGTGTGTGTGTGTGTGTGTCTGTAGTTTACAAAGCTGAGGAAACAACAGAATCTTATGGCAAAATCTGTAAGTGCTCATTTTAGTGTCCCATTAGTTTTATGGAATTGATAGTGACTGGTTTCAGAGACAGTGTAGCTCAGTGACAAAAGTGTTGAATCTCTGGGTTCAATGATCTCCATTTAAATATCAGCTATAATATTGGGAAGTTGTCTAACTATACAAAGTCTCTTAATATTCTGTTCTAAAGTGAAATGATATGATTTGCACTTCAAAGCATTGACTGTTGGTGAAATGAGATAATGGAGGAGAAACCTTGGCTCAGTGTGCTGGATAGAGTGAACCCTCAATAACAGGTAGCTGTCAATATTGGTTCTGGTGGTGGTGTTGCTAGCAGGGTTTGTCATTAATTGAAATCTGTCCTTCATGTGATTATCATTGTTGAACGCTATTATTAGAGAGACCTGATCATAGCGACGGGAAGACTTCTTTTTCTTTCTGGAGAGACGTTCTCTGGCTTTACTATTTTCTTTGTATAATCTAGATTAGAAGGAGGGTAGATAGTGGCTAGAGAAAGCATGAATGCCAGTCTGCAAACTGCCAATACAAGTGATGGTGTGTCTGTAGACTTTGTGGCTTTTAATTGCCCAGTTGCATTTCTCCCATCACCCAACAAGAAGCAAAAAATTCTACCATCAATTTTGTTTCATTTTCCCTGCGCATTGGCCTGGTTCTATATGACTGCCTTTTTTAAAGCTCGTATTTTCCAGCAAGTTACCCCAACAAGCCAATAGACAGAGACATAAGACATGAATCAAACCCTAGATAGAAGCCAAATGCTTCCTTTCTTTTCTATCTACTGAGAAATTGAATGATTTACTCTCCCAGAGATCAGCTCATGATTTCATGATCATGTGGTTAAACTTAGGAACCGACATGCTCCCCAGAGGCTAGTTTTCCTCCATCACCTTGTACAGTTTGGCTTACCATGTCAAAATCTGATCGAGTACATTCAATTTATTAAGTTGCAAATTGAGAAATCATGAACCATCCACTGATTATGTACTTTTTCTTATTATAAGAGTTTTGGCTGAGTGTGGTGGCTCACACCTTCAATCCCAGCACTTTGGAAGGCCAAGGAGGGTGGATCACTTGAGGTTGGGAGTTTTATTCCTGCCTGACCAACATGGCAAAATCTTTCCACTAAAAATACAAAAATTAGCTGGGCGTGTTGGCACACGCCTGTAGTCCCAGCTACTTTGGAGGCTGAGGCAGGAGAATTGCATGAACCCAGGAGGCAGAGATTGCAGTGAGTTGGGATTGTGCCACTGCACTCCAGCCTGGGCCACAGAGTGGCCACAGAGTCCATCTCAAAAAAAAAAAAGTTTAACATTGTCACAAATAAATTTCTCCTTATATTGTCCCCAGCCCAGCAGTTATAATTTACAGCAATATGAGATTGTTTTCTAAGATATAGAATTAGATCACATTTTTCTCTTAGGTTTATGAGAAAAGGAAATTTTCATATGCTCCTCATTGCATGAGAGTTAATATACCTCCAGAAAAAAAGACATATTATTTTTCTATAGTAATAATAATTTTAGACATATTTAAATTGAGTAACAAAATGGGATAATTAATATGAGGGAAAAGTAAACACTATCACATTAGATATTTGAAAATATAAAATAAATATGTATTACATAATTAACGTATGGCAGAAAGGTAATTGAGTGACTAACTTTTCTGGATATTGTTGGTGTTACTGAAAAGTGTAATTACATGGTTATGAAGGACCATTACAATAGCATTATTAAAAAAACATTTTTCATACAAAATGATTTTGTATTGATAGCTTTTTAAAATGTCTTTTAATTAAATTGAGATAAAATTACAGCCAACATTTGGAAGATTTTCTGTTCTGTCTTGAGGTCTTTTAATTGCATAGATGTTGGTCCTAATGTCTCTAAGCTTTAGAGATTTTTTAAAGCCCAGGTCATTTTTCCTAAGTTAGACTGTTTAGTCTATGCAAGAGATAAATCTTCTGAAGATTCAAAATCTTTAAACATGCCCAGAGGAAATAACTGTCTCTCTATGAGTTCCTTCTTGGAATATTTCTGTCTTTTCAATATTGGTTTATTTTTGTTATTGCTCACAAATGTTGCTGATAAAGGTATTCCAAGTAAGGAAATTGAAACAATGAAAAAATGAATCTATTTCTTAAAATGTAACAGAAGGCTGATTCATCAAATGTGGCTTAATGTTTATGATGTAATAAATAGCAGAGAGCTCCAAAGTTTTTTCTGGTAGAAATATAGAAATATTTGTAAGAAAAATCGAGATTCGTCCCCTTGGAATTCTCTATGGATCTCTCTCAAGCACTAGGGAAGAAGCAGTATCCAGGAATATACAGTTAAAGTAAACTACTCCACAGCTTAGCTATATGTTTTTATTTATTTATTTTTAAAAGACACAAATCTTTTACTAAGTACAATAAGTCAAGTAATTTGTAGAGAAAATTTGAGTTCTTCAATTTAGCAGCCAATTTTCCTAACATGGGCTGGAACTAAAAACACTATATCATCTAGTTTGCAACAAACTTTCTGCAGCTAAAGATGCTAATTACAATGATTCATCACAATTAATTGTCAAGATTTGACATAAAATAGCTGGGCTGATTTATTTTTAGCTTACATAGGTATATATTGTGATATCAGTAAATGTTCACTCGCCTTTTATAGGCACTCATTATTTCTCTACTATTACTATTATGCTCTGAAAATTTCAAGTAATTTTCTTTTTATTTTTCATTTTACCTGTTCAGTATTATCACTGTTAAATGTGAAATAGGTGGGTTTTTTGTTTTCTTTTCTTGTCACTGACCTTATCTTTTACATATTCTGATTATTCTTGAACCAGTAGCTTAACGATAGATGCAAAAGTGATGAGAGTTTGATTCAGCTTTGGCTTTTATTATTGGATACCCACAAGGAAATAAAGCTTTGATCTACTTCCTTGGAAAGTTAATCCCAGTGATTATGTGGAGATGTGTGCAGTGTTAGCTACAGGGATATACATCTTTAATCTCTTGGCGTTGAATACTTAATCCAGTTCAGATTCTTGGCAAGGAGATTTAAGGAAAGGACAAAATAATTACACTCTTCATGGGCTTTGTTTTCTGTAATGAATATTTGGTAGCTCTGTTTGGTCTTTTACTATTTAACTGGAGTGCTTAGGAATATAGATTTGCATTTACTTGGAGTGATATAAAAGTTTATTTTTGTGGTCCTCAGTAGGTAAATATAAAGTATGTCTATTGACTATGGGGTATTTTGGGTAGGTTTTTTATTATTCAACTTGTTTATTTTGGCAGCATGAAGGCTGAATAGAGAATGCACTATTTCCAGTGGAATAATTTCATAGTTATTCTAAAAGTGGATCTACTCATTAAAAAATGCTCATCTTTTCTTCATGTAAATAAAAACTTCATGTGCTATTGTAGGCCATAAAAATTCCCGCTAAATTAAATATAACACAACTTCATTAGAAAAAGACCTTAAACTAAACATATATTTTTTAAATGCTACTCCAACTTACTTAGAAAATGTGAATTAGGTTAAAATATATTTAAACAAATGTTATTAGTTAATCAATTAGTTCAAATAATATATGTTTTCTTTTTGTCTACATTACACATTATAATTCATAACTATATGCCTAAAAAGGAAGATAGAAAACAATAGAAATCTTGTCAACTTTACATAAACATTAAAACATGTATGATGCTTTAATGCAGTGGATATAAAGTTAGTATCTTTTACAATTAGTATAATGAAATTTTTCTTTATATTATTCCTTATTATGCATAAACATAATCTTATATCTGCAAAAAACGCCGTCAAGTTTATTATCATAATTTACTCAACTACTCTTCAAGTTTTCTTTCTCTATTATGAATAATGCCAGAACTTATTGGTATTGAAAATATGAAATGTTAGCAAAGTGAAGAACATCATTTTATTGTTTATGTTAAATCTTTATTCCTGATTAAAAGAAGATGTAAACACACCTGTTAGAAAATGAAACACTGCATATTCTCACTCATAGGTGGGTGATGAAAAATGAGAACACATGGACACAGAGAGGGGAGTACTAAACACTGGAGTCTATAGGGGGGAAAGGGGAGGGCCAGTGGGAGGGGGAGGTGGGGAGGGATTGCCAGGGGAGAAATACCAAATGTGGGTGAAGGGGAGAAAGCAAACAAAACACACTGCAATGTGTGTACCTATGCAACTGTATTGCATGCTCTGCACATGTACCCCAAAACCTAAAATGCAATAAATTAAAAAAAATAATAAATAAATAAATAAATAAAAGGAAAAAAAAAAAGAAAAAAAAAAGAAATTAATCCTTATACCAGAACAAGGATGAGTGAAATTTTGTACAGGTCTAATTCATTTTTAAATTAATAATCCATACTTAGGTAGTTTTATTGGTTATTTTATACTGACATATAAAACAAATATTTATGTAATTTGACTTTCACTTAGAAGTAATTTTTGGTTACTCATATTTTAGCAATTTGCCAGTAATTCAAGTTCAGCCATTTATGCCAATGCATCACAAACACAAGTAGCCTTTCTTCTTCCCCCTTTCCTTCAGTAGTGTAGCTCTTGTTTCTTCTGTGATTGTGGCCCCCAAACTTTGTGTCCTTTTAAATTATCTTCTAAAAGTACATGTTTCCAATGAGGTGAAATTAAGTCTTCAGAATTGTGGCCCAGTAATAAATAGGATCACAACTGGGCAATAATAGTCAGGTAAAAGTTTTTGTGTCATTTGGGAGAAGACATGCTGGGTTTTACATCTTATCAAAATATATTTTTTAAAGAATTCTTGAAATACTCCCTGGAAAATGTGTCATGGTTTAAGTGTATCCAAAAGAATTTTCAGTGTGGGCACATATACATTAAGAATATATTTGAAACGATGCTGTTTTTCCAGACCCCTTCCAAAGGAAGAATGTAAGATGTTTAAGTTGTCTTAGTTTAGTTTTGTTTTTAAACTGAATTGATAGAATGCTCTGGCATTAGGTGGACAAAGAATAAATATTTTTTAATAATTAGCCCTAAGTAATCCTTTCTTACATAGCTTTGTTTCCTGTGTTTTACCTACCCTGTTGAATGCCGATGTATAGAGGTGAGTGACCTAGCTAGGTCTGTATTTTTTATTCAGGAACTTTCCCAAGAATAGAGAGAATACAATCCTCAAGATAAACCTTTCACTCAACATATAAAACTTTATTTTCCATTTCCTCTTTGAAGCCAACCTTAACACTGCAGGGGGTGCCTGGCTTAGGCTAAAGCATTCTCTCTCTGTCTCTCTCTCTCTCTCTCTCTCTCTCTCTCTCTCTGGATCCATACCCGTGGCTGTCTGTACATAACCTATGTAAGGTGTGTAGTGGCTTCAGGAGAGGAGGGGGAGCTGGGGGAGTAAAAGGTTCATGTTGAACAGGAGTAACGTGTGCCAGGTAAAGGAAGATTAACAACATTCTTGGATTATGTGTTTTTCCTCAACTCACAAGGAATAATCATTTCATAGATAAGAAGAGTGTCAATCCTTGTCACTGAGCCTTTGAAGTCATCATTTATAGTGTTTATTTAGGTATTGTTATCCTTTGACTCTCGATATTGCAAAATCTTTAATGTGCTCGAATTTCCATGGCCAACTCTGCAAGAATTTAGATCAATGTTATTCAAAGTGGGGACCAAGGACCCATGTGGGTCCCAGAACTGTTTGTTGGTACCTGACAATGAGATAAAAAGTTGGGGTCAAAATTGCTAAGCACATTGTTTATTCGTTTGGTGTTTTTTACATAGCTAGACTTTCTTGGTTATTTCCTAGAGTGCTGGTAACAAACAAAGATAAGTTACCTTGAGTGGCAGTTATTTAGATCTTTCAGCCTCTGTATTAATGTTAAATATGTGAAAACATGTAAGTAGTTGTTGTGAAAAATGAATGTTTGCTGATAAAACTGTAGAGCGACGTGGAGGGTCAGAGAACTTGGGCCCTAGTTTACCCTGGACCCTGATTCTTACGAGCTGTGTGACTTGAAGCAAATCATCTCTGGATTTCTTCATTTGCAAAGTGAGCTGGAATTGTTCTGGATTAAACATTTTAATGACAGGTAACAAATTTAAAGGAATGAGTGAACTGAAGCATTACAGTCTCACATCCAGACCTGCATGGTTAATGTATTACAATTGGCCATTGATTGGATGAGAGGACAGGGGCTAAATGTGTTAAGTTTAAAATTTAATTTGGATACTCCACAACTCTTGTCCCTTGAATATTTCCCATCCTTAAATGCACACTTGGGTATGCCAAAAAATCTTCTTGTGGTCATAGTGTGTCTTCATGCTATAATAATGTTCTGGGATTCAATCTATGAGTTAAGAAATATACTCTAGAAAAAATCTCATTTATTTCCATGTCACTGTTATGAAGAACCGTGGCAAAATCTAGTTTCTCTTTTTCACAAAGCCACAAGACCTAACAACCTTTAATCTAAAGAATATGTAAAAAGTTGACAATGTTTTTTCCACACTGCTATGTATGGTAAAAACTTACTCATTTACTCATTTTTTATTCATGGCAATAACAATATAAGTAGGTATTGCAGATACTTCAGTGATAGTTCAAACAGGATCTTTTCCATGAGGCAAACAAAACCAAATGCAAAGTAAAAAAAGAAAATTAAGAAAAGGCATTTCCCTAGAAATAGAAATAGCATTTCAAGTGAATTATTTTTGGAAAAGTTTGCAATGTACAAAAAGTAAGCATATGTAAATTTGTTTCTTTTTATTAAACACAAATATCATTTAATAAGCTAGTCAACTAATGGCATTCTAATTTGGGGTTGGAGGAGGTTTTCCAGGATCTATCTGGGGGCATGTGTGTGTGTGAGTTTGCATTATTGTCGTCCTCCCTCCATCCCTCTCAGTAATCTATCACTGTTATTTGTCAGAAGACAAATGCATTGAATATTTTGTGTGTGTGTGTGTGTGAGATGGAGTCTCACTCTGTTGCTCTGGCTGGAATGTAGTGGTGCAATCTTGACTTACTGCAACTTCCCCCTCCCAGGTTCAAGTGATTCTCCTGCCTCAGCCTCCTGAGCAGCTGAGACTACAGGCAAGTGCCACCACGCTTGGCTATTTTTTGTATTTTTAGTAGAGACAGGGTTTCACCATGTTGGCCTGGCTGGTCTTGAACTCCTGACATCAGGTGATCCACCTACCTCGGCCTCCCAAAGTGCTGGGACTACAGGTATGAGCCACCATGCCCAGCCGGAGCCTCTCTTTAGTGTTCCAGATGCCTCCATAATGTAGGAGTACCCAGTATTTTCCAATTCCTTTTCTCCCTAATTGTCTGCATAGTATATCCCATAAGTCCAAGTTGACCACTATTCCAGATCTCTTCCCCAACACCACATCCCTGTTCCTTTGGTTTCTTTCCATCTAGACACTTTTGCCTAAATGGCTTACCTACTCATTTCCAACTCAAATTGGAAGTTAACAACCTGTTATAGGTTTATCCCACTGCTGTATTTTGACAAGGTAGGTGCTCACATAAATATTTGTTGAGCTAAATTATTTAAATACAACCTGCCAAAAGCTGGGTCAGTTCCTTCTTTCTTGAAAACAGATTTCTAACACTTCAGTTGGATGTGCTAGCTATCTCCTTTAGACATATATGGTAATTTCTTTGAACACATCTTGTGACATTTATTACTTAGTATCATGTTAAAAACACAGGATTTGTTGTTCAAACCTTGGCTGTAAAATCTTGAGCATGTTACTTAATTTTTCAAGGATCTAGTAAGTTCTGTCATGTGAGGATGTTCATGTCTACCTCATAATAAACTTCCATGAAGATTACATGGCATTATATGTATACAAAGTGCTTTGCTTCCTGTAAGCATTTCACAATGATAATAGCAAAGACTAGTAAATCCTTATGTGCCAGGTACTGTTTTAAATTCTTTAATAACTCATTTGTGCCTCACAACACAATGAAATAGGCGCTACTCTCCCTGTTTTACACCTGAGGAAACTAAATTGCAGAAGGATAAATTATCTTTCCAAGCACACAGACCTAGCAGGCTGTGAGAGTCGGGATTAAAACCAGGGTGTCTGGGCTGTGCATTTAGTTACTCTGCTCTACAGCTGCTCAGTAGTTGTATATTGTTCTCTCCTTATTGTAAGGAAGCATGTAATGTAATGGAAAATGTCATGAAACTTGAATTTTACTTCTAGATTATCAGCAGCTGTTTACTCTTGGGCAACTCATTTATTCTCTTTAAGCCACAGTTCAGTATTCTTATCTACAAAAAAAAAAAAAGGATTTGGGTAGCAAACAACTTCTTTTTGTCTTCCTAGCATTCTTTTCTGGGGGAGTTGCCCCTCTCTCAGTGTATGCTAGATGGACTGTCGGTCACCGTCAGTGGCCACCAGTTTCCCTACTACAGGGCTTTCTATTCCCAGACACAGAGATGGTCTGTGACTCCCCTGAGTTCAGCATATGAGCAATGCAGGATTAGAATAGTGAGTATTTGTGACTGGGCACGGTGGCTCATGCCTGTAATCCCAGCACTTTGGGAGGCTGAGGTGAGCAGATCATGAGGGCAGGAGGTAGAGACCATCCTGGCCAACATGGTGGAACCCCGTCTCTATTAAAAAATACAAAAATTAGCTGGGCATGGTGGAGGGTGCTTGTAGTTCCAGCTACTCAGGAGGCTGAGGCAGGAGAATCAGTTGAACCCTGGAGGCTGAGGTTGCAGTGAGCCGAGATCACGCCACTGCGCTCCAGCCTGGCTACAGAAGGAGACTCCGTCTCAAAAAAAAAAAAGTGTGTGTTTGTAAACTGTACACAACTGTAGTAAGGTGAGGCATTTTGTAGTTTTCAAAATATATAAGCTGAAATAATCATGAAGGCATAAAGCTGCCAGGGACCACCTCTGCCACCAGCTGGAGAGAATTTGACACAGAATTCAAAAGAAAGAATGGGGTTTGGGTGGAGAGAGAGACAGACAGAGAGAGAGAGGGAGAGAAAGAGAGAGGGACTGAGAGAAACAGAGCAAGAGAATGACCATTACGACAATGAGTTTGGTAACTGGATTCAGCTATATCTGAAGTCAGTATACTGCTATACTTTTCAGTTCTGTGATCCAATGATATACTTATCTCCCCTACAGACAAATTTGAGTTGGCTTTCTTTCACTTGTAAGAGGAAAAGTTCTTATTCACACAGACTTAAGGAGATCATCTCCTTTTTAACTACCGTGTTCTGTCCCCTTAAGTTTCATTATATCTTTGCAGTCATAAAGAAATATATTTTTGAACAAAGAGCTATTCAATGAATTAAAAAAAAATAAATTGAATTGTTTAGCTTAGGCAATTCAGGATAAAAATAGGTGTACCCGGGATCTTGACCATATATTTCAAATGAATTTTATAGTTTCTTGGTGATTGACTACTTTGATCAGGAGCTAAAATAATTTAAAGCCGATGTTTCATTGGCTTAGATATTTTTCTTAACCAGCTGACTTCTTCTAAACCTTGTTTGGGAAGTCAACGCTCTAGAGGACTGATGCTAATTAAAGTGTTTTCCTGGGATCAGAGATAAATCTGTTGCTGAAATCACAAGTAAAACAGAATATGGAATTGTTGAGGGTTGAGTAGGATGTAAAGGGAATTTTCAATCATTGCCTCTGTAAAATAATATAGGGTTAGAAAGTTCAAAGGCGTTCTGGGAAGAAAAAAACAGAATGGCTCCCTCAATCAGAATTATAACCATTTTATGTTAAAACCACCTAACTACTTTCAATTTGATGCATATGTATTACACATATACCTACTGCTGCTTACATTCAAATGTATTCATGTGCTCAGAACCGCATGGAGTGATCCCCTCTGCAATTATCCACAAATTGAACCTCCAAAAAGAAAGCAAGCTCTCTTAAATTTCTCCCATGTGCCAGGAAGTATGTTCAATGCTTACCCATTAACTTGTAATTCTCTCAACAGAGATATGAGACAGATAATATCATCACTCCCATTTTATAGATGGTGAAATTGAGATTTAGAGTTCAAATAACTTGCTCAAAGTCTCACACTGAGGAAGCACTTTAAGTCTTTCTGGCATTAAGTACTCAACTTTAATCATTGTGCTGTGTTGCCCCTCCCAGGTTTTTAATGATAAAAATACAGAGATACTGCCTGCCCAACAAAAAAGGTTGTTAAGTTTCATGTTGTTGGAATGAGGCAGGAGGAGTAGTTATATGGTACATGGGAAAAGAAGCAAGTTATAAACATTGAGGAGGCTAATACTAGGGAAAAAAAAGACTAAGACACATAGTCCCTTTTTAGAAGTGATAAATTCTATTTACTGAGACTTAGTTTATTTTATGTAAATTCTGTGTTTAACATGAACTCATAGTTTCACAGTTCAAACCTGCTTGGCTGCTAGCATCCTCCTTAGAGCTCTGCCAGACAGAAAGTAAGCAATACTGCCAGCAACAGCATGGCAATGCATGCTACAGCCTGCTTGATGCAGCTGCTTAAATCTAGCAGCAGATTTAGTGTTTCCTATGGAGGCTTCATAAAAACAAAAGATCCCAGCTTGTTTGTATGTGACCAGCTTATGTTTCCATGATGCCTTGAACCATGGCTTTTTAGGGGCCATTTGATTTCATAAACATTATTCGACTCTATAGAGAGTCCACTGCATTCACACAGCCATGCTTATGGAAATAGTGAAATGTGATTTTTAAGTGGAAAATGTATTGTTTATTATTCGCTTACAAACGGGACTTTTCCAAATCATGCAAAATATTAGGACAGTGTTCGATGCAACGTTCATCCATTTACTGAGGTGACGGAGACAAGGTAATGATTGCAGATGAGACGAAGCTTTAAATGCCTTGGAAATATGGGAGATCTTTCTGAGACTAAGCAAGGAATTCCATGTAGCACAACACACAGTGTTAGCTGCCCACATCTGTGTGTGACTCAAGCAGAAATAGTGATGGAGTCTCTTAGAGCTAGGGATTGGTTCCTGATGGCTCACCCCAAAGAGTTATATAAGCTTTGGAGAATAGCTCTAGTGTAATTACACATGTGGTTCTTTTTTGTGACGTCAGTTGAAGAGCCTATTCAACATTACTGAACCTTGAATTTTTGGCTCAAAGACTTCTTTAAAAGTTGAGAAGATGCAATATTTCCTTATATCTAGCTTCATGTATTTGTTACTTAACCTTCTCTAGAATGAGATTGCATGAAAACATACTTGATATTTTTGCCTAGCAAGTGTGTTAACAAATTGAGGCATCATCCTTTATTTTTATTAACATTTACTGAAAGCTGTCTATATATTATATATATTATATATATTTACTCTCCATGTAACATTTAGTGCATTTTTTCTTTTGCTCCCTTTGTTGCTGTTTCCCTTTACTAGAATGGGAGGGAGTTTTGTCTATTTTACCCACTGCTAAGTCCTAAGCATCTCCAATCATGATTGGTTCAGGTAGGTTTTTAATAAATATGTTTTGTACAAATGAATAGAGACTATACTAAGGGTTCTATAGGCATATCTCTTTGAATCTTCATGTCAACCCATATAAACATGTTATGTTTTTATTTCTATTTACTGATAAGGAAAATGAGGCTTTGATAATTTAAATAAAAATGTCTCAAGTCCATATAGCATTACAAGGCTGAGTTCAATTATTGGACTCTTTCTCCAAACTCCATGTTTCTGATTTCTTGTTTATGCTCACTTCTTAAGCAATTTTATGTAAAATCTGAGTCACATGACTGGCTGTCTTCCAGATGAAGTCCCAGTGGGGAGGAGAAGGGTTGTCATGGTCTCTAGAACTCCAGGGAGTTTCTGGGGTGCATCACTGTCTTTGCCACTTAGTCTGACTGTCAGAAGGCTGGGGAAGTGTCTAACAGTGAGGCATCAGCAGAGAAGAAAGAACCAGGCTTCTAGTGAGGCATTAAGAAATCATTCCTAGCCCTGTCTCTCAATTTCTTCACCAGCTTGGGTGTGTCTGTGTTCTTGACAATGAACAGGTTTGAACAAGGCATGTTTGTGGTTTGGATTTAAAGAGGAAGAAAAAAAAGAGAAAAGGATTGAAGAAAAAACGAGGTAAATAAAGGATATGAGTGCTTCCAACACTGAGGAAAAATGAAGTTATAAAAACAAATACTAAGAACGGTATGTTCATTAGAAGCTACTCTCCCTGTCGAACAGGAGAAAAATTCACCACAATATTGGTACCAAAATATGTGCTCAAATCTTCCTAGAATCCTGGGGTCATGAGTGTTTCACCAGCCACTTGCTGCTGTTGTTCTGATCTGCCCATTAGTCTTATTCTCTGGGTCATTCTCCTCTGCCTACCCCTTGTTCTTTTGTTTATGGTTTTGCATTTCTTCAATAAGAAGTCTGAGTGATGATTCAGACATATTAAGACACATTTTATGGATTAAGATTTTTAAAAAATGACATGTAGACATTAACCATGGTGCTTTTCCTAAAGACAGAATAACGTTTACCTGGAATTCTGTATTGAAAAATCCGAAGATGCACTAATAAATACCTGATGCCTAGGACACTGACCTTCTCTTCGGGGACCAAGATCTAGCTTGAATATTATCTGTGACCTTTTAGTTTATTTAACTAAACTGAATAATTAAGAGTTTTTTATTGTTCGGTAACCTGAAAGCGTATGTGTTTGAGAGGTGGATGGAAAGTGAAAAGAAAGAACATAAGAAAGTTAATATTTCTCCTTCAAATTATATTCCCAAAGACTCTAACACTTTGATTGCTAGCATGGTACACTACTGTGACTGTCAGCACTGGCTGCCATTACCTGGGGAGCTTTTAAAAACATGCTTATGCTTGGATCCACCCCAAACAAATTAAATCTATCTCTAGCAGAGAGGCTTGGGCATTGAAATTTGTGAAAGCTTCCCAGGTGATTATAATATACATGTAGGGCTGAGAGCCTAGCTGGAACAGAATAAGGATTTCATGCTTTCGAGTCTGATAAGCCTGTCTTTCAATTCCAGATCTGCCACTTTTTGTGCCAAGTGACATTGGGCAAGTTTTTGAAACTTCCACAACTTACGTTCTTACCCTATCTAAGGAGGCAGTGTGTCTTCACCAGAGGATCATTTTAAAGATAAAATGAGAAAACATATGTGATATAGCTAGTATGGTGCGTAGCATGTAATTGGTATTTAATAAGTTAGGGTTATCATCACTGTCATCATCATTAGCCTTGGAAGAGACCATTATTTCTACAGGTAAACTTTACATAGTAATAGAGAAGAGCAGACACGCACTGGAGACCACTCCAGCCATCTGCTTTTTGTCCCACAGAATATGTGCTATGAATATTTCTACTACTTTATCCAAAATAATTTTGAGCCACAGTACTGCAATGATCAAAGCTATTCTGACAAGTTTCTACCAATGATAAAGAGTTCTTAATATTAAGATACTTTTCAACATTTAGTTTATTCAATTAATTCTGATTCTACTACTCCTTTGGAACCTTCCAATATGTTAACAATTTTAAAGCATTTATCTTATTCTATTGTAGATTTCTCTTCATCAGCCTTTGGCGACATTAAAAATCAATTTATTTATTTGTTTGTTTGTTTGTTTTTGAGACGGAATCTCACTCTGTTGCCCCAGATGGAGTATAGCGCCATGATCTCAGATCACTGCAACCTCTACCTCCTGGGTTCAAGCGATTCTCATGCCTCAGCCTCCTGAGTAGCTGGAATTACAGGTATCCACCACAATGGCCAGTTAATATACCATGTTGGCCAGGTTGGTCTCAAACTCCTGACCTCCAGTGATCTGCCTGCCTCAGTCTCCTAAAGTGTTGGGATCACAGGCATAAGCCACTGTGTCTGGCTAATAATCAATTTATCTCAGTAACATCTTCAAAATAGACAGAAAACCACACCACGTTTTACTCCTTGAATCCCAACTTGATCTTGAAACCACTGTCATGGATTCTACCCTCCTCTGTGTAAACCAGCCATTTCATTAGCTATGGAGGTTCAGCCTGGATTAAATCCATCTATAAAGCTGGTAAAACCCAAAATACTCTTCACTGTGAATGAGACTCACTTGAATTAGTAGTCTTGCACAAAATAAATACCCATGACTGTTGAATTGCAAGGCAATGCTCTACTGTTTAACAGAAACAAAGTAATTTTCCTTACAGTGATTTGTGCACTTAAAAAAAATCTACAAATGTATCAAGGAGAAAGGTTAATCCTCATTTTCCATACTCTAGGAAGGTGGATATGCTATGACTTTGATAGATGACACCAATGTTCTCACAGGTACTGTTCCTTAAAATCATTTGTGACTTGTGACCAATAAACCAAACGGACTACTACATTTTATACTTAGGATTTACTTATGAATCTCTCTCCAATGTTTTGCTTTCCTTAGTGACTAGCCTGGTGCTAACCTTCATGGCCTTTTGTCTCTTCATCTTAATCTCTGCACTTGCTAATACATTCATACAATTAATCCAGACATCGCTCTTGGTCCTTTTCTTTCCTTATGCATGAATCTTTAATAACTGCTGTGCTTGTAATAAAATCCAAATCATGTGAAAAAATGGAAAAGATTCAACTTTCTTGAGTTTGGAGATAAACAGATCTGGGTTTGCATCTTGGCTTTGTGGCTTTCAGCTGTTAATGTGAATATATTATTATTTTTCTCTAAGCCTGTTTTCTTGTTTGTAAAATAAAGATAAAAATAACTGTCTGAATGTTGAAACAAGCATTATGTGAAATAACTTCTGCAAATACCTAGTATAGTGTCTGGACCCCAGTGAAAGCTCGGTTAACATCAGTCACTTTTCTGACGCCCTGATTCTAGACCTGACCCACCTTTCCAGTTCTGTCTCTCACTGTGATCTCCCTCTGTCCCTCACACATCCTTACCTCCCTTCCCTGCCTGCTATCGCTGTATACATGTATCTTCCATTCCAGTGCTTTGATGGCTTCATTCTCTCTATTCATGGGGTTCTCTTTATCATAGATGCATTTTTCTTAGTTTCTCACTAGCTTTTCTCTTACATTTTCCTGAGACTGATCTCTAAGTCCCTACTCATAACCCTTGTCATACCTTCACTCTGATCTTTCCATTCTGTCTTTAGTTCCATTCCATGGAGATGTTTGCATCCACCTCCTCCATCTGATTATGAGCCCCTTAAGGGCAGGGGCAGGGTCTTTCTCATCATTGCCTGTACCTGCCCATCTCCTCCACACCTTCTGGAAGGCTAGGAAAATTTCTTGCAAAGAAAACACTCAAAAATAATTTTGTGAATATATTGATTATTTAGCAAACTCATTGTACGGTTGAAATTATAAAACATTGACATGGGTAGGATGGTAATATGATTATTATTAATTCTATAACTAGAAAAATTAATCAAGTCCACCAAGCTAAAGTAAATTCCTAGAGTAATACTATGAAAAAAATTCTTATGTCTTGAAAGCTGTTATAAAATCCCTTAACAAGCCATGGGGACTAAAGTACACACAGCAAGCTCACAGCAACACAACACTCAAGAACACTAAGATTAAGGCAGCAGAAGAAAAATCAAAAGGCTAATTGTTGAGATGTAGGATAATATGTGCATGATCCAAGAGCATAGGTAATTTAGTTATTCTTATTTAAGCCAGGAGAACCTGGGGGATAATCATCTCTTCATTCTTACTGTTTGCCTTGGCCAGTAGAGAAACAGAATAAATAAAGAAGAGGACAGAATTCTGAGATTAGTACAAACTAGTACTCCATCTTTCTTGATAGCTTATATTAACCATGCCTTTGTCTTCATCTTGCTTATATATTTCATGTGAAATAGATCTCTGTAAATATTATATACTGATTAGATTTCTCTGTCATATTTTAATTCACTTGATGATGACCTTTAGTTTTCCTCTTTAAATATAAAAATATTGAAAACATTATAATTATTTAATCTTTCCACAGCCAGTTACAGAGTTTCTTTTTTGGAATCTTTTATTTATGCTTAGTGTATAGGGTGACCAACCAGTCCAGCTGAGATGAAATGGTTTTCTGAGACATGGGACTTTCAGTGTCAAAACTGGTACAACTTCTAGGGAACTAAAAATCTGTACCATGCTAAAGGATTTTTCAACTTTTCAGAGAGAAATATGAGTATTGGTTCTTCTTAGATGGTGTCTGCAATCTAGCTGAGGAACTATGATGCATGAAACCAAATACAGGACAATTCGAGAGAGAATGACATCTAATATAAACGTGTGTAGTGCAGAATGTAGGAATGCAAAATTTTAGAACTGGAAGTGGCAGGAGGATAATAAGGAGGAGCCTTCTTTGCGAAAATAAGCCTAGAGTGGGAATGCTCAGAAGGCTAGAAGCTTAGAAACATCAAGAGGATTTGGCTAGGTGCAGTGGCTCACACCTGTAATCTCAGCACTTTGGGAGGCTGAGGTGAGGAAATCAAGACCATCCTGGCTAACATAGTGAAATCCTGTCTCTACTAAAAATACAAAAAAATTAGCTGGGTATTGTGGTACGTGCCTGTAATCCCAACTACTTGGGAGGCTGAGGCAGGAGAATCACTTGAACCCGGGAAGTGGAGATTGAAGTGAGCTGAGATTGTGCCACTGAACTCCAGCCTAGCGACAGAGCTAGACTCCATCTCAAAAAAAATAAATAAATAAAAAGAAAGAACCTCAAGAGAAAAGGGATGGATGAAGGGTAAATGTAGAAGAGACATGGTATGAGTATGAAACATGAGGAATTTAGCAGCCTGACCTGCGACTGGTGAGAGTGAGCTGGGGTGCTGCAGAAATGCATAGAGTCAGTAAATACAAACTGAAATAGAGTCTGACAAGGATGCAGTCGGAGGTAACTTTTGTCTGGCTTTCCAATATTCACTCGAATAATTGAGTAGTGGCTCCAATTATGATTTACATTTGATTTTTCAAATTTCACACAAGTATAATTTATGCTTCTCATGAAATAAACCACCCTATATGTTACCAATGCAAATACATGCTTAAATGAATGGCCATTATGCAGTGAGTCAAAGAGAAAGACAACATTTATCAAGAAATATTTTGTGTGGCAAAATACTCCATAGCAAAACCAAAGAAGTTTCAACAAAGAAAATAAATAACTGCTCTTTTCAAAGAGAGTTTTTGCCCTTTATCTGATATTGTCAGCCCCAGAGGTTTGGCTTATAGAAGGCACCCTTGCCATTTGTTTTATTGCTTCTCTGTAAGTTATTTGCCTCCAATTTTTAGCAGCTGCATTATTCCTCTAATCCTTCTCAATTAACATACCCTCTGCATCATCCAACTCTGAAATAGAAGAGGAAGTTACATGGGAATGACATTCCATCTTTCCTGAAGAGCAATTTTCCTGTTAAACATTTAGAAGGAAGAATGTAAGTTTTTTTCTTCTTCATTTGTTACCAGTCTGGTTAAAATTCAGATGAACTGCAGTTTCTGTGACTGGTTATGCTTTAATATGAACTCTGTAAAAAATTCCCTTTTTTTTTTAACCACTCCTTTTTCCTCCTCAAAAGCAAGTTCTTGATGAAGAGGGGAGGAGAACTCTGCTTCTCAGAGTAAACAGGCCTGCTGAGCAGAGCCTGTAGCCCATAGAAAGCCCACCCCTTCAGAAGGAAATCAGATCCTTGGGCAAAAGAGGTAAAGAAAAAAAGAGCAGCTGTTAAAACATTTAGTCTGTTTTCCTGCTCAGCCCCTGCTGGTCCCCTGGCTTCTCAGCTCTGTCCTCCATGTGATTGTCTCTGTACTCGGTCTTGTGTGCTGGAAATGCAGGACCCTCACTGTGGGGTGAGCATATGAACGAGGGCATTTCCTGGCCTGCATCCTCACCGCCCATCTTCAGCCTCTCCACCCTGCTTGCTGCATTCCTGGAGGATAGTCGAAAGATTGATTGGATGATTTTTTGGCAGCTATTTGCAGAGCCTGCAGCCACAGCTTGGTTTAATTAGGGAATCAGAGTTTCTTTTATGTAGGTCACATCAGGTTTTGATTCCAGATTTCATATAGCTAGAACCATTCTAAAAAGTCAGAAATACATGTACAATTGGAAGGCTTTTTTTTTTTTTTAAAAAAAAAAAGGGTTTTAAAATAGTTTTCATCGAGTCATGTATGCTAGTGTAGCCATTTTCTCTCTCCTTTTGTCTAATTATCAGAATAAGAGAGGTATTCTACTTTTCTTCGATCAGGCTCCTGTTGCCTAATGTATATATGATGAGCACATATTATAAAATTACTGGCAGGGATCTGGGGGTGGTGGGAGGGTTGATGGTTATTTGCTTGCTTCTTTGTGCTTTTGCACCTGAAAGGTTTCATGGGTTCCTCTTCTATGGAATCTAATCTTGAAGAATCCAGGGAGAATGTAAAAACAATTACCCAGTTAATCCTTGTGATGTTAGAAATAAAAACAAGGTAGTAAGAGAGATAGGAGACTGGGCAATATAATGACACTTCAGGAACTGAAACCCAAAATTAAATTTTGTCAGATTATAGGCAGCCCTTAGGAAACCTTGTCTAAAGAGTTTATAATGCACAAAGAGTACTTCTTGGTAGGTAGCCAAGTAAGAACCGCTGATGATTATGGATGTCTGAATGATGAACATGGATTCTAGTATTGCCTTAGAAAAAAAATAAGCCAATACTATTTGCTTTTTGGAAATTTTTTATAATTAGGACACGATTCTGATTTAAATTGTTCTTTAGGTACCTTTTTATATGTGTACTTCTGCTTATAGGAAATTTGAAATTTTAGCAGTCAAAACATAAATGTTAAATATTCAAACATTAAAGAGCGGGACAACCACTTTCACCATCTTCCAAAAAAAAAATATTTGCAGAGTATATGCTGATACAGTCAATGCAAACTTAGCTCACTAATGTGACTATGTAATCTGCCACCCACAGATGATTAATTAGGCTACTCAGTGAGTGTCACGCAAACAAGTGAACGTTACAGGCTCTCAGGAGTGTGAAGCAGTGTCCTGTTTACATTTCCTGATGGTTAAATGAAGAGCGGTGTGAAACACTGAAATGAAATACGATGAAACATTTCAAGTTGTGTACCTCTCAAAATGTTAAGAGGGGTTATTATCCCTCAAAGGCTGCAGATCCAATCAATTTCAAATTGTTAAAAGCAGCTGGAAGGAGATGTCTGTCAATGGAGGAGGTGTCTTGTCTGTTGGAGAGACTCACAGACTCTTGGTCTCATTATTTTCAGAATGAAAAGGGAACCACAGCTGTCTGTTCTGATACATTTGATTAAATTGCTAAACCAAGGGTCAGAAAGAGATTGAGAATCCTGAGTTGAGCTTTGGAACCAATAGTTTTAGCATGTCTATTGACTTTCCAAACTTCTTATTGGGCAGGAAGTATCACAGTAATAGGACTTGCCATGAGTCATCTGGCATGATCACTGTTGGAACCACATCATTGAAACTGCCTGTCTAAGGATATTTTACTCTTGTTCTCCTCTCCTGCAACTCTCACTCCAATGAATAATATCCAAGAAGAATAAAATGAATGAATTCTTTATGGTTTCACACTGCCCAAGGCAGAAATGTTGCCTTTACATTTCAGAAGAGGAGCTAGCACTGGTACCAAACATACAGAAAGGGTGGTGTTTATCTCTTGCCAAATCAAATTTAAGTTGCCAAAGGTCTCTTGGCTATCTATCATCTTACTTTTTTTTTTTTTTTTTTTTTTTTTAGAAAACTGTCTTAACTATACTTCTTGAATCTCTCTGCTGTTACTCAATTCACTTCGTAGAATATAGAGTTCCACATTTTTATTATGACTGGAGTTAAACCACAGACCCTTACAAATTTGTAGTTAGTGGTAGTTCAGTACACTTAAATTAAAAAAGAAAAGAAAAATCACAGTGTATTGTATAGAGCTGCAATGCCCCCTTCTGTCTGCACTGCCTGGGGTGGAAAAACTCGCTGGGTTTATGAGTTGACTGTGGCAAGTGCTTTTCTTCTTATGGTTTAACTACACACATGAGAAGGCTGTAAACTAGCAGTGACACTAATCATTCAAATTCTAGCTCTTCTATTTCATTTCCTCATTTGGCCTCCTATAATCTATAGGAAATGAATATAACACTGATGATTGTTGCCATTGCCCAGCCAGCCCAATTATCATTGTGGCTGTGAAGGTGGGTTAGTAATGTCCTCTTTACTGTGATATGTAGGTAATCAAACGTGTACATCTAAAGAGCAACAAATATTTTTCGGGCACTAGAATCTTGATGGGAATGATTAGTTAGACTTATGTGTATATTTATCTATCTGCATAAACTTCATTGATTCCTCATAAGACGATGCTATAATTTATACAACATGTGCAGTATAGATTATGTCTTAATTCTTAATAACTTCTCAAAAAGGAATCGACGATACCCTTAGCCAGAACTAATTAGAGGAAAAAACATCCTTGATTTGGTCTGTACTCGCTTTTTTTTTACCTCGGTTTGGCATGTCTTACTCTGTTTCTCTTACACCCCTTATCAATTATGCCCCACGTGGTTGGCATGCAGTAGTTGTTTCCCTGGGCAATACTTTTAATAAATATTGCAGAAAATTCTCAGGACTTCTCACTGCATTTGTTCAAAGTCAGATTTTCCATGGAGTCTTCATCAACCATGTTTTCAAATAAGATTTACATGTTTCTAATAGATTCTAAAAACTAGCTAAAGTTCTTATTGGACAAATGGAGTATGATAAATTATCTCTTAAGTGTTGCAGGTGTGTGTGTGTGTGTGTGTGTGTGTGTTTGTGTTGCATGTGGTATGTCTTTGTGTGAATGGGAATTGCATTTCAGTGATGGAGAGAGTACAAGCTGGCTTTGTGTTAGGAGGAGAGAAGCACAATCTAAAATATTTCTTTCCTATTACATAAAAATAATGAATCCTGAGGCTTTCTATATACCAATATTAATTTACTGAGTTTTAGATTTCTATGTGCCTTAATTGTGTTAATGACAATAATTATTAGACTGAACCACTTTTGACGTACAAAATGAACTAAAAGATTCATTTTTATATTCTTTTCAAATGCAATTAGGTTTAGAGTCTCCAGATTATAGCTTTGAATTAGAATAAAAACACCTCAAACATATACTGTGTGTGGAGGTCAGAGCACAGGAGATTAGGCATGCTTCATAGTTTTTTATCACAAATTTTGGGGGCTTCATAATATTAAATATTAATCAATCTTAGTGTCTGTTAGAAGGTAGTAGAGGTTCAAATTGAAAAGACTGTGAATAGAAATAGATGACCTGCTGATACTATTTTTTCTTTAATATCCCTCTTATTTGATAATCCATGAATTGATTATAACTTAGACATGAAGCAGTAAATACTCTCCTTTGGCCCACTCTATATCCACACAAAGCATTTGTTGAGGAGGGCCTTGCAAGGAGGTCTTCAGTACCCTGTATTCTGATACCACTGATGAGTCAGTGCTTTCTCCAGCTGGCTGTGGAATCCTTGGAAAAGGCATTAATTCCTGTCAAATTTTCCCTCTTGGTCTTCAAACTAGTACTCAATCACAAACAATGACCTATTTTCCTTTAGCATCTGGCGGTAGAATCCTTTAATGTTTCTTTATAAATGAATCTTAGCCCAGGAAGTTAGGACTTTTCATGACTTGAAAAGCTGAATGTGAAGTTGAAATTGTAAGTCAGAGAGCATGATAAATATTTAACACTCTCTGATTCCATGAGAATGCTGTTTTTAGAAGAAAGAAACCTTTTGCTTGCTCCATTTTTATAGTGTTCTTAATGGCAAAAGTTAAACAAGCCCAGTTTCCCATACTGAATCTACTATTTGAGGGTAGTTCCCAGGCAATCAAATTTAAAATGCTTTAGGTGCAAAGGAGCAAAGTGAGAAAGCAACACTTTGAAATGAATAGGGAGTATACCAGTGTATATACTGGCTGTCTCATATTCAAAGATCTTACTCACTAGTGACCTGACAGGAATGTTCTGCACAAGGCAAGGGATAAAAAGCTCAAGAGGAAAAATAATTAGGAAAGAAACTGTTCAAACACAAAGTATGCCGTTTATCCTCAGCATCAAAATAGTCTGTCTCCATAGGGAAAGCAACGCAAAACAAAATAAACATCAAACAAATTACTTGCTTTTAAGATGCTTGTCGTTATTTAAATTATATTTTAATTCCTAATTCATTGTGTTTTTTTAAATCAAAAACTGCATAGGCTTAAGGTATCATCCCCGCTTGCTAGATAGACCTTTTACATTTTAATTTTTGAAATACAGAAACCTAAAAATATTGTATATGCCAAAAGGATGAAAATAATGTTCCAAAGAAATTACTGGTGCTAACAGTACGTCAAGTGCTTTTCAAATCTTCACATATTCAATACTCACAGTTCTCCCAGGAGGTAGGTACTACTACTATTATTAGAGATGAGAAGCTGAGTGGCAAAGAGGAGGACCTTGAATTTGAACATATGTGTAGTGGCAGAACCCAATGTTCTAACTTGTAGGCTTTGCTGCCCTAGAAATCATTTAATAATATGATGCATATAACTCATATACAGTGGCGATTTCTAAATCTTATGAGGTCACCTTTGAGAGCACTAAAAAGAAAATATCTCAGATCATTATTTGTTCTGAAATTCTTTGCTGAACAAACCAATAGCATTCAGTTGCTATATTATGGATTCATTCATTCAGTCAGTCAGCAATACTTGTTAAATATCCACTTTTTCCTTTCTTGGATGTACATTTTCCCCCAGTCTTGGTGAAAACGATCTGGAACTTTAGTGGCTGTAATCATTATAAAAACCTCATCATAACCATAATAAACTTAGGATGCCCACCTCTTAGGGCAACTCATGGAGGTGGAACATAACTCCCAACTCCCTAAATGTGGGCTGTGCATAGTGCATTTCTTCCAAAGACTGCAGTATGGCAAGAGGGGAAAATAGTAACTTCATAGTGCATGAACCTGACACCTCAGCCAGGTGATCAAGGTTAATATCAACAGTGACAAGTCATCTTGATAGTATTTGCCCTTGAGATGTTGTGATGAACATGGTACTTCACCTGTGCAGTCTTCCTCTAAAAAACCCATTGCTCTAGACTAATTATGAGAAAACATCTGAAAAATACCAATTGAAGAACTTAATACAAAATACCTGCTAGTACTCCTCAAAACTGTGGAAGTCATCAAAAACAAGGAAAGTCTGAAAAACTGGCACAGCCAGGATGAGCCTCAGGAGACATGATGACTAAACATAATGCTATCCTGGAGGGGATGCGGGACCGAAAAAAAGACAGCAGATAAAAACTAAGAAAATCTGAATGATGTAATACACTTTAGTTAATATTATGATAATGTATCAATATTGGTTAATTGTGGCAAATTTATTATACTAATGTAAAAAGATAATAATAGAGGAAACTGGATGTCAGGTATATGGGAACTGTCTTTACTATCTTTGAAATTTTTTTTTGGTAAAAAACCAAAAGTCGCTCTAAAATAAAAAGGTTACTTTCAATAAAAGTACTCTGTAAAATCTGTAACACACTGATTTAAACATCTATTGACTTTGATGTCTCTATTGTTACATATTTCTTTTATTTCTTTCCCAAAGGTGATAACTTCATTAGAGTCTGAAGAGAAAAATTGCTAATTCGTTCACTTATTCAACAAGCAAATGCTGAATAATATTAACAGCTAATTTTGATTGTTGTTTTCCAGACTATGTGCATAAAACTTGGCTTATGTAATCTCATTCAGTTCTTACAACAACATTATAAACTGGCTGTTATTATTGTCTTTATTTTATATATAAGGAAACTGAGTTATAGAGAAAGTAAATATCTTGCCAAAGGTTGTTTGGCTGATAATTTGTAAATCTGGAGTGTAACTATAAGCCTCATGTCGATATTGTCTCTGTGCTTTTAGATATTTTATCAGGTAGGGTTGCATTCGACTGCATTTAACAGAAACTCAACTAAAATGGTTTTGCTAATAGGGTTTTATTTTTCTCATATGAAAAAGACTGAGGCATATATGGCTGATTCAGGAAGTAAGTAATCAAGGACTCAGATTCCTAAATATATCCTCTTTTACCTTGATTGTATAGCTTTCCCCCTTATAATTCTGCCTCCTGTATATGCATTCTAGGATAGAAGAAGGACGTCACAAAGAAGAAAGAAAGCCCTACATTAATATATCAGGAAAGCAAAACTTTCCCCGAATTCCCCAGCAGCCTTCTGTTAATATATTATCATCAGAATGCTATCATTTAGCTGCAAGAGTGGTTGGGAGTTTTAGTTCAGTATTTTTTATTAATTTAAAATAAATTTTTTTGGCCAGAAATTACTGCTTAAAACAAAATAGGATTCAATAAGCAAAGAAGAGGAAGAGAGAATATGTAGTACATAGTGCATACTGAATAAAAAAATCATTGCATTAATTAAAGACTGGATATTGGGTAGCCACTGAAATGTCTAATGCAGTTATTGAGCTCTGCTAAGCTACTTGAGTAGAAATCCATTCAAGGCTCCTAAATCATTCATAGTTTACTGGAGGAGATGGTCTTATAGGCCATGTAAAATTGGAGAGAGAGTAATGAGGAGGAAAGAGTGGCCCTGAAATGCAGCCTAAGAGAAGTGGAAAGTCTTCCTACAAGAAAGGGCATTTGAATGTAGACTAACAGGGTGAATGAAAGGTATGCAAAAGGAGGGAAACATTTATTTCAGGCACTGAGGTGAAAACACATGGTGCATGTTAGGAACCAAAAACAATGTGGCATTGAGGGAGCTCTGTACTAGTCTGCATGCTGCACAGGTTACTGTCTTCCTCTTTCCTATGGCTCATCGCTCTCAGTGTACGTGCCTTTCCAGGGAGGCTTCCCTGACCACCTCAACCAAAGAAATACCCCAACCTTCCCTACCTATTTGTGTCTAACTTGAGCACTTGTTTATCTTTCTTAATCTTACCTGTGCTCAGTATAAGCATTTGACAAATACTTGTAGAATGGCAGAAATGATAATCATTTAATTTGTTTAATTGTAGAGTATGAATCTTAAATTATTTCCTTCTTGGTGTAATTCCAGGCATGTTCATCAGATACTTAATCTTTGATTATCTTTCAGTATTAATTTTATACATTTTTCCTTTTTTTTCTCCTGAGAATTTCTTTTACAGTTTGATTAATCAGTAACTAATGGTCTTGAAGAAGGGATCATGTCTAACACACTTTTAGATTTTTCAAAGTGCTTCATAAACCCATAGAGATGGACAGCAATTTTTGTCATTAGATGCACATGTAGTAAAAAACTAGGAATTTGTAAAAATGTATTAAATGTAATCATTTCTATTATAAAGAAATTGGAAATTTCATTTCTACCATTATTTCAGATTATTCTGGTCTGTCTTACTGGGAGATCAGTTGATGTTTTGGAATTTCAAACAAAATTTCTCTGTTGATTATTGTGACACAGTAGACTAGAATGCATGCCATATCTTTTTATGATTCACATTGATACATGATTGCAGAAGCACGTTTATGTATGCCATTCCTCTGCCTGCTGAGGACCCAGCAACGGCAAAGAAATATCATAATAAGAAAAATAAATTTATTTTGTAGAAATTCTGAAACAACTAAATGCAGTCTGTAGACATGTATTCTCATTGGATACTCCTCATTTATACTAGCATGGCAAAGTTTCCCAATAGTTTTGTTCTTTATTTATGAAGCATTTTCTGCTTTTGTTTCATGCTGTGTCACAGCAAGTAATCTTGTTTTGCAATGCAATATGCAAGGAGCCAGGAGACCAGATCCCTAATGCAGTTCTTTCCAGAGGGGAGTCCAGGAACGCCTGTGGGGTCTCTAGGACTTCATGTGAAGTCGTCAAAGCTGAAAATGTCATCTGGGGGAAAAAGGCTAAAGAGAAACTGGGGGGAAAGTCCTGGAGGAACCGTGGGTAGTGGGGAAAGGGTAACAAGGCTGAAAGTTATTTATTAGCCAAAAGGAAACATGCAAAGTTCCAGAGAAAGGCCAAAATATAAATAAGCTTTGGCCTTAAGAATAAGAAAAACAAAGACCATGAAAACTATAGCTTTATTCATTGGAAATCTTAGTATAAAAATCACCAAAGTATGGAATTTACCTCTCCAGACAAAAGTAATTAGGCATTTAGTGAGGAGAGCTGCATATTCTGCCAATGGAAATTCAAGAGGAAACAAATGCAGGCCAGCCGTGACCTGGTGCTATTTCTTGGAGATTCTCCCTGATTCTGCTTAGCGTATTTTCCTAAGGTTCTGCTAGCATAGACTGGACCTGATTCCTCTGTCGTGGCCTGTTACATAGAACTGCTGAAAGTCATGTGATCTGCTTTCCCCTCTGCTTCCAGCGTCATCCTGTCCTATCACTGCCTACATCTCTTATTCCTTGGTGGCATGCAGTTATAGGATTGAGAAGGAATAATGAGTTACCACTTTGTTTTCTTTTTTTGAAGTGAGATTTTATTGTCTTCACAAAAGAAAAGAAGACACTTAGAAATGGATCACTTGGCACTTTCTCTTATCTCTTCCCAGTTCAAAATGCTTGCATCTTTTAATAGCCAGCATTCTCTTAGATCTGTGCCTGGGTTCAATGCACTCAGCCCTTAGCACAAACTTCTTTGTCGTTTTAGCCTTTTTCTGAAAAATCGGCTTAGTTTGCCCACCGTAGCCACTCTGCTTCCTGTCATGATGCCGCTTTCCCTGGGCATATGGAGAACCCTCGCCCTTCTTGTACTGTGTCACTTTGTGGGGTTGGTGCTTGCCACACTTCTTACAGAAAGTTCAGCAGGTTTTAGGAACATTCACCATGTTTGCCTGAGCACTATTGGCACAGAAAACGAGTTACCACTTTCACATAAAGAGGCAACTTGACTGCTTTTAATATGAAAGGAATCTCAGAGACCCAAAGCTTCTTATTGAGCCTAGGTTTTGACCTCTTTTCTCCATGACAGCTCAGAATTAGCTATCTTATTCCCAGTTTCTAATAAATATGCATTAAATAGAATTGCCACACAAATTTGGATACTCGTGAGCCGTAGTCTCCAAAAATAGGAGACAATCTATTAATCGTGGTTGGAAACTGGCTTCCTTGGCCTACCGTGGAGATATTTTACCAAGAATACGGCAGAAGTTGATAGAATAGTAGAATAGCCAGCTTTCATGGGTGTCAACCACTAGCAGAATTTAGCTTTGCCCGTGGGATGGAAAAAAGTTGAAGAGTAAATTCCTGATGATATTTTTGGAGCAACTGAGTTGCAGGCAGGGCTTTTAGGTTTTAGGGATCCTCACAACATAGGTCTTGCAGGTATTGTTTCTGGGGAGGCCACACCTAGAGGAAAAAGTATGTAAATATGTCAACTGAAATCTGAAGAATAAATATGAATTAACCAGATGAAAGGGAAAGTGGGATGTTTGGAGTAAGTGATGAAGAACATTTCAGGCAGAGGCAAGGGTGCCTTCACAGGCTGAGAAGTCTATGGCACGTCTGGCAGTACTGCAGGTTGTTGGTATGGCAGGGATATGGAATAGGGTGAGACTGTGAATGACCCGTGAAGTCATACGAAGAGATTTATGGTTCATTCTGACAGCAATGAGGAACCCCTGAGGGCTGTTAACCAGGGAAGTTATGTAGTTAGAGATTCATCTTCAAAGATTCCTCTGCAGTGTAGAGAGTAATATGGAAACCAATGGAGGCAAAGGGGAGGCAGAGGGATGAGAAAGATAGAGAAATACAGGCCTGAACGTGATCTGTTTCTCGGTTATCTATTATTGTATAACAATCCTTCTTCTCTCCAAAAAATGTAATGAGATAATTAATGGATACAATAGCAACCATCCTATCATAGTTATTGTGAGTGAGGAATTTGCACAGAGCATGGAGGGTGGAGAGGATGGATTGTCTCTGCTGTCTGAGGACTGGGGGTTCAGCTTGGGTGACTTGAAGAGTAAGCTGTGGCTGGATGGCCAGCTGAGGACTCTTTGTGGGGCTCTGCTCTTCCTCCTCAGGGCATCAGCTGAGGTAGAAGCCGAAATGGCTTCTTTTCTGCCTTCTTCACGCTGACACGCACAAGGAAGATTTAATACCTCCTCTAATTTTTGTTCCTGTAATAGTTTATATATTCTTTTTATTATAGTACTCACTGTATTGATTGCATTTTATGTATATAGTGATATATACAAAGCAAATACTAACATGTAATTTCCCTTTTTATCATTTTCCATCTAGAATCCAAAGTTATTCAATACATATTTTACCTCAATTGAATTTAATAGCAAAATAAAGTGATTTAATAATTAAGTTGGCATCAGTGTCTAATTTTAATTAGGATACTGGTCTATTAAACTATATAGGTAAAAAGTTTTAATCTTTTTACATATAAAAACTAATGTTTTTTGATAACTAGTTCTAAGAAAAGAAGATTGTCAAACATTATTGTGTAACTCTAGGGTAGTCCAATTTTATGCTTAATCATCAAAGCAATGAAATCAGCCACCATTAATATTTGCTGCTACTTATTTTAATAGCCTTGATTTTACCTTTTTATCTATTTTAGTGAAAGTTTTGATAAATATGCCCTAACTTACATTTCTTTTAGAAAGACGTGGGTATAAGAAGCAAATATATGAATAATCTCAGATGAATTGTTACATCATCACGTAGACAGAAATTTATGCTTTTTAAAATTAAAACAATTCTCTTTTTTAGTTGGTTAATAGAATGCTATTTACAGCGCCTGCCTACCCTTTCTCCCACATATTTGCTTCTGTTTAACGATCTGGAAAAAAAGACAGTAGCACAACAATGAAAATTTTAATGATATTAAATTCAGTGGCTTGGCAAGCCACTATAGGATAGAGAAACTACATGAATGAGCCTAAAGACCTTAGAAATCTGAGCAAAAGATAAAACTAGATTCGAGCAGGAATTAAATGCAGATTAAGACATCTGGAGAAAGGTATTAAACACAGACATTCAGGAGGCAGGTAAAATCATAAAGGCTGTGAGACAGCAATGTGAGGTAATAGCACATCAGCTACTTCATTATGTAAAGGCAACATAATGACTCATTCACTTTTGTGTCTCCAATTTTGAATCCCTCTACAGAAAAGTGATAGATTATGTATCTCTTGAAAGAACGTTAGTATTCCAGGAGTTTCAATGGAAGTGCCATATAATTACCAGAATGAGGAAACTGCCTACTATTATGTCACAAGATCTCCACCTGCTTCTCTCATTTATTTCATACTAAAAAAGGAAGTATTCCAAGGTTTCTATCAAGGGAGCCACTAATGTGATGAATAAGAAAAACATCCATACAGAGAGTCACTGAAAACCTCAAAATCCTTCGTTAACCTTGGGGTTCCCAGCCACTATTTATTTTAAAATGGCCTATGCAAACATCACATTGCAAGGCATATGTGCCACACAGTTGACAGTAAAGGGAGACTGTTCCGTGTTCACTTAATAAAAGTTAAGACTGAGGAAAATTTCAAACATATATAAAAGCATAGAAAATGAGTTTGGAGCAGCAGCTTATCAACTCATGTCCAATCTTGTTTCCTCTATACACTCTCATACGCACTTGATCCCCTCATACCCAGGGTCATGTTGAAGCAAACTCCAGGCATTTTTATATTATCTTATTAGTGTGTGTGTGTGTATGTGTGTGTGTGTGTGTGTATTGTATATATATACACACACTAATATATGTATATTATATATACACTAATATATGTATATTGGTGTCTGTGTGTATATATACATATATAATACATACATATACACACACTAATATATGTATATAAAAGATAAATATACACACATTCTTTATAGCATTACCACTATATCATTACCACTCCTAAACGTTATTAATACTTCCTAAATAACATCATATTCAATATTATATCCTCAGTGCCCAGTCTGGTCCCCACATAGTAAAATTCTGTATGAATGAATGAGTGAAACATCTTCCTATTTACTCAATTTATTAATTTAAGAAGAAATATTGCTACTTTTAGTCTATTGCTGCTCTTCCTTATCTCTCAAAACCCATCCCAAGGGCTTCTCTTCTGTGAAAACTTTCACAATATTTCTAAATAAAGCTTGTTACTTGTATGTTTGTTTCACTGCTCAACATTGCTGTACATTCTGTTTTTGAAGACTGACAATGTATTAGGACTGTGCTAAGCCTGTTGCATGGAAGAATGTTTCTATCTTTATTTTGTTTATTCGTTGGCACATGCCAATGAATGGCAAGTCTAAGATTTGAACTCAGGCAGTCTGACTCTAGAGACTAAGCTTCTCACCAGTTTAATCCATCTTTATAGTCTACTTAGGAGCAGAGTGCCTGATACATAGTAGAAACTCAAAAAAAATGTCTTGGAGGAAAGGATAAAAGGAGGAAGGGAGAAAGAGATGGAGAGAAAAAGAAGAGAGCAGGGAAAAAGAAAAGGAGGAAGGGAGAGGAGGATGAAGGAGAAAAGAAGGAAGGAAGGAAGGGAGGGAGGGAGGGAGGGACAGGGAGGGAGTGAGGGAGGGAAGGAGGGAGTAGGGGAAGCGGGGGAGGGAAGAACAAAAAGAACATGTCGTTATTTTGACTACTTGAGAGAGAAAAAGATAAGATAATAAAAAATTATATACCACCGTAGAGATTCAAAAATGTATTTTTATTTTTTGCTTTTCTTAATAACCTCTAAGGTAGATATGATGCCCATTTTGAGTACTAGGGCATTAGGTCTTAGAGAGGAGGAGAGACTTGTTGAACCTGGTAGAACTGGCCCCAAATCCTCAATCTTGACTCCACATCCTATTCCTTTTCATTACTAAAAAGTCATTCATGTTTCTTTGGTTAAGACTGGCATCCACATAGAGCTGAGTGGCCCTTGCATAGAATATAGTGCTCTAGATCAGAGGTCTGCAATGCTTTTTGAAGAGAAGAATGGTTGGGCAACAGAAGCCTCAAAATGACCCTGGCTGATGATTTGGCAGTGAAAAACTGTTGTACAGCTGGGGAAGGTCATCAGTATGGCGTAGGGGAAGGGGTACCCAAGGCAGCCACACTTCAAACCATGGCCCTGGAGTCACTTATCCCTGACAAAAACACAACCACTCAAACGTTGCGTCTTACAAGGTGTTCTCAATTGCTCAATAAATCTAGGATGAATAAGTGGGTAAATGAATAAAGCATATGCCATGTTTTGTAGCTCTGAGAACATTGATACCATTTTCATGTAGGGTGAAAATGTTACTGTGCAAAACAATGTAGTAATAATTGCCAATTTTTAGTCGAATCACTGTTTGAATATTACCTTTTGGGTACTGTTTTATGTTTTATTTTTAAAATTCATAAGTAAACTAACATTAGAGTAAATATTAATTAAGTAGAAGAAAGAGGAGTATAAAAGTCTAAGGGTTGATTGCACATGAGCGAAGTTAGATACCTTTCTAGATAAAAACCTTATGAAGAAATCTTAAGAGTCTGTATAATCCCATTCCCTTTTCCTCTGTCATTCTAAAGATTAAGCTAAGGGCTTTATGCAACATCACAGTTAATTAATAGTGAAAATGGACCAGATTGAAAGATCTTCCTTTTCAACTCAGTAATTTCCCCTTAATTCATCCACCTCACATTGTCACAAGCAATTCAGCTTTAAAATTTGTTGGGTTTTGGCGGTGAAATCTGAAAATTTAACAGTGTATTTCCAAGTATAAAATTTAACTTACTCTTACTTTTGCAAGCAAGCATTCATAAGAGTTCCAACTGTGCAAAGGAGTAAAAGTGAATATTTTTTCTAAGCATTAAAGCCACCATTTGAAGTCATGCACAATAAACCATTTATTCATGAATACAACCCTCTTGGTGTCCAATTCCTCACATATGTGATTTCATTTCAAAAACACAACTTGAACTATTTTCATGGTAATATAACATTACAATACTGCAAGTGGCTCATAAACAAAGGAAAAAGTCTCATGTACCATTTGAGAATTCAGGCATAAATCTGAGTTGCAGATCTAATTTCTGAAATATTTTATTGTCGCGTCAGACATTGCAAATTAACAAGAATTTTTCCAATGGGGAAATATGAAAGCCATACCAGTTAGCAATAACGGGATGTGAACTCAGAATAAGTTTGACAATTAAGTAATTCAAAAGTTATACAAGAAGCAAATCTATTTAAGAATTAATTTCCCCCAATAATGTACTATAATTTTCAATTTTTAAATCACTCTAGGATTGATTTTCTGGGAATTTACTTCTATTTCTTAATACTTTGAAAGAAAATATTGTGCCCAAGTCAGACATAAGAAAGGAATATGTCATTGAATCTAAGAACATAAAATTAATGATTAAAATAAGTATCTTAGACTTTTCTTCACAGGTCCATTCTTTTCCTACTAGAAAGTTTTGTCCCTTAGGAAGGCATATAATAACTGTTTAAGTTCACTAGTGGATCAGTGCTCCACATCATGGGTGCAGTCAACATGGACTTGTCTAGTCATCTCTACTGAAGTTGGCATTTTTATTGCAGTAACATTGATTAAAGGATATAAAGACTGGCTAACTGAAGCATATACTATCTGTTTCAGCAGCCTTCATAATCTTAGCTGAATCTCTTGAAATGTGGGTAAAAAAAGTAGCAAAAACAGAAAAAAGAAGAGAAGTTTTTATATCAAGTAGCATTCATAGACTGGGTGACCCCAGAGAGCTCTTATTCCTGAATCTCCTTGACAAATGTTGTTACAAGGGAACTCACCTCCTCACAAAGCCTCTTCTTCCATCGTCAGACAGCTTTTACTTATTAGGAAATTTGTTTTCCTATACTTTCCAAAAATCAGTTATGGTTCTGTCCTCTGGGACCCCATAGAACAAGGCTGGCTCCTTTTTGTATCCAACAGTTATACAAGGACTACTAACATAGCTGTAGATATCTCTTTGTAGGTGGTTGGAATTGCTATTATGGGCGAGGAGAAGGGACGGAGGAAGTTGCTGTGGTTTGATGATGCTTCTGAGACCTGGCTGCTATCAGATTAAAGGCAGTGGGAGAAAAAGACAATTGGTGCTACCTGGCAAGGAATCTTGGCCTATTGTCACTGATCTATACCCCTGCAACCATTTCTCTCTGCGTGCTCTTCTTTTACATTCATACACAGAATGGGTAGATATAAATCCCTAAGAAATAAAATAGGAAATGTTTCAAGAGCCTCAGAAATAAATTATGAAGGGCCAGAAAAAGAGAAAAGGGAGAATAATGAAGGAAAGAAGTAAGAGATTTTATTCTATAAGAAAATTAAATAAACACCTACTAAAATACATAGTCCACTATTGGCTAAAAAAATTGGAATCTGGATTAATGTAAGTGGTTTAGAAAGCAGTACCTTTGGAGATTCTGATAGCTTATAATACATGAATATTTCTACAAAGCAACCTCACTAACTTTCTTACAAACTGTATTTTCTTGCTGATTTTACTACATCAAGTCATTGATTTAAAAAATATTTATACAACATTTAGAAGAAACATTTTGCCATTGCTGGTGAATGTGAGGAGATATTTTTAAAAAATGAGTACATGCACAACTCTGCTTTTGAGGCAATCACAACTTTATGTTCAGCAAAAGATATAAACATAAATTATGATATCATGGTGTAATAATATTATGGAGATATGGGAGCAGGGAGACCAGTGCAAGAGTCCTTTCAACAAGAAGTCTCAATGAGGATCTAATGTTTGAGCTGAGTATTAAGAGATAAACTGTAGTTTATAAAAAAAAATGGAGTGAGAGGGAATATTTTAGGAAATGGGAGAAATTTATGCACAGGTGGTATCAGGAAAGGATCTGATATGTCCAGGATTTGAGAAAAAATTCAGTGAGTCAGTAGAGGGAGAGAGAAGAGATGATTTGAAACATAGAGTGGGTTGGATTGTGAAGAGCTTTGTTTGCCAAACCAAAAAGTTTTGTTAAATATCCAACAAGAAGCAAGAAGTTTTGTTTGTTGTTGTTTTTTTTAAATTGTGTTTTACTTTATGTGTTATTGAGTGAAGTGTTCAACTTTATTTTCTAACCTAAAAGATATTTTATTTTGCTTTTTTGGACTTTTAAATTTTATTGTAAATTGATGAGTTATAATTTTGGATATCTATACCATAACATAACAAAGTGATGTTATGATTAGGTATACAATGTGGAATGGTTAAATCAAGCTAATTAACATATCCATCACTGCAAGTACTTACAATTGTTTTGTGGTGAGAGCATTTGAAATTTACTCTCTTAGCAATTTAAAAATCTATAATACACTTAATGATAGTTACCAAGCTGTATGATAGATCATAAAAATCTTATACCTTCTATCTAGCTAGAGCTTTGACTAACAGTTTTCAAAAACATGTTAGAAGGAAGGTTTCTCTGGCGTCAATGTGAGATATGTAGGTGAAAAAAAATTAGGAGACCTTTTCAACAGTTCTGGGGAGATGATTCAGGTTTGAATTGAAAAGCAGTGGAAGAAAAGATGGAAAAAATACATTTTTAAGAGTGGTTTTTGAGACATAATTTACATATGGTATCTAACTCGATACTGATGATGAAAGATAGGCAAATGGGCTTGTTCAAGCTTCTGGCTGGGAGACTGGTTGGAGGGTTGCACCCTTATTGAGATTTGGATAATAGGAAGCTAACATTTTTAGCGAAGGTCCATTGGAGGCACTAGCATATATTGAAGCAGAGACTGCTGTAGACTGTGTGCTATTTTGGTATACAGACTGGAAAAGACAAACACTAAGTCTGGCATACAGGCGTTTAGTTTGTTTACTGCCTCAGAGTACTGTATCTCAGCAAGCACCACTTACATCACAGACATATCTGCTGTAGACTCCTAGAGCAGTGGTGGGGAGCTGTCTCTCTACACGCCCCTCCCTCACACACACAACAGGCCAGAGACTCAGGCAGGAGAGCAGGCATTCATGCCCAAAGCAGCACCACATGTGCGTGTGGTGCCCCCTCTCCCAACAGCACTTGGAGTCCCCCTTCGGGTGCTTCTCTCACCACCTTTCATTCTCTTTCAGAGTTCAGAATCTTGACTCCCCTTCTTTGCTACACTGAACCTGATGTTTTCACCTCACCTATCTGCATGAAGCAGTGTGTGAAGTATGCATACTACTAGAGGCCAGTGAGATCCTGGTGTCTGGGGAAGGAGGACGTATGAGAGGGCAGGGGTGTGTGTGTGTATGCATGTTGTATGTGTACACTTGTGTGTACATCTATGTAAAAAGTTCCCACAAGCTGTTCATGTTGTGCAATAATATGAAAAGTTAATTTTTTTCTTACATGTAAGGGGGTAACTTTTAATTCACACAAAGCACAGCCTCTCATAAGGGCTAGAAACATGGAATTAAATGGCCTTTGAAGCTATAGGGTAGAAGAGGTCACTCAGGGAATGTTAGTAGAAAAACAATAGAAATAAAGGTAAGATAAGAAACTTTCTCATAATGCAATTGTACTCTCTCTTAGAATATTGTCATTAAAAAATTATCTAGTAGCCTATCATTCATATAATTTTCTTTTTTTTGACAGGGTCTCACTCTGTCTCCCAGGCTGGAGTACAGTGGTACGATCATGGCTCACTGCAGCCTCTACCTCCCTGGCTCAAGCCGTCCTCTCACCTCAGCCTCCCAAGTAGCTGGGACCATAGGAGGATAACACCATGCCTAGCTAATTTATTATTTTTCATAGAGATGAATCTCAGTATATAGTCCAGGCTGGTTATTAGCTCCCAAGTTCAAGCAATCATCCTGCCTAGACTCCCAAAACGATGGGAATATAGGCATGAACCATCATACTTAGTGCATTCACAAACTTTTAATGAGCATCTACTATATGCCTTATTCCACAGGAAGTGCTAGGATATAATACTGAGCCCAACAAACACAGTCTCAGCCACATGGTTTTTAAAGTCTATTGGGGAAAATGGATGTTAAGCAAATAACTTAATAAAAAAGCTGAGTTGGGGACAATAAAGGAAGAAATAGGTCTTATCTATGAGGATTCCAGTTAGGCTTCAGAGAAATCCTCCCTGAGAAAGATTTAAATATGGAGTTGGAGTTAACAAGGCAAAGCCAGTATGGATGTTGGGGCAGGGAGCGGGGAGATGAGTATTTAGGGACAGAGCATTAAATGCTAAAAGAACAGAATGTACAAAGGCCCTAGGATCAGGGGAAGCAAAGAGATTTTACCAGGAGGCCACTTTGAGGAAGAGGGTCTAAGATCAGGTCAGAGGGGACCTCTGGGTGGGACAAGGCCATGAAGAAGAATATGCACAGGAAATATTTTGATCCAACAGCAAAAGAAACCATTGATGAGTTCTAGCCAAGAGAGATACAATAATCTAATTTATACACAGAACCAGGTTTGACTGGGATTGAGGCATTTCCCAGGACTTACACATCCAAGGTTAAAACCAGAAAATTCTAAACAAGCTGAGCTGTTTACACTGCTTTGGACAGATTGCTTTTGCTGCTGTATTGAAAACAGATTAGAGAAAGTCAAGCATAAAAGAAGAGAGACCAGTCAGGAGGCTGTGGCTACCATCCCTTCAAGATAATGTCCTAGGACCAGTATGGTACTACAGGAGGGACAGGGAAGTGAGGAAAAGTGAGAGAAGGACCTGGAGATGGTTTGAATGGAGTGGTAAGGAAGAACAGGTGTCCAAGGCTGGCTGTCAGCCTTGAAATCCAGTTCATTGTGGAATTGGATTGATGGTGGTGCCATTATAGGAAACATCCTAAGAGAAAGGATGAGCAGGGTTCTGCATTCTGAGTACAGAATAAAGTAGTGATTATACAAGCTTTGGGGTAACACTGGCTGAGACTGAATGACAGATTTTCCACTTGCTAGCTGTGACCTTGGCCAAGTTTTTTAATATCTTTAGCTGCAACTTCTCCATCTCTAAAGTAGGTATTATAGTAATAATACTCATTTCACAGAGATTTAAATGGATCAAATAAGACAACGTATTTAAAATTCTTAAATCAGTATTAATATGTATTAAACTGGTTGTTTTGGATATTATTGTTATTTTCTCTCCCTTTCTAATCTCAAGAGGTTTTACATAAAGTGTTTTAAGAGTTTAGTATTTTTACTATTGCCTCAAAGAACGAAGATCCACGATGGCACTATTATTTACTGGTTGAAATAATTTTCAATTTCAGTTGATAATTACTAGGATATATCAATAATTTTTATACTTCCTTCTTATTACCATTAGGCAATTATTATTTCATTTGTTATATTTTTCATAATTTTTTTGAGCCATTTACTGTGTGGACATTTACTGGTATGGTCATATTGATATTTGCAGCTTGATCTCAGTCTCTATTGCAATTTTATGTTTGTTCCATCTGGGATTTGTGGTTTCAGTTGTAGACTCAAAGACCATGGGACCATGTTGAGATTGCTTTCTTGCAGCTTGATTTAGGGCTGTATGTATGCAAATGCTGTTGAAAAACAATTGTAGATAAAATATACACATCTAAAATTTAGTCTGTGATTATTTTGCCTGGAGTGCCTCTGTTAGAAAAAAAAAATCCCCTTTGAAAAGTAAAATCATTCCAAATTTATTTCTGAAGCACCTGTCTTTTACTGTAAACTCATAACACATGTAAGTATGGATGGATTAGAAAATTAGAAAGTATTCGAGGCTTTACTAGTTATATATTATTTTTATGATTTAGTTTAGAATAGAAACAAACCAATCATTATTAACAGCTGAGGCAACATAGAATTAATGTTTAAAAGATTAATCTCTATTTGACAATCATACAATTATTATTCATTTTGAACTTGGACAGTGGGATATTGGAGGAATTTTACTTTAAAGACAAAACAAATTGTAATCATTAAAACAGATAGGTAGTCACATAGAGATATATATGCACATGCCATGGTCTGAATGGCTGCCAAAGTTCATGTGCTGAAACACAATCACCAATGTGATAGTATGAAGAGGTGAGGTCTTTAGGAGGTGATGAAGTCATGAGGACAGCCTTCATGGATGGGATTAGCTGTCTTGTAAAAGGCTGGAGGGAATGAGCTATGTTCTTTTTGTCCTTCCAGCTTCAGCTGTGAGGTCATAGCATTCAAGGTGCCATCTTAGAAGCAGAGAGCAGGCCTCAACAGACACCAAACCTGCTAGCAACTTAGAAACGACTTCCCAGCCCCAGCACCATCAGACATACATTTCTGTTCTTGTAAACTACCCACTATCCAGTATTTTGTTATAACAGCACAAACAGACTAAGACAATGCACATACACACACAGGCACGGATATGTAGATAGAGAGATATCTTTGATACAATATCCTAGGCTCCCAGAATGCTACCATTGATTGACACTGGCTGCAAGAATGTTGTCAGCAACTTCAATCCTAACTCCTCCTAGATATTCTGCTTCAGGAGAATCATGTAATAGGACACCCAGCTAAACAGCTCTGGAGAGTGAAGGGGACCAAGCATACAAAGAAAACCATCACAGATATTTTCACTTTTACTGGAATCCAAAAGGTTATTGAAGATAATGTTTTCGTAAAATGTGAAATGGGTACATTTCTTCAATCTTTATAATTTTATAAAACCAAATAAATCAATTAATTATAACACTGGTAGAACTGAGTATGAAGTCATGTTGATAAATGCACAACTCAAATATACACGTCATTATAAATGGCTTCCAAACCTATTTACCTGTCAAAGTCATCTGTGAAGATTGTTAAAGCGTAGATGCCTCAATTCCATACATCACCGCTACTTACTTTAGGCAAGTCACCTAAACTCTCTGTGCCTCAGTTAGCACATCTGTAAAACGGGGCTAATAGCTGTATCTTCCTCATAGGAAAGCTATGCTGATTAAATGAGTTAATGTATGTAAGGTCCTTTGAACGGTGCCTGGCACATTTAAAAAAACACGCACATGCTGACATATAGTGATTGCTATTCTTATTCCTTTTATTAGTTACTAGGATCTTTGTTTCTAGGGATTCTGATCTGACTCTCACTATGGATTTATTCCTAGAGGGAGCTAGGCTGGTGTTGTTAATTTGGGGTTAAATGGAGAGAAAATGTTGTGCATGTTGCTGTAACTGTGGGGTCAGTATTAGTATGTGTGTAGGACAACTGAGGGAGCCAGAGAAGGCATTTGGAGGTCATGCTTTGGAACTGGAAGTAGGTCATCCTCTACCCTCATAATTCCTAAATGGGATTTAGCTTTGTCATTTCCCCAGTGTTCCATGGCTTATGAAACATGTATTTTCTAAATGAAAATAAATATGTTTATGCAACCATAAATATAACTTTCCATTTATTTCAAAGCATAGATTTGAAACTTTATGATAACAAAATGGCGAACTAATCTTGGACACAAATGAGCTTTGGCAAATATCCTAACAGGCAGGTATCCCTTGTGAGTGACTCGGCAGGTCGATACACGGGACTTCTTTTTGGTGAAACCTGTGTGACAGACAACAGGAGGGTTAGATGATTTCTCCTCTCCCCAGTACCTTGCTGGCACAAGGTAAAACTTCTGGATGTTTGATGCCACCTAGAAGGGGTTGGTTACAGTAAACAAATGAGGCTCCCATTTCTTTCTTTTTTTTTTTTTTTTGCCATTTACACATTAGCATCAGGCCATTTATTACAAAACACTATACACTTTCCACTGTAGGCGGGTTATATATTGACAGCAAATTTCTGCAGATAAAACAGTGAATAAACTCTCCACTCCATGTTAATTAGGAATAGTTTTCTAGTTTTAAATATTAGCCAGACATAGAAAAAGGTTCAATTCTAAGGCCTGGGTGCACAGTCTTGATGAAACCAGTCAATTATGTGCATTTCATTGATCCTTGGTTTGAGGTGGGGATACTTATTCACTGCCTTCATAATTTTCTTGTGCTATTTGGCCAGTTCTCTGAGGGTTGTTCATGTGATGTGCTGCTGGGCCTGTATATGGCTGTCTATGCACATGATTATTCTGTTGATACTGAGATCCAGGTGAATGGGGGTACAATGGGGCATCTTCAGGTGGAGGTGACTCATGTTCATCTGGGGCATCTTGGTCATCTGGCTCCTCCTCTGACTGAGGATTGCCAGTATATGGTCTTCTTTCAAGTTCATCTCCAAGCCACTCCACCGCCCAGGTCCACGTTCTTTTAAGATTTCCATTTCCCTGAAAGATTTGGAAGCAACAGGACAGTTAATAAATAGAGTTACCATACATTTTATACACTGGTATGCTCTTTTTTGATAGTAATTCTTAGGGCGCTGGATTGTGTCAAACAGCCCATCTCAGTCATCTGGAATTCCTTTCAGTGCATTATGGATTCTGTGAGTTTGCCAGGAGTCCTCAATCAGTAAGATTTGCAAAAGCAGATCCAAATAGGGCCTCAGTTCATAGGTATAGGAATATGCAACCTGCCAGAGAAGTTCACTGAGGACAGTAGGTGAGAACTGAGGATTTTCCCAGCAGCAAAAACGAAGCAATTTGACAGTTTCCTCTGAATTACTGCAGTCTTCAATGATTTTCTTCACATAACTTGTTCTCATAAACAAAATGTATGCCACATTCTGCTGAATTGGCATTATAGGTTGTGATAATTAGGATCACCAAAAGGATTGGGAAGAGGAGGATTATCATTGATTGAAGGCTGCATTCTTGAAGAGACCTTGCAACAGTGGATCGGCTGTGACACTACTGAGTATAATTTGCCTAATTCAGCATACTGATATTTGATTGGAGGGCCTGGACCTTCATCTAAAGACACAAGCATAAAGATAGCAGGTACACTCAATTTAAGAAGCTGTGTCTTCTCTGCCACACCTAAATTGGCATACATTACAAACAGGTTGAAATACTGCTGTAAACTTCCTTCTCAAGAGATTTAGTACTGCTCTTAGTAAGTGATCACTCAAGCTTAAGTTGTCATAAGCCTGACTAGAAGCTCCAGGAGATGCAAAAGGTGAAGGACATGGCCCATCTTGCAAGAAAAAATGTGCAATAAAGACTACAAGTTTTGCAAATGCACTCCTCAATTCTGCACTAGGGCACTCCAGAAGGTATTCAAAGAAGCGATTTGAAACATTAAAAAGGACATTATGAGCAAACCAAAAACGTACATTCTTGCTGTGACGAAGGAGAATACACAATGCATCATACCAATCACTGGCAGAGCCACGGACTACTTTCTTTGTGGGAAATCCTGTAGTAAAGAGGAACCTAGCAGCAAGTTGAATACTGATCATAGTGACTTCTTCTGCTTCAGGTAACAGGTGATCTTACCCGGGAGGAGGGTTTAAGTAAACGCCATTACATGTAAGCAGTTTTTTCATAAACTGAAAATACTCCAAACTGTACTGCATTAGGTTATGCATGAATTGTACATTCTGTTTCCGTACACTTCTTTCAATGGCTGACGGCCTAACAATCTGATGAGGTCTGGTGGTGACAGCAAGCTCTGATATGTATCTTATCAACCCATCACCTTGGTTCATTGTGTCCATTTGTTCATAAAAAAGTATATAAGCATTCCACCACCTTTTCTGGTGCCTATATGACATACGCTTGATCATGTGATCGAACACTTCTCCCATGTACTCTCCATCAAGACACTGGTTTTTCATTTCATCATCATCATCCATTTTACATTCTGTTACATCACCATCATCAAATTTATACCAGCGATTTCTCTCACCATCTCCACCATTCCTTTGCATGATGTAAGAATAACAATACCCCCCACTTGCTTGACCATTGTGTACAAGCACACCCACAAGTTTGTATTTTGTGCTCCCATTTCTTTTGTGCTCAGCAGCGGAGGAAGAAAAGGGATGAACAGAATTTGTACAATTTAAGAAAGTCCACTTGTATGACTTGAGATACATAATTTATTATGGTAGAATTTTTCTGGTATTATTAAGAATTTTTATGCACAGTGACAATTATCAATATGCACAGTGACAATTATCAATTTATTGCCATTCAGCTCAAAATCTACCCTTCCATTACCTGTTCTGAAATAGTAAACTAGATTCTGAAATCTTTCCTCTGTAGTAAGCAGGACGCTAAGTTGGTCAGTAGAGGGCGGTGGAGGGCCATTGCAGAAGGAAGGAGTTTCCTTTCCCGGTTCCAGTAAGTTGCAGGTTTTTTGCTTCTTGCTCTTTCTGCATTGCTGCCAGACTGCACTGTCCCAGCTATGCACCCAGAATGCAAACTCAAGGCCGTGTCTTCGCTCACTAATCACCTCACCGTGGCCCCCTTGAGTGGATGCCAGGTGCCTAGGTCTGTGGTAGGCCTGCCTGGAAACTACCTACCAAAGCCCTACTCCCTCAGTGTGCCCACCAGCCAAGCTCCCCCTGCTTGAGAAAGTGTGTGCTTCCTGTGTGTTCATCGACTTGAACCAAGTCTGGCCCAGGCAATGCAACCAATGCCTCCACCATCCAGTGGACTCCAAACACATCTTCTGGAATAGATTTAAATCCCAGCCTCAGGAAGATGGGCCCCTTGCCAAGTTGTTCCTTTCTTGGGTCTTAGGGAATTCTTTGGCACAGGGGCCCTCAGCACCACCTGTTGGTTTTATAAATAAAGACTCATTGGAATACGGCCATACACACTGATTTATATTTTGTCTCTGGCTGCTTTGATGCTGTAATGACAGAAACTAACAGTTACAACAGACACCCAATGGTTCAAAAAGCCTATGCTCCATACTATCAGACCCTTTACAGAAAAAAATTTGCTGACCTCTTTTAGAGTTGCCTTTTCTCTCTTTATAGTCATTCCATTGTTATAGTTAATAATTATTTCTTGACCAGGCATGGTGGCTCACTCCTGTAATCTCCCAGTACTTTAGGAGCCTGAGGAGGGTGGATTGTCTAAGTTTAGGAGTTCAAGACCAGCCTGGGCAATGTGGTGAAACCCCATTGCTACAAAAAACACCAAAATTAACTAGGCCTGGTGGTGTGCAACTATGGTCTCAGCTACTTGGAAGGATGATGTGGGAGGATGCCATGGGCCCCTGAGCCTGCAATGAGCCATGATTGTGCCATGATTGTGCCACTGCACTCCAGCCTAGATGACAGAGACCTTGTCTCAAAAAAAATGATCATTATAATTTTTATTAAAAATTCCCAGTTCAAATTACTATGTCATTTCTGTCTCCTGATTAGACCTTAATGATAGATGCAATATATACTGTAATCTGATAGAGACTTCCCATAGAATGGTGCCATTTTAATTTGAGAGAGAAGTAGCTACTGTTTTACCTCTGGCCAATAAAAATCCCTAAGGCAAGGAAACACCCTGGGTCTGGCTACTGACTACAAAGCAGGAGAGGAAAAAAGGTAGAACAATCCTTTAGCATATATGTTAATTTTATTGATAAATTATCTCACCACATCTATACCGTATTCATTTGTTGCACTTGGAAGCAATCCAGATGCCTAGCACGTAGTAAGAATTTAGTAAATGATTTCGAATGAGTGAATTAATGAGTGTATGAATGAATATAAGAAGAGCTGAAAACAAACTATAGGCAGCATTTTCCTTTCAATGCAAAGAAATGACAAATAAAATGTAGATAAGCTTTGGGTAATTTTTTCCTCAAATATTTACCCTGATTGTATGAAAATTATGGAAAGTATATAAAGAGATGTGTCTGTGAATACATTATCTTAAGCTATATATGCAAATGAAGTGGAAAACACAAGAAAAATAATTTTCTCCTGAAACATACTGATAATTGAATCAAGCACTGAATTTTTGGTTTGAATTAGCTGAGCTGTACTGGTGATTCATTTCACTTTGCATGGGAGGCCACAGCCATAGAGAGGTTCATACTAGTTCACTTCAATAAACAGCTGCGGATTGGGGTCAATTGTTATTTTATTTAGCATTATTCATTCATTCTGATTCCATATTCAGCTAATTACTTTCAGGAACAGTACTCGTTAAGAAAAACAACTCATTTACATGGAAGAAGGCTATAGTTTGCCCTTTTGCTTTTAGCACTGTTCCTTGCCATTGCATTTATTCTTCTTTCATTTTGAGTAACATAAAGCACAAAAATCAAATCAAGGCACTTTAAATTCTTGTTTCTTGTTTCCCAAACATTCAAACCTTTTTATGGACAGAAATTAGCCTTTGCCAGGTAATTCAAATGAAGGTTTACATTCTATGTTATCTTCTTTCCAAGTGAACATTTTGTCATGTTGATCACATCTTCCTGTCGGCTCACAGACCACTTTGCAGTGGTTTGCTCTGCCTTCCCTTTAGCTGATTGCGGGGCATTCAGTGGAAAGCTTCAGATGCTGGTGATATTTTCTCTACTGTTTACAAAAGCAGAAAAGAATTTCACACTTTTTTGAGCACTGCAGCTGTTTCAGCACCTTTAAATGCCACTTATAAGCCATTCTAAACAAACCAACCTGCCTACCAGAAAACCAAAATACCTGTTAGTTCTTTTTTTCTCTATGACGAGTTTTCTTTAATGTTCCAAAAGAATTCAGACAATGCATTTTCGTTCTAGGCCTTCATACAAAGACAGAAATGTAGGTAGATCAACATTAAAAAGATAAAAGTAGTTCCCATTTTTATTAGCAGTAGGAACTTGAGAGAGCAAGAAAGTAGTGATGATTCTCTAATAGGAATCCTAAAGAAAAATATGTAATGCTAGTTAGCTTGTCCTTTTGTTTAACCTGACCTCTAGGTTAGCAGTTCTCAACCTTGTTTGCAAGTTAGAATAACATGGGGAGCTTGAAAAAAAATGGGACTCCTGTATCTACCCCCAGCAGTTGGGACTAAACTGGTCTGGGCTGTGGCTGATGTCTGGAAGTTTGAAAAGCTTCTCAATTAATCGCAATGTATAGACAAGCTTGGGAACCAGTGCCCTGGATCAACCTTTGAATCCCAGGTGTCCTGTCATGGCTGTTCAACAGAACTTTCTGAGACTATGGAGGTAGTAACTGCAGTGAGAGTTACTACCCCTGGAGCAGGAGAAACAACGGGAAGAGACTGGTGTTTTTGATATAAGAGCTAGGAAGAAAGTACTTGGGCAGATAGTGACGGTGCAGGAATCCTCACTAGGGTTTTCCTTTCAATAAAAAGCCCTCAAATCGTTTTCTTTTCTAATAAATAGCAGCCTGTAAAATCCAGCTGCAGACATAGATGAGCAAGTTGGAGGCTTACACAGGCAAATGCTGGCAGTTGTGCCAATACGAATATACTACCTGGGACTAAGCATGTTCTAAATGGTGGCTCCATCTTCTCATTTTGTCAGCCATGTGTACAGCAAGGAACAGACAAGATGGTGCTGGCCAACTGGAAAGTTCATTTGCATAATAAAATTAGGGTGGGGCAACCAGCCTTTTCCCGGCCCTACGTAAACATCACAAGTGGTTGAACCAATCTGTGGGCCCTACAAATCAGACACCACCTCCTCAAGCTTGCCTATAAAATCTGCTGTAGTCTGCAGCTTTTCCCTTTTGGATGCCTTCCTCTCATGAGAGAGAGCTGCTTTCCTCTCTCCTTTCTGCTACCTATTACACTTTTCACTCTTTAATACACTCTGGTGTGTGTATGTCCCTGTTGTTAATCTTCTTGGTGCGAGTCGACGAACCCTGAGTATTTATCCCAGACAATGATGCTGCTTCATTTCACAACCAGAGAACTTGTAAGAGGCCACTACAGAATGGAAACTGACTCCTGAAAGGTGGAACTTCCCAGTTGGTCCTACTATCACTGAGGTGGAATGCATCATTCTGGGAGTGTGGAAAGAAAATCTCATCAACCAACTGCTGCTGCCAGGGAAAAGAACCATTGCTAGGACCACTGACAGGAATAGACAAGGAAAAAGTCTTTCCCCTCTCTTCCTGCTTGTAGTCTCACTTTTAATGCCCTTAGTCACAAAATCTAACAGGATAGTAACTGGCCAAAAGGACACAGTTTGCAGAATCCCAACTCCAGTCAGCATCTCCAAGCCAGATATGGAAGAGCAGATACGGAGCTGAAAAACAATATTTAATTCTCAGCCTAATTGTAATCAAAGAAATGCTCATTGACATAAAATAAGGCCATGCACCATGTAATGACATTTCAGTCAATTATGGACTGCATAGTTGACTGAAACCACAAAAATACCACAAATACTTATCATTGTGTTATAATTGCCTACAGTATTCAGTACAGTAACTGCTATCCAGGTTTGTAGCCTAGGAGCAGTAGGCTACACCATAGAGCCTCGGTGTGTCGTAAGCTTGTAACAGGTCATTATTCTCACAGGTCCACTGTGTTGTTCCATTGTTGATCTAGGCTGTAATTATCTAATGTTTTAGCCTTCTGCAATAGTTTGATTTATCGTTCATCAAATATCTACTCCCTGTTAATGCTGGGCTTGGCTGTCAGGTATGATCTGGCTGATGGAATTGTAAACCAAAAATAAAATTATAAAACCCCCAGTTCACTGAATGGAACCTTCTTTTGGCTAAGAGGGCTCAATAAAACCTGAAAAATGAGTTCGGACCATGACAGGAAGGTGGGTAGGTGGATATTGGACATGCTTTATTATATTCTTCTCCCTTTGGAGTTCAGGCATACAACTGACCAGCATTAATGGTAATATAGAAGCTCTAAGGCTGACAGAACAGACTCTTTGTAGCAATAAGATACCAACTCCAATCTCACCCTGCTATAACATCACAGGGCAGACAGGGGGACCTATAAGAAAATCAAAGTATTTGACCCCAAAATGTGTATCTTTGACGTATTTTGAACAGCATGGAAAAGCTGTTCTTGTGGGGGAAATTTATACTCTGTAGAGACTCTCCTTCCTTAACTGGGTCTCTCCAGAGAGTCTGACCCTTTGATAACATTGGGGATTACAACTGAATGTGAGACTTGGGTTGGGACACAGACCTAAACCATATCAATGCCATTTCCATCTAGGCTACAGAATGAGATGCATGTAAGAAGTCTGTGACCTGGAGCAGAACAGACCAGTTAAGCATATGCTGGATTGGAAGAACCACCTTTGACCTGAAGACTTGTGAATGAGAGTAAATGCTGTTGTAAGTCACTGAGTTTTGGTTTGACATGCAGGATTATTGCGTAAATAGCAGGATGAGTCACACCCTTAGCTTGTACCTTCGTCTCTTTAGTTGGAGATGGAAGATTTTAAGCAAACAAAAACTGCCTCAAAAAACAGCAGTGTATTATAACGCAAGATAAAGAACATATAGTTCTCTGACTTGCAGCTAACATCATGTTATCTGGATAAATGAGTTTTTTCCTTCTTGGACAGTAATAAATTTGTTACTGTTGTCAAATATTTCAAAATAGTAGATAACCATAATTAGCATGTAATTTGTTGGTAACACTGTCTTTTTAGCAGTTCTAACTCATAGAAACTTAAATTCATAGTTATTAGAAATGCTAATGGTGAATGCTTTAATGTAGCAATTGTTGCATTTTCTTATTTATTTACTTTTTATTGTACGTTGGGCTCTGGGGTACATGTGCACATCTTGCATCCTACAGGATTGTTGCGTAAGTACATACATGCCATGGTGGTTTGCTGTCTCCATTCCCCCCACCACCCCGTCACCTAAATTCTTGCATTTTCATGCGTCTTGTTAATTAATGGGTTACTATTTTCCTGGTGTTTATATCTATAGTCTCATTTAATTTTAACAGTTATGCCTTATAAATAAAGGAATTATAACCAGAAAGAAGGTAATCATTGGATTGATCAAAGCGATCTATCCAAATATCTTAAAGTAGGTAGGGCCAAAGCTGAACCTAGAATCTGGGTAAGATTTGGAAAGGAGCAAAGATGGCATCCCTATTTAGACCAAAACTATTAAAGTAGGGATTCTTGAAGGATGAGGATAGACATCAATTGAGATTCCAGCATTCCTGGAATAGAGATTTGTTTAATGAATTGGTAATAAATATGTTATATAAAAAAAGCAAAATGAAAATAAATTTGCACTTGATGGAGTAGGCGGTGGAGAACTTGTACAAAATCATGTTACTAATGCTTTATGGAGATCTGCCTAGTGATAATATTCAATTAAAATCTGTAAAGTTTGAAAAACATGTTTCAATTCCATCATCTATATCTATTACATGCCAGACACTATGCTTGGTAGTTATACTCACGTAAGTGGAAAAGTAGGCATTACAGGGGTTAAACAATTTAATAAGATATGGTCCCTGCTCTCAATGAAGCAGATATTTTTACAGTCATAATACAAGTTATAGTTTAGTAAGTACTATAATAAAGGTAAAACAATTAGGAGAATATCGATGAGGAAAAATTAATTGCTATTAGGAGGATCAAGGAAGTTTTACAGAAGAGGTTGCAAATGGGCTGGTAGTAAATTACTCATAATAGACAAAAAAGAGGGCAGATTCAAAAGTGATGTGAAAACTTTTAGTCCAGGAGACAAATAATGGTTTTATCGTGGAGAGAAACAGAAACCTGGAAATTATGATAATATTAAAAACAATTTTGCATCAATTTCATGATTAATGTGGGTGGTGATGAGTCCACTTAACTTTTCTCATTCAATTCTAAATGCTTTCCAAGGCACGATTTAAAGAATTATAACATGTTTGTATTTAGCAGTTAACCTCCTTGAACTCAGGATGTTTAACCCAATTAGTATTGGCATTTAAATAAGTAAAACATGAGATAATATATCCCCACTTGGTTCTTCTTGTACATAAAGGGAGTTTTTGAAAAACTGTGAATAAACAATGGTCTTTGCTAAAAATATATTACCTAATATAGGCTATCTGTAGTATCTTATCTATCTAGAACATTTTGGGGATGGGATAGAAGCCAAACATTTAACTATAACTCTGAAAAGTTTAAAAATAATCAAGATATATACAGACACATAGACATATAAGAAGAAGAATCTCATACTGGAGTACAACAGAATTTTAGCAAGCATTGAGCTTTGGTCTAAAGAAAGAAAAGTTTAAGCCAACATCATGAAGTCTTGGAAAATGTGTACAAAGGCATTGCCAGTAACATTACATTCCAATTAGTAACACATGCTTTTCTTGAGGTTAAAATTACTATTTTAAATAAGTCAGCAAAGACAGTAAATTTTTGCAGATGCCATTATAAGTTCCTTACTAATGCTATAAGTCAGACTCTCCTTTCCCACATAAGATGAAAACCACTCTGGCCTGGTTGACTTTAACATGTTACTTCAGTAAACCGGGTATAAGGCCACTTTTGTCTCTCAGAGCCTCAGTTTCCTCATCTGAGGAATGAGAAGGTAGGATTTGATCTCTCTTCCCTTTTTCTTGTCTTCCTTTCTCTCTCTCTCACTCCTTCCCTCCAAAAGGAACCTTCTTTGGGGACTTCCTTTGTGTCCTAGTTTAGATTTTTATACATTTTGCCCAGAGTATTAAAATCCCTAGTAAGTGTCTTTACCACCAATATTGTCTTCCTCAAAACTATCCTCAAAAAAGTGATACGAATAATGAATCCAAAATCCCAATGTGACAATGTTCTTTTCTTAGTCAGCTACAGGTAATTCTACCTGATGCAGCTCCTGTTGTTTTTGCCATAGCTTCATTGTGGGCCACTTTCCCTTACTCTCTCGTCACCTGCTTACTGCTGTCCTCTCTGAATGTAGCAAGTGCCCTCTCTGAACTTGTGTATAGGCAAACTCCTATTCATCCTTCAAATTTTTATCAAATGTACCTTTCCTCTGTGATACCTTTAAAAAGAGTAAATTCTTTCCTTCTCTTTGTTGGTTTTTGCTTCTACATTGGTGCTTATTCCATCGTCTTACACTTAAATTTTTGTATGTCTGACTCTTTACGCCCTGGGCACAGTGCCTTGCACATAATGGGTGGTCAATAAATACATGTTGATTTGTGAGCATTTTAGTGATTTTTGTTGGGGATTAAACTGCATAAGTGTTTTCAATTTCTTTTTGATAAATCTGTAAATCACTGAAAATTAAGGGAGCAGGAAAATGTGACTTTATTATTTCCTAATACTAAACAATATATCTGAGATGGGATCATTGATCAATTTTAGTATTTTAGAAACTAAATAAAACAGTAAAATTTGTGATTACTCTAAAGTCTGGAGACAGGTATGGGCTTCTTCTAGGTGTAGAGAAGGCTTTGAGTGATTATTCATATTATGGATTCCTGAGCTATTTATTTACCAACTGCCCAAAAAGCAACACATATGTTTCCTGAGTCCTGGAGAAAATTCTTTGCCGACATGTAGCCAACCTCATGTTATGACTTCTGATATGCACTTGGAAGGCTTGTATGACACATTTTCCTATGAATTTGGCTACAGCATTCATCTGAGCCAACTTGACCACTTTGCCTTATAAAAACACTGGAAATTCCAGGATGTAATTGGCACGAGAGTTATTTTTCCAAAGAGAAAGCCAGATTCATAACAGTCACCAGTTATGGTCTCTTAACTAGAATTTTCTTTCTTGTTTTCTAATAGCATCTTTTTAAACAAGATTAGGAAATGGAGCAGGAAAAAATTTTTTTGAGGTGAAGTTAAGCTATAATTTGAAGAAATACATAGAAAATGTTATCTTTACAATTTTACTACCTAATTTTTTTGTGTGTTGACCTATAACAGCTTTACTAAAACTTTAATTTTTTTTTTTTTTGAGGTGGAGTTTCGCTCTTGTTACCCATGCTGGAGTGCAATGGCATAATCTCTGCTCACCGCAACCTCTGCTTCCTGGGTTCAGGCAATTCTCCTGCCTCAGCCTCCTGAGTAGCTGGGATTACAGGCATGCGCCACCATGCCCAGGTAATTTTTTGTATTTTTAGTAGAGACGGGATTTCACCATGTTGACCAGGATGGTCTCAATCTCTTGACCTCATGATCCACCCGCCTCGGCTTCCCAAAGTGCTGGGATTACAGGTCTGAGCCACCACGCCTGGCCAAAACTTTAATTTTTAATTACAGAGCATTGCCTGTTGCTTAAGTATAAATATCTTAACAAGAAACCTTAAATCATATATAGGTGTCAAAAGAATTACATTTTAGAAAGAATAATATAAAAACTATTTTGTTTTATTAATATTAAAACGTTTTTAAAAATTAAACTGTAGGTTGAGGTTGAAATTTAAAATTGAGTCATCTAGTAAAACACAAGCAAGTTAACAATATTACTTGCACCTTAGAGTGAACAGGCTTTTCATCCTGGTGAGTAATTACTTATTAGTGACTTTAATATGAACATATCTAATAAAATGGTACATACTAATAGATGATGAGAAAAATAAATCTACTATATGTAAAATGTATTGTAAGAAGTGTGGAAAGGGGAAAAAAAGATGCTACCTGTATTAGTTTGTTTTCACACTGCTGATAAAGACATACCTGAGACTGGCCAATTTACAAAAGAAAGAGGTTTAATTGGACTTACAGTTTCACATGGCTGGGGATGCCTTGCAATCATGGTGGAAGGCAAGGAGGAGCAAGTCACATCTTACGTGGATGGCTGCAGGCAAAAAGAGCTTGTGCAGGGCCACTCCCATTTTTAAAACCATCAGATCTCATGAGACCCATTCACTATCAAGAGAACAGCACAGGAAAGATCTGCCCCCTATAATTCAATCATCTCCCACTGGGTTCCTCCCATAACACATGGAAATTATGGAAGCTACAAAGTGAGACTTGGATGGGGACACAGGGCCAAATCACATTTCACCCCTAGCCCCTCTCAAATCTCTTATCTTCACATTTCACAACCAATCCTGCTTTCCCAACAGTCTCCCTAAGTCTCAACTCATTTCTGCATTAACCCAAAAGTTCAAATCCAAAGTCTCATCTGAGACAAGGCAAGTGTTTTCTGCCTATGAACCTGTAAAATCAGAAGCAAATTAGTTACTTCCTAGATACAATAGGGGTACAGGAATTGGATAAATGCAGCCATTACAAATGGGAGAAATTGACCAAAATAAAGGGGTGACAGGCCCCATGCAAGTCTGAAATCCAGCAGAGCAGTCAAGTCTTTTTTTTTGAGACAAAATCTCACTCTGTTGCCCAGGCTAAAGTGCAGTGGTATGATCTAAGCTCACTGCAACCTCTGCCTCCCAGGTTTGAGTAATCTTCCTGCCTCAGCCCTACTAGTAGCTGGGATCACAGGCACCTGTCACCATGCCTGGCTAATTTTTCTGTTTTTAGTAGAGATGAGGTTTCTCCATGTTGGCCAGGCTGGTCTTGAACTCCTGACCTCAGATGATCCACCCACCTTAGCCTCCTAAAGATCTGGGATTACACATATGAGCCACTGTGCCTGGCCGGCAGTCAATTCCTAAAGCTCCAGAATGATCTCATTTGACTCCATGTTTCACACCTGGGTAATGCTGATGCAATAGGTGGGTTCCCATGATCTTGGGCAGCTCAACTGCTGTGACTCTGCAGGGTACAGCCTCCCTCCCAGCTACTTTCACGGGCTTGCATTGAGTGTCTGTGGCTTTTGCAGGCACAGGGTACAAGCTGTTGGTTGATCTAGCATTCTGGGGTTGGAAGGATGGCGGACCTCTTCTCACAACTCCACTAGAAGGTGTTCCAACAGGGACTCTGTGTGGGGGCTTTGACCCCATATTTCCCTTCCACACCATCTGAGCAGAGGCTCTTCATGAGGGCCCTGCTCCTGTAGCAAACTTCTGCCTGGACAGCCAGCTGTTTCCATACATCCTCTGAAATATAGGCGGAGGTTCCCAAACCTCAATTCTTGATGTTTATGTACCTGTAGGGTCAACACCACATAGAAGCTGCTAAAGCTTGGGGCTTGCATCCTCTGAAGCCACGGTCTGAGCTGTACCTTGGTTCCTTTTAGTCATGGCTGGAGCAGCTGGAACGCAGGGCACCAAGTCTCTAAACTGCACACAGCATGGGGGCCCTGCGCCCAGCCCACAAAACCACTTTTTCCCCTAGGTCTTGAGGCCTGTGATGGGAAGGCCTGCCGATAAAACCTCTGACATGTCCTGGAGATATTTTCCTCATTATATTGGGGATTAACTTTCAGTTCCTTATAACTTATGCAAATTTCTGCAGCTGACTTGCATTTCTCCTCAGAAAATGAGATTTTATTTTCTATCATATTGTCAGACTGCAAATTTTTTGAACTTTTATGCTCTGCTTCCCTTATTAAACGAAATGACTTTAATAGCACCCAAGACACATCTTCAATGCTTTGCTGTTTAGAAATTTCTTCTGCCAGATACCCTAAATCATCTCTCTGAAGTTCAAAGTTCCACAAATCTCTAGGTCAGTGGCAAAATTCTGCCAGTCTTTTTGCTAAAACATAACAAGAGTCACCTTTGCTCCAGTTTCCCAGAAATGCCTCATTTCAATCTGAGACCACCTCAGTGTGGACCTTGTTCATATCATTATCAGCATTTTGGTCAAAGCCATTTAACAAGTGTCTAGGAAGTTCCAAACTTTCCCACATTTTCCTGCCTTCTACTGAACCCTCCAAACTGTTCCAACCTCTGCCTGTTACCGAGTTCCAATGGGGCTTCCACATTTTCAGGTATCTTTTTAGCAGCATCCCACTCTACTGGTACCAATTTACTGTATTAGTTCATTTTCAAGCTGCTGAAAAGACATACCTGAGACTGAGAAATTTACAAAAGACAGAGGTTTAGTTGGACTTACAGTTTCATGTGGCTGGGGAAGCCTCACAATCATGGTGGAAGGCAAGGAGGAGAAGATCACATCTTATGTGGATGGTGGCAGGCAAAGAGAGAGAGCTAGCTTGCACAGGGCAACTCCTGTTTTCGAAACCATCAGATCTTGTGAGACCATTCAGTATCACAAGAATAGCACAAGAAAGACCCAACCCCATAATTCAATCATATCTCACCAGGTCTCTCCAACAACATGTGGGAATTATGGGAGGAGCAAGATTAGAATTGGGTGGGGACACAGGGGCAAATCATATCACTAACTAAAGATTTGAGGCCTCATCATCAAATAGAATGATTTTCAATGAATATTTATGTATTAAAAGGTAATGGGGGTGAAATTTGTTAAAATTCAATCCTTGAAACATGGCTGACATCCATGTTTATTTTTGCTTAAAGGTTAGTCTCTGGCGTGGGGTGGGCAGAACTTAAGCAGATAACCATAGTCTTACTAGCTTTTGGTATTAGATGATACAGTTTGAGGCTTTCAGAGTGGTGGAGAACTGAGGAGACCATTCTTAAAAGGATTCAAAAGCAGAGAATCCCTAAATTGTCATATAAACTGCCACTGAACTACATATGCACCAGAGGGACTCCAAGAAACTTACCAAAAAGCAAAAGCTAAATGGCTGAAAATGTTGAACAGAGATTTTACCTGCTGCTAAATTAGATTATCTAAAAATAGCTGACTATACAAAATAGTTCTGGAGAAATTGCAACTTTAATACACCTCTGGTGAAAATACAAAATGGTAAATCACTTTAAAAAGTGTTAAATTTCCACCTGCCACATGACACAGCCATTTCATTCTTAGGTATTTGCCAAACCAAAATGAAATGCATGTTTACATGAAGATTACATGTGGATGCTCATAGCATCTTTATTTGTGACAGCTACAAAATGAAAACAACCTAAATATTTGACATGGGAATGAATAAACAGATTGTACTCTATTGTGTGGTGTATCCATACAATGGAGTACATTTTACTCAGCAATAAAAATGAGCAAACTATCAATACACTCAATAACATTGATGAATGTCAAAGTCACTATTTTGAGTGAAAGATGCAGGCAATAAAACAGGGTATATTACTGAATGCCCATATAATTCAATGAATTTCAAATTAATCAACAATAACAAGAAGTAAATTATTGGTTACCTGGTGAGAGACAGCAGGTAGGAGCAGAAGGAAGGGGCTACAAAGGGCAAGAGGACACTTGGTGGGGGTGTGACAGAAATATTTGTTATATTGGTGTGGCAGTAGCTTCATGGGTGAATATTATGCCAAAACTTATCATCAAATTATATACTCTAAATTACATGAGGTCTATTGTTCTTCAATTATATCTCAATAACTATTAGTCTGTTTTTAACACTGCTATAAAGAACTACCTGAGACTGGGTAATTTGAAAAAGAAAGGTTTAATTGACTCACAGTTCCACATGGCTGGTGAGGCCTCAGGAAATTTACAATCATGGTAAAAGTGAAGGGAAAGCAAGGCACATCTTACATGGCAGCAGGAAAGAGAAAGAGTGAGGGGGGAGGTGCCATACTTTTAAATCATCAGATTTTATGAGAACCCACTATCTTGAGAACAGCATGGAGGAAATCTACCCCTATGATCCAGTCACCTCCCACCAGGTCCCTCCTCTGACATGAAGGGATTACAATTCAACATGAGAATTGGGAGGGGACACACAGCCAAACCATATCAATAATCTTTTATTTTAATATTTCATATTCTCTGTTAAAACACACGCTACTTGCTTTGCTTACTCTTTTCTTACAGCAACATTTAATTGTCCTTGAGGACTGAAAAGGCAGTGTGGTGAGTGATCATGTTGGACTATATCAGGCACTACCTTGAACTGTTCCTGAGGGAACAGTTGTTTTCCTGTTTCCATTGTTCTGAAGACAGATATACTAATCTATATTAAAGTTCTTACCAAACCTATTAATGACCAAAAGCTGGAAGTGTGAAATGACACACAAAATGAATCTGAGAGATACTTTAATTTGCATTATTATCTTACTCTTAACCTTCATATATTCACTGCCAATATTAAAATGAAATTCCCATCTCATGTATGCTAAATAAAAGTTCAGACTACTCTCATGCATTTAAAACATGCTTTTCTAACACCAGAATCTTTAAATGATCATCTTTCAGCGATGAATCCTTATGTTGCATTGAACTTAGCACAGAAAGTCAACACCAGAACAAAAGTATGCCAAATTGCAGGGTTTATTGCCGGCGACCACGGAGGACTCACGTCTCTCCAACCCGTGGCCCCGTAAAAGAGGGTGACAAGACCTTTTATACCCATAAAATCGCCTCGGGGGTGAGGGGAGAGGATGGGGTGAGGGGCTTCAGACATTCCGAGGGCCAGTGGATTCAAATCAGCTTCTGGGCGGAGGTGAGGGTGAGGGGGTTCCGGACATTTCGAGGGCCAGAGGACTATTCTGATTGTCATTTAAGGAGTTCACAGATGCTAAGATTAGCATTCGTTTACACATCGTCTGGGTAGGGGTGGGATCCATAGATTTTCAGTTGCTTGGCGCCAGGATGGAATGATCTTGGGGTGCCTACTCTGGGAAACAAAGGCCAGCAATTCTGATAGATAAAAGGAGGTATGCAGCTTTATGTCTCTTTGCATCCTGCAAATGATCTAGCAATTTACAAAAGCCAAGGTTAGCAGTCATTGTGAGAATGGAAACAGCACTGTTCTTTTAAAAATGGCATTATACAGGTTCTAATTCTAGGCCAGCTATATCACATTCCCCCCTGTTCTTATAATCATGTATTAAATCTTTAATAGGTGTCTTCTTCTTGACACAGGGGCCCATAGTTAGATCTTAGAACCATTAATTTTACCGAATCTATTCTTTCTTGGATAAACTTGCGGAGCATGTTTAAAAGGCATGGTCCAAATGTCAACCCTAGGACCACTAACATTAAAGGACCTGCTAAGCCAGTGAGCAAGGATGTCAGCCACGGGGACCAAGAGAACAGTTTTTGGTACCAATTTCCTGAGGCCTCTCTGAGGCGTTTCCTTGTTTCTAAGTTTTTCCTAACCATAGCAAGGCTGTCTCGGATAACTCCAGAGTTATTTGCATAGAAGCAACATTGCTCACCGAGAGCCGCGCACAGTCCCCCTTCCTTCAAGAACAACAAGTCTAACCCCCTTCTATTTTGTAATACCATTTCAGCCAAGGAATCCACTTGTTCAGCTAATTTGGTGATGGAATTTTCCAGATGGGTAATATCTGCATCTATTTGGTGTGAAAGAGCTTTGAAATTTTGGTCCCCAGTGACTAAGGCAGAGATTCCTATAGCGGTGGATCCTGCTATTCCAAGTCCCACTAATAGGGGTACAATTATGGGGGCCCGTTTCCAACGTCTGTCTGTATCAGGTGCTATGAGAATTTCACCTTGGGGCCCACTGTAAACATTTACCCGGGGTAATATATACACGGGGGTACAAAGAATGGGTTTTGAGGAGTTGAACTGGTAGGTGGAAATACAGCTCGTGAGGCCAAAAGTACAGGCAAACCAGACTGAGTCTGGGGCAGCGTAGTAAAAACTTGTTTGACTATAACTTAAAATGAGGGTATTTTTGCAAAAACGTCGGTAGGGGGAGCTGGTGAGATTATAATTAGGGGAGTGGTAACATCTGCCTTCTCCCTCTAGATCACCTAGTGTTATGTGGAACTGCCTTTCAGTACAAGAGGTGTTTGAGGGGGCTATGTCGGGTTGGGCTGCTAGACCTATGTAAAACGGTGGCTGTGGATTTAAGCATAGCCAGCAATCTTTTCCTAGATCTGGGTTTGTCTGGTTGAGCAGGTGGTGTGTGGAGGACAACATGTTTAGAAGGTTCAAGCCTTCTATGTCTGGGGGGGCTTCTGTGAACAGGTTTGGAATGGATATAGCAGAGCTAGGAGTGGGGGATAGATTGGGAGTAACAGGGCTAGGACTGGGGGCTATCTGGACCTTGGAGATGATTTCCGGGGGCCTTAGGACCTCAGCAATGGGTCCCACTGGGCGGTCAGTTCTGGGCAATGGTATACGCTGGATGGTAAAGATGTTTCCCTTATCCCATCCACTCATATATACCCTAAGACCCCAGGTTCGCCCTGTTGCCCATCTCCCATCTGGATACAGGACTGTTATTTTGAGTGGGTTACAAGAACCGGTGTGGCAAGGGCTTGGGGGAGAGTCTCGGGTGAACGAGATGAAAGTGTCTCTGTTTGTAGTATATCCTGTTATAGTGGAGATAGACTCACAGCCCCAATAGGGGCAGAAGAACTCATCTAAGTTTCCACAATTCCATCTCTTATCTGGTGTGGACCCTGGGCATAGATATAGCCCTATTGTCTGAAGCTGCTTTTCGGCCCCCACATTTCCACACCCGGGTTTTGTTACATCTAGGGCTGTTACTCTGCCTCCCCAAGCGAAGCCTGCCCTTTTTCTCCTGACACCTGTTTCCCCCTGGTTGAGAGTAGCTCCCAAGAGGGCACAAAGGTCCAGGGAAAAGGTTATGGGGTTCCTGGGAATGTATTCCAGGGTTACATTTATAAGGGTGGATCCCCTTTCAGTTTTAGAACTAACATATCCACCAGTGGCCCCTTCAGTAAGGATCCATCGGTAATAGGTGGGTGTCAAGGGGGGTCCTCTCCGAAGGGCTACACCATGAATCAGGGGGGCAAGGAAGGTTACTGTGAGGAGCGCGAAAGTCTTAGCTTTAGGTGGTCTGCTGAAGCTGAGGTCACTTTCCATTGTGCATCCGGCGGGGCAGTCTTGACATGTGAGTGGTGAATCCAGGCAGTTAGTCCGTCCACCTTGACAGCCGTGGGGGTGACCAGAATCACGGTGTAGGGTCCCTTCCATCGAGGAGTCAGGCCGGAGGTGGTGAATCTCTTTATCAGGACTTCGTCGCCCGGCTGGAAGGGGTGTACCGGCTGGTCAGTGAGGTCCCCTGAGGTAGGTTGAGCTCCCCTGATGAGTGTGTGCACCTGGGACTGGACAGACTGGAGTGCCTGCAAGGACTTAAGGAGTGTATGGTTATGGATTTCCGCCTGTATGGTGTCTGCAAGTTTGGGGAGTAAGGGAGGGGGCCTACCAAACATGATTTCAAAAGGAGTAAAGCCTTTCTTATAGGGAGTACATCGGGTGCGGAGGAGAGCAAAAGGAAGCAGGTTGACCCAGTTTTCACCGGTCTCTAGGATAAATTTTGTTAAAGTCTCTTTGATGGTCCGGTTCATCCTTTCAACCTGCCCAGAACTCTGGGGGCGATAGGCACAGTGTAGCTTCCAGGATATGCCCAGGGCCTTCGCCAGGCCCTGGGAAACTTGTGCCGTAAAGGCGGGGCCATTATCTGATCCCAGTGTCAGGGGCAAGCCGAACCGAGGAACCAGGTCCTGTAGCAATCTCTTTGTTACTACCAGTGCGGTTTCTGACCTACTAGGAAAAGCCTCGACCCATCCAGAGAAAGTGTCTACAAACACAAGGAGGTATTTATAGCCACACGCTGGGGGCTTTATTTCTGTAAAATCTACTTCCCAATGTTCCCCTGGGCTAGTACCCCTAAGTCTTATCCCTACCTGACTAGACCTACTGGCCCCTGGATTTACTCTGGCACAGACGTCACAACGAGTAGAAGTTTCCTTAACAATCTCATATAAGTGTGGAATGTAGTATCTGGCCCTCAGCAGCTCAGTTAGTTTTGTTTGCCCTAAGTGGGTAGCCTGATGTATGTCCTTAGCTAGAACCCTTCCTAGGGCCTCGGGGAGCACAATCCTTGTGTCTGGTAGAATCCACCATCCTGTGGAATCTTGCCGTCCCCCCTGTTCTTTAGCAAAGTTTTCTTCCTCAGGCGAGTATATCGGGGTAGGAGGCAGGTTTGGGGCTGGCAGAGTCACAAGAAGAGTCAGAGGTTTTAGCGGCCCCAAGGCAGCCTGTCTGGCTTGCAGGTCCGCTGCCCTATTTCCCCTTGCATCTGGTGAATCTCCTTTCTGGTGTCCCTTGCAGTGTATTAATGCCACTGCCTTAGGTTTCCATATAGCTTCTAGTAAGGCTAGGATTTCCTCTTTGTTTTTTATGATTTTTCCCTCTGAGGTAAGCAGCCCTCTTTCTTTATAAATGGCTCCATGTACATGGGCTGTAGCAAAGGCATATCGACTATTCGTGTAGATATTGACAGTTTTTCCCTCTGCCCAGTTCAAGGCCTTTATTAGAGCTATGAGTTCTGCCTTCTGGGCTGAGGTCCTGTGTGGGAGAGCCTGGGCCCAGATAACCCACTCTAGGGTAACCACAGCTGCCCCGGCGTACCTGACTCCATTGACCATGAAGCTGCTTCCATCTGTATACAGTACCTCTTCCGGGTTCTGCAGGGGGACGTCAGTGAGATCCGGTCTCGCAGCGTGGAGGACGTCTATTGTCTGTTGGCAGTCATGTAAGGGCTCCTCTGGCTTGCTGTCAGGTAGCAATGTAGCAGGGTTTAAAACTGTGGTTTTTAAGAACTTTATGCGGGGCTGATCCAAGAGTAAGGCCTGATATTGAACTATGCGGGCGTTTGACATCCATTTTCCCGGGGCTCCACGGAGTAGCGACTCCACTGCATGGGGAGCTACTAAGTTTAACTCCTGCCCCAAAGTCAGCTTGTCCGCCTCCTTGACTAATAAGGCTGTGGCCGCTACTGCTCTTAGGCAAGCTGGCCATCCGGAGGCTACGGGGTCAAGTTTTTTTGAGAGGTAGGCGACTGGCCGGGACCAGGGTCCCAGAGTTTGGGTGAGCACCCCCTTAGCGACTCCCTGTTTTTCATGCACAAACAACTGGAAAGGTTTAGAGATGTCTGGCAAGGCCAGGGCGGGGGCCGCAGTCAGGGTAGTCTTGAGCTTGTCAAAAGCCCGTTGCTCTACCTCTGTCCATGTCAAGGGCTGATTTCCTCCAGTGCAGGCATACAGGGGCTTGGCTATCTCAGCAAATCCCAAAATCCATAGTCTGCAGTATCCTACTGCCCCAAGGAATTCTCGAACTTGACGTTTCGTAGTGGGGGTGGGTATTTGCAGCACTGCTTGGATTCGGCTGGGTGCCAGTGCCCGGTTGCCCTTCTCTATAATATAGCCCAGGTAAGTAACTCTTGGCTGGCAGAGCTGGGCCTTTTTGGCTGAGACCCGGTACCCTAAAGTCTGCAGGGTTTTTAATAATGACTGAGTGGTCTCTTTACAAGCCTCCTGGGTTTTTGTAGCCAAGAGTAAGTCATCCACGTATTGGAGCAGGGTACATTCTGGGAACTCAGCTCGGAAAGCTGCAAGGTCTTGGCTCAATGCCTCATCAAACAGCGTAGGGGAATTTTTGAAACCTTGCGGCAGTCTTGTCCAAGTGAGTTGCCCAGAAACCCCCGTGTCTGGGTCAGTCCATTCAAAAGCAAATAAGGGCTGGCTGACTGGAGCCAGCGGTATACAGAAGAATGCGTCTTTTAGGTCCAGGACTGTGTAGTGGAGGTGGTCCGGGGGCAAAAGACTCAGGAGGGTGTATGGGTTCGGAACTGTAGGATGAACAGTTTCCACTCGTTTGTTTACTTCCCTCAAGTCCTGAACAGGTCGATAATCCTTTGTGCCTGGTTTTAAGACGGGGAGTAAGGGAGTATTCCAGGGGGACTTACAGGTAGTAAGGATTCCTCCTTGTAGAAGTCTGGTTATATGTGGAGCAATTCCCCGTCTAGCTTCCTGGCTCATGGGATATTGTCGTACCTGGACTGGAGTTGCCGTTGCCAATAGCTGGACCATGACCGGGGTACGGTGACTTGCCAAGCCAGGGGGATTTGTCTCAGCCCATACTCCAGGTACCTTTTCTTGAAACTGGCGGAGGAGGTCTGATGTTGGCAGTTGGTCTGCTTCTGAGGATAAAGCTTCCTGCAAGAGATACTCGTCTGATAGAGCACAGGTGATTAGGATTTGCTGAGGTGGCCCTGATGTCAAGGGGGGAGGAATTGAGAGGCAAGCCTGACTCTCGCAAAAAGAAATACTTGCTTGAAGTTTGTGGAGTAAATCCCGTCCTAGGAGTGGATATGGACACTCTGGGATAACTAAAAAGGAGTGGGTGACAGTACCATTGCCCAGATCAACGAGTCGGTTGGTGGTCCAAGGGCTTGATGTGGTTTTTCCTGTAGCTCCCTGAATAATTGTTTTTCTGTTGGACAGAGGTCCCAACGGCTGAGTAAGGACCGAGTGGGCCGCGCCGGTATCGACCAAGAAACTGACAGGTGTGCCCCCAACTTTCAAAGTGACCCTGGGCTCCTGGGGGCTTAGTTGATAAGAGCCCGGGGTCTGTCAGTCCTGGGTTTCCAAGCTGAAAATGGCTCTTGGCTGTCTCTCCTGTATTACCCCTCGACTCCTTCTTTCTGGACATTCCTTCCTCCAGTGTCCCTCTCTTTGGCAGAATGCGCATTGGTTAGGACCCAACTGGGGCCTCTGTCTCCTAGGGCCTCTTTGCTGAATTTCTGGTCCCCTTGATATAACTCGGTTTTCCTGACCTCCAGTGGAGGTGTAGGTTTCCTGGAGAGCTGCTATTACTGCCCTAGTAATTCTCTTTTCTTGTTTGGCTTCTAAGGTGTCTCTATTGTTAAAAACTTTTTGGGCGATCTCTAACAACTGAGTTAGATTCATTCCCTGGAACCCCTCTAATTTTTGTAACTTTCTTTTGATGTCTGGGGCTGACTGGGAAACAAAAGCCAGATTGATGGCCCTTTGATTCTCCGGGGCCTCAGGGTCAATAGGGGTGTAGGTGCGGTAGGCATCCTGTAGGCGCTCAAGGAAAGCGGCAGGAGGCTCCTGTGGACCCTGGGTCACGGTCCCTACCTTGGAGAGGTTGGTGGGTTTTCGGGCTGCCCCCTTAATTCCCTCTAATAAGTACCGGTGAAAATTGTTCAAAGCCTGCATGCCCCCTGGGGTGTTTGGGTCCCACTGGGGCCTGGTGGAAGGAAAAAGTTCATTAATTTGTTCCTGGCGGTCTTGTACTGACCCTCCCCCTGTCCCAAGTATTGCTTTATGGGCTTCTTGTCTAATTCTACTTCTTTCCTCCGTGGTAAACAACACCAGGAGCAGCTGCTGACAATCATCCCAGGTTGGACGGTGGGTTTGTAAAACTGACTCCAGGAGCCCTGTGAGTGCCTGGGGTTTTTCAGAAAATGGAGGGTGTTGAGCCTTCCAGTTATACAAGTCACTAGAGGAAAAGGGGATATGAACAAAGAAAGGGCGGCCCCGGCTGCTGCCATCTGCCGGAGGTGCCTCCCGGAGGGGCAACAGCTCTGGCGGGTGTGGGGCCCCGCTTCGAGTGTGGAGAGGAGACAAGGGCTGGTCATTAGTACTGTCCGGGGAGGGGTGTCGGGACCCCACCCCTGAAGGCCGAGAATATGGTGGAGGCAACTCTTGGTCCTCTGCAGGGCCTGGAAGCACAGCCGGCGCTGAGGGGCCCTTCTTTGGGCCTGCTAGCATAACCTGAAGTCCAGCACACTTTATACATTTTTCAAGCCAAGGAGGGGGGTGCTGGTTCAGCCTCAACCATTGATCAATGTATGGAAATTGATCAGGGTGGCCTGGGGACCCTGACACGATGTTCCAGACAGCCTGAGTTATCTTGGGGTCATATGTCCCCGTATCTGGCCAGCCTACTCCAAAGGCTGGCCACTCTAACTCACAGAGGGTTTGAAGCCTCTGTGGGGTTAGTTTAACACCATACTGGCCAGAGAATCCTAATTTAAAGTTTTCCATCATGCATCGGAGCGGGGTGCATGGTCGGGACTGAGATGAGCCCATTTCGTCCCTCTTTTTTTTTTTTTTTTTTTTTAGATGCAAATGCTACACTCTGAGGCAGTGTGTCCTGCCTGAAAGCCGGGTGTGGCTGGCAGCTGGCAGAGGAGAAAAAGAAAAAAATGCTTTTTGTGTCAGTTTAAACTGAGCTCCAAGCCGCTGCTGGGCTGACTGCGAGTTCCCCGCCCGCAACCTTTTTTTTTTTTTTTTTTTTTTTTGTCACCTTTACGCAGGGACCCTGAAAAGCATTTAATTCCTGTCTCCCTCTCTCTCCCTATTTCCTCTCACTTGTTTTCTTTTCCTTTCCTTTGCAACTCTTGCTTACTACTCGTGTCTTTCTTTTTCTGTGGTATAGCCAATTTTGGAAAACCTCCAACTCAAATTTTGCTCTCTCTAAAGCAGGTTTTAGTAAGGCCTCCGCAGCCAGGTCCTGCAAGGACCAGACAATTGAATTGGTGGGTCTGTCTCTAGTCCTATCAAGGAACAGGGGATAAGGGCCAGGGTAAGGTGGCGGTCTCTTTCTCCCCAAACCACAGCTGGCGAGAATAAGCTCTATGGAGGTTTACTGCTGCTCGGGCATAATTCTCCCGATTATAGGCTCTCCTATCCAAAGCCCATGGAAAAGTGGGGATATGGCAAAAGAGATGAACTAACAGGTCAACTGGGTGTGTATTTTGTATCCACCACAATTCATACAGTGAGCAAAAGAGTTGCCAATCTGTCTTTAGTGGTTTATGGCACCCAAATTCCCAACAATTGGGATGATGCCAGTATGCCTCCCTGTGATACACCACCGGGCACTGCCCATAACAACATTGGGCACTTTTCTGGCAGAATAGGCAGTTACCAGTTTTCCATCCCAATCTGACAAAGAGCTCTCGTAGACCCTGGTCTAGGACTTTGTTTCCTACAACTCCAAAGAAACTGCTTCTGAGGTACCGAGGGCCCAACTGCCTTCCTGACATGGACTCAGACCCAGCAGGGGCAAAAGTACTCCTTTCCCGGTGGAGGTGGCTGGGAGAATTTACAGGCCACAATGATCATAACAAGGAAGAGAATAAAAACAACTAAAGTTAAGACTATCTGCCACATGGCGGAGAAAGAAAGAATGAGGCCTCAGTGATAGAAGAAGAAGATGAGAAAGAAGGAGAAGAGAGTAATCTCTGCAGGGGTATAATCAATGAAAGTTCCCTGCATCCAGTGGTTCGTCAACCACTGTAATATATCTCCTACCTCAAGGGAAGATGGTCTGAACCAGTGTATGTCCGCTAGCAGAAGTCTAATAAAACTAACAAATTTACAAGCTAGACAGAACCACATGAAGGAGTGACGAACAAGGGATGGGAGCCTCCCAGAGGAGACCACTCAGTTGCCTGCCCGGCCACGCCCCCGGAGGGGTATTTCAGGAACGTCTTGACTAAGGTGTACTCGTATAATCCCGGAGCCTGGTCACCTCAGGATGGAAGTCCGAGTAGGACAGCTCTGAGGTGAATCACCGTTATGCCTTATGACGTTCCCGTGGAACCGCGGGTGGAGGCCCACTCAAATCCCGTAGCTTTTCAGCCGTGGGACTACATAGATACTCACACACTCTCTCACTCACACAGAGGCTACGGAAAACAATCGAATGTTGACACCCACTATGCCAACTACCAAAAGCTGATATCTACTATACCAGCTGCTCGACACTGGTACCCACTGTACCAGCTACCAGAAGGCTGCCACCCACTATGACAGCCACCAAAAGGCTGGCACCCACTATGCCAGCCACCAGAAGCCTCAAGCGACGTCTCGGTGAGGCTTGCCAGGTCAGAGTTGCAGTGACTCGTCAGTCCCCCGACACAGGCCCTTTCCCTTGAACCGGTTCCCAGATTCCAAACCAACCTACCTCCGGAGGCTTTTAGGACCCTGGAGAATTTTGGGCGAATGTCGGCCGGGTGGGCGCTCCTCCGCAGTGGCCCTCCGGGGCCCTGAGACAGCTCAGGGGGCGCCTCCCCTAGAGGCTTCCGAGGTGGGAGCAGCCACCCAGGCGAGACTCTGAAATGGCTTTTGTCTGGTGATGAAAAATAATATCTCGGTGGGACCTCCAAAATGTTGCATTGAACTTAGCACAGAAAGTCAACACCAGAACAAAAGTATGCCAAATTGCAGGGTTTATTGCCGGCGACCACGGAGGACTCACGTCTCTCCAACCCGTGGCCCCGTAAAAGAGGGTGACAAGACCTTTTATACCCATAAAATCGCCTCGGGGGTGAGGGGAGAGGATGGGGTGAGGGGCTTCAGACATTCCGAGGGCCAGTGGATTCAAATCAGCTTCTGGGCGGAGGTGAGGGTGAGGGGGTTCCGGACATTTCGAGGGCCAGAGGACTATTCTGATTGTCATTTAAGGAGTTCACAGATGCTAAGATTAGCATTCGTTTACACATCGTCTGGGTAGGGGTGGGATCCATAGATTTTCAGTTGCTTGGCGCCAGGATGGAATGATCTTGGGGTGCCTACTCTGGGAAACAAAGGCCAGCAATTCTGATAGATAAAAGGAGGTATGCAGCTTTACGTCTCTTTGCATCCTGCAAATGATCTAGCAATTTACAAAAGCCAAGGTTAGCAGTCATTGTGAGAATGGAAACAGCACTGTTCTTTTAAAAATGGCATTATACAGGTTCTAATTCTAGGCCAGCTATATCACACTTATATATATATATTTGTTTATAACCTTATGTATATACCCTTAGTATCCATACTAAGGGTACAGATAGTGTATTTCTTTTGCAGATAATTTGATTTTTGTCTAGAATCAGTCAGCATCTATTGTGACTTAAGGAACATTGTGTTTCAGACTTAACTAACTTTATGAATTTACACAACAGTAATTAGGAGAGGTAGACATTGCAGTCTTTATTTTCTTAAATAATTATAAAGAAAATAGATAAATGCTTTCCTTGGAGAGGCAATATTAGAATTCATCTTAAAACTCAATCCTTAAATGATCAGACCATTAATAACGCTCTGTCTTGATGAAAAAGAAATGGTTTCATAGATGGAACCAGGGACCAGTGCATTAATTTAATGGTGCAAAAATTCTACCAACTTTACAAAAATTATGCATAAAAACTTGGTCTGCATTGTCAGTTAAGATAGTTCTTATATTTTATATGATAATTATTTTCTTAGTTTGCTTAAAGTGTTTTTACATACTTACATAACTTATTCCTAACAAATTCTCCATAAAAGGTGGAGTGAGAAACATCGTGATAAAAATTTTACAGTCAGGAAAATAAAGCTTTAAAATATGTACTGAAACTTGTAACATATTTAGTAGCAATGTTCCTGCTTTGGTAACCTCCACACCATGAGGCTTCAGTTTTCCAAGCATTTTTAACTTCATTTTGGAGAAATATTTTGACATACATTGTTAGTACTAAGAAGCAAGTACTTAGATGCAATTATTATTAAAACCTCTACCCATGTGCTACTTATCTCTAAAGAATTTGGAGCTATTAATAAAATTATTATTTTTTCTCACAATTGCCTTGTAAAGTAGGTTAAATAAAGATGTGGACAAAATTTCTCTGAAAAAGAACTTGGAGGAAAGACTTCTGGTGAACAGTTTGCAAATTAGGAAGACCACAGTCCTCCATGTAAAACAAAGGTGCTTTCTAGAGAACAAAGACAGGGTTCAGATTTTACAGCAAAAGTTTCCACCCAGGTTCCTAATCAGATCTGTTTATGCAAATGAAAGACTGACACTTGTTTAGATCTGATTGGTCAATAAGCTGAGATCTGATTGGTTGAGGCAGTTATGCTATGATTGGTTGGTTGGTTCAGGTAAGTATTAAAAAGACTCAAAGTTAAAAAGGTACAGTTTTCCAGGGTTTTTGGGGAACTCAGAGAATATGTGTAACCTCTACTTGGCGAGTGGCCACTTGGCTCTGTTTTAAATTTAGGCCCAGTTACCTATTTGGGTTCTGTCATGAAGGACTGCCTCTTTCAGGTTCACATTTATTCACCAAATGATGAACCTCATTTTAGAGTGTAGAGCTTGGAACTTACGGACATGATTTGTAACTTTGCTGCAGTTTGAAACTTGGCCTGGAAATAACCCTGAGCCTCCTAAGGCTTGGAATACCAGCATTGACAGCAGTACCTGGGTGCACCTCAGGAGTCTGCTCAAAGAGGTGAGGCTATTAGGTGGTGAACTACTGATGCAAACCCAGTGCTAACAGGACAGAAGTGGTGCATACAATTCCTTTAGATACCAGTTAGCTCATTCCTGGTCTCTAATTTAGTCAAATCAAATAAGTATTTTTACATGTATATTTTTCTAATTAGCTTTTACTCTTCTAGCTGGAGTCCAGAGATAAAAGACACATGCCTAAGATTTCTTCTACCGTAGGAAACTAGATCTATTTTACCAGCACCTAGAGATCTGCACAGAATTTTAAAAAATACCTGATAAAGCAAAACTGATATCAACATGGGCAGTGTGTTAAATTAACTTGGGGTGGAAAGCATATTTGACAGAAGTAAACATTAAAAAAAATTAATATGTCATGATTTTAAATTATTTTATTTGAATTTTTATTAAAGTGTTTTCTACATTTTTAAGGTTTTAGCAGTATGGAGGAGAAAGTTACATATATACAGATAATATGTAATTTTTCTATAAATATTTTTGAAGAACTCTCACTAAATTCATATGTCTTGCATGTATTGGGGAAATGGGTAGTGGCAGATGGTAGGTGGCTTGCTGTGGCCTAGTTTGATACTGCAGATATAACCTTGTAAGTTTAGATTTACTAAAATTAAGAAAGTTTAAAATGGAAAGAGAGGTACAGGAAAAGCAATGTGATTCTTATTTTTATTATGCATAATCAGGTATTTATGTAAAGTAAAATAGTACTACTAAATTATTTTTGGAGAAAGTGCTGCCACTCCCACGTTTTAAAGACCAATTTTTTATTACTTAAAAGAAATGACCGGGCGCGGTGGCTCACGCCTATAATCCCAGCACTTTGGGAGGCAGAGGCGGGTGGATCACGAGGTCAAGAGATCGAGACCATCCTGGTCAACAAGGTGAAACCCCGTCTCTACTAAAAACACAAAAAAATTAGCTGGGCGTGGTGGCACGTGCCTGTAATCCCAGCTACTCGGGAGGCTGAGGCAGGAGAATCGCTTGAACCCAGAAGGCGGAGGTTGCAGTGAGCCGAGATCGTGCCATTGCACTCCAGTCTGGGTAACAACAGTGAAACTCCATCTCAAAAAAAAAAAAAAAAAAAAAAAAGAAATTATTTCTCGTGGTGAGAAAGGAGTTTGGAGACAAAAAGATAGGAGGAAGAATTGATATTCCACTGAGAGATGCCAATTTTCAAATAAATTTCTTCCCATTATAGATGCATCACAAATACCAAAGACTATGCAATATATATTTTGAAAAGAATATGTTTTCCATGAAATTATAATTTTCATTCATAAGAATGTATTTCCTGACTTAGCATTTTTATTGACTAGATTAAAATTTTGTTCCCCAAAGTATGTTGTGTGTGTGTGTGCATGTGTGTGTGTGTATGTGTGCATGTGTGTGCATTCCTGAGGCTTATTCTAAGGCTGACCTGCTTCATAGAAATGGAATTTTTCTCTCTACCCTCACATTTTAAGACAGCTCACACAAGTCAGGAAGGGAGTGCCAGCCCCTTGGTATAGAATTTTTTGTGCTAGTTCTATTAGAGGGGGCAAGCATAAACTGACTTGGAAACACTATGCCCTTTCTCTATTCTTTATCAACATATGTAAATTGGAATTAAAATAGAGAAAGAAAGAGAGAAGGCAGGGAAAGAGGAAAAGAGGGAGGAGAAAGAGATAAGAGGGGAAGTAGGGAGAAAGCAGAAGGGGAAAGTAGCGGGGGAAAAGAGGAGAAGAGAGAGAATCTTTTCACTAAAGTTAGCATCTAAGAGAGAGGCCCACTGAATGAAATTTTTTAAATCTCTTTGGCAAACCAGTATTTGGTCTTTGCTTTGGTTAGCCTGAGATAGTGCTTTGTTTACCTGAGCTAGCTGGACATCTCAACTGTGACAATTTAAAATTAGGCCACTATTTATAATTCAAGGTATGTGTAAACAAAACAAAACACAATACAACCAATAAATGAGGTTTATTTGTTTTTTTAAAAGTAGTGGCATTTTGTAAATCAGACAGAGATAGCTTTCTTGAACAAAATGACACTTTTAGTTATTTCTTTGTCTTGAACTCTCTCCCGAGGCACCTTTTGGCTCACTAGTCAAGAGGAACTGAAGAGGAACTGAGGGAATTCTAGAGTCCCCAAACCTCTATTGATTCAAGAGGTTGAATACTTGTCGGGAGGGTGAATATACCTTAATTATTCAGTCACTCTTAACATTTTACCTAAACTGTTCATCAAATAAGTAGTTTTTGTGTTGCTTTAACTATATACCGTCATCATTTGATTATACATTATACCAAAGATTGATTGCTTGACTTCAGGTTTAATTTTATGATTTAAATGGCTAACTCCTTAGTTTGCTCAATAGTATTCTTTGCCCCTGATTACTTACTCCATAAAACTCTGCTTATCTTTAAATAAATGCATTAAATTCCTTTGTTTTCAGATGCTCTAATATTTATGCCTATTGGGGATTCATACCACAATAACTTGGGCTACTAGTCTTCATAAAATGTAAACTCCAGACATATTAAATATGGTAGACTTGCCTTAAATGTCAGATTTATACCTTCAATATACCATGGAATTTATAACAAAAATAAATTACTTTTTCATATTTGTTTTAAAATAAGAAATTGTAGTCTCTTGAGTTCTAGAGTTTCTGTAAGAACAGAAGGAACGCTCAGCTAATGTTTAGTACCCATATGCTTCATTAAAGTGACCAGATGTCCTGCATTTGTCAAGGGAAAAGGGAAATTGTTTTCTTCTCTCTTGAATATTTCCTTCAAAGAGTCTATCACAAATACATTTTGTGTCTTCACTCCCCTTTTTAAATAATTCTTATTCATGCCTTACTATAAGAACCTTATAACTGGTAACAAACTGCTTTTATACTTGGGGTTTCAGATTTCTAAAGCAAAAAAAATTTATTGTAATTGTTGTTTTTTTGTAGTTCTGTAGTTTAATGTTACAAAAATTTATATCAGAATTCTCATCCTGCCTACATAGTGCTAAAACTAAATTTATAATGTAAAACAGGCATGATCCTGTTTATTTTTTTAAAGGCTAAGTTCCAACACACATTTTAAATCTCAGTAAAATGTGGCTTCTTTTCTCAGTAAATACTGTCAGGAAAAATTGTTCAAACCTTGGAAATGGAAGAAGAGATTATGGAGCATCCTTTAAATGAAGTGCCTTGCCACATCTTTCTAAGCATTTGTTGTTTAGAAATTTCTTCTATTCGATACCCTAAATCTTCTGTCTCAAGTTCAAAGTTCTACAAATCACTAGAGCATGGGCACAATGCTGCCAGTCTCTTAACTAAAGCATATCAGGAGTGACCTTTACTCTATTTCTGAATAAGTTCCTCATCTCCATGTGAGACATCCTCAGCCAACTATCTCTGTCTATATCATTATCAGCATTATGGTCACAACAATTTAACTAGTCTTTAGGAAGTTTCAAACTTTCCCTCATCTTCCAATCTTTTTCTGAGCCCTCCAACCTTTACCCATTAACCAGTTCCAAAGTTGCTTCCACATTGCCAGATATCTTTATAACAATATTCCACTTCCCCAGTACTGATTGTCTGTATTAGTTCATTCTCACATTGCTCTAAAGAACTACCTGAACCTCCGAGAAGTATGCACAGGTTTAAACACTCGAATTGTTCAAGCAGAAGAAGGGATATCAGAGGTCAAAGTCCAACTTAATGAAATAAAACGTGAAGAAAAGATTAGAGAAAAAAGGATAAAAAGGAATGAGCAAAGTCTCCAAGAAATGTGGGACTATGTGAAAAGACCTAATTTACGTTTGATAGGTGTACCTGAATGCGACGGAGAGAATGAATCCAAGCTGGAAAATACCCTTCAGGATATTATTCAGGAAAATTTTCCTAAACTAGCAAAGCAGGTCAACATTCAACCCCAGGTAATACAGAGAACACCACAAAGATATTCCTCAAGAAGAGCAACCCCAAGGCACATAATCGTTAGATTCACCAGGGTTGAAACGAAGGAGAGGATACTAAGGGCAGCCAGAGAGAAAGGTCGGATAACCCACAAAGGCAAGCCTATCAGACTTACAGCAGATCTCTCGGCAGAAACTCTACAGGCCAGAAGAGAGTGGGGGCCAATATTCAACATCCTCAAAGAGCAGAACCTCCAGCCCAGAATTTCATATCCAGCCAAACTAAGCTTCACAACTGAAGGAAAAATAAAATCTTTTATGAACAAGCAAGAACTCAGAGATTTTATTACCACCAGGCCTGCTTTACAAGAGCTTCTGAAAGAAGCATTACACACAGAAAGAAACAACCAGTATTAGCCTTTCTAAAAATACACCAAAAAGTAAAGAGCACCAACATAAAGAAGAATTTACACCAACAAATGGATAAAACAGCCAGTCAACATCAAATGGCAGTAACCCTAAATTTAAATTGACTAAATTCCCAATCAAAAGACACAGCCAAAACCCAATGGCATTTTACATCCAGACCTGTTTCACATGCAAGGATACACAAAGACTCAAAACAAAGGGATGGAGAAAGATTTACCAACCAAATGGAGAGCAAAAATAAATAATAAATAAATAAAAAGCAGGAGTTGCAATTCTTGTATTGGATAAAATAGATTTTAAAGCAACAAAGATTTAGTGGTAAAAGGATCAATGCAACAACAAGAGCTAACGATCCTAACACCCAGATACGAGACTTAGATTCAATGAGACAGAAAATTAATAAGGATATCAAGGACTCGAACTCAGATCCAGAACAAGTAAACTTAATAAATATTTATAGAGCTCTCCACTTCAAATACACAAAATATACATTCTTGTCAATACCACATCACACCTACCCATAAGTTTAAATGAAACATTGATTGGCCATTATTAATACCCAATTTTTTTCAAAATAAAGCAATATTTCCATTTACTCTCCCTCTTTCTCTTCCTCTCCTTTACTTATTATTTTTTTTTCTTTCCTTTTCTCAAAAAAAATCAACTTGTAAACCTCTAGATCCAGGTCGGCAATGTCTCTTTCATTGCTTGATTTCCTTTCTTCCCTTCCTTCCCTCCCTCCCTCCCTCCCCACTTCCTCCCTTCCTTCCTTCCTTCATCCCTTCCTTCCTCCCTACCATCCTTCTTCCCTTCCTTCCTGCCTCCCCCCCCCCAAAAAAAAAAAAAAAAGAACTACCTGAAACTGGGTAATTTATAAAGAGAAGAGGTTTAATTGGCTCACAGTTCTTTGGCCTGTACTGCTTCTGGAGTGCCTCAGGAAACTTACAATCATGGCAGAAGGTGAATGGGAAGCAAGCACATCTTCACATGGCCTGCAAGAGTCAGAGAGAAAAGAGGGGAGCGCTACACACTTTTAAAAAACCAGATCTCATGAGAAATCACTATCATAAGAACAGCAAGGGGGATATTCACCCCATGATTCAGTCACCTCCTACCAGGCCCTCCTCCAACACTGAGGATTATAATTTGACAGGAGATTTGGGTGGGGACAGAGCCAGACCACATCAATAATCTGTAAAAAGCATGTGAAATGTTAATACAAAGGTATTCATTCATTAGAGCACTGTTTATAATTGAGAAAGATTGAAAATTATCTAGATTTCCCATAGCAGATAACTGATTAAGTGTAGCAATATATAAAGCAGAGATTATTTTACACATTAAAATATGGTGTGTGTGTGTGTATTTAGTGGCATGAAAAAATATATGTGCTCCTTGTTGAGTGAAAATTTTGTTATAAAGTAGCATTATAGCAGGATCAGACAGAATTTTTGTGTATACATATTAGGATAGATGACTGATAGATAATGTTTTAGATACAGTTTTGAAGAAGATTCACCACAATGATATTCACATATATCTTTGAGTTGACATATTTTGGATATTTTATTATTCCTTGCAAGAATTTGATTAACTTTTTTTTACAGAAGCAGGTATATTTTACAGTCAGGGAAAATAATAAACCATTAGCATTTTGGAAATGAAAGTCAGTTTTGTTTCTAAAATTAGAAAATATAGATATATGTTATTTTGACAGCTAAAGTTGGCTAGATTTCAAGACAGTGTGTAGCTTATGTGCTACTAGTAGAAGTATTAGTGCAATCTTCCTGGCAATAATTTCGGTTAAAAGTTTTAAAATTTTTATTCTGGATAATTTATCTAGTTTACTTATATTAATTATTGCTATAGACATACTCAGTGATATATTCAAAGGTCTGTATAAAATGCAAATGTCAAACAATAGAAAATAACTTGAATATATTACAGTGTATTCATTTGGTAGAATACCTTGTAGACATTACTATAGATTACTCTTAGATATTTGTCTAATTGAATGTCTAGTTGCATGCTGCTGTGATTTGGGAAAGGAAGGAAATAGAAAGTTGAGAAATGGGAATTATAAGCCATTTTCTCTCTTTTGGGTAAGCTCTGTGGGATTTCTTGCCTCTCAATTCCTTCCTTTACTTGTCTCCACTTTGATCTCAAGTCTCTACTTATTCTTTGACCACAACCTTGATTTTTAGCTGTCATGAGCCTAGTTGTTAGTAGAATGACCAGTTCACATTCCTAAATTTTTCTTACAGTATTTTACTTCTGAGATTTAGAAATACTGTTCAAAAAACATTGAAAATAATTATTCTACATTGTAAAGAGGTATGCAAGTGAATATGGGTATGCCAGAGATATTCAAGAGATATTCATAGTTGCCAGGGAATACATTTTTCATTCAGAGAAGATAAAAAATTAAATTTCAAACCCAGTCATTCCTTGCTTAACAATGGGGATACATTTTGTGTTATGTGTCTTTAGGCAATTTGTCATTGTTTGAACATCACGGAATGAGCTTACACAAACTTAGACTGAATAGCCTAGGCAAAGTGGTCTAGCCTACTACTCCTATTTATATATCTAAACATATCTAAATGTAGAAAAGGTACAGTAAGAATATTCTTACAGTATTAGAATCTTATGGATCAAACTTATATATGTGGTCCATTATGGACTGAAATGTTGTTATGAGGTGTATAACCATAGTTTCATGTGTTTTTTTTTAAAGGATGATATAAATATCAATTTTCTTTTTATTTGATTCTTATAAAATTATTAACAGTTATTTATTTATTTTTTGAAATGGAGTCTTGCTTTGTTGCCCAGGGTCGTGTGCAGTGGCACAATCGTGGCTCACTGCAACCTCCACCTCCCGAGTTCAAGCGATTCTTCTGCCTTAGCTTCCTGAGTAGCTGGGATTACAGACACCCATCACCACACCCAGATAATTTTTATATTTTTAGTAGAGATGGGTTTTCACCATGTGCTGGGCCAGGCTGGTCTCAAACTCCTGACCTCAAGTGATCTGCTCACCTTGGCCTCCCAAAGTGCTGGGATTACAGGCGTGAGCCACTGCACCTGACCCATTATTTGAAAATACATTTCCTAAGTACATTCAAAACAGTTTTGGGAAAAAAATACGTTGAATTTAGGTTTCTGTATACTTGAGAGCAACGAAAGAGCATTAAACTTTATGATCTAGCAGATACAGATTCTCAATGCTAACAGTCAGAAAAATTTCTGAGTAAAATTAAATTGCTGATGTATAGGATCTCTGAGTCTTTTCCCAGTTTCATAACAGATTCCCAAAATTTCCTTCCTTCCTTCCCTCCCTTCTTCCCCCTTTCCTTCCTTCCTTCCTGCCTCCTTTCCCTCCCTCCCTCCCTCCCTCCCTCCCTCCCTCCCTCCCTCCCTCCCTCCTTCCTTCCTTCCTTCCTTCCTTCCTTCCTTCCTTCCTTCCTTCCTTCCACTTTTGAGATGGAGTCTTGCTCTGTCCCCAGGCTGCAGTGCATCAGCGCTATCTCAGCTCACTTCAACCTGTCTCCCAGGTTCAAGCGATTCCCCTGCCTCAGCCTCCTGAGTAGCTGGGACTATAGGCATGCACCACCAGGCCTGGCTAATTTTTTTATTTTAGTAGAGATGGGGTTTCACCATGGCCAAGATGGTCTCAATCTCCTGAGCTCATGATCCACCCACCTCTGCCTCCCAAAATGCTGGATTACAGGCATGAGCCACCATGCCCAGCCTATTTATTTATTTGTAAAGTAGAATGATGAAATCCTAGGTTGAATGATATAGAATATGCATATTTTAATATTTAAATTTGGGTTTTTCTAATTAGCAACACATCTATATTGAATTGCTAATGAAAAATTGTCAATCTTTAATATTAGCATGTATTTTTGTACCAGAACCCCACTCTGAAGATAGTATTATTAATTCTTTCAGTGAAGTCACAGTTATTTTCTTTGGCTATGCCAACACAGGAGGGAAAAAGAAACCAAAAGTCTTATCACATTTAAAAAGCCGAATAGAATATAACTTTCATCTTAATCTTATGAAATGACATTTACTATCCAAACACATTCCTGTAACTCTGTTATAAAAAGATATGTTCACTATGTCTGTACAATGTCAAACTCATTTTTTATGCATTCCCATTTCATTACTATATTCAATGATTGAATCTAAAGAAAAATGTAATAGATCCCTCACCTAAAGCAAACACCAAGAACATTAGAGGCAACAACGAGGATGAAAGGAAAATACTGCAGCTCTCAGTAAAGTGCCTAATAAAAATTCTGCTTTAATTTCTTCAAATCTATGATAATGTTTTAGTTGTTGTTTAAGTTACATGCCTGTGTAGATGATTTAAAATGATGAGAAAAGTCAGGGAAAATTCACAGGGTTTGGGGCTTTGGTTTATGTGGATTTATCTCCTATAGTTTTATTTAGGTTAAGTTTCACATATATTCAAAATTTCTAAGTAAGCTCTGATATTACTACCACTATTTGCATCACTTAGAATATAAACTATTATTAGCCCTAATGATAACAAAAGCAAAATTGTGCATTTCTAAGTACTAATTGCACAAAAAATGCCTAATGACATTTTCAGCTTTTAAAGGAGCATGTTTATGGGGTACAAATTTGAACTTACTGTGCTAAAAGGCTGGTTTTACAGAATTGTAGCATTAGTAAATTGGAAACAACTCTAATTTTCTTTCCATTGAAAAATAAGGTCACTCACTATGAATGAAGAAAAAAATTACATACATTATTCATTAATAATGTTACATCATATATGTATTGATATGCCCTAAAATAATCTGAATGCTGTGGAGAAAATAATTTTTCCAAAGACCACATTTTCAAAAAGTGCTTTAATGCATGTTCACTGCATCATATTTTTTCTAACACATTTGCTTTTATATTTTGCCATCAAATGACTTTGCTTTTTAGCTATACCTATTACAATGTCTTACTAAAACTAATTCATGCAACCAATACAATGTTGGTTAGGGAGTGAGTTTTTATAACGGATTCATTATTATACTTACAACGTTATCTTTACAAAATCGTTTACATGTAGTGTCTCATTGCTCACCATCATAGCTTGGTTGTGCAAAATTATCTGTAGTGACCAGAAAATAAAACTATGATCCAGAGAGATTAATGATTGCTAGTTAAATGGTGAATCTGAAAAAAAGCATGCAGTTCTCCTGACCTGTTGAGTGTTCTTTTCATTACCATATTGAGGGAGGGGATCATTAACTCACATCCTGGGGGCTATCACACTGACATGAATCCTTGATCATAATTGACCTAAATTATTCTGATCTACCACTGTTTAAATTAAAATTCAACAAATAATTGCTCAACCTCATTTTATGCTGACTATAGAGACCTGGCCTTGGAGAGCCTGAAAAAGGAATCTATCTCTCAGAAAATAAAGAAAGCTTTTATTGGATTAAAGTGATTCACTTCTTTTTTCTTTTTAAAGATATTTTTATTGATTGTCATTTTTAAAAATCCCTTAGGAAATTCCTTATAAATGTATAAGGTTGATTTTGTGGTAAAACTAGGTTCTGCTATTTAATTTTTTTTTATTCCTTGGAGTGTTTGGAACTTTCTTCCTTTCATGTCTACTTCCACTTCATCTATGCACCCATGATCTCATGTAGCTTTTTCATCCTTAAATTGTTTTTCTGCTCACTTAAGGTAGGCTTACTGCAGACATACATTTCAACCTTACAGTGGGAGTATTTAAAAGTGAAAATGGAAAAAATAGAGAAATTTACTTAACATTTTCCTGGTGTTGCTTCTGCCCTTGTAAGCTGAGAAAATTTTTATTTTAGTAAAATTTTGTTTAGTAAAATTTAACATATGTAAGCAGAGAAAAATTTGATTTTAGTAAAATTTGTAATCAGCCTTCATGCTCTTAACCAATGTCTTTTGAGATTTTACTAAGTGTAGAGGCTTGTGCTAAGCAATGGGAATTACGAGATGTTGAAGACCCAGTCTTCCATGTTGATAAGTCTTGAGTTGAGTAAAGGCTGCCAGTTGAGTATATGGGCATGCTTATTTTTGACCTATTTTTAGATTTTTAACATAATTTAAATAGATTTTTTTAATTGAAGATAACTCTGTGATTCCTACACATCATACAATGCAGTTCTATTTGTTAAATTAAATTGGAAGGAAGGAATGAGTTAGTTAGAGAGGTTACTAAGTCTTTTTGGGTAATAAAAGTACGCTTCAATAATTCATAGCGTATACAGAATCAGTATTGTCAGTGTTGAAGAGCTAGAATTTGGAGAGACATAGTTTATCATGTATTAAAGAAAAATTACAATTCATTTTCTTACATTCCATTTGACTATCTTAAATTCCTTTTTTTCCCTTCCAAAATGGGCTTGAAATTTTTGGGCACTATTCAATATAAAACCTATCTCTTTTTAGTTCAGAGAAATAATATTTTGAATATATACTTGTACATATATATGTCTGTGTGTGTGTGCATAAAGCATTTCATACACATAAGTACTGACTTATTTCCATAAGCTTTTTCAGTTTAGATGATTAAAATATTATAAGTTTGTCTAGCTATGAAGTAGGAGTTTTTCCGTGATTTCCAAAGCATGGATTACTGAAACAGTGAAATCCTGTATTTTATTGGCAAAGAATTATAACGTTTTAAACCTTTAATCAGGAATTGTTAAAAGCTTCAATTTATAATTGGTTACGAATTATCCAGAATTCTTCACACAAATCTGTGAGTGAAAAGACTGGTTCTCTGCTTGGAGTATCCCCTATAGTACAGCCTCCTAGTGTTCACATGTGACTGTAGCCCAGATGACATAAGAGTGATCTAGTCATGTACAGAAATGCTTACGCATGGTTGGCATAGAAGTTGCTGGGTTTTTACTTGAAAAGAAGTCTGGAAATGTGTTTTAAATGACAGTCTTTTTTTCTGCTTGTGTCTTAAAGCCCTTGCCTGTCTCTTGTTGTAGCCAATGTAATGCATAAACTCTTCCAAGGAAGACAAGCACAGGGTTTGATTCACTGCCAGTTTTGTTCCAACAGTTGTATGAGTGCCACATTCATGAAACTAATGCCCTTTTTCTGGCCCTACCACAGGATTCCAAGTTTTCTTTCCAGATGGCTGTGCAGCTTCAGCTGCACCAGCAGGCTGGAGTCCTTATCGACTCAACAAAAGAGATGTGTGCTTTACTCTGAAATGTTAGCATGGTGCTTCTAATTATGACAATACCAAGAATCATGCAACCGAAGATATACATGGAGTGGGCACCTTGTTTGGTAGATAGCAGTATGGAATTTTTTTGGTCACTTATCCCAAGAAATAATATGTCCTATCTTTAATGTCAAGAGAATACATTCCTTCATTTAAGCATTCAATCATTTATTAAAAAATTACTTTGCTGAGTACAATTCAAAGTGTTTTTCCCTTAGCTAGGTGCTGGGAATATGAAAACAAATCTTTTATTTCTATGGGCCACGGACTCTTAATTTATTATGAGTCAGGTAAGGAAAGTGTGTCTGAAGATAACAAAGAGGCAAGAGTAACCAACATAGCTCAGGGGGCAGAGAACACTGCAGAAGCAGGGAAGGAGGGAGTTCAGACCGAACATGGAGGTTTCTGATGGTTTTGTTTTGTTCATCTCCCAAAGTGACGAAAATTTTTTCTTTCCCAATTTAACATTCATAGTTTTTAATCTTCCACAAATGATCTCTTAATTCTCAGGATACGGGTCTGTTAAGCGGGTGTTATTTCCTCTTTTTATGTATGAGAAAGTTGAGTCTCAAAGATTAAACAACTTGCTCATGATCATAGCTGGTACTTGAAGAAAGATAAGCTAAAAATACTCCGTTGGAAGTGGTACTGCCTTTTCCGGCAATACTACCTTGGCACCTCTGGCCTTGCCATTTTCAGCATCTGTCTCCTCTATTTGATGGTGTTTTGGCCTCAAAGCCATAGTATTTCATGACTTAAAGTCAACTCAGAATTGATTATCTAATTTGACTGAGGCTGACCCAGACACTAAGACATTTTCCTTTGCTTTTGATTGCAGGTAGCTGAGAGAGGAACAAAGTGAAATTATACAAGTAAACATGTTTATTGAACAATGATGGCCAGGCACTACACTTAGTACTTTAGTAGTTTAGCTCACAATAACCTTATGATTCAGTTACTTTCTTTCCATTTTACAGAGAAGCAAACTGAGTCTTGGAGTAATTAAGCAATTTGCCCAATGTTGCTCAGTTTGTATGTGGAAGAGCTTGGATTCAGCCCTGGCAGTCTGAGTCCAGAGCTCAGGAACTTCACCACCATGTTCTAATAGCTGGTAAGACACAAGTTTAGTTCTATGATGATACGTTCTGAACTATCTGAAAATAGGCGACTCAAACTATCTGAAAAGCCTTTCTGGACTTTTAAATTACAAAATTATTCTACTGTATAAACATTAAGGAAAGGTAGAAAGGATGTGATATTGGGACACTACACTGTGCTTTTTCTCAATTCATCTTGTTATATCGGTTTCCTTATATTGAAAACAAAATGATGTAACGGCTTCTTATTTGTGCACAATACATTAGCATATTAATGATGGCTTTTTAGACAGCAAGCAGAGTACACAGAGGTATTTAATGTTCTTATATCTCTTCTGTCAACACAGTCAGAAAAGTGCTTTTCCAGAACTATGGTAATACATTGTTCCTATCACTTTGGTTCACTTTCCAGACTTGGTCAAGAATTAAGAAAATCTATTCCATCGACAGATTCAAATATGTTTGTATTTTCTCTGTCATAGAGGAGCTTCTGAATTTTTCTCTCCAAGTGTTTAGGGAAAAGAGAAAAGATAGGAGAGAGAAGAGAAGTACAATAATATAAATTTTGGGAGCCAGAGAATTACCATTCTCTTATTTTGATTCATGATTCAGAGTAAGGTTCCATGGAGTGTTAAATTGGAGTGTGATTCTGTGGTAGAGGAACATTATAGTTGGTGTAGTGTATCATACAGTCCTAGAAATGAATGATAAAAGGTTTTTCTGGAGAAGTTGGTCGTTAGTATGGCAAAAGTTCAGGTATATGCCACATATAATTCAGGCAATGACATACTCTTTTGAATACTGAACTTTTTTCTTGCAGGCTTGATTTTCCTAATGGCAAAATTAAATGGATATTGTATTAGATTGTTTAGAGCTGTTAAGTTAGTGTAAAATGGACACATTCCTGAGTTTACTTGACAGTGATAAAATGTCCACTTTCTTAATCACTAATACGATTCTAAAAAATTTCAGTTGTATTTCCAGTTGCAGCAGGATATGATATAAACTAGATGTCATGTAGGAGTGTTATTTACACCAACTAATTCAGCCTTTTTTTGTGTATATATGGGACTGCTTTAGTATTTAACTTTTTAGAGCTAGTTGACTCTTGAAGAATGTTTCCAGAAGAGTACATGGAATATAACATTGCAGCTTCCTCAAATAAAAAATGCATGTGTATTTAAAATGAACCTAAACAGCTGGCAAAAGAGCTTCTTAGAAGTTGTACTTATTTTAAATTAGAATTTTAAAATAAAATGTGAAAATCCTTTTTTGCAATTGCAGAATTATATTTTTGCTGCCATTATAGGAGAATAATTTTTAGAGTTATCTTGAAATAGAAATATATACTTTAAGTGCTAGTCCAAAATTAAAGGAAGATTACTCTGTAACATCATTAGAAAGAAAGAGAGACTGAAAGGGGGAAGAGATAAATAATAACAATTAGAAAAATGTGATAACTGCAAAAACCTCATTTATTTAACATCTGATCTCTGAATTATTCTTCTTTGTTCTTCCACAGAAATAGGAAGTACTATGTCACATGAAATTACTAAAATAATAAATTCTTATTTTCTTGAGGAAAAAACTATGTAGAGTCTGATTTAAAAATATAACGTGGTGACCAAAACAGCAGATTATCAGAGAATATAATTGCCTGTGATTGTCCTTCAGTATCACCTCAGATTCTAAGGTTATTACTCATTCATTTGTAATGAGGTATCTCATCTCTGTCAATTACTGTGTTAAAAATACCCCAAGAATTTATACTGCTTCCAGAGAAGCGATATAACACAAAGATTGTCATGTCTTTGTGAACAAGTTGTGTACCCAAAATATAATGTATTCACCAAAAATGAGGTCATTTTACATCTTCTGTCTGAACTTAATTGGGTAGTTAGGTAACTTGCAAGAACATTTTCTTTGATATATCTAAGTTAAACTTGTGAGTCCTTTTACTTGGAGGAAGACTGAAAAAGATAAGCTTTCACACAGAAAGTGATTTACCAGTCATTTACAGAACTCATTTCTGTTTGTTTTTTCTTTTTCATATATTACTACTGAACTAAGTCTGTTTCTTTCTGGCTTTTTCTTAAAGCAGATTTCAATTGTACTGATGCCATCATAATTCACAGGAGAGACATGCTTCAACTTTCTCTGAAATCAGAATTTATGTAATGAAGTTATTCCCAAGGTGATTAGTCACTACAAAGTCAAGTTATGATATGGTTTGCCTATATCCCCTCTCAAAGCTCATCTTGAATTTTAGTTCCATAATCCCCACATGTCATGGGAGGAACCCAGTGGAAGGTAATTTAATCACAGGGCAGTTACCTTCATGCTGTTTTCGTGATAGTGAGTTCTCATGAGATCTGATGTTTTAGAAGTGCTTTTCCCTCTTTGCCCAGCACTTCTCTTTGCTGCCGCCATTTGAAGAAGGCTGTGTTTGCTTCCCCTTTCACCATGTTTGTAAATTTCCTGAGGCGTCCCCAGCTGTGCTGAACTGTGAGTCAATTAAACCTCTTTCCTTTATAAATTACTCAGTCTCAGTTATGTCTTTATTAGCAGCATGAGAATGGACTAATACAAGATATAACAACAATAATAACGTCAAGGTGATTATGCACATAATCAGTTGCGGCCACATCACATCAAAATTAATAATGACAACTATTCAGTAAAAAAAGAAGTTCTGAGGAAAAATTAAAAAAGACCAATGTTTCAATAGAACTCTTAGAAACTTTGTCTCCAAATTGATTTATTTTTTAATTTGCCTCTTCCTTCTACCCATCCTAGGTTCATTGGCTGGGGCCCTTGTAACAAAGGACAGATTAACAAGAGAAAAGCATACACATTTATTTAATATTATTTTCACATGACACAGGAGCCTTCATAAGGAAGTGAAGACTGAAAGGAAACAGTTAAACTAGAATTTTTTTAAATAAATTTGAGGAAGAATAGAGAATTATGAAAAAAATGTAAGTCAAGGAAGGAAGGAAGGAGAAAGAGAGAAAGAAAGAAGGAGTATGAGCTAAGGGTAATAAACTGGGGGAAACTTAGAAAGGCCTTTTTGTTCAGATTCCTCGTGGTGTCCCTGTGATCTGTCTTTGGAGGTAAGGATGCTCCTTTCCTCCAGGTATTGAGAAGCCACCTCTCTCATGGGCTATGACCTTCTCCAGGGAAGAATTGAAGGAGGAAGTCAGAGATACCTTCCTGCATATCTATTTCACAAATTCCTTTAGTTTAAAATATTCCATATGCCAAGGTGCCTGCTACATTTTAGGATAGCACAACTTGAACTCTGTCAAGTTCTATTTTTTTTAATGTGATGCGGTTTTTGGTGTATATGTGTCTGTGTGTTTAGTGTTGGTTATATCCTAAAATACTAGTTGTAGTGAAGTACAAATAATCTTAAACTCAGAATTTTAAAGAGAAAAAAAGAAATCTTAACCATTATTTATCCCAATAGTTACAATAATGATAGATCATCAGAATTACCTAGAATTGCATGTGTGTATGATATGATCTTAAATTGTATTATATGTGTATATATGTTTGCATACATATTGCTGAGTTTCATTTCTGGAGAGTCAGTGCCAATTCAGAAGGTATGGGAGAATGGCAATGCGAGGTTTCCTCTATGACCAGCCAGACTGGGAAAGCATTTATGTTACAAGTTCTATAACTTTGTGTATGAGGCAACTGAAGGCTGCACAGACTGACCAACCTACCAATTATCACACAGCCTTCAGATACCGTAGTCAGTAATGAACCTAGGCTTTCTAATTATTGACTTCCCCTTAACCCGGGTTTCTTCTTCAAGATATTTCATCAGAACTTGCTAATCCCTTGATCGTGACTTTGAATGTCTGACACTTAATTGATGTCCAGCTCTTGTTTTTTGTGTAATAAAGAAATATTTATGCTGTTGATTCACTACTTATCCTTTAAAAGTAACATGATATTGTGTTTGCCCATTAAAGTTGTTAACACTTGCTCCCTTTCACTGGAAATGATTTTCACATTTTCTATATTTCTCTTTGTTAACACTTATCTTCTAACTTGTAGATTTTCACTTCATAAACTCTTTAAATCTAGAAATAAAGTTTATTAAATTCCCTTGTTTAACAATTTCAGAAAAATCAGCCAATGAATTGTTTATTGAAAGGGTTGTGTCCTTCCTGCCTTTCTCTCTTCCCTTCCTCTTATAATCCCCAAAGGAAACAGCAGATGTGAATGTCTGAAATGTAATGTAATTGACTCGTCTCCCTAGTGTATACATTACTGCCCTCTGTTGGACATAATTAGGTCTGCTATAATACAGTCTAATAGACTGTCTTGCCCCCTAGTGGTTTGTGCAGAAAACAGTAATGAGGACATTAGAAAACACTGTCCTATCAAATAGTAGGTCTTATTCATTCTTTCTATTTTTTGTACTAATTAATCACCCCCTCTTTCTCTCAAGTCCCCCACTACACTTCCCAGCCTCTGAAAACAACTCATATACTCCATAAATATATATACCTACTATAGACTCACAAAATTAAAAAAAAAATAAAAATTAAGAAAACACTGTGTGAAGGATCAGCTATTTCTTTATTTAAATTTTTTTACTTTTAAATAACAAAATTCAACCAAAAGCCTGATTTTATAATAACTGATTTAAGATGTAACAACTCACCTTGCTTGTGTCTCAAATTTCATTTATGAACAGATCAATAGTCTCATTATTAAGTTAGATAAATATGTTGTTATATAAGAAATATCAAATTTATGGTTACTTTTTATGCACAACCCAATTTATCACTTCATTAATTGGAGACTTCTAATGGGCCGTTTTCTGAAAATGGAATTTATTTCTTCTTTCAGAGATATGTCTCTCTCTGCTGCCTGAGTTAAAGGGCAGTGGCCTCGAATTTCTAGGCTCAAGTGAACCTCCCGCATCAGCTTCCTTCTTAGCTGGAACTATAGGTCTGTATCACCACACCAGGCTAATTTATAATTCTTTTTTTGATGGAGTCTCGTTCTGTCACCAGGCTGGAGTACAATGGCACGATCTCAGCTCACGGCAATCTCTGCCTCCTTGGTTCTAGCGATTCTCCTGCCTCAGCCTCCCGAGTAGCTGGGAGAGGTGCATGCCACCACACCCAGCTAATTTTTATATTTTTTGTAGAGACGGGGTTTCACTATGTTAACCAGGATGGTCTCAATCTCTTGACCTTGTGATCCGCCCGCCTTGGCCTCCTACTGAGCTGGGTTTACAGGCATGAGCCACTGTGACTGGCCTTAATTTTTATTTTAGAGAGAGACAGGGTTCCTCTTTGTTTCCCAGCTGGTCTCCAACTACTGACTTCAAGAAAGCCTTTCACCTCAGGCTGCCAAAGGATTGGGATTACAGATGTAAGCCACTGAGCCCGGCCAGAAAATGAAATTTCCTGAACTAGAATGAGTTTTATTCACTATGACTGAGATTCTGCAAACTGAAGCAGAAACACGGAGCAGAGATTTTTTTTTTTTTTTTTTTTTGAGACTTACTGTGTCACTCAGACTGGAGTGTAGTGGCACAATCTTGGCTCACCACTTGGCTAAATTTTGTATTTTTAGTAGAGATGGGATTTCACCATGTTGGCCAGGCTGGTCTTGAACTTCTGACCTTAAATGATCCTCCTGCCTCGGCTTTCCAAAGTACTGGGATTACAGGTATCAGCCACCGCACCTGGCATGAGTTTAAATTAGAAAAAAAGAGACACTTTAAGTAAAATTTTTTGACAAAGTATGAAAATTAAGTTGGCTATAGTAAATTTACTACTAATTAAAAATAAGCATAATCTGCATAGTCAGCCATTCAATTAATTCATTAGAAAATAACAAACCTAATTTTTCCAACTCTCAGATGAATAAGAAGTAAAAAAGACTCTTGGTTTCTTGTAGCCTATAGTACTCAGATTTGTAGATCCTGGCATGGTTGAGTCTTATTTCTAAGAATAGTTTAATATTTCCCCTTTTCTCCTGTCACTCCAAACTTACCCCTCTTAGGAAGTCAGTTTTTTTTTTCTTATCATTCCAATAATCCATATCTGTATGTCCTAGGGTATAGTATCCGAACCAAGGTGAACTTTCGATGAATCTTTGTTTTCAGTACCTCCTGTCTGTTAATAACCCTTACCTCTTCTCTTGCCGCCTCTGGTATCCAAGAAACCCTAAGACCTTAGCATCAAAACCTCTTCCATTGAAAGGTCAATCAGCAGTCTGTTGCCTTAAAATGAAGTCTTTGCCCAGAAGTACAAACATATTAAGCTTTTTCTTCAGTTTGTAATCAAATATATATATATATATATATATATATATATATATATTTTTAAATTCATCTTACCCTTCCACATCTACACACACACACACACACACACACACACACACACACACACAAAGGATAGACTCTGGAGGACAAAGGAAGGCATTTATAATGCAACTGGTCTTCCCGCTCTGTAAGACCATATGCCTTAAAACAGCAAATCTACCTTATCTGTTTTTTTTCTTCTTCTTGTATTCACTGTTTTTGTTTTTTTTCTTAATTAAACCAAGTAACTTGTCCTTCTCTGTCAGCATCAACAGGGATGACGCTTAGTCAGGTATGGCTGTACTGGTTGTGAAGAGCTGGTATCTGTCCCAACTGATTTGCTACATCTGTCCTGATGAACTGGTGCTTATTACAGATTCGGAAGATTACCATAGGGCAGCAGGTACTTTTCATTTGTTTACGCCAGAGTTTTGTTTGTGCTATTCCACTTTTTCTAGAATCACTTACCTCTCTTTCTTCTAATCCTGAATTCTCAGTCATATTGGACCTAGCAGTCTATTTATATTTTATTTGGTGACCCTGAAAAATTCCAGGATAGAGTTAATCGCAATTTCATTTGAGTCCATTCTGTACTTTGTGAAAATCCTATGAAGGTACTTTGTCATTGTTCAGCATATTTCTGAACACTAGGAAACTTCAGGTATGAACACTGTTTTTTTTTTAAATTAAAAATAACTGTTAAACTTGCCTTGTATTTTAAAATTTGTTCCCTTTTACTCTTTTTGGGGATTATTTTTTAGTCAGATGTTATGGATTCTGACTAGGCCTTTTGAATTCTGTTTTTTAAATCTCATATGTTCTATTTTTCTATAAATCTTAGATTTTTTATATTAACTTTTACCTTTTAGTCTTCCAATCATTTTCTTTTAATTTCTAAAAGCTGTTTCTTCCTGATTTTTTTTTCATAGTCTTTCGTTCCTATTTGGTGGATACTGTATTTTCTTTACTCTTTCTGAGAAAACATATTTGACTTTGAACAAATTTTCATCTTTATGTCATACAAATTAACAGTATCTATTTTATGTTTTTCATGTTGCCTATATTCTGCAGTCTGTGTTGAATATTGGTTTCACGCTGACACTTAAGAAGGAATAAATAGGAAGCACTGTGTGTGTGTAAAGTTTAGCAGGCTTCATTTTAGGGTTAGTGGGCAGGAGTAGCCATTAAACTCAAAAACCTCTAAATGCTGGCATAAGGAAAACTGCGCTCTACAGTTTATTCAGTTTCACTGATTAACCAGAGATAGATGACGCAATTTCTTTGGAGAAGAGCCCTGTGATTTTTGTCCACAGCTAAGTGCCTGGTAGCAGGAGATAGTTCAACCAAGTCCTGGGAGACATCTACTCTCTGCTGACCTTGGGTCCCTGAGAAAAAGCCTCTCAAACATCTCCTTGATCAGGTTGAATTTATCCTTGACTTTGTCTTTTGTATCTTCCTTTTCAATTTTTCCAGTCTGTAGTTCAGTGTTACTTCTTCTTCATTCTTTATCTTTTTTCATTTTCTGGAATGTATGATTTTCTTGCCTATTGATTGCATTGTCATTATTGCTGTGGACTTTACCCTTCCTTATTATCTTCACTATCAATTTAGTAGGTTTAGGGATAGAAAGAAATAGTTGTCTATGGTCAGCCCACCACCTTGAAACAAAAGTCCTAAGAAAGATCAAGAGAGAGGACATCAAACGCTAGTATTGCCTTTGTGCTGAGAAAATAGAGAGTGGCAGATAGTAGTACAGCAGTGATGTTTTAATTGCTTTCAGGTTCTGAAAGTCTATCTATTAAATTTAAATATACTAACTTTGTTTACATCCAATAATAAAATAACAGCATACTCGCTGAGATTATCTTGTCAAACTTCAATTTGGAGATTGGAATTCCTTTGGCACCATTTCATTCAATCAGATTCCAAAGTATACTTAATCACCCTCACCAAGGACTTACTAAAGCAATGCATAGTGTTGGAAATTCTGCTTTGTTAGAAGCCCCTTTGAATACATAGATAAAATCACCTTTTATCTTAGTTTTACTAATTTATCCATTGCAAACACGTGCTTCAGAGAACTCTGTAGGCAGTTGAAATTTTATGTAAAAATTGTTCTTGTATGTGCCTAAGAACATTTTTCTGGGAGGAAGATCCACTGGGTTTGTTATATTCTCAGCTTAATCTGTAAACAAACAAAAGGCTAAATGCCAGTTGAAAATAGCAGAGAAAACTAGCTTTCTTTAATTTCTGAAAATTCTCTAAATATCCAAGAATAGCTATAATCTATTTTTATTTTTGATACTTACAAGAATGAAAGTTTGAAAGTCATCTAATAATATAGATCTGTGGCTGTTGAACAGAATTCACATTTTGAAAAGCTCAATCTATAGTTATTATGCCCCTGTTCATACCCATACCCATACATTTAAAAAAAGTCAATTAGTAAAACAAAGCAATAAATTCAGCATACTCTAAATTATGGCATCTAAAAGTTTCTTGACTTTCTGAAAAAGTAGAAAAAGTAAAATAATACTGCTGCATTAGGGTTCTCTAGAGGGACAGAACCAGTGGAACAGATATATGTATAAAGGGGAGTTTATTAAGTATTAACTCACAGAGTCACAAAGTTTTCAATAGCCTGTCTGCAGGCTAAGGTGCAAGGAGAGCCAGTCAGAGTTCCCAAACTGAAGAACTTAGAGTCTGATGTTCCCGGGCAGGAAATATCCAGCATGGGAGAAAGACGTACGCTGGGCGGTTAGGCTAGTCTCTCTTTTCACATTTTTCTGCCTGCTTATATTCTAGCCTTCCTGGCAGCTGATTACATTGTGCCCACCCAGACTAAGGGTGAGTCTGCCTTTCTCAGCCCACTGACTCAAATCTTAATCTCCTTTGGCAACACCCTCACAAACACACCCAGCATCAATACTGTGTATCCTTCAATCCAATCAAACCAACACTAAGTATTATCCATTATAACTGGAAATTCACTCTATGCTGTTATGTTTAACTGCCATATTTGAAAGTTATTAATAACAAAGGATGGGATCAAAAATGAAGGATGGGATATTTATATTCACTTACAAGTATATCTGCACTATCTTTTAAAACCCCCTGTAAAATCTTGAGCACATTTTAGAAAGCATATCATATTTCATAAAATTATTATGGTTTTTTGAAAAGTATTACAATTATAAAGATTTCATGAAAAATTTTCCTTCAATTTGATTGCATAATATTTTCTTAAATTTAAATAAATTATAATTATGGATATAAATTAGAAAAAATAGAGAAACCATGTAAAATATCACTATTGAGTTTATAAAAATTAACTCTGGTATATATACTTTCAGAATAAAATGTATTCTTTTATCTGTATGTTTATTTATCAATATATTATGAAGTTCCTTTCACAAGAGTGAATATAGATGAACCTACATTTTCATTTTATTAATAAGTTATAGCATAGTTGTTTTCCATTGTTTAGATATACTATAGTTTAACCTTTTAAAATAGATATTTTGTTTCTATTTTCACTTTTATAAACAATGGTATAATATAAACCTTATGCACATAGATATGGTGCACATATATATATATATGGTGTACAATATATATATATATATATATATATATATATATATATGGCCAAAATTCTCTTGAGATATATTTATATTCCTATCCACAGTGATTTAGAATCTTCTCTTTTTGGACATTCAGGCTAAACTAAAATATCAAAACCCATTTTAATTTTTGCTACTGTGTAAGACAACCTGTCATGTATGTCTTTGTTCTTTGTTTTATGATATCTACATTTGGCAGGGGGCAGCAGGGGTGGATATTGCAAAAGACCCTTATTTCTGTCTAAAGATAATAACAGGGTCAGTGTGAGTTCTCTTGGTTTCTGAGCTTGTGACTTCATGAAGAAGCAGGGTTTATTGTAGGAAGTCTGAGAAGATCTTATAGTTTTGAAATAGCCCTTGCTTGATAATTCAAAAAGATGAATTCAATCCATCTCTATAATGAGAAAAATACATCCTCATACTCTTATAAGGATGAAAAATACGGTATAAACATCAATACCTATTAGAGTGAATTCCCAATTTGTGGGATATGGGAATGAAAGAAAGTAAAAACAAAAATTCTGAGAAAGAAAGGATTACTGGAGTCAGAGATAAACCAAAAACTTTATTCTGAATGATAGCTTATGTGACTCTCTCACACTTAGTATTTTCCTCAAACTGCCAACAATAAATTATTTAAGACGAGATCAAAATAAAAACTGAAGATAAAATTAAAATTAAATGAAATGCTATAAAATAGTTCTTTTATAACATCTTAGTTTAAAATACAGTTAACTAGCAAAAAAATTATTTTAATTACAATGCATCTGAGAAATTATTCTGTTCATTTTACTCCAGATTTTTTAACACTAAAACTCAGAAAATAGACCAAATGAAGTAACAGAAGTAATACATAATAGTGTCCTTTAAATTTAAAATATATACAGAATAATTTTTTTCTCACTGTATTTTAAATCTGAGAACCAACATTTAGTATATTACTTAGAGACTAACTGAAGAGAAGTTATGATTATCCATTTTTTTTGAAGATTTTCTAAAGGTAAAAATGTATAATACTTTTTTTGTACCCATTTCAAAGTGCACAGCTGACATTCCTATAACAAAAGACAGATTAACAAGGGGAAAACATAACAAATTTATTTAATCAAAGTTTTATGTGACACAGGAACCTTCAGAATGAACATCCAAAGACATAGGAAAAACTGTGTACTTTTATGCTTTGGTTCAATAAAGAATTGATGACTGTGGAGAAATAAGATTGGCTAAAAAGGGAATGATCTAATGGCAATGAACTTTGGGGGAACCCAGCAAGGCCTGTTTGTTCAGATTCTCAGCCTCTCTGTAGCCTTCCTCTAGGTATAGGGTAGGACACTTGTCACAAGTGGATCTTCAGGGGAGGAAAAAGAAAATCATAGAGTGAAATTTCTCGATTTTGTGGCTTGTTGTAGGTGAAAGGAGTTTAGTTTCTAGGATCTTCCTTAGGGAAGAGGAATTCTAGTTCTATGTCCTTTCGGGGAAGAAACAGAGACAGGAGAAAGGAGGGCAGGAGAAGGTCACAAAGAACTTCTTGCTTCTGAGGCCCTTCCAGTTTCCTTCAGTTCAAGCACTTAGCATGGCAATGTGCTTTCTACCTTGAGGTATCATGGTACTACGTCCCAACACCTCAATAGATCTTGCATGTGGTTTACAGACTTTTAAAGCCCACATTCAACAAAAAAGGCAATGATGAACCTGTAACGTCCTGGAATTAAACTGATTTGAATTAATAGTATTTTCAGAATATAGATAATGTTAAGTCCTTTTTTTTCTATTTCTTCATCTTGTCTAGCCTTAAGCTTTGTAATTTAAATTTCATAACTTGAATTCAATGCTTTATAAATATTTGCCATCCCAAACATATAAATGATTGACAACATTATTCCTAGTGCTTTAACAGAAAGACCACTTTGATGTCACTATGATGATCCATTTTGACCCATTTGAGCTGTTTGTATCACATGGATTGAGCGTCCTTGGCAGCCTGATTGGTCATTCATCTCCTGCCTATTATAATTTTATTATATGCTGTGCACACTGCCAGATTAATTTCCTTTTGGTTCAGTCTCAATAGCCTGCTCCCTAGGTCTGCCACTTCCTTGGCATCCTGGCACTTCCCTTCCGTCTCATCCTCTTTGCTTTGGATTCCTCCTGTCTTGAATGCCCTGTCTCCTCTTTTGGGGGTGCCCATGCTTGTTTCTTTTTTGGTTTGTTTATTTGTTCTCTTATTTTGTTTGAGCACAATCTCCCTTAGCTTCTTGAGAAGCAAGTTTTGAGAAATGTATTTTTAACCACTATGTGTTTTAAATCTTTTATTCTACTCTCATTTGTGATTGAATTGCATCAGGATATAAACCTATAAGTTAAAAATAATGATCTTTTAGACTTTTATCATTATCTTTATACCATTAAAATCATTATACTATTGTCTTCCAAACACCACTGTTTTGATTGTGAAGTCCCATACCATTCTGTTCCTGACATTGCATATATTATGCCAACAAATATAAAAGGAAGAGTTTATGGAATCTTTTGGGCTGACTCAAGGAAATGCAATGCTTAGTTCCTTTAAATGGTTGTTATTACCACTTTGCTTGAGTGGTAGAGTTGGGCAAACATCAAGACTTCAGGGCAGAATTTTGTTGCCCGTATAGCTGGAATTTGGCGACACAACACAACACAACAAAACACCCTAAAATCCAGAGTTCACAGCTGGACACAGGACCAATTAGGAATTCAGCCCAAAGCATCTTTCTACTTATAGGAAATAGATCTAGCTGTATTCTTCCATCTGGCTTATGCAAGCAAGAAGAGATTCTCTAAAATACTTTTATACAATGATCCTATCTTAAAAAATAATTTCAATAATGAAAATTTACATGCAATATTTATCAAACTAGTCAACATATTTTATAAACATTAGTATATTAACCAGCAAGCTTTGGATATTAATTATGATATGGATAACAGAAACAACTGTATTAGTTACATTTTGAGTAGGAGCTTCCATAGGATGCTAGCTGATCACAACTCAACCATACATTCTTGTTTAGTATTTTAACTGATTGTAATTGGGTTGGATATTCTCGATTAGTACCTGGGTTACAAGCTAAGCTAAGTAGCACACATTACATAACACACTAAAGGTCCTCATTCTTTTCTCTTTCTTTTTTTTCTTTTCTTTTCTTTTTTTTTTGAGGTGGAGTTTCCTTCTTAAAGTGCAATGGCGCAATCTTGGCTCACCAAACCTCCGCCTCCCAGATTCAAGCCATTCTCTGTCTCAGCCTCCCAAGTAGCTGGGATTACAGGCATGCAGCACCATGCCCGGCTAATTTTGTATTCTTAGTAGAGAATGGGGTTTCTCCATGTTGGTCAGGCTGGTCTCAAACTCCCGACCTCAGGTGATCTGCCCACCTCGGCCTCCCAAAGTGCTGGGATTGCAGGCGTGAGCCACCGTGCCAAGCCAGGTTCTCAATTTTTTTTTTTTTTTTTGAGACGGAGTTTCGCTCTTGTTACCCAGGCTGGAGTGCAATGGCGCGATCTCGGCTCACCGCAACCTCCGCCTCCTGGGTTCAGGCAATTCTCCTGCCTCAGCCTCCCAAGTAGCTGGGATTACAGGCACGCGCCACCATGCCCAGCTAATTTTTTGTATCTTTAGTAGAGACGGGGTTTCACCATGTTGACCTGGATGGTCTCGATCTCTTAACCTCGTGATCCACCCGCCTCGGCCTCCCAAAGTGCTGGGATTACAGGCTTGAGCCACCGCGCCCGGCCCGGTTCTCAATTTTTAAATAAAGTACATTAAGACTTTGCCACATTTAACTTCTAAAGAACTAATCCAGGGCTCTTCAGAACTTACTGGCATGCTTATGCTGGTCTACATTTCCTAAGCCTTCTCCATTCCACTAAGTCACTCACTTTATAGTTGACAAAAAGTTGCTGACACCTGTTTTCTGTTGCCATATATTATTTCATTTTCTATATCTTTCTGGATTGAATATACTTACTTCTTTTTAGCAAGATTACAGAAAGAGTATCAATAAACCTAAATTATTGAAGATGCATCTCTTAACCAACATTCTATTAAGCTTATTTTCCTAAAAGTGAAGACATTTTCTTATCAGATTATTTAGGTAACATTGGGTAAACATATATATATATATATTAGCTACTAAAATTTCTTATAAAATAAGGAAAAAGCTATGGAATTAATAGTTTTTAACATCCTATATATCCTTACATGGAGAGAGAATTATCTATAAACAAAAGCAATGAATTACCAGAAATAATAAAAACCATTAGTTTGACTTGCATTATTTTAGAAATTTTCTGTTACTTAAAATACAGGTCAGCAGTAAATACAAATTTCATTTCAAAATAAAAATTGTTTAAGAATGTCCCTGTGCCTGGAAGAGTTAAGAGTGAGCTTTCTGGGGACTACATATAAAGAGGCTGTGAGAGTTGATCATTGCAAAAAATCCAAGGAAGAAGTGTCCTTGCCAGTACTGAGATTTCCCTTAACTATCTAAAAATGATATTTTTTTTATAAACACATCTTTGTGTTGGAATAATTCTAAAAGTTGAATTTCAAAATCTAATTTCTTCTCTGTGGCTATTTTATAACAATTAGGATTGTTCCTGTTGTTTCTGTCTCAATTTGGGTTACACTAATTAAAAAAAATTGAAATCGATTTTTGTCAATTATAATCAGGCTGCAAAATAAAAGCCACATTGTTAGTTAGATACCCAATAAACTTTGTAATAATCCATAATATTTTAAAAATATTGTGAATTTTAGAAAATGAATCCATATATTATTTTCATAATGGGTGTTTTTACTAGGCCTGAACTATTCAATTACTATCACTATTTGAAATATTCTTATTCAAAACCTCTTGCTTTGAAAAATATGCCTTTTAAAAAAATATAAGTGTTCTAACTGCAAATATGAGAAAAAATCCCCCTTTTCTAGAAATACTTTAAAGTCAAACAGTTAATATTTTCATTTTCTTTTTGAAGCAGAGACATTAAATGGAATACATAACCTATTCAGCAGGCAGTCTTTTGCATCGCTGATAATCAGTGCCTAATCTGTGCCATCATTAGATTGAAAAAAAGTCCAGAGAAATAGATTTTTTTTTCTGTAAAATAGTTTATGGAATTAAGCACATGGGAGAAAGGTATGCAGGGCAATTGGCAACTACATTATACCTTATCCCTTTGGCCTCTGACAATCACCAATATTGATAAACTTAAGTTACTAAAAATGATCCCACCCTTCTTATTTCACTACAATGTAGGTTAGTATTCTATGTAGACAAACTCTATTATATTTAGTTTTATTCAATTTAGTTTTCTTTCAGGATATGTTATTTGATTGGTTTATATATTAATATAACAAAGTCCCACTGTATAACACATGGGAAATGGAGACTGAGCTTTCTGTAACAATAATTCTAAGTTAAATTTATCAATTATTATTTATTGAGTCCATGTTTGCATGTTGTTTTAAAACAATCCTATGGAGCAGGTAATATTATTTTCATATTTTACATTTTCACATTTTATTGAGTGTATCAGTCTATTCTGACACCACTAAAAAGAACTACCTGAGACTGGGTAATTTATGAAGAGGTTTAATTGACTCACAGTTCTGCAGGGTGTACAGAAAGCATGGCTGGAAGGTCTCAAGAAACTTACAATCATGGCAAAAAAGGTGAAGGAGAAAGAAACAGATCTTCACATGGTGGCAGGAGAGAGAGAGTGAAGGGGGAAGTGATACTAGTAAACAACCAGATCTCCTGGAAACTCACTCACTATCATGAGAACAGCAAGGGAGGAATCTGCCCCCATGATCCAATCACCTCCCACCAGGTCTCTCCCCCAACACTGGGAATTACAATTTGACATAAGATTTGGGTGGGGACACAGCCAAATCATATCACTGAGACATACAAAAATGTAGTATATTTGAACTGTATGTAGAGTATTTAAAATACCCTCCACACAGTAGGTGAAGAGTAATTTTATATAGACTAAAAATTATTAAATATTGTGTCCATGCTCCCAGGTAATATTTATAAAAGTTCTAAGAAGGCTATTATTATTTCTAGTCTGTAAGTAATTGAGACTCAGAGATATTAAGTAAATTAGTAAAGGTCACACAACTAAATTGTAACAGATTCTAGAAACAACTCAAAGTTTTCTGACTGAATGTCAACATACATTTTAAAAATTATGTAATATATTAAATATAACATTTGTAAAATGATACTTCTTATTTATGCTAACAGACACATGAACATTTATAGTGGCTTAAAAATATACAATTTTCCATATTGACTTCTACCTAAAACATTTAAGCCAATGGGTAAACATTTCAAAAAAAGATTTCTTTTTTAGTATCATTCAGTCATGGGTAAAACGAGTAAAGATCTGTCCTATAACTTTTACTCAAATCACTTGGAAAAGGTTTTTTTTTTTCTATTATTGTCACATGGATGGAAGTTTAGGTGAACTAACAAAGACAAAGTGATTGAATCAACATACATAAAAGGACTGTGCTGGTGACCTCAGCATTGCAACTAAAACGTATGATTAGTTTCAAAATGAATGAGTCTTTATTACTAGCACTCTTATACCCAGTGAAGTTTATACAACTTTATCATTAATATATATGACTTTCTTGCTGTAAATTAATAAAGAGGAGGGTGCCTATTAATATTAGCAATGTATTACAATAAAAACATATATATCTTGAATATATTATGGGAAACCTTAATACACATCATATGGTTTGGCTCTGTCCCCACCCATCTTGAATTGTAGGACCCATAATTCCCAAGTGTTGTGGGAGGGATCTGCTGAGAGATAAATGAATCATGGGGGTAGTTTCCCCATACTGTTCTTGACATGGTGAATAAGTCTCACAAGATCTGCTGATTTTATAAGAACACCTTTTTCTTGGTTCTCATTCCTCTTGCCTGCTGCCATGCAAGATGTGCAGTGTCTAGAGGGAAATTTATAGTACTAAATGCCCAGCCTTGCATCCCAGGGATGAGGCCAACTTGATCATGGTGGTCAAACTATACTGTAAGTCTACAGTAACCAAAACATTATGGTACTGGTATCAAAACAGAGAGACAGACCAATGGAACAGAACAGAGGCCTCAGAAGTAATGCCACACATCTACAACCATCTGATCTTTGACTAACCTGACAAAAACAAGCAATTGGGGAAAAGATTCCCTATTTAATAAATGGTGTTGGGAAAACTGGCAAGCCATATGCAGAAAACTGAAATTAGACCCCTTCCATATACCTTATATAAAAATTAATTCGAGATAGATTAAAGACTTAAATGTAAGACCTAAAATCATAAAAACCCTAGAAGAAAACCTAGGCAATACCATTCTGGACATAGGCATCAGCAAAAACTTCATGACCAAACATCAAAAGCAATGGTAACAAAAGCCAAAATTGACAAATGGCATCTAATTAAACTAAAGAGCTTCTGCACAGCAAAAGAACTATCATCAGAATGAACAAACAGGCGACCTACAGCATGGGAGAAAACTGTTGCAATCTATCCATTTAATATCCCGAATCTAAAGGATAAAGTAGATCTAAAGGGCTAATATCCTGAATCTACAAGGAACTTAACAAATTTAAAAGAAAGAAACAAACAGTCTCATCAGTAAGACGGTGAAGAAAATGAATAGACACTACTCAAAAGAAGACATTTATGTGGCTAACAAACGTATGAAAAAAAGTTCATCATCACTGATCATTACAGAAATGCAAATCAAAACCACAATGAGATACCATCTCACACCATTTAGAATGGCGATCATTAAAAAGTCAGGAAACAACTGATGCTGGAGAGGATGTGGAGAAATAGGATCACTTTTACACTGTCACTGGGAGTGTAAATAAGTTCAACCATTGTGGAAGCCGATTTCTCAAGAATATAGAACTGAAAATACCATTTGAGCCATGAATTCCATTTCTGGTTATATACCCAAAGGATTATAAATCATTCGACTACAAAGACACATGCACACGTATGTTTATCACAGCGCTATTTACAATAGCAAAGACTTGGAACCAACCCAAATGCCCATCAATGATAGACTAGATAAAGAAACTGTGGCACATATACATCATTAAATACTGTGCAGCCATACAAAAGGATGAGTTCATATCCTTTGCAGGGCCATGGATGAAGCTGGAAACCATCACTCTCAGCAAACTAACACTGGAACAGAAAACCAAATATTGCATCTTCTTACCCTTAAGTGGGTGTTGAACAATGAGAATGCACGGATACACAGAGAAGACCATCACACATCAAGGCCTGTGGGGCCTGGGGGGCTAGGAGATGGAGAGCATTAGTAGAAATACCTAATGTAGATGAAAGGGTAATGGGTGCAGCAAACCACCATGGCACATGTATACCTATGTAAAAATCCTGCACATTCTGCACATGTATCCCAGAACTTAAAGTATAATTTTAAAAATCTGTTTTGTATTTACGGAAATTTGTATCTGAACTCCTGACTTAACACAGAATGTGGGTCCCTCTGACATTGCAGCATGCCCTGTGGTACTTGGCTATTGGGATTTATAATAGAAGACATCCTTCAGTACCCTATCTGCTCTTTTCTTGTCCCAGCAGCCATGTGGAACCAGTCTGTGACAAAGAGTAGTGTAAGATGTGGTATAATTGACATGAAACATGTATTTAATAAAAAAAATAAAATGTTTTTTTAATAGTTAAAGGGGTGACTATAGAAAAAGTTAAGAGCATTGGGCATTACTTGTTATCAGAAAAAAATTGGAGCTAACATTAACAGAAATATTTAATATTGGGAATGTAAACTATTGAAGTATGGAAATGAGTTCCTATAAATTACTGGAAAAATTTTAGAAACTTTACGTGGCATAAACCCAAAGGAACATAAAGTTTGATTTAATTCATTCATTAATTTGCTCAATCACTAAATAAATGTTGCATGAATGCCTAGTATGTGAAGTCTTACACTGGACCTTGCGGGTAGAATAACGATGAGTAAAACGTATCTCTTGCCTGGGAAACCTCAGTGTTATGGTTTAGTGAGCAATAATAAAAAGAAAACTAAGTACATCAAGAAAGGGATTTGTGTGATCAATGTGTTGGGAATTGAAGGCTGGGAGGCCATCTAACCACAATGGTTGAATTATTGATTTTTACCTTATCTTATTCTAAAAATAATGTTTTAGGAATGTGATAGACACAATGAAACAAATATGAAATCTGGGGTGTTAAGAACAAAAAAAAAAACCCTTATAAAAGTGGAAATACAGATGCACCTCTCCTTCTGAAAGATAAACTACAACCCAACCAAGTTTAAAATAGGGACAATAAGAAAGAAAAAATGAGTAGAATGTCGACTTCTTTCAGATAGTAAAAATAACAAATTTTATATATTTCAAATATTGTTGAAGTTACTCAGTAAGGCTTTGAAAAATTAAATATCATCTCTCAGTATGAGATGATATTCATAAATGTGCTTTAAACTCTTCAAAAGGCAGTATATGGCACTCACTCTGCTATTTTTTAATCTCTTCATATATTTTTATTTTGCTGCTTATTGTCATGTCTCCATGACATTAAAAATGGATAATGAAAACAGATGAAAAGCTTAAATCACTGTTATTTTCTTAAAGCTTCAGGAGAGGTTTGATGAAAAAAAATTATATTTTGGCATCATCTTGACTCTTGAACTTACTCCCAGATCAGCTACAAATTTGTCCTATGGCCTGAGGCATTGAAAACACGACAGAGCTCTGCAATAATTTCCTGTCAGACCAGACAACCTAGTTATTCCCTTTTCCCAGGCGTCCCGGTGACCTATATTGTTGTCAACAACAAGACATTGCTTCAGCTTCAAGTCTTGCAAAATCTACTGGATTGGAAGACCAGATATTCATTTCAACATTTAGTTGAAAATGCACCGTGCATTTTAGAATGATTTTTTTTTTTTTTTTTAGTTCATCTATCTTTTCATCCTTACTTTTACTCTATTGGGTTCTTAATTCAAAAGAAAGGGTGCCACCTACTGGACATGCGATAAGAACATATTAGCATTAAAAAATACTCGCTCATTAAAGGTTGATTCAAAGTAATTGCGTAAAAAAATATTCCAAAGAATGTCCACTTTTTACAGATCACTATTGAACATATTTGCTTAAATGATTTTATTATCAACAAATACGGAATAAAAATTATTTAACAATGTCTATTTAAAAATAAAATTCCTTCTTCCTGTTCTTTTTTTAACACATTAAAAAAATTAATTTACCTTTTTTTTCTGGTAATATAGAAATGTCAAGCATTCTCTAATGTTGCCGATATAAAAACAGACTAATGATCTTGACAGTCTAATACTATTTTGTAATATAAAAACTCAGGTTATAGAAATACTAAACAACTTTTATAACCTAGATTCTAGTAATTAAAAGCAGCCAAATTTGAAGAGGAGGAAGGAGATCATGGTTCAATTAGAACCAATGATTTTTATCAACCCAAATTTAGCATTTAAAGTCTAAATGATTGGTTCTCTAATTTAGAGACTATATTATATTCCTTATGTCTCTATTATTATTTATTCTGTAGAGTACTGGTTAACCTTGAGAAATATTCATTAGCACTTTTGCTTTCAGATGCCCTAATATTTATGCTAATGGAGGTCTACAGCCAAAGAACCCAATTTCTACTGTTTCACTAGCCACATTTCAAATGCTCAATAGCCACATATGTTAATCGCTACTGTACTGGACAGCTGGATTAATAGAACATTTCCATCATTGCAGAAAATTCAGTGGGACAGTGCTGATAGACATATATATTGCAATATTCAGTCCACTTCCCTTGTATAACTCTTAAAAATGTGCTATAATGTTATCTTTAAGAGCCAGTACTCTAGATTCAGTCTGGATTTTTATTTCAGTGTGGCCACTTACTGGATGATTTTCAGTACAACCAAGAAAATAACTGGGGTGGAAAGCATCAGAGTAGTGGTAGTCTTGCAGGGTAAATCAACAATTAGTACACAAATGCATATAGAGCACCTGCTATTCATTAGCATTACTAAAACAGAGTTCCTATTCTAAACAGTTGATGCTCTAGCCAGGAAAAAGAGAGAATAAGCATGTAATCAAGTAAAAAAGAACAATTTTAGGTGCTGTGCAATGATGAAGATAAAATAAGATAATATCATAGAGACTGGAGGTCTGCTTTGTAGATAGATTTATTAGCAAATGCTCTCTGAGTTATCAGTTGATTTACAAGAAAACGATAGAGGGCAAAAATTTTGGGAAAGAGTGTTATGAAGCAAATAAAACAATAAGTCTGAAAATCCAAGAGAGAAAAACTTGACATGTTTAAGGTACAAAGGCCAATGTGGCTGGAGATTATTGAAAGGGATAAGAATAGAGGGAGACAAAATCAGATAATTCAGCCTAATAGTTTATATTTGCTTTTGGTTGCAGTGAGAAGCTGTTGAAAGATTTTAAGCAAAATAATAATATGACATAAAATATACTTTTGACAGCCACGAGTAAAGTGATTCATGATTCATGCATCTATTCATCTATTAAGCAGGACAAACTTAATAGAAGTGATCTTTCGTCTGCGTTTTGAAAGCATTGCTGCTGCTTCATCATCATCGTTTTGTACATTTCCAGGATATGAGGAAAGGAAGTTCTCCCTTATCGTTTTCAGTAATAAACTTTTTTTCCAGGCCACATAGTGAACTTTCTGGGCAGAGATCTTGGTGTGCGGAGAGATTAGCCTGCAGGATGGGGTGGTGAATTAAGGGTGCATAAGCAGACTGCATTTACTACTAGAGTGGATGTTAGATTTACTGGGAAGAAGTCATGAATGTCAATTTGGATAAGTTGGAAAGAGAAGAGAAAAAATACTGCATGCAAATTTTCTGCAAATAAATGAAATGCACTCAATTGATTTCTGATCCTATTGCACAAGTAACATAAAAACTAAGAGTTTGACATTCTGTTTTAATAAAATCAATTAGCTATACCTGCATATGACTTTTGAAGCCCCAATAACATAGCTGTAATGGGGACAATGAAAGCTCAAAGCACTGGAGGATAATATTTTAACCCTGTTTGCATTATCTAATGAGACAATGAATTCAGCTGATTTCACTGTGACATGTCTTGTAAATCACTGAACTATTATTTTTAACAGGGTCAATGTACTGCTTCCATCTCCATATTACAGCATCACTGCCCTAGATAACACCTGGGGAATATGGGCTAATAATCTCCACATTATTGGCCCATAAGTAGAGCTACCCTGTTATATATGAGGGATTTAAAAGGAGGATGCGTTTATGTGCAAGAGAAAAAAGGAAAAAGAAATTCTTAGCTTTTAGGTAAAAAGAATTATTGTTTTTCTTTTTCCTCCTTTGTTCAGTCAGAACATGAATATGACAGCATATTAAAATTTGTGTTTATTGGCACAAGTTATTCAATTTTGGTTATTTCCCTGATCATTGGTGATTTTATGGGTTTTAATTTTAGTGCAACAATGAAAAAATTATAATTGCTATTTCTCTATGCTTTACTGAGAATCTCCCAGTGTGTATTTCTTAGAGGATGGGATTGCCACCAGGTTATTGGGTTCTATAATATCGTTCTAGTGGTCCCAAATAAATGAGATACCCTAGTGCCTTAGTGATGAGTGCCCACGTGCTTGGGTAATTTAAATGATTTCTACATAGCTTAGTATATTTAGAATGGATTTGACATTGATAATAGCTGCACTGGTTATGGGTATGAGAAAATTCTGCATTTCAGGGGCTAATTGACGTATCAAGAGAATGCAGCTGTCATAATTACGAAGAAAAGACAATTAAGCCACCAGACATAAGATACTGCTGCAATAAATCGAACCTACAAAATCTGAAGCTCAGTTATGCATATGCAATCTGGTTTCTTTAATATCTTTTCCTTGTTAAAGTGTGAATCTAACTTCTAGCTTTAGGCACCAGGCCCAGGAAGCATCATTACTCGGTTGCCAAATGACCTAGATTTAAGATTTCTCCCCATCCATAGGTTTGTGAGCATTATCAAAAAATTATGAACAGGTAAGAAAACACTTTTGCATTTTCTCTTGACTAAATTAATTCCACCTAAATGGCAAGGGTCCTGATTCTGAATCACACTTGTCATTGAGCTATTCATCTAATTAAATTCATGTGAATGTTCTGCCTAGTCTCTAAAAATAATTCTAATTTCTGTACTATTGCTGCTATCAGAGAAAAACAATTGAATGTAAAGTAAAATATAGATCTAGGTTAATATGGTAGTTTTCCAATTTTCGCTAGATGAGCCAATCTTGGTAACTTAGTGCTGTGAATTCTTACTTGTCTATGCTAATTGGATCTAGAAGGGAAAAAAATTTCCTGCCCTCTTGTTCCTCCTGTATTTAAAAACACCGAGCAGATGCACTGATATAAACCTGCATTTAAGTCCCTTATACTTTCCTTTACAGACACAATTGTGAATTGTGTTCTTTCTGCATTTGTAATTAGAGGGTGAAACAGATGGCAAAGGCTCAGTGTAACGAGATGTCCATTAAAATAACTTATGCTGCCAAGTAATTGCTCACTCCAAGGAGGGGATTCAATTCAATTTCCTCCATGCAAAATAAAGCAGCAGCACATGCATGCTTTGAAGAAACGTCATTACGTAAGGCAATGAACACACTAGTCAGACAATACGTTGAATATACTAAAACTAAAAATGCATAAATGACTTCATCTTTTTTTTTAATGAGGATTACTAAAGATGGAAGTTGAGGGAAGTTGAGGTTTGTGAAAGTCCTCAAAGTACAATTTAATGTATTAACAATACCTGCTGTCAATCTGCTGTGCACATACAGAAATGTAGAGTAATGTGTTTCTCTCCAAAATTTTAGCCAGACTTCTGGAAGCAAATGTAGAATCACTAGTAATGATGTGAGATACATCTCTCTACTTGTTAAGCATTTATTTAAGAATTAACATAATGAAGATATTTTAAGTATTATGTAAGGCAATACAACATGGTGTTAGGAGAATTCTGGAGTTAGCCCACTGGGTTTGAATTGCACTAGCCATTTACCTGCTAAATTACCTTGAGGAAACCATATAACAATTCTGTGCTTCAGTTTTTTCCTACATATAGTTGGAATAACTGAATATATCAATCTCAATGATTTATAGTTATCAACAGATGTAACTGATATTTTATTATTAAATAAAAGCACTTTGGCTAGAATGTTATTTAATATCACTCCAATATTATGTCTTAACTTAATCTTTTTTAAACAAAGAGAACGTTAAGAAATCATTTCCAAAAAGAATCAACTGCTGTTTTTCTGCTATAAACAGGGATGTGAAGCCCCTAGAAAATCAAGGTGAATCTACATATAACTGCAAATTTCAAGTTTTAAGCTTGGAAAATTTTCTTGTCTGGTGCCCGTGTTTTTGATAGCTTTCCTGTCTACTCAGAGCTGAAGAATATAAAACTGTTATCATGACGAAAATTACAGAGAAATAATCTTTCAAAATGATAATGATGTAATATTATTTTGGTAACTTAGTATCTGAGAATCTTCAGTGTGAGTGACATAAACATGTATGTGTCCTTCTCAACCAAAAATTTTTATAAGTATTATAAGGTTTTACTACACATCTTGTACTATTCTGGGTACTGCATTTTGAGAGCCACTTAAATTCTTCTTGCAGGGAGCTTACATTTTAATAGGAAGACCACCTCTGCCTTTTCTTCTCCAGTCTTCCTAAAATAAACATGAAGGGAAAAAAAAGATCCACAGGTCTAAAGCTATCCGCAAAGTTTATAGTAGATGCAAATCCTGGAAGTTTACATGGTCTGTAAAACTGCAACCAGAATTTAAATATTGTATCAAACTTTGCATCTAACCTTGGTCAAGTTTCCTAACCTCACCTTCCATTTTAAAAATCAAATTGAAGCCTGTGGTCCCAGCACTTTGGGAGGCCGAGGCGGGTGGATTGCGAGGTCAAGATATCGAGACCATCCTGGTCAACAGGGTGAAACCCCGTCTCTACTAAAGATACAAAAAATTAGCTGGGCATGGTGGCGCATGCCTGTAATCCCAGCTACTCAGGAGGCTGAGGCAGGAGAATTGCCTGAACCCAGGAGGCGGAGGTTGCGGTGAGCCGAGATCGCGCCATTGCACTCCAGCCTGGATAACAAGAGCGAAACTCAGTCTCAAAAAAAAAAAAAAAAAAAAAAAAAAAATCAAATTGTGGCTCTGTATCTTAAAGAGTTATGAGGGATAACTGAGTCAATCTCAGGCTGTTCCGGATGATATCTGGTATTCAATGAACAGATGCTCCTTTTCTTCCTTTTCTATTAGATTCCTCCCCAAAATTACTTCAATGCATTCTATTTAAGACATTAATACTCTTTGAAGCCTAATGTTAATGCTATGCAATTCTTTCTGCTAATATTTGAAAATACATAGTCCAAATTTCAGAAATTTGTGTCTAGACCTGAGGGCATTAACTCATATCAAACAACATATTTAATATCAAAATAGGAATAATAATAGTTAACATTTACATAGGACATGTGCCATGCACTGTTATAAGCAGTGTTTATATATTCACTCACTTAATCCTCACAACAACCCTATAAAAGAGGCATTATTATTCTTGAGGCACAGGGAGCTTAAAACTTGCTGAAGGTCACACAGCTAGTAATTGGTGAAGTTGGGATTTAAAGTTAGTATTTGGCACTAGCATCAGCAATGCACTCAAGTATTGCATATAACACATCTCAAAGCTACAAGGACCTTATAAATTCACTTATAAGAAATGTATTCTATCCTACAATATTTTACATGAGCCTCTAGACCTGCAATAGGAACAATAAAAAATGAAATATAAATATTGGAGAGAAAAATGTGAAGGCATCTTTCTATGTGAACAATATTATCCTTTACCTAGAAAAACCCAACACAATCAACAAAATATAACTGAAGATATAGTAAAATAGATCAGCAAAGTCATGTTATATAAAATTAAAGTATAAAAATCATTATTTTTACAAATAGAAAACATTCAAATAAGAATATAAATCATAAAATTGTAACAAGAAACCTTGTGCACAGACTTAATGCTGAAAACATAAAGCTTTAAAGCTAGAAGAACTAGCAGAAGATCCGAATAAATGAAGAAATATAACATGTTCATAAATGTAACATCTTAGTATTCTAAAATTTTAATTTTCAAAATAATCTTTAACATTAACATAATAGCAATGGAATTTCCATCAATATTTTTTATGGAACCTGAAAGTCTGATCACTGAATATGATATCTCTGAAAGTCAACTCTAAAGTTCACATGAAGAAGAAAATAACACAATAGTAAAAACATTTTTAACGAATTTTAACAGATGTCATTATCAGATATTAAAACATAATTGAAAAATACAATAGATAAGTTGAGATATTAAATGGAACACAAGTGATCCAGAAATTGACATATAGAAAGCTAATATACCAAAAAGTCTTTTTCAGATCAGTTAATAAGAGATAAACTATTTAATAAATGGAGTTGAGATAATTTTCTGTACCTTTGGAAAAAAATACTTGGATTCCTACCATTGACGAGTCTCAAAAATGTATTGCAGATGGACCTAATATCTATATGTAGAAATAAAAACTATTTGCTATTTGCAAAAAAGAAAAGAAAAGAAAAACAAAAATAAGAAAAACAGAAAAATGTGTCTGTGACCTTACAGCAGGAAAGACATTCTTGAAAAAAGATAAGGGAAAATCCATGAATAAAAATTGATAAATTTGATCATGTAAAATATTTCCAAAGACAAACTATACCACAAAATTAGAGAATAAGTGGCAAGATGACAGAAAACATGACAGCACACAACACAAAATGAAGTTCAACAAATATCTAAAAAATAAGCAAACATATGAACAGTCAAAAGTCATATGAGAAAAATTAAGTCAATACATACCTGAAAAGATCACTTTTACTTACTTGCAATCAGGAAAAGGAAAACTAAAATAATGAGATACATTTTCACTGATCAGACTGTCATCAAATTTAGTATTTAAGTACAAAGTGTTAACGACTGTGTGAGGAAACACTTTGTACTCTTTATGCTGCTGATGGTTGACTAAAGGTATAGCAATTATTGTTATTATTATTTGAGACACAGTCTCACCTGTCAACCAGGCTGGAGAGCAGTGCTGCTCACAGCAGCCTCAATCGCCTGGGCTCAAGCAATTCTTCCACTTCAGCCTCTCAAGTAGCTGGGACTCTAGGCATGCACCACTATACCCAGCTAATTTTTGTATTTTTTATAGAGACATCGAGTTTCAAATTTCTGGGCTCAAGCAATCCTCCAACCTTGGCCTGTCAAAATGATGGGATTACAGGCATAAATCACCATGCCCAACAAAAATATAGCAGTTTTGCATAGCAATTGGACAGTTTCTAAGAAAAAATTGTAAACATCTATAATTTCCAATAATTAAAGTATCTACTCTGGAGAAATTCCTGCAATATACAATGTATCTCGTCCAAAAATGTTCTCTGTATTATTCAAAATACAAAAACAAAAGGGAAATGGAAACAACCTAAAGTATTGTGTATTTATTTATTGATTGATTGTTAAATAAATTATGGTACATTCATATCATAGAATATTTTGGGGCAATTTAAAAAAGGAGATTGAATTTATGGACTGCTATAGGAAGATTTACAAGGCAATGCTTTTGGGTGAATCAGAATGGTATAATTAATGTATATTTTCTATAAAATCTCTCCATGTGTATAAAGTACCTGTAGAGTTTTATAAGACTGGAAAGTCTTTACAAGTTCAGGTAGTTGACAATAGAGTGGCATCATTCTGGCTCCCAGTGATTAGGGAGAATCTCTGAAAGAAAAGACTCCTAAATTAGAACTTGATATGGGACTAAGAAAGCAATCATGGGATAGGGAAATACAGGTTGAGTTCTTATTTCAAGACTGGTTAGCATTTTGACAGTGTACATTTCATCTGGAGTAACTAAAGTGAACATAAGAGACCACTAAAATTGACAATATTGTATTTTGTTCACTTCATATTGAATTGCCATTAATGTGCAGTCATTTTCAGCCCTTCAATATGTTTTGAATTAGTAATTTGGGAACAAACTAGAATGTAATGATTGTGCATGTTAAAATAGCAATAGATATGTTGTAACTTCACCAAATAGATTCTTATTAGTAACACTCTTGTGATACTTTTTCTTGAGCTCTTCATTTTGGTTCTCAATCTAGTTTAGTGTATTTGTTATTGCTTCAGTTTGATATTGAGATAGCTGTAAAAATAAGAATGTCATGGTTCTTACCATACAGATATTAAGGTAGTGTAGTGAGGCACTTAATCATCAATCCTGTTGCCTGTTATTATTTCAAATATTTCCCAAAATATTGAGGTTTACTAATAGTTTTAAAAACTGTCATGTGAATACAAACTTTTAAAAAAGACATTTCTAATTCATTGTAACATTCTGTGGTAAAAGTTATCTCATCAATTTGGACTTTTTAAGGCTGTGGTAAAATTATTTTGTTAAGATATGAAATTATTTAAATGGGGACATAATTTTTATGTTTTTCTTCATAGAGAATACTGTCAAAAATTTTAGTCTATACTAAAATATTGTCAAAAGAAAATGAAATAGACATGATATCCCATTTTGCAAAAGAAGACCATCTTCCTCGACAGTGTTCTGGCTTCTGAGATTCACTGCAATATTAAATTGCTTTCTAATGTTGGATTAGCTCTGAGAATCAACACTAAATGATACATCTGCTGCCAGTACAGTATGGCTCTGAGGATGCAGGATTTGACCAGCAGAGGGATATACAAGGAGCGTGAGCGGCATTAGTAAATAAATAGAAGCATCTCTGAGACTTTAACATTTTTTCTTCTTAGAAAACAAAAAAAAATTATCCAAACCTTTCTTAGAAAAGCATGCCAGTGAACTGACTAATAGCATGAACTTTCCAATCAGACACGTCCCTTGAACTGACTCCATCATCACTAGCTGTGTGATCACAGACATTTTTCTTTAAATCAGACCTACAAAATGGTGACAAGAATAACCACCCTTGGTTACAGAGTGTCTTAGTCTGTTTGGGCTGCTGTAACAAAAATATTATAGAATGGGCAACTCAGCCAAACATTTATTTCTCACAGTTCTGGAGGCTGGACAGGCCTAAGATCAAGGCTCTGGCACTTTCAATGTCTGGTAGAGACCTGCCTTCTGGTTCATAAATGGCCGTCTTCTGTGTTCTCTCATGACAGAAGAGGTGAGTGAGTCTCTTTTATAAGGAAACTAATGCCACTTATGAGGGCTCTGCTTTTATGACCTAATTACCTCCCAGAAGTCCCACCTCCAAATAAGATTTCAACATATAAATTTTGGAGGGGCACATTGATTCTTTAGCACCATGATCATTAGATGAGATAATGCCTATGAAGTACTTAGAACCTGGTGTATCACAGATGCACAAAATATCAGATTTCATGAATCTAAGATGCCATCATTGTAAAATGGACCATCATTTTATGTACCATAAATGAAAAAACTATAAATTTCAAAAATCTTAACATGAAAAATAAGTAATAGAATGGATAAAATATAGTGATGCCCTCATTTATCGGACTGTTGTTCCATCCAAACAAATGTAGCCATTTCAAGGAATACTTGACATTTAAATTGAGTATTTAACAAGAATTTTTTTTCTTAAGTATTACTTTTATATGGAAATATATTAAAATACAGAGACATGTACCTTTCTTGCAAAAGAATTTGTAATGTATTTGGAAAGGACAAAAATGGTAATTAGTCATATGGAAGTTCAGGCTTCTTATGAAAAAATTCCTTTTTCAATCCTGTATTAGTCTATTTTCATGCCGCTGATAAAGACATACCTGAGATTGGGTAATAATAAAGAAAAAGAGGTTTAATGGGCTCACACTTCCATATGGCTTAGGAGGCCTCACAATCATGGCAGGAGGCAAAATGTGCATCCTATATGGAGGCAGACAAGAGAATGAGAATCAAGTGAAAGGGTTTCCCCTTATAAAACCATCAGCTCTTTGGTTTTAATGCTGTTAGAGGTATTCATGCCCTGGAGACATTTTTCTCATTGTCTTGGTGATTAACATTTGGCTCCTTATTACTTATGCAAATTTCTGTGGCTGGCTTGATTTTTTCCTCAGAAAAATAAGTTTTTCTTTTTTGTTGCATTATCAGGCTGCAAATTTTCTCAACTTTTTGCTCTATTTCCCTTATAAAACTGAATACCTCTAACAGCATTGAAAGTGCCAGAGCCTTGATCTTAGGCCTGTCCAGCCTCCAGAACTGTGAGAAATAAATGTTTGGCTGAGTTGCCCATTCTATAATATTTTTGTTACAGCAGCCCAAACAGACTAAGACACTCTGTAATCCCTACCATGAGAACAATATGGGAGAAACCACCCCTATAATTCAATTATCTCCCATTGAGTCCTTCCCACAACATGTGGGAATTGTGGGAGCTATAATTCAAGATGAGATTTGCATGGGGACATAGCCAAACCATATCATTTTGCCCCTGGCCCCTCCCAAATCTCATGTCCTCACATTTCAAAACCAATCATGTTTTCCTAACAGTTCCCCAAAGTCTTAGCTTATTTCAGCATTAACTCCAAAGTCCATAGTCCAAAGTCTCATCTGAGACAATGCAAGTCCCTTCCATCTATTAACCTGTAATATTCAAACAAATTAGTTACTTCCTAGATGCACTGGGGGTACAGGCATTGGATAAATGAAGCCATTCCAGTCCGGGTGTGGTGGCTCGTGCCTGTAATCTCAGCACTTTGGGAGGCCAAGATGGGCATTTAACGTGGGGTCAGGAGTTTGAGACCAGTGGCCAACCTGAAAAAACCTTGTCTCTAATAAAAATACAAAAATTAGTAGGGTGTGGTGGCGAGTTCCTGTAATCCCAGCTACTCGGGAGGCTGAGGTATGAGAATTGCTTAAACCCAGGAGGGGAGGTTGCACTGAGCCAATATCATGCCACTGCACTCTAACCTCGGTGACATTGAGACTCTGTCTCAAAAAAAAAAAAAAAAAAAAAACCATTCCAAATGGGAGACCAAACAAAGGGGCTACAGACCCCATGCAAGTCCAAAATCCCTCAGGGCAGTAAAGCTACAAAATGATCTCATTGACTTTATGTCTCACATCTGAGTCACACTGATGCAAGCAGTGGGTTCTCATGGTCTTAGGCAACTCCTCCCCTGTGCCTTTGCAGGATACAGTCTCCTTCCCAGCTGCTATCCTGGGCTGCTGTTGAGTTTCTGCAGCTTTTTCAGGTGCACAGTGCAAGCTGTCAGTAAATCTACCAGTTTGAGATCTGGAGAATGATGGCTGTCTTCTCACAGCTCCATTAGATAGTGCCCCAAGGAGACTGCCTGGTGGCTCACACCCCAATTTTTCTTCCACACTGCCCTAGCAGAAGTTCTCCACAAGGGCCATGCTCCTGCAGCAATCTTCTGCCTAGACATCCAGGCATTTCCATATGTTCTTTGAAATCTAGGTGGAGGTACCCAAACCTCAATTTCTGACTTCTGTTTACCTGCAAGCTCAACACTGTGTAGAAGCTGCTGAAGCTTGGGACTTGTACCCTCTGAAGCTATGGCTTAAACTGTACTTTGGGCCCTTTTCACTATGGCTGGCATGGTGGGATGCAGGTCACCAAGTCCCTAGGCTGAACACAGCAGGTGGGCCCTGGGCTTGGCCCAGGAGACCATATTTTCTCCCTAGGCCTCCAGGCCTGTGATAGGAGGGGCTGCCACAAAAGTCTCTGACATGCCCTGGAGACATTTTTCTCATTGTCTTGGTGATTAACATTTGGCTCCTTATTACTTATGCAAATTTCTGTGGCTGGCTTGATTTTTTCCTCAGAAAAATAAGTTTTTCTTTTTTGTTGCATTATCAGGCTGCAAATTTTCCCAACTTTTTGCTCTATTTCCCTTATAAAACTGAATACCTCTAACAGCATCCAAGTCACCTCTTGAATGCTTTACTGCTTAGAAATTTCTTTTGCCAGATACCCTAAATAATCTCCCACAAGTTCAAAGTTTCATAAATCTCCATGACAGGGGCATAATGCCACCAGTTTCTCTGCTAAAACACAGCAGGAGTCACCTTTACTCCATTTCCCAACAAGTTTCACCTCTCCATCTGAGACCACTTCAGCCTGGATTTTATTGTCCATATCATTATCAGCCATACAAGTCTCTAGGAAGTTCCAAACTTTCCCATATTTTTCTGTCTTCTTCTGATTCCTCCAAACTGTTCCAAACTTTGCCTGTTACCCAGTTCTGAAGTTGCTTCCACATTTTTGGGTATCTTTACAGCAGTGCCCCACTCTATTGGTATCAATTTACTGTATTTATTCATTTTCACACTGCTGTTAAAGACATACATGAGACTGGGTAATTTATAAATCAAAAGAGGTTTAATGGACTCACAGTTCCACGTGGCTGGGGAGGCCTCACAATTATGGTGGAAGGTGAAAGGCACATTTTACATGATGTCTGACAAGACAGAATGAGAATCAAGTGAAAGGGGTTTCCCCTTATAAAACCACCAGATCTCATGAGACTTATTCATTGCCATAAGAACAGCATGGGGGAAACTGTCCCCATGATTCAATTATCTCCTACCAGGTCCCTCCCAAAACATGTGAAAGTCATGAGAGCTACAACTCAAGATGAGATTTGGGTGGAGATACAGCCAAATCATATCAAATCCCTTTAACCAAGAGGCATCTAACTCATACTCCTGATAGTAACTTTAGTTCAATAAGCCTACCCTGTCCTTCCATTTCTGGATAGGCCCAGTCTTTAGAATGTTATTATTTCTATGTTGTATTAAACCTGTGTCTCAAAAAGCCATTGTGTGATCCTAGTTCTTTCCTTAGTCACACATAATATTAATTGTCTTACACCATGGACCGACAACGATTAGATGGAAGCTATTTTGTCTAATTTCTCCTCAAAAAAAGCTGTTTCTTCTTTGCATAGTAGTAACAGTTAATATTTCTGAGAGCTAAATACATTCCTGACAATATCCTAAATGTTATGCATGGTTTAGTTCATACAATTCTCCAGTGATCCTTCTTGTTTAGCACATAATATTGATGTCCTCATTTAATAGTGAAGCAATTGGGTATGGAGAAATGGAATAACCTTTCCTAGCTTCCTTGGGTGGTAAGAAGGTAAATTCAGGACCCAGTCCCCAGCCTCTCTAACTGTTGAGAAAACATTAATTACTAGTGGGGTGCATTGCTACTTAAAGTAGTCTCAGCTGTCACACAGGATTTTCATAATTTGTATTAAATTTCTTGAAATATGCTATAGTCCATAAAAAGACCTTCTTAAAATGTAGTATCCCAGTCAAGAAACAGTTCTTCAAAAGTGGCCTGATGCCACGAAGTAAAGTGAACCTATTACCTGCCTTGTCAGTTAGGTAGTAGTGCTCTGTAACCTACGTTTGTACTCTGCTCTTGTTCCTTAAGTAGATACATTGTGAAAGAGGCACATTCTGAAAGAAGGTTCAAGTGAAAACTTTGGATCTTATTCTATAAGCTTCTGTCAACATTTGTAGTTTCTATTTTTTAACTTATGTAATTGTTTGTGTCTTCCATTTATTTTTGAAGCAACATAGAAATTTACATTCATGACTATTCAAGTTTATGGTGCCATGGAGAGCTGCTGAGATATATTAGAATTTGAGGTTTATTCCTCAATGTGTTGGCTATTTTTCCTGGAAATAGTTAATGTACAAATTTTTGTATTTCATTTAGATTTATAATTATATATATTCATTATAAGAAGTTAGGGTGTCTTTGAAAATAATTCTGCCTCTGAATTCCCAATACTCAGCATGTATGGGTATAAATCCACCACATTATTTCTTCATGTTTTCCCTTTTCTATACCAGAGCATCATGTGGCCATTTGTTAGAGGAAATTGTTTCTGGTATCTTGACATACTGTTAACTAGTGTTTAGTTTCTAATTATCAAATATTGCATCTCTTTTGTGTTTTCATAAGTATTCCATAAAAGAAATGAGTAATTGAGTATCATGTAATATTATATTGTCATCCAACCCACAGAGTGGTAGAAAATATTCACAAACTATGCATCTGACAAAGGACTAATTTCCAGAATCCACAAGGAACATAAACAGATCAGTAAGAAAAAAAACAAATAATTTCATCAAAAAGTAGACAAAGGATATAAATAGATAATTTTCAAAAGAGGATATACAAACAACCAACAAAAATATAAAAAAATTGCTCAACATCACTAATTATCAGGGAAATGCAAATGAAAACCACAATAAGATACCCACCTTACTCTTGCAAGAATGACCATAAAAAAAAGTTGTTGTGGATCTGGTGAAAAAGGAACACTTTTACACTGTTGGTGATAATGTAAACTAATGCAACCACTATAAAAAACAGTGTGGAGATTCCTTAAAGAACTAAAAGCAGAGCTACCATTTGATCCAGCAATCCCACTACTGGGTATCTACCCAAAGGAAAAGAAGGTAGTATAGGAAAAAGACACAGGCACATGCATGTTCGTAGCAGCACAGTTTGCAACTGCAAAGACATGGAACCAATCTAAGTACCTAATTGGATAAAGAAAATGTGGTATATATACACCATGAAATATTACTTAGCCATAAAAGGGAATGAAATAATGTCTTTTGCAACAACTTGGATGGAGCTGAAGGCCATTATTCTAAGTGAAGTAACTCAGGAATGGAAAATCAAATATTGTATGTTCTCACTTATAAGTGGGAACTAAGCTATGAGGATGCAAAGGCAAAAGAATGATATAGTGGATTTTGGGGACTCAGTGGGTGAAGGATGAGGAAGATGAGGGGTAAAAGACCACATATTGGGTTCAGTGTACAACTACTAGAGTGATAGTGCACCAAAATCCCAGAAATCACCACTACAAAATGTATTCATGTAACCAAAAGCCATCTGTACTCCAAAAACTACTGAAATAAAAAATAAAATTAAATTAAAAAAATATATTGTCATCCTGACCAGAAACCCTTGCCATTAAAAATAAAAAAAAGAAATTGTTGCTAATTTAAGTATAAACTAGCATAGAGCTCAGTTCTTAGATCTATGTTGTCTATCACCTTACTAGTGCCCTTTCATGGTTGAGTTGTCACTGTTTAGTACAGCAGCTATATCAACTACTAAGCTGTCTTTGGAAACCTGGTGGTAACAATTATCACAGAGACCTAGACCTAACCCACAGGACTTCAAGTTGTTCACCAAATGCTAGGCCCTTTGATCAGATCCAGAGACAAGGAAATGGGTCATAGTAATACCTGGGATGATTGAACTGTGAGAGAAAGACTCACAGTGAGTAATCTATACACAAAACTGCCACTGACAGAAGAAAGCAAGTCCCTGTCATCTACTAATTAATAACTGTGAGAATTACTGGGTACTGGAAATTCACACAGTGTCATTTGTTTTTTCTTATGATCATTCAACAAAGGGAGTTAAATAACAATCAAAAGATTCTTCCGGTACATATAAAGTCAAACAGAGAATATTTAAGGATCTTGGAAAAAACATAAACAAAGCATTAACATGAAGATGGTAAGTTAAGTGTACAATCCCTCATTTGTGACTAAAAACTACAAAAAACCTCTGAAAATTAAAAAAAATTAATACCTCATTTAAAAGCAAATTCTAATCTGACCTGAAAAACTTACTACTTTACTACAGAAATACAAATATGTTTGATTACATAGCATTCACAGAGATCCTACTGGGGTTGGTACATAATATATACAGTATTTGGACTATTTTGGCTATCTAAAATCTGAAAATGCATAATGCTAAATGTATCTAACATTAAAAAATTTTGGAAAAAAGATTTTAAACCTCTACTTAAAGTCTTTCAGCTAGGAGTCCTTTTACATTAAGAGAACTTGCAGGACGTTTTTCTATTGTACAGATTACTTTGCCAATGGAAATAGAAAACTCCAAGTTAGTTTGTCAGGGATTTTTCTATTCTGATTAGTGAATATATAATGTCCAATTGGACATCTGTTCTCTTTGAATGTTGGTTCTTTGGTTTTCAGGCTATTTAGATATATTCATACCATACTCAGTGCCTGTGCTAGATATGTCAGTTAATGGACCCATCCTCCACCCTTTTAATTCCTTGTCTAGAAACCACGAGGTGTGTATGTGACCCACACCTGTCCACAGCTAATTGGGCCAGGAGCTGTCAACTGGTCTGAGATGAAAGAGCCGGTGATTTGGCCTGACTCAAAAAGATGAGCTTGGCCTCTTTACTTTTCTTTTTGGAATTCAGATTCTCAGAAATGATGCCATAAAATATATTAAAGGCCATGGAGATTGAATACAGGGGGAGCCAGAGCTATGAGGAGGGACACATTGTGAGGCACATTACAGAGAAGAGCAAGTAACAATTATGTACAGACATATAGTTATTCAATGAGAGAAAAAAATCATGAGTTTCAAAAGAAAAATAGATCAATTCATTGGTAGGGCTCTCCTGACTTTGGTGCTTTTTCCAGTACCAGTTCTAGTCCCATGTTTCTGCATGATATGCTTCTTTTGATTGCAGTAGCTTGAATGAGTGTCCATTCTTTGCAACTGAAAGAGACCCAGCTAAAATTGTGGCACAGCTTTAAGATGCTAACATTGCCTGATTTTGCTGAACTTTGGAATTAATATTACCTTAGGAAAAAAATGCAGCCTATTGATTCAAGTTTTATTTTTAATTGGGGGTAGACCCACAACCTATGGTAAATATTGATTCAATTGTTTCACTCTAAGAAGGCAATCTCATTTTCCCATCTAATTTCCAAGTGTTTGAAAATATTATTTGAAATTATGTGTAGCCATATGTCTGAGATTCAGTTCATGGAACATGTGCAGAAGTGATATACATTGATTAACATCAGAAAACACCCTTCTCTTTCCCTTTCTGGTGGCTGGATGCTAATGTCAGGGTGACCTCAGAAGCCAGAAGATGATGATGTCACTGTCTCCATCAGCCTGGATGTCTGAATAAATGAGTGGAGCAGGGACTTCTCCCACCCCCATGCCTAGAGCTTTCATATTTGACTCTTAGATAAGTGTGAAATCAATGTCTGTTGTGTTTATTTTAGCTATTACAACATTGACATTAACATGCACAATTGGATATTAATAACGAAATCTCCTTTAATGTCTAGGTACACAAAATACTATCTAATCTTACTATTATCTAGCTTGCATTTCCTTTTGAAAATATATTTGGGAGAGATATATTGAGAAGTTAGATAAATATCTTGCTTAAATTTATGTACTCTGCATTCCTTATTTTACTTATTTGTACACCTTTCACAAATATTGTTACTGTTTCCTGTAGAAGTGATTGCAGTTTCTTGAAAAATTTGTTTATTCACATTTAGGTGTATGAGCTATTCTAATATTTAGTTCCTAAGTATATTTAAGAGGAACAATTTAAAAATTAATATTGTATTTTTCAAAATCATGTGTAACCTGAGTAACATAGCCATGCTATAATTCATAATATATGAGATTTAAAATGACCTTCTAGTCTTACATTATCATCCCAGAAGTTCATTTTGGAATGTGTGGTGACTAGACAAAAACCAATTATTTGACCATGTCAGTTAATTGATTTTATATCTGGTCAGCAGTCCAGGAGATTGGGGTTAGTCATTTTAGGAAAATGGCAAATGTCATAATTCCTGGGATAAGCAAAGGGAAACACATGTCAACGTTTATTTAAAGAGCTCAGTTTCAGAGTCTGAATTTCCTTGAAATATAGCTTGAGACAGAACTTATATGCTAAAACTGTATTGGGGTTTATTATCCTGGGGAGACAAAAGCAAAAACAAAAACAAAAACAAAAAGGGAATGAGACAAGAAAGAAGGGAAAACTGAGACATGGCGGTGCATTGCCAAGCTGGCAAAGCCAAGCTGGCTTATCAGAAAAACATAATTGGTTCCTGGGTCATACATGAAGCCTCAAGAGAGGAAGAAGGAAAATATACTCACTTGCTCCTGCTCCTTTTTGCTCCTCATTGGTCAAAATCTGGCTCACAACATGTTAACTCCTCTGCACATCTGGGTTATTTGACCAGGATTCTCTGGGCAGCTATTGAGGAAACCACAGTCTCTGTGGTCAAGAAGATCAGATGAAGTGGTTGCAAGGGTTGCAGCGGCTGCCAGAGTTTTATGATTATGAGCAGAGCTTGGGTAGTCACTGAAACTCTCCAGAAAACCAGGAAGAAGGCACATGGCAAAGGCCTGGATGGAAGGTTGATGTATCAGTTGGATTTGGTATAAGCCTGCCCCAGCATACATGACCCTGGCAAGAATTACACAATTTCTCTTATTAAATAGGAAAATGCAATAAACTTTCTTAAACCCATATGCCTAACTCATGTCATCTACTTAGAGGAATTGTAACCTAGGAAGGAAGTAGCTTTTGATTCCCTACCAACTACATACCATACTTATAGAAAAATCATTTATACAAACGACTCAGCATGTTGTAAATGACCAAGATCATTATCATCTAATTGCAATCATTATCATTATCTAATGGCATTTCTGAAAGGGACCACCTACCCATTTCTAAGCAGATGCACAAGTGATGGATTGATAACTAGATGATTACATTAGGGTACACTTAAATAGATTAAAAATTTAATTTGGAATTAGACCAAGGTAAGCCTGAACTACTTTCCTTAATAGAAACATATTTAGAAAAAGATATACTTTTAGGGCTGTTGGAATTTAAATAGTTTTTTAAAAATTTTGTTTGCTTAACTTTCATGTTGCTGAGATGACATAAGGAAATGTATTGCAATAAAAAGCTATGTTAATTTCGACTGCAAAAAGTGATGTACATAGAGACTGAGAAAGTAAATCAAGAAATAGAGCATATTAGCAAATACAGTAAAAGTGAGGTTTTACTGTAGGAAAATATTTGCTATCAACACATAGCTGCCCTCTGAGGGAGATAAAGATACACTGTATTGAAAGACAAAGAAGGATGAGAACTAGCTAGCTGGCTCATTATTGGAAAGCCAACAAACCAAACATTCAGGGGTTTGCCTAGTGACATAGCTGCTGACTTGAGGAAAAATTAATCCTTCTTTAAAATATTTGATTAAATTGCACAAATGAGAGTCCAACGTAATCAAACCAAATAAAATCTTTCTTGAGCAGCATAAATTATGCTTTTTCTGCCTGGGTGAACATGCTCACAGGCTGTAGGCTGCCTTTTTAGAGTGAAGTACTGCATTTAACTGCTGTGTCATGCCTAATGGAAAATGTACTCAGCAAGATGGTTATTCCATTGAATTTTGGAAGCAGTTAGGAACACTAATAGCCTCTTATTTTTCAAACACACTTAATGATATAATGAATATGAAATAATTCCCTCTACAAATCAATATGACCTTCTTCTAACAAAAGAGGAACAAAAAGATCCATTACTTTACAGAAATTCTCATCTATAGCAGATATTCCATTGAATTCTATCTTCAGGATTTTATAAAAAAGTACAGACTGTGAGGTGAAAAGAGGGTTTTCTTCTATCTCACGTTTTAATGCTAAATGAGAGTATGAAAACTAGATGATCCAAAGAGTTCACAGATACTCTATAATAAAAAAATTCTTCAAACTCTATAGATATAGAAAACATACTAATAAATTTTAACATATACTTTGAAATCAGTTTTATCAGTAATTTTTAAACAAAAGCCAGCATTAGTATAAATTTATAATTTATTTATACTCCATGATAAGAGAGCCTCCTGTTGTTACAATCTGCTGAACTGTCAAGAAGCAAAGGAAGGCAAACTAAATTTAAAGAAATTTGTCATTAGAAATCTTAAACATTTGAGCAAAACTAATATATGCAATCGAATGTAATTTTCCCATATCAAAATACCGATGCCATTTAACATGTATTTGTATGTGAGAAAATCTTTAGACACCTAGTGTAACAAATTATCACCATTTGCAAGAAAAATAGGACATTGTGGCATAAAACAAGGGACTAACACTATGAAAACAGATTTATGTTATAAGTAAAGTATTTGAGATATGAAGTTATCAGATTAATTGGTATAAATAAAAATCACAATAATGGTTTTTGGAATTTAGATGATCCTTTAGGCTATTCCTTAGGCCTTGCTATCTTTTCTACCCATCTTCTGACTTCTGTCACTTCAATACCATGAACTATACCAGCCTTTAAATTATCTTTAAAGTTACATGATTTAATCTTTTCTATGAGCTGCAAATCTGCCATATTTTCTCTGACCTGTCCAAAGAGTAATCTTTCTCCTAAAAAGCAAATATAAATTATGATTTTAGGTGAAAGAAGGGGAAATAGAGGGAATAAAAGGCAAATGAATAAAATAGATTGAGATAATGCACGTGAGGAAATTAACACTTTGCAGAAGGACATATTGGAATGCTCAAAGATGTGACTTATTATGCATGATTAGATGAAATGAATTCATGTTTCACAGCTTCATTAACTTATGTTCTAAGAGGCCATTTAAAAAGCATTGAAATAATATTAAATTAAATCTTATGAATATTTATTAGAGAAATGTGTATATTTGAATATACACGTTTGAGTTAAAGTGCCTTCCGTAAATCACTTTTATTTTTACACCATCAACTGAGGTCTTCATGAAAGTTTTTACTCCAGGTACTTCATCTCTTTTTCTTGGTATTACATCTTCTGCATCCATTCACAGGAAGAATATTGCTACAATGTTTGTATTATTTTTTTGGTCCCACAAGCTAAAACAAAACCCTACAATATATATAAATTTGTAAATCCAAGTGTTTTCTGTTAATTCTAATCAACGTATATGTACCATAATCAGAACATACATGTGTGAAAGAGAAGAAAAATCTATCCTTAAGACACCAGAGAGCAACAATAACAGCAAAATCAATATAAGCTAATGAGTGTAAGTATACATATATGTGTATCTCAGCAGGGAAAATCGGGAGGGACTATTGTGTAGGAGCGTAATCCCAGTCATCATAACACATAAAAGAGAGGCAGCCATTGCATTACCAAACAGAACAAACGTGCAAGTCCCATAGTAATTTGGTTGTCTCTGCACGCAAGCTGATTTTATAACATGCATATAGATTAAATGTTACGTAAATATAATTTTTCTACAAGTGTTTGAGTTTGGCTTAAGATATTGTAACAGAATTTCACTCATCATTTAAAAAATAGCTTTAAAATGTAAAGTATGCATTCATTCTAGATGCCTGCTAAATGTAAGATACATAGAAGTAGATAAAAGATCGTTAGAGGTTTTCAAGAATTTTTTTTTCACATTTTAAGCTACTTACTGGGTGACAATGTCATGTCGAGATTGTCAGTGTTTTGGAAAGGTCATATTCCAGGTGCCGCTGGTCCAGTCCCCTAACTTGTCATAACTGATGTGGTAGACAGACAGATTTTACCATTCGCTTAACTGAATGGTAAAGCTCTTAGCTTGCAATTTATTTCAAGGCCACTATTGCTAGCCTCAGTTATGCCATTTTGTCTGTCTGTGTATGTGTGTATGTTTGCTAGAGTGGAGGAGAGGGTAAAGAAGGAGTAGAAACGTGTAACTTACTCTGAAATGAGTTATAGTTTACAAATATTTTCAAATCTGTGAGAAAATAAATAAATTGCAAATGTAATGACCAATTTCATTTATACATTATCCTCATCTGAACATACGAGATAGATTTGAAAAGATAAAATACTGCTCCCTGATTCTAGAGGAGCAGGAAAAAAAAAAAAAAAAACAACTATATGGCATAAAACAAACACCTGACTGATATTGCTGTGGATGACACTTGTCCAGCTAAATAAAGCTTATTCCTCATATATTCCTCAAATCCTGGAAAAATGAAAAGCAAAAAACAATTCTCTATTCTCCCATCCTCAAGGGCACATGTGTTAAAGTGTAAGTTTTCCTTTAATAAAATGACATAGTAAATGACATTTCTTTAAAATGATTAGCTGAACAATGTTTGACAATAAAACTTTAAGAAAGGTTAAATGTTTTTGTTTAATTGATTGATTTAAGAATTTCAGAATACAGTACGTTGTTTTTGTCATTAAAAAATGTTTCACAACAAGGCAAGTATGAAAGACTTTCATATCCACAAACCTCTGTTATAGAAAGAGTTTGGACTCTTGTTTCTATTTCTCTACTTGAATTTATGTACAACCAACATTGTCCAAATGTAAAAATGATCTGTTGGCCTACAAGACATCAGACAAATCCTGTAACATTCGATTAAAAAAAAAGCTTTTATATTTTTTGAAGCAAAAAGTTGCATGCCATGAGATATAAAAAGACTACTTCCAGGACAACTAGCATTCAATTCGATGTTTAGAAGTCAGTGAGAATTACACGTATGTTTATTGCAGCACTATTTACAACAGCAAAGACTTGGAACCAACCCAAATGCCCTCAGTGACAGACTATACAAAAAAATGTGGCATGTATATACTATGGAATACTATGTAGCCATACAAAAGATGAGTTCATGTCCTTTACAGGGATGTGGATGAAGCTGGAAACTCTCATCCTCAGCAAACTAACATAGGAACAGAAAACCAAATACTACATGTTCTCACTCAAGTGGGAGTTGAACAATAAGAACATATGGACACAGGGAGAGGAATGTCACATATTGGGGCTGGCCAGGGGGTGCAGGGCAAGGGGAGGGAAAACATTAGGAAAAATACTTAATGCATGTGGGGCATAAAACTTGGATTATGGGTTGGTAGGTACAGCAAATCACCATGGTAACATGTATATTATGTAACAAACCTGCACACTCTGCACATGTATCCCAGAACTTAAAGTAAAATTTTTTAAAAAAGTAAATGCCTGTAAACAGAAAAAGAAAATAATTATGAGTGAGTTATAAACCTTGATAATGTGTTTTCTGTCCCCCAAATTCCAGTTTCTTATTATAATGTGCATCCATAGTTCCTATAAGCTTTTTAAAAGGATGTTCCTATTTTAAAAGTGTAACCTAAAATATCTCATACCTGAGAAAATGCTCCCTATTGTTTTAAACAAAGTGAGACATGAGTTAGCTTATTCTCATTTAGCTAATATTTTACTCAATGGCTTAAAAATAAAAAATAATTTTTAGGAAGATACAGAAAAAGGAGATTTTTGCCTGAGCATAACTGGGAACAGAAGAATGGGAAAGCAGGAACAAACAACGCTGAACAGAAAGCTAAAGGAGAGAATAGAAGAGGAAAACAAATAGAAAATTATAGGTCAATTCGGGACTTCATATCACTATAGAAGAGGTGCATGGCTGCTAAATACTTAAAAATACATGCAATAAAAATGTCTGTTTTTCCATCTGTCCTTGCTCTTCCCTCTCTCTTCATTCATTAAAAATGGAAGACACACTAGGTAGAAAAGCGGCATTACTATGGGGATCACCATAGTCCTGATCATCAAACCTAGCACAGATTGGGGTTATGGGAAGGTTAAGTAGTAAAATGGGAGAAAATTAACTTGTCAGGCAAAGTCTGTGAAGCTGGCTGGTGAAGGTTGTTCGGTCCCTGTATATGGTTACAGCACACTCACTCAGGTGCACCAAGCAGGGAGAAGGTCACATCCCTTGAGGCTGGATGACAATCGGCCTATTTAGCCATAAGCACAGGGTCATTTTAGTTTTACTAAGTAATATCTCAAACTGGGAGTTGTTTGACAAGGTGTGTATATGAGGATAAATTCCAGTCAAATGCATTCCAGAATCAACTTCTTTTTCTGTTCTGTAAACTGCAGGACATTTGTTTAATTAGATAATGTACAATAAAAATGCAAGAAGATGCCTGTTGCTGAATAGTCATGAGAAGAGGAGAAAAAAAATTTTCCTTTCCTTTTTAAAACACAAGATGTTAAATTCTCTTCAGTTAAGATGATAACTTATTTTCAATGTATCTCTTGGAAGCACAGGGTAGACTTTTTAAAAGTATAACCTATCAGATTGGCAAAAATGCAGAAGTTTTACAGCATAATAAATTTTGTAAGGCTGTGGGAGCTTTGTAGTCGTAAACTGCTGATGGGAAAGCAAAATGTTACATCACCTATGAAAGGAAATGTGGCACTACACAGCAAAATTACATGTGAATATAAGCTCTCATTGCAAAAACTACAAAGACAGATCATCATGAAGCCATTCACTGCAGGCTTGTTTGAGATAGCAAAAGACTGGAAACAACTCAAATGTCCTCAGTAGGGTTATAGTTGAATAAGCAATGTTCTGAAACAAAAGGAAAAATATTTTTATACATTGTTGTGCAGCTATCTCCAAATTTATTATTAAGTGAAAAAATCAAAAAGGAAAAAGTATGCATTGTATGCATCTACTTATTTAATAAGGGGGTGATATTAAAATACACATGTATTTTATCATAATATAAATAAATCAATATTGAAATAAACATTACTGATGGGGAAAGGAGGAGGAAGTGGAAGAGACAGAAATAAAAGTTAGAGTTTCCTGAATGTATCTTCTTTGGCAGATTTGATTTTGGCACTATGTAAATATTTTACATTACTAATCACATTAAATCTTTAAAATGAAGTCTTTAGCAAAAAGGAGCAAATGAATCTAACTGTGTGGAGATAGTGCACAACCACACAGGGAAGAGTTATTTCAAGTGACTTTGGAATAGCATAGTTTAATTATTCTTTCATTATGAGACAGACAAACCTGAAAAACAAAACTTTGGGTATACAAAATTTGGGTATAAAAATTACTTTCACTAATTTTATTGTTGGCATTTATTCTGAGATTGTTTGCTACCTTTGTGCAATGGAACATATATTTAATTATGTTGGTATTACTGGGAATTAGTAGCATGGGAAAAAGGAGATAGAAACATAAGATCAATGAGGCGAGTAAAAACTGTGTTCTGCATCTGCAATTGAAATATCAGAAGGAACTCAGATTGCATTTTATCCTAAAAGGAACCAGAACTTTTAGAGAAATGAAGGATTCTGATTCTGGAATGTGAAATGTTCAAGATGAGCCTGGAATATCATGCCATACCAGGAAGTAAAGAGACTTTCAAAACTTGTGGAGTTGTATCAAAAAACTAAGGTGTAATTTAAAGAGTCTTTCACTTGTTAAGATGAATGAATTTATACATTAGTGAAACCAGTTATTGTAATGACTGGAATATATAAAATGTATGGACTTCCATGAGTTCATAAAAATAATAAAGACAAAATGGATTGGATCAATTTTGTGGGATGCTGCAACAATGAATTTTAGCAAAAAGTGATAAAAAAAAGTATTAAACTGTATTTTCCAAGATGATAGCAACAAGATCTGCCATTTCATGTGATCATACAATGTAAATTGCCATTCTTCCCATTGGGATGTAAGGTCTGTGTTCCCTCCCCTCAATTCGGTGAACCTGTGATGTTGGTCTGTGATTTTCAAGACAAGGTCATAAAATATAATACAGCCATTTCTCTTAAAAATCAACTACTATGCTGGAGAAAGCCACTGGCTAGAATGGAAGTGGACATGTGTAGGTGTTTTAGATGACAAACTCACTTGAAATTTTTCATACACGTGAGTGAGGATGAGCCCTCAGGATACCTTCAACTCTAGTCACAGTGTGACTGCAACCACATGAAAAATTCCAAGTGTGAATCAACAAGCTGAATGCAGCCAGCCCTCAGAACTATGGGAAATAATAAAATAATTGACATTGGGTTGTTATTTATTTGTTTTGTTTTGTTTTTTGAGACACGGTCTCTCTCTGTCATCCAGGGCAGAGTGCAGTGAGCAATCATGGCTCAACACAGCCTCAATTCTCAGGCTCAGGTGATACTCTCACTTTAGCCTCCTGAATAGCTGGGAGGTACAAGCCACTATGCCTGGCTAATGTTTGTATTTTTTGTAGAGTTAGGGTCTTGCTACATTACCCATTCTGTTCTGAAACTCTTGGGCTCAAGCAATCCTTCAGCCTCAACCACTCAAAGTGTTGAGATTATAGACATGAGCTAACACATCTTGCCTGGTATTGTTTTAAGGTACTAAGTTTTGGGCATGCTAGCCACAGATAACTGCAATATATTAGGAAAATATCAAGCATTTGTCCTGCTTTTCCTATAAAACAATTAAGTGACAGGAAGATATTTTTCTATCTGTATTTCATCTAATAAATGTAGAAACATGGTAGAATACCATCACTTATGGATTCAGGAAATGATCATTATATTTGCCTGTTTTCATGCTACTGATAAAGATATACCCAAGACTGAGAAATTTACAAAAAAAAGAGGTTCAATTGGACTTATAGTTCCACATGCCTGGGTAAGCCTCATAATCTTGGTGGAAGGCAAGGAGGGGCAAGTAACATCTTACATGGATGGCAGCAGGCAAGGAGAGATAGTTTGTGCTGGGTAACTCCTCTTTTTAAAACCATCAGATTTATAAGACTATTCACTATCACAAGAACAGCAGGGAAAAGACTTGCCCCCCATGATTCAATTACCTCCCACTGGGTCCCTCCCAGAACATGTGGGAATTCAAGATGAGATTCTGGTGGGGACACAGCCAAAGTATATCATTCGGCCCCTGAGCACTCTCAAATCTCATATTTTCACAGTTCAAAAATCAATCACACCTTCCCAACAGTCCCCCAGAATCTCAATTCATTTAAGCATTAACTCAAAAGTCACAGTCCAAAGTTTCATGCAAGACAAGGTAAGTACCTTTCACATATGAGTCTGTAAAAGGAAGTTAGCTACTTCCTAGATGCAATGTGGGGTACAGGCATTGGGTAAATATAGCCATTGCAAATGGGAGAAATTGGCCAAAAAAAAGGGAGCACAGGCCCTATGCAAGTCCAAAATCCATGGGGCAGTCAAATCTTAAAGCTACAAAATGACCCTTTTGACTCCATGTCTCACATCTAGGTCACACTGATGCAAGAGGTGGGTTCCCATGGTCTTGGGCAACACTGTCCCTGTGGCTTTGCAGGACATTCCCTTCCTCCTCCCTCCCAGCTGCTTTCACCAGGTGCATTGAGTGTCTGCAGCTTTTCCAGGCACATGGAAAAACTGTCAGTGGATCTACAATTCTGGGGTCTGAAGGATGGTGGCCCTCTTCTCACAGCTCCATGAGGTAGTGCCCCAGTGGTGACTCCACGTGGGGGCACTGACCCCACATTTCTCTTCTGCACTGCCATAGCAGAAGTTCTTCATGAGGGCCCTGCCTCTGCAACAAACTTCTGCCTGGACATCCAGGTGTTTTCATGCATCCTCTTAAATCTAGGCAGAGGTTCCCAAATCTTAATTCTTCACTTCTGTGTATCCACAGGGTTAATACCACATGGAAGCTGCCAAGGCTTGAGGCTTGCACCCTTTGAAGCCACATCCTGAGCTCAATATTGGCCCCTTTTAGCCATATTTGGAGTGGCTGAGAAACGGCATCAACTCCCCAGGCTGAACACAGCACAGGGATGCTGGGCCTAGCCCAGGAAACCACTTTTTCCTCCTAGGCCTCTAGGCCTGTGATGGGAGGGGCTGCTGTGAAGACCTCTGACATGTCCCGGAGACATTTTTCCCATTGTCTTGGGGATTAACATTTAGCTCCTTGTTACTTATGCAAATTTCTGCAGCTGTCTTGAATTTCTTTTCAAAAAATGGGATTTTCTTTTCTATCACATAATCAGGCTACAGATTTTCTGAACTTGTATGCTCTGCTTCCCTTATAAAACAGAATGCTGTTTAACAGCACCCAAGTCATCTCTTGAATGCTTTGCTGCTTAAAAATTTCTTCACCAGATATCCTAAATCATTTTTCCCAAGTTAAAATTTCCACAGATCTCTAGCACAGGGCAAAATGCTGCCAGTCTCTTTGCTAAAACATAACAAGAGTCACCTTTGCTCCAGTTTCCAACAAGTTTCTCACCTTCATCTGAGAGCACCTCAGCCTTGATTTCATTGTCCAAATCATTATCAGCATTTTGGTCAAAGCCATTCAACAAGTCTCTAGGAAGATCCAAACTTCCCCAAATTTTCCTGTCTTTTTTTTATTCCTCCAAACTGTTCCAACCTCTGCCTGTTACTCAGTTCCAAAGTCGCTTCCATACTTTTGGGTATAAAGTCAATAAACTAGTACCCACTCAACTGGTACCAATTTACTGAATTAGTTGGTTTTCATGCTGCTGATTAAGATATACTCTAGACTGGGCAATTTATAAAAGAAAGAGGTTTATTTGGACATAAAGTTCCACATGGCTGGGGAAGCCTCACAATTAAGACAGAAGGCATGGAAGAGCAAGTCATATCTTACATGGATGGTAGCATGCAAAGAGAGAGAGCTTGTGCAGGGGAATTCCTCTTTTTAAAATGAAACTTATTCACTATTACGAGAACAGCATGGGAAAGACTTGCCTCCATGATTCAATTACTTACCACCAGGTCTCTCCCACAACACGTGGGAATGCAAAATGAGATTTGGGTGTGGATTCAGCCAAACCATATCACTGATGACTTTAACATCATGAAAAGAGACAACACAAGGTTAAATGGGTTCTAATGGAATTATACACTGCTACCTATGCAAGATCCTATTGGAAATAATGGGGACAGAGCAGCATATTAATTCTGAGATATAATCAACAAATTTCAGGGCATAAGAAATATTGATAACAAATGATCTGGTCTCTTAAATAATTTCAAGGGAAGAAAGAGGAAAAAAACAAGTTTTTTTAAAGAGACATAACCAATTGCAAAAGACCTTATTTTTCTTCCAATTCAGTTAAATAAGCCTTAGAAATACATGAGACAGAGTATTTGATGATTTAAAGTAATTTTTAGTATTCAAAGAATGGTGATGATATTGTGGTTGTATTACAAAAAGAATCCTTATGTTTGGAGATACATACTGAAATGCTTTGATGTCTAAGATTTGCTGAAAATCAATCTAGGGCAGGGCAGGAACACAGATGGAGTACAACCGGCAATGTGTTGGTAATGGTGGAAACTGAGTCATGGACATACGCAGGTGCTTTATATTATTCTTATTTGGTACAAGTTTGCATTTTCTCATTATGCCTAATTTAAAATATGCATTTGAAGTGTTGAATGCTAATCCTGGGTCTATGATCTCTTGGGCAGTCTTTTCATAATCCACATTATGATATGCCCAGTTGATGAACCAAAGTAAGTGAATGTGACCATACAAACGTCTAAAGTGATTTCCTACATGGGGGGGAAGAAAACCTCTTAAATATTACATTTCTCCTTCTTCCAGTGATTTGTATTTAATTATAATTCTAAGTAAGGGTGAAAAGTCTAGGCATGAAAACAAAATAAAACTAAAACTAGCAAACAAAACCACTGCTTTAAAACTTAGAAAATTACAAGAAGCAGTATCATGGGAAGAGTGTATTGCTGGGCCCAGAAAACAGGATTTTTTTTTTCAACTAATAAAGTAAGTGACCATAGGAAAGTTATGTAACCTTGTGCCCTCATTTACCTTATTTATTCAGGTAGGCCTTTGGTGATACAGTCTCCCTGGCATCCAATCCAGTCCAGCTCAGCTCAGCTCAGTCCAACTCAGCTCAACTCAGTTCACTCCAGGTTTGTTCTGTTCTATTTTATTTTATATATTTTTTTGTTTAAAAATACAAATTGCAATAAATAGTTGAGTCCATCCTGCCTAGAAATGGCATTTGCTGGTAGGGGTGTTGGAAGCATTCTCATTCTAAAGAATAGTCTCAGTAGGGGCCAGGATGGCCATTTAGAAAGAGATGTGGTCTGTGGTACTCATGAATAATTCCTCATGAAGCGGAGAGTGAATTTGGCACCTTCAGCTCAAAAATCCAGGTTCCTGCATTCAGACTGATATAGGTAAAAACTTGACCCATAGAGAACGAAGAAAAGCAAGGTATGGTGACAGCACAACTGGGAGCAGCACGGAGCGAGAGGAACCTCTATCCTCAGCCAAGGGAAGTGATGAGTGATTATATGATTCTGCCTAGGAAACTATGCTTTGCCCATGGATCTTTGCAACCAGCAGATCAATAGATTCCCTCAAAAGCCCATGCTACTAGGGCCCAGGGACGATATGCAGAGCTATGTGGAGTCCCAGCAGAGCAGCCACTTGGGCACACACAGAGACCCAGGAGTTTTGCATACTCTAGCCCTGGGATTCCTGGCAAGGTGGGAGACTTACCGATACATTCCCCTACGAAGGAGGCTGAATCCAGGGAGTCCAGGCTGCTGCTTTCAATCAGAGGCCTGCAAATGACCAGTTCAGTGTGAGGCTGGGTCAATCTTTCTCTTTTTTTAATGTTTTAGCATTACAAACTAAGTTTCAGAAAGATGGTCAGATCACATTACTAGCAAATCATAGAGGTCAGTCCTGGTCCTAGAGGGAGTCTTTGAGTCTTTATGAGCCATTTAAGAATATCACATCCCAGCCGGGGGAGGTGGCTCACGCCAGTATCCCAGCACTTTGAGAGGCCAAGGCGGGCAGATCACTTGAAATGAGGAGTTTGAGACCAGCCTGGCCAATATGGTGAAACCCTGTCTCTACTAAAAACACAAAAATTAGCCAGGCGTGGTGGTATGTGCCTGTAGTCCCAGCTACTCGGGAAGCTGAGGCAAGAGAATCCCTTGAACCCAGGAGAGAGAGGTTGCAGTGAGCCGAGATCGCACCACTGCATTCCAGCCTGTGTGACAGAGCCAGACTCTGTGAACAAATGAATAACAAAAAGAGTGTTATGTCCCTTTCCCTGAAGCAGATTGAGAAATAAATCAAGTAGTGGCAGACAGAGGAGAAGGGATCATCTTTCTTTCTATTGAAAGTTAATTAGAGCACATGTACTTGCTAATGGTAAATCCTAGCATTTGGCAGATTTGCATGCACAGGACTTGAGCAGGCCTTTCACTCTCCTCCCTCTGCAGTCCACTTTCCCTCTTCACCTTCTCCCTCAATCTAGACTATAGGGCAAACTAAGGAGAAAGCTTGTCCCTGAAAGTAGCTCATGCTCATGACTAGAATAGAGGAGAGGAGATGATCACACCAGGCTTAGTCTTCCCCAATTTGCAATCAGCTTCCTCTAGGGCTCAGTGAGTGAAAGGTCAGAGAGGATTCTGGATAACTCTAATGTCTCTGCATACACATGGAAGGAAACATCCAGAGTAGGAAGAAGCATTCGGCCCTATATTACCTAGATTAATTTTTCTTTACACTCTTTAAACTCAAATAATAATATCATCCTCAGCCTTCAGAGGAAGAGCTGCACAAGTTTCAGGATACTTTTACTCTCATTTTCATAACGTTGTTCTTCAAATTCCTAAATCAAATTCACTGGATTACCTTGGTATTCCTGGGCCATTGTAAAATTTGCCTCTAGAATACCTGAAATTGATATGTACATTATATTATGTATATAAACTTTAAGGCCAGTCTCAATCCAAAATTGAAAATTCATTCTCTATTTTCTTTCAATTTCCAAATTACGTCCAGCTACATTTTCCAACAGCATGCCAGAGGTTTTTCAATGAGATTTAATGACAAAAAGGAAGAAAACATAAATTTCCTCTAGTAGTAAGATGCCAACACCATCAAAATATCCCAGATCTGAATATAAAGATTTATAAAGTATTATAAAAATCCCAGGACAAAACTGAAGTTCAAAGATAAAATATCTTTTTAAATTAAGCCAAAATAAAGTTCAAATAAATTTAAGTTCAATATCAAATTATTTTTCCCTTTGGAGTTAAATGTTAGACGTTTAAAATTTATAAATTGTAATTAAGACCTCAATCTATCCTCTCAACTTTATCATTCAGCTCAGTCCCAGGCAGGGCAATTCTGAATGCCTGCATGAAGTTTGTCTTCTTTCAGCAGCTGCCTACTGGGATGGCAGGAATATATCACAGGAATAGGTACATTTCCTTCATTTAGGGTTTAAAATTTTGTAATGTCAAGTCTCTGATGTACCTCACTTTAAGGAATCCAAAGGATGAATAAGAAATGAGAGATCATTATAATATTGGCTCCATGCCCACCAAATTTAAAAAAACAAGCTAATCTCTAATGCCTATATTAATCATCTCTTGCAAACTATTTTTCCAGAAGCCAGTGTTATTAAAGACCAAGGCAGAGACTCAGTATTCTCTGAGGAAAGGTGAAAAGGATGCTGATAAATCCATCTAGTTGTGTGCAATCTGAAACCTATACAATTAAATTGCACTGGGATACATCTTTCAGCAAGAGGCTAATTTAGGCACCACAGATTTGCCTGTCTGGGGTAGGGAGGATCCATCTGTGTATCTTGCTTTCTCTCTCAGAGTGACAAAGAGCCACTGTCGTTTTCCCACAAAGTTGAAAAATTTGCATTTTTGAGAGCACCAAATACCAGGTCTTAGCCAAAGTGCTTTTCTGGTCACTAAGAAGTATATTCAAAACCTCTGGATTTCTACTACCTCTAGAGCTGAGTATGAACTGTATAGCATCCTCTTTCTTTCAGGAGCAGGTGTTCATTCCTGGGCTACTATTATTGCTGCTATGCCCTTTTATATAAGTTATATTTGGGCACCCAAAAATTGTTTCCCTAATAATGTTTCTCATTTTAATTATAACTTTATAATAAATGTATAAATGAAATCAGTCTAGAATCAAAGTGAATTTGTGGGCAAGCCTCATAAATCCAAAGCTAATATTAATGTGTTCTCCTTTCTGGGCCTTAAAAAGAATTCAAAACATAAAAGCAAGACTAATTTGACAAGCCTACCCAGGCCTGGCACAAACATTTAAAGGCAGAGCTTCATTAGTACCCTCTGTAAAACTAGAAGGACACAGAGTCCTGTCACTGTAAATCAGCAAATATTCTGTCCAACAATGCCTGCAAGGCTTGAAAAGACCTATAACAACTGAACTTCGCCTTGGCGACAACTATTTTGAAAAAGTTGTGTTTGTTCTTCATAGTGACTGGGGCCACTTGAAACTTCTGGAGAACCTCCTAGTTGGTCCCTGTTGTTTAGGTCCCCCAGGCTGCCAAGGATTTGACTGAGGTCAGATTCCTTAACAAAGGCCATGACTCTTTGCCTGTCCCAGTCTCTAAAACACCCAGTCATTTATATGTGGACAAAGCTGCCATGACCTATTTTGACCCAATGACATCAAAATATTATGTTCCTATAGAATTAATATCTCTTCTTTATGTTACAGCATTTAAAAGCTAGTCTCATCTACATCTCAAAAAATAGGAAAAAGAAAAGAAAAATAGAAGTTCAAAATTCCTAGACAAAATAGTAAATTCCAAGTCTAACATTAAATATCTTGGTGGTCCCTCCCAAAGCCTCTTGACTGTGTATTTAGTCTTGCATCTCACTCATCTGTTTTATTTTTCAGAGGTTGTAGTTGGGGATGCATGAAATGTTGGAGATCTTTAAGGAAGGGAGGGAAATACATAGCATCCCTGTCCCATAGCTAGCTTCTGGATAAATTCAAAAATAAAACAAAGAGACACAGATGAAGTTAAAAAATATCAACTTTATTTTTGGTCAGTGCAAAGTTAAAGACATGACTTTATATATAAACAAGTGAGTTTCTTTCATCTTAGAGTCAGACAGAACTAACCACACGGTTACAGATAGCACAGGACTGGCAGGCCTCCTGCCATATTCAGAGTGACTAATAAAGCTTCTTCCCAACTCCCAAGAGGAAGAAGGGCATAGCTAAACTGATAATGCTACATACGTTCTTTACAAATTTAGCAGTTGTGCAGTGTAAGTTTTTCCACCTCCCCTGGGAGAATTGAGGAAGTGAATGGAGAGTGTAACACTAATGAACTTTATAACCAAAGAAGGAAAAAAGGGAATAAAACCTCCTCACAACCCCCACCACTAACAGATCCAAATGCTTTTGATTTCCAATCTTTCTATTATAGAGCAACTATTTTTCTATTCCCAAAGGAAATATTATTGTTTGTAATGATATTAACATATATGTCTGATATATAAGCAGTTATATTTAAATAGCCTATTATCCCTACTTATAATATCATGTTCTAATATATGTAAAACTATCTACAAGTCTGTCTTGTCACTAGACTCAGCTGAGGTCACTAAAGTGGTGGTGAAATTAGACAAAACAAAACAGGCCTATAGCACAGTTCCTTTACCTCATCCCCAGAATGCCAAGGTGTTAATAATGTAGCCCACAAAGATCAGTGACATTATCACTTTTCTCTTCAAAGAATTTGAATAGACAATACCAGTGAGAGGCCATCCATGTGAATGGCACTTCCCTACAATTAAGGGGAAATATCTGTTAATTTTCCTCTTTCATTCCTTGATGAGACATATTCGTAATACATTTGAGAATGGAAACAAATAAGTGGAAGGTTATTCTTTATGCTGAAATGACCTTCTTTATTTAAATGCTTGATGACACTTGGTGGAGTATCATAATTATACTTGTATGTGGTACTAAACCAATTGCAACCTTCCTTTTTCTCTGTTTCTTAACCAGGAAAGAAATAATGAGAAATTCATCAGAATGCAACTAGCAATTATTATTTGACTATGCCTGTTGATTCTTATTTGTGCCGCAGACATTATTTCTTATTATTTTAGATTTGCTGCTTATAAAAGAAAAGGATTATATTGAAATTATTAGCACTGGGGAGCTGAAGAGCAAATAATGCTAATGGAATAAATAATATATCATTTATTAGAACTGTTCTTTAGGGACTTATGCCAATCCTTTACTAGCCTCAACTGCATAATATTTAGCATCCTCTAACAAGTTTCAGGGAGAGATATTACCTTGTGACTCATCAAGGATCCTTGATACACTGTCTAAATTACATAGTATATTAAAAATTAATGTCTGACCAATTTTCTACAGTTATACTTTTATCTGGGATACAGACTGCCAGGTTTGCATGGTATTAGTAACTTTTGTCAGTGCATCATTTTTACAACTTCAGTTGACTATGTTTGTTAATAAATTTTTGTCACATATGGGCATGTTGATAACCACACGTAAATGTTTATAAAACATGAGATAATAAATATTTGAGTATGAATTGAATTAGTCAATGGTAGCAATTAAAGAAGGTGACTGTATGGTGAGGATGACACATAGATAAACTGCCTTTGTGAAGAAATGAGTCACGTTGCTGTGGAGAACAATGTTGGAATTCAGCTCTTAGGTGCCTGTTCTTTAAGAGGATGAAAAAAGCGAAGGTGAAGAAGGATGCTGCATTCTAGGTCAAATAAGTTCACATCTGATGGCTTATCAATGTGAGGTTATGGAGACAAGATCCCCAACTAAGATAGGAAAATTATTATATTAAAAATTCTGAAGGAAAAAAAAAACCCTGCCAGCTGATAATACTTTACCCGGGAAAGCTGTCCTAAAGGAATTAGGTAGAAATAAAAGTTTTCTCAGACAACCAAAAGGTGGTGAATTAAGGGATTTCATCACCACTAGGCCTGTTTTATCAAAATTGCTAAGAGGAATTCTGTAAGCTGAAACAAAAGGCTGCTAATTAATAGTAAAATCTCAAAACTTAATACATAGTCATACTGAGATTATCTAATAGTGTAAAGGTGATGTTCAAAGTATTTATCCCTACTATGACAAATTGAATATTAAACTATGAATAATATCTATAGCTACAATAAATAAAGAATACAAATTACCAAAAAAAGGAAAATTTTCACATCCAAATTATAAAATCTGGAGGGTAGAGAATGAGTGTTTATGTGATTAAAGTTACTATCAACTCAAAGTAGCCTGTTACAACGACAAAATATTTTATGTAAGCCTCATGATAACCATGTTTTTGCAACTACTATAGGTATTTGTTTTGTGATTATCATGCACAAAATATAAAAAGAAAGGATTCAAAGCTTGCCAGCATAGAAAACCATCAAACCACAAAGGAAGACAGAAAAATAGGACAGAAAAAGGACCTACAAAACAACCAGAAAACAAATTTCAAAATGGCAGTAGCAAGTCCTTATGTATAAATACTTACCTTGAATATAAACAGATCAAATTTTTCAATCAAAAGACACGGAATGGCTAAATGACTACAAAAACAAGGTCCAACAATATGTTGCCTACATGAAACTCACTTTACTAGTAAGTCCATAGACTAAAAGCAAAGGAATGGAAAAAGGTATTTCACACAAATAGAAAACAAAAGAATGCAGGGGTATCTATATTTATGTCAAACGGAAAAGAGTTCAAGTCAAAAAGTATAAAAAGAGATGAAGATAATAATCATAATAAAGGGGTCAGTTAACAAAAAAGGACATAACAATTGTAAACATATATGCTCCTGACATCACAGTACCTAAATACATAAAGCAATTATTAATCTGAGGAGAAAGACAGACTATAAAACAATAATAATACTGGGCCCCAATACCCCACTTTCAACAATAGACATATTATCAAGAAAGGAAATCAATAAGGTAACATGGGATTTGAACAACATTTCAGAACAAATGGACCTAACAGGTATATACAGAACATTCCATCTAACAACAGCAGAATACACATTCTTCCCAGCCACACATGTGCATTCTCTAATATGTATTATGTGGTAGCCCACAAAACAAGTCTTAATAATTTCCAGAAGATTGAAATACTGTCAAGTAGTATTTTTGCATTGCAATGGCATGTAACTAGAAATCTGCAACAGAAGAATTTTGGAAAATTCACAAATATTTGGAAATTAAACTATATGCTTCTAAACAAAGTATGGGTCATAGAAAAAATAAAAATGGAAATAAAAAAATACCTTGAGAGAAACAAAAATGGAAGTACAACATACCAAAACTCATGAGATGCAAAATTAACATCCCTAAGAGGAAAATTTATAGTATTAAACTCCTACATCAAAAAGGACTAAAGATATCAAATAAATAGTCTAATGTATAAATAAGGAATTAGAAAAAGAAGAACAAACTGAGCCTAAAGTTGCAGAGAAAAATGACATAACAAAAATCAAAGTAGAAATAAATGAAAAAGAGACTAGAAAAATAACAGAAAAGAATCAACACAACTAGAAGTTGATTTTTTGAAAAGATAAAATTGACATACCCTTAGCTGGACTAACTAGGAAAAAAAGAGAGAAGACTCAAATAAATAAAATCAGAAATAAAAGTGAAGACGTTATATCTAATTTCCCAGAAATACAAAGTATTATAAGAAACTACTATGAACAGTGATATGCCAACAAATTTTATAACTTATCAGAAATGGATAAATTCCTAAACACATACAATCTACCAAGACTGAGTCATGAAGAAATTGAAAATCTGAACAGATCAATAATAAGTAAGGATATTAAATCTGCAATAAAGTGTCTCATCAAAGAAAAGCCCATGACTTGACAGCTTCACTGCTGTATTACCAAATATTAAATAATAAATAATGCCAATTATGCTAAATCTCTTACAAAAAAATTGAAGAAGAGGGAGTAGTTCTAAACTCATTTTATAAGGTCAACATTACCCTAATACCAAAGCCAGACAAGGACACTAAAGGGAAAGAAAATTACAGGCCAATATCCCCAAAGAATATAAATGTAAAAATTCTTAATTATGTAATAGCAAACAATTTTAACAACACATTAAAAGAATCATTCACCATGATTGAGTGGGATTTATCCCTGGGATTCAAGATTGGTTCAACATATGCAAATCAATAAATGTGGTACACCATATTTACAAAATGAATTAAAACGATCATCTCAATAGATGCAGGAAAATCAATTGACAAAATTTAACACCCTTTTATAATTAAAAAAAACTTATCAATAGATTAGGTATAAAGGAAATGTATGTCAATACAATGAAGGCCATATATGACAAACTCATGGCTAACAGCATACTCAATGGTGAAAATTTGAAAGCTTTTCTTTAAAGACAAGGAACAAGGATGGCCTCTCTCATATTTTATTGAACTATGTACTGAAAGTCCTAGATAAGAACTATTAAGCAAGAAAAAGAATTAAAATTATACTAACAGGAAAGAAAGAGTGTAATTGTCTCCGTATGCTGATGACATGATTTTATATCCAGAAAACCTGAAACACTCTACCAAAAAGCTGTTGAAGACTTCACCAAAAACTGTTAAAATTGATAAATTCAGCAAAAGTGTAGGACACAAAATCAACATACAAAATTAGTGACATCTCTATATACTAATAATGAATTATCTAAAAAGAAAACTAGAATAACAATTCCATTCGTGATAGTAAAAACAAAAGTAAAATACTTAGATGTAAATTTAAACAAAAAGGTGAAAGAGCTATATACTGAAAACTATATATACCATTTAAAGAAATTGAGGAAAACACAAATACATGGAAAAATTTCCCATGTCTATAATTTTAAAGAATTAATATTGTTAAAATGTGCATACTACCCAAAGCAGTCCACAGATTCAATGTAATCCTTATCAAAATTCCAAATGTCATTTTTCACAAAATTAGGAACAATAATCTTTGAATTCATACGAAACCACAAAATATCCTGAATAGCCTGAACAACCTTGAGTGAAAAGAACAAAGTTGGAGGCATCACATTCTCTGAATTTAAAATATATTATGAAGGGATTATTATCAAAACAACATTGTAGTGGAATAAAAACAGACACATTGCCAAGGATAGAAAGCCTTAAACTTATGCATTTACAGTCAATTGATTTGCAACAAAGTGCCAAGAATACACAAATATGAAAAGGACAATCTCTTGGATAAATGAGAAATTTTTCTTAAATGGTATTCAGAAAACTGCTTATCATGAGCAGAAGAGTGAAACTGAATATTTATCTCACACTACATACAAAAATCAACTCACAGTGGATTAAAGGCTTAAATATAAGACCTGAAGCTGTTCAACTACTACAAGAAAATATAGAGGGAAAGCTCTATGACATTGGTCTGGGTAACAACTGATTGCCTATGACCCTGAAAGTACAAATGACAAAAGCAAAAATAGCGAAGTGGGATGACATCAATTTAAAAAGCTACTACACAATGAAGAAAACAATTAACAAAAAGACAACCCATAGAATGGGAGAAAATAGTTGTAAATCATTTACTGATAGGTGGTTAATATCCAAAATAATATTAATTTTATTAAATATTTAATCAGATATTAAATAACCTGATTAAAAATAGGCAAAAGACTTGAATAAACATTTTTTAAAAGAAGACATGCAAATGGCTATAGTACATGAAAAAAAAAAAAACTCTCAACTAAATCAGTAAGGAAATACAAACTAAAACCATAATCGAATATCACCTCACACCTATTACAATGGCTTTTTTCAAAAAGATGAAGGACAACATGTGTTGGTGAGGATTCAGAGAAACTCTTGTATATTGTTAGTGCAAAAGTAAATTAGCATAGCCGTTATGGATGATGTATCCTGTATAAACTAACAATAGAGCTACCATATGATCTAACAATCCCACTTCTGTTTATATATCCAAAGGAACTGAAACCAGTGTGTCAAAGGGAGATCTGCATTCCTATTTTCATTACAACATTATTCACAATAGTCAATATATGAAATCATCCTAAGTGTCCATCAACAGATAAATGGATTTTAAAATGTGGTACACAAACACAATACAATCATATTCAAGCTTGAAAAAGAAGAAAATTCTATCACGTGTAACAATGTGAATGAACCTAGAAGACATTATGCTAGGTGAAATAAGCCAAGCACAAAGAGACAAATCACACATGATCTAGGTATGAGATCAAAGAAAGGTGAACTCATAGAGTAGATAGTAGAATTATGATTACTAGAGGCAATGAGAGAGAAGGGGAATGAGGTTTGGGAATGAGAAGTTATTGGTCAAAAGATACAAAGTTTCAATGAAGAGGAGGAATATATTTTGAGATCTATTGCACAAGGTGAATATAGTCAGTGATGTACATTTCACAATAACTTAGTAAATTCCAAATGTCTCACCATAAAAATAAGTGATGCATGTTTAATTAATTAGAATTAATGTTAATTATTCCACACTGTATACATACATCAAAACATCACATTATACCCCACGAATGTATACACTTGTGATCTGTCAATTTGAAATAATATTTTAAATTATAAATAGCTACAAAATAATAACTTTGTAGTTTTTGCCATATTTATGTTTATAATTTATTTGAAACATTATTTATTTATAATTTTTTTATGAATTCCATAAAGGGGAAATCTAGCTTTAACCCCATACAGATTGCCAACTGCTCCTGTAATTCTACCGAATATTTTATGTTTCCTTCACTGGTATGAATTGCTAAATCTATTATATTAAACATATACATTAAATCTAAATACATATATGTGTATGTGTGTGTGTATATATATATATATGTATAATATATAAAAAAGAAATAATAACTTTTAAGGGTCATCTTGACTCTAGAACTTCCAGTGGGCTCATTTGTGAACTTGATCAGGACTGAATAGCAAGTCAGTTTATCCCTTTGTCCAATCCAATCTTGCTTTCTTTTCCTCCCATCCAGAGGTGCTGATCTCAAGAATACTCCTTAACTAATATTCTGCACGCTAACGTCCATATCAGTGTCTGCTTCTTGGGGGAAGCTAAACTACAACAAGGTGTCAATACAAAGTTATATTCGGAATCAAATTTTTTACACACACATGCACACACCCACATGCATACACGCACAACACCTACTCATACATTCATCTGTTGGACTGTAGGGAAGATAAAGATTTTGGCCTCTCTTATACACTTTATTGTACCTCTTGAGCAACAATAGTGTTGCTATGGATTATCAAATACAGGGATATTTTATTGAGCACAATCCCAGGGGCTTTAGGCCAATACACATGACAATTTATAGTGCTGAAAGACAGAAAAGACCAAATTCATCAGAAGAGTACAAAGGAAATATGAATACCCTATACTTAACAAAAATATTAAATTTTTAATAAGAAACTTCTCCACAGAGATAATCCAGGTCCAGATGGCTTTCCTGGTAAATTCAAACAAATATGTAAGAACAAAATAACCCCAACCCTACATGAAAGCCCTGAAAAAAGTCATAGAGGAGAGAACACTGCCAACATATTTTGTGACACTAGAATTATGTTGATTCTAAAATTAGACAGTAACACTACATAAAAAATAGTATTTCTCAAAAAATAGGTACTCATTTAATATTATCAAATTAAACATATGTGCATAAAACATACTTAATGTATATATGTTTAATTAAAACAAATGTATATGTATGTATATTTTTCATATATATTAATTAATACTAATTAATCCATCTTGACAGTGTAGTAAGACAATAAAGAAAAATAAACATTTCTGAGAAAGAAATAAAATTTTTCTTATTCAAAATGTGGAAACTGGTGTGTGTGTGTGTGTTTAAACTTTTTGACACAGGCTTTCTATTGCTCAGGCTGGACTGCCCTGGCTCAAATGATCCTCCCACCTCAGCTTCTGAAGTAGCTGAGACTACAGGCATGCACTATGATGGCAGGTTAGTTTTTGTATTTTTGTAGAGGCAGGGTCTCGCTATGTTGTTGGATGGTTTTGATCAACTGGACTCAAGTGATCCACTCACCTCCGCTTCGCAAAGTGCTGGGCTTACAGGTATGAGCCACAGTGCCCTGCAGTTATTGTTTTAAATATGGGATTTTAATTGTTTTAAATATGGGATTTTAATGGTTACCTCTTAAGAATTTTGTGATTTTGAGTCTTCATTGAATATCTTCAATTTCTGCTACATTCCTGATTAGTTTTTACTTCCTTCTTCATCTAATTATGTTTATTTGGTTGTTTTCCAGCCTTTCTTCAATATCTCTTATTAAACTCTTAAGTTTTTAGTTGAACTGAGCTCTTGTAATTGGTAACTGATTACAACTGATCAGGACTGAATCACTTTAGTCTTCTCGAGACTTCATTTAGTCTTCCTGAGACAGTTTTTTTATTCAATTTCTTTGAATTTAGTCAAAATCTTTTCTTATCTCTTTTTCTATTTTTTGCCTATTTTGGATTTGAGTTTTTAAATTTCTGATTTAGGCATTCATTAAATATCTGCAAATGCACATATAGGTATATTTAGTTCAGGTTCAAGTGCTGGGTTATTTTTCATCTGCTTTGTGGTTGTTTTCCTTTGAGGAGGGAAGACTTTTCACCAACTGAATTACTTTAACTTTTAAATTTATTTTTAAACAAATAGACTTTTCTGCTTTTTGTACTTGTTTCCACACAATTTATATACCCAAGGGTAAAGGGGTTTTTTTTGGGGGGGCAGAAATGGGATGGCATGTCTTTGGATATTGCTCTTTCTGAGACCCTTAATTTCTTCCCTTACTTTCTTCTTTTCCTTTATCGCCACATCTTCCAAAATGCCCTCCAGATTCTATTCACTTCCCTCTTTTCCAAGAGAGTTTCCTTTTCAAATTTGCCACTCCAGATCAGGCATACTTTCAAGTACCTTTTCTATGACCAGTGCTCACAAAGACCAGGTCCAAGGTCTGTTTAAGAATGTTTGTAGCTGTATCAGGCCTTTGCATATCTGGATATTATTTGCTCTGAACTCCATCACCCTCTTTTCTATCCAGACCCTTCAGATGCCACCTTATCACCACAGTATTAGGGAGTGAACTCACAGATATCTTTGCTGGAATTTGGGGTTGGCTTCTTTCCTTATATGTAGTTTGGGGATTGTGGCATTCTCTATGTTCAAGTTATGCCAAAGAAGTCAGTTTTGTGTGGTTTCATTTGCTTTTCTTTTTGATCAGTTTGCTTTTGGGGAAAAGTATTGAGAAGCTTTAATCTAAGAAGCTAATATTATCTTGGAACAACCCAGAAGTACACCCCATTGATTTAGTAAACAATTTCTTATTTATTTATTTATTTATTATTTTTTTGAGCGAGGGGATCTTGCTCTGTCACCTAGGCTGGAGCGTAATGATGTGAACTTGGCTCACTGCACCTCCTGCCTTTCAGGGATCCTCCCACCTCAGCCTCCACAATAGCTACAGTCAAGCACCACCACAGTTGGCTAATTTTTAATTTTTTTTGTAGAGATGAGATCTCACTATAGTAAAGAAAGGCTGGAAAACAACCCAATAAGTAAAATTAGATGAAGAATGAAATAAAAAATAATCAATATAGTGAGATCTGGTCTCAAACTCCTGGACTAAAGAAATCCTCCCACCTTGGCCTCCTAGAATGCTGGGATTACAGGTGTGGGTCACCACACCCAGCCCAATTTCCTGTTTCTTACATAAGTGTGATCACTATCTTGTTAAGATAATCATATAAAGTTGCCAGAATAGGCAAAATCTACACAGACAGAAAGTAGACTTTTGGTTGTCTTCAGCTGGAGCAATGGAGGTAACTCCCATGAATTACTCCTGAAGGAAGTGGGGTTTCTTTTCTTTTTCTAAAAGAATCAACTATTTCTCAGAGCAGTTTTAGGTTCACAGCAGAATTGAGTGGAAGGTACAGAGAGTTCTCATAAACTGTCCACCTCTCATTCATTTTATTCCACCTTCCTCACTATCAACATCCAGTACCAGAGTGATACATCTGTTACAACTGATGAAGTTACAGACTTCATCATCCCCCAAGTCCATAGTTTACATTAGGACTCTCTCAGTGTTGTACAGTCTATGATTTTTGATGAATGTGTAATGGCATGTGTCTACCATTATAGTATTATACAGATGACTTTTACTCCTAAATATCCTGTTAGTTTTCTTTTTGGAGTGAGAAAACTGTTGAAAATTAGATTGTTCTGATTGTTGACCATCTGTGAGTATACCATAAAACACTGAATTGTACCCTTTAAAAGGGTGAACTGTACCGTATGTGAATTATATCTCAGTAAAGCTGTTAAAATATTTTGTGAATTCTTTTACTGTTTGGCTGCTTTTATTGTTCAGATTTCTGGCTAATTCCCTACTCAGATTTCCAACTACTATAAATAATTAATATTAGACTATTTTGAATCTTTCCCTTTCCCACCTAGTAAATGGGTCCTTGCTTTGCATGCAAGTTTTTTCCTTTAACCACTTCCTCTATTGGTTAAGTCATGAAACTAATTCTTGCTCTTTTTTACCCCTGGGCAGGTTTGAAAAAGGAAAGAAGGGCTTATGAAAAAAAAAAAAAAAAAAGACATTCATGTTCCAAGGCTGAGGGAGAAAGTTTTTAGATAATTTGAAGAGCAGCACCAATGTTAATTAAGGAAATAGAAGGAAAGAAGCTATTATAAGCATGGCTGTGACCTAAGTGTCATTTCCTTATTATTTGAGAATTGCAAGTATGAATTTGCTTATTTTCAAGTTACATTTTAGTTGTAAAATTGTGTTTCTTTAATGACTACTGGACCATTTGTATCATGGCTTCAATATGTTTATAATTTTGGGAGATTTCCTTTAAGAATAGTGGACTTAATGTTTGACCCTCAGCTGAATACTGGGAAAAAAAATTACTCTCAAGTCAAGCTGTTTTTTTTTTTTTTTTCCCCAGTTTAATCAGACAGCTGGAACTGATGTGCAAATGAATACAGGGCAGTGAAGATGGAGTCAATAGGTTATCAGAATACTGTCAGAACACAAGAGAGACATGTTAAAGACATGTGCTAATGTCAGAAGCAAAAATCTTAGGAACATTTACTTTTCTGAAATGAATGTACCAGTCAGAGAACTACATTCATTCAGTGATTTTTTTTGAGTCACTAAGAGAAATTAAAAAAAAAAAATTAAAATACTCTCAAGAAGCAGCAAACTGGGCATTTTATTTTGTATTCCAAAATCTATTAATATACACTTTCTTTTACTTACAGGTGATTAATATAAGGTATAAAAGAGTTAGAAGTGAGCTTCAAGATCTTAAACAATTTTCTTAATCTTACTAAATCTTGAGACTTTTACTTGGAAACTAGGGATTATACTAGAAATGTAATCTAGTCATTGGGAGATTTAAATGGGATAATATATCAAAAGTACCTGGCATATAATAGTTGCTTAATAAACGTAACTTCATTTGCTCTCTCCTTCTTTATGCAGAATTTCAACTAATCTCAAAAAAAAAGCCATACATTTACACGTAAATCTTCCTTGGTTGAAAACCACAGGGAAAGATAATTAAGTTTAATCGATGAGCAAATATAAACACACATTAACAGATGCCCCATTTTACAGTGGCAAAGGCTGACTGCTTTACAAATGCTCGTTATAAAACATGACATTAATTGAAAGGACTAATTTTGGTGCTGATGTGATTTGAAGTGCTTCCACTCAGACTCCACCTAGGGAAAGTAATATATTCATAAACAGTAGCAATTGAGGCAAATCCCTGTTGCTGATCTTACCTATATTAGCTTTTCTGCCGATGGGAATATGATTAATTTCACTGTGTAACAAAGAGAATAGGATGCTGAGAGAACTTCAAATTTAATTTCTTGATTAGTTAATGTTTCAGCTCTTAGGATTTTACTTTTATTCAAGTCATTTCTCAAATCACTATTTTGTGTGATTTGATCTGGAACATTCAAATATAAGAAAACAGAACTTTTCACCACACATTCTCTTAATTCATCAGATAATAAAACTCAATTGTATTATAGAATTCTCTACATCATATTATATTTGGATGTTTACTTGTATGTTTGGCCATCCAGACAAATTCCAAGAGGAGATAGATGTTGACACGTTATTTCCTCAATGTCTAGGATAAAGCTTGAGGCATATGAGGGTCATATATGGAGTCACAGTTGTTCAATATGGTACAAAAATTATCCGTGGTTGCTCAATAACATTGTTTGAAAAAATACTTAGGAAACTTTTATTTAATATTGATTTATACTTTAAATACTTGGCCAGGCATGGTGGCTCATGTCTTGTAATTCCCGCATTTTGGGAGGCTGAGGCAGGTGGATCAGCTGAGGTGAGGAGTTCGAGAAACACGGCGAAACCCCATCTCTACTAAAAATCCAAAAATTATCCAGGTGTGGTGATGTGCATCTGTAATCCCAGCTACTTGGGAGGCTGAGGCTGAGGAGAACCGCTTGAACCCAGGAGGTGGAGGCTGCAGTAAGCTGAGATCCCGCCACTGCACTCCAGCCTGGGGGATGGAGTGAGACTCTGTCTCAAAACAAACAAAAAAACAAACAAAGAAACAACAACAACAACACTTTAATGCCACTTACTGAAGTAAGCATAAGGAATACAGTAAATAGGAAAGATAATCTGACATAAAGCTTGCATATTAGCTGTGCCCAGAGGACAGTACAATGTTAAGAGCATAGAATCTAGAGACAGTTCAATGTTAAGAGCATAGAATCTAGAGACAGTTCACTGGAGTTTCAAACCCACTTCCCCTGTCACAGGAACATGTGCTATTCCTAAATGAATGTACCAGCCAGAGTGTTGTGTGACCTTAGGCAGATTATCCTACCTCTATATGCCATCTGTTTTTCCTCATATGAAAAATGAACATATTAATAGTAGCATCCTAAAAAGGTAAGATAGTGCCTACTATGTAGTAAGTGCTAAATTAGAGCTCACTAAACATAGTAAGAAAAAATAAGCAATTATAATAAACAGTGGGCTATAAAAGGGGGCTTTTGGAGTTTGTAGTGGATGAAATTCTAAGAATAACTCCTAGTGATCCTAATCTCCTCCCCTTAAGTATGAGTGGAGCCTGTGCCTATGATAAGATATCACTCCCCTGGTTGATTGTTATGGGGATATAAATTTTTGCATAATTAATTAAAGTTTCTAATCAGTTGATTTTGGATTAATTAAAAGGGAGATAATCTGGGAAACCCAGCCTAATTACACAGGCCCTTTAAGAGCAAAGTTTTCTCTGGCTATAGCAAAAGGAGGAAGTCAGAGAGCTTGACAGCCTGAGAAGTGATGGACTTACCATTGCTGATTGGAAGACAGAGGAGGCCACAGACAGAAGTTCCCTGGCCACTAAGGGTAGCTCCTTCGTGGTAGCCAGTAAGGAAATGGGGAATTCAGTCACAAAACTGAAGGTACTGAATTCTGTCAGCAACAGGAATGAACTTGGAAGCAGATTCTCCTCTGGGACTTCCAGACAAGAGCCCAACCAGGCCAGTCCACACCTTGACTCAGCTGCGTGAGTCTCTAAAAGGAGAACCCAGTCAAGTCTGCTCATACTTCTGCCTGATGGACTGTGAGATAATAAATGAGTGTGATTTTAAGTAGTTAAGTTTGTAGTAACTTGTTACAGATCCGTACAGAAATAATACAGGATCTGATGGAAGTATACAGCAAGCTCATCCAGCTTCATCTAGGAAGATCCTTAAGTCTTCCTAGAGGCAATTATATGATCCATAGACCTGAAATGATGAGTAAAGTGAGCAAGGAGAGAGCAGTGGGAGGAAGAACCTAGGAAGAGAGTTGTACAGATGCCTAAATGTAAGAAAAATACATGCACTTGGGATGGAAACAAGATCATACGACTTTTGTGGCGAGAAGAGTGACAGACTTGCTGCATGGTTTGCCAAATCTAACTGGCCAACCCAGGAACAGTCTTTTATGTCAAATTAGGGAATTTACATTCTATTCTTTATATATTTGTGTGATGTGTGTGTACACATGTATATATGTAGAAGTGAAAGATGCATATGTGTACACACACACACACACACACACACATCTTTGGAAAACCATTGAAGGATTTGAATAGCAGGAGAGAAATTTGGTTAGAACTTTCTCACCTTCTTTTGTTGCAGAGGATATCTTATTCACATTTCAAACTCACCCTTTTTCGTGAAGGTTTTTGTTATCCCAAGGCTCACTTAATGACTTCTTCCTCTGTTGTACCATACTTCTAAAGTCTCTCATTCACTGAGCATACACTGTTTCAGGCATCGTTCTAAGTGCTTTACATATATTAATTCAAGTATTCATCATTACAACCCCCTGTAACAGGTATGTGTACCAATCCCCATTCTACTTACATGAATAAAGTGCTGAGTGAGGAAATATTAGGAGTTATACAAGTGTTCAGAGTAACTTGTGGTAATTCTGTAGATAAGAGCCATCTCACCTATATACAGTTATGGCAGATCAGTTAAATATTTATGGAGTGCCATTTCATAGCTCATTAGAAAAGTTCTAATGAGGCAGTGTAAAAGGAATCATCAGTTAGTATATAATTTCACTCAGTAAGTAAATCTGATTTTTTAAAAAACAAAGTATAATATATATAAGGTATTGACAAGTGAATTTTAGCTCAGAACTCTCACCCAATAGAACTATACTTTCTATATTTTCCGTATCTCTTCTGAACCTGAAGACATATTTGCTTATTTCCTTAGAGTTTTATTTACATCTAAACTCTCCCTGAAGCTCTTTTGTTTGCTTTTTCCACTGTGAGAATATTTGAGAGTTCTGGTAGTTATTATAGACAGTTCTAATCAAGGCTTCATTGTGCACAATACACACTCGGAAAAATCCACACCTGATTATGCCAAAGCAAGTCGAGGGTTGTTTTTCATTTCACTCAGTTGTGGCATTTTTATTAGGTCCCAGATTGCTTACTCTGCCTTAGACATTTTCTATGTTAATTAAACTGATGATGGTTCCACTGCTTAAATTCTTCCCTTTTAAATAGTTGAATAAAAGAGTGAATGCCTTAGAGTATTTTTGAAACATTTGTATTTTAACTGCAATATTAATATGTAATCTCATTTATCCTTTCTATAGTCATTAAAAGTCCAGAGAGATAAATATTTGGAGCCCAAATTATAAACTCTTGATTGACAATTGAAAAATTGCTTTTTGTCAAATAAAAGAGCATCTCTTTAGATGTCAAGAAAATTAGGCACAATACACAAACCATTTTTGAATATTTCAAAATGATCTCATAAAAGACCATAATTTTAAAATAAAATTTGGTGTGATGTTGTCACTAACATTGTCAGGCAAAATTTTGCATTTATTTGTAACTAGAGGGGGATATTAGGCTCTGCAATAATGTTATTAAAAATAAAAGTAAACACTGATAGTTAAAAAAGTTTCTTAAAATCCTTGGCAGTAATTAAAAATTGTTTTCTTTTAGAAATATGACATGGAACTTTAGCGAAAATACATTTACCATATTGTATTAGCTATTAAAAATCTGCCAAGCATCCCTTCTCCCTTGCTAAGGACGACAGCTGGTGGTCCCTTCACAAATCTGGAAGTGTTCCCTTTTCTTTTGCTACTATTCTTTTGCAATGTCAGGCTTAGAATAGCCCCTCAGTATTTTGACGTCATGTTTGTAAATCCAGAGACAGAACCATTACATGGCTTTTGCATTAATAATTTTTGAAACAAGCAAAGTTTGTTCTACAAATGTAAAGCATGGGGCTGAACACCTGCTGGCCTTGTGTATAATTTCCTAGTCAATCTTAGGTTGACATTTGTAATAGACCAGCCCGTAAAATTTGTACCAATAAAGCATTTAGTAAGACTGTCCATATGTGAAACTGCCTCCTCAGTAATGATTGGCTCTACAAATGAAAAATCATGTGGTGTTTTTGAAATACAAACACGATGTAAGAGTTGGTTATTTTTCACTCCTTTCTCCTCCTACTCTTTCTTGCTCTGTTGAAATCTGTTTGGATAACTGAACTCTCCTTCTCTTTGCTTAAGTGCGATTTTATACATTGCTTCTACGTTTTCCCTTTCTTTTATTTGCCAAGATAAAGACCCTCTTCTTTCAAACCACAACTATTACAAGAAATGAATACATCTCTAAAAAGAAAAAGAAACAGGGTAGAAAACCTATTTTTGGTTCTGGAAGCTACATAGGAAAAGGTTTTGTATTCAGTGAGTACTGGCTTTAGAAGATATCTTTTAAATGCATCTCAGTAAATGGGAATTCTGTTTGGCTTAGTAGTGAATACAAAAACAAGTAGTGTATGGTTATATGTAAAAATACTAAAAATAACCAAAACTCTGCTAAACTACTCAGAATGAAAAAATATTTTCCATCGCAGTGGCCTTTATTATTCATCAAATCTACTCATTTTCTATTGTACTTTGAAAGCAACAAACAGGGATATGTCTTATAGAAATATACTTCTAGAAGTTGAGTATTAAATGATGGTCTGAAGTTGTACTTGTGTACATGGTAAGGACTTAAAAACCTTTACTTGTGTGAAACTGATGAAAATGAAAAAAATGTTTACTAAATATAACTTACGATCAAGAACTCTGTTAGGAGCTGGGGAAAACACAATGTATGCATAGCTTCTGCATTTAAAGAGTTTGGAATCTGCAACAGTAATCTTTTGTAACCTAACAATTTACCATACATACACTTAAAACAACATACAACTATAGTCTCACAGTTTCTATGGGTTGAGAGTCTGGGCATTACTTAGTTGGGTCCTCTGCTTTGGAGTTTTTCACTAGCCTGCAATCAAGATGTTAGCCAGGGCTGGGTTTTCATTTGAAGATCCAGCTGGGGAAGAATCTTCTTCTGAGCTGACATGGTATTGGCAGCAGTCAGTTTCTTGAAAGCTATCAGATTGAGACCTCTGTTTCTTGCTGATTGTTAGCCAGATTCTGCCCTTAGGTTTTTGTTATGTGGGCATTCCCAACATGTTCATTTTCTTTATAAAGTTTATTTAAATATATATTGCTTATTTGAAGCTATATAAGCTTTGATTATAACTTCTATTTTCATGTTTCTCTCTATGTCACATACACATGCACACATACACATGCAAGTATATGCATATGTCTTTGTCCTTTTAATTTTTTTCTTACCAACTGTGCCTTCCCTAAGGTCTCTGTAGTCTACAATAGTTTGCATTTGGGTTTGCAAGTGATTTCTATCTAAGGAGGTTTGTTTATCTATACCTTATGTCACATGACCCCTTCATCTTTGACTCCAGCTTGTTTTTCTTAAGAATATCCAAAATGGAAAGGTATAACCCAAAGAAAGTAATGATAAAATTAAGAACTTAAGGGAAATCTCCTAGTTTAACTAGTTGTCCTTGTGTCCTGTCTTTTAGCTTTAAATCAGAAAATGCTAGAACTTAGAACCTATATATGTCTTCTATTTTTCATTTTTTTTTATTGTACAACAATGTTCACGGTAGTCACTCAATCATTGCTTGTCTTCATGCTTAAGTGGGACTTGCTGGCTGACTATGAGACACTATGCCTAAGTTTGCTAGCTAGTGAAGAGTTCTGTTCACTAATTAGAGTCTTGGAGTTCCTGGGCACATTATCACAACAGAGAAAAGAACCAAAAGCCTTATAAAATACAGACCCAAAATGTGCCACAAAGAACTGCTTTCAAGTTAGCTGGCATGAGATTGTATCAACTAGAAGGCACTTTTCCCTCCAATTTACATTATCTCAGGAAAAAAAACTTGTATGCTAAATACAATTTTAATTTTTTATGATTCAAGAAATATCATTATTAAAAATGACTGAACAGAGTTGTGTCTCCTAAATCTGCACAATGGAGATGTCAAATTGCCTCACTTTATTAACCATGACTTTGGTATCTGATGAATATTTACATGCCTGCTTTAATCTAACCATAACAAGATTTTTTTTTCCAAAATGAAACTTATCTATTTTGAACCATGGAACATCTAGGTATATAACACAGACCTGTTGAAGAAATCTAGATGACACCAAAACTACCAAGTGAGAATTTTCAATTAGTAATTTAAATATTTAGTTAACATGATACCAAACAATCTGGACACTAGGAAACCTCCAGATGACTGGTAGAAGTGTTCATTTTTTTATCCATATGTCTTTTGATGATATAATGATTAACTTTCTTCCCAGCCTATAAATTTGTTTCTTCTATCCTAAAGGAGAGTTGAAGGATTGGGTGAAAAAAATTGCATTTTTTTCCCTTCAGTTCATTATTAAATTGAATACTGTGAGAGGTTTTGAAGTTTAACAACATGAGGTTTCCACCATAGTGGATGAGTATAGCTTTAGTAGAGTATTTGATTACCTTTAACCTGAATATTTAATTTCTTTACATTCTCCAAATCATCATGAGCTTAATATAGTTTATTAACCCCAATTCTCCTGCACAGCAGTACATTCTTGTCAGGTTCACACCTCAAGGGAGTTCTCTCTAAGAATAAAGGAAGTGAGCAAAACAAGCACATTCCCAGGCTGTATATATATATTGCACATCATAGTTTCAAGGGCAATAGTCAAGGCATAAATTACCTAAAAGCATCTATGACTTACTATACTTGAGAGCCAAAACCTTATCCATTCAGTCTTACTTTAGTGCTGAAATGTATTTATATGTGCAGTTTCAGGAACACAATTTATCACTTTTCCTCTGTCGCAGAGAAAGAAAAAAGGCCAATAGATCATCCCAGTAAGAGATGAAACTACAAATATAGTGATAGAGCCTTTAGTTATTGTTAAGAAGAGTCAGAATAGAAAGAAACAGTGAGAAGCACTATTTTGTATCCCGATTCCGCACAGGTACACTTAAATATTGAGGGTCAGAGATGTGAATCTAAATCTTGTTTCAAATATCTGAAGCATTTTTAAAAGGCAGAAATCTAGTCTCCTGAGAAACAATATGATTGTAGCAATTTCTACAAAATCTATAATAATCTGATTTCCCTGTATAACATTCTTAATCTGTATAGGGCAATATCTAGAAAGTATTATAGAACATGAATTTTATGAGTGATGAATTGAAAAAAAATTCAAAGTCTGCATCTTGTTTTGATTTGTCTTTATGGTAAATGGTAAAAACAGTTTATTTTATGTAAGAAGTTATTGAAAACATCAAGAAAATGGTAAAGTATGTATGATTTGCTGCTATACTGAGATTTTCAATATAGGTTCATAAATGAGTGTTTATATTATTTTTAAAGAACTATGATAAATAATACCTTTTAGAAAGTGGTAATTACCTATGAAATACTATTATGTTTAATTGTTGTGCATTAACCAGCTACTGTTTTCTGAACCCTTGCACATAATTCTTCTGTTTTCGAAGGCCATAATGGGATAATTTTATTATTTCTTGCTAAGGCTGTAACATAAGCCATTTAATTCAATATAGTTTTACCAAAATCTGCTGCAGAAAGTGTGCCAGAAGAATGTACTGTCTCTTCTCAAGTTCCAACCTTAAATATTAGTTTTGCCTCAATTTTTATTCAATCAGCATATTCTTTATATATCATTGAAGGACTTAAAATTGGGAAACCTTTTTTATGTCTCTGGCCCAACTAAATACTGTAGCAAAATGTTTTCTAGCTTTATTTTTAAAAATTATACAGTATAATAATCCTTTCAATGATACGAAAATCCTTGTGTTCAAATTTCAAAATCTGATGTGTTTGAGATAATTTTAGGATTTTCTGTTTGAAAATACCCCATTCTTTTTATCTATATAGTTCATGATTTGATTTTTAATCTCTTAAAATAACTATATAAATATATTTTAAAATAACTAAGGAAAATTACTAAGTGATATTAATAAGTTTTCTGAAGAAGAAATACAAATGACAGTAAATATTTTGTAAGTTGCTCAATCTTCTTTAATGTTAAAGATATGCAATTAAAAATGAGACATCATTTTTTGTTACCTATAGCATTAGAAAAAATTAAAATAATTAGAATACTAAATGTTTGCAAAAATGTTGAGAAACAGAAGTACCTAGGTAATTTTAGTGGCAATTTGAATCCACACAGAACTTTGGGGCATAGAGAGCTATGTATTAAATTTTTGGATATCCATACTCTTTAATCTAGCATTTGCTTATAAAAATTTATTATATTTTAGAATTTCATTTACACAAATACCCCAAAATTATGTATATAAGAATATTTAATACATCAATAGAAACTAACAAAAGCCATTTGAGCTCTATCAATAGAAAAACAGGTTAAGATACTATCCATTAGAGTGCAGTATATAGGTATTTAAAGATATCATATACATTTGTACATGTTCAATCTGCACAGTTGACCACTATTTTGAAAGGTTGAAAAATGCAAGTTCCCCAAAGTTAAATATTTATTTTGTGAAAATATTACAAAAAGATCTTACATTTTTCTAATTTGTTTTATTATCCCTCTCCTGATGAGATGCTGCCTTTTCTTCTCTGACTAAAATAACTTTTGCTTTTGATTTATAACTTTCTGTTCTATTAGAATTTGGTTTCATAAAATAATTCAGAAATAAAAGGAGTAGATCAGAATAAATATTTTAAACTTTTAATTTTTACAACAAATGACAAGTTAGCATATGGTGTCTTCTGAACACCTGCATGATGACATTCTGCACACAGTTGAGAAAAATAAGAATGAAATCTTAGCTAGAGAAGCAAGTTTGAGAATCATTAGCAGTGGGTCTAGATGAAGCCTACTAAGGAAAATGTGTATCTGAGAAAAGCACATAGACTGAGGGCTATAACATTTAAGCAGTGGATGTAGCAGAGGAGCAGGAAACAGAAACCGACCTTCAGTATGTTTTTAACTTATTGAATAAATGAATAAAGAAGTTAACAGGTTTTCACAGAGAACCAGGAAGACAGTTATCTATAATATCAAGAAGGAAGACATTTTCTTTTTTTTTTTCCAAAACCACAATTACTTTTACAGAAGGAAGAAATTTTTTAAGAAGAAGCATCAATCAGTTTAAGCATTGCAAAGCTAGGTCACCAATGACGTTCATATTGCCTCATTCATGACATAGCATGATGGAGGCAGAAACCAGATTGCATCAGGCTGAGGAGAAATAAAAGATAAAAAATTGCAGACTGTGAGTTACATATCTTTTAAAATAAATTGTCTATGAATGAAAAAATAATAAAGTAGAACTTATAAGGGGCTGTGGGGATAAGAAGCACTTTGTTTAAGACTCTCATGGTTAGACATGAGTCTATTAAAAAGGAGTGTATTCTGGGATAACATTTGAAAAGAAACAAAATCTGATAATGACTTAAGGCTCTATCTCCCTAAGACTAAAAAAGAGAAAAGGTGGAAAAGAATTCCCAGCATTTACATATTAATGAAGAACCATCCAAATAATAAGATGGTATTTTTCTTCTGCAAAATCTTTCTGCTTATATGTCTACTTATACTTCAAGTATAAAGTTTATTAATGCTACTTATGCCTAGATAATTCGTGAAGTGTTCTTTTTTAATAAGGAAATGAAAAGCTTACAGTCATATATTCACTCAGAAATACTTCCATGAAGCAAATATCATGAAAACATTGTAGTGTACTCTATCAAAAAGATACCTGAATTGCAGGCCAAATTTTTGGTTAGTTAATAATTTTCTGAAAGTTTAAAAGAGAAAAGTTGGTTGGGCACAGTGGCTCATGCCTGTAATCCCAAAACTTTGGGAAGCCAAGGTGAGCCAAGCTCTTGAGGTCAGGAGTGTGAGACCAGCCTGGCAAACATGGTGAAACCCTATCTCTACCAAAAAATACAAAAATTAGCTGGGTGTAGTGGTGCATGCCTGTGGATCCAGCTACTGAGGAGGCTGAGGTGGGAGGATTACTAGAAACCAGGAAGTTAAGGCTGCAGTCGGCTGAGATCATGCCACTGCACTCCAGCCTGGGAGACAGAGAGAGAGAGAGTCCGTCTCCAAAACAAACTAAAACAAGATAAAAGTTTAAAAAGCATACAATTGTTTTGAAATTTTAAAAGATAAGATTATCTAGTAACACATCTGTGTTCAACGAAGCTTTAACAAATGGAGTGTAGACAACCTTTGTGTGTGCTTATTCCAAATAAAGTATACATGGTGAGCTTCAAAGAAAATAAAGCTTAATTATTTTACATGTGTGCTATGCTTGAAGCAAGGGACTTGGAAGGGGCCAGCTAGCAGAAGCCTGCAATAGAGGAATACAGGCTTTTTGATTTTATGGCAACGGGTCTATTTTCCTGAGATGTGATTTTATGTTCAAAAATAAACTGGTTTGAAATTGATTCTATTGCATGGGAAGAGAGAATTACATAGCATATGAAGAACACATTCTGCAAATGCTTTCTTTCACCAAAGCCTATGGGAGGGTGAGAGGAGATAATGAACTCTTACCTAAACTCATCTTTCCTTCACTATTTGCAAGAGAGAAAATAAAAAAAATGCAAATGAGAGCAATTTTTCTGCTAGTAACAGCAAGAGGTCATGTTGGATTGGGTGATTTATAGAATTATTAGTAACTATACATGTTTAGGATTGTTCCTTTTTCTTACTTCTTTTTTTTTTGTGCCATGCTTTCTCCATTTATCTTTTCCTTTTTAGAGATTCCACACATGAAAAGTGAACTAATGTACCTGGCACCAGGGAAATCAGAAAACTTTTATCAATAAAAATGGAATAGTCTTCTTTTTAATTAATATGATTTATGAGCTTTGAAGCTAGATCAACAATTCCAGCTAGAGTTTCCCATGTAGCTCTCTCATTGATATTTTAATTTATTGGACTCTCTGCTGTGTTCTCCTAGTTAATTCTGGTACACTCTCCAAAACACTGAAAAACCCTTTATGCTGCTGTTGTGTTTAAGAGTCTGATGATGTCCATTTTCCTTATGCCTCCTGTAAGGATGTTCAGATTAGGTAGAGAAATGTTACATTATAAAATGCCTACAGTGGACAATAAAATTCTTAAAATTCTTCTTTCTAAACCACAAAAGAATGGTGGAAAAGGTGAAGAAGAAGAACATTGGCAGGAATTGTATTGCTTCTAAATAATATGAACAGGAAAAAAATTTCTTTTGAAATAACTACAGCAGTTCTTAGTTTCATCATATGACTAATGGCATTGCCTTAACCCTGTTGTTAAAAATATGTTTCCTCAAAATGACAGAGACAAAATTAAATTTGTATCTTAACCTTAACCCTGGCCTGGTTCTAACATTTCATTTAATAACTCCATATAGTGAGATTTAATATTAACAACTGCATGGTACTAACTCAAAATGACATTGTGTCAATTCCATTCTATTTTTAAAGATACTATACAACATTTATGCACATGTTGTCAAGATCAGCACTTGGTAAATTTTTATTCACTCTTAAAGCCAAGCTCAAGGTCAACCATTTTTGCCCATATTGATTTGTCTACTTCTTGTGCCAAATCCTTTATTAGCTTTATCACAAATTCTGACATTCAATTATATGCTGTGGTTTATTTATCATTAATTGAGAATATGTCCCAATGAGGAATTAAACTATTTAGTATTGTAATCATATAGTAATTTAATTCTCTCAATTACCAACACACTCTGGAAACTCAGCAAAGAGTCAACAAATGCTTAGAGGACTAAAAATATAGGACAGAAGGAAGGGTGTTCTATAGATATAGTTTAAGACTAGACTTTGACTCATGTCAAAAAATCATTTTTCCCAGATTCACAGAAATAAAGAAATTCCAGTTTTGGAAATGACTTGAGGTTATATAGTCTAATATCTCTGGTTTGCAGGATAACTAAGGCATGGTTGGCCAGTCTCTGGTAAGAAGGAATTACCACTTTCTAAGGCAGTTATGCCTTTTCAGATGGGTCTGACAGCAAGTTTTATCTTAAGCTTAAATTCACCTCCCTGTAACTTCTACTGACAATATCATCCACTACAGCCATAATCTTGAAAATAGCTTTTGTGTTCTCATTTGTCTTCTCTTTTCTAGTTTGTTTAATAATTCCTCATATCACCTCATATATTTGTTAAGATCTTTTTGGCTATGAAAAGCAGCAAACTCTGATACTAATAAGCTTAAGCAATATGGAAAATTACCATCTCACATAACAGAAAGAGGCAGATGGATTCCAGTGTTGGTTGATTTAGCTACTCAAGGATTGTATCAAACACTCTCATTTTCTTTTCCTTCCTTTCTGTCTCCTGTCATTTTCTATCACCATTAGGCTGATAGAAAAATGGCCACTTCTCACATATCAGACAATAAAAAGATGGAAAATCACATTTCTTATCCATCTTTCTAGAGATTTTTTCTAGATTTCTCATCAGGTTTCATGTCTCATTAGAAAAAAAAAAAATTGGGCAACATACGCCTGAAGCAATTCCTGGCAAGAATGATGAAATTCTATATAACTTGTTTAGAAGAATTATCTGGTGTGAAACAGTCAATTGCAATTCTATTACACATGGCTATCTGTGCTTTTTATTTATTTTTACGTCCTATCACTTTTTTTTTTTTTTTTTGAGACAGAGTTTTGCTCTTGTTACCCAGGCTGAAGTGCAATGGCGCGATCTCGGCTCACCGCAACCTCCGCCTCCTGGGTTCAGGCAATTCTCCTGCCTCAGCCTCCTGAGTAGCTGGGATTACAGGCACGTGCCACCACGCCCAGCTAATTTTTTTGTGTTTTTAGTAGAGACGGGGTTTCACCATGTTGACCAGGATGGTCTCAATCTCTTGACCTTGTGATCCAGTGCCTTGACCTGCCAAAGTGCTGAGATTACAGGCGTGAGCCACCGCGCCCGGCCTGTTCTATCACTTTTTTATGCAGTGATCAGAAACTAATGGATTTTAACCCTTTATATTTTGAAGATGGTTAACAAATCACTATTTTATGTTACAACCAAGCTGTACCTAATAGGAAGTCTTGATGATAGCATTTAAATAAAAATCCAGGAAATCAGGTAATAACTTACTTTTTTTTACTAAGCAGAAATGGGGATTAAGAAAAAAAAAGATTCCTTATGAAAAAAGAAGGATGATTTATTTTAAGTAATTTGTACCTACTGTAGAGTATATCTTTTTATATTTGTACTTTGAAAAAGTTATTTTAGATTTACATTCTATTTAGTAGATAAAATTTTCACACAATGAGAAACCACCATTTCATATGTTGAAATAAGTTATAATTTTACCTAAAAGTACAGTTGGTGGTTTTCAAGGAACTATTATATTTTTGCCTCTCTGTTGGGTGACAAATTTTTGTTCTTTTCAAGGTAGCAAATAATACATTCAGACTTTTAACTTTTTTATTTCTTTTCTATCATGCTCATTTAATGAGGGTAGCAATTTAATATATAATTAGTGAACTAAGTAGACAGTTATTATACTTTTATGCACACAATAATTATAATGGAATTCACACAATAGCCAAGATAAAAGAATCGCATTAACCAGGAGCAAAGGAAAACATACAATATTTCTTTCCTAATATAGGCAGTTGCATACTGAGAGAAACTGTCTCAATAAGATATACTAGCTGCATCACAATAATAGGAAATTACTGATAACACTAGGAGCTCATCCAACACACACGCAAATACATTCACTGGAAATCATAAAACCTAAGGAAGAAAAATTACTGAGTTTTTCTTTCATTGCTTACATAATTACTTAGCCGTTATATGAATATTTAGCAGAGTATACCATTTCAACATTATACAATATGTAATACAGGAAGCATGTTTCTTCTTAACTGTTGAGATAAATTTTTGTTTCATTTATAATTTAATTTATTTATAAAATTATGTTACACAAACTACTTCACTGATGGTGACAGGAGACAGAGAATTCTTAAGCAGACAGGATCCAGTTCCTAGTAAAACATAACCTTCAAAGCAAGGACAGTCTAAAGCCTGAAAACTGAGCTGCCAATTCCAGATAGAGTCCACGACTGAAACAAGAACTTCTATCTATGTCTTACCCACTCTCTCTTGATTGGTTCCTTCTGGATGATGCCTTGTAACCAATTGAATGGTGCTTTTTCCAAGAACACCCATGGACCCATCAGCAGGCACTCTTCCATTCTAAGGCCATAATAACTCCAGACTCAGCCTCACAGAGGACTACCCACTTTTGTGGTCCCCTCTTGCAGCTGAGAGCTCTCCCTGTCACTCCATCAAAGTCTTCTCTGCCTTATTCACTCTCTGGTGTTTATGTACTTTATTCCTCTTGGTCTCAGGACAAGAACCAGGAAATTACCAAGGTGCAGGAGGTGGGAATGAAAGAGCTGTAACCTTTGCTCCCACTCACCAAACTACAGGAATAGAAAAGTTGCTGGGTGCCCCTCCCTCCTGCTCACCAAATTATGGGAGTGAAAAAGTGAAAAGTCTGCTGGGCACCACTCCCTTCTGCTCACCAAAGTACTGGAGTCACAAGATTACTAAGCACCATGGGCAGGATAAGAAGTAGTTCCTAGTCTTCTGATTACATTATTTATAAAGCTAATTTTTCTCTCCTGATATTTTACAAAAATGCAGAAAATAGATGATAAGCACAGTCCATAAAGACAATTTCACAGAATAACAAACAAGCAATGTAGACCAACTTATGAAAGAAAAAAAAACGGATGAATGGTAACTACCTTAGGTTTTTTGTTATTTTGCCCTGCTAAGGGTTAGTAGGAGAGAAACCAATGAAAATCAACATGCAGAACTGCAGAAAGGTTCAGAAAGTGAAGGATCCATATATAGAGGTATAGTATGGATTGGCTGAAAGTGTTTGTGACAAGTTGTCAAGATGGGGTTTATTTTCTGTTAAGATCGCAACAGATGAAGAATAAAGTAAGAAATTCAAAAGAATTCTTGCATTCCAAAAGATAGCAAACAATGGCACTGACAACAGAGTTTTAGTTAAACATCTATGTCATAAATAAAAAAGTATCAAGCATGAAGAGACTGGAACAAAAATCTTTTTGGAAACAGTTACAAGAGCACCAGAGAGAGTATATTGCAATGTTTCCTCTTCAACTTACCTCTCCATGGCTCTGTGGGAAAAAAGGAGGCCTTTTTCTCTTACCCCAAGCTTAGTGAGAGAATTCTTCAGTAGAATTCCATTGAAAACTTGAATTTGGTCCCAAGGGTATACACATTAGAGTTTTAACCGTTCCAGAAGAAAACCTAAAACCTGCTACACTAGGAGTGATGGGAAAGAGACGTTAGTTTCTTTTCTGGGATCTACATATTGGTTCCCTGGGTGAGCAAGATCCAGCCTGGATCATTTTACTGGGAACCTCGGTCAAGACTGCTTCCTGTTAAAGGCAACATAATCTCAGTAGAAAAGGATGAGAATTGTACATATGGACGTAGAAGCCGAAGATTTTGTTTTCATTATCTTTTAGTTGTGTGAGTTTTTTTAATGTCCAGCCAGAGGAATCGCACTGCCTCATCCAGGCAAGCGAAGTCAGGTGTTCCCACTCTAGGAGTTTTCTAGAACCAGCTTTAAGAGGAAATGAATCAGCTTTAAGCATCCTCCAAGCCCAAAGGACAGAAATGCCTGATGGTAACAGAATCTGTTAAGCAACACCTTGTCATCCCTCTCCACTTTTTCCTTTCTTAGTCCCAACACTGGAGAAATAAAAAATGAGGTACAGTCAGCTGGTGGGAGAAAGGAGATGTGCAAGCCTGGGAAAGAGAGGAGCTGAGCAGATGTGTATTTTCCATATTGAGTGGTTGAGGTCACTTACTGAAAAGCCACAGGGCTGGGGAAAGAAAAACACCACTCTCAAGTTAGATGAAACTTTTTATGATTAAACTTAATGAACATTTTTAATATGGAATCAAGACTGTTTTGAGGGTCTCAAAGTGACTGAATATTTTTAAAGTTCTGCAATATCCTACATATCTAAAAGAGTCTAATAAGCCATATACAAAGTATCTGTAAAGTTAGATAGTAATTATAGAACAAATGCTGTGTAATCACTATCCAAATTTAAGAAATAACATGATCAGACCTTAAAACAATCTCTTATATACATCTTCTCTTGTCATTGCTCTCTCCTACTCCAACCCCTTGACATTGGTGGCAATAATTTTCTAATTTTCTTTTTAGTTTAACCAGGACTAATTCATTCTTTTTACTGTTGATGGACATTTGAATTGTTTCCAGGTTTTTTCCTTTTAGAACTGAACTTCCAGTGAACACATGGAAGTGTTTTAATGCACATGCACACTAGTTTCTCAAGGGGTTACATGTGGCAGAGAGATTTACAGTCCTAGGATACAAATTTCTCTATCAGAGAAATTTAGACTCCCATCACAGTGCATGATATTTTCTTGTCACATGTGCTCACCAACACTTGTTATTGTCTGTATTTTCGATGTTTGCCAATTTAGTGGGTTAAAAAGTGGTATGATACTGTGGTTTTCTTTCTTTCATCATCAGTGCAACTGATCACCTTTTCTTATATTGCATATTCACCTTTTGAACTTTCTCTTTTCTAATATGCCTGTTCAAATATTTGTTTGTTTTTATTTTAGGTTGTCTTTTCCTCACTAATTTAAAGAAGTTCAGTATGTAGTCTGAATACTAGTTTATTTTATTATATGTTGTGCAAAAATCTACTTGGTTACTGGCTTTGCTCTCTGACTTTTGATGAATGGAAATCATTTAATACTTCTCAACTATACATACAATTAAATTATACATATAATCAAGTTTAATACATTTTAATGTACTAGTCTTTTAAAGTGTTCTGTTTTAAAAAATTATCACCTTACCAAGATAATAAAGTTATATTTTTACTGTATTTTCAAACTAAACAAGAGCATTATAAATTTCCCTTACCCATTTAGATCATTAATCCAAATTTCCTTTACCCATTTAGAAATTAATCATTTAGAAAATTAATTATTTTTGAGTATTTTGTGAGACAGAATCCTTTTTCTTTTTTTCTTTTTTCTTTTTTTTTTTACTTATGAGTAGCTAGGCAATTGTCCTGGCACCAATGAATGAAAAACACTGCTTTTCTCTGTTGAACTGCATATCACTGCTGTTTTATAATAAGCATCCATAGTGTTGTGTGAGTGTGTTTCTGGGCTGTATATTCTATTTCATTAATCTGTTTGTCTAACCCTACATAACATCACACTTTAATTAATATAGCTTTACTTATACTTGAAATTTGAAAAAAAAAACCACTTTTTTGTCAGTATTGTCAAGGTTATTCATGACCCTTTAAATTTTCATATAAGTCATAGAATTTATAATATAAATATAAAATATGTATAATTCTATAAGTTAGAATCAATTATTCAAGCCCACATTCAAGCATACAAAAACCTTGTTATAATTTTAATTTGTATTATAAGTAATCTACTTATCAATTTGAAGAGAATTTACATTTCATATTACATTTCACATGGAGTCTTCTAATTCATGAACATAAGACATTTCTCTTAGTTTTATTTAGATCTGTTTTAATAGTTACTGGGGACTGAATTGTATACCCTCAATTCATATGTTAAAATCTGAACCTCCAAAGTGACTATATTTTTGGATGAGGCCTTTAGGAGGTAATTAAAGCTAAATAAAGTCATGAAGGTGAGGTCCTAATCTAGTAAGGTTGGTGGCCTTATAAGAAGAAAAAAGAAAGATCTCTCTCTCCCTCTTTCTTTGCCCATCAGGAGACCACAAAGAAGAGGTATAGTAAGCACACAGCAAGACTGTAACCACACGTAGCCAAGAGGAGTCCTCAGAAAGAAGTCTGCCTTGCTGGCACCTTAATCTAGGACTTCTCAGCCTCTAGAAGTATGAAAAACACTTCAATATTGTGATGTTAATGTAATGACATCTACTTAAAAATTCCATTTTTTTGTTTCTTACAGAAAAATGAAATTGATCTCTGTATTTTGATCTTATATCAATAAACCTTGTTAATCTCACTTATTAAATGCCTACTATTGATCTATAAATCCTTTTAGAATTTACTACAGAAACAATGATATCTATGGTTTTTGCAATTTTTTTTTTGCCTTAATGTGCAGATAAGGGCCTAATTTAGATATCTGAGGTAGGCTCTGGGAATCTTCATTTCTGACCAGTATCCTGGGCTGATTATTGAATGTTTATGAATTTCCAGATTACAGTAATTGGACTGTAAATTTCTAATTGGCAGATATTTGTTGATTGATTCAGGTTTGTTGATAGGTTCATCTTTTTTCTTTACATAGCAATTTCTGAGAAGTTAAATTTATCTCTGGTTCAGCAATGTAACTGGAGATCTGGGTCAGGAGGGGCCTTTACTAGGGGACAAAAAGGTGGGTCAGAGACCATAAACTGGACATGAGTGGTGACATGGAGAGAAACAGGGAGATTGATGACACAGAGATGAAGATATTTAACAAAATAAATATCAAGAGTTCTTTGCACACTCCAAGCTCACAAGGAGCTATTCTCGAAACTCTTTGTTTTCCAGGTCAAATATAAACTTCAGCTAATCTGTTAAGCCCTTCTATTTCCCTGAATATCTTGCACACTCTGTCTCTTAAAAAAAAAGCGTCAAAAGCCCACTGTCAACATGTTTGTCTTCCACCTGGCACTAAAAACTCCATTTACAAACAATGGTTCAAAGGAGAAACATTTCTTTTGCACAGGCAAAATGTTTGAAATATAATATATACAAAATGAATGATAAAGGCCAAGGTAATTTCAGGAGAATAATATGAATTAAATAATCAAAGAGATAAGAGATAGCAACTGAAGTGAATCTTAAAACAGGTAGGAATTCAAAATGTAGGAATAGGAAAGCACAGTGTTTATTAGCAAGAGAAGAGGCTGTGTGTAGAGAGCAGTGAATGATGAAGCCGGGAGTCAGTTTAGTAATCAATTTCAGAGAACCTTAATACCAAATAAAGTATGAGAAAGTAGCCTAGAGGAAAGCACAGTCCTCTAGGTATTTTTTGATGGTCAAATGACACATATAAAACCAAATCTGGTCCTGTTTTGCAGAAAAGAATGAGGAAAGGAAAGAATAGAGTCAAGGAAACCATCTAGCAAACTATAACTTAAGTACAATACAAGGAGAACTCAAACTAAAATATCATTAAAAATTAGAAGAAAAGAATGTATTTAAAGGAAGCTCTAAAAAAATTCATCAATATAAAAGTCACTGCTGGAGGAAAAAGTGCCTTCAGATCTTATCTAACACACACATTTCAAGGGAGGCTCAGATACTAAAATATTCTACAGAATCAGGTCACTAATCAGGAAAGGGCTTTTTCTTCAGAAAGATTAAAAAAGAAACAGCAAAGATTTTTGAGATATGTTGTTCTTTTTGGAGAATTTCAGGCACTGGTTTGTATTCAAGAGGAGTAATTTCAGGAGATTTCTCTGATGCGGTCCTCTAAAATTTTGTCAGGGTGACAATACCTTGTTTATCCCCTGATTAATGTATCACTGTTAAAGAGCATATTACAGTAATGTATTACTTTTAAAGAGAGATCTGATGTGTCAGTTCATTTAAATGCTGCCATTTTGCTTTTGTTGGAGAAATACAACAGTCACCCCCACAGTGCAGTGAGTAAGACCTTAGCAGTTGCTGCTGTACATGTCTGATCAGTCTTCATGCCTTAAGCAGACAAAGGGGGAGGAGGAAAAAAGAATAAAGAGCTCCTTTTTATCCATATTTTCCAGAGCTCCACTGACAGACTGTGCAATTTCTGATTTATGTTGTGTGAAAAGTAAGCTACAGAATGGCTCACTTCATTTGCAGCATAATGTCTTTGAAAACTGAAAAACAGAAGCATGTGCTCTCAGCAAGTCAGCAATATGGTCTTAAATTTTAGGTGGAATAATCAATTGTTTAAGTGTGCAGCAAAAATATATGTATATCAGAGAATTTCTTGTGTTGATATTATTTTATACATGTGGCTGATTTAGCATATGGTAATCTGGGCTTGAAGAATGTGCTTCTCTGGACATTCTTACCTTGGTCAGTGTCACCATCACAGATCTGTTTATTGTTCACGTTAAAGAATCTGGAGTTTGTGACTCTTTTTCCTACTTAAAGCATCTACACCATATATCCCATCTCTCACAAATTCTCACACTCTTCTGCATCCCATAGATTCTGCTTTTTTTTTGTCTTATATTAGCTCTTGTCTAAACAATTTCAATAATCTTTTAACATGTTTTCACTCTAGTTTCCTCACAAAAGGCAATTCTTTACCACCACCATTCAAATCTTTCAAAGATGAACTTCATTATTTTATGTTTCTTTGGTTAACATCTTTCATTCTCTACCTTCACTTCAGAATCTTTTGTAGGGATGAGTAGAAATAGCATTTATGCACTGTTCTCCAAAATATGGCTTCAGACTACTTTTCTGACCTCATGATTCTCACAATCGCCTAAGTGGTCTGCTCCCCATCCTAAACCTAGAAAATACACTGGATGAAACTCAACATAAATGGTACCTCCTACACATAACGTTATCATCTTCACTACATTAACATTTGATGAAGAATCACGCTGTCTGTTCCCACAGCATTTTAATATATTTTTGTTTGTATTTTTTATTTCTTTTTTTATGACAGTCTTGTCCATTTATAAGACAGATGTATTTTATTCCAACCTTTCATGGCTAGTTACTGTGAATTACCTTAACAAGAAATCTGGTGCTATCAAAATGAAAACAAACTACTTTTTAAAATTATTGTTTTTATTTTCCCAGAAAGGACATATATATGCTTCTAGTCTTCTGTAAATGTCTCAAGGTTTTCTATGACTACTCTTCTGTTAAGTATTACCACTGGTTGAAGACTACTGAAATGTCCACATTTATACCTTGAGTCCTTAGCAGTTACCAGTAAAGAGTAAGCAAACAACAAAATTGTTAAGTGGTTGACTCAAAGAACATTTTTCAATTCTGTTGTTTCTTACAGCTCTGGCTTATCATCATCATAGCACCTGATGTGACTTTTTATGCATGAGGTGTATTTTACAAATTCTTGCAGAAATCACTGATCCCTTGAGGATTATGTAATGCAGAGCTATCACCTTCTATTCCTCTTAATCACTGTTGTCTGCAGACCTACTGACACATATTAAGCAAAGTTTAGCACCAATATATTTTCTTTTCATCTAAATCTTATCCTCATCCTAGATTAATTCAGCAGTTAACTCCTCCTCACTTTGAAGTCTTGCACTCTTTCAGCTCTACTGGTTTTCATTTCCACTTTACTTTAGCAATCTATATTCAAACTTTGGATACTGAGATACTCAAACCTTGGATACTGACAACAGGTAAAAGAAGTCTAACTTGAAATCTTAAACTTTATTCTATGCCTTTAGTCTCTCAATATTTTAACATTGTTAGTTCCTGATACCCTTTATTCACCCCTAAATTTTCTCCTTCCTGCCTTTCCTTCTTTTCTTAATTAGTCTAGATCCAAATTTTCCAACTATTATTTTATCATTGCTCTTCAATTTTTTTTTAAAATTTCTTCCCTATCATACCTTCTTTGTAAAACCACAACCCTGGATCAATATAGCTGTCTGCCTTTTCTCCTCTAGGCAATCGAGGTTTCAATATTTACTGAATAAAAATTACTGCACCTGTGTAACTGACATGACTACAATTTTGTATTTTCAGTTATCTTTTTCATGTCTATACTGCTGACAACCCCGTAACAAATCCATAGACCTACTGTATTCCATTTCCCACAAAAGCTCACATTCTCTGCCTTTTCTCCCCAGCCTTCCTTGTATCTGCACACAGTTATAACTGTCAAAAGACACTCGAGTCTGTTAGGTGGAAAATGTTTTCAGCATCATGCTTACTATCCTCTTCAGTAAGGATGTCAGTCCTTCAGTTCTTGGATGGTTCCCCTTCCAATTTCAGTGATAGAAAGAGGTCTTCCATCTATGGCTACTTCCTCTTGCTGATCCCTGATGTTCCTACCTTTGTATTTCTGTGAGTTGTTTATTCATCAGCTTTTTCCTCCTTATTATTAATCTCTTTACATATTTTTTCTTAAAAATATAAAAATTTTCTATGATCACATGTCTTCAAAAACACTTTTGTGTCATCAGCTTCCTTCTAGCACCAAAGCCACAAGCCTCTTTCTTCTTCGTGGTTGTCTCTTGAAAAAGTTGTCTCCACCCTCCACATTTTCTTCTTGCCTCCATTTATCCCCCAAATTACTGCCGTCTAGCTTCTATCTTTATCCATCTAGCCTCAATCTTTATGACTCCAACTAAATAATTTACAATAACCGTCTCTTTTTTGCTAAATTCAGTGTACAATTTTGTACATTTTTCTTTCTTTATCACTCTGGCACATGACACTATGGTTCATTTTATTCCTTGTTTTAAATCCTGTGTTGACTATCTCATTCTCTCTCTCTAAACAATCCTTTTAGTATCTATTTACACTTCTCTTCCAGTGTCTTATATTCTGGCGTTTTCCAGAATTCTGCCCTTGGCTTCTTCTTTCTCTGTTATTGTTACACTATCTGAGCTTATCTTTGTCACAGTTATGCTTGGATCCATAATCTGTGATTAATGAGCCCTTGAAAGCCCCTGCATTGCCTGTTGGGGAGTTCATGAATCATCTTTGGAGGAGGAAGGCCCATCAATCTTTAGAACTTTAATGCAAAACAAATTGTGGTAAATAGATATATAATGAAGTACTATTTATCCATTAAAAAGAATGAATTGAGGGTGTGAGGCTAAGAAGGCCAACTAGAAGCACTGGCACTCAGAGGTTCCCATTGAATAAAAAATATAACAAGCACATGAATCATTCACTGGCAATCTGGTATTGAGGTTTTCTCATCAAAATTGACCAGAAGGCAAGGTCACTTACAAAGTGAAGCCCACGGAGAGAAGCAAGAGCAGTGTGGTACAGTGGCCCATCGGAGAGCCACGTAGGGAAGGAGAACTCCTTTCCCCAACCAAGTGAGGCGGTGAGTGAGCACACTACGTAGCCGGGGAATCTATTCTTTTTCCATGGAACTGAGCAACCCACAATTGTAAGATCCAACTCGTGAACACATGCCACTGGGGCCTAGGGTCCCAACTCTGGGAGGAGCAGATTCTGACAGCCTCTCAGCTGGAATCTGCTTAAGCCTACGGAACTTCTTGGAGGGAGAGGCAACCAGCACCAGCTGTAGCTGCCTGCTGTCTAAACCTTTAGAACTGCTTGGGGGAGAGGCAGCACTCAGCACTGGGACTTGCAACTGCCTAACATGCTAAGCTCCCTGCATAGGGAAAGGGCAGCACCCATTTCTACAGCTCCAAAGCTATGCTTTTCCCCTGCTGGAGCCAGGGATGCTGGATGGCTTGGTCCCAAGACTTGTCCACAGCCCAACACACACTGGCTATGACAGTATGCTGCCAAAGTCTAAATCTGACCCATACTTCAAGTCTAAACCTGACCCATACTTCAAGTCTAAACCTGACCCATACTTCCCAAGTGGGCAGGGTTTCCCTGTAGGATCTCTAATAACTCCAGCCAGAGACTCAGAGACAGAATTCAGATCTCCCTGAGCTTGAGTCCCTTGGGGGGGGTGGGGGGAAGCCACAGTCTATGGATCAGCAGACTTAGCCTTTTCTCCTGCTAGTTCTGAGGAATCTGGGTAGCCCAGATGAGTGGATTTCCCCCCAGTCAAACATACCCTCTCTGCCAAAGGACAAAATGCTTCGTTAAATGGGTCCTGCTCCCATACCACCCAACTGGCTGAGACCCTTCAACAGGGGTTGTCAGGCACCCTATAGAGAAGCAATCCTACTGACATCAGGTGGGTGCCCATAAAAGTCAGACATCCCAGAAGAAGGATCAGGTACCTATCTTTGCTGCGCTCCAGCCTCTTTGAGTGACATCTCCAGGCACAGGAATGAATCAGATGAATAGGGCCTGAAGTGAATCCCCAGCGAACTGCAGCAGCCCAACAGAAGAGAGACCTGACTATTGAAAGCAAAACAAACAAGCAGAAAGCAACAATAGCATCAACAACAAGAAGTACAAAAATGCCCACAGAAAAATCCCATTCAAAGGTCAGCAATCTCAAAGACTGAAACTAGCAAACTCATGAACATGAGAAAGAATCAATGAAAAAAAATGCTGAAAACCCAAAAGACCAAAGTGCCTCCTCTCTTTCAAATGATCACAACGTCTCTCCATCATGGGAACACAACAGGACAAGGATCAGATGAATGAAACTGGACAAGGATCAGATGAATGAACTGACAGATACTTCTGTCAGTAGGCTTCAGAAGATGGGTAATAAAAAACTACAATGAGTCAAGGAGCATGTTCTAACTCAATGCAAAGAAGCGAAGACTCTTGATCAAAGGTTAGAGAAATTGCTAACTAGAATAACCCGTTTAGAAAAGAACATAAATGACCTGCTGGAGTTGAAAACACAGCATGAAAACTTTGTAAAGCACACACAAGTATCAACAGCCAAACAGACCAAGCAGAAGACAGGATATCAGAGTTTTAACACCACCTTACTGAAATAAGAACGCAGACTAGAACAGAGAAAAAAGAATAAAAATGAATGAACAAAGCCTCCTAGAAATATGGGACTACACAACAAGAGCAAACCTACGATTGATTGGAGTACCAGAAGAAGATATGGAAAATGGAAACAAGCTGGAAAACACATTTCAGGATATTATCTATGAGAACTTCCCCAACCTAGCAAGACAGGCCAACATGCAAATTCAGGAAATACAGAGAACACTATTAAGATATTTCACAAGAAGATCGACCCCAAGACACATAGTCCTCAGATTCTTCAAGGTCAAAATGAAGTAAAAACTGTTAAGCGCAGCCAGAAAGAAAGGCAAGGTCACCTACAAAGTGAAGCCCATCAGACTACAGCATATCTCTCAGCAGAAACTCTATAAGCCAGAAGAGACTGGGGGGGCAATATTCAAGATTCTTAAAGAAAAGAATTTTCAACCCAGAATTTCATATTCAGCCAAACTAAGCTTCATAAATGGGGAAGAAATAAAGTTCTTTCTAGACAAGCAAATGCTAAGGGATTTTGTTACAACCAAACTTGCCCTGCAAAAACCTCCAAAAGAAGCACTAAATATAGATAGGAAAAATCAGTACCAGCTACTGCCAAAACACAAGATAATACTAACCTTAAATGTAAATGGGCTAAATGTCCCATTAAAAGACACAGACTAGCAAACTGCATAAGGAGTCAATACCCACTGGTGTTCTGTATTCAGGAGACCCACCTCATGTGCAAAGACAAACATAGGCTCAAAATAAAGGAATGGAGGAAAATTTACCAAACAAATGAAAAGGAAATAATAATAAAAAAAGGAGGGCTTGCCATCCTAGTCTCTGACAAAACAGACTTTAAAACAACAAAGATTAAAAAAAAAGAAGAAGGGCATTACATAATGGTAAAGGGAAAAATTCAACAAGAAGAGCTAACTATTCTGAAAATATATGAACCCAATACAGGAGCACCCAGATTTCATAAAACAAGTTCTTAGAGGCTTACAAAGAGACTTACACTCCCATACAATAATAGTGGGAGATGCTAACATCCCACTGTCAATATTAGTCATATCAATGAGACAGAAAATTAACAAGGATATTCAGCACTTAAACTCAGCTCTGAATCAAGTGGACCTAGTAGATGTCTACAGAACTTTCTAACCCATATCAACAGAATATACATTCTTCAGTGCCACATGGCACTTATTCTAAAATTAACCACATAATTAGAAGTAAAACACTTCTCAGCAAATGCAAAAGAACTGAAATTATAACGGTCTCAGATCACATCGCAATCAAATTAGAACTCAGGATTAACAGCGTCACTCAAAACCACATAATTTCATGGAAATTGAACAACCTGGTTTTGAATGACTTCTGGTTAAATAATGAAATTAAGGTGGAAATCAAGAAGTTCTTTGAAACCATTAAGAACAAAGAGACAATGTACCAGAATCTCTGGGACACAGCTAAAGCAGTGTTAAGAGGGAAGGTAACAGCACTAAGTGCCCACATCAGAAAGCTAGAAAGATCTAAAATAAACATCCTAACAGCACAATTAAAATAGCTAAAAAGGCAAGAGCAAACAAATCCAAAAGCTAGCAGAAGACAAGAAATAGCTAAGATCAGAGAAGAATTGAAGGAGATTGAGACACAAAAAACTTGCAAAACAAAAAAACAACAACAAAAAAACCCCAACAAATCAAGGAGCTCTTTTTTTGAAAAAATTAACAAAGAGAGAAGAATAAAATAAATGCAATAAAAATTAATAATAAAGGGGATATCACCACTGATACCAGACACAAACTACCATCAGAGACTACTATAAACAACTCTATGCAAATAAACTAGAAAATCTAGAAGACATGGATAAATTCCTGGATGCCTACACCCTACCACAATTAAATGAGGAAGAAGTTGAATCCCTGAATAGACCAGTAACAAGTTCTGAAATTGAGACAGTAATTAATAACCTACCAACCAAAAAAAGCCCAGAATCAGATGGATTCACAGCCAAATTCTACCAGAAATACAAAGAAGAGCTGGTACTATTCCTTCTGAAACTATTCCAAAGAAGTGAAAAGGAGGCACCTCTCCCTAACTCATTTTATGAGGCCAGTAGCCTCCTGATACCAAAAGTGGGAAGAGACACAACAAAACAAGAAAACTTCAGGCCGCTATTCCCTGATGAATATCATGCGAAAATCCTCAATAAAATACTGGCAAACTGAATCCAACAGCACATAAAAAACTTATTCATCATGATCAAATTGGCTTCATCCCTGGGGTGCAAGGTTGGTTCAACATACACAAATCAATAAACGTAATCCATCCATAAACAAAACCAAAGACAAAAACCACATGATTATCTCAACAGATGCAGAAAGGCCTGTGATAAAATTTAACATTCCTTTATTAAAAACTCTCAGTAAAGTAGGTATAGAACATATCTCAAAATAATAAGGGATATTTATGACAAACCCACAGCCAATATTACATTGAATGGGCAAAATCTGGAAGCATTCCCATTGAAAGCCAGTACAAGGCAAAGATGCCTTCTCTAACCACTCTTATTTAATAAAGTATGGAAGTTCTGGCCAAGGCAATCAGGCAAGAGAAAGAAATAAAAGATATTCAAACAGGAAGAGAGAAAGTCAAGTTGTCTCTGTTTGCAGATGAGCATGATTTTATATTTAGAAAACCCCATCTCAGCCCCAAATCTTCTTGAACTGATAAACAACTTTAGAAAAGTCTCAGGATACAAAATCAATGTGCAGAAATCACAAGCATTCTATACCAACAGTAGGCAAGCAGAGAGGCAAATCGTAAATGAACTCCCAATCACAATAGCCACAAAGAGAATAAAATATCTAGGTATACAGCTACCCAGGAGGCTGAGATGAGAGAATCTTTTAAGCTAGGGAGGTTGACTGCAGTGAGCACTGGTCATGCCATTGCATTCCAGCCTGGTTGACGAAGACTCTGTCTCAAAAAAAAAAAAACTCTGAAACTTAACTTTGGAGATTGTAATTGCATAGATCTATTATGGAACCGGGAATATTCTCTTATTTTTCTTAAACAAATTCACTCTAGATGATTCTGAGGAATGTTATCCATAAGCTGCTTTGTGGAAAACATTTGAATAAAGAAAGGAAATGTTTACATAATAATAATAGATAAAAGTTACTGATTGCTTACTTGGTCCCAAGGACTATTATGTTGAAAGCATAAAAGATTCTCTCATCTCAGCCTCCTGGGTAGCTGGGACCACAGGAAAGCACCACCACATCTAAATTTTAAGTTTTATGTAAAGATGGAGTATCCCTGAGTTGCCCAGGCTGGTCTCAAACTCCAGGGCTCAAGTGATTCTCCTGACTCAGCCTCCCAAAGTTCTGGGATTACAGGAGTGAGGCAAAATCTTAATTTTTTAGTAACTGTCCTAGGATATCAATTTTACAAACAAGGTATACATATTTCTAGGGGTGTATACATATTTTCCAAAAAATGTGGGGGCTCAGAGAGTTCTTAGAGAGTCAATTTCCCAATTCACACAAGTGTCATTTATAAAACTGATCTGCCTTAGAATGCACTTAGGTTCTCCTGTTTTGTTGTTGTTGATCACATGCCTTCTCATACTGTGGCTTCTTCTACTTCACAAAAGAAAAGCCTTACCTCACCCATTGTGAATCTGACAATTGTGCATTGTCTCTGGCATGTGAAATCTTTCACAGGGCCAAATACAAAAAGAGAATTTAAAACATTGATGTTGATGTTGAGAAGTTCAATGTCAATAATAACAAGAAAATAAAACTTTCTGTAAGTACAGTGGTTTCTAATTATTTTCTTTCAATGTAATTAAAAGAGAACTCAATTAAATTGTCAACTTATAGATCATTAAACATAATCTTTGATGATGGGGATTACTGAAATTTTTGGCATATGACTCAAAAAGAATTCAGAGTCATATTATATTGTTATAAAATTTTCTTTAAATCCCATGTAATTATTTATGTGAACAAAGTTTCTCAGTGATTAATTTTTTTAAATAGAAATAGATTGGTGTTAAAGCCTGTCTCATTATGATCACAAGTAATATTCTTCCTTAGAGACAAGATCTAGCTCAGAGAAAGGACCATTCATTTCATTAATAAATTAATTTCCATTAAAATTTTACTTTATGCTAAATTATTGTTATCAAAGTTTGAAATATACTTGCAATCTTGTGGTAAAACATATACTAATAATCCTAATGATGACCCAATCTGGAAGAAAAAGTAAGACACAGAACTTTATGGTCAGAGGCTGTTTTAAAAACTAATTTTAACTTATATGCCTAAAAATTATATACTTCATATATTTAATATATGTTAAATATATAGTGTTTATATTTATAACTATAACATAATCATTAAGACTGTTGATCATAAGATATATAAATTAGGATTAAATTCTCTGGTAAAAATAGAATAAAAATATGATTTAAAAGAGAAAATAGAATGGTATTAAATCTCCAACTATTGAGTACATTTTTTTCATATATCCCTTTAAGTACATAATATTGCATATCAAATCAGCATGATATTTATATTCCATTTGTTATAGAACAAATAATGATTAAACAGATTTTCCTGAAAAGCTTAGATTTACAATATTTCAGAGGTTGTACTCTTTGTAACTATTTAAAATTATGATGGAAAGTTTTCAGTATTAAGTTAAAGTATAGGAAAGGGAGTTTTACAAAATTAGAGCAAAACCAAACAGAGAAAAATAACTTCAGAATGCTAAATAATTTGCTTTTTACATACACTAATCTTTAAGAAGAAATATTTCATATGATAATCTGCCTTTGTAACTGGCAGAAAGACACGGGAGCATAATAGCATGGTATCAAGATACTTTAAATAAGGTCCTCAAAGAGCATTGAATCCTTTAAAGAAAATGACATTATGAGAAACTTTTGTTAATTAGCATCATGCTAATTACCTAGAAAACATCATACTTTTCATTTATTCATTGGTTAATCTATCCATTCATTCAATTAATAATTGTTGATTTCCAAATGTTTCAAGAACCAAATCTAGTTGTGAGCAATGCAGAAATGAATAAGTGGGAATCTGTGAATTCAGTAAGCTCATAAATTAGTGAGATGCACACACATATTTACAACAAAATATAATGAAGTATCATAAACAGTCATAATCAAAACAAAATACTACCCCAATGCTTTGAGATAGTGGTGGTAACAGGGTTACGTTTTACGGCCCAGCTCAATATTTATATCCACTGATAGGCAGTGGGACACTAAATTATGCATTTGCAGGCAAGCACATGCAGGTCTAAATCTTAGCATTTTCATTTGTTAACTGTACAAAATGTAAATCTCATTTTTCTCATCTATAAATTTAGAGAAATAATGTTTCCCAAAATGTTATTTTGAAGAATAAATGAGATAAAGTGTTATACAATGTGATGGTGAGCACATTTGGTGGATAAAACTATGTACTGCTACTCTTATATGATTTGTCTCTATGTCCCCACACAAATCTCATTTGAAATTGTAATCCCACGTGTCAGGGGAGGGGCCCGTGGGAAGTGATTGAATCATGGAGGTAGACTTCTCCCTTGCTATTCTTGCGATAGTGGGTGAGTTCTTACGAGACCTGGTTGTTTAAAAATGTCTCGTACTTCCCCCTTTCCTCTCTCTCTCTCTCCTCTTCTGCATGGCAAGATGTGCTTTTTTCCCCGTTGCCTTCTGCCGTAATTGTTAGTTTCCCAAAGCCTCCAAGTCATGCTTCCTGATAAGCCTGCAGAACTGTAAGCAAATTAAACTTTTTATTTATAAATTACCTAGTCTCAGGTAGTTGTTTATAGCAGTATGAGAACAGATTAATAAAGAAAATTGGTACAAGAAGTGGGGTAGTGCTATATCTTTCAGAGCCTTCATGGATAACCTCTACTAGGTTTTCAGCCAGAGATTGGAACAGTTTGGAGGATTCAGAAAAAGAAAGGAAGATATGGAAAAATTTGGAACTTCCTAGGGACTTGTTGAATGGTTTTGACCAAAATGTTGATAGTGATACAGACAATGAAATTCAGGCTGAGGTGGTTTCAGATGGAGATAAGAAACTTGTTGGGAAAAGGAGTGAAAATCACTCTTGCTATGCTTTGTCAAAGAGACTGTTGGCATACTGTCTCAGCCCTAGATATCTGTGGAATCTTGAGTTTCAGAGAGATGTTTTAGAGTATCTGTTGGAAGAAATGTCTAAGCAGCAAAGCATTAAAGAAGTGACCTAGCTGTTCCAAAAAGCATACTCTCATATGCATGAACAAAGAAATGGTCTGAAATTGGAACTTATATATTAAAGGGAAGCAGAGCATGAAAGTTTAGAAAATTTGAAGACTGATAAAGACTGACAATGTGGTAGAAAAGAAAGACCTTTTCTGAAGAGAAATTCAAGCTGGCTGCAAAAATTTGCCCAAGTAAAGAGGAGCCAAATGTTAATACAAAACAATGAAGGAAAATGTTCCCAGGGCATTTCAGAAATCTTTGCAGCAGCTTCACAGGCCTGGAGGCCTAGGAATGATAAATGGTTTCATGGGCTAGGCCCAGGTCCTTGCTGCTCTGTGCAGTCTTGGAATATAGTGCCCTGCATCCCAGCTGCTATACCTCCAGTAATAACTAAAAGGGGCCAAGTACAGTTTGGGCCGTGGCTTCAGAGGGAGCAAGCCCCAACTCTTGGCAGCTTCCCTGTGGTGTTGTGTCTGTGGGTTCACAGAGAACAAGAGTTGGGCTTTGGGAATCTCTGTCTAGATTTCAGAGGATGTTTGAAAGTGTTTGGATATCTACACAGAAGTCTGCCACAGGGGCAGAGCCTTCACGGATAACCTCTACTAGGGAAGTGAAAAGGGAAAAGGTAGGGTAAGAGCCCCCACAGTTTCTACTGCATCACTAGCTAGTGGAGCTCTGAAGAGGGTCATCATCCTCCAGACGGAAGAATGTTAGATCAACCCACAGCTTGCACCATGCACCTGAAAAAGCCTCTAGTATTCAACACCAGCCTATGAAAACAGCCATGTGGGCTGTATCCTACAGAGCCATATGGGGTTAAGCTGCCCAAGGCTTTGGGAGCCCAGCCCTTGTATCAGCATGCCCTGGATGTGAGACATAAAACAGTAAGATCATTTTAGATTTGACTTCCTTGCTGGATTTTGGATTTACATGGGGCCTATAGCCTCTTCATTTTGGCCTCTTCAATTTCTCTCATTTATAATGGGAGCATTAATCCAGTGCCTGTACCCCCACTGTATCTTGGAAATAACTAATTTGCTTTTGATTTTACAAGCTCATAGGTGGAAGGGACTTACTTTCTCATCTTAGATGAGACTTTTGACTTGGACTTCTGGGTTAATGCTGAAATGAGTTAAGACTTTGGGGAGCAGTCGGGAAGGTGTGATTGTATTTTGAACTGTGAGAATGACAGACTTTGGAGGGGCCACGGGTGGAATGTTATGGTTTGGCTCTGTGCCCATACTCAAATCTCATCTCAAATTGCAGTCCCCACATGTTCTGGGAACAGGCTAATGGGAGGTGACTGAATCATGGGGGCAGACTTACCCCTTGCTGTTCTCATAATAGTGAATGAGTTCTCATGATATCTGGTTGTTTGAAAGTGTGTGGCACGTCCCCCTCTGCTCTCTCACTCACCTGCTCTGGCATGGTAAGATGTGTTTGCTTCCCCTTTACCTTCCATTGTGATCGCAATTTTCCTGATGCCTCCAGTCATGCTTCCTGTTTTAATTTCTAACTGGGGTCCCCTCTTTTTTCTCCATATTAATTTCTTCTAATCTCTCTTTTACTCATTATGCATCATTCAGTCACCAACTTTCTGCTAAGAATTTCTCTATCTTAGAAGCTTCACCCATTGTATTTCCATCTTGGAATCTTCTACCTCTGGAATGACTGGCTGGCTTCTGATCTTTTTATTTCAAACTCAATATGGCTTTCTTGGATAGATATTTCCTAACTCTCTGTCTCTGCATCTACCTACCCCCATGATTATTCTCTATCATATTTCCTGCTTTATTACTCTTCCCTCAATGTATAAACGAATACTGGTCCATGTGAATTTCTGTACATACACATATGGGTGTAAATATATATGTGTATATAAATGTGTGTTTATGTATTGTGCATATCTGTGTGTGTGTGTGTAAAATTTTCTATGCCTCTAGTTCTCAGTTCCATGAAAGCATAGATTATATCTACCTGTAGCATGTAACAGACACTCAAAAATATTGATTAAATGAATGAATGCATGATGACCCTTTCACTTGGTATTATAGCACGTTCTAAGTTCTGAAATTAGAGTCATTTGTAGAAATGTTATGCACCAATAGTAAAAGACCAAATTTTAAATTTAAACATCTATTTAATTGTTAAATAGGTTAATTGAAGTAGTTATTTAACTAGGCTTTTAGCATACACATTTGGGTTTTCTAAATTTCCAGATAAAGAAGACTAACTAGAAAAACATAGGAAAATATACAAGTGAAGCTCCATCAATAAGACTGTACATTATTGAAGAAAAGCAGATTATGAGCATTGCTGAGCAAACTAAATTTTTTTAAAATTTAGCAAATATTTCCAATTTACTTGATTTATAAAATGTTAAAATCTGTTGAATTTTTGTCTCAGTTTTTATGACGAAGCTTACCTTTGTAACATTTTTTACATAGATATCAAGAAAGAAGAAATAATCATCAAAAATAACTCCCACATTACTTTGCTAGAATTATAACAGCCCAGATATTTGTCTTAAGAGATGTACATAACAAAACAGTGGCCTGTACATTATACAAGAATAAGTTATTGAAACACAAGAGAGGCCAGGCAAGGTGGCTCACATCTGTAATCCCAGCACTTTGGGAACCTGAGGCAGGCAGATCACTTGAGGCCAGGAGTTTAAGACCTGCATAGCCAACATCATGAAACCCTGTTTCTACTAAATAATACAACAATTAGCTGGGCATGATAGCACATGCCTGTAATCCCAGCTACTCTGGAGGCTGACGCATGGGAATCACTTGAAGTTGGGATGCAGAGGTTGCAGTGAGCCGAGATTACACCACTGCATTCTGTGCAACAGAGAGATACTCTGTCTCAAAAAAAAAAAAAAAAAAAAAGAAAGAAAGAACAAAGAAAAAGAAAAGAAATACAAGAGAGATTAAGAAAACATTTCAAAAGCTCTGAATGTTCCTACCTTATATTGTATACAAAATCTTAATTCTGAATAGAATGATTAACTGCTTAAACTTTAAAAATTAGAAATTTTATAGTGTATTGAATTCAAAATGTTTCTTTAGTTCTGAAGAAAGTGAACATTTATGTTTGGTCCTTTGCAGTGCTATGTTCCCCAAATTTAGATGCTAAATTCATAACTATATTCTCTTTTTTTTTTTTTTTTTTTGAGACGGAGTTTCGCTCTTGTTACCCAGGCTGGAGTGCAATGGCGCGATCTCGGCTCACTGCAACCTCCGCCTCCTGGGTTCAGGCAATTCTCCTGCCTCAGCCTCGCGAGCAGCTGGGATTACAGGCACGCACCACCGTGCCCAGCTAATTTTTTGTAATTTTACTAGAGACGGGGTTTCACCATGTTGACCAAGATGGTCTCGATCTGTTGACCTCGTGATCCACCCGCCTCGGCCTCCCAAAGTGCTGGGATTACAGGCATGAGCCACCGCGCCCAGCCTCATAAATATGTTCTCATATGTCATCTGGTTCAGAAAAGACACCAAAACAAGGATACAGCTCAAAAGGCAGAATATATCCACAAAGCATTATACAAAAATCAGTATTAGATTTTTGTATAATGCTGTGAGGAAACGAGTGGCTATAAATTCTTTCTAGGTTCATAGTTGTTCATGCTACATAACACTTCACTTGTCAAAATGCTTATTAATTACTTGATATCCACACCCATTTGTCAATTTAAAAAACCCTCTTAATAAACAAATGATAGCAGAACAGTATGCAGGTTGTGTTTATTTTACAGAAAAATCTGGCATTCCTTTAATCCTTTAATATTTACAATCATCCTAAAAGTTGTTATCTCACCCTCTTTACCCATCACTCAGCTTCATTTTTAAACGTGCTCACAGGAAAATATAGCTTGAACTACAAATGGGAGATGGCAGATCTGAGGTACAAACCTGGCTCTGAACCTCTCATCTGCTACCTTTTCCTTACAAATGGGTAAAGATGCTCACTGTAGTTTAATAAGATGCCAATAAAGTATATAAAAAGTGCATTTTCTGTTACTATAACTGAATGTCTGAGATTGGGTAATTTATAAAGAAAATAAATTTATTTTGTACTGTTCTGAAGTCTGGGAATTCCAAGAACGTAGCTGTGGCATCTGGTGAGGGTCTTCCTGCCACATTGTAACACTGTAGAAGGCATCACATGACAAGAAGGAAAGAGCATAACAACTCCAATCTCTCTTCTTCTTACAGCGCCACCAGTCCCATTTGGGTCATCCCATCCTGATGACCTTATCTAATTTCTATTACCTCCTAAGGACCCCACCTCCAAATGTCATGAGATTAAGTATCCAACATGTGAAATCTGGAGGATGCATTCAAACTATAGCAAAAAAAAGTGGGTCTATACCAAAGATCAAAGTTTAACCACTGAGATGATTTCACCATTAATACACACACAAAAAAAATTACTGTGCAACACACTGAAGAATTTCACAGATCACCTGCCATCCTGGCTTACACTTTGGAAAAAGATAAATGAATGATAGAACTGAAGCATCAAAACTGTTTGAAAACAATTCATAAACTCAAATTATTTTTCTTATTAAAATGTTGATGACAAACTTTTTGAGAGTAGAGATTCTAGGCATTGAAGTTAGTATTTTATTTAAGAAAAAAATAAATCTAATGGATAACCTTAGCCATTAGATTCCTTTATGGAAAATTTAGAAGAGTCCTGCAGGTTATTAAAATCTAATAGGCAATTGGATCTTTGGAATTATAGCCACATATACAAAGATGATCAATAATTACTGAACTATTGAAGATGAATTCAAGCTTAAAATCGATATTATATAATACTTTTCTTTCAACTTGAGAGAAAATTTATAATGGGAAAAATCCATCTGCTATTTAAAGCAAATCTCAGTAATGGACTTTGAGAGGTAGATACTACTGTATATATTTTTTCCATAAAGACCTGCTCTTTAAGATAAAAAGAACAGGGATATCACCAGTCTTTTATATGAATGTGCATATGGTCATTTCTTCTGCTTAATACTTCATATTCAATTTTGCAGATATATTATCACATATTTGTTTTACCTGGTTGTGTATTTAGATCCTGCTTTTCATGTGGTTATCTATTGAGATACTGCGCTTCATGTGGTTATCTTGTCTGTATCTACCTCTTCAAAACCATGACAGTCCTGGTATAAATGTCAGCTCCTTGACAGTAACAGTGAAATGAGTCCCACAGTAACCCCACTGTGATTCTGATGTGCTCATCCTAGAGTTTTAGCCTCATGCCCCTCTTGTAACACAATCTCAGATCTCAGAGTCGTGCCGTCAACTATTTGGTGAAGTTGAGATAGATTCCCTTTCTATCCTTACATATTTCAAAGCCTTTGCTTTTTCCATGTGAATTATTGACTGTTTATAAAGTTGGATTTGTTCCCTCACTACTCAGCATCCTTTTGTATTTGCTCAAAATCATTAAACTCAGTCTCTTAAATTTGTAACTGCATAAATTCTCTTACTTGAATACTGTGAAAGAACAGTATGAAATCAAAATGCTGTATAATGCACTGAGTATATTTATCAATAATAAATAGGAAGCAAATAAGGAAGAATATGATCATGCAAAGAAGTTTCTATGTCAGACTGGATTAGAAGGCAAATTCGCTGTAGCTGTCATGACTGAGTTATAATGCAAACTTACTTAAAAATAAATGGAGTGTTGGATCTTATGAGAAGCAGCTTTTTTTTTCAAGCTACTTGGACAATAACACCCAAGCAATACTCTCGTTGTACAATCTTGAAAAGTTTCCCCTCACAAAAGAGATAAAGGTAAGGAGAATGGTCCTTAATGAGGCAGTTTTTGACAATTCAGCTATTTCTGGAGCTATTTCAGAGAAGCTATTCAAGACAACGATTTTTGAAGTGGATGTGTTTCCTGGACAGCATTGTCTGTAAATGTTCCAATGTATTCTCCTACTTGAAGGTATGTAGACATTTTGTAGTTAATATATTTTTGTTATTAAGAGCTGAACGTAATTTTTGTTGGCTTGATAATTACTGTCAATTAGTTACAACATCTGTGGTAGGCAAAATAAAAGCCTCCAACTATGTTCATGTCCTAATTCACAGAATTTGGGAATATTTTTGTATTATACGGCATGGGGAAATTAAGGTAGTAGATAGAATTAAGGCTGCTAATCAGCTGACCTTAAAATAAGGAGCTCACAGAGAATAGTTCAGGTGGATTCACCATAATTTTAAGAGTCTTTACAAGTGGAAAAGGGACAAATAATTCAATGTCAAAGTGATATGATTCAACTAGCCATTGCTGGTTCTGAATATGGAAGTAGTTCATGCCAGTGAATGTTAATTGCCTCTAGAAACTAGAAAAGTCAAGTAAACAGAACTTTAGAGCTTCCAGAAAAAATGTAGCCCTGATAACACCTTGACTTTATCCTGGTAAGACCCATTTAAGATTTCTGATCTCAAAAAGTGTAAGATGGTTTAATAAGTGTTGGTTTAAGACAATAAATGTGTGGTTAATTTGCTATAGCAACAATAGAAAATTAAAACATCTTTTCTTTTAAAATTTCAGTGAGGCTTTTAAACTGTTGGTGGGAATGTAAACTAGTAAAACCATTATGGAAAACAGTGTGGAGATTCCTTAAAGAACTAAAAGTAGATTTATCATTTTTCTTTTTTGAGACAGAGTTTCACTCTTGTTACCCAGGCTGGAGTGCAATGGTGCGATCTTGGCTCACCACAACCTCCACCTCCTGGGTTCAAGCAATTCTCCTGCCTCAGCCTCCCGAGTAGCTGGAACTACAGGTGCACGCCACTATGCCCAGCTAATTTTTGTATTTTTAGTAGAGACAGGGTTTCACCTTGTTGACCAGGATGGTCTTGATCTCTTAACCTCGTGATCCACCTGCCTTGGCCTTCCAAAATGCTGGGATTATAGGCATGAGCCACCGCACCCAGCCGATTTATCATTTTTATCCAGCAGTCCCACTCCTGGGTATCTACCCAGAGAAAAATAAGTCGTTATTTGAAAAAGAGACTTGAACATGCATGTTTATAGCAACACAATTCATAATTGCATAAATATGGAACCAGCACAAATGCCCACCAATTGACTAGTGGATAAAGAAAATGTGGGGGGGAATTCCAAGATGGCGTGGTAGGAACAACTCAGGATTGCAGCTCTCAGTGAAGGCGCAGAGGGTGAGTCCTAGCTGCATTTCCAGACGGATCTTTGTTGTCCACAGAACGGGGAAATTCCCAGGAGTAGGAGAGACACGGGATGCCAGCGCAGCCCTCTCAGCTTGTGCCGCCATTTTGGCCGGCGCCACAGCACAGCAGCACCCCACACAAAACGCGCTGGTCTGGGTGCCCTGTTAAACCGACAATCTGAAATTTGGGAGGGCAGATTAGCATATCCATCTGATTAAACGGGACTTGGAAAGAGAGCCAGACCAGGAGATCCCTGGGAAGTGACATTTGAGTCGGTGCAGTGGGTCGCTGCATGGGAAACTGCACACATCCCAGTGCCCTTTCAGCAGGTGACTAAAACACCTGGGAGAGAGTCAACCATTCAACTTAAAAAAAAAGAGAGAGAGAGAGAGAGAGAGAGAAAGGGCTGAGGCAGGGAGCCAGGTGATCAGGCTCGGCGGGTCCTACACCCACAGGGACAAACAAAACGGTAATTCGAAAGGCTCAGGGTTGAGAGTTTCACCGCGGGCACAGCTGAATCCAGGATGGTGCAGCACAGTGGGGGAGGGACGTGCGCCACTACCGAGGCATTCCGTGCCTACTGAGGTACATTCCCAATGCTGACACAGCCTGCCATTGCCGAGGCAACCCACCATAACAGAGAGACTCCGCCAACAGGGAGGAGCCTATGACAGCAGGGGGGAGTCCACGAGCAACAAACTGGAGCCCACAGCAATAGGGCAAAGCCCATGACAGTAGGGCGGAGTGCACGGCAGCTGGGCAGAGCCCACAGCAGCAGGGCAAAGCCCACAGCAGCAGGGGGGACCCCGCGGTAGAAAGGCGAAGCCTCGGCAGGCAAATAGGGAGTAGACTGCCTCCTAGCTGGGCAGGACAGTGCAATGGATACTCATAAAGAAAGCTCTAACTCCCCAAGACAGAGCATCTGAGGAAAAAAAGGGGATTTATAAGTTCTGTTGCAGCAGACATAAACGCACCTGCCTAACAGCCCTGAATAAACAACAAAGCTCACAGCTCAGTACCTAAGCTCCTATAAAGTACAGTCCGTCTCCTCAAGCAACTCCCTGACCCCTGTATATCCAAAGAGTCACCTCAAAAAGGACTGATCAGACTGACATTTGGCAGGCATCATTCTGGGACAAAGATAGCAGAAAAAGAAACTGGTAGCATCCCTCACTGTTCTGCAGCTGCTATAGGTGTACCCCAGAAAAGCAGGGCCTGGAGTGGACCTCAGCAGTTGTACAGCAGAAGGGCTAGAGTGTTAGAAGGAAAACTAAGCAACAGAAATACTTCATCATCAACAACCTGGACATCCACTCAGTGACCCAATTGAAAAGTCAGCAACTACTCAGACGACAGGTGGATAAATCCACAAAGATGGGAAGAAACCAGCACAAAAAGGAGGAAAACACCCAAAACCAGAACACCTCACCTCCTACAAAGGATGAAAACTCCTCACCAACAAGGGAACAAAGCTGGAAGGAGAATGAGTGTGATGAAATGACAAAATCAGACTTCAGAAGGTGGATAATGAGAAACTTCAGTGAACTAAAAGAACATGTTCTAAATAAATGCAAAGAAACTAAAAACTTTGAAAAAAGATTTGAAAGAAGATTCGAGGAAATGATAATAAAAATGGACAACTTAGAAAGGAATATGAATGAATTGAAGGAGCTGAAAAACACAACATGAGAACTTCGTGAAGCATGCACAAGTTTCAACAGCCGAATTGACCAAGCAGAAGAAAAGATATCAGAAGTCGAAGATCAACTCAATGAAATAAAATGAGAAACCAAGATTAGAGAAAAAAGCACAAAAAGAAATAAACAAAGTCTCCAAGAAATGTGGGACTATGTGAAGAGACCTAACCTATGTTTGATAGGTGTACCAGAATGTGATGAAGAGAATGAATCCAAGCTGGAAAATACTCTTCAGGATATTATCCGGGAAAATTTCCCCCACCTAGCAAGACAGGCCAATATTCAAGTCCAAGAAATACAGAGAACACCACAAAGACATTCCACAAGAAGAGCAACCCCAAGGCACATAATCGCCAGATTCACCACAGTTGAAATGAGGAGAAAATACTAAGGGCAGCCAGAGAGAAAGGTCGGGTTACCCACAAAGGGAAGCCCATCAGACTCACAGCAGATCTCTCAGCAGAAACTCTACAAGCCAGAAGAGAGTGGGGGCCAATATTCAACATCCTTAAAGAAAAAACTGTCAACCCAGAATTTCATATCCAGCCAAACTGAGCTTCGTAAGTGAAGGAAAAATAAAATCCTATGTGAACAAGCAAGTACTCAGAGATTTTGTCACCACCAGGCCTGCTTTACAAGAGGTCCTGAAAGAGGCACTATATATAGAAAGGAACAAACAGTACCAGCCACTCCAAAAACATACCAAATGCTAAAGAGCATCAACAAAATGAAGAATCTACAACAACTAACAGGCAAAACAGCCACTTAGCATCAAAATGGCAGTATCAAATTCACACATAACAATATTAACCCTAAAAGTAAATGGACTAAATGCACCAATAAAAAGACACAGACTGGCAAATTGGACAAAAAACCAAAATCCATCAGTGTGCTGTATCCAGGAAACCCATCTCACAGGCAAGTATACACAAAGGCTCAAAATAAAGGAATGGAAGAAGATTTACCAAGCAAATGGAGAGCAAAAAACAGCAGGAGTTGCAATTTTCATCTCCGATAAAATGGACTTTAAAGCAACAAAGATCAAAAGAGACAAAGAAGGTCATTACATAATGGTAAAAGGATCAATACAACAAGAAGAGCTAATGATCATAAATATATATGGACCCAATACAGGAGCACCCAGATATATAAGGCAAGTTCTTAATGACTTACAAAGAGACAGACTCCCACACAATAATAGTGGGAGACTTTAACACTCCACTGTCAATATTAGACAGATCAACCAGACAAAAAATTAACAAGGATATCCAGGGCTTGAACTCAGAGCTGGAAGAAGCAAACCTGATAGACATTTACAGAACTCTCCACCCCAAATCCACAGAATATACATTCTTCTCAGCACCACATCACACCTACTCCAAAACTGACCACATAATTGGAAGTAAAACACTTCTCAGAAAATGCGAAACAACTGAAATCATAACAAGCAGTCTCTCAGACCACAGTAGAATCAAGTTAGATCTCAGAATTCAGAAACTAACTCAGAACCGCACAGCTTCATGGAAACTGAACAACTGGCTCTTGAATGTTGATTGGATAAACAATGAAATGAAGGCAGAAATAGAGAAGTTCTTCGAAACCAATGAGAATGAAGACACAACATACTAGAATCTCTGGGACACATTTCAAGCAGTCTCCAGAGAAAAATATACAGCAATAAGTGCCCACATAAAAAGAGCAGAGAGATCCAAAATTGACACCCTATCGTCAAAATTGAAAGAGCTAGAAAAGCAAGATAAAAAAAACCTCAAAACCTAGCAGAAGACAAGAAATAATGAAGATCAGAGCAGTATTGAAGGAGATAGAGACATGAAAAACCCTTCAAAAAATCAATAAATCCAAGAGCTGGTTTTTTGAAAAAATCAACAAAATAGACAAACCCCTAGCCAGACTGATAAAAAAGAAAAGAGAGAACAACCAAATAGATGCAATAAAAAAGAATAAAGGGGAAATCACCACAGATTCCACAGAAATTCCAACCATCATCAGAGAATACTACAAACAACTCTATGCACATAAACTAGTAAACCTGGAAGAAATGGATAAATTTCTGGACACCTGTGTCCTCCCAAGCCTAAACCAGGAGGAAGTCGAAACTATGAATAGACCAATAACAAGGTCTGAAGTTGAGGCAGCAATTAAGAGCCTACCACACAAAAAAAAGCCCAGGTCCAGATGGGTTCACAGCCAAATTTTACCAGAAACACAAAGAAGAGCTGGTACCATTCCTTCTAAAACGATTCCAAATAATCCAAAAAGAGGGAATCCTTCCCAATTCATTTTATGAGACCAACATCATCCTGATACCAAAACTTGGCAGAGACTCAACAAGAAAAGAAAACTTCAGGCCATCATCAATGATGAATATAGATGCAAAAATCTTCAATAAAATACTGGCAAACCGATTGCAACAGCACATAAAAAAACTTATACATCATGATCAAGTAGGATTCATCCCGGGGATGCAAGGCTGGTTCAACATACACAAGTCTATAAACATAATTCAACACATAAACAGAACCAAAAACAAAAACCACATGATTATCTCAATTAATGCCGAGAAGGCATTTGACAAAATTCAACAGCCCTTTATGCTAAAAGCCCTCAATAAACTCGGTATTGATGGCTGTATCTCAAAGTAATAAAAGCTATTTACGACAAACCAACAGCCAATATCATACTGAATGGGCAAAAACTGGAAGCATTCCCTTTAAAATCCAGCACTAGACAAGGATGCCCTCTCTCACCACTCCTTCAATATAGTACTGGAAGTTCTAGCCAGAGCAATCAGGCAAGAAAAAGAAATAAAGGATATTCAAATAGGAAAGGTAGAAGCCAAATTTTCTCTATTTGCAGACAACATGATAGTATACCTAGAAGACTCCATTGTCTCAGCCAAAAAACTCCTGAAACTGATAAGCAACTTCAGCAAAGTCTCAGGATATAAAATCAATGTGCAAAAATCACAAGCATTCCTCTACATCAATAACAGACGTAAAGAGCCAAATCAAGAACGAACTGCCATTCACAATTGCTACAAAAAGAATAAAATACCTAGGAATACAACTTACATGGAACGTCAGGGACCTCTTCAAGGAAACCTACAAACCACTGCTCAACAAAATAAGAGAGGACACAAACAGAGGGAGAAACATTCCATGTTCATGGTTAGGAAGAATCAATATCATGAAAATGGCTATACTGCCCAAAGTAATTTACAGAATCAATGCTATCCCCATCAAGCTACCATTGACTTTCTTCACAGAACTGGAAAAAACCACCATGAACTTCATATGGAACCAAAAGAGAGCCCGCATAGCCAAGTCGATTCTAAGCAAAAAGAACACAGCAGGAGGCATCACACTACCGGACTTCAAACTATACTACAAGGCTACAGTAATCAAAACATCATGGTACTGGTACCAAAACAGAGATATAGACCAATGGAACAGAACAGAGGCAGCGGAGGCAACACAACATATCTACAACCATACAATCTTTGATAAACCTGACAAAAACAAGCAATGGGGAAAGGATTCCCTGTTTAATAAATGCTGTTGGGAAAACTGGCTAGCCATGTACAGAAAGCAGAAACTGGACCCCTTCCTGACACCTTACACTAAAATTAACTCCAGATGGATTAAAGACTTCAACATAAGACCTGGCACCATAAAAACCCTAGAAGAAAATCTAGGCAAAACCATTCAGGACATAGGAGTAGGCAAGAACTTCATGAACAAAACACCAAAAGCATTGGCAACAAAAGCCAAAATAGACAAATGGGACCTAATGAAACTCCACAGCTTCTGCACAGCAAAAGAAACAGTCACTAGAGTGAATCGGCAACCAACAGAATGGGAAAACATTTTTGCAGTTTACCCATCTGACAAAGGGTTGATATCCAGAATTTACAAAGAACTCAAACAGATTTACAGGAAAAAAACAAACAAGCCCATTCAAAAGTGGGCAAAGGATATGAACAGACACTTTACAAAAGAAGACATACATGAGGCCAACAGTCATTAAAAAATACTCATCATCACTGGTCATTAGAGAGATGCAAATCAAAACCACACTGAGATAGCATCTCACGCCAGTTAGAATGGCGATCATTAAAAACTCTGGAGACAACAGATGCTGGAGAGGATTTGGAGAAAAAGGAACACTTTTACACTGTTGGGAGTGTAAATTAGTTCAACCATTGTGGAAGACAGTGTGGCGATTCCTCAAGGCCTTAGAAATAGAAATTCCATTTGACCCAGCAATTTCATTACTGGGTATATATCCAAAGGACTATAAATCGTTCTACTATAAGGACACATACACACGAATGTTCATTGCAGCACTGTTTACAATAGCAAAGACCTGGAACTAACCCAAATGCCCATCAATGATAGACTGGACTGGGAAAATGTGGCACATATACACCATGGAATATTATGCAGCAATAAAAAATGATGAGTTCATGTCCTTTGTAGGGACATGGACAAATCTGGAGAACATCATTCTCAGCAAACTGACAGATGAACAGAAAACGAAATACCACATATTCTCACTTATAGGTGGGTGAGGAAAAATGAGAACACATGGACACGGGGGAGGCAGTACTACACACGGGGGTCTATTGAGGGGAATAGTGGAGAAACAGTGGTGGGGGGACATGGGGAGGGATAGCCTGGGGAGAAATGCCAAATGTGGGTGAAGGGGAGGAAGGCAGCAAAATACACTGCCGTGTGTGTACCTATGCAACTATCTTGCACGTTCTGCACATGTACCCCAAAACCTAAAATGCAATAAAAAAATGTGATATATGTATATACACACCATGGAATACTACTTAGTCATTAAAAGGAAGAAAATAATGGCATTTGCAGGAACCTCGATAGAACTGAAGACCATTTGTCTAAGGGAAGTAACTCAGGAATGGAAAAACCAAACATCATATGTTCTCACTCATAAGTGAGAGCTAAGCTATGAGGACACATAGGCATAAGAAAGATACACTGGACTTTGGGGACTCAGGAGAAAGGGTGGGAGGGGGTGAGGGATAAGACTACACATTGGGTATAGTGTACACTGCTCAGGTGATGAATGCATCAAAATCTCAGAAATAACCACTGAAGAACTTATTCATGTACAAAAGTAAATAAATAAGAAATAAAATTTAAGTGAGAAATTTGTATATTTTCAGATACCATCTGCATTTTCTTCACGATAAAAATATAATACTTCGTGTTATTCCCACATTCCTCTTCCAGACAGCATATATAAATGGAAAAGTTATCCCTGGATTTCAACCACTTGAGTTTCAATCCTACGCATGCCATAGCATTAAGACCTGCCAGTGCCTCAGTGATCTTATCTGTAAAATGGAACAATAAGAGGTCCTACTTCATAGGGAAGTAATGAGGATCAAATGAGATAATACATGTGAAAAAAATACTTGACACACAGCAAGTGTTCAGTCAATGGATATTATTATTAACCAAAATCAATCCGTTATTCATTTTATCTTTTAAATATTTCCAATATCTGTTCCTACTCTCCATTCCAGGTGTAGATGCTCATCACTTCTCACTGGGACTATGGATGCAACCGTATCCATAGGCTAAAGTACAAGTTCCATGGCCTCATTCAAGATTCTCCATGACCTACTAATTTCTTCCTGTTTTTCATTGTTTCAATTCTGACCAAATCTGTTATTGAGTTGTATGTTCTAGTGCTATGGAACTGCTTTACATCATTTGCTTATGTTCAGTCTTTGCCCACATTCTTTGTTTTACTGCCTTTTACTCATTTTTCAAAGTAATGCTCAACATTTGTCTCCTCATTAAGGATTGGTGTTTGCTTAGACTCTTTGAGCAACCCCAATCTTCTATCATAAAGTTCTATTCTACCCTTATTTAGAGTAATGGGCTGTGCAAATTACTTCTAAAATGCCACAAGGTTACAGCCTCCTTAAACACAAGACAGAGCTTTATTCATTTTTGTAGCTGTAGGACATGACCGAGTCAGACACAAAGTAGGCCATCTGCATATCTATCTCCATCTATATATTTTCTTGCTATATTGAATAAACTCTAACAATTCCAAGTGTTCAACAAGGTTGCATTCTCTTAGAGCATAATTTTAATATTGAGTAGATTCCCATTCTTTGAAAACATAATATGACAATTGACTACATGTGTAGAATATTCTTAATTTTTTTAACTGGGAGAATAACATCTTTTTATTTATTTATTAAATATTTTCTTCATCACATTTTAAAAAGCAAAAACATAACTATTAGAAAAACTATTGACACTAAACCAGAAGCAATAATAAAATTTTAAATATGAGGGATACTTAAAAAAAGATATAATACACTTTTATTATTTCTTAACTTACTTTAATTCTAATTAGATAATTTCTTCACTTAAAGAGATTATTTATATTTGAAAAAATTTCTACAACAAATTGCATTGGAATAAACTTTTGTCATGAGTAGAAATGTCTACATTTCACCTGTAATTTTGCATATACCCTGTCGTTGCTTCTCAGTATGAAGCTTATGTGAACTTTTCATACTGAGTCACTAAAACAGACCTGAAAATCATGGTTTAGATTAAAATTCCATCCTAGAGGCAACCTAGAAACAAATGATATTATCAACTGATAAATGGAAGACACTAGACTCCGACTCTGAGGACGCAGATGTGTGGCAGAGAATCGATGGGGGTGGTCTGGTAAATGAAGACACAAACATGTGGATCCTGTGTGATAACTAGGATGATGATGAGAAAAGTCAGAAATAATACCCTTGAAATCTGTCTTTTCCTGAAGCTCATTTTTCAGTTTGCTTTCAAACTCTACATATCCACATTTATCAATATTTCAAGGCAAATGACTAACCGTGAATTTTAATGTTTTCTTAAGTTTTCCATGGAAAGAGTTCATCAAATAAAGATCAGTGTGTCAATCAAGTGATGGATGAAACTACTGAGTCAAGAAACCATGGTGTGTGAGGAACTGTTGAAACAGTTCAATAGTTGAACTAAAAATTGTAATGTAAAGAAGAAGATTTGGTGTTGTGAGAGGAAAAAAATAGTTATCTTTAAATATTGTTAAGACTTCTATATAAAAATGGGATTTATATATGTTCTTTGTAGTTCTGGAAGGCGCACAATTCAGAAATGAATTTAGTTCCTAACAACAATTCAATAATAATGACAAATATCCAAGGTTAGAATTGTTTTGAATGCTTCTGAGCATTCTATCATTAGAATTAAGTAAATTCTGAAAGACTGATTGTTAGGAATGTGGTCTAATCCTTCCTAAACTGTGGGGTATGATGTGCTAAATTATCTCTGTTTATGGCTCTTTATTAAACAAATACGTACCAAGCATCTCCTATGCTGAGCCATCATACTGGGACTACAACTTCATATCAATGAGACCCTGTGCCTACCATCAAAAAGTTTATGTCACCACATCATATGCTGTACTGAAGGTAAGATGGCTACCATCATAACACCCAGAAAATATCAAGTACTGGCAAAAATGTGGAAAAACTGAAACCTTCATGCATTGTTAATGGAAGTATAAAATGGTACAACAATTATGAAAAACACTATGGAAGTTTCTCAAAAAATTAAAAATAGAATTACCATATGATCCAGCAATTCTACTTCTGGGTTATATATACTCAAATGAATTGAAAACAGATAAAACAATGTTCATAGCAGAATTATTTGCAAAAGCCAAAATTTAGAAGTAACCCAAGCCTTCATCAACATATGAACAAATAAACAAATTGTCAATAAAATGGAATGTTATTCAGCCTTAAAAAGAAAGAAAATTTTAAACATTCTATCATATGAATAAACCTTGAGGACATTATGTTATATGAAATTAAGCTAACCTCAAAAGAACAAACATTGTATGATTCCAATTATATGAGTTACCTAGAGTAGTCAAATTCATAGACAGAGAAGTAAAATAATGGTTGCTGGAGGTTGAGGAGCAAAGAGAAATGGGTAGTTATTATTTAATGGGCATAGAAGTTTTGTTTGTAAAGATTAAAACATTCTGGAGATGGATGGTGCTGATGGTTGATTAATATGGTAAATCCAGGTTATGTGTATTGTACCACAATCTTTTAAAAAGCTCATTATCTAGTTGTCCTTTTTGCTCTCAGCATCTCAGATTCAATCTATATATGCAATGGGAATCCCTTATGGAAATCTCTTATGACAAAACATTTTAAATACTAAAAATTAGTCTGACTCACATTTCATTGTCTTAGTAACCAGCAACACTAGCCACACATTTATCCAAACTAGAAATCTACGAATCAACTCTGACACATCCTTCTCCTTCTTCACTCCCACCCCCAAGCAGTTATTAAGTCCCACTTTTCTGATGTTTTTAATATGTTTCAAATCTCACACTTCCTTACAACTCAGCAGCTAGTTCCTTGCTCAGGTCACCAAAATTTGATGTGTAAGTTAATGTGGTAACCTTTAATTCAACTCTTTACCTACAGTCATATCCCACTTTAATTTTTAACACACGGTCAGAGAAATCTTTACAAAGTGAACTTCCCTATTTAAATTTCAATTCCTCCTTAGGGATTTCAGAATAAGGTTGAAATAAAGAATAAAGCATAAAATCTTAGCATTGCATTTGACGTCTGACCTCTCTGTAATCTTGCTAATTTCTCTAATCTCTCTCCCTTCATCACTTATGCATTTAATCAACAAATTTTTATTGAGTACTTTCTATACAAAAAGTAGTTTGCTAGGTTACAGGGGTAAATGTTAAATAAAACAGAGTCTACTGTTTCATGGAACATATGGTCTAGCATGGGATGGAGACATTAATTTTAAAATTACACATATAAATATATAAAACAAAAGTGATGAGTGCTGGGGAAGAAAGATAAAGAATATATATATAACATATTCTAGGGGTTTGGAAAGGCCTTTCTCTCCAAGGAGGTGATATTTAAGATTTCTAGGTCGAATATCGATTTTAAAGACAAAATGAGAAAAAAAATTCAACCAGGGAGAAAAACATATGCTCTAGTTTAAGCAAGATGGAGGATAGAGTATCTGAGGAACAAAAAACAGTGTAAGTAGAGCACAAAGAATGGCAGTACAAATGGAAGCTAGAGAGCTGTACTGGATGGCTAGGATTTGATTTTTACTCTTCAAGCATTCATCCTCCACTTATTTTGATGTCTTCTCTCAGGCTTGCTCTCTCTTGTTTCTTGCTCATTGCACACTGTGGTTTCTATTGGGGATATTGTTTATGAGCCTTTACCACTGTTCATCCTTGAGGGGTCAGTTGGAGATCTATCCTTGTCTGAGACAGGTGCTGTGCTTGTGTATATCCCTTGAGCTGTGTATAACCCTTCCATAGCATTTTCTGTACTAAAAATTCCTACTGTTTATTATTATAAGAACATCAATGCCTTCAGAGAAGAAACTAAGTACCATTCATCTTTGTATGTCTAGCACTTACCATCATTTCTAGTGCAGTTTCATCAACAAATATTTATTGAGCACTTACTCTGGAAAGGTACTAAAATAGGAATTCTGAGGAATACAAAGTTATGTAAACATGACCTTGAAGGAACTTGGTGTTTATTTCAAACAATATGCAATATACTTTCCTGAGGCCAAATGTGCACAGAGACAACAGAGAGAAGAGCTTTCTTAGACTAATACTTTAGGGTAAATATATATTACAGTTTAACAAATACATTATGGCTTTCGAGAAATTGTGTTCACTTTAAGTACCTTCCAACTCTTTTCTTTTAACACTCCTATATTCAATAGAAACTTAAGAGGAAAGTGATAAATCTATAGAAAAATTAAAATATTTAAGAACTTTGTTATGTTACCATTCTGTTCAACCAGGCCAATGCCATCTGTCAGAATATTTAACTAAAATATTATATGTTATCTGCTTTCTTACTTTTTATTTTGAGATAATTTTCTTTTTTGATTTAGCAGTAGAAGTTGTATGTTTATGGTATGCAACATGATGCTTTTATATATGTGTACATTGTGGAATGGCTAAATAAAGCAGTTTAACACAGGCATTACCTTACATTCTTATGATGTATGATAGATCTATTTAACTTCTGCCTCCTACCTAATAAAATCTTGTGTCTTTTGATACAATGTGTGATTTTAAAAGCTTTCTTAATTTTTAACCATATGTTTCTACTATTTTTTTACATTCTTATACTTTTATATCTATTCTGCATAAAGCTTACTTTATATTACTTTCCTATCCAGAAGTTGTTGTTAACCCTACAACAACAAGATCAATAACAAGAATATATCACAGTAACTTTTTGAGACATTCATTAAGTTTATTTTTATTTGATGGGATAGACTTTTGTCATTAATACACTCAGAATCCGTTCACAATTAAGGACCTCAAAATTTCAATTTTAGCTTTATTGGAATCTATTGACATCAACCCTTTTCATTGAGTTTCTTTGGATTTGCCTTTATCATGAAAACTTTAGATTCTTTTTTGCTTGAGTAGGTGCAGAATATATGGTAATAATAGAATCCTATGGAGCAGAAATGATGTTAGATCTCCAAATATATTTCTATATTTTCTAGAATATGCTCTAGAGAACACTAGCCAACAAGCCAAACTATACAGAAGTGTTATGTGTCTTAACAGGTTTTGGAAACACTATCATAGCTGTTTGTTGGAAAGATAATTTTGTTTTAATTTTAAGGCTCTGCTATGATAAACCAAAAATAAATAAGCTTATTAGCACTGTTCCAAGATATTTTACCACAGATATTACATTTCCAGCAATATCTATTAAACCATGAAGGTGAATTTTATGAACATTTTAGGAAATGCTAATATGGTAAATTCTTTTAACTCAATATATGAATAAAATAACCTGAATTAGTAATTACATAATATCATCATGAAGGTAGTTGCTGGCAGAATAAGGAATAAAATCTAGCTTTTCTTCCTCCCAGTCTTGGCTCATATTCTTTAATGACGGGGTCCAAAGTGGCTCCCGCCGGAGGTCATGGCGCTCACGAAGATGAGGTCATCAGTTCAAGGCTAACCTGAGCAGCAACCTCATAAGCTCAAACTGATTGGCAAAAAAAAAAAAAAAAGAAAAAAAAAAGAAAATGATAGGTAGGTATACGAGTGCATAAACAATCTGTGGAATTCCTAAAATTACTTATGCACTGTAAACAAAACAGATGGCTGAGCCAATGCTGTGAATTAACTAAGCTTATGTTAATTAATTGGATGATTTAAAAAATATATCAGTGAAAACATTTTCTGTTGACATGTAGGGAAGATAGTAAAATAATCCACCTGTAAGACTATATGAGGTTTGCAGTGTATTCTCAGTTTGGCCATAGTAAGTAACTTGGAATTATGTTCTAAAAGGAAGGATAAATCAAATATAATAAGGCTATATTTCAATAAGATATTTGGTAGGGATATTTTATTTTACTTGCAGAAAATAAAGAGAAACACTGCTGGATTGGTTGTATAATTTGGTGGATTAGTAACTAACTAAAATACACTACTCAGTTCTGATTTGGCACTTGAGGACAATTTGGAGGAAGACTTTTAATACTCTTTTCTTGATCCATTCCTATTCAGTGATTTTATCAGTAACCAGGAAGAAATTCTAAAAATTGCTAATGGTATAAAACTCAAAGAAACTGTGAAGTAGACAGAAACCAAAATGTGGGTTTAAGAATTTTTTGACAGGGTAAAACCTGTCAATGTGTTCAATTTGATATTTTAAATTTCAACAAAAATAAATATAGGGTTCTAATGATGAGTAGAAAGTAAAGTAAACAAAGAAACCAAATACAATATTCTGTAAGCCCAGGATAGGGAAACACATTCACTGATCTTCAGGTCAAGTTGGAGTACAAAATTGTGATGAAAATCATTTAAAGTATGGTACTCTAAGCTTTTAAGGATTGTGGGAGTTCAGAGGCAAAGGAAAGAGGCAGCATAGTTCAGTGAAAAGAAGGTAGTCTTCAGAATCAGGAGTCCAGAATTTGGGATGCATGTTCAAATCGCAGTTCCATATTTACTAGCTGTTTGTTCTTGAGCAAGTTTATTTTATATTCAAAATGTAAATATTAGTAAGTTCATCCTTTTCTTTTTCTTTGTCTGCTTCTTTCCTATTCCACTGGTACCCACCATTTTCTTTACTTCTGCTCTAACCTCACACTTTCTATTTTCCTTCTTTTTCCATTTACTTTCTCTTCCTCTTACTTTTTATTCTTCCACGTTTTCTTTCAAAATGCCATTTTCCTGTAAGTTCCACATGAACTTGATCTCCTGACCTTCCACTTAGGTGGTGTCTAAGAGTTCTGGGCCCTGGATGGCAGCTCTATTGCCCTATCATTGCTGTGGCTATGGGCTAACCATCATATTCTAGAATATTCATACTGATGGATCACAGCCCAGAATTTGCAGTGCCAGACAATGTTCAGCAGAACAGGTAATCACAAAATGGGCTGAGGAAAGAGCAAATATTCAGATCACTATAAATATTATAATAATCTTTATGATGTTTGGAAAATATTAATCTATGTCATTTTCTAAATATTTAAAGTCATCTGCTTTTGAATTTAATTGAATGGGTGTTCAGTAATACTTGAGATTATATGATGCTGTTAATTTTTCAATGATAATATAACTTAAAGTAAAAATATGTTCTAAAATGAAAATATCAACATTTCTTGATATAATTTGTTGTGAGGTTATGTATGTATCTCCATGTAGACTTGTTAGGTTTCTTTTTTTTTTTTTAGAGGATCTGAATTTACATGTGTATATTCACAAGTGAGTGTGATCACTTTCTTTTGATTGCAACAGTATTTGCATTTTGGTAATAGATTATGTTAGTTTTTCAAACTACAATAGGTATTTTTAGATGTTCCTAAATTCTACAGTAGATTGCATCATCACCACTCCTACCCTAACTCCCAGTATCTCTGTTATAAAGAACACAGAAAGTATACTGTCTTTTTTACATTATGATCTGTACTCTTTAAAAAGTTTGAAAGAAATCATCTGGACAAAACCCTGGCCTGAGATCACTAAATGTATTGAACATAAATCCATGATAACTTTTTATGCTTATTCTATGTGTTTAGGTCTTCTAGTCTTTCTCAAATATATTACTTATAAATTATACTTAGATAAATTTTCTATTGAAATTAACATTTGTCTATCTGTTAGCATAGAACTGTGTACAATTCTCATATATATAAATCTTTATATGACTGGTTTTAATCCTGTTTATTCTTTAATTTTTATTATTTTGTTGCTTTGAATGTTTCTGAAAATTGCTGCATTGAGTCTTCTATTCGCTAGAATTAAACTCACATCTACACTATATTTATCTCCAGCATCTAAATCAATATTGAATGTAGTGGGGGAATCTGGCTAGATGGCCAAATAGGAACAGCTCCGGTCTGAAGCTCCCAGCAAGGCCAACACAGAAGGCAGGTGATTTCCAGCTGAAGTACCCAGTTCATTTCATTGAGACTGGTTAGACAGTCGGTGGAGCCCATGAAGGGTGAGTAAAAGCAGGGTGGGCTGTCCCCTCACCCAGGAAGTGCAAGGGGTCTGGGACCTCCCTCCCCTAGCCAAAGGAAGCCATGAGGGATTGTGCTGTCTAGCCCAGGTACTACACTTTTCCCACTGCTTTTGCAACCCACAGATGAGGAGATTTCCTCCTGTGCCTATACCACCAGGGCCCTGGGTTTCAAGTACAAAAGTGGGTGACTTTTTCAACAGACAGCAAGCTAGCTGCAGGAGATTTTTTTCATATTTCAGTGGCACCTGTGGTATTTGATTTTCTGTTTCTGAGTTATTTCACTCAGTGGTCTTCAGCTCCACACAAGTTGCTGCAGAAGATGTAATTTCATTCTTCTTTATCACTGTATGGTATTCCATGGTGTATATATATCCCACATTTTCTTTATCCAGTCCATCACTGATGAACACCTAGGTATTCTAAGACTTTGGTATTGTGAATAGTGCTGCAAAAAACAAACAAGTGCAAGTGTTTTTTTTTTTTTCATATAATGGTTTCTTTTTTGGAAGGGTAGATGCTCAGTAGTAGTACTGTTGGGATGAATGGTAATTCTATTTTTAGTTCACTCAGGACTGTTCATACTATTCTCCACAGGTTGTACTAATTTACATTGCCACCAACACTGTATGAGTTTCCTTTTCTCTTTATCCTTGCCTATATCTGTTTTTTGACTTTTTAATAATACCTATGCTGACTAGTCGAAAAAGATAACTCATTGTGCTTTTAATTTGCAATTCTCTGATGATTAGTGATGTTGAACATTTTTTCATATACCTGTTGGCTTCTTAAATGTCTTTCTTAAATAAATACATGTTCATGTCTTTTGCCCCCTTTTTAATGGAATTATTTGTTTTTTGTTGGTTGAGTTGTTTGAGTTTCTTTTACAGTCTCGAGATATTAGTACTTTCTTGGATGCATAATTTGCAAGTATTTTTCCAATTCTGTGGATTATCTGTTTATTATTTCGTTTGTTATACAGAGGCTTTTTAGTTTAATTAAGTCCCATTTATCTATTTTTGTTTTCGTTGCATTTGCTTTTGAAGTCTTAATTATAAATTCTTTCGCTAGGACAATGTCCAGAAGAGTTTTTCTTAGGTTGTCTTCTAGGATTTGTAGTTTCAAGTCTTGAATTTAAATCTTTAATCAATATTGAGTTAATTTTTGTATATGGTTGAGAGATAAAGGTCCTGTTTTACTCTTCTGCATACAGCTAGCCAAATTTCCCAGTGCTATTAATATTTATTGAATATTTCCCATTGTTTATTTTCGTCAACTTTGTTGAAGATCAGTTACTTGTAGAATATGTCTTTATTTCTGGGTTCTCTATTCTGTTCCCCTGATCTATATGTCTATTTTTGTTACAGTACTATGCTGTGTTGGTTAGTTGAACCTTGTAGTATAGTTTAAAGTTAGGTAATGTGATCACTCTAGCTTTGTTGATTTTTGTTTGTTTGTTTTTCTTTTTTGGAGTGCAATGGTGCAATGTCTGCTCAATGCAACCTCCGCCTCCTGGGTTCAGATGATTCCCCTACCTCAGCCTGGACAATATGGTGAAACTATCTCTACAAAAAAAAAAAAATACAAAAATTAGTTGGGCGTGGTGGCCAGTACTAGTTCTAGCCAGAGCAATCAGGCAACATAAATTTTAAAAAGCATCCAGATTGGAAAAGAGGAAGTCAAATTGTCTCTGTTTGCTGATAATATTATTTTATACCTAGAAAATCCTAAAGATTCCTTCAAAATATTCATAGATCTAATACATGACATAAGTAAAGTGTCAGGATACAATATCAACATACAGAAATCAGTAGCATTTCAATGTACAAATAATGTTCAAGTTGAGAAGGAAACCAAGAACACAATCCCATTTACAATAGTGACACACACATGAACGATACCTTGGAATACATTAAGCAAGGAGGTAAAAGATCTCTACAAGGAGAACTGCAATACACCAATAAAAGATACTGTAGATGACACAAAGAAATGGAAAAAATATTCTATGCTCATGAATTGAAAGAGTCAATATCATTAAAATTACCACATTGCTCAAAGTGATCCACAGATTTAACAAAATTTCTATCAAATTACCAACATAATTTTTTACATAATCAGAAAAATAATTCTAAAATGTAAGTAGAACCAAAAAGTAGCCTAAATATCCAAAGTAATCCTGAGCAAAAAGAACGAAGCCAGAGGCCAGGCACAGTGGCTCACACCTATAATCCCAGCAGTTTGAGAGACAAAGTCCGGTGGATCACAAGGTCAGGAGTATGATGTTGGCTGTAGTCGCAGATAGTTCTTATTATTTTCAGGTATATTCCTTAGATGCCTAGACTGTTGAGGGCTTTTATTATAAAAAGATGTTGGATTGTATTGGATACATTTTCTGCATCTATTGAGATGATCGTATGCTTTTGTTTTTAATTCTGTTTATGTGATAAATCATGTTTACTGATTTGCATATGTTGAACCAATCTTACATTCTTCGAATAAAACTTACTTGATTATGATGTATTAATTTTTTGATGTGCTGTTGGATTTGGTTTGTGAGTACTTTATTGAGGATTTTTGCATCTGTGTTCATCAGGGATATTAGCTTGCAGTTCCTTTTCTGTTTTGACCTTGCCTGATTGTGGTATCTGGGTAATGCTGGTTTTGTAGAATGGATTAGGGAAGAATATCACCTCCTCATTTTTTTGGAATAGTTTCAGTAAGAATGATACCAGTTGTTACTTTGTGCATCTCATAAAATTTGGTTGTGAATCCTCCTAATATTGTGTCTTTTTGTTGAGAGTTTTTAAAATTATTGATTCATTTATTGGTATGTTCACTATTTCTGTTTCTTCCCTCTTCAATCTTAGAGAAATATATGTTTCCAGCAGTTTATCCACTTTTTTTTAGGTTTTTTAGTATGTGCACATAGAGATGCTCATAATTGTCTCTAATGATGTTTTTATTTCTGTGGTATCAGCTGTAATGTCAACTTTATTATTTCTTTTTGTGTTTGTTTGAATTTTCTCTTTTTTTCTCTTGGTTAATCTAGTTAGTGGTCTATTGATTTTGCTTATTATTTTAAAAAATCAACTTTTTTGTTTCATTAATCCTTTGTATTATTTTTTGGTCTCAATCTCATTTAGTTCTGTTCTGATATTTGTTATTTGATTTCTTCTGCTAGGTTTGGGTTTGGTTTATTCTTGTTTTGCTACCACCTTGAGGTGTGATGTTACGTTGCTAATTGGAGGTTTTTCTTTTTGATGTACGAACTTAATGCTATAAACCAGAGGTGTCCAATCTTTAGGCACCTATTAGTGTTAGTGTACTGTAAATGTGTCCAAGATTTGGGACACATTTAAAGTACACTAACACTAATGATGATGAGCTTTAAAAAAAATCCTAATGTTTTAACAAAGTTTATGAATTTGTGTTGAGCCACATTCAAAGCCAAACTGAGCTGCATGGGCCGCAGGTTGGACAAGCTTGCTATAAACTTTTTTCTAAACACTGCTTTTGCTAAATCCCATGGGTTTTGGTATGCTTTGTCTCTATTTTCATTTATTTCAAAAGTTTTAAAAAAGATTTCTGTCTTAATTTAATTGCTTACCCAGTATCATTCAGGAGCAAATTGCTTAGTTTCCATACTCTTGTGTATTTTTTAGAGTTCTTCTTGGTATTTATTTTAAAATTTGTTTTTCTATGATCTGAGAAGATATTTGATATGATTTTGATCCTTTTGAATTTATTGAGACTTGCTTTATGGCCAGGAATATGGTCAATTTTGGAAATTGTTTCATGAGCAGATAAGAAAACTGCATTTTGTGTTATTGTTGGAGAGAATGTTCTGTAAATGTCTATTAGGTCCATTTGCTCTAGAGTATAATTTAGGTCCAGAGTTTCTTTGTTGATACTTCTGCATCAATGATCTGTCTAGTGTTGTCAGTGAGGTGTTGGAGGACCCCTCAATTATTTTATTGCTAGCTATCTCTTTTCCTAGGTCTAATAGCATTTGTTTTGTGAACCGGGGTGCTCCAGTGTGGGGCATATATGTATTTAGGGTAGTTAAATTTTCTTGTCTAATTGAACCCTTTATCATCACATGGTGGTCTTCTTTGTCTTTTTTTTAGTTTTATTGATTTAAAGTCTGACTTATCTGATATAAGAACTACTTCCGGTCATTTTTTTTTCTTTTGTGTGATACATCTTTTTCCACCATTTTAATTTTCATAGGTATGTCTTTACCCATTAGGTGGGTCTCTTATATTCAGCAGATGGTTGGGTCTTTTTTTAAAAAAAATCGAATTTGCCAATCAGTATCTTTAAAGTGGAACATTTAGGTTATTTATATTCAAGGTAGCATTGATATGTGAGGTTTTGTTACTGACACAGTGTTGTTAACTAATTGCTTTGTTGTGTCAATTGTGTTATTTCTTTACAGGATCTGTGAGCTTTGTAATTACATATGCTCTTTTTTTTTTTTTTTGACAGAGTCTCACTGTTACCCAGGCTGGAGTGCAGTGGCATGATCTTGGCTCACTGTATAAATATGAATATATGTGTACACACACACACACACACACACACACACACTCCTATATTTTAGTAGAGATGGGGTTTTGCCATGTTGGCCATGTTGGTAGCATACTCCTGACCTCAGGTGATCTGCTCAACTTGGCCTACCAAAGTACTGGGATTACAGGCATGAACCACCATGCCCAGCCTATATATGCTTTTATAATAAGGAGTAGCATCCTTTCATCATGTTTAGAACTCCTTTGAGCAGTTCTTATAGAGCCAGTCTAGTGGTGATGAATTTCCTTAGCATTTGCTTGCATTTATTTCTCCTTAATTTTTGAAGCTTAGTTTGCCAGGATATAAAATTCTTGGCTGACTTTTTTTTTTAAAGGCTAAACCTGACACCCAATCTCTTCTGGCTTATGTTTCTTTGGAGAAGTCTCCTGTTACTCTGATAAAATTTTCTTTATAGGTGATTTAAAACTTATCTCTAGCTATTTTTAATATTCTTTTTCTTTGAAATTGACCTTGGATAGTCTGATGACTATATTCCTTGGTTATATCTGTCTTGTACCTTCCAGGTGCTATCTGAATTTCATGTATTAGGTGCCTACATCTCTAGCAAGATCATAAAAATTTTTCTGAATTACTCACTCATATATGTTTTCTAACTTTTAGTTTTTCTTCTACCTCAGGGATGTCTATAAATCATTAGTTTCGTAGCTTTACATAATCCCATATTTCTCAAATTCTTTTTTTTTAATTTTTAAGAATTTTTTCTTTATATTTGTGTGACTAGATTAATTCAAAAGACTAATCTTCGCATTCCAAAATTATTAATTTTGCTTTGTTTAGTTTATTATTAAAGCTTTCAACTGTATTGTGAAATTCAGAGTTCTTTTTTTTATTTATGCAAGTTCTATTTGGGTTTAAATATATATATAAACATGTATATATATGTATATATATATGTGTGTGCACACACACACACAAACATATGTGTACATATGTGTACATATGTCTGTCTTGTCTTTCATATCCTAAGTTGTTTTTCTAATTAATTTGTGTTGGTTTTCAACTGTCTCTTTAATCTCAATAAGCTTCCTTACAGTCTATATTTTGAATTCTCTATCATTTCAGAATTTTTATCCTAGTTAAGATCTGTTACTAGAGTGCTAATGTGATCCTGATGAGGTACCTAAACACTGTCTTTTTGTACTGCCAAGTTCTTACTCTGATTTCTTCTCATCTGAAAAAGATGTCACTTTTTATTATTAAATTTGCATGAGACTTTTATTTTGTTTATTTATTTAATTAGTTAGTTTATTTATTTTAGTTTTGAAACAGAGTCTCACTCTGTCTCCCAGGCTGGAGAGCAGTGGCATGATCTCAGCTCACTGCAACCTCCACTTCCTGGGTTCCAGTGATTCTCCTGCCTCAATCTCCCAAGTAGCTGGGATTATAGGCACGTCACCACACCTGGCTAATTTTTTGTATTTTTAATAGAGATAGGGTTTCAAAATGTTGGCCAGGGTAGTCTCAAACTCCCTGTAATCCACCAGCCTCGGCCTCCCAAAGTGCTGGGATTATGGGCATTAGCCACTGCACCTGACCTAGATGGAAATTTTAAATGTTGTATTATTTTCTCCTTTGCAGGTATGAATGTTATGCATGTTGTATATGAGTGTTTAGCTTTGTTGCTGGGTGTTTTCAGAGGGCCAATGTTCTGTATGAGTTCCTTGGTTACGAATACTTTTGTGCAGTGGCTTTATCAGCTGCTGATTGTTGGATCAATGCATTAGGTTTATAATCTGACTCACTATGTTCTACAGGGCTTCGAGTACAGAAGTCTCAGGAAGCTTATCTTGTACCCTAGCACTATGCCCTTCTGTCTGCAGTTTTTTTATTTGGTGGTGCAGTTCAGTCTCCAGTTCAACAACAGGTGGCACTCAAGTATAAGAGCCTCAGCTCATCCTAGGATACTCCCATAACTAGGGAAATCACCTGCTCTGATGGAAGAGGGAATTCATGGTGCCATTCACTGAGATCTCCATCGGAGGTGAGGTGCAGGGAGGGGACTGCACTGGCTCCTCATCCTGGCAGGCAGGAATACAACCAGTTTTCTTATCACTCCTGTTGCAACGCTTGCAACCTTTAGTTCAGATAGACACTGCCCTATATTTCCAGCCCACAATGCAACTAAGGTGTATAAAGAAATGCCCACCTGGGTCCTGCCAAAATGGCCTCAGGATGATACTTCTTCCTCCAGCCTAGAAAGACAGTTGTGTGGCTGGTTTATTCTCCATTGCAGGAGCTGTTGCCTTGTTTAGTGGGGCAGGGAGATGAGCCCCACCCTTCATGCAAGCCCAGGCAAAGGGCATACCTTCAATGCGAGTGCATCCACTGCAAACAGCACTGGAAAGTCTGTCTCCAAATCCACTCATGCAAATCCCCAAGAAGAAAAGCCTGAGCTGCATCCACAGCATTGGGTGGGGTAAGGTGGGGGAGCAGGTAATGGGATATGATCCCCTCTCCACTTCCACTCCCAGCACAGGTGCCACCTGCCCACTCAGATGGAATAATGCTTCCCTTATTCAGGGATCAGCACTGTGCCCACTTCTCTGCTGGGAGGTGAAGCGTCACCCTCTAATCACAAGTGGGAGCTTTCAGGTAAGAGAGAGAGGACAATGTGATTTTCTTTATCCCAAGGAGAGCTTTGATGGTTTTCATCTCCCATTCCTTATGGAAAAGCCTGTGCTGAGTGCTAGACCTCGGAGTGTCTCACATCTGCCCAGGGTCCTACTGGTCTCTTGTGATTTCCAAAGTCAGAGCAGGTTCTGGGGTATATTTGTGGGGGATATGGAGATGCAGCAATACAAGGGCTGAGATTCTCCAAGCCAGATAGTGGCCCACAACTGGTGCACTACCAGTACAATGCTTGCCATCATAGCATGGGTTTGAGCGGAGTGTGTGTGCACATCCACACAAGCTGACTGCCCAGTGCTCTGCTCTCAGGGAGTTCTCAAATCATTATCAACAGCATTGTCTGGGCTCATAAAGGCAGAAGGACACCTTGGCAATATGGCAGCCAGAAGTCTGTCACAGGAGTGAGAGGAGTAAAGAAATATCTCTACTTACCCTTTCTGAGGGACTCCAAGATCCTCATAGATGAATCTCTGAGACTCTTGCTGCCTTCCTTTTCTGTACCCAAGCTTCTCTCAGCAGATTCTCTTATTGGTTTTGGCTCTCTTCCCTCAGTTTTCCATTTGGGTCATGAGCATTCACCTGTAATTTTCATCTTCTTTCTGAAAAGAATACCAAGAAATTTTAATGTTTTATTGCTAAAATATGTGCTATGTGACCATGGAGAAGATACTGCCTAATGCTACTTCAAAAAAATTTTTAAGGATTTTATAGAGTAAATGACAGTAGACCTGAATCTTGAAAAATACTGAGAAATTATCCAGGTATAATCACTTAGCTCAGGTTTCCTAGAAGACTTTCAGATGAGAATTCTTGTGAAATTGATTTATTGCAAGAGTGCCCTCAGGAGAAAGAGAGGAAGAGAAACAGGACAGGGTAGGGGAAGAAAACTAAGCAAGCATATCAGTTTAGCTAGAGTTTAGCTTCAGTTTGGTCCTGTAAGGAGCTCTGAAGCATGAATTGCAGTATTTGTCTCCACTTTGCATCAGAAGAGCTCTCTTTTGTACCATTGTGTCAGTCATCTGTTGGTTATCACTACAGGTGCTTCAGTTTGTCATTTCAGAGAGTGGGGTTAATCTCCTAGCTATGGCAGTTCCTGTGCAGCCATGGGCAATTCACTGGAAAAGGGGGCAAAGATGAGCCACTAGCAGTCAATATTTTCAGCAGTTGGGAATTCTATCCACTGATCTATTAAAATGGTTTTGAATAGAGCACCAATCAAATTGACGATTTGTATAAGAATGGGAAGGACAGTCAGAAAACAGCTTGTAGAAAGCATGAGCATGTACAATAGGCCATATTTTGTGTTCTGTTGGTGTGTTATAATATACCCATGTATATATAAGTGATAAATATATAATATTTAACATACTTTATATATAATACAAATATAAACATGTTACATATATAACACACTACATATATACGTATATATGTATCTATACATCATGTACAATGAGAAATGATGCTAAAATGATAAACAAATATCATTTATCATTGAACAACAAATTTTAGACTTCAGCTTCTAGGTTTTCTCCTCTATATGAATGGCAAAAATAGTTATAAATGGATAAAAAATACTGATTAAGATACAGTGTTATATCATGCCCCCAAAGACCTGTTTCCTCTTTGACTCTGATGTACAATCTAGCTCTCTTGGGAATTATACGCTTACTAGTTCATAAAATTACTTAAATGGTCTCATATTATCCATAGAAATAACATAAACATGCTTTTTGAAGTAACATTTACTATCATCTTTTAAAAATGTTTTAGAAATTTTTTAAGATACAAAACCCAGAAAATTTCCACTCAGCTGTTTTAAAGAATAAAGAAAATATATTAACTCACATAATAAAAAGGTTTTGGGGGCAAGCTCCTCTAGAGATGAGTTTAGCTTTTGCATAATGTCATCAAGCTCCTCAGTTCTTGCTCTGCCATACTCAGTGTGTCCCTAATCTTTCAAGATGACAATAAAGCTACCCAAGACCCAGTCATTTCTAGTCAGATAACAAAGCATTCAGTGGGAGAAGAAGTTATTTCCTCCTCTGTTTCACTTTTTATTACTGAGGAATATCTTTCACAGAAGAACCTCAACAGAACTCCTCATATTTCATTGACTAGCATTGTATCACCTTCATGTAAAATTCTACCACTAATGAGAGAAATAGTACTACTGTGATTGGCTTCAACTGATAATGGCTCAATCTCTTTATTTAGACATGGTTTCAAACCATTCTAGGCATACTTCTGTAAATAAAATCAAGACTTTATTTGGAAGAAAAAATCAAATGTTGGTTAAAAAGGCAACTAAAAGTACTGCTATGACATAAAAATTAGAAATCAAAATTCCAAAAAAAAACTAAATAAATGAGGCTAGCTTGGTAGATCTTACTGTAATTAACACATATTACTTTCTAATAATCATGATACTATCTTTTATACTCCCTAATAGAGTCTTTGTTTGGAGCAGAAACAAGTACATTCAAATAATTATATTATAAACATAATGAACTAAAATGATATCAGAAAACACTCAGTTTTCGGTTTGGGATCCAGTCTTCATTACTAATTTACAGTGGAAAGACTCAATCATCACAAATGGCAACATAGGCATTGCCAACATATAGGCCATCTTTTCAAAAATTAAACATTATTATTGGCTGACATCTCAATGGGTAAATTAAGATATATTCTAAACATGTATTATTCAAGTTCCCCACCCAGATATTGACAATTTCAAAGGATCTACTGGTTTCAGGACAGAGATATGGTGAGATTATCTTTGAATAATAATCCAGGGACTGAATCTAAAAATCAATGAAAGGCAAACAGTTAACCCAAAGCTTTCATTGGGAAGGACTAGGCAAAGTAGAATCTATGCAGAGCTAACATTTATCCAATTTTTTTTCTGCTGAAAAACATTGCATATTTTTTGCACCATATGTAAACATGATTTTAATCTTCACATATTGAGGTAAGTGCAATTTCTGTATCTACTTAGCAGAGGAGAAAACTAAAACAGTGACAGATTAGATAATGTGTTCCATACAACAAAGGACCCAAAATAAGTCTAAACATTTATAGCTGAATCATTTTCAACAAAGGCACCAAGAACATACACTGAGGAAATGACAGTCTCTTCAATAAACAGTGCTGGAAAAAAATAAATAACCATATGCTGAAAAACGAAATTAGACCCCTATCTCTCACCATATACAAAAATTACATCAAAATAGCTTAAAGATTAAAATCTCAGAATATGAAACTCTAGTTAAATGCACTGGGGAAAGGCCTTAGAACATTGATATGGGCAAGGTTTTTTTTGGTTGGAAACCTCAAAAACACGGGCAACAAACCAAAAAACAGGCAAATGGGATTACATCAAACTAAAGAATTTCTTCGCAGCAAAGTAAACAATGAAAAAGTGAGGATACAGCCTGTCACATGGGAGAAATTACTTAAAACTATCCATCCAACAAGAAACTAACAACCAGAATACATAAGTAACTCAACTCAATGGCAAAAAACCAAATAATCTGATTTAAAAATAGGCAAAATATCTGAATAGACATTTCTCAAAAAAGACATACAAGACAAACATGTATATGAAGAAATGTCCAACAACACTAATCATCTAGGAAATGCAAATTAAAACTACAATGAGATATCATCTCACCCCAGTTAAAATGGCTTTTATCTATAAATAATCTTTAAAAAAATTTTAGTAAAAAATAATGAATGCTGATGAGGTTTTAAAGAAAGAGAAACCTTCATACAGTATTGGTGGAAATGTCAATTAATATTACCTCTATTTCCATAGACTGTGTGGAGTTTGCTCTAGAAAATAAACCAGGTTTATTGTAGCACTCTGGAAAATAGCCAATATATGCAATTACTAAGTACCCATCAACAGATGAATGGATAAAGAAAACATGGTATATATACACAATGGAATAGAATAAAATCATGTCACTTGCAGCATCATGGATGGAACTGAAAGTCACTATGTTACTGAAATAATCCAGAGACAGACAAATATCATATATTCTCACTCATATGTGGGAACTTAAAAAGCAGATCTCACAAAGATAGACAGTAGATTGATGGTTATCAGAAGATGGGAAGGGTAGCATGTAAGGGGCAATGAAGAGAGTCTTGTTAATGAGCACAACAATACAGTTAGAAGGAAAACAATCTAGCACTTGATCATTAAGTAAAGCGACTTATAGTTGACCGTAATTTGTTGTATATGTCAAAATATTTAAAAGAGAAGAATTCAAATATTCTCCATATAAAGAAAAGATAAATGTTTGCGGTGATAGATATTTCAATTACCCTGATTCAAGCATATTATATATCATATGTGTGTATTGAAATGTCATATATACTCTTAAAATACGTACAACTATTAGTTATAATTTTTTTTAAATGTGTTTCAAAGCATGTGGCTAAGAAGTGTCAGAGCCACAATTTACACCTGAGCAACTGCATCTGAGGCCAGGTGGTTAACTGTTGGGCTGTGGATAGCCCATAATGGGCCTTGTGATAAAAACCAGGAGGATCTGGACTGGTGGTGAGGGATAGAAGATGTGGGGTCTGGAAAAACTCCCTGAATGCTGGGAGCGTAGCTTGGGTAATGTCTTACTGGTGCATATGTCCTTTGTCTCATACATAGAGGGCCCTAAAAAGGCTTTATTTTCCAAAATAATTTTAATTGTTCAATAGATGAATCACAAAACAAAAAGTGTACTGGTCCTATGTTTAGTCATCATATGCCCTAGACATAAGGGCCTCAGAACAATAATATCACTAGAATGCAGTCTGAGGTTTAGAACAAAATATCTCTAGATTTGTCTTCTCCCTAAGCTACATTCAAATGTGGAAAATGCTAGTAAGTTCCTGAGTAAAATTAAATACACTTTTATAAAAATCAAATTGAATTACAATAAAACTAGTTGTTCTCCTGAAATAATTTTAACTATCACAGTGCTGAATATCAAGTTAAAATTCAGTATTGGATATATGAAGAAATTACTGTTGCTCATTCATAATCCAATTCATTACATTCCTATTCTGTGTTGATACTGTATTAGGATGTTGAGAATACAAAATTAAGTAAGGTATACTTCTTGTTTTAAGTGACTTATAGTCTCATGAAGAGACCCTTAGAGCTATAGGTGTCATATATTTTTAAAATAATTAGTCAGTAAAATGATTAGGAAATTAGGAAATCTCTTTTAAAAGAAATAGAGAATAACAGGAAGTAGAGTCTGCCTGGGAGGCTGAGATATCGGTGTGTCTTGCTGCATAAGAAACTGTTACTCAAATTTAGTGACTAAAATGACAATTGTCTACTTACCTCTTTTATGAATCAGCAATTTGAGCTGTACTCATCTAGGATGACTCAGTTCTGTTTTAAATGGTGTCAGCTGGGATCATGAGTGTATTGGACTTCATCTGAGATGAACAAGTCTGGGACCTCTCTATACATGCTCTCTCATTCATGAAAAAGCTAGTTTAAGCTTTTCCACATAGTGAGTAAAAACGTTTCAGGAGACAGCAAGCTCTAATTCACAAGTGCTTTTCATTTTATGCTTGCAATTTACTTGCTAGTGTCGCATACGGTAAAGCACATCATAGAGCCAATATCAGAGTCAATTTTGGAGGGTACCATAGAAGAACATGGATACAATGAAGTTGATTCCTTGCGGGTGACTATAGAAACATAACACCACCGACACCCTCTGGCCTCAATGATTCTCATCTCCCCTTACTAAAACTAAAATAATTATCTATCACTTCTCCCAAAACACACAATGTATATTTGTGAGACAGGGCAAAGAATAACTGCAATAATTGCATTAGACAATCTCATTCAAAGGATATAAGGCATACAACAGTCATTTGTTCACGGCAATTATGAAATTTAATCCAGCATATTTTGTTAGGCTTCCTATACCTATTACTAGTTCAAGGAGTATTCCTTTATCAGGATACAGCTCTGCTTTCATAGTCATTTTCTAGTTGGTTGTGATTCATGGCTCTTGGCTCTGCCCTTCACTCCTCCCAAGAACCTTATTTTTCATAAGTGTGTGAGTAGGTTCTTCATCTTGTTTCCTGTCTATTGAAAGTTGGATCACTGGCTGCACATGGTGGCTCACGCCTGTGATCCCCACACTTTAGGAGGCCAAGGCAGGTGGATCACTTGAGGTCAGAAGTTCAAGACTAACCTAAGCAACAGGGTGAGTCCCTGTCTCTACAAAAAATAAAAAATTAGGGGTGGTGGTTCATGCCTGTAGTCTTAAGTTACTTGGGAAGCTGAAGTAGGAGGATCCCTTGAGCCCAGGAGGTGGAGGCTGCAGGGAGCCTGCACTGTGCTCCAGCCTGGATGACAGAGGAAGACCTTGTCTCAAAATAATAATAATAATGAAGAAGAAGAAGAAGAAGAGGAGAAAGAGGAGGAAGAGGAGGAGGAGAAGGAAGGGGGGAGGAGGAGGAGAAGGGGGGGAGGAGGAGGGGGAGAGGAGTAGGAGGAGGAGGAGGAGGAGGAAGAAGAAGAAGAAGAAAGGATCCCCCAAGCTCTCTTTGCTTTTAAGTTGTTTCTGTCCTTATTAAACCTCCATACTGATCCAATTCCCTAAAAGTTATGTTTTCAATGAATTATAGTTCACTTCATGAGACAAAAGCTACATCTATTATTACTTTCTTTCTGAGATATCCTTTTTCCAGATATCTTCAAAAGTATTTTGAAGTTAGACTTTTAAAGAGCCATAACTTCTATGTTCTTGAAGTCTTCTGTCAAAATGAGAGGGTCAAATAGGCACTAACTTGAATATTTCAGAATTCCTAACAAAGGCTCTGATGTCCTTGATGCAATATTTACTCTGTGATGGTTTCTTTCTCTAAGAGTGTTTTTCTGTCAAGGAGTAGAGATGTGAAATAGTCCTTATAGTCAAATCCAGCCATCCTGGCTTCTCTGTATTTCTTCTAATAGTGCTTGAAAACTTAATAGTTTTCTTTTTAGCTCATCTCCCTCACCCTGTACTTTATCATATACATTAAAAGAAGGCAATTGACATTTTAATAATTCTGCCCAGAAACCTTCCTATATTGAGTTGGTCTGTGAAAAACTCAGGGATTAGGGAGCAGAACCCTCCAAAAATTCACATATAACTTTCAACTCCCTCAAAACTGAACTATTAATAGCATGTTGACCAAAAGTCTTATTGATAAATATTTAACACATATTTTGTGTTATGTGTACTATATACTCTATTCTTAAAATAAACTAATCTGAAAATGAAAATGCTATTAAGAAAATCAGAAGGAAGAAAAACTGTATTTACTATTCATTAAGTGGATGTGGAACATCATAAAGGTCCTCATCCTTATCACCTTCATGTTGAGTAGGCCAGGAGGAGGATGATGTGTTGGTCTTGCTATCTTAGGGGTGATAGAATTGGAAGAAAATGGGCCCACACAGGTCAAACCTGCACTGCTCAAGGGCCACCTGTATACTCCATTTCACATTGATCTTTGACTACTTGTTTCATTATTACATGCATGGCTCACCATTACTTCCAGGCTCCAATATCAGATGCCTTACTTAGTTACTGGAGTCCACTAACAGGAATTTTTTTATAACTTAAATTTTGATAACAGTTTCCTCAACATTTTTATAGCATTTGGCTACCACTCAGTCCCAAACTCAAGACCACATCTTAAGATGATGCAGGTACACGTGACACTCATTAGAATAGTATCTTGGCAGAAAGCTCTTTGAGACAAGCAAAGCAGAAAGGGGGCTGGTTAAGTTCTTAGCTCACTACCAGATTCAAAAGAAAGTCATTGATGGGGTGGCAAAGATTATATTAAAATAAACAGAATATTTCATTATCTCAACTGGGCTGAATAGATCCTTATTTATAACATATCCTACACTTTAATTTACTAGTAGATTATAATTTGAAACACCAAAATATAATTTAATTGTATCATAACAACTCTTCCCAAATTTTGTTAAAAGATCAATTGATGTTTAAACATCACTTCTTAAAACAACAATTGCAAAAACAACACAAAAGTATGATTGCTAAAGTATCATACTGTTCCAACTAGCATGCTCTTAGATGTTTCTTTTAGTAATGCAATTTCTGAATTCCATCCTTGCTGTCTGATATTTCTATAATTATATGACTAACATAAACTCTGTTATGCAAATGAAATCATGTGAGATATGAGATAGTAGTGGTACATAAAGTTATTATTTACAATGGATTTATGGCATAGTTATTACAAATGTCTAATTTTTTTCTACACTAACCAAGTAAATAAATCATATCACAGTGGTAGGTTGAGAATTACCAAAATAAAATATTACATTAAGATAACATCACTCATAGGAAAATCACAGGTTTATGGTTCATAGCCAGAAAGGGAGGTGAAGCCAACACTAGCATATTTGATAAGAGGAGACCCTGCTCCATCCTCTCTGATTATCTAAAGTTCACTGTTTCTTGAATTCCTGGCTTCTAAGCTGTTGTAGCTCTTCTTGCCTTGAGTTTTTATGTAAAGACTTAACTACTGAGTCAAATTTGTACATATTATCTTTTATGGACATCCCCTCCCTGTAACACTAGTTCTCAAACTCTTGAAATAATTCATTCAGGTATTTTTGAGTATCTATTGCACCAGACACAGTGCAGCATTTTGGGTTTATATATGGTGCAAAAAAATATCCCCTCAAAAGACAAACTTCTGACCTTATGAAGCTTATTATTAGGTTAGAGGATCCAGAAGTTAATAAAAGATTACACAAATACAGGCTGGCCACAGTGGCTTACACCTGTAATTCCAGCACTTTGGAAGGCCATGGTAGATAAATCACTTGAGTCTAAGGGTTTGAAACCAACCTGGCCAACATGGTGAAACCCTATCTCTATTAAAAATACAAAACTGAGCCAGGCATGGTGGTACGCATGTATAATCCTAGCTATTTTAGAGGCTGAGGGAGGAGAATCAATTGAACTGAGGAGGTGGAGGTTACAGTGAGCTGAAACTGTGTCATTGTAACCCAGCCTGGGCAAAAGAACAAGGCTCCATCTCAAAAATAAATAAATAAATTTACATGAATACATATATCTGTAGTAAGCGCTAGAGATGAGGTATGTGGTTATGAAAGCATATGATGGGAGAAATTTAGGAGGTTAGGTAAGTGAGAATAGTTCTTAAAGAAAAACTAAAAAGGAATCTGAAGGAATAATAGGATTTAACTAGGAAAAGCAAAACTGGAGGTTAGAAAATAACTTTCTAGACACAAGCAGTAGTATATACAAAGCCTCTATGATGTAACACAGAATACTATGATGTAACAAGTATGAGGAAATGAAGGCAGAACACTATGGTAGCAGAGCAGAGAGTAAGGGGACTTGTAAGAGAGGCTTGTAGAGTTAGAATCCAATATTGCATAGATCATGTTAAAGATGTTGCTCTTTATCCTAACAGCAATGGAGAGTCTTTGATTAATTCTAAGCAAATGATACTATATCCTACAAAATTTGTATGACTGCAGTGTTGTTAATGGAATAGTTAGAGATGTATCAGTCAATGTAGAAAGTATCGTCAAGATATGTATCTGGTACTTATTGAGCACCTCCCTTTGTGTATTCGCTCTCACATTTCAGCCCCTTGCTTTACTCCAGACGCAGCTGCTTGGCCCCACTGCTGTTCTACTCCCTGTGGTCTACGAGTCACTTATCTGGGAGGCCCACTCTTCCCCTGTGGTTGCTGCTGAACTACTGAAGTCAATGAACCTCATGTTCTGAGTTTCCAGTTTTTTCTGCTAATTCTGCATTTGTATAAAGTATCATTTCAGAGGATACAAGATTGAGTATTTCAAGTTGTCACCAATGAGGCCAGATAATATTTACTCTAATGTTTGGAAGTTAACCCTTTGATAAGCCACTTTGATAACTGGGAAACAGGTGATAGGAGGAAGCCCGTAAATAAATGTACTCTGTTTCCTCCTCCCTATGGAGAATACCTTGGCAAAATTTTTTTTTGTATGGTATGTCTAGAGATATCTCATGTAGCTGAGCAACCAGCTGCATCTGTTTTGTGGCTCATGATGATGTAGTGGTCAACATAGTAATGCAACATTTTGCATTATTTATAATATTTCTCTCTCTTACTTTGCTGTGTCTCACTCTCCATGCCCTGGGGTGGCACCTCAAAAATTAAACATTAGTACTTAATCTCTGTTTCAGATTCCAACAGGTGAAGGCAGTAAGCTTTTGTAGCATGTGGATGACAATGGCCTGGAATAGGGTGATGAGACACAGATGGTGTATTAACTTCCTAGGTCTGTCATAATGAAGTACAGAAAACTGGGCGGCTTAAAACAACAGAATTTTATCCTCTCACAATTCTGGAGACTTGAAGTTTGAAATCAAGGTGTTGTTGGTGGTGTTATGCTCTCTCTGAAGGTGCTACAGAAAAATCCTACTTTGCCTCTTTCTTGTTTCAAGTGGTTGACTAAAATCATTGCTGTCTTTTGCTTGTAGATGTATCTTTCCAATCTTTGGTTCTGTCTCAAATGGATTTCCTCTTGGGTGTCTGTGTCCAAGTTTCTTGTTATTATAAGGATACTAGTTATTGGTTTAGAGACTAGCCTAATCCCATATGATCCTCACTTGATTACATCTTTAAAGTACCCATTTCCAGCTAAGGTTATGCTCACAGGTTCTGGGTGGACATAAATTTTTGGAAGACATTGTTTGACCTAGCATAAATGCAAAGATACTTGGAGTTAAATCGGCAGGACTTTTTAATGTATTAGATATTGAGGATGAGGAAAAAAGATGGAATCATGAATAACCCTTGATGAATAACCCATGTGTAGTGATGTGATTCATAAAGATAAGGAACCTTGAAGAAAAATGAGGTTTTAGGATAAAGATCCTGAATTCAATTTTAAGCATGTTGAGTTCAAGTCACTTTGAAAGGGCCTTAACTCTTGTTATTCTCAAGATTCAGCACATAGCAGGTACTTAGTAATTACTGATGGATAGCCTAATGATGGTGGCAATAATGACAATGATAATAAAGCTTAACATTTTTAGCAGCTTTAGCCTCAGCTATTTCTTTTTCAGTATTGACTGCCAGTGCCAACAAGAGGGAATGATATGATCCTATTACTATGAATGATGATAAGAATGAAACAATATTTACCATTTATTGAGCACTTATTATATTTATGACTCCATTAAACACTACAAACACTATTTATGATCATTAAACAAGCCAGTTTTTAGATGAGACACGTGATGTTCACAGAGATTAAATAACTTATGCAAGTTCAGACAGAGAGTGTTAGAATATTAAACCTATGCTAGTTTTATTGAAAATATTTTCTTTATACTGCTGTATGGCTTGAAATAAGGGCACATTTGACAATTTGACAGGATAATCATCTCCCACATTCCTGCAGGATAAGTATTATTTTATTTCTATAATTCAGATGTTCAACACACAGTAAACATAAAACATCATCCTGAAATATTTATTATATTTAAAGAGTTAAAACACTCATTTTATTACAAAATAAAGAATGATATATTAATAGTGAAATAATACACTAAGTGAAAAAAATTTTAGTTTTTCAGTTAAAACCTAAAATTTCAAAGAAATGTCATGTTGGTAGCATGCTGTTTATAGTCACATTTCTGGACACCTATGAATTCTTTTGCATGCTTAGCTGTCTTTAAGTATAACTTAGTTAAAAACTAGAACAGCATGAGAGTTACTAGATAGTAAGTCTCATTTTAAAAGTTTTTCAGTGGTTACATTCATTTTTATTTCTTTGAAGTTTATTTATCTATTTTTATTTTTTCTTTGAGACAGAGTCTAGCTCGATTGCCCAGGCTGGAGTGCAGTGACGTGATCTTGGCTCACTGCAACATCCACCTCCTGGGTTCACGGGAGTCTTCTGCCTCAGCCTCCCAAGTAACTGGGACTACAAATGTGCACCACCAAGACCAGCTAATTTTCGTATTTTTAGTAGACTTGGGTTTCATTATGTTGGCCAGGCTGGTCTTGAACTCCTGACCTCATGACCTGCCCATGTTGGTCTCCCAAAGTGCTGGGATTATAGGTGTGGGCCACTGTACCTGGCCCTCATTGAAATTTTGGATTAGAAACTTCACTTTTTTTTCCTTCTCTTCATATGTACCAGTTTCTCATATAAAAAGGAATTAATACATTAAAAGGAATTAATTACATTTTGAACATTATGTTATATTCATATGAAATTTTAAATCTTTTTAACATATATTAAACTATGTCTTATATCACACTTAATGATTAAAAAACACCAATAAATGTCAAGACTTACATCTAATCCAATCAGTCTCTTCTTATTAAGCATGGAAACTCTCATGTTCTCATACAGACACCATTCGGCCATGCTTAGATACTACCCATTTTGAATTGCTCCCTATTCTTGTATACGTTTGCAAGGAGAGAAGAAAAATCAGCTGTTTTTTTATTAAGTAGATACTCATCAAACATGGTAGTAACTGAATGTCATATTTTGATGAAAATCACTTTTCTTCCATAAACAGGGGAAACAGATAATAGTTTATTTAAAAAACACAAATTCTCCTGTTCTGGACATTGCTTAGATAACAAAATATACTAGCTATACAATAAATGAACAGAAAAGACACTCATATATGGGTATGTGCACATACACAAACCCAAAAAGAGTAAAATATGTGTGTCAAATAATCACATTGTATTTGGACCTCCAAACCAAATACAAGTTTGTCTGCACTTTTTCTTTCTGTTATTATCTTAATCAATAGTCATAAGGGTCTAGTTTAATTTCTTCTCCTTTCTCCATACCCATTAGCACAGTCCCTAATAGTAATTTAAGAAATATTTATTCAATAAATGAACAAACGGCCTTTTTTTTTACCCTGATCACTTTAACCTACTATTATTTAGGTTTACAATCGTATCTACTTCTATTCAGTCATGATTAATCATCCTGGCCCACATCATCATTGTAGCGAGGTGAAAAGGAGTCTGATCGCTCTCATGAGACCCCTAGACTCATGACTAGGAGTAAAATGTGGACAACTTCACTTACTCTTCTGAGAGCCAGATTTTTTTCTTCTACAACATGGAACTCATAAAATGGTTTTAATTTGTTGAGAGATTATATGGCTAAAGTGTGTTAAATATTTTGCACATTATCTCATAAAGATAAGTCCCCTTCACTTCTGGCTTTTGAACTCAAATCAGAGGATGAGAAATGACTGATGTAGAAAACTGTTGGATGTTTTAGACACATGCAGAAAGGATATCTTAGACAACAGGAATCCTTAGATAACACTTTGATAATCACTGCTGTAGCAAATAGTTACTAGTTTCACAAAAAGCAAAACAAATAATACTACTTAAGAAACTGCAATGTATAAATATCCTTTTTGTAACAGAAACATTGATCAGACATATAAACTGAAAATTGTAAGAACTGGATATATGAAGATACTGTGCACAAACAAGAAACTTAGTAGAAATTCAGCACAATAAAATGTAAAAGGTTATTATAAAAAATAAATATTTTTGAAGTCTGACTTTCCTCAAGATCAAAAAAACAAGAAAAAAAAAGAGAAAAAAACCTAAATATTTCTTAAACTCTTCCAAAAAATAGAGCTAGTGGGAATATTTTCAAACACACTTTGTGAGGTCAACATCACCTTGACTAAGCCAAACAAACACACCTCAAGAAAACTCAGGCCAATGCAAGAATCCTCAGTAAAACATTAGCAAGCCAAATTTAAGAGTTTATTGAAAGGATTACATATCATATTTAAGTGGAATTTATTCCTGGGATGCAAAGTTGATTTAACGTGTACAAACCAATGAAAGTGATATTTCACATTAACAGAAGGAAAGATAAAAACCACATGATTATCTCAATTGACACAGCAAAAGCATTTAACAAAATTAACCATACTTTCTTAAAACTCTCAACAGTTTATGTGCAGAAGGAAAGTTTCTCAATATAATAAGCCATTTATGAAAAACTCACAGCTAACATTAAAATAAATGGAGGAAAACAGAAAGCTTTTCCATTAAGATCTGGTACAAGGCAAGTCTGGTCAATCTATTCAACATAGTACTGATTGTACTGGCAAGAACAATAGACAAGAAAGAAATACAAGTTATGCAAATTTGAAAGGAAGAAGTAAAATTATCTCTGCAGATGGCATGATTGCATATATAGAAAACTTCAAAGATTTCATGCACATAAAAACAAGAAAATGAAGAAAACCAAAAGCTTCTTCTTATAAAAGATCAATAAAATTGGTAAGCCTCTATTTAGACTAAGAAAAAAAGAGAGAAGACAGAAATCACTAATATCAGACATAAAAAAGGAACCCTTACTATAAATACCTGGACACTAAAGGACAATAAAATAATATTGCAAACAACTCTATACCCACAAATATAATAACAAAGATGAAACGGACCATTTCCTCGAAAGAGAATCTACTAAACCTCATACATAAATAATCTGCATAGGTCTATAACCATTAAGGAAGTTAAATGAATAATTAATAATTCTTTTAAACAGTATGCAATAGATCCAGATGAGACCTGGGTTTTTTTGCTGTGCATATAAATTTTAAAATTAGTTTGTTCTTATCCATAAAACAACTTTCTGGAATTTTGATAGGAATTTCTTTTTTTTTTTTTTCTTTTTTTGAGACGAAGTTTCGCTCGTTACCCAGGCTGGAGTGCAATGGCACGATCTCGGCTCACCGCAACCTTCACCTCCTGGGTTCAGGCAATTCTCCTGCCTCAGCCTCCTGAGTAGCTGGGATTACAGGCATGTGCCACTGTGCCCAGCTAATTTTTTGTATTTTTAGTAGAGACCGGGTTTCACCATGTTGACCAGGATGGTCTCGATCTCTTGACCTCGTGATCTACCTGCCTCGGCCTCCCAAAGTGCTGGGATTGCAGGCGTGAGCTACCACGCCCAGCCTATATTGGAATTTCATTGAATTTGTGGATCAATATTGAAAAAGCTAACAAGTAGACAGTATTGAGTCTTTCTATCTTGAACATGGAGTATCTCTTTATTTAGTTCTTACTTATTTGATCAGAGTTTTACAGAGTTTTCCATTAATTATAATTAGATAATGTAAATAGTTAATCAATATTAACCTACTAACCGTTTTCTTTTCTTTTATGACAGTCTTGATCCAGCAAAATCATACCTTACTGTAACCTTGAACTCCTGGGCTCAATCAGTTCTCCTGCTTCATCTTCCTAAGTAGTTATGAATATAAACATGTACCACTATGTTGGACTAATTAAAAAAAAAAAATTGTAGAAACAGGGTCTCACTATGTTGCCCAGGCTGATCTTGAACTCCTTGCATCAAATGATCCTCCTGCCTTGGCCTCCCAAGTGCTAAGACTGCAGGTATAAGCCACCATCTACAGCAACATTAAGTACTTCTCAATGATCTGATTTATCATGATTTTTCTCATTATTTCTTTTATAGTATTAAATTTTTTGACTCAACACATTATTAAAATTATGATTTTGATATTCCACATGGGAAGATCAGGTAAGTATTATCATAGAGCTAAGATTTACAGGTAAATGTGTGTATTTTTATACATTTATATTTATCTGTAATTAAACAATATAAGAATATGAGAAAAATACATATCAAAAAGTCAATCATTACCATAAATAAAAACATATCTAAAGTTTTTTGTGTATTTTTCTTTTAATATGCACTTCTTAAAATTTTTTATTTTTTAACTTTTATTTTAGGTTGAGGGGTACATGTGCAGGTTTGTTACAGGTAAATTGCATGTTATAGAGTCTTGGTGTGCAGGTTATTTTCTCAACCAGGTAATAAGCATAGTACCCAATAGGTAGTTTTTCGATCCTCACCTTCCTTTCCAACCTCCATCCTCAAGTAAGCCCCAGTGTGTGTTAGTACCTTCTTTGTCCATGTGTACTCAGTGCTTAGCTCCCACTTATAAGTGAGAACATGTGGAATTTGGTTTTCTGTTCCTGTGTAGTTTGCTTAGGATAATGGCCTCCAGCTCTATACATGTTGCCACAAAGGATATGATTTTGTTCCTTTTATATCTGCATAGTATTCTATGGTGTATATGTACCACTGACACAGAGTAAATGGCAAATAAATTTTAGTTTGTATTGTTCACAGATGTGAATGTCTTAATTCTGACTACTACAATGAGTGGATATTTATTAATTGTTAATGTTAATAGTTAACTAACATTAACTGTTTTTTGTTTTAACCCCACCTAAATTAGGATGCTGCCCACAGCATCATATCTGGGTATATATAAGGCAAACAGATAGATAGATAGATAGATAGATAGATAGACAGATAGATCATAGCAAGTTAATTTCTGTCTGGGTAGCTTTTATAGTATGCTAAACTGTGCTTTTCATAATATTTATTGAGTGTTCATGTTATGTGTCAAGTTTTATTTATGTACTTTCCACAATATAAACTAATTTATGGATAATTCTGTAATTATATTTTTCAGTAAAATAGATTTTATGCAGGGGACAAGATGCTCCAAGCTTTCCATTTTTCTCCTCATCTTATATAAAGCAATAATTAAAGTTGATTACCAACACTGACAGGGGAAATTATATCGGTTTCCTAGGGCTGCCATAAGAAAGTATCACAAATTGGGTGGCTTAAAACAACAGAAATTTTTTGTCTGTACCTCAGTTCTGGAGGCTAGAGGTCCATAATCAAGGTGTCAGCAAGATTTCTCTCTGAAATCTGAAAATGAGAATCCTTTCTTACTTTCTCTATCTTCTTGTATTAGCCAACAATTCTTAACATTCCTTGGTGTGTAGATACATTCCTAATTAAGTATCTGCCTATGCTGTTACTTGGTTATCTTTCTGTGTGATTTTACACGTCTTCCCTCTGTGTTTATCTGTGTTTTTGTCCAAATTTGTCCTTGTTATAGTGACAGCAATCACACTGGATTAGGCCCTCTCCTAATGACCTTATCTTAATTACATCTACAAAGACCCTATTTCTACGTAAGGTCACATTCACAGATACCAGAGGTTAGAACTTCAATATATCTTTTTGGAGGACATAATTCAAAACATAAACAAATCCTTTTGCTTTATGTAAAAAAAAAAAAAAAAGCTAAAAATATACCTCCTTTTTAGTAAACATCTCAGCAGAATAATGGCAAAAACACTTTTACAGAAATAAAATGTCTTAATTTCTGCTTAGTCATTCTTTGTAGGACTAGTGATAATTTGGGAAATATTGCAAACAAAAATATAGCCATGCATCTTGTACAAATGTGAAGATATTTGTACAAGAATGTTCATCATAGCATCACATTTTATATCAAAAAATTAAAAATGAGAGTCATTAATAAAGTGTTGGTTAGCTACATTGAGATTCAACGTCCATAAAGTAAAACACCATTTTTGGTCCTTTTAATAAGTGACGTATATTTGTTACTAGTGATACAGCAATAATAATTATAAATTAATAGCTAAAATACAATGAATGATTTCCAATTACTAGGCAATATGTTATATGCTTACTGCATTATATTTAGTCTTCACAATAATCATATGACATGGATGTTCTGCTATCTCCATTCTACATATAGGCAATAGTTAACAAGATTAAGCAATCTACCTGATTATACCCAGTGCTGAGTGGAGCAGACAGTATGTATATCCAGATAGTCCAATCTCAAATCTCAGGAGCATTGTCCCTATGTGGTTAATGCTTGAATAGATGCAACAATACATATCAATTTCAGGAAGCAATAATTTAAGGAATACTTTAATTCCAAGTGTGATTCCAGCTTGGGAGAAAGAGGTGTGTGTGTGTGTGTGTGTGTGTGTGTTTAAAGGTGGAAGCATACACAGTGGGGTAGAAACGGGGATGGAAACTAAAATTACTTAGTAGCACATACCTAACAATACCAAAACTTTGCAAATTATAAGATAGAAAATGTGATTTAATACCCTTCTTTGTCTTACCAGGAAATAAACAGATAGAAAGGAAGTGAAAAGGAAATCTTGAAGTAAGTTTGCAACGAATCAGTTATTTACACATAACTCATTTCTCTACTCTGCAGTCCTGGAACAGTTTCCCAAAACTCATTTCTCTACTCTGCAGTCCTGGAACAGTTTCCCCAACATGATTACCTTGGTGTGTGACAGATCTGCTATCACAAGTTGCTTCTATAAAAATTATATTTGTTTTTGAACAGGAGGCAGAGAGAGACATTGAGATGCAGGATTGGTAATAACTAGTTTAGAATAGCTAAGATAATTTTTTGATCTGCCAGGAGAAAGAATGGTGAGGTGGGGAGGTGGGGGCGTGTATTTTTGCCCTATCTCTAACATAGAGAGGGCAGGCTTGGAAAAATTTATGGCCCTAGTCTCACAGAGAAAATAGTATTCACAACTCAAAGTACTCATTAAGCTACTGAAGTAGAAAGGGCTTGGGAACTCCTCACATGAGAAGGCAGCAGGATACTGGCAGAAACAGTTGGTGGATGGATGTAAGTATTCAGCTACTGGGAAGCAAGTGAATCTTTAAAAGGAGGTTCATGATTAGAGCCCAGCAGTTTTGACACACTGCAATCAAGCTGTAAAGAAACACAGCATAGTAAGGGATAAGCTTGTCAGAAGAATAAAAACCAAGGACACTCAGGTAGAGCCGAGACATGTTTTTGGAAAGAGAAAAGCACATCAACCAAACTAATTTCAGACAGCATTGTTTTTACTTGAATCAACCATTTAAGATGAACAAATATTAAATACATTAAATCTTTTCTTAATAGTTTAAAAGTAAAATTACCTATGGGAATAAAAACAACAACAACAACAAATACAATAAAGAGACTCACTCCAAAATTGGGGATTAGGCAGTAAGTACTTGTGGAAATAGAAAATGAAATATTCTTACAGTGCATTTTTAAATACCGGCTAATCAATTGTGCTGTGTTAGGTAAGATATGTTTTTATCTACTGATTCAATCTAAATTTCTATTTTTGACAAAGAAAAACATATTTCTGACTATAGAAAGAAAGTCATTTCATATATGGCTGAGCTACTACAATTAAAGTCAACTCATAGTGATCATTAAAGCTTATTGAACTTATAATGCAACAAGCAATATTCTAAGCACTTTTTAATGTTTGTTCACATAGTGAGGGAAGGTGTTCTCTTTCCGGGTCCACAGGGGGCGTAGTTTTAAGGACAAGAAGTTACTAGCGCCATGCCCCCCTTCCTATCTGTCTCAATCTGGGAGATTTAACGGTTTATGTTTAAACTTGCAGGCACGAGAAGAAACTAAGTCAATCACTCCAGCAGAAGTTCTAGGGAACTCGTTTCGTTGGCCTAGGGTCTTAGAAGGTGAGGGTTCCTCCCAGGTTAAAGTCCCCTTCTTCCACACCCCTTTGGACTCCATGTTTGGGTCCCCTTCCACGGACACTCCTTTGGTGGAAGCCATCTTTCTCTCTCCTGGATTTCCCCTCTGGAGTCCCCTTCCACACTCTCTCATGGAAGCCTGTCTTCCCCTCCTAAACTCCATCTCTCCCTATTCCCTTCCACCCTGAGTGGGTTCCAACTCCCGGATTCCATCTTTCTGGATTCTTTCTCTTGGTGTGAGGGTTAGCTGTTTCTTTCTCTCTCCTCTGGTTTTTCTCTCTCTAAATAAATAAATCACTTTCTACAAACACTTTGGAGTCGGCATTTACTGCACACTGTGCCGTGGTCCCCTCTCATTCTTGAGAGGGCAGGAGACCAAGAACCGAGAGAACCGTTCTCTCAGGGGAGCTGAGGGCACTCTGAACCCAAATATTACATTTGGCGAGCCAGCCAGTAGAGGGGTACACCAGAAAGAGGGACAGAGCCGGAGAAAAACACTTCAAAACCGTGAGTAAAACCAGCCCCATTCCGTCCTGTCTCACCTGAAGCAGCAGCGGCTTGCTGAGGGGAACCTGAGCGGAAGCGCCTCAGAGGCACAACCCAGGCTGTATTCAAGGGCTGCGAGGCCGGCCGGAATTAAAAGAGCAGTTTTTTTCCTGTGGGGCGGAGCAGGCGAGCACTGCCCTGGGGCCTTTCGCTCCCTGTCGGCTGGAAACCAGAACCCATGGAGAGCATGGCCCAGCCCCGCGGGTGGGCACAGGTGCGTTCAGCAAGCCTTGGCCGCCAACACCACAGGCTGGGAGAAAACAGCAGGGAGAGGCAAGGTACAGCCCAAGCCCGCAGGGGGCCTGGGAGCTCGGCAGCGAGGTGCATGGTTTTGGCAGGCCTCTCCGGTGTTTCTGAGTCTCAGGCAGCAGTATAAAATAGGCTTCCCCAGGTCCTTCACCTGTGCTGGCAGGTCCCTGTGTGGGCAGCTGCTGGGAGCGTGGCCCAACCAAGCACGTGGTTCTGGGGGGGGGTCTACATGGCGACCAAAAGCCCCGGGCAGGGGCAGAGGAACTCACGGCCCGCCCAGCAGTGGCTGTAAATGAGGCTTTTAAAGTGAGGGCGGCAAGCGGCTTTTTCCCTTTGTTGGTGAGGCTGAGGGAAAGGAAGCGGCAAGAAACTGAGAGTCAATCACTCCAGCGGAAGTTCTAGGGAGCTCCTTTCATTGGCCTGGGGTTTTAGAGAAGGTGGGGTAAAAGTCCCCTTCTTCCACACCCCTTTGGACTCCATTTTTGGGTCCCCTTCGACGAATATTCCCTTCATGGAAGCCATCTTTCTCTCTCCCGGATTTCCCCTCTGGGGTCCCCTTCCACACTCTCTCATGGAAGCCTGTCTTCCCCTCCTAAACCCCATCTTTCTCTCTTTCTTCTCTAAGATCCCCTTCTACTCAGTGTGGAAGCTGCTTTCCTCTCCTGGATTCCATCTTTCTGGATTAAGTCTGTGTGAGAGTCAGCAGTTTCTTTCTCCCTCCTTCTCAGGTTTCTCTCTCTCTCTCTCTCTCTCTAAATAAATCACTTTCTACAAACACTTTTGAGTCCGTGGTCTCCTCTCATTCTTGAGAGGGCAGGACACCAAGAACCTGGAGAAATGTCCTCTCAGGGGAGCTGAGGACACTCTGAACCCCAATATTACAATAGTAGTCAAAAGAAGCCAAAGGTAAGAACTATTATTAACTCCTGTTTGAAAAGAAAATGCTGAGGCACAAGTTAGCCAAGCAATTTACTCAACATATTAAAGCCAAGATTGTGACCTGGGAAGTCAGGCCCCAGAATCTGGGCTCTGAGCACTGCACTGGATAGCCCCACTAACTAATAAGGAAATTCATAGAGATTTAAATGTTACTGACACATGCTCATCCCCCTTTAATAGCCGCATTCTAGAAGCACTTCTAAAATAAGTAACTGTGGTAGTTTAAATATATGTACACAAATTATTCTTTTTTTTTTTTTTTTGAGAGAGAGTTTCCCTCTTGTTACCCAGGCTGGAGTGCAATGGCGTGATCTCGGCTCACTGCAACCTCCACCTCCTGGGTTCAGGCAATTCTCCTGCCTCAGCCTCCTGAGTAGCTGGGATTACAGGCACATGCCACCATGCCCAGCTAATGTTTTGTATTTTTAGTAGAGACGGGGTTTCACCATGTTGACCAGGATGGTCTTGATTTGTTGACCTCGTGATCCACCCGCCTGGGCCTCCCAGAGAGCTGGGATTATAGGCTTGAGCCACCGCGCCCGGCCCACAAATGATTCTTTTCCTTTCAAGAGATGGAGCCTATCACATTTTCTAGAGTATACATGAACTTATTTCTTTGTTTCTAATGAATAGATAAAAAAAGAGAAAGTGACCATGTGGAACTTGAGAGACAAAGTCAGAAAAGACTGTGGCTTCTGCCTTTGTCTCTCTTGGATCACTCGCCCTAGGGTGACAAGTTATGATGACATTCAAGTAGGCTATGGAGAGGCTGATGTGTGAGGAAGTAAAGAAGCCTCATGCCAACTGCAATATGAGTAAGTCATCTTGGACACAGTTTCTACAGCCTCAATCATGACTTTGGATGACTGAAGCCTCTATTAACTTCCTAACTGCAACTTCAGAAGACTCCACTCTGCTAATCTCCTGAATCCCTGAACCACAGACACTATGAGCAAATGAATATTTATGGTTTTCAACCACTGAATTTTGGGATAATTGTCATGCAGCTATTGGCAACTAAAACAGTACCTATAAAACAGTATTTTAAACTCATTTGATATTTTTTAGTTATAAAATGTAAAATAAGATAGGATACCTGTTTATAAACTCAAATCCATAAATTCATATATTTTACTTTGCTAAAACCAATCAAAATGTTCTGAAAACTCAGAAATATGTTTTACAGAAAGAAGCACAATAAGTCTTACTTGGTTAAAAACTGTTTATTTAAAATTGCTCAGAAAGGAATTTTGAAGACAAATTCTGGTATACTTTTATATTTTGATTTTCTATATGATTTTAATTTATTTCCTTTAAAAAATGCATTGATGTTTTATGTTTTGTAGGTCACAAGCAATCTAGATGGTAGGTGTCTAGCTTAGTTAGTTATTTACAGTGTTTATACTCACCTGCATATTTCTCTAAGATAGTCTATTGGGAGCTGCCTGCTTAGTGTTGTTTACATGGTCTGTTTCTCTCAGGAAATAATGCATTAAACAAACTTTGAATTATCTTCACAGCTGCCTTGAACCGTATATCCTTCAGGGACAGTTATTATAATCCCTACTTTAGAACTAAAGGTTGATTTACTGAGGAAATATGTGCCTGAATTGGGGGGCATGAAGCAAATGTTTCCACATTTCCACAGGACACTTGGTGGCCTAAATGTAAAATCAACAGCCTAAAACATTCAGTAGTGCTACATTTCTGAAGGGAGACCAGGTCTCTGCGCCTTAGTATTTGGAGTGCTTGCCATATAAAAGACACTGAAGGAATTGTTTCCTGACCTTTCAATGAATTATTATTATTATTATTATTTTGTTTTTTTTCACCAATCCTATATGAGAGTAGTTTCTGTGACTATATCAATTTTAGGAAAGAGAAACTGAGTCACTAGAGGTTGTTTTGCCCAAAGATAGATCACTTTTAAGTGGAATATTACAAATTTTAAGATAAATTTTCTCATCAGAATTCCCTGTGACTTTGATTATATTTATCCGGAAAATCACTTTTTTTGAAGAGCTTTTTATATTAAGAGGACTACTTTCTAAAAAGTTCCTATTCATTTTAAATGTCCATAGATGCTTGCATATGCATTCTATCATTTAGGAAAAGAACTTCATGGAGCCAGTTCCACTTGCTGCCTTGAAAGCAAGAAGACCTTAAGGCTGTAATCCCTCACTGACTTCCTGCGAGTCGCTGAGCAGCCCATTTACCCTCTCTGCATCTCCACTTGCTTCATCTGTAAAATTAGGATGTTAATAAGTGCTGAGCTGCCTTACAGGACTGCTGTAAGGGGAAAGGGATAAAAATTCTTAAAAGGTCTTGGAAAAATTTGGCATGTCAGATAAATTTAAAACTCCAGCTTCTCATTAAACTTCTTAGTGCTTTGCTTAGCATTGCTATGGCCCACATTAATTTATATTGTTTATATTGAGATCTGAATTTCAAACAACGTGCTGCTTTCCTATAATTTTACTGATTATGGAGCATGCCAATTGAACAATTGTGTTAAAGAGTGCTGCACTTAAATATCATCATTATCATAAGAAACGTGATGATGACATTAAAACAAGCCCATTTCTGTTTCCCTGAAGTGTTCCTCTTATTAAGATACTTGTTCAATAGGTGTCAGTTTAACACCTATCGAGGTCACTGCTGTGATAACAGGGTGTTTTGCTGTGAGCAGAATGCCAGGTTATAATCTCTTACTAATTACTTCTAAGGATTATATAGCTACCCAGGGCTGTAGTATCTTTCACACTTATCCCAGTTGGCAAATTACTTATCTATGTTGCTAGGAAAGTTCACCTGCTGTTGAGCCTAAGGAGACCTTAATTAAAGTCAGTTGAATGTATCTGTGTGTCTTCAACATTAAAAGAAATACACTCGTGAGTTCCCTTTGGAGACTCTATGCTGCTTCTCACTACCATTTCAGTATTGACTTCCTGATTTTCAAGGAAGCCTCTGATCTTTCTTTAGAAGGTCTGTCCATAGCAATTTTTCTCTCAGTTAAGAAGTTCAGGAGGTTTGGAGGGAAAACAAAGTTTAATGGGCATAAGTATCTTTGTAGGCTTCATCCTAAGCTGTACTTCATTTTTGCATTGCCTTTTCTCCTTTCCTTTGAAATATGTGAAATTACCCAGGAGTCCCAGATGTGTCTACTTGTGGGGAGCAAATTTTAGCAGGAACAGGGTAGAAAGGAGGTAACCAGTGAGGTGACTCCTGAGGTCATTTGGGTACGATATCACAGAGGCTTCTTCCGGATGATAGTGTCCTCAAATTTTTTGTATTTTAGGTTTACCTTTTACAAAAGGTGAGAACATTTCAAAGACATTTTATCTTCCTAAAATGAAAGGATTAGATGTCATTTCTTAATGTTTATATAATGTAAAGACTTAATTTGCTTATCTAGAAATAGGTGTTGAGTATTGTGCTCATTGCTAGGGATACAGTAGTGAACAAAACAGAAACTTCCCTGGTGCTCATGATGCCTGTATACTTATGGGGGAGATAAATATCAGATAGGCAAACAAACTCATAACTGTAAAATCAATAGGTGTATTTAAGTGCTCTCAAGAAAAAGAACAGGCAAAGTAACACAAGAAGTCTATTCACGAATGAGTTCTCATTAAAGAAATGATATTTGATATGACCATAAAAATGTTAGAAGGAGCAGTCCAGAAAAGGAAACAGCATATGCAAAAGCTAAACAGTGGGAAGGAACTCACTTCATTCCAGGAAGAAAAAGTAGACCAGCGAGTCTTGAATAAAGTGAATTCAGGGAAGAAGCAAGAAATGAAGATGAAGAGTTAACACAGATCCAGATGGTGCAGGGGCTTGTCAGTAATGATAAGGGACTTAGATTTTTATGTAAAGTGCAATAGAGATTTATTAATATGATCTTATTTGCATTTTGAAAAAAATCACTGGCTTTCATTACAGAGTAGATTTTTTTTTTTTCTTTTTTGAGATGGAGTCTCACTCTTGTTGCCCAGGCTGGAGTGCAGTGGCACACTCGGCTCATTGCAACTTCCGCTTCCTGGGTTCAAGCTATTCCCTTGCCTTAGCCTCCTCAGTAGCTGGGTTTAGAGGAGGCTGCCACCACGCCGGGCTAATTTTTGTACTTTTAGTAGAGATGGGATTTTGCTATGTTGGCCAGGCTGGTCTCGAGCTCCTGACCTCAGAGATCTGCCCACTGCAGCCTCCCAAAGTGCTAGGATTACAAGCATGAGCTACCATACCTGGTTGAGAGTGGATTTTTGTAGAGAAAGAATGGAGTTATTGGAGTGTGAATAAGATGTGATAATAACTGGTATGAGTGTCATGGAAGTGACCAGAAAAGAGAAAGTACATATGTTGGAACAAAATGAGTGTACCTGGAATACTTAGTATAAAAATGTTGGATTTCTGGTTTAAAATAAATGAATGTTCTGGTTATAAGAACTATTATGGAGGATTGGAGAACAGCTATTGTGTATGGGGGGAAGTTAAAGATTACATCTTCAGTTTTGCACATGTTGAGGATGTGATACCTTGGGACCACCTATGTGGAAATTTCAAAGGCAAATTTGATATATAAGTTTGGAATTCATGTAAGAAGTTGGCAGGGGTGTAAATTTGGATGTCATCTCATAGAGATGCTGTAAAATTTAATGAAAAGTAATGACAAGAGGGAAATAATACAGAGAGAGAAGTGAAGGAATGTAAAATATTCTGAGAAAATAAAAATTGTGGTATTATGAGGAAATTGAGAAATTAACAAAACAAGCTGAGAAGGAGTCCACAAACTGAGAGAGTGTGGTAATGTAATTAAGAAAAAAAAGTCTCATTAATTGTGTCAAATGCTAAGGTAAATCATAGTAAAATTAAGTTCTGAAAATATCCATTAGATTTTTTTAAAACAGTGGGTTTACCCTTGGCCAGATCTATTGCAGCAGATTTATAGGAGCAGACACCATAATGGAAAATAAAGAAATGAAGAAAGCAAATGTTAGGTTACTCTTCAATGAATTTTGTTTAAAAAAAACAAAAACAAAAGAAATTAACTGGAAGCAAATATGGTGTTGGAAAATTTTTATAAATATGAAATTAATATGTAATCTAGTTTATTTCTTAACTGTTATTTGTTTATTTAAAGCAATAATTATTGAGTATCTGCTCTATGACAGGCATTTTTTATACACAGAAAAACAAATTATTTTCAGATAATTAGAGAGGAGATATATATGAAATATGCCAAATGTATTTAAAAAAAGATATTACACAAAAACTAAAGAACAACCCAAATGTCCATTAACTGATGGTTGACCAAACTATGATTTATCTATGCTATGTGATAACATGTAAATATAAAGAAAATCAAGAAAATATATACACTTATGAGGTGATCTGCAAGATAGATTACGAAAAAAAATCAAAGTGGAGAAAAGTTTTGGGTTTTGTGTAACAGTCTTCCATTTATTCAGAAAAGAGGAAACTGTGAATGTGATTTATTCATTCTATAAAATCTATGCGAATATATACTTTTTTCTCATGTTTTTTAAATGATAGGATAAACCAAAAGCTTAAAAAATATTTTTCTATAAGTGGGAAGTGGGAACAAGTGAAGAAGGCACCTTCTCTGAATACACAATTAGAACCATGTAAATGTTTTATAATAATAAAACAAAATCAAATTTTTAAAATTAATACCTACCTGTAATCCCAGCGCTTTGGGAGCCCAAGACGGGTGGATTACCTGAGATTGGGAGTTCAAGACCAGTCTGACCAACATGGAGAAACCCTGTCTCTATTAAAAATACAAAGTTAGTCAGGCGTGGTGACGCATGCCTGTAATCCCAGCTAGTCGGGAGGCTGAGGCAGGAGAATCACTTGAACCAGGCAGGCAGAGGTTGTGGTGAGTCGAGATCACACCATTGCACTCCAGCCTGGGAAAAAAGAATGAAACTCCATCTCAAAAAATAACAATAATAAAATAAATAATAATACCTAAAAATCAAAGGTAAAATGAAATAAATGAATATGACTTTATGTCAAGGATTTATATCAAATGACTTTATGTACAGTAATTTGATTGTATATATTTGCAGATAGATTCTAAGGATAAAAATAACTGTAAAAACTCATATTATTATTAGCATTCTTTGAAACTATATATATGGGTATATACAATATATAAGTTATATAAACAAATATGCTAATATAGTTAATGCATAGTTATTGTAGTTAGAACCAAGATCTTTACTGCCTCAAAATGAAATTTGATATAAAATTAAATAGAAACCTTTAAATATTAAATTGGAATTCAAATAACTATGTGAGCATATAATTTGTCTTTAAAAATACATATTTCTTGACTGTATCACACAAAGAAACTAGGGATTAGTAGAGACATGTTTGTTTCTATGTTTGAGCCAGCTAATAGAAAAATCTGAAAAAATTTTTTATGCTAGAAGAAAATAAAGTTGTCAAGACAACTGGAGTGACTTGCAAAAGATTCCAGGATCAACTTAAAAGGACTTTTACTGGCCAAAGATGGTATAATTTGATCATCAATAAGAAAATAACTGAAATGGATTGAAACTCATCAAATATACCTAAATCCAGGAACCCATGATAAAATTGTGCAAAATTCTACTGGTGATTTATGTAGGATGCTAAGGAAATATCTCTGAATATTGGTAAATAAAAAGAATTAATCAAGTATTTATTCAGCCTTTAATGAACAAATGCTCTATCACAATGAAATCAATACAATCTAAAAACTGGGAAACTGTGTAAAACAAATGTTTCACTGTCTCTAACAAACAGCTTGGAAAGAAAAATTAGATTGAAAGAGACTTGATCATTTCAATCAATTGCAGTGCATGACTATTTTAATTCTGATTTGAATAAACCATGAAAACATAATGACAATTGAGAAAATGTAAACTATATGTACATATTTGGTGATATTAAAGTCTTATTAAGTTTTATGTGCAATTATATTTTTAAAAGAGAGTTATTATCTTTAACACACACACCCTGTGGTAACTAACTATCAGTTTTTCCTTCAATGACCTTTCCTTTCCAGTGTTTACACTCTTATGTAGTCAGCCCCTTACCACGTCACATCATGGTTGGAACAACAGAAGTAAGGATGTGTGACTTGAGGCTATGTCCTGAAAAGCACTATGGCTTCCCTTTTGGCCTTCTGCATTGTTTGCTGCAGAGGAAGCCAGACAGTATACTGTAAATATGCTCAATCAGCTCAATTAAAAAGCCCCCTGTGGGAAAGAATTGAGGACCCTGGCCTCAGCCCAACTTGTCATCCATGTGAATGAGCCAGTCTGGAGGTATGGGAAGAACAAGTGACCATCAGTTGTACATTGTTGAAACGGAATGATAGGCACAGGATTGTTAATTGTACCATTTTTCCTACTTTTAAATATGTTCAAAATTTTCCATAATTAAACCATTAAAGATTCTATTGACTCAAAGACTTAAGGCATGGGACTTTTTTTTCCCCAATAATGAGTATAGATTGCACTAAACCATTTTCCATATGAATTATTTACAATTTCTGAAAAGGTCAGTAGGAATTATAGTTGGAAGCTATGGTTGAGGAGTATATTTCTTCGGGACCACAAAGCTTCTGACTGAGCTGTCAGCACCCATTCTGAGAAATGTTACCTGGACTACTGCCAAAGAAAAAATTATAAAAATAACAGTTTGCTTATAATTATTCCCTAATAACTTTAAATGTTGAACTTGGAAAGTATGTTTAAGGTATAAATCATAGAAAGTTATCAATTAATTAATTAAATGAGACTTAGAGGTTATCTAGTATACAGTTCCTCTTCTAGCATTAATTTATTTTTGACATCTTCACAAAGAAATTTTTTACCCAGTATTTCCCAACTGTAGATTCAATCACATTTTTATGGCTGTAATTATTTATTCAACTGTACAGCAGTTGTAGCCCACACTACTGGCCACCTGTTTAAAAATTGAACACTATTAAGAGAATTTTGCTGGTCAATCTCATGTTAATGGCTGATACATTTTAAACAATTTCCAGTAAACTATAAAAAATAATATAAATCTATTTGAAGGGAGACAATATCAAAAAATGTTATATTTTTAACCATATTTGAAGGTTCCAAGAAAGATAATAATGATGATGGATTGGTGGTTTTATTTATTCTCAGAAAATAGAACTTGAGAGATTTCTACACTCATTATTATTAAATTTAAAAATTATGAAATTCTGACAGCTGTTTATGTATAAAGAACTACCTGAAGATCAGAAAGTAAAGCAAATTTGCTTCTCAACCTATGATTATATCCATCTATATCTATCTTCTATCCTTACAATCATCATCTATCTATCATCTATCTGGTTCTGCAGTGCTTATACATTCACAGCCCATGATGTCTAATTCCAGAATAGGTTTCTATTTAAAGCACAGCCCAGTAGAAATTATCTTCACAACTCTGCGTGATAACCTTTAAGGTTATCTAAGTACAAAGACAGCAATAACCTCCAACAACCCTGCCATCACTAAATTTCCAACACATTAAGATTCTCCACACTCCGACGCTTCTAACTGTAATCCTGTTCCCAATACCTTGATATTTCAACGTTTCCTTCCTGTACTAATCATTACAACATATGAAAGTATCCCTATTCTCATCCCTCCCATACCTCCTAGAGATGCCTAACTGATTATAATCCTTGTTTTCTTCTTTTACTTTTGTCAAAGAATCTGTTAACTCAGTTTTATTTTTCTCATTAGAGAATGAAGGATGAGTAAGAGGCTGGGTAGACAATGCCAACATATTCTGACTCAGGCACGTGTATATGCAAAATACAGAGGTGTGTCACTTGGATCCCTCTTCAAGGAAGAAGTCACTTAAAAAGGAGTTTAGTCAGCAGAAAACTTCAGCTGTCAGCACCTCAGTTCTCCTTCAACTATAGAAAACTGTCTCACTTGAGACCAGGACTTCAGTTAGTGATCAAAGTAGGGACATAAAGGCCAGGACATTTTGGTCTAAAGAATAATATTCTCATTGGCAATTTTTGTTCCAGGATTCTTACCAAGTTGTCTGAGGTTGTGGGACCTAAACTGCAGTTTGAATTATCTTTATGCCTCATCTTGCTCCCCCTCTTTCCTTTCATAGGGTTGATCCCTAATAAGTATCTTTAACCCCAAACTTTTTAGTGTTTGCTTTCAGAGAACACAACATACAACAGTGTGTTTGTAGAGGATGACTTCTTGGGACTTCTAATAATTGTTATTTCTTCATATGAATAAAATATGCTGAAAGTCAAAAAAAAAAGGAAGAAATAATCATGTGGACATTTAGGGTATTTCTGGTTGGCCCTTTTTCCTTTGTCCATTTGATTTATATAGATGAGAGTCTGTTGTAAATGGGCATGAATGTATGATTGTGTATCTTCATTTTGTCACCTAAAATCATAAAATAAATGTTCAACACTCAATTACGCACTTGGACATAAAGGTGTTAATTGTGGAAGATTGTAAGTGCTGAGTCTTCTTGTTTAACACTTTATAATCAACCTGGAGGAAGAAATACAATGTGAAATACAAAGCTAGTTGATAGAGCTCTTCTTCAGGTGGACATAATGCATTAGGGGGATCTCAAACAGATAAATTCTCAAAGCAAAAGTGAGAGAGGAATTTCAGTGAGATAAATGTAAAGTGATGCACCTGGAAATAATAGCTTCCGATTTGTCTACCTAGCAGTCAGAGTGATCTAGTTAAAATGAGAATCAGATCTGCCCTAAGTCCTCCAGTGGCTACCCACTTCATTCGGAATAAATTCCAATATCCTTACAATGCCTAGGAGACTCTCCAGAATCTGGCGTCTGATTATTTCTTGGATCTGCTCCCTTCCTATTTTCCCCTTTTTATGCTGCACCATATTCACTGACCTTGTTGATTGTCAAACCTTTGTACCAGCTATTTTCTCCGAGTGGTATGTTTTCCCATATATCTGCATTGCTCCTGATCTTTCCTTATTTAAATCTTATAATATCATTCAGGCTTTCTCTATTAATCATATTTAAAATTGCAATGCTCACTCCATCACTCCTTATTCCATTATCCTCCATACTTTTTAGTGTCACCCACTACCCATTAACATACTACCTATTTTGATTATTTTCTAGCTCCTGCCACTAGATCATGAGAGCAGGTATTGTGTCGGTAATTGCTGTATCACAGCTCCTAAACACAAGGTTGGACACATAGTAGGTGTACAATAAATATTTTTTAGATAAATGAATACATTTACATTGTTAGTTTAAAAAATGCAATGATGACCCTTTTGTATTAAGAAGCTTTAGGTAGCATCAATATGAATTTCTGCAGATGATGATGAATTCTGGTCAATAAATATTAGAAAGATGAGAATGTTGATTTTGAGAGAGGTGCCTTCTTTTTCATGGAATTTATAGAGGCAATCCACAAAAAATGTCTACTTTTAGAATTTAATTAATAAAGTCAATTTTGATATACAACATTATAATATAAACCACCCTCCTTAAGGGCATTCACATTTTTGAAAGAAAATCCATATAAGTAAATTTATTAAAACTTACATTTAAAAAAATTTTATCAATATGTTCTGATTGCTGAAATATCCTTGTGTAGAGAGGATGTAAAACAATTTTCAAAGGAGAACCTTCATAACTTCCAAGGTGAGACTCTCTAATCATGAATTTAGTCTTGTTAGGTGCTCAGTAGAGACAGATAGTATTATATCTAGGTGAATTTTCTTTAAGTTTTATAAACCTGTATTTAACTGGTTACCCAACATGATTTATTCTAGATTAATATGCTCTCCAATGTAATGTAACTGTGTACCAACATATTTATTAAAACTGAACTAAGCAAAGAACCTCTTGGAGAATAGACTCTCAATTAGGTCAGGTAATTTTAAATGTATTATCAAAACAATCTATATCAATATGGAGCTGGGTGCCATGACAGCATTGTATAGCTCTCTCTCCTGTCCACTACCTGCCACCTCCCTCTATGGAAGGATGTTTAATAAAACAGCACTATTAAACTTTATTTGAAGGCTGTTGTTAAGGGAAAGCCCTCTTTTTTTTTTTTTGAGACGGAGTTTCGCTCTTGTTACCCAAGCTGGAGTGCAATGGCATGATCTCGGCTCACCGCAACCTCCGCCTCCTGGGTTCAGGCAATTCTCCTGCCTCAGCCTCCTGAGTAGCTGGGATCACAGACACGTGCCACCATGCCCAGCTAATTTTTTGTATTTCTAGTAGAGACGGCATTTCACCATGTTGACTAGGATGGTCTCGATCTCTTGATCTCATGATCCACCCGCCTCGGCCTCCCAAAGTGCTGGGATTACAGGCTTGAGCCACCGCGCCCGGCCTGGGAAAGCCCTCTTACACTGAGAATAGATGTATGTCTTATGAGTAACTGGTTATGTTTTCTTTTATAGACACTAAGAAGTAACAGATCTGACTTTCTTTGACATCACAGCTGCTGAGAAGCTATTTTGGTAAGCACATTTGCTGGAGTATCAGGTTGGCCAGGAAAGTATGAGCCATTCTGGATATTCTAAACAGTAAGGATTTTAATACAGAGAATTAGCTAGTGAAAGGCCTGGGGCACAAACCTGTTAAAGTTTGTGACATACAGGAGCTCACCTGGAAGCACTGATAAGCCTCAGTAATTATAGCTTCTATTAATTGTAGCTTACCTGGTTTCTAAAGCAGATGATTCTCAAAATCTCCTCTTCTGCCCAGGTGTATTCCTGCAATGGCCTCCCATAATGCTAATGGCATTTCCTTTTCTATCTTCCGCATTTCATATAAGCAGAATCCTACAGGAAAGGGCATCATGGTGATGCTCAACAGAAAACATACAGAAGATACCTGCAAGTTCTAGGCGACTTGTAAACTCAGTGGTTTATAAAAACACACATAGCAAGAAAATGCCATTAGAAGGATCATACAAGTCAAATGTAAAGGACCCTGTCCCCACTGTCTGTCCAACTCTGTACAGAATTAGAATACTCACCACAGATACTCTCCTGGAACATGCAGCTTCTGGTGGAGCTGACCTTACTCGCAGACACAGACGGTCATTATCACATTTGCATGACCTAGTTACTTCAATATTTTGGCTTGTTTTTATATTTTTGATTCTAGCCGTTGTTTGATTAAATATTTCATATACAGTCCAGAGCTGTGGCTGATCCTTAGCATTTTAACCCTTTCTAATCTCAGCAATTGTGCTATATAATTCTAACATTGCAGAGCAATCTTCCTATTCAGTTCTCTATTAGAAATTTTATTGTATGTCTCCAAAACTGTGATTCCTTTTGGTAATTTAACACAAAAGCATAAGAGGCTAGCCCATGAGGGAGAAAAGTTTTGATGTTCATCTCTCCAATTAAAAATTTAGAACATGATAGGCTTCCTGGTTCAAGCCTGTAATCCCAGCAGTTTGGGAGGCCTAGGATGGCAGATCATTTCAGGTCAGGAGCTCGAGATGAGCCTGGCCAACCTGGCAAAACCCTGTCTCTGCAACAAATACAAAAATTAGCCAGGAGTTGGTTGACACCTATAATCCCAGCTACTCAGAAGGCTGAGGCAGGAGAATTGCTTGAACTCAGGAGGCAGAGGTTACAGTGAGCTAAAGTGGCTCCACTGCACTCCAGCCTGGGTGACAGAATAAGACTTCATCTAAAAAAACCAAAAAAATGTTTAGACCAAATTGTGGTGCATGCATAGCAAAGATTCTGTAATTCTCTTTTGCTTCTAAAATTAAGCTGTAGCCTTGTATTTATGTATCATTGCAAGGCTCCCCATATTCTTTCTGGGACAGAAGTAATAAATGTACAAACACAAGCATTTTTTCATTTACTTACAAATAAATGAGATCTTCTTCTAAGCAAGTTCTGCTTTTTTTTTTTTTTTTTTTTAAATAAACAACTATGGCCATTTTTATTGTGGTTAAGTAGATACACAACCTAACCATTTTTTTTATTATACTTCAAGTTCTGGGGTACATGTGTGGAATGTGCAGGTTTGTTACATAGGTATACAGGTGCCATGGCAAGTTATGCTTTTTTTTAATTGCATTTTAGGTTTTGGGGTACATGTAAAGAACATGCAAGATAGTTGCATAGGTACACACGTGGCAGTGTGATTTGCTGCCTTCCTTCCCTTCACCTATATCTGGCATTTCTCCCCATGGTATCTCTCCCCAACTCCCCACCCCCTGCTGACCCTCCCCTATTCTCCCCAACAGACCCCAGTGTGTAGTGCTCCTCTCCCTGTGTCCATGTGTTTATCCAGTCAACATTCAAGAGCCAGTTGTTCAGTTTCCATGAAACTGTGCCGTTCTGAGTTAGTTTCTGAATTCTGAGTTCTAACTTGATTGCACTGTGGTCTGAGAGACTGTTTGTTATGATTTCCATTCTTTTGCATTTGCTGAGGAGTGATTTACTTCCAATAATGTGCTCAATTTTAGAGTAGGTGTGATGTGGTGCTGAGAAGAATGTATATTCTGTGGATTTGGGGTGGAGAGTTCTGTAAATGTCTATCAGGTTTGCTTGTTCCAGGTCTGAGTTCCAGTCCTGGATATCCTTGTTAATTTTCTGTCTGGTTGATCTGTCTAATATTGACAGTGGAGTGTTAAAGTCTCCCACTATTATTGTGTGGGAGTCTAAGTCTCTTTGTAAGTCATTAAGAACTTGCCTTATGTATCTGGGTGCTCCTGTATTGGGTCCATATATATTTAGGATCATTAGCTCTTCTTGTTGTATCGATCCTTTTACCATTATATAATGTCCTTCTTTGTCTCTTTTGATCTTTGTTGCTTAAAAGTATATTTTATCAGAGACAAGAATTGCAACTCCTGCTTTTTTTGCTCTCCATTTGCTGGTAAATCTTCCTCCATCCCTTTATTTTGAGCCTTTGGGTATCCTTACATGTGAGATGGGTTTCCTGGATACAGCACACTGATGGGTTTTGGCTTTTTATCCAATTTGCCAGTCTGTGTCTTTTGATTGGTGCATTTAGCCCATTTACATTTAGGGTTAATATTGTTGTGTGTAAATTTGATACTAGCATTTTGATGCTAGCTTGTTGTTTTGCCCATTAGTTGATGCAGATTCTTCATTTTGTTGATGCTCTTTGCCATTTGGTATGTTTTTGGAGTGGCTGGTACTGGTTGTTCCTATGTGTAGTGCCTCTTTCAGGAGCTCTTGTAAAGCAGGCCTGGTGGTGACAAAATCTCTGAGTACTTGCTTGTTCGCAAAGGAGTTTATATTTCCTTCACTTATGAATCTTAGTTTGGCTGGATATGAATTTCTAGGTTGAAAGTTCTTTCCTTTAAGGATGTTGAATATTGGCCCTCACTCTCTTCTGGCTTGTAGGGTCTCTGCCGAGAGATCTGCTGTGAGTCTGATGGGCTTCCTTTTGTGGGTAACCTGACCTTTCTCTCTGGCTGCCCTTAGCATTTTCTCCTTCATTTCAATCCTGGTGAATCTGACGATTATTTGCCTTGGGGTTGCTCTTCTTGAGGAATATCTTTGTGATGTTCTCTGTATTTCCTGGACTTGAATATTGGCCTGCCTTGCTAGGTTGGGGAAGTTCTCCCAGATAATATTCTGAAGAGTATTTTCCAGCTTGGATTCATTCTCTTCATCACATTCAGGTACACCTATCAAACGTAGATTAGTTTCTTCACATAGTCCCACATTTCTTGGAGACTTTGTTCATTCCTTTTGGTACTTTTTTCTCTAATCTTGCCTTCTCGTTTTATTTCCTTGAGTTGATTTTCAACCTCTGATATTCTTTCTTCTGCTTGGTCAATTCGGCTGTTGAAACTTGTGTATGCTTCGCTAAGTTCTCATGTTGTGTTTTTCAGGTCCATCAATTCACTCATATTCCTCTCTAAGTTGTCCATTCTTATTATCATTTTGTCAAATCTTTTTTCAAGGTTCTTAGTTTATTCGCATTGAGTTAGACCATGTTCTTTTAGCTCACGAAAGTTTCTGATTACCCACCTTCTGAAGTCTGATTCTGTCATTTCATCACACTCATTCTCCATCCAGCTGTGTTCCCTTGCTGGTGAGGAGTTATGATCCCTTTTAGGAGGAGAGGTGTTCTGGTTTTGGGTGTTTTCCTGTTTTTTGCACTGGTTTCTTCTCATCTTTGTGGATTTATCCACCTGTTGTCTGTGTAGTTGCTGATTTTCAGTTTGGCTCTCTGAGTGGATGTCCAGATTGTTGATGATGAAGTTATTTCTATTTCTTAGTTTCCCTTCTAACAGTCTGGCCCCTCTGCTGTAGGACTGCTGAGGTCGTCTCCAGGCCCTGCTTGCCTGGGGATCTCCTGCAGCAGCTACGGAACAGTAAGGGTTGCTACCAGTTTCTTCTTCTGCTATCTTTGTCCCAGAATGATGCCCGCCAAATGTCAGTCTGATCAGTCCTTTGTGAAGTGACTCTTGGATATATGGGGATCATGGAGCTGCTTGAGGAGACAGCCTATTCTTTATAGGAGCTCAAGTGCTGAGCTGTGAGCTCCATTGTTCATTCAGGGCTGCTAGGCAGGTATGTTTATGTCTGCTGCAGCAGAACTCATAAACCCCCTTTTTTGTCCCCAGATGCTCTGTCCCGGGGAGTTATGGCTTTATTTTTGAGTATCCGTTGTGCTGCTGCCTTTTTTTGTTTTTCAGGGTGCCCGGCCCAGCAAGGAGGCAGCCTAGTCACTGTCTGCCTGCAGAGGCTTTGCTTAGCTGCTGTGGGCTCCGCCCTGCTGCTGTGTGAACTTCCATGCAGTCCTGTTTATATGGGTGTGGTTAGAACTGCCTCTGCAATGGTGGCCCTCCTCTGTAATGGCGGACTCTCTCTGTTATGGCGGGTTGCCTTGGTAACGGCAGGCTGCCTCAGCAATGGCGGACTACCTCCATAGGTGTGGAGTGCCTTGGTAATGGCAGACGACCTTCCGCCACCGAGCTGCACTGTCCTGGGTTCAGCTGTGCTTGCTGTGAAACTCTCAACCCTGAGCGTTTCCAGTTGCCGTTTTATTTTTTGTGGGGGTGGGACCCGCTAAGCCTGATCACCTGGCTCCCTACCTCAGAGCCTTTTTTTTTTAAGTTGAGTGGTTGACTTTCTCCCAGGTGTTCTAGTTGCCTGTTGAAAGGGCACCAGGATCTATGTGAATTCCCGTGCGGTGACCCACTGCGCTGGCTGAAACAACGGCGCTGTCCGGGAATCTCCTGGCCTGGCTCCCTGTTTCAGACCCATCTAATCAGATGAATGGGTGAATCTGCCTTCTCGAAGCTCCAGTTGCCAGCTTAAAAGGGCAACCAGACCAGTGTATTTTTTACAGAGAGCCGCCGCGCCGGGGCGCCGGCAAAACAACCACGCCAGCTGAAACAGCCATGCTGGCCAAAACAGCCGCACTGGCAACCCATGGGGCTCCTCCGCCTGGGAATCTCCTGGTCTGTGGGCACTAAAGATCCATCTGGAAATGCGGCGTCCACTCACTGCACTTTCACTGGGAGCTGCAATCCTGAGCTGCTCCTAAAGGGCCATCTTGGATCGTCTCATATTCTGCTTTTTAAGGGATCATTTCAGTTTGCCTTGCTGTGAAAAGCAAGAAAAATGTTTTCTTGCTTTTTCCTGAGATATATATTTTTTTAAAATCTCTACCTGACTAGGTGTAAAGTCCAAGTTGATTATATTGCCTATTTATTTTAGATTTTAAAAAATAAGTCAAAGAAGAGACTAGGATGTTGGCTTTACCTGAGTGCTAAGGACTGCAAACTTTGCCGGTAGTACAGGATTTATGAAACTATTTTAAATGGGTAGGAGTATATCCCCAAAGAACATCAATAATTGAGTGGTTTCTTATGGGACACTCAAACTATCCCTTAGGCAGAGTTCCAGGTGGTGAAGCAATGGCAGACCAAGGAGTCAGGAATCCTAATTCTAGGCTTTGTCAGGAGTAGTCTACTCTCCAATCACCCTTGTAATGGTTCATTTGAAAATCATTTAATTATAATGAATTCATTTATAGGAATAAAATGAGTATATTGTCATACAACTCTCCTCAAAGAAGTCTGGATAGGATGAGATGTATGATGGAGAGAGTGTATGAGCAGTTAAAAACTAATTTGAATTCTGACATTGTCTGCTACTAATTGTGACTTTGGACAAATTATTTAGCCTGGGGAACCAACTGCGCTTTCTAAAACTGATTAAATTTCATATCCTACTTAGTAATCTATAAGATCTTCCTCCCAAAGTTGTTTTGAGGATTAAATGAGATAATCCATTAAAAGAGCTTTGAAAACAGCAAGCTCTAATACACATTGTTTCAGCTCAATAAGTAGCCATGCCAGGAGGCGGAGAGAAATTGAGAAGCTTTGCATTGACAAAGCATTGAGAATTTATTGACATGCTAACTGGAATTCACAGGGCAGGGAAAATGGCATCCACAGGTTTCTCCAATAAAGCAATTCAGCCTAAATATATACCAAAGCACAGTAACTTTAGTGCCACTGTCAAAGCAAGGCTGAGCCTAGAAGGACACCAATCCAGCTCTGATAGCATTCTCATGACAATCCTAATTTGTTGGATTGGCTGTAGTCAATATATTAACATATACCTTCTATAAGATGTCAACATATAGCCTTGAACATATTATAGAACATATATGGCAATATATTAACATATTATAATTAAATTTTTTATGTTACCATCCAGGAACAGATAACAAAGCAAATAATTTTACTGTTCTGATTATTAGCACCTTACATTCCCAATGTTAGTAAAAGTCAGAATATGTATATATTTATCAAGACGTGTGTCTGTATTCAGATAGATAAAGAATATAATTTATCAAATTGGAATTGTACTTTGTGCAGTAGACATCACCAGTGATAGCAATATCTATCTTTCCACATGAAAGACCTTGCTTTTCAGCCTTTTTGTAGCCAATGAGCTGTCATGTTAGATGGGGACAGTGAAATACAGATTTTTAGTCTCTCATTTTTTCCTTCTGAGAAGAGACTTGGTGTTGAGGTGGTCAGCCTTGACCATTGAGATAGGACATAGAGTTTACACACTGAAGAGAACTGCCCAGGCCTGTAGTGAACTTTCTATGAGCAAGCAATACATTTAAGTGATGCCAAATAACTAAGATTTTGGAGTTGTTATTGCAGCAGAACCTAGCCTACCTGAATTGATTGAGAAATTGACAGAAGGTATATGGTTTATCAAAGTGGAATCAGAATGTTACCTTGTTTTTTCTTAAGCTATATGACAAAATGTTTCCTTACTAGTTAAAAATGTTGTCAATATAATTTTAATGCTTATTAAATTTATGTATCACAATGTACTGAATAAATCCTGCACATTATATATTTAATTTATTAATTTTGTATATTTCTCAATAACATGTTTAAAATAAATTCACTCATGTGGAATGGTGCTAATTTATTTTCAACCATCATTATAGAAAAATTTCTACATCTTCACCCACTTACCATAACTATATGATCAACTTTTTTCAGTTGTTAGGTAAAAATTTCATTTGGTGGCTGCTTTAATTTGCATTTTATTAATTTCAATTGAGTTTCAGTATTGAAAAGCATTTTTTAGACATTTCTATATTTTATTAATTAAATTTTTGCCAACTCCCTTAATGTTTTTCATAAAATGCATATCTACTTTTCAGTGATTTGCAAAATCCTTATATTAGGAAAAACAATTCACTATCCATTTAATATATGATTATTTTTATAGATGGTCTTGCCTTTTTTTTTAAATTTTTTATTGCATTTTAGGTTTTGGGGTACATGTGCAGAACATGCAAGACAGTTGCATAGGTACACACATGGCAGTGTGTTTTGCTTCCTTTCTCCCCTTCACCCACATTTGGCATTTCTCCCAAGGCTATCCCTCCCTAGCTCTCCCCACCGCTGCTGGCCCTCCCCTTTCCCCCCCAATAGGCCCCAATGTTTAGTTCTCCCCTCCCTGTGTCCATGTGTTCTCATTTTTCATCACCTGCCTATGAGTGAGAATATGCAATATTTCATTTTCTGTTCTCATGTCAGTTTGCTGAGAATGATGTTCTCCAGATTCATCCATGTCCCTACAAACGACACGAACTCATCATTTCTTATTGCTGCATAATATTCCATGGTGTCTATGTGCCACATTTTCCCAGTCCAGTCTATCATCAATGGGCATTTGGGTTGGTTCCAGGTCTTTGCTATTGTAAATAGTGCTGCAATGAACATTCGTGTGCATGTGTCCTTATAGTAGAATGATTTATAGTCCTTTGGATATATACCCAGTAATGGGATTGCTGGGTCAAATGGAATTTCTATTTCTAAGGCCTTGAGGAATCACCACACTGTCTTCCACAATGGTTGAACTAATTTACACTCCCACCAACAGTGTAGAAGTGTTCCTTTTTTTCCACATCCTCTCCAGCATCTGCTGTCTCCAGATTTTGTAATGATTGCCATTCTAACTGGCGTGAGATGGTATCTCAATGTGGTTTTGATTTGCATCTCTCTAATGACCAGTGATGATGAGCATTTTTTCATATGATTGTTGGCCTCATATATGTCTTCTTTTGTAAAGGATATGTCTCTTCATATCCTTTGCCCATTTTTGAATGAGCTTGTTTGTTTTTTTTTCCTGTAAATCTGTTTGAGTTCTTTGTAAATTCTGGATATCAGCCCTTTGTCAGATGGGTAAACTGCAAAAATGTTTTCCCATTCTGTTGGTTGCCAATTCACTCTAGTGCCTGTTTCTTTTGCTGTGCAGAAGCTGTGGAGTTTGATTAGGTCCCATTTGTCTATTTTGGCTTTTGTTGCCAATGCTTTTGGTGTTTTGTTCATGAAGTCCTTGCCTACTCCTATGTCCTGGATGGTTTTGCCTAGATTTTCTTCTGGGGTTTTTATGGTGACAGGTCTTATGTTTAAGTCTTTAATCCATCTGGAGTTAATTTTAGTGCTTGTCTGGGGTTCACCTATAGCAGCTGTGGAACAGTGAGGGATGCTACCAGTTTCTTTTTCTGCTATCTTTGTCCCAGAATGATGCCTGCCAAATGTCAGTATTCTGGATATAGAGGGGTCAGGGAGCTACTTGAGGAGCACATGTCTCCATGAGGAGACAGTCTGTACTTTATAGGAGCTCAAGTGCTGAGCTGTGAGCTCTGTTGTTCATTCAGGGCTGTTAGGCTGCTACGTTTAATTCTGCTGCAGCAGAACTCATAAAAAAATCCTTTTTTTCTTAGATGCTCTGTCTCGAGGGGTTGGGGCTTTCTTTATGAGTGTCCATTGCGCTGTCTTGCCCAGCTAGGAGGCAGTCTAGTCACTATTTGCCTGCCGAGGCTCTGCCGTGCTGGTGTGAGGTCCGCCCTGTTGCTGCAGGCTCTGCCCTGCTGCAGTCTTCGCCCTGTTGCCATGGGCTATGCCCTGTGGCAGAGTCTCTCTGTTGTGGCGGGTTGCCTCGGCAACGGCAGGCTGCGTCAGCAATGGGAGTGTAACCTCAGTAGGGGCAGATTGCCTCTGTAATGGCGGATGCCCCTCCCCCACCACCGAGTTGCATCATCCTGGTTCAGTTGTGCCCGCAGTGAAACTCTCCACCCGAAGCGTTTGGAATCGCCGTTTTGTTTGTCCCACTGCACTGGCCCAAATGCTGTTTCCCTGAAATCTCCTGGCCTGGCTCACTGTCCAAGTCCCGTTCAATCAGATGGATATGCCAATCTGCCCTCTCAAGTCTCAGATTGCCGGTTAAACAGGGTACCCGGACGAGTGCGCTTTGTGCAGAGCACTATGGAGCGCTGCTGTGCTGTAGCGCTGGCTGCCGGCTGCACCAGCCAAAACTGCTGCGCTGGCATCCCATGTCTCTTTTATACCTGGGAATTTCCCCGTTCTGTGGACAGCAAAGATCCGTTTGGAAATGCGGCCCTGACTCACCCTCCGCGCGTTCACCGAGAGCTTCAATCCTGGTGTTCTCACCACTCCATCTTGAATTGGTCTTGATGGTTTTGCCTTTTAATGACCTATGTTGGATTTTAATGACCTGTATTTTAAGATACAGGTATATTTTTTTGTTTTTATTTATTTTTTCTTATCTTGGTCTGTATTTGTCCCCTGTTGTATATTCTCATTCCTCAAATTTCCAGTTTTCATAATATTAATAGTAATTATTTCTAAAAGTAACACATCCAATGTAAATTACAATATAACATAAAACAGTTTTTTTTTTTTGAGACCGAGTTTCGCTCTTGTTACCCAGGCTGGAGTGCAATGGCACAATCTCAGCTCACTGCAACCTCCGCCTCCTGGGTTCAGGCAATTCTCCTGCCTCAGCCTCCTGAGTAGCTGGGATTACAGGTGTGCATCACCATGCCCAGCTAATTTTTTGTATTTTTAGTAGAGACAGGTTTTCACCATGTTGACCAGGATGGTCTTGATCTCCTGTCCTTGAGATCAACCTGCCTTGGCCTCCCAAAATGCTGGGATTACAGGTGTGAGCCACTGCGCCTGGTCCTATAAAACACTTTTTTAAGAAATACTTGCACCTTGACAACTACATACATTTCTGATGACTACATCATAAGAATAAACTGTAGCTAGAAAACCGAACAAGTATAAAACAGATAAGATGTCATACTGCACTGGAACATTAGTTCTTTTTGCAGAAAATATTACATTTTGTTCATATGGCATGTGTAGTGTTCTATCCTCTATTGTTCTTTTGATATCATTTTCATATATTCATTGAACAGTTACATGCCAAGGACTGGTAAGCAGGGCTGGTACATAGGGTTGTACTTAAAATCCTGACTTTTAAAAATAGTTTTCAAACATAGGGCTTGAGGGAAGTTACCTTGAATTTACTATATTAATCTGAGGAATAAGTAAATATGTGCCACCTGCTTTGTGCATAGAAGATAATTATGGAAACATGGAAATTGGCAAGATTTATCTTAATATATATGTATGTCTCTCTCTCTCTGCACATACACACACACAATGTCTGTGTATATTTATTCATGTGTTATTAAGGCACAAATTCAAAGGCTCTCTAATAGAAGTGACACATTTGTTAACTTATAACACCTTTAAAAATACATATTTAAAGGTATTTGACTCTTACAATGAGATAACTTTTCTTATTTAGGAGGGCTGTAATCAAAAAGACACACAGTGAAAATACTAGAAGCCTCAAAGTAGAAATGTAAAATGGTATAGCCACAATCTTTAGTTCTTTAAAATGTCAAACAGTATTACTATATGGTGCAGCAGTTCCACACTTAGGGATACAACCAGTGAGATTAGATTTGAGAATCTCAGTAAGGTAGTGAAGTCTAAGCTGTGAATTTTGGGAAATACAAATGAAAGTATTCTGAGGTCTTATATCAGAACTGAGAGACTGAGGGGAATGACACTTTTCTTTTGAGCACTCTGAATTATCTCTGGACGTTCACACATAGAGGAATCAAAGACTGGGAAGAGTGTTCTTAGTTTGAATTTTTAGGGCTCCTTTATGATCTCTTAAATATCTGGAGAGTTCCTTGTACCATGCCATCCCTGGGCAGGGTCAATCTTATCTAGAGAGCATAGGGTACACTCTTTACACTTGTATTTCTTGATAATTTAAAATCTCAATAATAAAAAATTACATTCCTTGGAAGCTATAACAACTCTTTTTATTGATATATAATAGTTACATATATTTTGGAGGTATATGCGATGTTTCTGTATCTGTATATATTTATATGCAGATTATATTCACATTATAATGCATAATGATCAAATGAGGGTAACTGGAATATCCATTGCCTCAAATGTTCATCATTTCTTTGTGTTGGGAACATAAAGATTAGTTAATTATTAGGCATCCATATAAAATGTGGCCTCCAATAGATACAAGACAAAATTGACAGAATTATATGGACAAATGAATCTATCCACATTTCTCTCATATTTGCTATCTCCTGCAGAAAAAAGATTTAAATAATTAATGGTAATGATATAATAAAAAATAGAATGCTTATGCAACAATTAGTGAACAGATACTTTTCTCAAGAACATAGAGAGTATTTTTGCAAATTAACTATTTACCAAGGCATAAAACGACACAAATTTCAAAGAATTAATATCATACCGATGTTCATTATTGGTTTCTAAACTAATTACAATGTGGTTATTTGGAGCATTGAACCTCCAAATAACCATATTGTAATTAGATTAGAAATCAATAACAAACATTATAACAAAAAGTATATATATATTTAGAAAGAAAAGAAACTTCTAAATAACCAGACAGGCAAAGAAGAATTTTATCAGAAGCTAGAGAATAGATTTTGGAGAGAAGCGGAATACATGTTAGTCAGAAATTCATAGTGCCATTGGCTTATAGTTGAGAAGAAAGAAAAGCTGAAACATCACTGAGTTTAATGTTCTATTTAAGAAGCTGAAGAAAAGATTCACAGAATAAATTTAAAGAAATTTAAAAATGACAATAATGAAGAAACATTTAAAATAATGCAATAAGAAATAAAGATAATAAAGAGCATCAAGAAGGAGAAAAGTATGTTCTTTGAAGCTAACAAAACAGGCAACACTGATAAAAAGAACAAATAAAAATAAAATAAGTATCAAAGTGGAATATAGCCACAGACAAGCAGAGATTTAAAAAACAATACCTGAGAATATACCAGTTTAATGGACTGGACCTCTTTATATATAAGCAGAAGTGAACTTCCCATTTTCTTACCCTTCTTGTTCAAAGCTACAGTAAAAAGTGTTTTGTTTTCCATTGGAAGAAATCTCTAGCAAAGTTTGTAATTTTTCTAGTGTCTTAGAAAATGAAAAGTCTTTTATTTTGAATAATGAAAGTCCAGTCCAGGTTAATATCAATATTCTGAACTGATAAAAGCTTCCCTTCATCTCAATTAAGCCTGGTTCAGTTTTTAGTAAGTGGTAATGATAGGAAGGACGGTTGGATTCCTCTCTTTTCCTTGTCCACTTTTTCTCAACTAATTAGCTGCAGTTTTACTTCTTCAGAGATGACATTAAGGATAAAGGGGACTAAGGGAAAAGAACAAATGCTTATATGGCTTATATTGCCTCTTGGTGTGGAAGATGTACCTTTTTATTTTTAATAATTTCAACTTTTATTTTAAATTTGAGGGTTACATGGGCAGGTTTATTACATGAATATCTTGTGTGATGCTGAGGTTTGGAGCATGGTTGATTTTGTCTTTCAAGTAGTAAGCATCATATCCAATAGTTTTTCAACCTTTGGCCCCTCCCTACCCCACCAAACACTTTCTAATATCTATTGTCCCCATCTTTATGTCCATAAATACCCAATGTTTAGCTCCCACTTATAAGTGAGAACATACAGTTTTTTTGTTTCTACATTAATTTGCATAGGACAATGACCTCCAGCTATACCCATGTTGCTGCAAAAGATGTGATTTTTTTCTTTTTTATGGCTGCATAGTGTTCCATAGTGTACATGTACTACATTTTCTTTTTTCTATCCACCATTAACAGATACATGGATTGATTCCATTTCTTTACTGTGGTGAATAGTGCTGTGATTAAACATACAAGTACTCTTACTTTTTGGATAGAATAATTTATTTTCTTTTGGCTATGTACCTTGTAATAAGATTGCTGAGCCAAAGTGGTAGTTCTATTTTAAGTTCTTTGAAACATTGCCAAACTGCTTTCCACAGTGGGTGAACTAATTTGCATTTTCACCAACAATAAGTATTCCCTTTTCTCCACAGCTTCACCAGCATCTCTTGTTTTGGGGCTTTTATTCTGACTGATGTGAGATGATATCTTACTGTGATTTTGATTTTCATTTCTTTGATGATTAGTGATGTTGAGCTTTTTTTCATATTTGCTAGCTGCTTAAAAGTCTTTTTTTGAGAAATGTCTGTTCGTGCTTTTTGCTCACTTTTTAATGGGTTTATTTGCTTGACTTTTCTCTAACTCATTTTAGGAACCCAGTATGACCTTCATACCAAAACCTGGCAAAGATATAGCAAAAATAAATAAATAAGCAAGCAAGCTACAGGCCAGTAACCCTGATGAATACAAAATTCTCAGCAAAATACTAGCAAGCCAAATACAGCCAACTTGTCAAAAACTTCATTCACCATAAACAAGTAGGCTTTATTCCTGGAATGCAAGGTTGGTTCAACATATGCAAATGAATAATTGTGACTACTTACATAACCAGAATTAAAAACAAAAATTCTATGATCATCTCAATAGACATGGAAAAAGCTTTTGATACAGTTCAACATCTCTTAATGATAAAAACCCTCAACAAACTAGGCATTGAAGGAACATACCTCAAAACAAAAAGAGCCATCTACGATAATTCCACAACCAACATTACACTGAATAGGCAAAAAGTGAAAGCATTCCTTGTTGAGTACTTGAACAAGACAAGAATTCTGAGTCACACCACTCCTATTCAACATAGTACTGGAAGTGCTAGCTAGAACCCCTAGGCAATAGAGAGAGACATAACAAGCATCCAAATAGGAAAGGAAAAAGTGAAACTATCTCTCTTTGCCAATATAAGTCTATACCTAAAAACCTCTAAAGAGTACACCAAATGGTTCCTGGAACTGATAAGTGACTTCAGTAATGTCTCAGGATACAAAATCAATGTACAAAATCAATAGGAATTCTATATACCAACAACATTCAAATTGAGAGCCAAATTAAGAACACAAGCCCATTAACAATAGGCACACAAATAATAAAATACCTAGGAATACATCTAGCCAAGGAGCTGAAAGATTTCTATAAAGAGAACTATAAAACACTGTTGAAAGAAATCGTAGATGACACAAACAAATGTAAAAACATTCCATGCTCATGGATTAGAAGAATTAATATCATTAAAGTAGCCATCATGCCCCAAGCAATCTGCAGATTTAACACTATTCCTATTAAACGATGTATGCCATTTTTCACAGAATTAGTAAACAACTATTCTAAATTTCACAGGGAAATAAAAAAGAGCTTGAATATTCAAAGCAATTCTAAGAAAAGAGAACCAAGCCAGAAGCATAACATTACCTGACTTAAACCATAGTATAAGGCTGCAATAACCAAAACAACATGGTACTGGTACAAAAACATACAATAGACCAATTGTACAGAATAGAGAACCCAGAAATAAAGCCACACACCTACAACCATCTGAACTTCAACAAAGTCACCAAATAAACAGTGAGGACTCCCTATTCAGCCAATGGTGCTAGCATATACATATGGAATATGCAGAAGAATGAAAGTAGACACCTATCTCTCACCATACATAAAAGTTAAATCAAGGTAGATGAAATATCTAAATGTAAGATCTCAAATTATAAGAATCCTAGAAGAAAAGGAAATACCATTCTGGACATCAGCCTTGGGAAATAATTTAAGACTAAGTGCTCAAAAGCAATTGACAACCAGGGCCTACTTGACAAGTGGGATCTATGTAAACTAAACAACTTCTGCACAGCAAAAGAAACTATCAACAGAGTAAACAGACAACCTACAGAATGAGAGAAGAATATTTGCGACCTATGCATCCTTCAAAGCTCTACAATCCAGAATCTATAAGGGAACCAAACAGTTCAACAAACCAAAAGTGGATGCACTTTTATTTGGTCTTTCTCTCATGAGCACTTGTATGACTCCTTCAGAGATCCCCCGCTCGGGGATTCTCCTTATGGGGGATATACTGCCTGTGTGGCCAATTATAACTCTACCTCAGTCCTTGAATTTTTATCTGGGTCACTTGTTTCCTCACATGATCTTTTTGGATTGAGTCCCTTTTAAGATGACTCTTGGCTAACTCCGTTCTGTGAACTCTCACATCCTTGCCTTTCTCTCTCTTTCTCTTTTTTTTCCTCCAGCCTTTTGGAGGCATACTTAGCCTTCTCTTGGAGGAAGAGCATTTCATATAAAGGTGGCCTTCTCTTTCATTGCTGTGTCAGCTCCAGGTTACCTCTTGTCTTTGTTTCTGTGAGAATTAAGCACCATTCCCTAAATATTCTCAACTCCTGGAGACACATTTGAACCTTTCTGCATGACTCTCTTAGAGTTCTCTTTACTCAACTTACTAAAACAAGAGTGAAGGAAACTGCTTCATTTCCACCCAGAAAAACAGGGGAGTTTTTAGAAAAACAGCCAAGTCTCTCCATAGACAAGCTTTCTTCAGGTCTTATTAGCTCTTGCTTTTTACATCATAACAATTCATCATGAAAAAAAATGGTGGCAATTTCATAGGAGGTAACTTACTCTAAGTGGAATACTTCATAGTGATTGTGTTATTTGTCCTGGGGTTTCAGCTAAGACTGAGACAAGAGTCCCATTTTAACAACCTGATATATCACAAATAACCTTATGCTAATTAACTTGAAAACTTAGGAAAAATGAATATTCATTAGAAAAATATAACATTATAGAAAACTCAAGAAAAACTAGGAAAACTGAATAGACCTAATCATCAAAGTATTAAATTAACATTTACAAATTTAACATGTTATCTCAAAAGCCAAACAAACAAAAATATAGTGGAAAAATATCTATATTTCACTATATATTTTCAAAATTTTAATGGAGGTTCTAACCATCAAAGTAAGACAGCAAAAGGAAACCTTTAAGGATTCAAAAGTAGAAAACAAAGTTATAATTTGAAGACCTTTTATTTGTCCTACATAGGAATCTCCAGAGAATGTACAGAAAAAATATAGCTAGCTCAGAGGAATAAATGCTACTGTTTTATATCACTAGGATGATGATAGTTCACAATGACATGTACTTTCAAATAGCTAGAGAGAATGTTGAACGCTCCCAACACAAAGAAATAAGTGTTTGAGATGACAGTTATGCTCATTACCCCGATCTAATTACTATACATTAAATGTATCGAAACATCACTATGTACTCCATGAATATGTATAATTATTAACTTTTTTATAACAAAATGAATTAGCATTTGAGTTTAGCAATATATGGAAATTAATAGTTAAAATATAAGAAAGGATTTTTAATGAGTTAGACATAAGTATATCAAAATATATGGAAGAATGAAGAGTTTTTAAAAATTCTACTGAAACATATTGAAGAGAACATGTATAACTAGATTTATAGATCAGAAGAGACGTCATTATAAAGATGTCAATTCTTTTGTAAAATAGGAGGACAATTGTAAATGAATTCATATAAAAGCTGTTGATATGGAACTTTATACTTTAAGATTATCCATATTGGTGTACCATTGGGAGTTTTTGTATACCACCAGGACTAAACATACTCCTATTTTAAGACACTCTTATAGAAACCCTTGGATAACTATAAAAGATACTTATACAACCATAATTATAGCAGTATTATTTATAATGAAAGACAACGAAATGACTTAACATTCATCAGTACTATAATAAATGAATTATGTGGTGAAATACTATTCAGCAGTGAAAATGTGTTAACTGGAATTATATGTTTCAATATGTATATAAATTTTAGGAACCTAAGTTTGGACAAAAAAGTCAAGCTGCAGAAAAACATACATATCGCACATAATTATTAACATAAAACTAACAATAAATATACATTTATGTGTGTGCATATGTACTTCTAAATGGAAAACATTTATGGTAGTGATAAATATCAAATACTGAATAGTAATTACTTCCAGTGTTGCGAGGATAGGAAGGATGAAAATGATAAAAATTATAGCTATAAATTTTAATAACAAAATGTAATAAAAGTTTTACTTTGTTTTAACATAGTGGGATGCCACATTTCCCTCACTTTGTGAAATGCAGTACTAGACCCTCTTTATGAGGTACTTCTTTCAGATTGAAATAGATTCTATTATATATTCCACACATTAGCAAATTTCATAACTTTAAATATCTTCTTCAAAATAATAACAAATAAACAAAAATTTCTCTGAAACTTGCATATAGACAAAGACTGTGTCTAAGGATAACTCTTTATTTTCAACCCCATGCTAGAAATAGACTTCAAAAATATTTTATTTTCTGTTTAAAGATTCGTCAAGAGTCATTTGTTAAATAACAATAAAAATATTTCTTAATCTGTGGTTTAAATATTAGATACTTTTTTCTTTAATTGGTCCCCATCCCCCATGATTCAATGAACCGCCAAGAATCAAAGGATGAATTTTAAGTCCCAGACAGCTAAGATATTACAAATAAAATAGAAGAGAGCATTGACAAAACACAGACAGGCATCTCAGAAGTAGCAGATGAACAGATTTTTTTTCTAGTTACCAGGCATGTATTTAAAAGTAACCCCTGAAGGGAAACTTGAATTCACTCTCTCTTCTTTTCAATAATTAGTATTTTCTGAATGTTTTCTTTTCTTCACATTTTGAATTTAATATTATACCAAAGAATAATGGAAAAATCATTTGACAAAAGCAAAGATTGCATTAAATTCTAATGTGTGTTAATTGGCTTTATTAGAAATTAGCATTTTTGAATTTCTAATTATCTTTCTATTTTATAAAATGTCATTCATTTTATCATGTATCATATTAAAATTAAATTTGCATGGAAGTAAGTATTAGCTGACTCTGTTGCTGAAACATAGAAGAATTGTCTACACAACTAATGCAGGATATTTCTATATTTGCTTGTTGACAATAAAATATTCGTTAATTTAAACATGGCAACAGCAGTACATATGCTGCAGTTGTAATTACCATTGCTTAGTAACTGCATGTCTCTGACTAACAATGGGAATTAACTGAATAATTATTACATGCACTTCTGTTTGAAATATTTCCTCAATGTAGTTCTAATCCCTAGGTAGAAGTTGCCAGTTCAGGAGAAGACATTGAGCCAAATACTGATTATGCTTCATAAACTATCAGTGTAATCAGCCTAAGACCAACAGCAGTCTACAATTAATCACATAATAATTAGATTATTTCTTCAGTGTCAGTACATTAGAAGTACCATGGAAAGTATTCAGGAAAACTGTTTACCAGACCTGAATTTCTCCAGAGAAATCAAACACTATACAATTAACTGAAAAAAATGAAATGTTCATGCTCTGGTTTAATTAAAAATGCAACATTTCTAAACTACCTGCTGCCAGATCCTTTTATTGATTAGCTCTGGTGTTCTCCCAGAATTCTGATCCAGTAGATTTTGCAGCATACCTTCCCCTGTATCATCACTTTGATGTTCCTTATTAGAAGTTACAGTCATAAAGCAAATTTACTTTTGCAAAATTAAGTGTTATTTTTGTCTCTCTAGAATCTGATGTTGATTATGCATTCTAATACCTTCTTCCTAGGAATACCACTGAATTTTCAGTAGAGTAACTTTAAATGACAAGACATAAGATTAGAAATGCTATTTTTATTATTGTTAAATGAATTGGATTTCATTCATGTGTGTTAATTGGGATACTCCAAACAGGTTAATGTGCATAACTTTCCCATGGTCCATTTACACACAAGTACTAGTGTCAGGACTTTTCCTTTTATGTTATCCTTTCCTTTGATAATCAAAAAACACACCTTTGTTTGGGGGAGGATGTTTGTTTGTTAAAGGTCTAATGTGATATGGCTGTACCTACATTGCCAATTTCCATGACACTCAGAGTCTTTGGACAAAGGTGATCAACCTTTTCTGAATGAGCCAGGGGTGAAGAACAGGCAACAATTTATAGGAAGTGTTTGATAGGCAATAATGGAGACCACTAGCATACCTCCTCTAGAAGGCAAAAAACTTAAGGTATTAAGAAAATAATTTTCAAAACTTGGCAACAAGACCAAATAATGCCAGTATGTTCTTTATATGTCATATTGAAGAATAATAGAAGTCATCTGACTATTCAGGGACTTGTAACTTTGCTTGACTTATTATTGGATATTATTAAGGCCTAGGTCCCACAAAATTAGATGTTATCTTGGAAAAATAAGAAATTGCAATTCATTTTTGCCTAATAAAGATGCAAATAATTTTTGCCAAGTACACATATATATGTGTGGGTGTGTATATGTTATGTATATGTGTGTGTGTGGACAAGTGTTCTAGCTTTATTGCCTTTTAAACATTTTTGGACATAATTTAGGTATATCCTTTTTTTTAATCAATTTTTTAACTGACTATGTAAACACCTATCTTTCATAGCCCTTGAATCTGCTTTGTCTTTTTGCTGGTTCCATTATTAATAAGTTAAATAATTATCTGACACATGTTCATTATATATTTATATGATAATTCAATGTATTTTTACAAAAAAATTATACTTTGAATTAACTGAGCTAGAATTTGCAAAAGCTGCAGAGTTTCCATTTGTCTTTTTTTTTTTTAAAAAAAAACATGCTAATGGGGAAATTTTATTTTGCATATACAAAATAGTACATTTAAACTGATTAGTTACATTACAGGTACAACAATGAGCATTATGAGGCTATCATATTGCACAACCTAACTTCATCAATATGGGTTTCTTTATATATTGCAAAATACATTATATAGGAATGTGTTCAAATGGGTCATTGAAACCAAAATAGGGAAAATAAGTATCTTACAAATTATCATGAACATATAGTTAAGTGACAGGGTTGAAGGAATTTTTTTAAAGTTATAATCTATACAGAGGAGTTGTCATAGACAACCAGAAAGTTTCCTCCCTCCTGGGAGAAGCAGTGGGCCTCTGATATTTACAGGTCTGGCATTTGTGCCAAGGTGATAACATCTTATTTAACAATAACATGATAATCAAAACTGGAAAAGTAGTATAAGTACAAAAATACTATTAACTAAACTACAGAATATATTCCTATCTCTTCAGTTTTTTATGAGTACTCATGTGTGTATAGTTCTATGAAATTTTATTATATGTACATATGTAAATTTTGTCATATATACTTATGAAATTTTATCACATGTACAAATTTTATCATGTGTACATATTTATGTAACTGCTACCATAATCAAAATCAGAAATATTTCCTCACCCTAAGGGTTCTCTCTCATACTATATCCCTTTACAGTCACGCTCTCTGTGAAAACTTAATGTCCAGCAACCATTGATTTGCTCTTCATCACTATAATTTAGTTATTTTGAGGATATTATGTAAATGAAAGTTGTATAATTTATTCCATAAGTTTTCTTTCATAATTGGCTTTTATGTTTTTGAGACAGGGCCTTTCTCTGTTGCCTAAACTGGAGTGCAGTGGTGTGGTCTCAGCTCACTGCAACCTCTACCTCCCAAGCTCAATCAGCTCTCCTGCCTCAGCCCCCTGAGTAGCTGGATTACAGGTGTGTACCATTACCACCCATACCACCTGGCTAATTTTTGTATTTTTAGTAGAGACAGGGTTTTACCAGGTTGGCTAGGCTGGTTTTGAATTCCTGACCTCAAATGATCCACCTGCCTGGGCCTTTCCAAAGTGCTGGGATTACAGGTGAGCCATTGCACCTGGCCCTGTGATTGGCATTTTTACTCAGTGTAATTCCCTTGGAATTATTCCAAGTTCAGATATTGGTAGTGCAAGATTTATCAAGGAGAGTGAGGGTAAAAGAAAGAGAGAGTTGGTGGCTCAAGAGCAACACAGGTTTTTTCAGAAAACCTATGGAAAAAGACACCAACACTGGAGCCTATTGCCCACTTATAGACTGTGGCAGTTATAGGTCTGGACAGGAGAGGAGGAATTGTTGCTGATTGGGATGGGACAGTGTGGTTAGCTGCTGATAATGGTAGAATTTCCTATGGGAAAGTGATTGGGCCTGGCACCTCCCCAAAAGGATGTTTCTCACAGCCTGGGCCTCAATGGAATTTTCCACTATGGGCAGGTTGTGCTAAATGGTGGGGTTTACAAAATAGCACAGGTTGGACCAACAAATAGTATATTTCTTTTTGTTATGGGATAGTGTTCAATTTAAAAAAAAAAACGAACTCTGACTTGTTTGTCCATTCACCCATTGAGGGACATATGAGTTGTTTTCAGTATTTGACTATTTCAAAGATGTTATAAATATTTACATCCATATTCATGTACAGTTACTTTCATGAATATAAGTTCTTATTTCCCTATGCTAAATATTTAGGAGTAGGATTGCTAGGTTATGCAATAAATGTATGTACAATTGTAGTTTTAAGTTGCCTCTAGTTAATGGTTAATGATACTGAAAATCTTTTCATGTCTTTATCTATATATCCTGTTTGGTGAAGTGTCTAATTAAGTCTTTTGCCTGTTTTAATTAGGTTGTTTGTGTTTTCACACTTGAGTTTTGAGAGTCCTTTATGTATTCTGGTTGTAAGCACTATTGAGCCTATCAATCGAGTTTTTAAAGATTCAGTTGATTGTATTTTTCACTTCTAAAATCTCCACTTGGTTATTTTTTTAATCTTCTTTTTCTTTTCTGAGACTTTCTATGTTTTCACTTTCTACGTTTTACAAATACAAGGGTATTTATAATTTCCTACTGGGGCATTTTTATAACTGCCTTGAATTTCTTCACAGATAATTTGAATATCTGTGTTCTGTTGGCATTGCCATCTCTTGTCTTTCTTCATTTAACTTGAGATTTTCCTGTTCTTGGTATGCTGAGTAATTTTGGATTGTATCTTAGATATTTTGAATATTATACTCTGTACCTCTGATTGCTGTTTAAATATTTCATTTGAACTGGCAGTATTTGGGTTCAGAATGCACATCCTATCTCTCTTTTGTGGGATATAGTTCAAATGTCAATTTAGATTACAACACCTTTGCAGTGCTACTTTGCTGTGTCTGGCCTATGTACTACAGGATACCAGTTTGAAACCTGGATGGTGTTCCATACCACAGCTCTGCTCCCAAAGCTTTTGCAGTTTTGTTAGTTGGTTTTACACATGGGCCACTTGGGGATGAGCTTAATATTTCATACACAAATTTAAATAATTCCACCAGCTCCTTTATTATTACACTTATTTTTTATTATTATTATTATTAAATTTCTTCTTGCAGAGGAAAGGGTGGCCTGTTTCTGACTGTCATTTGTTTTGTTCACGGCAGGAGTAGGCAAAAGGGATTTTCCTCACAGTCCTCGTTTCACTGTCTACAGGACTTTACCTTTTGATTCCATACAACTTAGTTTATATGTCAAAACACTGAATATTTATGGTTTCTCTTTTTGTTTAACAGTCCTCTCCCCAGTGCCTTGTGGTTGTTTCCAACTATTTGAAGGCAGGCTCAAAATATACATGGAAGAAAGAAAACACACATAGATTAATATTTTAAAACTTCATCACATTATATTTCTATAGGCCATTCTTAATTTTGATAGCCAATTAGCTATGAAAATGTATGTTTTTGATTGCTATGTACAGCATTGACTTTCTGTTTGCCAAGATGCTTGCTCTAGTAAGTACTTGTTGCTTTTCACTCCAAAGCTTTCCCTGGAGTTGTGTTGTGAAGTGTATGATTATAAAACTTTAGTAGCTTTGCTCAGAAACAATGATGCAATTGAGGATTGCATTGAGACTCAGTATTTCGACACAAGTAAGTCACAGATGTGATTAATAAATTAGTGTTTTAGTAAAATTAATAAGGATTTTGAAGTTATGCATACCTGTTTTCAAATCCTAGCTTGGTACAAGTTTGAGGAAGGTTATTACCCCCGAGACCTTGTTTCATCATTTAGGATGAAAGATAACCACACCTAGGGAAGGACTGTGGGCCTAATTAACATTTTATGCAAAGGAGCCATTAGGGACACTTGATGTAAGAACTGTCAATTTACTTCTTTGCGAGGCACAAAAAGAAGAAAATGACATTAAGAGTTGATAGTAATGGAAAAGTTAAATTTAAAATTTAATATAAAAATTATTTTCTAAGAAAGAGAAATATTTCAGACCAAAAAAGATTTTCTAATTTAACTTCTCCTTTCACGTATAGCAAAACTGAGGCTCCAAGGAGTGCAGGGAATTGTCTTGTGTATTTCATGTGCCCAGAGACAAATCTGAGGCCAGAACTCTAATTTCTTGATCAGTAGGCCAGTAGACTTAACACCATAGAACAAACATCTCGTATAAAACCTTGTAAAATGGAATATATTATACTAATGGATCTTTACAGCAGACCCTAACATACTATAAAATGTAAACAGGCCATATAAACTACAACTCTACTGCACCACTAATTGTTATCATTAACTTATTTGCTAACTACAGAAACATTAAACATTTAACTAAAAGCATTGCTTGCTTTAGAACACAAGAGCTCCTGGGGAGGAAATAGATGATTAGAGTCATTTGAAAAGGCTATCTTGGGAAATTCAAGTAGATACTTTTTATATCTGTAGATAAATATTCTTACAGGAAAGAAACCTTAAAAATTATTTCATTGAATATTAATTTACAAACATCATTACTAGCTGTGGAGTGTTTGATGGCATTTTTAGGATTTGGAGATGAATTGGCAAGAGAAAGTTCTGTAGTATACATTCTGGATTAACTTGACATTTTACAGAAAATTTTTTTAAATTTCCTCCAACTTACACAGAACCTCAAACAAATGAGATTTCTTATCTATGGCCATACCACCCTGAATATGCCCGATCTCATCTGATCTCAGAAGCTAAGCAGCGTCAGGCCTGGTTAGTACTTGGTTGGGATACACGTGAGATCTCTTTGTTTTATTCTTATAGACAAAGACTGAGGAGAATCATACCTTCTATCCTATCTGCTCATTCTCTCACCCATGTTATAGGAATGTACACATTCAATCTTCAGATAATTTTATTATCAGGATGTATGTAACTTTTGACTAGGATTGTATTCATGATTTCTCTTGGAATATGACTTAGTTTTTGTGCTAGCTCTTGCCCTGAAGCAGGAGGACACTAAATCTGAATGTAGGTGGGTTATTTACACATGATGACCAAATGTAACAGTGTCTGTTTCCAGGTCTCTAGTAGGGCAATATTCTCCAGCTCTCACCCAAATCATTTTCCATGGATCAGAGCAGATCCAGTTGCTTCCTCGTCCCTGATCCCCAAGACTGTCACTTCACTTACGGAAGGCTTGTTTCCCACTGCTGTGTCCTCCTAAGCAGAAGAGAAGAATCTAGTTTATAGATATTCGTGCAGTTATCTTCATTAAATCAGATTTTACTTTTGCTTAAATTATATTGAACAGTACAACTGGTACAATTTTATCTTTGTTTCATTGTTCATGTTTGAGGCAAAACGCCCTTTTGGAACTCTGACATTAGTGGTATTTTCAGCTCTATTTTTCAAAGGAAGAAAAATCAAAACAATTTTTGATAAAATTTTGTAAAAATTTTAGTAAAAAATGTAAGATAAACAGTTTACTTTCCCCTTTTTATTTTCCAAGAGTAGATATTCACAAACAAAACTTTTGTTACCAATTCATATTTAAAAAAGACACTACATTTATGTATATGTTTATTTCTAATTCTCCATGACATTAAACTCTCTTTTAAAAAGCTGATCACTGTGGCCTTCAAGCCACTGGGCTCCAGTGTGACGTGTGTTACATTGTAGCAATTATTTGAATGATGTTTATCCAAAGTCTCAATTTGAATCTCTTTTGTGTTCAGCCTAGCATTGAGGAATACATGGCTGTATCTGGCATTCTTATAGACTGGCTGTTCAAAGATCTTATTTAGATGAAAACCAAGAAACACATATCCTACAAGAAGAAAAAGTAGAAGTACACAATCTGGTTCAAAAGCAAATTTGCTAGAAGGCAAAGCTGAATACAGCTTGGTGTTGGTCACTCAAGTTGTTTTCCAGTTGGCCCTTTACAAATTCATGCCTTGATTCTTGGACCAAAAGCTCTATAATAAAAGAGCAGATGAAAATAAAAATGTCTCTTATTTAAAACCTGCACAAAATGTTGAGAGCATGGAGCATCAGAAATGTTGGTGTCAGCAGTTATGAAGGCAAGGAGAGCATGAGAAATGGTGCCAGAAGTATAGACAGCTATACAGGACCTAGATACCTGTCAGTGGCTGTTGCAATGTAGAAATTGGCAGGCACTGGGCCCAGTGGTGGCACCTTTCATGACCATCTGCAATAGTATTTCTGGTAGCACCACCAGTGAGCAGCATCAGCATGTCATATTCAGAAGGCAGGGAACAAGAGACAGGCCACCTTGGGACAGGCCCGGGATGACCACCAACAGTGGCAGCAAAGTCTTCTGTGTGCTTTGGCTTTACAGTTCAAACTTCTTTTCTGAAGAATACAGTGACAGTCATTAGAATTAGCTGAGGCAGAAAAGGAGGCAAAATGGTAGTCTGGAAGATTGGTTTATGACAAATTAATTAGGCACCCCTTGGGAAATCTCAACTGTGTGGTAGAATTTGAAGAAAACTGTTTGCTAAGAGAAGGTAAGGAAAATCCATTAAAATGCTGGTTTCCTGACTGCCTGCCCCCATCCCTCTGTAGGCTGGGGTGACCAGAGAAAAATAGATTGCATTTGTCAAAAGGTTATGAAATAACTCTTGTTTTCAAATATAGCTCTAAGGAGAAAAAGAATGTAGAAAATGCCACCTGAGAGATGCATAATTTGAAAAGAAAAAGAATGGTTGTTCTTTTTTGATTTGCTGTTGTTGGGGTAATTTCAGACCATTAAAAATATTCACTGGTAAAGTCTCCTAATTCTTTTTTTTGTGCAGATGCTGCTAAATGGGGAAATAAATGTATTGAGTTGTCTGAACTGTGGCTTGAGTCCTGTACCCCAAAGACACATACAAGAACATTATATTTTAATTTTGTTTCTTAAAACCCAAATAACTACCTCTTCCATTCTCCAAAGAAGTACGCATCAGGGAATCTGAATCACACGACAAAAAATGTGTATATGCTTGCTTTTCCAAAAAAAAGTAAGAAAATCACTTGAAATCAAAAGACATCTTATAGAATAAATTCCCCTCAGGTATTTTAAGTGTTTACCATCTTGTGGCAGAAAAAAAAAATTAGAATGAAGTAAGTGACACACCGAAAATGAAGCAGTTCTATTTGGAAACATATACTGCCAACAGGATTTATCATCTTCAACTTTTACCGTGGGAGATGAGCACAATATCAGTATCTTTCTTCCTTTGCACAAACCCCCTTTCTCTGTCCTATAGACAGTATTAGCAGCTCCTGCCTAACTGAAGATCAAAAATGAAGATAAAACATCTCTGAAGCAAATAAAATCGATGAATAAAGAAGTTTGATTTACAGTTTAAATTCAGCTTTCCTTGACACATCTAGTGAGGTATTCCCAGCTGCATTCCCCTCTGCAGGGCTTGTTAACTGCTCCTCTGAACTAAGATGCATCTCAAAGTCTGTGTTCTCTCTTTGAACGGGGCATTATAAATACCGACCGGTCATCCTCTTTGTTATATGGTTACTGAATACAAATACAGTGGTTTTCACTGGAAAGTGTGAGTGTTCTAGCCAGGTTATTCCAACTTCTAAAACCATGAGAGTGACCATGCTTGCAGGGATTTTCTGAAAAAAATCTCTCTATAGCTGCCTAAACAGATCGGTCTAGTTTAAAAAGACATTCTCTCTCTCTCTGTCTCACACACACACACACACACACACACACACACACACGCACACACACATTGTGATATATGCATGTACACATGTATGTGTAGAGATGATAGATAAAGAGAAGGATCTAGATTGATAGACATAGAGAGAGATTAATAAATGAAATGAGACATTTTGTGAAATAAACACATACATACATAAATATTAGGGACTACAAATTTGCATAATTCTAAGGAGCATTGCTATTCTAAAATATACTAAAGTATTCACTTGTAATCAAAGAAATATTTTTGTATACTTTTAAGGTGACCTGGAAAATGTACCCCTCTTTCTCAACTGAACTCACTTGGTGAGAAATAGATAATAGTGAAGCAAATAGCAAAACACTGTGTCCTTAAACATTTCAGTAGAGTATGGTTAGTGTGTGAGGTTCACATGGAAATTATTGTCACATTTTCTAAAACTGAACCCCATTGTTAAACAAATCTTTTTTATCTAGTCACAAGCAATGCTGTATGCTTTAAGCCTCCCTGAGGGAGTGCTCTTGAAACTCGCAGAATCACATTCAGAGTTGCTAATATCAACAATCCAATACGTCCTACTCAATGACATTCCTTGCAAAGAAATGCAATAAGCATAGTTTAATTCTTTACTCATCCAAAGCAGCTCTCAAAAGACTACCCTTCCTAGAGCCTTCTGAAAGGCAACAAGTATGCTTTTTCTATCATAAGACCCTACCCCAATGGCTAACTGCATCAACAGTGGCCCTAACACAACGGTGACCATCTGTAAGCTCCTTTTGCTTGCTTAATTGTAATTTGTGAGGCTTGGATCAGGACAGATGAGATCAGTGATTTGAGGTTCTGTGAAGAACTTACACTGAGATAATGAGAAACTGTGGAGTTTAGGTATGATGGGTCATCATCATAAAGGATTCCTTGATTTTGAGCAAAACTCAAGAAACAAAGATAATTATTAAGAAATTTAAGGAGGGAAGATGGACCTCAGAAAACCAATAAGAGATTCTGTTTTCGGCACACACATGGAAATTAAAATAGAGTTTTATGTTCACTAAAGAATATTGTACATTTTTAGCAAATCAGCATGTCAATGAACATAATCCTAAAAAAATCTGAAATTGATGACATTTAAAAAGTTAGATTTTTAATTTTACATTATGATTAATTATATTACTTAACAGAACAATATTAAAAAAAACCCACTCTGTTGACCTTTAAATTGGGTCAGATATGTCTCAGATTCTTCAAATGTAAAGAAAAAAAAGTGATCTCATTTTTCTCCCTAAGGTATAGATGTTACTTAACAAGCACTAGTAAGGAATCAATTGCAAACCAGAGTAATTTAACTTCTTTTTTCAGGCACTGAATTGCCCTTTAAAAATGATAATTGGTGAATTAAATAAAAATTCATATAAGCTTGCCCTTTACATGGCTGTCTATCAATATTTGTCAGATTTTTATGTAATAAAATGTTCTTGGCATTTCTGTAACATATCATATGCCAATGATTTTCAAAATGATAGCTAATTTTATGTAGAGATTTTTTAAGGAAAAATCCTGTTAGCTTGAAAAATCATTATTATGAACAATAATTGGAGGAACAGAAAAGAAAAAAATGTTTCAAAATTTAGTGATTTAAAAATAAGTGAACATTTGACCTGGTGGAGTCACAAAATTAGGTTTAGTGTATTTGGGAAAATGTGTGTGATGACAACTTGGATGTTGGGAACATTCTCTAAGTATTCATTGATTTTATCAAGCATGTTTTTTAGAAACTCTCTAAAGTTTATATATCAACAGTTAATATTTTAGGTGTATAAATGGAAATACATGTAGAAAAATATGTCCTACTTTTTGCCAGGATGATTATGAGCTGTTAGAAGAGTTTTTAAATCCCTAGAATTTTCTGGGATCTTGGTTTCCATATGACATTTTTATTTTTTTGTACACATCTTCCCAAAATAGTCATTTAGTTTTCTGTCCTTTATTTTTTATTCCAACAAGGATATTCAGAGATTTTTATCTAATGCTTTTTTTTTTTTTTTTTTTTTGCGGAATCTCACTCTGTTGACAGGCTGAAGTGCAGTGGTGCAATCTCGGCTCACTGTAACCTCTGCCTCCTGGGTTCAAGCAATTCTCCTGCCTCAGTGTCCTGAGTGGCTGGGATTATGGGCACATGCCACCATGCCCAGCAGATTTTTGTATTTTTAGTAGAGACAGCATTTCACCGTGTAGGCCAGGATGATCTCGATCTCTTGACCTTGTGATCTGCCGGCCTTGGCCTCCCAAAGTCCTGGGATTACAGCCATGAACCACCACGCCCGGCCCCTAATGTTTTTTAAGATAAATGACATTCTGAAAGTATGCTTAACCTAAAGGCAACAAGAACACAATGAGACACAAGTGACTGTTTCTGTCTTTAGTTACATATGGCTAATCGATTTTTTAAATATTCAGTCAGTAATTATGGCTATTTCAGAAAAGTAATAAGGCCATATTTTATAACTCAGGGCTCTGTAAGAAAAATTTGCTATTCAAAGAGTCTGTAAAATAGAATAATACAACTTTAATCAGAATTCTGTATGTAGGATTATTATTAAAATTTTTAACCTAAAATATTAGTTGTTCTTGAGAGATCATAACATGTATATTGTGCATTACAAGAAATTTAAAAATACAACCAGATAGATTCATGTATTAAAAATTTTGTATCTATACCAGTAAGTACATCAAGCAGAAACAAACTGGTTGATAACTTAGAACACACTATATAGTCCACAACTTCAATTCACATATATTTCTTTTTATTTTTATGATACTTTTTATCATATGAATTGACCATTAAAATATATTTTTAATCAATATTATAATTTAATCTCCTATTATACTGCCATCTAATAATTAACATTTTTGTCATGGCCTGATTTTTAGTCTGGTATTGTCCAATTTGATATTAATATTGAATTTATAATCACTAGAGAATGGGAACTAGGATGTACATTTACCATACCTCAAATAAGTTACTATTAGAATACTTAGCAAAAGTATCACTTTAATGTTAACTAATATTTCTTTTTTTTTTTTTTTTGAGACAGAGTCTTGCTCTGTCACCCAGGCTGGAGTGCAATGGCGTGATCTCCACTCACCACAACCTCCACCTCCTGGGTTCAATTGATTCTCCTGCCTCAGCCTCCAGAGTAGCTGGGATTATAGGTGTGCACCACCACGCCTGGCTAACTTTTTGTATTTTAATAGAGATGGGGTTTCAACAGGTTGGCCAGGCTGGTCTCGAACTCCTAACCTCATGATCTGCCCGCCTTGGACTCCCAAAGTGCTGGGATTACAGGTGTGAGTCACTGCACCTGGCCAATACTGTCTTTCTTATGTAGATTACAAAATCCAAACTCATAATAAAGTTTCAAAAATAACATTATAAAGCAAAGAATGATATTTGACATTGTCACATTGATATAGAATGTCATTGATAATGACATATAATAATATAATTTAACTGGTGAAGCATGCAGTGTTATAAAAGAAGACTTTTTAGCTTTTTGCAGGTTAAGAAATAAATTCCTTGTAGCAGATGTATTGGATATAATGTCTGATTTGGTGAATTGTTGTTTAAATAGCTAGTTGGTGTCTGTCTTTGTAAGTAACTGACACAGTGACAAGTTTGAACAGCCACTTACTTAGAACTGCTCCCCACCTGCACACTGGAGGTTATTGTTTCCTTTTTCTTAGACAGATGTTTTGATTCACTAGAGTATAATAATTACGTACACTCTAAATATTTGTGAGGTTCCAACATGTACTGATTGCTAGACTGACTCTGACCCTTTTAATAATGTTCAGTTAAATGAGCAAATGACAGAAGATATCACGTGTATAGATTTTGGCCTACTAAGTAAATTCCAATTAATTTATGTGAGGAAATCCTTCAATTTCATTTTCATTTAAAAATCAACAAGAAGAAACAGTCTTAAAGTATAGTGACAATTTTTGGTACTCAAATTTCATATATCTGATAAGCCAATTAAATATCCAGGCAAAGAGAATGAATTTTTTTTTTGCAGGGGATAATTGAATAATTACCTTACCAGTGGGTGGTAAACTCATGCAGACTGGACAGATAATTAGGGATAAGTCACTTAATTTACACTGGTATTGTTTCCCTGGAATGAGATTTTTATCAGCACTCATGGATTTTTGTCTGTTTTGTTTTGCTCTTTTGTTTTATTGTATCTTTACTTAACACTCTCCAATATGGTGGCCTGCTCTTGCACCTCCAACAGTGGCATACCTAGCCAGGACTCTGCTTTCTGTGTTCCAGCTTCACCATGTACACCTGAGTGAGTAATGCAGGCTCTGAGTGGTGAGGGTTATCTTTAAACAGGAAGGAACAAGGGGGTAGGGTGATGCTTCATTTTAGCTCTAAGTCCAATAGTTTCTCCTATTTATCTTTTATAAAACTGTCATTTTGTTCCTCATTTTCTTCTCCTAATTATTTCTAGTTGCTTTGAACCTGGAAAAGAATAGAAGTGCATAATTGTCAAAAATCCTCAACAATTTATTAGTTATTAGGTTGGTGCAAAAGTAATTGTGTGTTTGCAATTAGTAATATTAATGGCAAAAATCTCAATTACTTTTGCAGCAACCTAATAACTAGTCATCTACTTAGTGTGAAGAGCGAAAGAGATTGGAGCAGAAGGATAATAGCTTAGTAACCAATGGATTCAACAAATATTTCTTTTCTCTGGGACCTCGTTTTTCTTCCATGCTTTGAACATATAAATTATACCTAACTCTTACTAGTCTACTTGCTTTCAATTCTTAAATTGTTCACAATTATGCCTATAATAGGAAGGAAACTTAGTAAGAGCAGAGCAAACACCAGCTATTTAAAAATGCCTTTTTTTGACAATTATAAACAAAATGGCTATAAACAGTTACATGCAGGTTTTTATGTGGACACAAATTTTCAACTCATTTGAGTAAACACCTAGGAGTATGATTGCTGGTGTAAGACTAGGTGTAGCACTTTAAGAAACTTTCAACTGTTATCCAAAGTGGATGTACCATTTTGCATTTCCACAAGCAATAAATGAGAGTTTCTGTTGTTCCACATCTTTGCCAGCATTTGATGGTGTCAGCATTCTGGATTTTAGCCATTCTAATAGGTTGGGTAGTGCCGTTACACTATTGTTCTATTTTGCAATTCCCTAATGACATATGATGTTGGACATCTTCTTATATGCCTATTTGCCATCTGCATATTTTCTTTAGTGAAGTATCTATTAGGATGCTTTGTACACTTTTCAATCCAGCTGTTTTAAAAAAAAAATCTGAGTTTTAAGAGGGTTTTGGGGGACATATTTTGGATATACTATCTCAGATGTGTTTTGCAAACATTTTCTTCCAGTCTGTGGCTTGTCTTTCCTTATTTTCACGATGTCTTCTGAAGTTCAGACATTTTTAATTTTATGAAGTTCAAATTATTGTTTTTTTGGTATAAGTTGTGCTTTTGGTGTTATATTTAAAAGTTCATTATCCTACTCAAGTCCATCTAGATTTTTCTCCTATATTATGTTCTAGAAGTTTTATAGTTTTTTATTTTATATTTAGTTCTATGGTCCATTATTTTGTGAAAAAAGGTCTATATCTTGATTTATATTTTTGCATTTTGAATGTCCAGTTGCTCCAGCACCATTTGTTGAAAAGCCTATACTTTATCTACTGAATTGTCTTTGATCCCTTGTCAAAGATCCATTGACTATATTTGTGTGGGGCTATTTCTGAGCTCTCTCTTCTGCTACCTTGATCTACTTACCTATTCTTTCACCAGTACCACATCATTTTGATTTATACAGCTTTTTAGTAAATCTTCTAGTTGGTAATGCCAGTCCTCTGTCTTTGTTCATCTTCTTCAGTATTGTGTTGACCATTTTAGATGTAGTAGGATTCTCCAGACACACTACACACACACACACACACACACACACACACACACTCACAGCCTGCGAGTGGGAGAGGGGAAGAGAGACAGAATGAGATTATAAGGAATTCTACATTTAGCGAGCTAGAGACCTGGGAGAGCTGACAGTATAGTTACAGTTAAAAGTTGGTAGTTTCGAGACCCAAGAAGAGCTGATGTTTCAGTTCAAGTCCAAAAAATCAAAATAAGACCATTGTCCTAGGTCAGTAGTCAGGCAGGAGAAATTCCCTCTTACTCAGGATTTTTGTTTTGTTGAAATCTTCAATTGATTGAATGAGGCCCACCCACATTAGAGAGGCCATTTCCTTTATGTTGATTTCATCTGCAAGCACCCTCACAGGCATACCCAGAATAATGTTTGACCAAATGTCTGGGAACCCACATGGCCCAGGTAAACTGACATAAATTTTACCTTCATATTGGGTCTTTTGTGTTTCCATATAAACTTTAAAATTATTTGTATCAACATCCACAAAGTAACTTCATGAGATTTTGGTTGAGATTTTACTCAATCTATAGACCAAGTTAGAAAGAATTGATATATTAACATAAGATCTTTAGATTTATGAGCATGGAAAAATCTCATTACATCTTCTTTGATTTTTTTTCAACCAAGTTTTGTAATTTTCCTCATATGTATCTGATACACATTTTGTTAAATGTATACCAAAATACATTTTTTTGGTACTGATGTAAATGTTGTTGTATCTATTATTTCAAATTATAATTATTTATTGCTGGTATAGAGAAAAGCTGTTGAGCTTGCATATTGACCTTGTATCCTGCTACTTGGCCTTGTCTTATTCATTTCAAGAGTTTTTTGTTGCTGTTACAGATTCTTTGTGATTGCTTTATAGAAAATAATGTCATCTGTGAACAAAATTTTATCTTTTTCCCCATCTATATAGTCTATTTTCTTTTTTTTTTCTCTCATATTGAACTAGCTAGCACTTCCAGTAAAATTTTGAACAGATGTGGTGAGAGGGGAACATTATTGCCTTGTTTCTAATTTTAGGGAAAAACCATTTAGTCTCTCACTATTGTGTATAATGTTAGCAGAGAACTTTCTGTAGATGCTCTTTATCAAGCTGAGGAAATTCCCTTCTTCCCATATTTTGCTCAGAGTTTTTATTACAAATGGGTGAAGATTTTGTCAAATGCTTCTTATACACTTATTGATTGATATGATCATATAATTTTTGTTGTTTAGCCTATTGAGGTGATGTTTCACATTGATGCTTTTTCACTGCCCAGCTGCTCAAACCCTTAGGGAAAGGAACATGTAGACAGTCTGTGGTGCTCCCAACCCACGGCATGTCTAGGGGTGAATGTTTACAGCTGAAGCCCAAAGTCGGTGTGTGTTACAGGGTGCTCTTTTAGTTTAGCCATCTGTAAACAGCTTGTGTTAGTCAGCTCAATCAGACAATTACCTCATGGATAGAGGGCTTTCTATATCCCAGCATTCTTTCCTTGGTGTACCAGAAGAATTGGATCACACATGGGCTTGAAGAATGAGTGCAAGGTTTTATTGAGTGGAAGTAGCTATCGGCAGATGGAGGAGCTAGAAGGGAGATGGTTTTCCTCTGGAGTCAGGCCACCCGAGTGCCTCGTTCCACTGGTCGATGGCCTGTTGGCCTGCTGGTGTGCTTCTATGCCTGTATGTTCCTCTCGAAGTCCAGCCGCCTGTGTGTTCCTCTGCTGATGTGCTCCTCTTCATGTCCAGCCACCTGTGTGTCTGCCTGCTAGGGTCTTGGGCACAGTTTATAGGCACAGGATGGGAGTGTGGCAGGCCAAGGTGGTCTTGGGAAATGCAACATTTGGTCAGGAAGACAAAAATGCCTGTTTTCACCTAAGTCTGTGGGCACAGACCTGGGCATGGACTCCTAGCCAGGGACCATGTCCTCCTCTGCTCAGCACTTTCCTGCCCGCCTTCCTATCATTTAAAGGACCACACCCTTACCAGCATTTCCCTTCTTTATCAGCTAGGACTATAGGTTTGTGCCACCATGCCCAGCTAATTTTTGTATTTTTTAGTAGAGACAATGTTTCACCATGTCTTGTCTGGAAATGTTGACCTCAAGTGATCTGCCTGCCTCGGCCTCTCAAAGTGCTGGTATTATAGGCATGAGCCACGGTGCTCAGTCCTACATTAATTTTTGAATGTTGAACCAGCCTGGTATAACTGGAACAAATCTCTGTTGATTGTGGTATATTTTTATACACTCTTGGTTGGATTCAATTTGCTAATATTTTGTTAAGAATATTTGCATCTATATTCATTTTAGATGTTGTTCTATAGTTTTTCTTTCTTGTATGTTTTTTTCTGGTTTTGGTATTAGTGCTGGCCTCAGAACTAGGAAGTGTTCTCTTTGCTTCTATTTTCTCAAAGAGATTATAGAGAATTGGAATAATTTATTTTTTAAATGTTTGGTAGAATTTACCAGTGAAACTGTCTGGGCCTCGTGTTTCTGTTTATAAAGATTATCAGTAATTTATTCAATTACTGCTTCGAATCTCTAATAGATATTCAGATAATTGATTCCCACCTGTGTGAAGTTTTGATCTTTTTTTTTTCCCCCAGATGGGGTTTTCCTCTGTTGCCCTTCCTCTGTTGCCCTTCCTCTGTTTCCCTTCCTCTGTTGCTATGAGTACAGCGGCATAATCTCTACTCACTGCAATCCCTGCCACCCAGGTTCAAGTGGTTCTCCTGCCTCATCCTCCCAAGTAGCTGGGATTATGGGAGGCACCACCATGCCCAGCTAGTTTTTATATTCTTAGTAGAGACGAGTTTCACCACATTGGTCAGGCTGGTCTCAAACTCTTGACCTCATGATCTGTCAGCCTCAGCCTCCCAAAGTGCTTGGATGACAGGAGGGAGCCACTGTGCCTGGCCCTGTTTTGATATTATTTAAATGACAGCTTTTGGTTTTACTGATTTCTTTTCTTGTTGCTTTCTTGTTTTCAATTTTATTTGATTATGTTCTAATAAAATATTTTTCTGTTTACTTTGGATCTAATTTGTCTTTCTTTTCCTAGTCTCCTAAAATGATAGCTTAAATTATTGATTTTTGATCTTTCTTCTTTTTGAATATATGCAGTCAGTACTGTAAATTTCTTTCTAAACACTGCTTTCATTGCATCCTGCATATTCTGGTAAGTTGTGTTTTTATCTTAATTTACTTCAATTTAAAAAAAAATTCCTCTGGGGACATCTTTCACCCAAGTGCTATATTGGAATTATTTAATCTCCAAGTTATTTGAGAGTTTTCAGGTATCCTTCTGTCATTCAGTTCTAGTTTAGTTCCATTTGGTTCCACTTTCTTCCAACTTGAATTGTTTCAGTGGAATTCCTGTCCTTGCCCCTATAAAGGTAAAGAGTGCCCCCACTCCCTGGCTTTTTAAAATATTTTGTCTATTTTGATTTTCTGCCATTTGAGTATGATTTGCCTAGAGGTATTTTGTTTTTGTTTTTATTCTGCTTGGAGTTCTGAGCTTTCTGAATCTGTGATTTGGCATTTATTATTAACCTTTAGAAATTCTGTCATGATCATTTCAAATATTTCTTCTGTTCCTTTGCCACTTTCTTCTCCTTTGGATACTCCTGTTACAGTTATATGACACCTTTTGCAACTGTGCCATAGGTCTTAAATTTTCTATTCCATCTTATTCATTCTTTTTTCATTTTGTATTTCAGTTTTGTAAGATTCTATTGACATTTCTTCCAATCACCAATTGTTTCTTGGCTTTATCGAGTCTACTGGTGAGCCTTCAAAGATGATCTTTATTATTTTTCTTACAGTGTTTTTGATTTATAGCATTTTCTTTTGATTCTTAGTTTCAATGTTTCTTGTTTTTTTGTTTTTTTTTTTTCTGAGGTGGAGTTTCGCTCTTGTTACCCAGGCTGGAGTGCAATGGCGCGATCTCGGCTCACCGCAACCTCCGCCTTCTGGGTTCAAGCAATTCTCCTGCCTCAGCCTCCTGAGTAGCTGGGATTACAGGCACGCACCACCATGCCCAGCTAATTTTTTGTGTTTTTACTAGAGACGGGGTTTCACCATGTTGACCAGGATGGTCTCGATCTCTTGACCTCGTGATCCACCCGCCTCGACGACCATCCCCGATAGAGGAGGATCGGTCTTCGGTCAAGGGTATAGGAGTAGCTGCGCTCCCCTGCTAGAACCTCCAAACAAGCTCTCAATGTTTCTTCTTAAATTGCCTATATGTTCTTGCATATTGTTCACTTTTCCCATTAGAGACCTTAGCATACTGATGTCATTAAACAAATAAGTAAACAAACAATAAAAACAGTAAGTTTCTAGGGGTGAGGAATGGAAGGTGGGTATCAGTATCCAGAGTGTTATAATAGTGTAACTATGTTGTTCAAGTTTTAACAAAAAAATTACCAGACATGAAAAGAAACAGGAAAGTATGATCTATATACAGGAAGAAGAGCAGAAAAAATGAACTATGAGATTCCAGCTGAATATTTAATAGACTAAGACTTGAAAGTATCCATAGGTATGTTTGAATAACTAAAGTAAACATGTTTACAGAAGTTAGGAAAGGTATAATGACAATGAGATTGTAAATTAGTGCTGCAACTTTTGAAAACAGTTTGGCAGTTCCTTAACACACTAAACAGTAAGTTTCCGTATGACCCAAAATCTACACTACTATGTATGTACCAAAAGTAATGGAAATGTGTCCAGTCAAAAACTTGTACATGAATGTTCAAAGCAACTTTATTTATATTTGCCAAAAGTGGAAATAACCCAAATGTTCACCAATTGATGAATGAACACATAAAATATAATAAATATATTTTTAAAATAATACAAAATATAGTAATATGTTTATATAGGGTATTCAGCAATTACAGGTTGAATGACTAATATGATAAATTACTGATACATAATTCAACATGAACGAGCTTTGAGAACACAATGCCAGTGAAAGAAGCCAGGCATAAAAGACAGCATATTTTATCATTCCCTTTATATAAAGTGCCCAGAATAGGTAATTCTATAGAAAGAGAAAGTATATTATCTTTTATTTAGGACTGGGGTTAGAGAGATTGGTAAGAAGTTGGGAATAATTGCTAAAGGGTAGAGAATTTCTCTTTGAGTTTTTAAAAATATTCTAAAATTGGTTTTGTGATGGTCACACAATTCTGTGACGGTACTAAAAACCACTGAATTATATACTTTAAATGGATGTAGGGAGCCACCCTACACCCCTCTGAATAACCCCCGCTCTGGGGGGGACTAGCAGCAAGTCTGCTGTGAACTTTGAACTCCGGAAAAGTGAAACCTTAATAGGAGGATGTGTATGTCTTGGGGTAGAGCAGACAGGCCTAGAGAGATAACCAGCTTTCACTGACCTTGCTGCAAGATAGTTGTTAGCTGAAGTATGTTAACTGAAGTATGAGAATAATAACTACAGGCTGTTCTAAGTAACTGCACCCTCTCTCTGCTATGTGCTTTGTGAACAAATAAAATAAAGTACACTGAGACAGGTTAGGGCCAAAGAGACTGACATCCCTACCTCTTGGACCGCCTGGCCCAGCTTTCTCTATGTCTGTGTCTGTCTTGCTTTATCCCCTCCTGTTCCCTCTTAGGTCTTTGAACTCTTGTGCAGCATGGGATGCATCACACACCAGAAATGGGTAAATTGTATGAAATGTGAACTATATCTCAATGAAATTATTATAAAGAAATATATCAAGAACATGAGTTAACAAGAAAGTGACAGAGAGAGAGAGAAAGAGAGAGAGAGAGACAGAGAGAGAAAGAGAGAGAAATGAAAGAACCAGAAGTGAACCTTCTTATATGGAGACACCCAACCTGAGTATATTATTTCTTCTTTAGTAAAGAAAAGCTAACAAAATCCCTAAGCTTTAGCTTTCCCTTTAGTAAGGTGAATGTAAACAGGTCTAAGGCATGAGTCCTTGTCCAGGAAATACAACCTCAAAACCACTACTTATGTTACACTTGGACAAGGTGTATAAAAGATAATTTTTCCTGAGTGTGTGTACAGATGTGTGGTTCATGGGTTTGTACGTGTATCATGTGATAATAAAGAGAGGCAAGCAAGAAGCAGTGAATGCAGTCAGTGTCTACAAATGTATTGCTGTCTAGCATAAAGTGGCCAAATATGAAGTATATTCCAGGTTAGACTGATAAAAATAGGTTTAAGAAGTCAGACGTATCTAAACTACTGTCCCTGAGAAGACTTGTTTCATAGGGAAGTGAAATATATTTCAGGGTGATAAAATAACTCTATGATTGTTAGATGTGCCTAATCCTTAAGGTAATGCCTCCTTTGACTAGAGGAGTTTATTTAATTCTAGCTTCTAAATTTATATTGTTTATTAATAAAATTCAATTGCCATTGTTCTTTTGAAATTAAAAAAGAAAAGATGTTTTGAATGTCCATTCTATTGCTATTCTAAGGGCTTACCCAAGATTTCCATTTGTTCCAAAGACCTTCTTTTTTAGAATTAATTCTGTGTCTAAGTTTATGTTTTCTCCGAACTATCCATTTTACTTGTATTTCATAGTCCTTGACTATCATTTTTTCTCTGTTTTCACTTATATAAACATAGAATATTTTCTTTATAAGGTTCTCTAGCCACACACACACTGACAAACACTGGAACAAACTTCACACAAAGCACTTATGGCAAGCGCAGATTTCGCTAAAGGCCTGAGGAAAATGGTGAGGTGTTCTATCATGAAGTTACTCATCCCTTTCTCCCCTCTAGGCTCTCTGATAACAACCTCCCTTTTCCTCTTCGCTACTCCCCACCCTTAGGTGCCCTTGAAGATACACAAATCACCTTATTATGCAGAGCAATTTCCTTCTCTGAATTATGCTTGGTCAGACTCCAGACATAATTTTGCATATCCAAAGTCTTAGTACCTTTGCTGAAACAATGGTCTGTTTACGTCCATTCTTTCCTTTAAGTAGGAAAAGCTGGCATAGGCTTTGACGTTTCACTTTTCATATTCTCTCATCTCGCTCAGTCTCTGAACAAAAAGGAATAGTATAGAGATTTATTTTCCCTTTAAAATATGTTCTTTGTTTATAAGGATGAAGTGGTCATAACTAGTTAGATTTTAAAATATTGTATTTGATAAAAATATCTAAAAAAATTATTTTTGAATTACCTTCTATACACACTTTATCAGAGGTGAAAATTATTCCAAAATATGTGCCACTAAATTAAGCAGTGAATGATAAATCAATTGTAGGAATATAATGTGTGGAGCAGTACTGATAATTCTTGTCCTGAGAATTATACATTTTCCCTTTTTAAAATTCACTGCGTATACATACACACAGGGCAGAGGAGTTCAGAGGGCTTCTAAACTATTTTAAAATGGAAAAATACTTACATGGGTTGTCATTAAAATCATTAAGTAGTGCCACTGGTTATCATTGACATGTTTACTAATAGGTAAGGAGAATCCTCTGGCTACACAGACATCTCTGTGATGGGAAGTTTTGAGGGAAGGACTGACCTGTAAAAGCAGAAGGGACACTGCATGAGTGTGGAAGATGTGAAGAACAGAAGATGAGTATAATATATGGAAAAGAGGATGCACTGGAAGGCTTAGCTCTGCTATAATTTTCTGGTATCCTCTGGCTCTCACCTCATCACATACCTTCTGTCTTTCTTGCTGCACTGCTGTCTTTCCTCTAGCATGTTCTGTTTACTCTCACCACAGTATCTTTGCACATGCTGGTCTTTCTACCTGGACCACACAGTTACCACTTTAATTATGTCTCCTCCAACCCTTCACCACCTTACACCTCACATTTCCAATAACTGACTTTTACTATTTTTACAATCTCTCACTCAAAGATCTATTTCATTTGTTCTATCTAGATTAGGTCTGCCATCATGTATTTTCTTTTTTTTTTTAATGTTCACCATTGCTGGCCTAGGTTACCACAAGACTTGTCTGTGTAAATATTATTGAATAAATGAATTCAGAGCAAAAAGATTATGGGAACAGGTTACAGAGGAAAATCTTTATTGAGCTGTGCTTAAGGACTAAGCCTTAATGATTGTGTTGTTCTTATGAAATGTGTTTGTTAAGGTGGCTTGACTTCAGTGGTTAAACTCTACACATTAGAGGCTTGCTAAAGGTGAAATACTTGTCCATTATTTTGAAACATTTTAAATGTAAGCTTGTTTCTGGCTGTAAAGAAGTTCAATTTACCCCTGAATCCATCTTGATCAGAATGTGCTCTACTGGACGTGTAGGTTTTTACTGTCTCACATATCATTAGTTCATGCCTCCAACAGATATATCCAGCAATCCCTGTATCAGGGCAGACTACAACAAACTTTAAAAAAAATTTTATAACAAATTTTTATAGCATTTCTTATTATATGAATCTTGAGACTATGTTAAGGAATGTTAAAAAAATGTGTCCATGTTAACAAAAGATGTGAACTTGTTTTAAACAGAGTTGTTATTTGAAAATAATTATTGTGCATGGAGCATTAACGTACTAGCAGAAGCTTTGCCCATATTGATTATGAGCCATCATCTGTCTTGTTAGCATTTTTAACATAACTTGACACTTGTAATTTGACAGTACTGTAAACATTATTTGAAGTGAGATGATGAGAATATATATAGTTCTAGAGGTTTGTTTGGTGGCTTTGTGCTGACTCAGTCCATTAACAACTAAATTATTCTCATTTAGAATCCATTGATTTTCTGTCTTTAGGGTACTCTACCTTCAAGATAACAGACAAACAGACTTACTTTCAAACTGAATGCACACCTCTTCACAGTTTGTGATGCTTTCAATGCTACCTTCTCAAACCAATATCTTCATTTTAACTCTGGAGAATGTAAATCAAACACATCAAGCAGTTGTAAGTGTAACAAGTTATCTGCACAAAGGCACTACATTTTGATGTTTGGGTAAGCCACTCTGACATTTAAAAAGCAATTCAGTGGAAACATATCAAATAAAAGTAAGGAACTCTGAAATCGGAGTTTTATTGCATATCTTTCTAGAGGTAAATTTTAAACTCTCCTTTCAGTGACACAAAAAGATATTTCATCTACAATCTGATTTCATAAGAGCTCTTCCAACCCCTTGCCTGGTAGCTTTTTAATTTCTATATTCCAGAATCCTCCATCTTCGCTCATGTTATCAGGCATGCTGACATATTAGAAGAGCCCTGTGACATTTCTCTCTTCTGGTTTCAATTCCTGTTCTTCCCTCTCTGATTTAATTGTGACCCTTGAACTTGCACCGTGTCCTCATTAAACGATCCTTCTTCCGATTCTTTCACCACTTGTTGCATCAGCGCTTCCTGAAATTATTTGCTTTCCCCACTTGTGAGACTCCATAGTCAATCTTGACAATAGCTACTTCAAGCATCCCTCTGCCTTGTTGGTCTTCACTCTGCCTTCAGCTATATTCAGCCATAACTTAGAAATGCTGGCATCCACCTTCTCCACTTTCAGGTTCTGGAGCAGCACTGGAGAAAATCATGATGCAATGACACTTGTTTCCTTTTTCAGTTCGTCCTATCTCAACCCTGTTGTTGCTCAGTTGCCACTTACTCATCTTTCATTAAATCTTTGTAACATTTACACAATTTTTAATACTAATTTAGACTGTCAACTGCAATTCTCATAGCTTCACCTGTATTTAGATTGTTTTTATTTTTTAACCGATAGAGTTCACAAATCTCTAAGGTGAAGTACTTTATCTCCCCTAAATGATTTCATTTCCCTTACCTCTTAAAGTGATAGAACAAAGGATGGCTTTCTTCCTAAGACTTACCTTTTCAATTATCATTTTTGTTTACCTGATTTCTTGTCTCTTCTGTCACTTTGCTTATTTAATTATATCTTTTCTTCTGAGCGTTAAATACTTCTCTACTACTTCCTTCCTTGTACCCATAAACCAACTTCCTCTAGTGACTAATCAAAAGAACAACAAATTAGAAGCTCTCCCTTGACCCCACAGTCATGGCAAGCTCATCTATCCCTATTTTAACCATTTTTTTCTTAAAGATGGCATATTGCTGCATCAGGTTGTTTATTCATTCTGATCACATGTCTTTTAATTGGTGAGTTTAATCCATTTTATTTATTGTAATTGCCATTAGATTAGAAATTATTTCTGCTCTTTTATCTTTTTAAATATAGTATTTTCTTTATTAAATTGTTGGTTTTCATCTTTCCTGCTTTCTTCCAGGTAGAATCTTCCTCAGAAAGGCAAGTACTTTAACTTGCTCTTGTGTTTCTTTGATCCCTTATTGTCTGTTTTCCAATTTTTTTCTTGTCTTCATGCTCTTTAGGTAATGGTAAATGTCCCCCTCCACCAAAACTGATCACAATTTGTCCATATACAGTCTTGCAGCATTCTCTCAATGTGTTTACCATGTGAGCACCTTCTCCAAAAGTAATGCCAGTGTAGGTTCTGAAATTACAGATTTTTAAGGTTTTGTATGCCTGAGAACATTCTTCTTATGACTGTTGGACTGGACAAACATTATGTTTGAAGTTTTTACTTTTTATTAATACTTTATCATCTTAGATTCTCTATTGTTGTTGAAGAGTGTGCAATGAAGCCACTTATTTTTTCCTGGGCAATCTCTTCTTACTTTCTGTAAGTTTTAGAAATTATTTCTTTTTGATATTCTTAAATTTAAAATTAATGTATTTACATTTCAGTTTGTCCATACCCCTTGGGTTCCCATCCTAAAAATTATTTCATTCTGAAATCTTTTTTTTAACTTTTTTGAGGCATAAATAACAAATACAATGTACATACTCAGGGTGCACAATGTCGTATGTTTTGTTTTATTTACACTGTGAAACATGTTTATACAAGGTGCACTATGTAGTATGTTTTGTTATACATATATACTGTGAAATGATTAACACAACTCAACTGATTAACATATCAATCACCTCACAAAGCTGCCTTTTTGTGTGTAATGAGAAACATACTCTCTTAGTAAATTTTAATTATACAATACAGTATTATTAACTATAGCCACCTGTTGTACATTGGGTCTCCAGAACTTATCCATCTTATTAATGCAAGTTCGTACCCTTTGACCAACATCTTTTGCTAGTCTCCATTTCCTGATCCTTGGTAACTACTCTTCTACTCTCTGTTTATATAAGTTCGACATTTTTAGATTCCATATCTGTGCAATTATACAAATTTGTCTGTGTCTTTTAAAAAATATTTCTAACTTAATGAGACAAAGTTTATTAATTATTTTATTAATATAATCTTTTCCAGAAGTTTTAAATTTCGGCCTTTGAAACATAAGATATTGATCCATTTAGGCTTTATTTTTGTGATGGTATAAAGTAGGAATTTACTTTCTTTTTCTTTTCTATATAAATAATAGTTCAGGTATACAATACAGTATTGTTAAATAGTATTGTGTTAAATAATCCCACTCCAAAGCTTACCTTGTGACACCCCCTCTGTCATCTGTCAAGTTGCATATAGTTATGATCTGCTTTTCAGCTTGCCTGCCTAATTGCAAGTGCCAGTTTGTCTATCACTGTGCCAGTGACATGTGCTTGCAGTAAATCCTTATCTATATTGTAGGGCAAATGCTTCCTTCTTTTCTTCCTCCTCCTTCTTCTTCTTCTTCACTTCTTGGAAAACTAGCATAAATTTAAAGTCAACTTACCAAGTCCCATCTATAACCCTATTGGAAGATAAATTAACATTTTATCAATTTGATAAATAAAGTCTTTTTATATATGAATGTGGGCAACCTTTCCCATTTATTTAATGCCCCTCGGTAAGGCCAATTTTCAGTTTGGCCTTAAGCAGTAAAGGATTCTTAATGCTCAGTCAATTGGTATAGAATGCATTGCACTTGGATGATGCTTTGACCCTATAAAAAAAAATCGCATCGGGATTTCTAGCTCTCTGGGATCCCCTCCCACATAGTGGGAGCTCTCTTTCCCCTCTTGGATTTCCTCCCTGGAATCCCGTTCCACATTCTTTGTGGAAGTCTTTCTTTTCTTCTCCTTTCCTTCTCTTTTCTTTATCTAAATTAAGTCACCTTTCTGCAACAACAACAACAACAACAACAAAAATTGCATCATTCTCAGCAAAATGACACAAGAACAGAAAACAAAACACCACATGTTCTCGCTCATCAGTGGGTACTGAACAATGAGAATACATGGACACAGGGAGGGGAGCATCACACTGGGGCCTGTTGCAGGGGTCGGGGAGCTAAGAGAGGGATAGCAGGGGGTGGGGGGATTGGGGAGGGATAATCCTAAGAGAAATACCTAATGTAGATGATGTGTGGATGGATGCAGCAAACCACCATAGCATGTGTATACCTATGTAACAATCCTGCATGAACTTCACATGTACCCAAGTTTGTGAAAGTGCATTCCTCTCCTATCTTTTCTTTCTTTGGGAAACTAAATTGTGGGAAACTAAGACTGTGTTCTAGACTGTACACCACACAGTTTATATTGTGATCTTTTGTTATCTTTGTAGCCTCAAATTCCATTTTCAGCTAAGACTGGGAGTTTTCAAACAATTCTAGGTATTTCTGACTATGAAAATCTAAGATCTTTGCAGAGCAAGACTATCTGATGCTTTTTAAATATTTTTTATTTTTGAGACAGCCTCTCAGTCTGTTGCCCAGGCTGGAGTCCAGTGGCATGACCATGGCTTACTGCAACCTCTACCTCCTGGGTTCAAGCAATCCTTCCTCCTCAGCCTTGAGAGTTAGCTGGGGCTACAGGTGTGAACCACCACACCTGGCTAATTATTTTTACCTTTTTTTTTTTTTCAGAGATGAGGTCTCAGCCTGTTTACCAGACTGGTCTCAAACTGCTGGGCTTAAGTGATCCCCCTGCATTGTCTCCCAGAGTGTTGGGGTGACAGGCATGAGCCACCACTCCCAGCCTGATGCTTTTGAAACATATAGTATTTAATCGTTTCTGGGGCATTCTTTTGTGAACATGAGCCAAAACTTCTTAAAACCACTCCCAATTGCATTTTTTAGTTCCCTAGGATAGGAGTTGGCAAACTTTCTGCAAAGAGCCAAATAGTTAATTATTTGGGCTCTGTAGGGCCATGTTTTCTGGCACAGCTACTCGGCCCCACTCTTGCAATGCAGGAGCATCCACAGACAACAAGTAAACACATGGGCATGGCTGTGCTCAATCAAACTTTATTAATACAAATAGTGGGTGATGGGCCACAGGTGCAGACCCCTACCACGGAGTGTGTTTTCTGGGACTTAATATTTCTTGTGATTTACCCCCTTATTCTAAAATAGCACACTAATGACTTGAGTTAGCTGAAGTATTTGGTTTGTTGGGTTACTCTGTTAGAGATGTTAATTGTATCCTAACTTGACTTGTGATTCTAATGTGATTGCCAGCAGAGCCCTTGTTAGGAATTAGAGCTGAAGCTTGATGAATGTTACTTTTACTACTCTTTCCTAACATGACTCTAAAAAAGTCTTTTGATATCAGAGGACATAAAATAATATGTTTTGTTTCTGTTTTTAGAACTGAGGTAGATATGGAAGTCATTTAATCTAAACTCATTTTCTAGATGAAGTAGCTATAGCCTTTAGATGTTAAATGATATGGGCTGGGAACAGTGGCTTATGACTCTAATCCTAGCACTTTGGGAGACTGAGGCGGCAGATTAGTAGATGTCAGGAGTTCAAGACCAGCCCAGCCAACATGATGAAACTGCATCTCCACTAAAAATATAAAAATTAGCCTGGTGTTGTGGTGAATGCCTGTAATCCCAGATACTTGGGAGGCTGAGGCAGGAGAATTGCTTGAATCCCAAAGTTGGAGGTTGAAGTGAGCCTGGATTGTACCACTGCATTCCAGCTTAGACAACAGAGTAAGGCACTGTCTCAAAAAAAAAAAAAAAATATTACATGATGTGTGTAAGTGTTAAATCAGCTACTTAGTGGCAAGTGTAGAATAAGTCATACCCTGACTGCCAGACTTTTTCCAGTTGTAGCCTTCTACTTAGTATATGATCCTATCCTTAGCCACTGACAGCAAATATGGGCCTGAAGGTCTTATTAGGTTCTCATACAATTTACTGAGTCCTAAAATGAGGAATCAGATAAGCAGCTATAGGCCCCCCCTTTTTTTTAATTCTCTAAAGGCATTTTAAAAGAAAATCTCAAAGTTTATTAAAAAATGTAAGTATCTATGACTTGAGACAGTTTTCTAAGGAAAAAAACCATTAGTATCTTCAGAGTTGTGTCTTATTACTTGCATTCTACCTATGTGGACATATAAAGATGATTAAGACAGGTCTTAGCTCAAAAGTATATATAATTCAGATGAGAAACATGCCTGCGAAATTATGTTTTGCATTAATTTATGTGTGAGATTGTGTAATTCAGTATTATACAAGCAGTAAGGATAATTAAAGGTGGAAGAGCCTTTTCAGTTATGGTATTGACAAAGGCTTAGTCAGAGGAGGATAAATAGGATTTTAAAATTGTAAAATTATTCTAGTTAGGGAGAAAGTGTGGAAGTTGCAATGCCAAGATTAGTTGAGGAAGGCGGGAGGATTGCTGGAGGCTAGAAGATCAAGACCAGCCTGGACAACATGACAAGCCATCTCTAAAAATGAAGTAAAAATAAAAAAGAAAAAGGCAGCATGGGCCTGTGAGGCCTGTGGTTGCCCGCATCCCCCAGCACCACCCCCGCCTCATGTCTTCCAGCTTCCCAGCATTTCCCAGCTCTCCCTGCAGCTTGCTCTGCCGTGGTCCACTCCAGTTGCCCCCTGTGGATTCAGGTTCCGGACAGAAGGCTGCTTGTTCTCTGCCCTTTGTTGTGATCCCAGCAGGCCAGTGTTACTGCAGCAACTGCCAGAGCAGCCTTGACACTATGTAGAAGCCCCAGGCTACCCCTCAGCCATACTGGAGGCTGGTTCTGGAGGTACTATGCAGCATTGTGGCAACACTGCATGAAAGTATGGGAGCAGATTCTAATTCTTATGGTTTTCCATGGGAATGGGTGATATGGGCAGCCATTTTTGGATTTTTTGCTATTCTTTTTTTGTGTGTGTGTGTGAAGAGATTTTAGATCGGTTAGGAGTTAGATTTATGTGGGAAGAGAGAAAAAGCTTGCTAAAATGCTTTCTAGACTCACTGAAGAAATACGCAAACTACTTGAAAAATTTGGCCTTATTCAAAAAGAGTATGAAGGCCGTTAAGTAGAGTCATCTTTAAATGATGCCAGCTTTGAGAAGGAGGCAACAGAAGCACAAAGCTTGGAGGTAACCTGTGAAAAGCTGAACAGGATCAATGTGTAACTTGAGGGAGAAATACTGCGTCTAGTAAGAGAGTTAAAAGAACAGAAATCGAAACACTCTGAACAAAATGAACTGATTATGGATATTTCAAAAAGGATACAGTCTCTAGAAGATGAGTCAAAATCCCTCAAATCACAAGTAGCTGAAGCCAAAATGACCTTCAAGACTTTATTTCCAGTGAATGAAGAACCACTGAAGATAGCAATAAAAGATGCTTTGAATGAAAATTCTCCACTTCAGGAAAGGCAGAAACAGCTTTTGCAAGAAGCTGAAGTACGGAAAGAACAAGTGAGTTAACTCAATAAACAGAAAATAACATTGGAAGACTCCAAAGTACACGCAGAACAAGTTCTCAGTGCTGAAGACAATCACATCAAGACTCTGACTGAACACTTGCTGAAGATGAAAGATTGGGCGGCTATGATTGGAGAAGACAGAATGGATGAAGATAACTTGGAGTCAGAAATGAGCAGTGAATCAGAAAAAGGTGTGTACTTAGATCATCCTCCAAAAGGAGCTTTGAAGAAACTGATTCATGCTGTTAAGTTCAATGCTTCTTTCAAAAGCTTAGACGGAGAAAGAACCCAAATTTATATTCATTTATCTGAAGTTGATAAAACAAAGGAAGAGCTTACAGAGCATATTAAAACTTTTGAGAATGGAAACAAGCATGTTGCAGTCAGAAAACACATTTTGAAAGTGAGAATCAGAAGCTTCATCAGAAACTTATTAAAGTGATGGCTGAATTATATCAAGAAAATGAAATGAAACTCTATAGGAAATTAACAACAGAGGAAAATTACCAGTTAGAGAAAGAAGAGAAACTTCCTAAAGTAGACAAAAGGATCAGCCATGCCACTGCAAAGCTGGAGACCTATAGAAAGCGAGCCAAAGATATTGAAGAATAATTGGAGAGAATGATGCATTATTGTCAAAAGCGCATTATTTCCTATGAGAACAAGGCGCATGATAATTGGTTTGCACCTGGAACTGCTGAACGAAATCGCAATGATTTAAGGAAAGAAAATGCTCATAACAGACAACAATTAACTGAAATAGAGTTTAAATTTGAACTTTTAGGAAAAGATCTGTAGGTACTGGATGTTCCAAATGCACCATTTGGCAGAGAGCCTTCCCCATGTGGTCCTTCAACATTGGGTCGGCCTTCATCTGAAATGAGAGCTTTTCTGTCTCCTCCAACTTTGTTGGAGGGTCCACCCAGATTCTCACCTTTGCTTCCAAAGAGAGAAGGAGAAGGCTCAAGAGGCCCAGGGAATCCTCTGGACCATCAGACCACCAATGAAAGAGGAGAATAAAGCTCTGATATGTTAACCATTTCTCACAGGGGTCCTTCTGACACTGGGCCCCTGTCACCTCTGTGGGAAAATGGAGCTTCTGGAGATAATTTTCCACCAAGGGATTTCCCAGGTCCACCACATGCTCCATTTGCAAGTATGCTTGTTTTTTAAAATTTGTTTTTGAAGCTCAATATGTGTTTTACTGATCAGAGTTATTAATTTTACAATCTGTTCATATAGTAAAACAGTGGAGGAAAAAATTTTCTAGCATTCTATGAGTGTACCACTACTTTTCCCATTTGGGAAGGCAGCTAGCCATAAGTGAAATGTAATGAGGTTTCAAATTGATTCATCTTAATAATGTAGAATTATTTCTGTATTTTGGTAGTCAAAAAATAATTGACTTTTCGCAGGGCTTACAAAACTAAAATTATTTGTTTCTTATTTGGTAGCAACTTGTTATTCTGGCAGTTAGTTAAAACAATTAAAATTTATATTCTAGCCTTAACATTACTGGCTAAGATATTTTTTAAACTCTTTTTCGTAAGTAGTTCTGATGTAGTCCTACTTATTTAAGCTTGAAATGTATTTATTATGCTTGACCTAATTGTTGGATTTATTGCATTCTTTTAAAGCTTCACATAAGAAAAAGGAATAATCTTTGTTTTTATATTTATACTTTACTGTTTTGAACTATAGGGTTCTGCAGAATAAATATGTGTTTGCCAAATACTAGGCTTTGCCTATGAATGTCTCATCTAGTCATTCCTTCCCTGTTTCTCCTCTCTTTTAAAATTTAAAGTGAACTAAAATGAATTTTGTTTGGGGGAATTTTAAGGTAGTCTTTGTTATAATTGGATATGTTTTAGTATAATATCAAACCAGAATATGGAATCACTGATGTGAATTTTACGTTTGGAGAAAATTATATTACATGAAAATGTTCTTTGAGAAGGATTTTGATAATGAAAGAAAACATATTTTTACACTAAGTTTAATATATTTTGAAGTAATTCCTCTTTTTAAAAAGAGGCATTAAGATAGGACAAAAATTACATTAAAAATTAATTATATTGGCTGAGGACAGTGGCTCACACCTGTAATCTCAGCACTTTCGGAGGCTAAGGTGGGTGGTTCATGAGGTCAGGAGATCGAGACCATCCTGGCCAACATGGTAAAAACCCGTCTTTACTAAAAAATACAAAAAATTAGCTGGGTGTGGTGGTGCACATCTATAGTCCCAGCTACTCAGGAGGCTGAGGCAGCGGAATCTCTTGAACCTGGGCAGTGGAGGATGCCATGAGCTAAGATTGTGCCACTGCACTACTACAGCCTGGGCATCAGAGAAAGACTCCATCTCAGAAAATAATAATAATAATAATAATAATAATATTTTCTTTAATCATCTGTATTTGAAGAGGTACATTTTTCTCAATGTTATAAAAATTATCTTGTTAGATCCAGTAATTATTCTGTTGTCAATTTTCAAATAAAAGAATAGGTAAATATCCTTCAGGGTTGATTCCCCCTTCAAATGAGCCTATTACTGAGCATCCAGAACCACAGCAAGAAACCTCACAATATTTTTTGCTCTCTTCAAAAATAATTTTCACTGATCTCATTTTCAATTTAAAGTAACTGCTCTTACTGTATAATTGTTATTTATATTTACTTTACTTATATTTTTGCTAAAATTGAAGCTTATTGGAATTATAATTCCAGGATAGTATTTTGTAAAGATAATTTAAATATGAATCTTATGAGTAAATTATGTACATTTTACTTTATTCTAGATAGTATAACTATTTTAATTTGATTAATCCACTGTTATATAAAAAATATTGGGAGTTTTGTACATGTAATCTTGCTGGTGGGTAGGCTTTGAATTATAAAGTCTGTGTCTTTATGCCAAGAACTGTATTTACTGTGGTTGTAGACAAATGTGAAAGTAACTGTAACCTTATACTGAATTAAATACATTTAGTTGATTTAAAGACTTGTTTGGAATTGATAATAATAAAATCAGCTATTATTTCTATATTAAAAAAATTATTGCACATGTAATGCGAACCCTAATGTGAGTTTAGTTGATAATAATGTATCAGTATTGGCTCATCAATTCTAACAGATATGCCACACTAATGCAGGATGTTAATAATAGGGAAAACTGTGTCTGTGGGTGGGGCAGGAAAAGGGTATATGGGAATTCTATACTTTCTGTTCAATTTTTCTGCAAACCTCAAACTGCTCTAAAAATTCATTTTAAAAAAATGAGATGAAAGAGGAAAAAGTAAATGAAAAGATAAAAATGCCAAGGAAATAAAAACAGAAGAAAATATAAATTAATGTATAATTTAAGAAAAAACTTGGTAGGAATAGATCAAAAAACATGAATCAAGAAGGAAAAGACTAATACAAATACACCACTAGAACAATGAACAAATGATATTAATAGATTTTTTTAAAAAAAGAAGAGCAATAAATATTCAATAAGACTAAGAGAGAATTTTTCAGTCACATTAATACTAAAAATTATGAGATTTCATTTTTATCTATGAAATTGGCAAACATTTTTAAAAGAGGTAATAGTAATAATCATGAGGGGCCGAAAAGGCACTTTCACATATGACCAGTGAGGACTGTAAATTGGGATGATCTTTGTTCAGAAAAAGGTTTTCCAAAACTTGGAAGGCAAAATATGATTGCATAATTTGTTTTCATGTAAGGCATTGCCTAACTAGCCCATCTAAGGTGACTAGAATCCTGACTTGTTATTGATTTGCACATTTTACAACTGTAAATTCAGATGTTAGCTTGTAGAAAATTGGTAAAATGTTAATATTTTTGTCCAACAGAGATATAATGTCTGTCCTGCACAGACAAAAATGATTTCTGCTCTGTAAAGAAGACAGCACCAAAAGTATGGTTTATCACCCTGTAGGATATTCATCAGATTTATATCTAATTTAGCAATAATTTATAATGATTTTAGTATTTTTTATTAGATATATATGTATATATATGTATATTTTATACTATATATATAATATGTATACTATATATATATCATACAGTATGGGATGTATATACATATATACAAAATACATACATATATTATGTATATATTATTATAGATATATATGTAATATATATATGTAAATAATATATAGTTAGTGATCTGTTTTGTTAACCTTTTCAAAAAACCAGCTCCTGCATTCATAGATTTTTTGAAGTTTTTTTAATGTCTCTATCTCCTTGAGTTCTGATCTGATCATGGTTATTTCTTATCTTCTGTTAGCTTTTGAATTTTTTTTGCTCTTGCTTCTCTAGTTCTGTTAGTTGTGATGTTAGGGTGTCGGTTTCAGATCTTTCCAGCATTTATTGCTATAAATTTCCCTCTTAACACTGCCTAATTGTGTCCCAGAGATTCTGGTACGTTGTCTCTTTGTTCTCATTGATTGCAATGAACTTTATTTCTGCCTTAATTTTGTTATTTACCCAGTGTTTCTTCAAAAGCCGTTTGTTCAATTTCCATGTAGTTGTGAGGTTTTGAGTGAGTTTCTTAATCTTGAGTTCTAATTTGATTGCACTGTGATCTGAGACTGTTATTATTTCAGTTCTTTTGCATTTGCTGAGGAGTGTTTTACTTCTAATTATGTGGCCAATTTTAGAATAAGTGCTATGTGCTGCTGAGAAGAATATATACTCTGTTGATTTAGGGTCGAGGGTGTTGTAGATGTCTATTAGGTCCACTTGGTCCAGAGCGCAGTTCAAGTCCTGAATATCCTTGTTAATCTTCTGACTTGTTGATCTGTCTAATATTGACAGTGGAGTATTGGTCTCCCACTATTATTGTGTGGGTGTCTAAGTCTCTTTGTAGGTCTCCAATAACTTGTTTTATGAATCCATATGAATCTCGGTCATTCTGTATTGGCTGCATATATATTTATAATAGTTAGCTCTTCTTGTTGCATTGATCCCTTTACCATTATGTAATGTCCTGCTTTGTGGTTTTTGATCTTTGTTTGTTTAAAGTCTGTTTTATCAGAGACTATGATTGCAAACCAGCTCATTTTAGCTTTCCATTTGCTTGGTAAATATTCCTTCATCCCTTTATTTTGAGCCTGTGTTGTCTTTGCACATGAGATGGGTCTCCTGTATACAGCACACTGATGGATCTTGCCTCTTTATCCAGTTTGCTGCTTTGGTCATCCTTAAGATCCATTGACTACAACTATCATCAATCAAATTTTTTATATACATTTAGATTACAGGCTTATTCTTTTAACAAAAATGACTCCTTCAGATTTTATGAATAAAAATTAAAAATCCCCATTCATGTACCTCAAATTCAGTATGCATTTCCTGGCAGTAAATGCATCTAGTAATAAACAATTGGTATCTTTGCTCCTTATTTATTAATGGCTTCATAAAATTAAAAGAAACAGATATCAGCAATGTACACAGTTATTTGAATAAATGAGCAATTCCTGGAGCTATTGAGCCTTTCACTTAAAAATAAACTAGCAGCTGATTTGTCTTACTTCCTTAACATTACCTTTACATTAGCCCTTGAATCAGAACACCAAATATAAATCACAAACTACGAGCATAATCTGTTAGTTGAATGCTACTAATGCAGCTTTCTTTACTAGTGATTCAAATTAAAGTGGTTACTCACTGTAGCCAACTATTAACAACCTGCCAAGATAACTGTGCTATTAAAAACTATATTAAAAATGGAATAGTAAAAAGACTACATTATTAATATCTGAATAAAAATTAAAATATCGATAAAAATACTTATAAATTAAATTGAAAATTATGTCATCAAAGGTGTGAAAGGTAACGGTTGTGAGGACTGATCAAGTCTATAACATTCCTGCAGAATAAGATCTCTGGAACTGATGGTTTCCTAAAATTGATGCTGTTGTCTATAACATTAGGTTGGTGCAAATGTAATTGTGGTTTTTGTCATTACTTTCAGTGACACCAACCTAATAAGTTAGAGCTCTATATGACAAACCTTCACTAATGAGATTAGGTTTGATATCATTTATTTATATCATGTCTTCTATATTGTTTTCATTTTTATCAAATTTCCTGAAATCAGTTATGAGCTTATTTCCTGACCCCTGTTTTTGTAGTGTGGAATAAACTAGTTTATTTAATTAAATATTTCTTTTATTTTCTTCGTATGAAAGTTAATTTATTTAAAGTATATGTAACTTCTCAAAGATAGACAGTTATTGTGCTTTCTAGGAAGACCTTACCTAATATAGTAACTCTTTAGTTAACATTGTTGAAAGGTTCTTGGAAAAGGTGACTTTAAGTAAAAGTAACCTATAGTGAAACCAATTTTACCATAGGCGAATTGATACAAGCAATATTTTATTTTTGGCCAGGAGCAGTGACTTACACCTCTAATCCCAGCACATTGGGAAGCCTAGGTGGGTGGATTTTTTGAGTCCAGGAGTCTGAGGCTACAGTGGTCCCAGATCAAGCCACTGCACTTAAGCCCAGGTGACAGGGTAAGACCCTGTTTCAAAATAATAATAATAATAATAATTTCCTTCAGCATACTTCTGGTCACAAAAATAAAGATGCAGAAAATTTTTAATATTAATTATATTAGCAATTGAAATAAAGTTACTCAATTATGCCAGTTCAGGGTTGTGGGTGGCTGAGGCCTATCTCAGCAGCTCAAGGATCAGGGCAGGAAAACATGCTGGACTGGATGCCATTCTCGGCATGGCACTCATGCACATCCACATTCACTCATACTAGGACAGTGTAAACACACCAATGAGCCTAACATGCACAGCTCTGGGATTTGGGAGGAAACCAGAATGCTTGAAGATAACCTCAGCAGATGTGGGAAAAATGTGGATCTTCCCCATAGACTGTGGCCCTGGCTGAGAATCAATATTTTTTCTCATCACTATTGTAACCAAACCACATTGATAAAATAACATTATTCAAGAACCAGCTCTAAATTGTGATTTATTTCCTAATAGTTTTCTTTTTTATGTGACAAGGACTTGACAAAGTTATCTAGGCCTTCAGAAGTTTCACACTTGTAGCTGTTCATCCTCATTAAAGAAGGAAGGGGTAGAATAGCTGTTATTTTTATTTCTGAATAAAATGGCTTCTGTTGGTCTAGAAGCAACATCAGAGCACAACATGAAGAATTTGCAAAGTAGGGGATGGATATTAATTAAGTGGATTAAATCACATCCTATAATGGAAAGAGCATGAAATTTGAATCCAGACAGACCTCCTAACTCTGCCACCTTTTGCCTATGGGACTTTATGAATTTTACTTCTCTAAGAGCATAGAAATTATATAGAAAAAGAAGTAATAAAATTATACTAAAAGATATTGGAAGTAAGTAGAAACATAACTGAGTAGTTGATATGTAAACAGGATTTACATTATGTCATGTCATGTACATTTTGGGGGAATTGTTAAATTATCAAAGCAAAATTATGAAATAATTTCAGAAAGGGAAGAATGTACAAAAGGAAATAGAACACATACTGTTTTGGTGGAATTACAATTAATTTTTAAAAATCACTATGGCTTGGATGCAGAATAGAAGATGTAAAGGAAAAAGGAAATTTAAATGAGGCTGTAGAAGTTGAAAGGAACCAGATCATCTTGGCTAAAAAACTAATGAAGAATCATTATCATGAAAATGGCCATACTGCCCAAAGTAATTTACAGATTCAATGCTATCCCCATTAAGCTACCAATGACCTTCTTCACAGAACTGGAAAAAACCACCTTAAACTTCATATGGACCCAAAAGAGAGCCCACATAGCCAAGTCAATTCTAAATAAAAGAACAAAGCTGGAAGCATCAAGCTACCTGACTTCAAACTATACTACAAGGCTACAGCAATCAAAACAGCATGGTACTGGTACCAAAACAGAGATACAGACCAATGGAACAGAACAGAGGCCTCAGAGGCAACACCACACATCTACAACCATCTGATCTTTGACAAACCTCACAACAACAAGCAACAGGGAAAGGATTCCCTGTTTAATAAATAGTGTTGGGAAAACTGGCTAGCCATGTGCAGAAAGCAGAAGCTGGACTCCTTTCTGACACCTTCGTAAAGTTAACTCCAATGGATTAAAGACTTAAACATAAGACCTAACACCATAAAAATCCTAGAAGAAAGCCTATTCAAAACCATTAAGGACATAGGCATAGGCAAGGACTTCATGACTAAAACACCAAAAGCAAGCCAAAATAGACAAATGGGATCTAATTAAATTCCAGAGCTTCTGCACAGCAAAAGAAACAATCATTAGAGTGAACTGGCAACCAACAGAGTGGGAAAAAATTTTTGCAATCTACCCATCTGACAAAGGACTAATATACAGAATCTACAAAGAACTAAAACAGATTTACAAGAAAAAAAGCAAACAAGCCCATTCAAAAGTGGGCAAAGGTTATGAACAGACACTTTACAAAAGACATATATGAGGCCAACAAACTTATGAAAAAATGTTCATCATCACTGGTCATTAGAGAAATGCAAATCAAAACTACATTGAGATACCATTCTCACGCCAGTTAGAATGGCGATCATAAAAAAAATCTGGAGACAGCAGATGTTGGAGAGGATGTGGAGAAATATGAACACTTTTACACCATTGGTGGGAGTGTAAATTAGTTCAACCATTGTGGAAGACAGTGTGGCGCTTCCTCAAGGACATAGAAATAGAAATTCCATTTGAACCAGCAATCCCATTACTGGGTATATATCCAAAAGATTATAAATTGTTCTATTATAAGGACACATGCACATGAATATTCATTGCAGCACTGTTCACAATAGCAAAGACTTGGAACCAACCCAAATGCCCAACGATGATAGAGTGGACAGGGAAAATGTGGCACATATACACTGTGGAATACTATGCAGCCATAAAAAAACAATGAGTTCATGTCTTTTGTAGGGGCATGGATGAACCAGGAAACCATAATTCTCAGCAAACTGACAGAAGAACAGAAAATTAAACACCACATGTTCTCACTCATAGGTGGGTGTTGAACAATGAGAACACATGGACACAGGGAAAGGAGCATCACACACTGGGGTCTATAGTGGGGAACTAGAGGAGGGACAGTGGGGGGTGGGAGTTGGGGAGGGATAACATAGGGAGAAATGCCAGATATAGGTGATGGCGATGAAGGCAGCAAACCACATTGCCATGTATGAACCAGTGCAACAATCTTGCATGTTCTTCACCTGTACCCCAGAACCTAAAATGCAATTTTAAAAAGTATATATATATATATATATATATATATATATATATATATATATATATATGCATGCATGCACAAACAACAACAAAACCAAGGAGTGTGAACTTTATGGAACAATAGAGATAGTATTTGAATAGTTTATAATCTTTAGTTTAGCATCTTCTATACAACAATTCTTTCTCTTAACATAAAAAGATTAATTATACTTGTCTGTTAAAACACGGACCTTATATTAACTTACACAGAAAATTGTAGATCTGGCTAATATTCCAGTTCTCAAGGTTGGAATGCTATGTTTTTCAGGGAGTCTTCTAAATGAATACTTTCTTTAAAAATACCTAGTAGATTTCCTGCTTGATATATTTCTATCTTTACTTCATGCCACTTATTTCTGCTGTCAATGATAGTAAATTTTATCTTCATCTAAGATATTCATGGTGAAATTTACAAGTGTTTCTGACACTGTGTATTTACTGCCTCCTCTGTAAATCAATTTATTTTTAACTTTTATGTTCAATGGTACATGTGCAGATTTGTTACATAGGCATATTTGTGTCATGAGGTTTTGTTGTATAGATCATTTCATCACCCAGGTATTAAGATTACCCATTAGTTGTATGTCCTGATCATTTTCCTCCTCCCAGACTCCATCTTCCAGTATGTTCCATTGTCTGTTGTTCCCCTCTATGTGTCCATATGTTCTCATAATTTAGCTCCCACTTAAAAGTGAAAACATATGGTATTTGGTTTTCTGTTCCTGTATTAATTTGATAAGGATAATGTACTTCAGCTCCATCCATGTCCCTGCAAAGTACATGATCTCATTCTTTTTATGGGTGCATAGTATTCCACGATGTATATGTACTACATTTTCTTTATCTAGTCTATCACTGATGGGCATTAAGGTTGATTCCATGTCTTTGCTATTAAAAATAGTGTTGGAATGAGGATAACATGTACCTTTGTCTTTATAATAGAATGACTTATTTTCTTTTGGGTATGCACCCAGTAATAAGATTGCCAGTTCAAATAGTATTTTTGCCTTTAGGTCTTTGAGGAATCACCACACTGTTTCCCACATGGTTGAACTAATTTACATTCCCACCAACAGTGTCTAAGCATTCATATTTGCTCCACAACCTCACAAGCACCTGTTTTTTTTTCCTTTGGCTTTTTAATAGTAGCCATTCTCACTGGTGTGAGATGGTATCTCATTGCGGTTTTGATTTGCATTTCTCTAATCAGTGATGAACTTTTTTTTATATAATTGTTGGCTACATGCATGTATTCTTTTGAAAAGTGTCTTTTCATGTCCTTTTACCACTTTTTTATGGGGTTGTTCAATTTTTTTCTTGCAAATGGTTTAAGTTCCTTGTAGATGCAGGATATTAGACCTTTGTCAGATGCATAGTTTACAAAACGTGTCTCCATTCTGTAGGTTGTCTGTTTCCTTTAATCATAGTTTCTTTAGCTGTGAAGAAAATCTTTATAGTTTAATTAAATATTATTTGCCAATTTTCTTTGGTTGCAAGCACTTTTGGCATCTTCGTCATGAAATCTTTGTTTGTACCTATGTTCTGAATGGTAATGCCCATATTGTCTTCCAGAGTTTTCATAGTTTTGGGCTTTACATTTAAGTCTTTAATCCATATTGAGTTAATTTTTGTATATGGTGTAAAGAAGGGGCCCAGTTTTAATCTTCTGCATATGGCCAGCCAATTATCCCAGCACTATTTATTGAATAGGGAATCCTTTCCATATTGCTTGTTTTTTTGTCAGGTTTGCCAAAGATCAGATAACTGTAGATGTGGGAACTTATTTCTGGGTTCTGTATACTACTACACTGGTCTATGTGTCTGTTTTTGTAATAGTATCATGTTATTTAGGTTACTGTAGCCCAGTAGTAGGGTTTGAATTGGGATAGCACCATGCCTTCAGCTTTGTTATTTTTGCTTAGAATTGCCTTGGCTATTTGGACTCTTTTTTGATTCTGTATGAATTTTAAAATAATTTTTTTCTAGTTTTATGAAGAATGTCAATGGTAGTTTAATAGGCATAGCATTGAATCTATAAATTGCTTTAGGCAGTATGGCCAATTTAATGATATTGATTCTTCCTATCCATGAGCATGAAACGTTTTTCCATGTGTTTGCGCCATTTCTGATTACTTTGAGTAGTGTGAATCCATTTTTGTACTCGGTGTGGCCTTCCTTTGACTATTGAATCCCACACCCTCCTTTGATAGGTATGTGTCATCTTCCTACCCTTAAACGCTGGAATTCTGTAAGACTCCAGTGCATTTTTCTTCTGTGCTTTAAACTCCTCAAAGCTAGGTGGTCATATCCAATTTATACCACTGGCCTCAGCGTCTCTTCAGATCTTCAACTCATATATTCAACTGCTTACTCAATGTCTCCACCTGAATTTCTAGTACACTTGGCAAACCTATCCATTCCAAAAACAAAAACTTATTTTTTTTTTCTTCTCTCTCCCAACATACTTCTTTTCCAGTCTTTATTAGGTCACAAATGAACCTCACCATTGCACAGGAAATGCTAACAACTGTTTTTCAGTTATACTTACATATTTCACAATTTCTTAGATGCCATATATATTTCATTTGAATACAGTTGTCCCTCAGTATCTGCAGGGAATTGGTTCCAGAACCGTTCCATATCAAAAAATCTGCAGATGCTCAAGTGTCTCATATAAAGTGGCATAATATTTGCATGTAACCTACAGTGGATCCTTCTGTATAATTTAAACAGTCTCTAGGTTACTTACAATACCTAATAAAATGTAAATTTTTGTTGTACTGTATTACTTGTTAAATGTAGTATTATTTTATTGTTATATTTTATACACACACACATATGTTAACATTTTCTATTTGTGGTTGAATCCACAGTTGCAGAAACAGCAGGCACAGAGGACCAACTGTAGCTGTATATAGTAAATGAAATCATTTACCTCCACTTCCATTGCTACCATCCCAATTTAATCCAAATCATCTTTGCCCAGATCGTTTAAATTGCTTCCAAGTCTGCTTCTATATTTGCCTTCCTAATAACAGTTCATGCAGCATCCTAAGCAATGTTACTGACATGCATAAATGATTCTATCAGATTCTTACTTAGAAGTCTTCCTAAGACACTTAAGATAATCCAAAATTCCAACTATAACCTTCAAAGCCCTATGTATAACATTTCCTGGCCTTATTTTCTCCCTTTCCTCCTTCTTTACTCCATTCTAGTGAAACCATCCTTTCTTCTGCTTCTCAAAGACATGCATTTTTATCTCAGAGCCTTTGCACTTGTTTCCTTTTGCCCCAAATATTCTTACTACATAGTTTATTTCTTCCTTTCACTGTTTTCAAGTCAAACATTCCCTCTAAAGAGAGTACTTTTGTTGTTGACTTGACTTAAGATAGCCCATTGTTGTCTTCTCATTCAGTTTATATTTCTATATATTGCCAATCACTAACATTGCATTATGCATGTGTTTGTTAATCATCTGATAATTCCACAAAATGTAAGCTTTATAAAGCCAATTTGCCTTAGTTATTATTAATTCTCTCTAGCACCAAGAATATTTCCAGGCATATAGCAGGTGCTTATTATTTGATAAATGAATTATTAAAGGGGAAATAAATATGATCATTTTAAACTTTTCAGAAAGAAGCTAGATGACAATTTCTAAAGCAGTGTGAAATCAGTGCAGTAATGAATAATGAGATCAATAGAACACAAATGAGAATTCAGGACCAAAACTGAACATTTATGGCAACTCGAATTATGTCAGAGGCTGCACCATTGATTGTTGTAAAAAGAGTGTACTCTTCAATAAATTTATTAGGACAATTGGTTATCCAAAGGAAAAAAATTAAAATAGAGTCTCTAACTCCCATTCTATAAAAAAGTGAATTGCTGAAAGAATTCATGCAAAGCTCAATAATATTTAAAAATGTATAGAGGACTATAGAAATGTATTAATATAACCTAAGAGTAGACATGGATCTATTTAACAAGACACAAAGAGCAAAAACCATAAGAGAAAAGATTGATATATATGCTTAGAATCATAATGCAAAACTTCTTTCACCAAAATAATACCATGAAACATAAAATGATTGACTATAGATCACGAAACTATTTGCAACACCTGTAATTTACCAATGTTTAGTGATGTAAAATACAAAAACTTCCATATTATGTAGGCATATGATAAGAAAAAAAAGAGCAACATTCACATACTAGTGATAGAGATAGGGGGAAGACAAATACCTAGGCAGATAAGTAAGGGTCCCTGGAAAATCTCTGACTCCCCCGCAATAGTATTTGCACCAGATGTGTTTTTGCAGGTAAGGAAACCCTCACAGGGTCTTGCCTTAGCATGTCTGCAATGGACTGGAGGCCCACATACACTGTGGATATGGGATGGAGCCACTAGGAATCCACACGTTATGCAAGGAAGGATACCCTCTTCAGCTCCTTTGTGGTGGCCTGGTATTCAATCTGTGAGGTTGGAGCCTGCTGATAGGACCCCTCTCTGCTGAGAGCTCCCTTTTCACTAAATACATTTTGCCCTCCTCATGCCTGAATGTGTCCGTGTATCTAATTCATTTTAGTCATGAGACGAGAACCTGGATTTAGCTGAGCTAAGGAGCAAAAAATCCTACATCACTAGCAATTTACAGAAGAAATCAGTCTGTTTAATTAATAGAAGTTAGTAAATGTCACTTATAATAAAGAGAATAAAATAAAGAAAGAAACGGTGAGATATAATTTGTCATTCCTCTGAAAGGCAACAATCTTAAAAATGTCAGTACCAAGTTTTGGTATGCAAGAATAAATGGTAAAGCCACTTGGGAGATCAATGTGGAAATAGCTAGTGAAGTTCCTATGACCCCAAATTTTACTCCTAGTAATGTATTTCAGGGAGTGTCTTACAAAAACAGAAAGGGAAAAATGTGTAAGAATAAATCTGAGCTACCTAAACATTCATAAAAGCTTTTATCTAAAAGTAGTATTTTATACAATGAATTATTATACAGTAGTTAAAGTGAATAAACTGGAGCTACATCTGTCAATATGGATACATCTCTCAAATATAACACTGAGTAGGAAAAGCAAGGTGAAGAAGAATACAAGGATGTAAGTTATACAAATATGTAAGTTATAAAAGCTTGCAAACTATGTTATATATGAACATGTACACATGTATTACATATATCACATATATCTCATTGTATGAATATAATTACTTTATAGAAATATGTACTAAAGAAATTTAAGAAAAGCATCAATGTCAAAATCAATCTATTAGTTAGGGTATGGAGGGAGCTGAGGAGAGTGTGATGAAGGATAAGAAGAGAACACAAGAAAATTCAAAATATACTGGTGATGTTTTTTTCTTTTGTTGAGTATGAGGACATTATTGTAGATTTCATTTTCTTTTATATCTTTGCAATATATTAAATATATTAAAATATAATTTTTAATATAATTGCTATTATGAAGATGAATATACATCAACAATTTTATTAAACACATTAGTTAATGAGGCAACTACGAAGATGTTGTGACCAGTTGAAAGGAAGTTTGAGAAGTATTTGAGAAGCTGGAGGATATAAAAGAAAGTAAGATTTTTGAATAAGTTAGAAAAGAGGTCCAACTTCATACTTTTGAGATGTCTGTTGGAAATAAGAACTCAGAGTTGCCAAGAAAATGAGCACTCAAACAAAAGATTTCTCAGCAAGGCAAATTTACTTCCACAGAAGGATGCTGCCTGTGTCTGATGCAATTGCAGCACACCCAGTAGGGTAGAGCAGGGGTTTTTATACTAATGTAGTTCCTTTTCTGTACCCTTTCCCCAATGGCTGGAGTTGGACTGCACAGTGTAAGCTGACCCAATTGGCTAGTGTTTGAAATTGAATATGGCTAATTAGGCAGGAAGGGAAAGTCTGTCAGCTGCTAAGGTGAGAATGACTGTTTACAGAACAAGTACAAGGCATGTCTGGACATGGCAAGGGCAGGACGGGCAGTTTATAGAACAAGAAAGAACCAGAAAGCACAGGAAAGTTTGAAGATTTGAAGAGGAACTTATTATTCACGACACATTCAACTGGAGAAAAACTATCTGGCACCTGTCCCCTCAAATTCCTAACTGCTTTGCAAGCCCTGAATTCCACTGTTTGTATTCTCCATAGCATGGCATTTTTGTAGGCTCTATACACTTCCTACTTGACATTCTTTCCTTGTGCTGGGATTAGCAAATAGCCAAAAGGAAAATAGTGGTAGTGGAAGTCTGTCATTCCTCAGTGCATTTCTCTTTTCTCCAGAATCTCATCTCCTTAATTCTTGGCTCTTTCCTCTCCAGATATCTTCGAAGAGGTCTCTTCTGAGTGTCTTCTCTTCTCTTCTCTTGTCCACTTTCATAGTTGCTCTTGGTGAGGGAGTTAGTCTAATAAAAGGTACTCTATCATCAGTGAAAGTAGAATTCCCTTCCTATTTTTTAACATCTTTTTAATTTTAACATTTTGATACCAGATAAATGCGGAATTTATTTGAAGTAATAGGTACACTATAGTTAGGATTGGTGGAATAAATATTTTTCTTCTCTACTTTTTATTCCCAGTGATAATAATAACAATAAAAGGGGGAAGAACAGTTATTAAAGCCAAAGTAGAGATGTCAAATACAGTATAGTTTGTACTAAGTACACATGGAAGACCAAATGTAGGAATTGAGGGGAGAATAAAAGATTACTGAAAGGAAGGCAATAAAGTTAGAGTAAACCCAGTAGGAAACTCTAAGAGTCAGGAAACACAAGCCTGATAAATCAAAATGAAATGACAATGACAAGCTAAAATGGTCACAGAGTTAAATAATTGATATGAATTGAAAACAGATCTCTACAATGTGTGGCTAACATGTTTCTGTAAAAATAAAACAGATTGAAATAAAATCAAACTTATAAGAAAAGAATTTTTCTGAAATAAAATATTATAAGCAAATTTAAAAGGCATGTTGTGTCCTAAGAAGAGTTGATACAGAATTATCAGTATTGAGATGTGTCTTTGAAGGATCCAGTCTTTCAAATATTAGAATCCTTAGGACATTCTGGTAAAATACTGAATTATATATGAAAGAGGCAAAAATCAGACTAATCTCAGACTTATGTACTCCAAAATTCAGTGGTGGATGAGAGTGATATAGAGCCCATAAATATGTCAAGATATTAAACTCTAAACTAAGATTATTCTTCAAGTTAAAAAGCAAGAGTAAACATTCCCAAACATATAAAAATTAAAACACTATGCCACTCCAAACTCCTTTTATGTAACAGAGTGAATAATATAAATCTAACTGAGAAACACATCCAAAAAAAAGAGTTCACAAATGAAGCAGTTCTAAAATCAGTTAAATACATAATGTTGTCCAAAAGATAGAAACAGTTTAGATAACAGAAAATAATACAATAGTTATAAACTGTAAGAAAATTACAAAATAAAAAAAATCAGGAGGTGAAAGCATAAAAGAAAGACAAGTAGAAGAAAATATATACACTATTTTCTTTACTGTAAGTATTAAAAAGAGGAAGCATAGAAGTTTAAATGTATTATTGCAATATGAAGTTTTTCATAAGAACATAAAAATACTGAAATAAGCTGTCAAAAGATGAGAAGCAAAATATATATAAACTAAAGCCAAACAAATGGTTGATATAGTAAATGATAGAAGCAGGAAATATTTAAAACACAAAATCTAACATAAAATAGTGAATTAAGAAAAAAATGATTATATCAGTAATCATACCTGTTATAAATTTTTATCAAATAAAAAGTATCAGAAAATATATCTGATAGAATACATAAACTATACTTAAATAATTCTTAAACAAATTGGTATTTAAATCTCTGGGTAAAACTATAGCTAAAAAGTAATGAAGCAAATGCCAAAAATTAAGAATAAAAAAGCAGTGATTTGGCTATAATAATATATACAGGTTGAATTTACAGCAAAAATTTTAACTAAAAAGGAAAATTTTATAATGATTAAAAAATGAAATTCCAAATGAATCTCTTTAGCATGAATATTTCTATACCAAATAACACAGATTAAAAATCTAGAAAGGAGGCCAGGCACGGTGGCTCACGCCTGTAATCCCAGCACTTTGGGAGGCCGAGGCGGGTGGATCACGAGGTCAAGAGATCGAGACCATCCTGGTCAACACGGTAAAACCCTGTCTCTACTAAAAATACAAAAAATTAGCTGGGCATGGTGACACGTGCCTGTAATCCCAGCTACTAGGGAGGTTGAGGCAGGAGAATTGCCTGAACCCAGGAGGCGGAGGTCACGTGAGCCGAGATTGCGCCATTGCACTCCAGCCTGGGTAAAACGAGCGAAACTCTTTCTCAAAAAAAAAAAAAATTTTATAAAGGAATCTTTCAGGAACCAAAAGTGAAAATAAAAAAATCTAGGAGAAATATCTAATGTAGGTGATGGGGGAATGGATGCAGTAAACCACCATGGCATGTGTATACCTATGTAACAATCCTGCACGATCTGAACATATACCCCAGAACTTAAAAAAGTATAATTAAAAAAAGAAAAGAAAGAAAAATCTGTCCTAAAATATATTTGTATCCTTAAATGTTTTTTCTCACTTCTCTCAATCCAAGACAAAGTAAACAAAAAAATTAAGAATATAAATAATATTTTAAAATAAACTTAATAAACATATTAAGCTACATCTTAAAATAAAACATCAAGTTTCCATGAAACATTGGTCAAATATTAGTGCCTTAGGGGCACTTTCTTAAATTCTAGGAAGGGCGACCATTTTCTGTGACAAATGTGCAAGAAAACTAGGGATAATAACTCAGATGAAAAAACTCAAAATCCAACCAAATCAATTTAAAATAAGAAATTTGTTTTGTATTTCACAAATTAGATCAAGGAGGAAATCAGAAATTAAAGGATTGCTAGGAATTAATGGTAATTTCTAGTATTAGCCATAAATTAAAATAGTATATTTTTATTTAGAGCTTTTAGTAGTGGAGTCGGTGCAGAAAGGAAAATGCAAACAGAGAAGAAATTTAGGAATTCATAAATTAAATGTTGTGTCTTAAACTAGGAAAAGATTCATGAAAGGTAAGGAAATGAAAGAAGAAATTAACAGGTACACCAAAACTGGTGATTGAGAATGCCGTCAAACTAAAACCAACAGCTACAAGTTTGCTTCCTTGAAAAGAAAAGTAGAGCGGTAACTAACATAATGTAGAATAAAGGGGGGAAGCCCAAATGCACACAATTTATATTTTTAAAAAATCAAACAGTTACATGACATAAAAATAAGTAAAAAAAAGTACTTTGATTAAATTTATGCATTTCTTGATTTGTCTTTTTCTATACATTAGGCAAGTTGACTTTGGTTAAATAAACAGCTCAACTTTTTGATTAAAAAATGAGAAAAGTTGTCAAACAGCTGCCCTTTGCTCTCTGCAAATATGCTCACATACAGAGCACTAGGGCATTTTTCTCAGGTGAATTCCACTAAGCCTCCAAAAACATGAAATTCTTATATTATTAATACCAGTATTCTCAAACTTACAAATCATCTGGAGATGTTATTAAAATACAGATTCTGATTCCATTGATTTGGGTGGCATGTACGATTCTATCAAGCTCCCAAGTGATGCTGATGCTGTTAGTTAACAAACCACATGTTGAATTGAAAAGGTTTAAATTGTTTCATAACCTAAAGAAAGAAAGCTTCCAAACATATTTTACAAAGTGTACTCTAAAATTGGTATTAAAAGCTTATAAATATATTCCTTCAAAAGACAACTACAAAACATTTTGTGTTATAAATATTGATGGTATTAATACTAAGGTAAAATAAAATATTTACAGATAGAATCAAGTTGCTTATTAAAAGAAACACACAACACGACCAAATAGTGTGGTTCTACTAATGCCCCCATTGTTTGGTGTTAGCAAAGACATCAATAAAATCTCCCATATTGATAAGTGAAAACTGATCATCTTCATAGTGCCGAAAAAAACATTTAATGAAATTCACCACACACTACTTATTTTTAAAAATCTAAGTAAAATTAAAATTATAGAATAAAACAATGATAAAATTTAAAAGTCTTATTAAAATTGGAAACCAAACAAGGATTTTCATTGTCACAGTACTTATTATATTTTGAGTTTGGATGACAGTGAAATTAGGCAAGACAATGTCAGATACTTTCAAAAGAGAAGGAAAATGTACTATTATTTGTAATAGACATAAATGTAAATAGCTGGAAAACACAAGAAAATTAATTGGAAATTACTAGATCTTTAATTTATGGTAAAGGTTGTACTTTAAGTAAATGGAGGACATATTTTCAAAACTTGTATTGGGATTATTTGCAGAAGCATATCAAGGGGAAAACAGAGCCTAATCCTTACTTTACCTAAGCAAGAGCAAATGCTCGATAGAGAAAAAGTGTAAATGCAAAACAAACTCACAACAAAAGGCAAACAATAACTACCTGAACACCCCAAATGCAAGTAAATATTCATGCACATACATAAATAAACAAGTAAAGGAAGCAGTAAAAAAATAATCTGAGATTTTCAGTCTAAGCAACTGGGATATTTATTATTATTATTAAACCCTGAAAGAAAAGTTTATTGTTGTTAATACGAAAACAGTACCGGGTGTTGGCAAAATCTGAGTGTTTTGGAGCCAGATTTAGATTCTTATGCTGCTATTTCCTAGCTGTGCAACTTTACGCAAGTTATTTTTTTTCCCCTGTACCTCTTTTTCTCATCTTTGAAAGAGGGTAAGTATTCACAGAATTGTTTGATTTACAGCTCTAGGTATTAAAATAGTTAATATTATAAAAGTGCTAAGAAGAGTGCCTGGCTTAGAGTACATGTTAAATATCTGTTCGCTATTATTATTAAAACAAATTATGGATTTTTGAGTATGAAATGCCACTTGAGCATTTAGGTCCTGAGGTATGGAAGACAGAAATGCTGGGCTAGGCTGGATGCAGTGGCTCATGGCTGTCATTCCAACACTGTGGGATGCCAAGGCAGGTGGATCACTTGAGCCCAGTAGTGTGCGAAGAGCCTGGGCAATACAGTGAAACCCTGTCTCTACTGAAAAAAAAAAAACACAAAAATTAGCCATACATGGTAGCATGCACCAGTAGTCCCAGCTACCCAGGAGGCTGAGGTGGGAGGATTGCTTGAGCCTGTGAAGTCTAGGAGGCAGTGAGCAGAGGCTCCAAGATGGCACCACTGCATTCTAGTCTAGGTGACTAAGAGTGAGATTCATCTCTCCAAGATGGTGCCACTGCACTCTAGTCTTGGTGACTAAGAGTGAGATTCTTTTCTCAAAAGAAAAGAAAAGAAAAAAGAAATGCTGGGGTAAATCTTGGCATATAGACCAGAGTAATAGGCAGATATGTTTGCCTAGACTGAGGAGTTTCTCAGGATGGCTAACTCCCAGGTAACAAACAAAGTTATCCTATCATTACTTAGAGTGAGGAGAGAGACAGTGCTCAGGACCAAGGTAGATTTTCTAGGCTGAAGTAACTTGTGGCATCTCACAAGCTGATGTTATTTCAACCTCCTTTCAGAAAACATTCTCAAATAACAGAAGACACTTGCCAAATCATCTTCTAGGGAGAATGAAGTTCAGGGGGAATAACAGTCTTGCAGTAGGATTCCAAAACCTAGCTGTGCAATTTCTTCATGCTGGAATTATGTCCCCTTGTCTTTGTCAGGGTTGTCCAGAGAAACAGAACCAATAGGAATATCTAGATATATAAGAGGAGGGTTATGTTGGGAATTGGCTCATATGACTATAGGTCATATAAGGTTACTCATGATATGTTGTCTGCAAGCTGGAGATCCAGGAGAGCTAATGTTGTAATTCAGTTAATTCAGTTTAAGTCCAAAGGCTCAAGAACAAGAAGCTTTTATACCCAAGGACTGGAGAAAATATTAAGTCCCAGCTCAGCAAGAAAGAGCTTGCACTTCCTCTGCCTTAACTGATCAGATTCCACTACAGATTGGATGGTGCCCACCCTCATCTGGTAAAGATGGATCTTGTTTGCTCAGTCGACTGATTCAGAGGAACTTGCACTTCCTCTGCCTTAACTGATCAGATTCCACTACAGATTGGATGGTGCCCACCCTCATCTGGTAAAGATGGATCTTGTTTGCTCAGTCGACTGATTCAGAGGAGCTTGCACTTCCTCTGCCTTAACTGATCAGATTCCACTACAGATTGGATGGTGCCCACCCACATCTGGTAAAGGTGGATCTTGTTGCTCAGTCTACTAATTTGTCCAGGAAATACCTCTCACAGACATACACTGAAATTGTATTTTACCAGCTGTCTGGGCATCCCTTATCCCAGTCTGCTGACACAAAAAATTAACCATTATAGTCTTGATTGAATGATCAGGCCAAGTAGATAATTGTTGATTTTATTTCTATGTCAGTTGGTCTAGATGTGTCCTTGAGAATTATTAAACACATTAATTTTTAAGCATGGTATTCTTTAATCTCTTAGAATATCTGAGAAAGAAGCAACTTAATTAAAAATTCACATTTATAATTAGAAATGTGTTGTTTTTCCTGTCCATGGAGTTTTAAAATATGTCCTCTTCCATCCAAGTTGCACAAACCTCACTCAGCTCTTGAAATCTCTCATGAATTGCTATTTATTTCTTTGAGGGTTCCTCCACCAGGATCTTACAAGGTGAATTTTGTGTCTGTTAGACCATCCCAAACAAACCATAATAATTTACTTTAGCCAATATTCCATTATGGGTCATCAGATAAATGAAGATGGTGATAGAAAGTTATATATCTTTTCTTGACCTGGAGTATTTGAAATTTCCCATCTTATGGAAAGTTTTTTTTTCCATCAATCTAGTGAGTGTGTGGTATGATTTACCTTATATGCCCAAGAATGCATGGAACTTAGGTGAGGGAAACTAGATAAAATGTATAAAGTTTACCAAAACATAAGCACCAGGAGGTAGAGGGTGAGGTAATCATTACAACTTAGTCTCTATTTTATATCACCTCAGTTATCTGAGTAGAAATATCATAGAATTTTTTTCCATACAAAACTCGAGGTGACTTTGTGCTGCAGTTATTATATTTTAATCTCCAGATTAGATGTGTGAATCCAATACAATCTGAAAAAAACTTATAAATACGCTGTTTAAAAGAATTGATAAGAAAGTTTATGTTTAGGTGAAGTTGAAAAAGGTCAACAGAATTGTTCTTCAGCATGCTAAACTTAATATATATGCACAAAAGAATGGCAACAGAAATGTCCTTTTTCCTACAAAATGTTTATTTATTTACTATTTTACACTCATGGGGGAAAACTCCTAAATTTGAAATTGTCAGTAGTGTCATTTATTATTAATAGATTCACACCATACTCCTATATTAACTTTTAAACATATTTTCTGACAAATTGTAGGCTGATACTGATGACCTGGTTTCAGCAGTGAATAGCTGCCACTCAGATTTCTCAAGAGAGAACAAAAAATTCATATTTAAAAGTACAAAATTTTTCAGTATAGTCTAACAAGATGTTTATGGAGAGAACTATGTAAATTATCGTTTTTAAATATGTCTGAAAGATCTGTTAGAAAATACTCAGAGAGACAGCAATCTCTTAATACAAATTGAATCATCAGTAGTGTACTCATATTGTGATATTATCAAAACGTGCAAGATAGAGTATCCGTGCATTGAAGAAGATACCATATTTCAATTTATATAGCAAACATTAATGTATAATAGCTTAGTATAAACCAGACTGATATGGAGCAAACAGTTCCTTTTAAAAAAGCTGATGTGAAAGGAAGCAGTGAAGCAACAAAAGTTTATAATTCATCATAAGGTAATTTTATTTTATTGAAACATACCCTTTATTTACAATTAATTGCCTGAGAGTTGGCATTACTGATACTGAGTTTATGTGTTGGAAAGGGAAGGGAGGATAGGTCCTAGGAACAGGGAAAGGTGTGCCCAAAGACAGCACTGAAAGCCCCACATCTACCTACATAAATCTTAACATCTGTCTCAGGAGTTGTTAGGAGAAAACTGGGGCAGGAAAAGGAGCAAGGCATTATTATCTCCATCGTATAGCTGAGCAAAATAAGGCTACACATAATAAAAGATGATAGGAGAATCAGAGGGCACCTCCCTATCCTTTGACAGATGAGGAAACTCATCCAGGAGCTGACAGGACTTTCCAAGTTCTCACAGTCAGAGCTGAACTGGAATCCAAAGGCCAGCACCACCCTGTTCTCATTCAACTGTGTCTCATTAAAAATGCATGTGTGGTTTACCTATGTGACAAACCTGCACATCCTGCACATATATCCCAGAACTTAAAATTAAATTTAATTTGATTTAAAAATAAAATAAAATAAATGCATTTTTTTGCACACATATGTTTATTGCAGCACTATTCACAGTAGTAAAGACTTGGAAACAACCCAAATGCCCATCAATGATAGACTGGGTAAAGAAAATGTGGCACACACCATGGAATACTATGCAGCCATAAAAAAGGATGAGTTCATGTCCTTTGCAGGGACATGGATGAAGTTGGAAACCATCATTCTCAGCAAACTAACTCAGGAACAGAAAACCAAACACCCAAACACTGCATGTTCTCATCATAAATGGGAGTTGAACAATGAGAACGCATGGACACAGGGAGGGGAATATCACACACTGGGTCCTGTTGGGGGGTTGAGGGCTAGGAGAGGAATAGCATTAGGAGAAATACCTAATGTAGATGATAGGTTGATGAGTGCAGCAAACCACCATGGCATGTTTATTTCTTTGAGGGTTACTCCGCCAGGATCTTACAAGGTGAATTTTGTGTCTGTTAGACCATCCCAAACAAACCATAATAATTTACTTTAATTGATAATGTATAATAGCTTAGTATACATTGTATCTAAGTAACAAACCTGCAGGTTCTATGCATGTATCCCAGAACTGAAAGTATAATTTAAAATATGCATTTATTTTATTTTACTTTTAATTCATAAGGTAATTTAATATGATAAGAATTTATGTTCTTTTGTCACAAAAATCCTTATAAAAAGTAATAATTGTGGAAGCATGAGAATTTACTGCATTAAGCTGAACAAAATGCTTAAAATTCAAAAATTCAATTTACTCCAAAGAACTTAGAATTAAAAATGAAAAACTACTCAGAATATACATATTTACACTTATCTCTTGTAGAGCATATGTTTCCTTCCAAGCTATGCAGGGATTTACCATTTGCCATGTTTTCACAGATTAAATATTGTTAAATGCTCCAAGGCACAGTTCATAGCTACTTTCAAGATTAAAACTAATAAAAAATCTGTTTTAAATACATTCTTATTATTTGACACTTTAGTGGCTCTAAATCATATAAAGACAGTCAATTTTATTCCTCTTTACTTCAATACTATAAATGTTAGTGTATTAAATATTAATATAATCAACTGCAAAACATATTATTCAATTATATATCTTTTTAATTCGGTAAAGTAATATACTAGATACTTTTACAAAGTTGGCAGAGATATTAAAGTATTCTTTTTACCTCACTTTTCCTCTTCTATGTACAATTATGTGTTTATATTTTTATCAGTTTTTGCTTTTTTTCCAACTATTTCTTTTAAAAGCAAACAACAATTATAAAATATATAGGGTACTCTGTGCATAACTTTAACCTTTTCTTCTGTGTCTTAGTAGCAATAATATTTTATCTGGAATTCAGGGGATAATATCTTTTTTTTTTTTGAGACGGAGTTTTGCTCTCTTTACCCCCAGGCTGGAGTGCAATGGCGTGATCTCGGCTCACCGCAACCTCTGCCTCCTGGAGGTTCAGGCAATTCTCCTGCCTCAGCCTCCTGAGTAGCTGGGATTACAGGCATGCACCACCATGCCAAGCTAATTTTTTGTATTTTTAGTAGAGATGGGGTTTCACCGTGTTGACCAGGATGGTCTCGATCTCTTTACCTTGTGATCCACCCGCCTCGGCCTCCCAAAGTGCTGGGATTACAGGCGTGAGCCACCACCCGGCCCGGGTATAATATCTTAAGTGGCATGTCTATACAATTTCCTTATGGTAATTATACTTTAAAATTATAATGCATTCATTGTTACTACAAACTACAAATAGGCCAAACTGTATTCTGAGTTGTTTATGCTTATTTTAATAATCTTGGAAAACATTTTTTTATGTACAAGTTATTTTTTCTTGGTCTGTCAGGGCTGATATTAACATGTATACTATATGTTTATACTAAAAATAAGCTCAATTCTTAAAAATACTTTTATCCACTCCTCCAAAACTCAAAATCACTTCTGCAGAAACCTATCAATTAATGTGCTTATATCCAAATATTCAGTATAAGACATCAAAATTTAATAAGTTAGGAGTACATAATTTGATTCGATAGAGAATCATGTTACATAGATATTGTATAGATTACTGAGATTTTTTATTTTTCTTACAATGGATTCATCTGCTTAACAGTGTTCTGGATTACAATTATTGTGTTATGTCTTATATGGAAGAACAGGCCCAGAATTACTTTATGAGAGATATCTTATTTCTAGAAAGCCCTCTGTTCAGCTATGGAAAGAATTTTGAAGTTTAAGTAGGCCCTTAAATGAACCACGGGTTGTTTTGCCCTTTTTAGGGGTGTGTGTGTGTGTGTGTGTGTGTGTGAGAGAGAGAGAGAGAGAAAGAAAGAGAGAGAGAGAGAGAGAGAATTGCCATTTGCCTTTATGCCACAGGCCAAGTTGAAACATATTTCATAAAAACATTCCAATGATATTTCCTGTTTTAGATATTGAAGAGCTCAATTTGGTGACATTGCCCCCAACATTACACATTATGTCCTCTTTATAGGAATCCTCTGCATTAATTGTTCCTCTATATCAGGTCAAGGAAAAGCAATAGTCTCTTTATGAGGTAAGTTTTTAAAATTAATTTTTAATAGACTACAAACTATAAGCAAATAATTTAGAGTGTGTAGTAAAGTTTTGGGTGTTTTTTTTTCTTTTTCTTGTCATCCTTATGCAGGGGCCATGCTAATTGTCTCTGTATCATTACAGTTTTAGTAAATATGCTGCTGAAGTGAGCATGCAAAGTCATTTTTTTAATGATACCTTTAACATCTACACTAACCAGAATAAAAATAACATTTTATTCCTAGTTTCTAGCAGAGTCCCTGGTGACTAGTATGAAACCATTAAATGCTTTTCTAATAAAATAATAAAAGCAGTTAATCATTGTATTTATTTTATCTAGATAATTATCTTTGTAGTTATAATGCAAATATTCTAAGAAAATTACTTATATTGTTTAAAAACAGCAGGTTGTATTATAACCTGCACTTGAGGTGGCCTGTGAAAATTCACTGTCTGCAGCATTGCGCTTCACCACCTGACCTCTTCCCAAAAAGTCTCAACTTTGTTCAGGTTTCTGTTCTTCTTTGCACTCAGAATTCGAGCCATCCCTGGTAGCAGGAAGTAAATTCTGATTTGTCTAAGCTAGTCATGGAGGTTCCATTCTACCAACCAATAATCTTAAAGTATGGGAATAGTTGTAGTTCTAACCAATTATATGAGAAGAAATATATGTCGGGGAAACATTTGAAAAATATTCTTCACTTTTTAAAATCAACAGACAAAAAGCATTAATCTCTTTTGCTGGTGGTCATTGTTGCCATGTCTGGATATGATGTCTGGAACTCTGGGTAAGCCAAAGAGCCAAGTCAGTAAGTGTGGGGATTGGGGGGAGAGCAGAGATATGGAAAAAAACTAAGTCGTTCATTTTCTTTTCGTGTCACTGGAATAACCAATTCTGAAGTTGTCCTTTCCTGTTATTTTCTGAGCTTCTGAATTAGTGAATTAGTAACTTTTCAAATAAGAACTAAATAAGGCCATTGAAACGGTGGTTTTCTGTTACTTTCAGTCAGAGCATCCTAACTGCCATACTCATCTGACTCCCAACACTTTTTCTTGGAATTTTAAATCAACAAATCTACTTTTTGTATTTTAAACTTGTTAGGTGTGATACTTTTATTTTCCTCTTATTTCACTAAGATTACAGATGCTAGACAACTCTTCTCTCAGATTCACTGGCATTTTGTTAAATTGAATTTCTTTTGCTTGTCTTGAGAAATGTTAATCTGAATAGAAATGCTCTATTTTTAAACATAAACAATTATTAAAGTTACACTTTTAGAATACATAAATGAAAGGAAATATTAGAAATAATGAACACTTTGCCCTGATAAATGTCCCACTATTTTTGATTCATGGTGATTTTTTTTCTTCAGCATATGTTAAAAACAGAGAACATACTAGTCTCATATTTTGGCAAATCTCAAGTAAACACTCTAGATCTGGCAAACTGATTGCAATTGAGATATTCTTTACGAATACCTTTAATTGTACATTTCAAAACTAAGTCCTCCTGGGCCTGAAATTTCTCTCGAGAGAATTTATCATGTAGAAGTTAGTAAAATGGGCAGGCACTTGCATTTTTCCCTATTTCTCATTGTCATATTTGTATGTCTCAGTATTTTGGATTTGAACACCCTGCTGGAATATGTCTTTACTTTTCTGTTTGTGAAATAGCCTCTAGAGGCTATTTCTCTGGAGAAAAAAATAAGCCAAGGGCAATAAATTCTGTTTTTATGTCCTTTCTATTAAGGGAAATCCAGTATACCAAATGTTAAGTAGAGCAAAACCTGAAATAAAAATTTTTATTGGTTTAGTGTAGGGATTTGAGAAAAGAAAAAAAAAACTTATTCACCAGAAAATTCTAAACTGGTAGCATTTTTATTCAATTGTGACATGATTAATTTTTTATCCATGCTAAACTTCTTCTTCCAACAATTTCTATTTGTAAATTCAAATGACTGTCAATAGACTGAAGCATATTTATGTGACCTCCTTTTAATTACCAATTTCACACATAGACAGGCAATTGATGAAAAGCAGAGACAATGACTTTAAATAAAGACAGATTAGAACTTTGTACTTAAGTAACTATGGGAATTACTAATTGAATCAGTAAATAAAAATTTCAATCGCCATTAAGATCTGATGCAATTATTTTCTGTGCAGTTACTGCTATGTGTGTATTTACCTATTACTAAACAAAGTTTCTTTAGAAGTTGGTCAACTAATTTAGTATGAAAACTTGAATATTCTCAGGGAGCCTATGCTATAAAATCCATCAATTATAAATTGTCTCTCCATAAAATTTTAGAATTCCAAAAAATACATTCATAAGAATTTTTAACTATATTTGTTGAAGCTTAAACTTCTGGAGTATACAAATACACTTTTGTTTCACCAACTGTCTTCCAAAAGCAATAATAGTATACACAATGTAAATACATACTCATGGCAAACCATCTGTGTTCAAAATAATTTGGTAATTAATAGTCTAAACAAAGTTACACTAAAGAACTTCTACTGTAGGACTTCTCTGAGTTTTTAAATTGATAATGCTTATTGTACATATCAAGAAGGGGATAACAAAGATAGTATTTTTCATACTTGTTTCATCTTGGAATCCTACTAGCCACATGCAGGCATGTGTGTGTGTGTAGGGGGGCTGTTTTGTTAGGCATCCATCACTGTTTCAAGACATCATATAAGACACAACTTAGGAATATTAGAAAAAGCATCAAGATGAGTGTCTTTAGTTTATTCTCACACCTTTAGGGAACTCCGAGTTGATTAAATAATGATGAAATATGTAAAGTTTACTTAATGCAATACATTTGTACATGGCTGTTTTTATTGATTTAAATATCGCTATAAACTATCACTGTAAAATTTTGTATCAATGTATAGTAAAAATTTTCCTTATTGAACTTATACAAGGTCTTAATCTCATAAATTTAGAAAGCATTTGAGCCATGTTTATATGTTAGCACATTTATTTTAGTGTTTGAAGGAAATAGCTTCTCTTTAGTATACTAAGATGTTTATTAAGTAATGGCTTCATGTAATAAAAAACATTAATGTAATTTGTAAAATTAAATACCTTGCTCATTTACTCCTATATTTCTGGCACTTGTAATCAAACAAACTGTATAGCCCTTACTTACTTCCCCACAATACATCATTTGCTTGTCAAGAGGTATATTTCACCATAAACAAATGTTATTATAAACAAAATACCTTTAATTTATATTTAACAAAATCACTTACTTTCTTTTAATCCCCTTATTTGTGAACTACCCATCTATCTTCTATCTATTTAGCCATCTATCATAATATCTCTGGCTGAGGAGCACCTCTCAATTTTCCGCAAAGGACTAAACCTACTGGAATCATGTTCCTTCTCTCCCAAGAACTTTGGTTTTCTCACCGGGGTTGTAGAATTCACTGGTCTGCCCTTTGGTCTCTTTGGTCTCTTTTCCTGCATGAACACATTTCATTAGTTCGTTAGAAAATGCTTCAAAAAACGTAACTCTTTTTTTTCTTTCTAACCTCAGTTATTTGCTTAATACATTATTGAGACATGATCAGCTATAGCAGCTTTAGAAAAGAGTTAAAAATCATGCTATTTCTCACCAGGTGGCCTGGATTGAAAACTTCACTGTTGTAACCTCTGTGCCTTTTATTGTACACCAAACAATAACTCCTGGATTGGTTTTCTCTTCTGTAAAATTGGAGTCATATTCATGTGGTGGGGCTATGTGGAGCTTGTCAGTGTGTAGACGCCTTGATAAGAATGATGGGGTATTTTCAGAAAGTGACTGGCTCAGAGTGAACCAAGTTAAACCCTTCTCCATGGGGGTTTATGCAGAGGAAGCAGTGGTGAGAGCACTGCCTTCTGGAGCAGAGTCCTGAAATAGACCTCTGTCTAAAGGGAGACCTTTTATTATGAAAAAAATATAGGCTGTGTTATAGACAATTCCAGTCTACAAAATAATAGGATGAGAGAGGAAACTGTTCTTTCTTATTCTTTCTTGGCCCCACTGCCTTCTCTCTTGCTTCTCCTTGTCAAGCCTCCCTATATCTGACTCCAACCTCCTTATTCCTCTGCTTTTACCATAGTACTTTCTCATTATGTTACTACTATTTTACCAGTATATTAAGATATTATTTATTAAAATATTGTGTTTTACATGTTGCCCATGCTAGATGAGCTCTTGTGGCAGCCTCCAAAGGTAAATACTAGGGAGGCTGAACCATAGTGGTGAAGACAAGAAGGTAGTTACCAAAGAGTGACCAAAATTATGTTCTGTGGATATGTTTGTGACATCCCTAGAGTCAAAATGGAACAGTTTGGCCAAGGTATGGAATAAAAGAGAACGTGAAGAAAAAGCAGATTGTGCTATCCTAACATGTCAAAATAAAGTTTATAAGTCAGAGAGTCCAATACATGCACATTAGAATTTATTTAACAAATACTCATTGTATCCTGCCCAATGCTCTTGGTGTTAATTTCATAGTGAGATACTGTCTCTTATTTCTTGGAATGTGTTCTTTAATGAGGGATAAAGACAATAATCACAGAAACAAATGTAACAAATGTAAAAATGGAATTTATAACTGAGATGAGCAAAGAGATATAAGAGATGTAATGAGATCCCATTACACAAAAACTGACCTAGTCAGAGAGGGAGAACAGTTTTGTTTAAACTGAAACCTGTAAGGCAAGCAAGAAAACTAGATAAAGAGAAGTGAACATCACAGGCAAATTAACAGCAGGTACAAAGGCTCTCAGTTTCTCACATTTAAATTTGAAGAGTCACTAAAATGCCTGAGGCCAGATGTCAAGTAGAATTTATTATATAGAGAGAAATAAAATAAAAAATATATAATATGTAAAATATATGTTATACCTGCTACGCCTCCTAGGTGAGCTCACATGGCAAACTCCAGAGGTAAATGCCCGTAAGACTGAACCACAGCAGTAAAGACAAGAAGGCAGTTGCTGAAGAGTAACCAAAATTATGTTTTGTCAGTGCTTGCAACATGCCCGTGTGTGTGTATACACACCTATACATTTAGATAGATAGATAGATAAATAGATAGATAGATAGATTCTAAAGATTTTAAAGAAAAAATAAAAAGTATCAGATGAAACTTCCTCATTTTCTTTACTTAAAACATTCCAAACTACCCACATCTTCACATGTCCTTTTTAATTTTAGAGAACTAACTTCCTGTTTTCTACCTAAGGTGGCTACTGCCACCGCTGCTGTGGGCTCTATTCTGTCTCACCTTTGGAGATCATATAATAAATTTTTTCTATTATTTAATCTTTTTCTCACTGTACCATTCCTATTGTTTCTTAAATTGCTCTATCTTTACATAAAACAAATAACAGCTTATGAAAAATAAACCTTACTTATGGGATTTGAAGAGCTTCCAGGTTGGTGAGCACATCAAGCTTCTGGGAGAGTTCTGTCCAGAGAGGGCAAGGGAGCTCCCAACACCCCATTCTGATACTTTTTATTTTTTTATTTTTTAAATGTAGAAGTCAAGATCAGTTGGTGAGAGTAAGCAAGATAAGGTTATTCTAATATTTGAAAAAATAGTATTAAAGGTTGGAGGTAATTGTAGAGAATGTAGGAGAGAGACAGAATCAGAGAAATGTGGCCACAGTGAGGGCTCATTTTAAGTTGTTGCTTCTCAATTTACAGTGGAATTAATACATTGTCTAATATGACATTTTTCAGTGTTCTTAGGATAATTAGTGCAAGCTTAGAGGAAACAGATGGTTAGGTTCATTCAGAGTAAGGGTTTGGGGAGATGTGTTCAATTAAAAATTAAGAAGAAAGGATTAAGTTTTGCAAGAGGTTGCTGAAATGATGAACCTTAAAATCTAAGGAGGATAAGAAGTGAAGGGACCACTAAAACAGGTGGTCCGTATTTCGTGAAGAATAAAATGTGAATAAGCAAGTTGAAAAGAGAGTAGGCAGTATTTTAAAGTTTATTTTCAGTTTTATATTTGTTGCATATGTTGACAAGAGTCAAAGTATGACGGTGAGACTAGCTAAATCAGAGGAAAAGAAAATTATCCAAGGAGAATAATTTGAAGACTTGGGAGGCCACTGGAGCAGACCTGTCATTCATGGGAACACTTAAGTCACCAGGGTAATAGCTAGATGTCAGATACAGAGGATTTCAGAGGAATTCTGTAAGCCAGGCAATGAAATCCCTAACAAACAGAAGGGAACAACATAATTGGTAAAGATAGTAACACTTACCAATGTAAATGTTGAAAGTGAAGAGAATGCTATAGCTGGGTACCACAAATATCAAAAAAACTTAATTTTCTTAAAAAGATAGAGAAATTATAATTTAGCAGAAGCATTGGTAATGGGAGGAGGGGCAAAGACTGCACACCTCATCCCCAAGATTAGTGAGGATTGAGAACATTAGCAACTTAAGAAGATTCCAGAGAAAATGGGATAGGGTGCATAGAACCAGTTTTACTTGAGTCAAAAAAAAAAACAAAACAAAAACTGAAAGTGCATCTTAAAGACATAGAAATCTTCTAGGAGTTATGGCTTTTCTATAGGTCACAGTTTGAGGTGTCTGATTTGGGGGACCAGATTCAGGTCAATGCAGTATTAGATTTTAGGAATCATAGTGCAGAAAATAATCAATAGAAAAGGGAAAAAGCTTGTAGTCTAAATGTTGACTAATAAAAACTAGAAAGTGGGCATAATGGATTTGGATTGAATAGTTACTGTAAAGAAAGTATCCTGCACACAGCAGCGATGTAAACATCAGCTGATAAAAACTCATAAACTAATAGAGAGGATTAAATATAAATATGTATACAAAATGCCTCATAAAATAGAGAGTAATATGTAGTTATCTATTATTATCGAAATATCCGAATCAAATTTCAGAAAACAATTTAGCCATCAAATATCCTATTCTTTCTCCTTCCAAAGCTATACGCATTATTCTCATGACTACTAGAGTTAGTAACAAGAGTACAGAAGAGCATATGATGGTATAGTACATAACAAGATTTACATTTGATCAGATTCTGTTCTACCTTGATTCTAGATTCTTCATTATGTGGTTTGAATTTTTAAGGTATCTGATTGCCAAATTTCCTTCTTCCAGTTTTTTTAATCCTAATTTTTGCTAATTGTGTATACAGCACCATTTGGCATTTTACTTTGAATACGGAAACAGCAAACCATGTGGTGAGACTATTTTGTGTCAAATTAAGCATGTTCCTAGAGCCATGAATAATATGAAAACATGCATTCAAAGACTTACCTACAGTAGTGACTTTTTAATTCATTATATCTAATATGTATTGTGTGTTAATTTTATCTGTATGCTAGATATTTTACATATATTATTTATTTATTTATTTATTGAGACAGGGTCTCGCTCTGTCACCTAGGCTGAAGTACAATGTCACAATGATGGCTCACTGCAACCTTGAGCTCCTGGGCTTAAGGAATCCTTCCATTTCAGCCTCCTCAGTAGCTTGGACTACTACTATTATTGGAACTATTTTTTTTTTATTTTTGTAGAGATGGGGGTTTTGCTGTGTTGCCCAGGTTGGTCTTAAACTCCTAGCCTCAAACAATCCTCCCACCTCAGCCTATAACAAATGCTGGGATTACAAGTGTGGCCCACAGTGACCTCAGCCACATATATTATTTGTAATCTTCATCAATAGCTACAGAAGCAAGTTTTCTAAATTTCATTTCACCAATGAGACAACTGTGACTTGGAGAAATTATGAAACCTATTCAAGGTCTCCAGTTTATGTAGTGATTGCTCTGAATTCAAACCTGAACCTATCTGATTCCTAGTACATGTTTTTAAATAATATCACGTTGCCTCTAACTCATTGTAATCATCTTTTCTGATGGGATATGATTTGGAGGAATCTAGGTAAAGAAACTAGCTCCTTAAACATTTCCAACAGGTTATTGCAGTTTTGAATTTTCACCAATATAGAGGCAATTATTTGGGTTACCATTGTTATTTTTCTATCAAATGATTTCTTTTTTATTTTTGAGACGGAATCTCACTCTGTCACCAGGCTGGAGTGCAGTGGTTCAATCTTGGCTCACTGCAACCTCTGCCTCTTGGATTCCAACTGTTCTCCTGCCTCAGCCTCCTGAGTAGCTGGGACTACAAGCGTGCACCACCACACCCAACTAAGTTTTGTATTTTTATTAGAGATAGGGTTTCACCATGTTGGCCAGGATGGTCTCGATCTCTTGACCTCTTGATCCACACTCCTTGGTCTCCCAATCAAATAACTTCTATAAAATTTAATATGTAGGCTGAAGTCATCACACTTTAACATAAATTTGTTCATCTGATCTCTTTCTTTTTGAAAACGGTATTTAGAAATCATGAGTGTTTGGGGTAGAAAGATAATTGGGTCAAAAAAACGCAATTTCGAGAGATAGCATTCTTCCCCTGATGGCTGTTACTAGGACAACACAGAATACTGGCTTGTACATAAGGTCTGGATACTGTAGGGCATAGTAACTTAGAATGAAAATCAGAAATTATATGTAAAAATGGCTTATAGACAAAATGATTCTTTATCATTTTGTGCACCATTAGGTTTACTTTACCCATCTTTAAAAAATAGAAACAACATGCACAGACAGGCATAAATTTTCTACTCTGCATACAAAAGGTTATCAAATATTTCAAATAATATTTGATTTTTGATATGTTAAAGATAACAAATGGATTCTCTTTCTCCTATGTTTCAACTAACATATATCTTGCTGAATAATTTTTTGTAATGTGCACATTTTAAATAATTACTTTTTTAATAGGAAATAATTGTTAGTCATCAACAAGTATTAACATCATGAGGCGGGTTTTACTTTTTTTTTTCATTCACTGTCACTCCACATTTATGTATTCCATTTGGGTATGAGCTAACTGACTAAGTATGTGTGCACATAATCCAGATGTTCTCAGGGCCAAATGGGTTATATTAATTTATGAAAAAAAGTAAGATAAATAATTTTAGACATTGTTTTTACTAAATTATACAGAATTGTCATTTATTGTTTCACTACACATTTATGAGATAGTTAATTTGTAGAAATTAAGTATCTTGGTAAATACAATATCTATACTACAATGTTATAAATTATGTGTGTATTTTTGTGTATATATGTATCCACATAAATTATATTACAAAGAAGGGCTATTGCCTTTATCTGTGTTATTGTCCTTTGAATATCAGTAAAAAATCTTACTTCTGCTATAATCACAGAATTTTGTCATGAAATCTGATACATTTGTGTTATACATATTAATATATGTATTAGTTAGTTCTCATGCTGCTAATAAAGACATACCTGAGATTGAGTAATTTTTAAAGAAAAGAGGTTTAATTGACTCACAGTTTCACATGGCTTGGGAGGCCTCAGGAAACGTATAATCATGGCAGAAGGGGAAGCAAACATGTCCTTCTTCACATGACAGTGAGAGAGAGAAATGAGTGCCAAGTGAAGGGGGAAGCCTTTTACAAAACCATTAGATCTCGTGAGAACTCACTCACTATAGAAGCATTAGGATAACTTCCCCATGATTCTATTACCTTCCACCAGGCCCCTCTCATGACACATAGGGATTATGGGAACTACAATTCAAAATGAGACTTGTATGGGGACATAGCTAAACCCTATTAATATATAAACTTTTAAGTAAATAAACCTCGATTTTTCCTGGCGATTATGTCTGGCAACTTCAAGATATATTAAGGTCTGCCTTCTTTCACAGTGAGATCATTTTGGTTTAATATAGAATGAGGAAATTCAGAAACACAGATTAGTTTAGAAAACATAAAAACTATACTCTGGTCTTGATTTTTCCCCTTTTTCCTCCCTAAGTAACATGTAATGTGAAAATGAACTTTTGAGTCCAGATTTTTTTAAAAAAAGATAGTTACATGCATATTAGAACAGAATATAAATAATTAGCATTTCATAATATTCTGAAAATGTGCTTTGTACCTCCATATTATCCAATTCAGATACTCATTTATTTATTGTAATTTGTAGTGCCATCTGTAGACTCATAAATATAAGCTGAATTCATTTCTTATAAACAATATTATAGAATGTTATTTACAATATTTTGTTTTAAAAAGAAGCAAGAACTTTTAAAGCGTAAAACATGTGCTTTGCTTTATTCAACCAACTGGCAAACTCATATTTCCAATGCTTTAGGTTCAAAGTTTAATTTTCAAGTGACTTGCTTTGATTCTGACACTTGAACATGTTTCTTTCTGCCAATCTCCTCACTTGAAAAACAGGAAACAATGTTGATCTCAACGAGTTCTCAGATTAAAAAGTCAATGAAAGCGGTAGCTATTCTCAACTGTGGTGGCAGGAAAAACTGTTGATCTAAAGTGTTTAAGATAAGAACATTTGGGTCATGATCGGATAGTGTGTTAATGCCAAACAACTATGATATGTGACCAAAGATTCTTTTCTAACCTAATGGAAAACAGAATTCTCCCTTGAGCTATGGAGGGGAATACATGAACAGTTTAAACAGCTTGTACAAATTCAAGAAATGAAGATGACTATTTGTATTATAGGAAATTTTACTATGCTTTGACCACAGCTTTCATTTAGAGTAATTATTAATTCATGCCCCTCATATGATATATATGACACCTTTTCACTCTAACATGAAAAAACTGAAGTATTATTTGAAATAATCTGTTAGTTAATTGTCCAATATTTTTCTTTTCAATCCAGTATCACAATTAATTTGCCTAATATTGTTGACAATCAGTTAATCTTATAAGGTTTGGAGACAACAAATAAACAAAAGTGATTAAGATAGTACAGAAATAATTTTTTGGCCAATAGCAGAACAAAATATTTCATAAACATTTTTCTCTGTCAAAATTATAAGTTGTCATTACTTTTTAAGGAAGTTAGAGACAATGATATAATTTTAAGAGAGAACCCATTTAAAAGTCATAGGTAACACAAAAATAAAACCTAAAAGTAAAGTTAATAACTAAATGAAATGAGCATAAATAAATGACCAAAAATAAATAACCCTAAGGCTCTTCCACTTTCCTACCTTAGAAAAACTCGTCATTGGACATTTTTTCTTTCTGGCTGCTTTGCTTTCACTTTGTAAGGTTGTTATGACAATTGCATTAGATAATATATCATCTAATAAAATATTTAACATATTGTGCTATAAGAATTATTTGTGAGGATTATATTAGACAAGTTTTCTAAGATAATATAGAAATGTGGCATCAATTTAGAGTATAATAAGCACTCAATAAATAAAAGTCTATGATTTTTAGAGTCTATGTGAATACTGTCTGACATACAAAACTCTATCATGTTCATCCTATGACATTAATTGATTCAGGCCACACACACTTTTCAGCCTTTGTTTCTGTACCTGGGATTCACTTCCTCTCTATACATTAGCATTTTGCCCCAACTTGTCTACAGGCTCTTTCTGTTAGTGACTTTTTCCTTTACTATCTAGCCCTACTTACGCAGCTCTTCCTAGGAAGCTTAAACATCTTGATCATTAACTTTTGTTTCTCAGACAGGCTATTTGCCAACCACTGATTTTTACACAATTATATCCTAGTCTCCTTAACACTGTCACATCTAGTACTATGATTTAGAAACCTTACTTGAAGTTCTTCTCAGTCATTCTTTGGTCTGGTTGAACTTGACAACATATTGAGTTCAGCTTCTGCTGTAAAATACCAATAATGTCTGGGCTTGCACTGTTGAACAGTCTCTCATTCACTATTGCTATACATTTGTACAAATATACACTGGTGTAAGTCCATAAACTATCATTATCCATAGTGTAGTCTACTGAGCATTAGCTTTGAAAGAATATTAATGGGCACTCCTCCTCCTAAAAGGAATAATGTGATCAAGTTGTTTCAGAAATGCTAGACTATAATCTGCTTTTTAGGGTTCATAGGATTCCTTGGCATGACAATAAAAGATCTAGAGCAGTCTTACAACAAAGATACCTGTTTAACAGAGATTAGCAGAAGACTATGTCTGAAAATTACGATAAAATTAACAGTAACCTGGTATAGTTTTCTATTAAAATATATTCCTACTATTTTCCTGTATTGTCATACCTCATGAAGATAGCAAACAAATTAGCCAGAACTCCTTGCTTCTTCTGGCATAATGTGCACGGAAGTAGCTTTTATGGGTAATTAACCCAGGTCAGAGTTGCAAATGGCAGAACTCAGGGCTTCCCAGACCACACACAGCAGAAAGCAGACGGGAAAAGTTATCAGTATGGAGCTATTTGTAGAGCTCATTAAAATGCAGATCTTAGCCTAACCCCATATCTATTGAATCTGTTTCTGTGAGGGTGAGGCCCAATAATCTACATTTTAAATCAACAGTCTAATTGTAAAAGCATGCCAGAGTTGATACTGAAGAATTATCATGCTCTACCATAACAGAATAAAATAAATTCTAACTAAAAGTATAATTTTGTTCCATAGAATTCTAAAACTCTAAGAGAACAGGCTCTCCTAAAAACCGACCATTGACAGAGTAGTGGGTAAGACCCTGATTAAAACACATATTTTCCTGTACATCTCCAAGAGCTTGGTTTACTTCCTTTGGAAATTATCTGTTTTCCTCTGATGCTGACCTAATTCTTTTTTCACTTACTCTGTTGCCACCTGCCTAGTCTTGGGTTGATTAGCATATGCTTTCCTTTTTTTTTTTTTTTTTTAATTTTTTATTGTATTTTAGGTTTTGGGGTACATGAGCAGAGCATGCAAGACAGTTGCGTAGGAACACACATGGCAGTGTGCTTTTCTTTCCTTCTCCCCTTCACCCACATTTGGCATTTCTCCCCAGGCTATCCCTCCCCACCTCCCCCTCCCACTGGCCCTCCCCTTTTCCCCCCAATAGACCCCAGTGTTTAGTACTCCCCTTTCTGTGTCCATGTGTTCTCATTTTTCATCACCCGCCTATGAGTGAGAATATGCGGTGTTTCATTTTCTGTTCTTGTGTCAGTTTGCTGAGGATGACGTTCTCCAGATTCATCCATGTCCCTACAAACGACACAAACTCATCATTTCTGATTGCTGCATAATATTCCATGGTGTATATGTGCCACATTTTTCCAATCTAGTCTATTATCAATGGGCATTTTGGTTGATTCCAGGTCTTTGCTATTGTAAACAGTGCTGCAGTGAACATTCGTGTACATGTGTCCTTATAGTAGAACGATTTATAGTCCTTTGGATATATACCCAGTAATGGGATTGCTGGGTCAAATGGAATTTCTATTTCTAAGGCCTTGAGGAATCGCCACACTGTCTTCCACAATGGTTGAACTAATTTACACTCCCACCAACAGTGTAAAAGTGTTCCTTTTTCTCCACATCCTCTCCAGCATCTGTTGTCTCCAGATTTTTTAATGATCGCCATTCTAACTGGCGTGAGATGGTATCTCAATGTGGTTTTAATTTGCATCTCTCTGATGACCAGTGACGATGAGCATTTTTTCATATGATTGTTGGCCTCATGTATGTCTTCTTTCGTAAAGTGTCTGTTCATATCCTTTGCCCACTTTTGAATGGGCTTGTTTGTTATATGTCCTACATCAGACCTCTCATTTTGACACTACTTATACGAAGCAACCCTGGTTGCAGTTTGCTAGGAAGTTTCAATCTCTTTCTACCTTTCTACTATATACATCATTGGTTCAAACGCTGACATTCCTGCATCTATGCAAAATGTGGTGACTATTTCATACCATTAGTTTACGAGTCATTTCCACTATGTTTTAAAAGTCTCATAAATGTTTAGACGGACATCTCAGAAATAAAAGTGTTTCGTGATCCCCACCTGCCTTTTTTGCCTTCTCTTTGGTTAAAAAATATGAACACTGCCTTTGACTTTTCATTTGTATGCCCATCAGCTTCCTGTTTAGCCAAGAAAATAGTGAGCTTGAGAAATATGCAGAAATTTTGAAAGTTGTTTGCATTTCACGGGAATATTTCTTTAGCTCAAGGGGATCAAATCAATAAAATATGATGAAACCATATGCTCATTATTTCAAAAAGAGCAGCTGCTTCAGGGAAAAATGGGAGATTTATTAATTCTACCACTAACTCTCATTGAGGCTAGATATCTCTAGACCTGATTTCCTAAATAAAATACACCTCAGCAGAAAAAGCACTCTTGTAGAAACTGTACTGATATTCTGTTTGGTTCATTTCTATGATAACATTTATGGTAGACAAAGTATTGTGCAATTTGAAATTATTAAGCAATCAGATACAATTCATTGCATGGAACAGGTTTAAGCATAGCCATGATTTGAGAATGCCATAGAGAAATGAGTCTTGGCAAAGATGGATGCTTACTTCTCTGGGCCATATGTGCATTTAATTGAGTTTGCAACTTTCCAGGCAAGATGCCAAATGGATAGTCTACTGTCTGGTAAGAGAGGTAATATGATCTGTCTTTGTATTCTCACCCATTTTAGAGACACAAAAAGACTCAGATTTGTTCTTTAAAAGACTTCTAAGTACAAAATCAAGCAAACAGGCAGACTTAGTCAAATAACCTATGCATTTAAGTTTTTAATTAATTGGGTTTAAACTCATATGCATATACTCAAGGGAGTTCAAAGTAGTGAAAAATCCTTGCCCAAATAGTTAACCCCAATTGTAAAATTTAAGATAAATAACAGAAAGGAGATATTTAATCTAAGAACCTGTGTCCCAATCTTTAAAACAAAAGAAAGCAGAAAAAGCAAAGCAAATAAACAGTACCACCACCACCAACAACACGAAACCTCCAAAATTCTAGGAGAACTATCAGAATCTCTATGGAATTTAATAGATTTTAACAGTACATATTATTGTCATATTCATATAACTAGATGCTAAATAAAATTGTTTAAAAATACTAAGTAACGTTTTGAAACATTTTAAAGTATAACTGACATACAATAAAATGCATATATTTAAGGATAACTAATTGATAAATTTAGACATCAACACAATCAAGACAATAAACGTATTTATTAATCCCCCAAAGTTTCCTCATGGCCACTGGAAATTCCTTCTTTTGTGCCCCTTTCTGATGCCACCCCCAATCACTGATCTGCTTTCTTCACTGTAGTTTAGGATACTCTTCCCTAGATTTTTTCATATATGTATACCTAGAGAATGTCTTCTTTTGTGTGACTGCTTCTATACAGAATAATTGTTTAGAGTTTTATCAATGATTTAATACTATCAATAGTTCATTCTTCTTTTATTATTGAGTAATATTTCAGTTTCTGGTTACTACTATTTTTTTATACATTCACCTGTTGTGGGAAATTGGTATTGCTTACAGTTTTTTACTATTACACATAAAACTGTTATGAAATGTGTGTATAAGTCTCTTTGTGGGTGATTGTTTTCACTTTTCAACTCAGGTAAACCCTTGAGTTGTATTTGTGGCTGGGTCATCTGTTATGCAAATGTTTATTTAAGAAACTACCAAACTAGTATTTTTCCAAAGTGGTTGTACCATTTTTTCATGCCTGTCAGCAGTGTATGAGAGTTTCCAGTCTCTACAAATCTTCACCAACTTTTGGTATGGTCAGTCTTTAATTTTGATCGTTCTATTGGTTATATGGTATCTCTTCATGATTTTAATGTGTGTTTCTCTAATAATCAGTAATTTTGAACATCTTTTTATGTGCTTCTTTGCCAAACATACATGCTCTCTGGTGGCACATTTTAAGGCACATAAGCCTCTCTGGAGGCTTAAGGACATGACATCTTCAACTTAAAGTTGCCACACCCATTTTTAAATTTGGTTGTTTTTCTTCCTATTACTGAGTGTTAAGTATCACTTATATGTTTGATATATACATCCTTCATCAGGTAAGCTTATGTTTAGCAAATATTTTCTTCCAATCGGTAGCTAATTTTTAATTCTTTGTTACTAGGTCTTTTCAACAGTGCTTTAAATTTTGATGAAGTCTAATTATTAATTTGTTTAAATACTTTTGCTTTTGATATCTAATTTAAAATATATTTTTTAATCTAACATCATTACGATTTTTTCCTGTTTTGCTCACAAAGTTTCAGTTTTTGCTCTTATTTTAGGTCTATGCTACCTTGTGAGTTTTTTGTATATGTTATAAGAACAGGATTGATAGTCATTTGTTTTTGTGTGTAACTAACCATATATTCTGGAATCAATTATTGAAGTTATTTTTCTCTCTTTGAATTGTCTTATACCATTTGCCAAAAATAGAGCACTTATTTGTGGATTTGCTTCTAGGTTTGCTTTCCAGTTCCACTGATCTTTTAGTTGATCTTTACATTAGTACCTTGTTTATTGAACCCTTATACTGCTTAAAATCAGGTAGTGTATGTCCCTCAGCATTAGTTAATGTTTTCAGAGCTGTTTTGGCTATTCCACTTCCCTTGCATTTTCATAGAAATTTTAGATCAACAGTTCAATTCTTACTAAAAACAAAAGTAACCTCAAATTTTTACTAAGAATTTATTATGTCCTTAGATAAATTTGAGCACCATTGATAATGATATGGGGTATTGGAATATTCATACATTGTTAAATCAGAATACAAAGTGGTACAGGCACCCTGGAAACAACTTAGTTGTATCTTATCAAGTTAAACATGCATTTATCATATGACGTAGCAATTCAACTCTGTTTCTCTATGAGAAATGAAAGTATATGTATAAACAACATTTTTGTTGTTTAAATACTTACATTAGTTTCATTCACAAAATTCATAAACTGAAAACAAGTTTAAATGCCAATCACACAAACAAACATGGGTATATTTATAAAATGAAGTACTGCTTTGTCATAAAAAGAACAAACAGCTGAGACATGCAACTATGTAGATGAATGTCAAAAGCAGCATGCCAAAGGAAATCAATTAACACAAATGACTATACATTTTTTAATTCTTTCTATTCATAGGAATAAAAATATATAAAATAATAATAAATGGAATAAAATTCTATTCATAGGAAATTTTAGAAAAGGCAACTATAAGGGCAATATAGATTAGTGTTTGTCAGGGACTGGAGTGATGGGGAGAGAATCTGTCACATATGCACATTACATAATTTTTTAGAGTGATGAAAGTGTTTTCTAATGTGATTGTGGTGGTAGCCACATCACTGTACATATTTCTCAAAATTTCAGTAATGGTACACTTATAATAGACTTTAGATTGTATTCAAAAACTGACAAAACTGTGCAAATATCTTGCGTATCTCTAAGTAAAGTCAAAGTTGAGAAAATTCCATGTGATTCTGCTCTTACAATTTAAGGTGCATCACCTTTTGAGGTTATGCTTTCTACCTATGGCATATTAGCTATTCAACATAATCCAGCTCTTAAGGAAGAAAATTCACTTACCAATTTCAATTACAGGGGAAATTTAGATCACCAGAAAGCACTGATGTAACCTGTAATCTGATATAAACATAGTCTAAAAGAATAAGCCCTTGATGTCACAACCAAACATTTTTCAGTGGAAGATTTACAGTAAAAAGATATTAATATTATTATTCTGAAAATAATTATTTTTATCTGATCTTGAGGCTTAAGGACATGACATCTTCAACTTAAAGTTGCCACACCTGATTCAAATTCACTACAAATTATTTTAATGCCTATGTTCCCTATTTACAACACCCTTTTATTCATTATTATGAAAGTGATTCTCAGTTCAAGAATACTTAACATTTAGAGTGTTGTCATATAGCCTGTATAATGTAGCATCAACATTTGGTAATGATTCCAAAAATACTTTTGCAATGTTTACTTTGAGTTTTGTATTAAATGTTGTGCTCAAGAGACCATATGGTCAGGCATTTTATAATGTTTTTTGACTGGTATTCTGGCAAAACTACTACACTGAGTGTAACTGAGAATATATAAAGTCTTACTAAAATTTAAATGTTCAAACAAGATGCACATTGAATAAGTGAAGATGCCAGAATACAATAAAAGCCCTCTAATTTACAAACTACCAGAGGCAAACACAATTTAAAGTTGATGTAAATCAAGAAAAAAAAATCTGCTTTGTGTGCAAGAAAGACACAATGAAAGGAAATAGAGGATTTTTTTTTTTATTGTTGTCGTTGTTACCACAAAGACAGAATTAACATATAGATTTTTAATACCCTCTGTAGGTCATAGATAAAAACAGGATTTTTTTATTTTACTCTAAGTTAATTTTCAATCTGTTAAAGATAAGTAGACAGACAATTCTAAAATTGTCTATATTCTGCAGTCTATTGACATAACCTGATTTCTTTTTTTTTTTCTTGATCCCTTGATACCTACAACTACTCCATCACCTAGGCTGGAGTGCAGAGACTTGATCTCGGCTTACTGCAGCCTCTGCCTTCCAGGTTCAGGTTCTCCTGCCTCAGTCTCCCAAGTAGCTGGCATTATAGGCATGCACCATTACACCCAGTTAATTTTTGGTATTTTTTGTATAGACTGGGTTTCATCATGTTGGCCAGGCTGGTCTCAAACTCCTCACCTCAGGTGATCGGCCTGTCTCAGCCTCTCAGAATGCTGGGGTTACAGGTGTGAGCCACCGTGCCTGGCTGACATAACCTAATTTCAATGTGTACCTTTGAAACCAGTAACAACAATTATTTTCAAGGGATATTGCTAATAAAACATTGATCGAAGAGTGGATAGACTGTGATGACAGGGATATAGTATCATACCAAAAAAATTATTAAAAGTAAAACCAAATCTTTAATTATATCCTACTGGGGACAGAGAAATAAAACATTAGACATGGATGGAAGAAGTATTAAAAATATTATTGCTGTGTCACATCTAATTTCCAAATAAAATTTAGTCTATTATTGATATATTTCTGGAATCCAAATATTATATATATATATATATCAAATATTATAGATGTTAACATTTGACACACCAATATAAGATAAATTTATATCATTAATGATGCCTTTTTGAACCTTTATAATATACACTGCTTGGTAGAAATACAGAGATGAATAAGAAGTTTCTTCCTTATGAGTAAGATGGGGAAATAAATGATTATAATATAAAAATAATGAATGCAATGACAACATGACAGATGGAGATTCCCAAAATCTGCCCTGAGTGGCCAGTTGGATAAACTGTCAAGCAAAGATAGACAAATTCAGAAAGGTAATACTTGACACAGAGAACAGCTTATTCCAAGACAAAACAGGTGTAAGCAGTTTTGTATGACTGAAGTATAACATTTTCATGCTTGGAACGGGGGTGCAGTGTAGGAACTGATTGGTCATGGTGCTGGCAAACTACTATAAGTCAGATGCTTAAGTACCTATTACACCAAGCTAAGGGGTTTTAGGCTTTATGAATGGAGAAAGAAGCCATTGTTTAACTTTTAACAGATACACCAAGATTATAGCTGTATTTATTAAAGATCACTTGATGCCTACAGCTACTCTAATTTGCCAGTTTTGAAGCTTTTTATATCAATATACATTGTTGCACTGCTTTTAAAGACAATGACCATCTATTTGTAAGCTAACATATCTATCTGAAGAACTACTTATCATTAAATGAGATATTTATAACATCATCTTTTTAACTTCTTCCCTGAACTCTGCAGACAGAAAAATTATCTTTTATTGTTTGAATTAAGTAGTACTATAATCACATATAAAATATGTGAAAAAAAGAATCATTTTGAAAAAGTGAATCATTTTCTTCATCTTTAGATCTACAGTACTTAGAGGTTCCTTAATAAATAATTGAAAATCTAAGCACAACTGAACCAAAGAAATGACTGGTAATGGAAAACGAAGCTGATGTAATATACGACTCTGGTTTAGGTAACCAGAAACAGAGTAAGACCTGGCAAAGAGGAGGTGTTGATAAATGGCTGTTATTTTGATAGCGGGTGAAAGATTTTGGCATCTTAACATCTTACAAGCTATTTTTTTTTTCTGCATATTGTTATGTTGGAGAACATACCTTATTAGCATGGTCTTTGAGAGAAAAATAGATAATTAAATTCTTATACCTACAAAGTCCAGTTACAAACATAGTTTATAGTTACTTTTACATTAACTAAAAAACTTAAATAAAACCTAAATGTTTATTGCCAACCAGCCCCTGAATATGCAAAGTTCTCTGAGGAATTTAACAGAAAAGAAAAATTTTTGAAAGCTGCAAAAAATGAGTTAGATATCTTATTTAATGCTTCCAGAAAGATGAAGCATTATTAACTATTAGGTGGAAAGAATAATCCACTCAGATGACCAAAACGAACAATGAAAAGCGAATGATGTTAACAAAATTATATAGTAAGGATAGATAATACAACAGTATAAAACAGACTATAGCTTGGTTTTCCCAAGGATAGAAGGATGGCAGCTATTTATGGCAATTATGTATACCAAATATTATATTCTGTAATTTACCATATATATGTTTAGTAAATTATTGTGACTTGTTTGTCGAAAGTCATAATGTGAGAATGTTTTTCCTCACTTCAACAATATCTCAGAAAATGTTTTTAAGCAACTATTGCTAGGATTTCTCTTAGAAAATCTTAGAAGGTGGGCCAAGATGGCCAACTAGAAGAAGCAGCTGTGATCAGAGGCACCCGTCAAAAAGAACCATAACAGCATGTGAATCCAGCACTGGCAACTGAGATAATAAGGTTCTATCATCAAAACTGACTAGGTGATTGACGTGACCCACAGAGGGGAAGGAGGAGCAGTGTGATGTCATGGCCCACAGGGAGAGAAAGAGCGTGTTATACAACCTGGGAAACCATACTTTTTCCATGGAAATGTGCAATCCACGGATCGGAAGATCCCATTTGTGAAACCATACCACTGGGGCCTGGGGTCCCAACCATGGAGCCACACAGATTCTCAACAGCCACTCAGCTAGAATCTGCTTAAGCCAGCTGATTACCCACAGGGAGGGGCAACTAGCACTACAGCTGCTGCTACCTGCTGTCTAAGCCTTTGAGCTCCTTGCGGGATGGGTGGCAGCCAACACTGCAACTGCTAGCTGCCTAACACACTAAGCTCCCTGAGCAGGGGAAGGGCGGCAGCCATCTCTATTGCTCCAGGCCACACTTTTACTGCTGGAGCCAGGGAGCTGGACAGCTTGACTCCAAGAGCAGTTACCCACAGCCCAACACACCAGTTGCGGCAGACTGCAGCCAGAGTGCCTCTTCATGTCTGACCCCAGCCCATCCCTCCTCACTGGGCAAGGTTTCCCTGAGAACTCCAATAATTCCAGCCAGGGAATCAGGGACAAAACTCTGATCTTCCTGGGCCTGAGCCTCTAGGGGGAGGGATGGCCATTATCTCCATGGATCAGCAAACTTAGTCTTTTCTCCTGTTTGTTCTGAGGAATCTGGGCAGCCCACATGAGCAGGTTTCTCCCCAGTGAAGCACACTCCACCAAGGGACAGTCAAAGTGCCTCATTAAATGGGTCCTGCAGCCCATGCCCCCCAACTGGGTGAGACTCTCCAACAGAAGTTGTCAGACACCCTATACAGTAGCATTCCTACTGGAATCAGGTTGGTGCCCCTTTCCAGAGGAAGGAACAAGAACCCAACTTTGCAGTTTTCAGCCTTCTCAAGTGACATCCCCAGGCACAGGAGTGAACCAGCTGAATAGGGCCTGAAGTGAACCCTCAGCAAACCACAGCAGCCCTACAGAAGAGGGACTTGACTACTGAAAGAAAAAAAACAAACAAACAGAAAATAACAACAACAGCATCAACAAAAAATTTCCCCACAAAATCCTTATCCAAGGGTCAGCAGCCTCAAATATTGAAACTAGACAAACTCATGAAGATGAGAAAGAATCAACAACAAAACACTGAAAACCCAAAAGGTCAGAGTGCTTCTTCTCAAGATAACTGTTCTAGTGTACAGAGTGCCTAGTTTTCCAGCAAGGGTACAGAACTAGAAGGAGGATAAGGTGGATGAACTGACAGAAGTAGGCTACAGGAGGTGGGTGATAACAAACTTGCTGAGCTAAAGGAGGATATTCTAATCCTTAGCTCCTAAAGAATCTAAGAACATTGATAAAAGGCTGCAGGAGCTGGTAACTAAAATAGCCAATTTAGAGAGAAACATAAATGACCTGATAGAGCTGGAAAACACAACATAAGAACTTCATGAAGCATACATAACTATCAATAGCTGAATTAATCAAGCAGAAGAAAAGATATCAGAGTTTTAAGATTCTCTTACTGAAATAAGGCATGCAGACAAGATTGGGAAAAAAATGAATGAAAAGGAAGAGCAAAACCTCTGAGAAATATGGGGCTATGTAAAAAGACCAAGCCTATAATTGATTGGAGTACCTAAAAGAGACAGGGAGGATGGAGCCAACTTGGAAAACACACACTTCAGGATATTATCCAGGAGAACTTCTCCAAACTAGCAAGACAGGAAAACATTTAAATTCAGAATATACAGAGAACATCTTTAAGATACTCCATGAGAAGATCAACCCCAAGACACATAACCAACAGATACTCCAAGGGGGAAATGAGGGAAAAAATGTCAAGGGCAGCCAGAAAGAAAGGCCAGGGAACCTACAAAGGGAAGCCCATCAGACTAATAGCAAGTCTCCCAGGAGAAACTTTATAAGCCAGAAGAGAGTGAGGGCAAATATACAACATTTTTAAAGAAAAGAATTTCAAACACAATTTTATATCTGGCCAAACTAAGCTTCATACATGAAAGAGAAATAACATTTTTTACAGACAAGCAAATGTTGAGGGATTTTGTCACCACCAGGCCTGCCTGGCAAGAGCTCCTGAAGGAGCACTAAATATGGAAAGGAAAAATTGATACAAGCCACTGCAAAACACATTGACACACAAAGGCCAATGACACTGTGAAGGAACTGCATCAACTAGTCTGCAAAATAACCAGACAGCATCATGATGACAAGATCATATTCACACATAGCAATACTAACCTTAAATGTAAATGGGCTAAATGCCCCAATTAAAAGACACAGACTGGCAAAGTGAATAAAGAGTCAAGACCCATAAGTGCACTGTATTTAGGAGACCCATCTCACATGCAAAGAGATACATAGGCTTGAAATAAAGGAATGAAGGAAAATTTACCAAGCAAATGGAAAGCAAAAGGAAAAGAAAAAACAGAGGTTGCAATTCTAGTTTCTGACAAAACAGACTTCAAACCACCAAAGATCAAAAAAGACCAAGGAGGACTTGACATACTGGTAAAGGAATCAGCTCAACAAGAAGAGCTAACTATTCTTAATATATATGCAACTAATTCAGGAGCACCCAGAGTCATAAAACAAGTTCTTAGAGACCTATAAAGAGACTTAGCCTCCTACGCAATAATAGTGAGAGACTTTAACACCCCACTGTCAATATTAGATCAATGAGACAAAAAAATTAACAAGGATACTCAGGAATTGAAATTAGTTCTGGATCAAGTACACCTATAGACATTTATAGAACTCCTCATACCAAATCAACAGAATATGCATTCTTCTCAGTGCCACATGGCACTTACTCTAAAATGAACCACACAATTGGAAGTAAAACACTCCTCAGCAAATGAGAAATACTTAAAATCATAACAAACAGTCTCTCAGACCAAAGTGCAATCAATAGAATTTAGGATTAAGAGAGTCATTCAAAACCACACAATTACATGGAAATTGAATAACCTGCTCCTGATTGACTCCTGGGTAATAATGAAATTAAGGTAGAAACCAGGAAGTTATTTGAAACCAGTAAGACCAAAGAACATGCCAGAATCTCTGGGACACAGCTAAAGCAGTATTAAGAGGAAAATCTATAGCACTAAATTTCCACATCAGAAAACTAGAAAGATCTTAAAACAATACCCTAACATCACAATTAAAAGAAATAAAGAAGTGAGAGCAAAGAAATCCAAAAGCTAGCAGAAGATAAGAAATAACTAAGATCAGAGCTGAAATGAAGGAGATAGAGACATAAAAATCACTTCAAAAAATTCAGTGAATTCAGGATATGTTTTTTTTGAAAACATTAACAAAATAGATAGACCACTACTTAGATTAATAAGGAACAAGAGAGAGAATAATCAGATAGACACAAGAAATGATAAAGGAGTTATCACCACTGACACCACAGAAATACAAACTACTGTTAGAGAATACTATAAACGCCTCTACGCAAATTAACTAGAAAATCTAGAATAAATGGATGATTTCCTGGACACATACATCCTCTCAAGACTAAACCAGAAAGAAGTTGAATCCCTGAATAGAACAATAACAAGTTCTGTACTTGAGGCAGTAATTAACAGCCTACTAACCAAAAAAGCCTGGGACCAGATGGATTCACAGCTGAATTCTACTGGAAGTACAAAGAGGAGCTGGTACCATTCCTTCTGAAACTATTCCAAAATTAAAAAGGAGAGATCCTCCCTAACTCATTTTGTGAGTCCAGCATTATTCTGATACCAAAGCCTAGCCGAGACTTAACAAAAAAAGAAATTTTCAAGCCAATATCCCTGGTGAATATCCATGTGAAAATCCTCAAAAAAATGCAAACCACACTTTGGGAGGCTTAGGCGGGTGGATTACAAGGTCAAGAGATCAAGACCATTCTGGTCAACATGGTGAAACCCCGTCTCTACTAAAAATACAAAAATTAGCTGGGCATGGTGGTGTGTGCCTGTAGTCCCAGCTACTTGGGAGGCTGAGACAGGAGAATTGCCTGAACCCAGGAGGCGGAGGTTGCGGTGAGCCAAGATTGCACCATTGCACTCCAGTCTGGGTAACAAGAGCGAAACTCCATCTCAAAAAAAAAAAAAAAATGCAAACCGAATCCAGCAGCACATCAAAAAGTTTATTCACCATGATCAAGTCAGCTTTATCCCTGGGAAGCAAGGCTGATTCAACATATACAAATCAATAAATGTAATCAATCATATAAATAAAACCAATGACAAAAACCACATGATTATTTCAATAGATGTAGAAAAGGCCTTCAATAAAATTAAATATTCCTTCATGTTTAAAACTCTCAATAAAATAGGTATTGATGGAACTTATCTCACAATAAGAAAGGCTATTTATGTCAGACCCATAGCCAATATTACACTGAATGGACAAAAGCTGGAAGCATTCCTTTTGAAAACTGGCACAAGACAAGGATGCCCTCTCTCACCACTCTTATTCAACATATTATTGAAAGTTCTGGCCAGGAGAATCAAGCAAAAGAAGGAAAAAAGGCTATTCAGATAGGAAGAGAGGAAGTCAAACTGTCTCTGTTTACAGACGACATGATTTTATATTTGGAAAACCCCATCTTCTCAGCTCAAAAACTCTTTAAGCTACTAAGCAACTTCAGCAGTCTCAGGATACAAAATCCGTGTGCAAAAATCACAGGCATTCCTAGACACCAACATTAGACAAGCAGAGAGCCAAATCATGAGTGAACTCCTATTTACAATCCCTACAAAGAGAATAAAATACCTAGGAATACAGCTACCAAGTGACGTGAAGGACCTCTTCAAGGAGAACTACAAACTACTGCTCAAGAAAATAAAACAGGACACAAACAAAGGAAAAAAATTTCATCTTCATGAATAGGAAGAATCAATTTCGTTAAAATGGCCATACTGCCAAAAGTAATTTATAGATTCAATGCTATTCCCATCAAACTACCATTGACTTTCTTCACGGAGTTAGAAAAAAAAATTGCTTTAAATTTCATATGGAGCCAAAAAGAAGCTCCTATGGCCAAGACAATCCTAGGCAAAAAGAACAAAGCTGGAGGAGGTATCCTGCTACCTGACTTCAAACTATTCTACAAGGTAATCAAAACAGCATAGTACTGGTACCAAAACAGACATATAGGACAATGGAACAGAACAGAGACCTCAGAAATAGCACTACAAACCCACAACCATCTTATCTTTGACAAACATGACAAAAACAAGAAATGGGGAAAAGATTTCCTATTTAATAAATGGCACTGGGAAAACTGGTTAGCCATATGCAGAAAACTGAAACTTGACCCTGCATCACACCTTATACAAAAATTAACTCAAGATGGATTAAAGACTTTCATGTAAAACCCAAAACTATGAAAACCCTAGAAGAAAATTTAGGCAATACCATTCAGGACATAGGCATGAGAAAACATTTTATGACAAAAACACCAAAAGCAATTGCAACAAAAGCCAAAATGGGAGAATGAGATCTAAGTAAACTAACAAGCTTCTTCTGCACAGCAAAAGAAACTGTCATTGGAGTGAGCAGGCAACCTACAGAATGGGAGAAAGTTTTTCTAATCTACCCCTCTGAAATGTCTAATATCCAGAATATACAAGGAAGTTAATCAAATTTCCAAGAAAAAAACAACCCCATCAAAAAGTGAGCAAAGGATATGAACAGACACTTTTCAAAAGAAGACATTTACTTAGCCAACAAACATGAAAAAAAGCTCATCATTACTGATTATCAGAGAAATGCAAATCAAAACCACAATGAGATATCATCTTAGGCCAGTCAGAATGGCAATTATTAAAAAGTCAGGAAACAATAAATGCTGGTGAAGCTGTGGAGAAATAGGAACACTTTAACATTGTTGGTAGGAGATAAATTTGTTCAACTGTTGTGGAATACAGTGTGGCTGTATTCCTCAAGGGTCTAGAACCAGAAATATCATTTGACCCAGCAATCTCATTACTAGGTCAATACCCAAAGGAGTATAAATCATTCTGCTATAAAGACAGATGCACACATGTGTTTATTGCAGCACTATTTACAAGAGCAAAGACATGGAACCAACCCATCAATGATAGACTCAGTAAAGAAAATATGGTACATATAGACTATGGAATACTATGCAGCCATAAAAAGTAATGAAATCATGTTTTTTGCAGGGACATGGATGAAGCTGGAAGCCACCATCCTCAACAAACTCACACGGGAACAGAAAACCAAAGACTGCATGTTCTCATAAGTGGGAGTTGAACAATGAGAACATATGAACACAGAGAATAACAACACATACAGGGGCCTTTTGATGGGTGGGAGCTGAGGGGAGGAAACCTAGATGATGGGTAAATAGGTGCAACAAACCACCATGGCATACGTATACCTGTGTAACAAACCTGCATGTTCTGCACATGTATCCTGGAACTTAAAGTAAAATAAAAAAAAATGAAAGTTCCCTAGTTTTTTCACAGCAAGAAAAAAAGTTAAGTTATTTCTTTTCTCGAATATTCAAAGACTAAAGAGGAAAATAAAAATACTAAAAAAATAATTAAATGCTGTGGGAAATGGAATATTAGAAACGCAATATTATGAAGCACTATGAGAAAGAAGTTAGAGATCAGGTATTTTTTCTGGTTATGTCAAGAGAAGCATATAAAGTTGAACTGGACATTTTAGAAAAGGGAATTTTCCATATAAGTAATAATTTATTTTTAAAATTCATTCATTTTGGTAGATACTGTCAATTTAGTTAAAAATATGGAAGAAGAAACAATGGCAATGAAAACTAAATATAATACAGCATGAAGTATATAGTTCAGAATGTATCAGAGCTCCTACTTGTTTGTTACTTAACAGTTATTTTTAGAAAAGCCATCTTCTTTAGATTATAGCAATTCACTAATTAAATACTGAGCTTGCCATGTGCAAGGCACACCTTTTATTTGCCAGACACTCCTCTGGGAGGTACCCTAGTGACACAGAAGTGAAAAGAGTCTCTGCTGCCAGAGAACTGGCATTCTTGTGGGAAAGACAAATAATACATGAGATGGAATTTGCCCGGCAAGTGGATGATGAACACGAGTCCACTATGTGACCACTGGAGCAACTGACCTCATCTGCGAGGATTTCCCAAACAAAACAGAGGCCGTCAGAATTTCAGAAAATATTTATGTGTGTAAGAAGAAAACCCATTTGTTTCTAGATATAGAAACTTTAAGGAAAATTTGAAGTAAATTTAACTTTTGTTTTAAGGAAAGTGTCTTGGAATGTACCTTTTATTGATATAAATGCAGTCATGTGTTGTATCACATCTCAGTCAATGACAACAACAGACCACATATACAGCAGTAACCCCGTAAGATCATCATGGAGCTGAAACATTCCTATTGCCTAATGACATCATAGCTGACATAATGCTGTAGTGCAAAACATTATTCATGTGCTTGTGGTGATGCTAGTGTAAAGAAACCTGCTGCTCTGCCAGTCATATGAAAGCATACCACATACAATTATGTACAGTATAGAGTACTTGATAATAGTAACAAACAAGTGGTTTATGTATTCACTATACTATATTTTTTATCATTATTTTAGAGTGTGATCCTTTTCTACTTACAAAAAAAAAAGTTAAAACACCTTCAAGAAGGTCCTTCAAGAGGTATTCCAGAAGGCCTGTTATCAGTGGAGATGACAGCTCCATGTGTATTACTGCCCCAGAAGGCCTGCCAGTGGGAGAAGATGTGGAGGTGGAAGACAGTGTTATTGGTGAGTCTGACCCAGTGTGGGCCTATGCTAATGTATGTGTTTGTGTCTTAGCTTTTAACAACAACAACAAAAAAGTAAAAATATAATTTAAATGAAAGTTTAATATGTTAAAAATAGAAACAAGCTTCAACTATAAGGATACAGAGAATGAAAATATTTTCTTACCCATGTATACTGTGTTTGTGTTTTAAGCTAAATGATATTAAAAAAGGGTCAAAAGGTTTAAAAAATTTAAAAGTCTCTAAAGTAAAAAAGTTATAGTAAGCTAAGAATTTATGTGTGTTATTATTTAAATGAATGACAAGTAATACTGCTCTTGGGCTATTGTATTTCAACCTACTGGACTGTGTTGGTGAGAAGATGTTCCATATCCTTTCAGGTAGGAGTATGGATTCTGTCTAACCAGTGAGGTATTCTTACTATCAAGCATAGTCAGAAGAGTTTTGCTGGAAAAAAGAAGTAGATTGAGTGACATGCATCTAAAGTCGGGACCTCTTTGCACCTCATGGCAATTTGGTTTTGATTTGTAGTTACAGATGCTTTTAGAGAGTATTCACAGCAGCTTCTTAGATTAGTGTGTGCGGGGGTGGGGTGGGGTGGGTGTATTTATGTGTGTGTGTTCTGAGTAAGGGTTGACATCTTCCTACAAGCTAGACAGGGCAATAAGAGAGCCTGAGAATGGCTGTGGATTGGTAAAACCCTAGAACAGACATATTGAGGAGCCAGTTTTACATCTTCGTGGTGTTATATTTCTATATTCTTGTTCTCATATCTTCAGTGAGGTGTTAGTAAAATGGTATCATCACAGTTGTGCAGTGGAGAATTGTGAGTCAAGCCTGATCCATGTTAGGTGTGGGGTGGCATTGGAGAGGGCGGTGAGGCAGTCCTTCTAAGTGCTTCAAGAAGTTACAATCACCAGGAGAGGCTGACTGTATTGTGTAGAGTGGTTCTCTATCTAATGTGTTATTATCAACATAAATGGTAATTAATTAATAAGGAAGCTCAAGTGGAAAATCTGAGGAATGTATTCCTGAGCACTTATAAGATGACTTCTTTGAGAGCTCTCAGAAATAATTAGATGACTATGTGCAAGGGGATTCAATGTCAATTTTATTTAGGTGCTTAATGAGAATATAAACTAATTTCCCCCAGTGTTTTGTGAGATGTGGATACATTAGTAACTTGGAATACAGTGAATAGGATGGGTTGGGTCATTATTGAGAGAAGGGCAACAGTCTCTGCCACCTTACCTATTGATATTGAACTCCTCAAAAATGGAAAATCATAGTTCTAAAATGAAGCTACAGTAACTGCAAAACTGGAGGAGAATTCCATTTTACCAGACTGTAGAAAAGGTGATTTTACTCAGTATAAGAAGCTACTTTATTCTAACCAAAGTGTAGAAGCTATGAAATTCAGAAGGGGTAATTATTATTATTTTTTTACCTCTATATTTCCAATTCCTAGCAGAGCATCTTTTACTTTGGAAAATGTTGATAAATATATAAGATTTTCTCATTAAAAAAATCTAAAATTTGGATCCATTGCTAAAGCAATAATTCACAAACTCCAGAATAGTACATTCAAGAATCTACCTCATCTAGTTCTAATATACTCAATCTAATCTAATTCATCTCTTCATGAAATCAGTAGTTAACTAATTCTCAGCCCTTCACTAATCACAATTTGCTTAATCCAGGGGTCCTGTTTTTGTTTAGCTTTTCCCTTAACTGGGAATGCATTTCTCTAAGATCCTATGTCCATCTGTATTTTTCTATTCAATCTTAAAGCTTCTACTAACCGCCCATTCTTTTAATAAGTTTTAAGTTCACACAGACTGACTGAATTAATCATGACTTCCTTTTCACTGCTAAAACACTTTGGGTCTATTTTTTAAATATAATTTTTGATAGACGCTGCTATGGTTTGGATATGGTTGGTCTCTACCAAAACTCGTGTTAAAATTTAATTGCCAATGTAATAATGTTATTTGGTGGGGCCTATGAAAGGTCATTAGGCCATTAAGATGTATTAATGTCTTTCACAAAACAGAGTTAGCTATCAAAAGACTGGATTCGCTCTTGTGGGAATGGAATTGCCTCCCATGAGGAGGCTGATATAAAGGCAAGTTCAGTTCCTGTAGCTTTTACTTGCTTCCTCATTCACCCTGAAATATCTTCCATCATGTTATCACACAGCCTAAGTCCCTCTTGAGAAGCCAAATGGATGCAGCTGTCCAGTTTTGGACTTCCCAGCTTCCAGAACAGAACTGTAAAAAATACCCTCTTTTCTTCATAAATTACTGAGTTTCAGGTATTCTGCTATACCAACAAAAAATAAATGAATACATATGGTTTTTCTTCTTCTTCTAATGCTCTATAATTTTCTCTTGGCATTAGTCAGAGAGAGAGAGGTTTTACAAATTTACTTGTTTATTAAAAATTGGATCATGTCACACCATTGCTCAAAACTCTCCAGTGATTTACCATCACACTTAAAATTCACGTCTTCATTATGTCAAGGTCCTGATTGTGCTGGCCTCTGGCTGCCTCTCCAAAGTCATTTTCCCCCAACTTTCTCCCCTCCAGCTATATTGCACCATGCAGTGCCTGGAGCTGACAAGTCTATTGTAGCTTCAGGGCTTTTTCATTTGCTTTTTCCCCTGCCAGAAAATATTTTCCTAGATCTCTTATGGCTTCTTTATTTTATTCCTGTTTCTACTTATATATTACCTTCTTACAGAAATGTTGTCTAGCTCTAATCTAAAATAGCCTCAGCTTGTCTAAAGCTTTTATCCTCCTATCTTGCACTCATTATTTGACAAACAGCAATTATTTTACAATGTACACCATTACTTTTAAACATTGACTAGTAAAAGCTGACATACTTCTTTTAAAAATGTCCTAAATTGGATTAGTAATGAAAAAAAAATGAGAGTAACCTACATCTTTAACCTGTGTGTAGCTATTCTGTTCAACAAATTAAACTTACCATAGAACGTAGATAAAATCTTACCTCTTATAAAGAAATACCGTGTGTTTACTTTTGATCAGAAAACAACTTAAAATCATGACTTTTGGAATGAATGCAGGATAATTGATTCAACTTTAGCCTCTTTTCAGTGATGCATATGAGGACGAGATAAAGTAGACATAGACTATATACGTGATTTTTATATGTGCTGTTGGCCTGGATGGTATTGACTTACTAACCAGAAGATGTTGTTCTGAAGAACTATAGCCTGTTTCTCTTGTTATATTCTTAAATAATTGTACAAGCATTGGCCTTTTAAATTTGGATTTGCACTAATCATAAAGTTTGGTTGTCTCTGCCCATGAGTTTACAACCATAACATTTTTTTCTGTGTATAACACTAATTTTGATTTTCTCAGCTTTCCTGAACCTTTAGTTCCTCCTAAATAGCTGCTAGCAGTGTATAGCTAGTTTAGTTGAAAGCACAATTTCTTAACATCCTGCTTGCAATGCACATAGATAAACTCCTGGCAATCTACCTAGCTCTCATCCTCCAAAAACTAAAAGAGAAATTTTGTTCAATATGTTATTACTTTGAAATTTATTTTGAGATGCCAAGAAACAGCCAAATTTATGGTGAAAAAGTTTTTTTGTGACTTCAAAAGAAACATATGATAGCAAACTATTATTTGATTTATATACAATTATTACTTCTTTCATATTTTCACATTTAAAAGTTTGTCATTATTAGCAGTTAGGGAAAATATGATTTATGTATATCTTTATATGACTTGACACTGGATCAAATTCAATTTGGAAAGATAAAAAATGGTGCACATTTCTATATCCATGGCTTTTGTTTTCATCATTAGATATAATGCACAAAGTGAGTAAAGATTTTTGCCAATGGAAGCAAAAAATAAGCACAGCTAAAGAAACACCTATATCCCAAATTGCCAATGGCAGTTGGCATCTTTCATTACTGTCTTCTGTATTCCTCTTTACAGCTAAGGTTCTGGATGAAATCTAGGTTTTGTCAGGAACATGTACTCATGGAATATTTGGAAAGCAGAAAGAAGGTTTCAGGGAGTGGAGGGGGATTATGAAGAATGATTAAGGAAGATTTATTTAAGATTATGACATTTTATGCACAAACATTAACCATGTCAAAACCTACGATAAGAGCAGTCAACTCGAAAAGAACAGAAAATACAAATTTCCTGAAGTTTTCCAAGGTTATCCTGAGACAGCACAAAGGACAGAGTGGCTCGTGCATAATGAGTGGTCATTTGAGGACCATACTGAGATAATATCGGGGGACTGATGAGTGGTCAGATCATGTGAAGTCATTGTGGTATATAAAATGTAAGTTGACTCATTCAACACCTACTTCAACTGTCTCTACTTTGATTTTCTGTATAATAATGCTGGTGAAAAAAAAAATTTCTCATTCTTTTTCTCCTGGGTTGCTCTATGTGACCTAAGTTCTACCAAGTAGGTGTGAGTCAGAAATGAGTGATCTGAGGTGGTGCCACACACTAGAAGAATGCATGTTCAGGCAAGTAGAAAAGCAGGAGGCATTTGTTTGCTTGTGGCCACTTTAACAGCATTTCTTTACATCTATTCTTGGCTGACTGAATCCTGTGGCATAGCAGCTTGTTTTCCCTGGTTCTTTTGGTTCTGGTTGCATAATATTCAGGGATAGGTTCTTGACTCTCCTGTACTGTATATTGGAATGAATGTTTTTTTTTTTATTCAATCACATAAAGTGGATTATGTTGTCTGAAAATAAAAATCAAATACATGGTACTACTTCTGGAGTTCTAGAGTAAGAAGTTCAAAAAGCCCTCTACCCAAAAAGCTTTGAAAAGAAGAAAAAAGAAAAGGCAAAGATTGACAAACCATGAATGAAAGAGAGACCATCACTATTGACCCTGCAGAAATGTAAAGAACTATACAGAAATACTATAAATAACTTTATTTCAGTAGACAACTTTAATGAAATGAGCAAATTCCTAGGAAAAACACAAATATCAAAACTGACTGTGGAAGAAAGTGGAAATGAGTAGATCCATAACAAAAAAGATATTAAATTAGTAATTTAAAAATATCACCACAAAGAAAATCTAGGCCTACATATCTTTGTTGGTGAATTCTGTCAGATATTTGCAGAAGATATTTCAAATGTTCACAAACTCTTCCTGAAAATGGAGAAGGGAATATTTTTCAGCTCATTAGGTGAGGGCAGTTTTTACCAAAACTGCAAACAAATCTGAAAAAATAGTTGATTTAAATACTTTCTCTTTATGTCCTCAGAGAGTCCCTAAGATGGTGATAATGGGGGGTTTAGAGAGAGGGTGTTCTGATGACCATTTTTCTCATTTCCTTACTTCTCCTTTGCCTGCTTTCTGTGGTTCACAGTATACACACCAACAGATTATTTAAACTCCTCTAGATCCATCACCTTCTACTGCTATGTCTTTCTCTTTTGCTGTCTTTCCCTCCCTCTCTCTCTTCCTCCCTGAAGTTCCTTTAAGTTAATTTTATTTTGTATATGTCTAGTTTCTTTAGAAAAGATTCCCACAGCAGAATTATGAAGTCTCTTTTTTTCCAGAGTGCTGGCTGTCATTTCTGTGTTTGCTGACATTGTTAGTTGGGATTCTTTGACATTTAGCTCAGGGCCAAGTGCTTTTCACCCCAGCCAGCTTGGATTCCTTTCACTGCGTATCTCCGTCAATGGATCTGTACATGACGAAAAGCAATATTATGACGATGGCCTGGTTTTTCACACTACTTTTAGGGCCTAGGTGCATTAAGAAATGTGGAAGTGCATTTCTTTCTCCCAGTTCATTCCTGAGAGTTGAGCCTTTCTTGAGACAGCACCTCAAAGTTCTCTAGAGGGCAGTGTTGCTTAATTCCAAATGCCGAACATCATGAGTCTCTGAAAGCAAAACGCTGATGCAATAATTAAGATAAAATTTCCCAGAAGTGTCCATGAAAATGGAAAAAACACAATGTTTTAAATACCTGCTTGAAAACGTTTTTATTAAAAAAAATCTTTTAAACATAAGTAAGGATAAATAAAACTAATGAGGTTAGTTTTCTCTCTTGCCAATTTGGTTATACCATCTCTCAGACTCTCCTCACAAAATCAGTCTCTCTCCCAGTTATTCCCAGAGACCCTCACTCTCTCCTCCCCTGTCTGGGTAACAGGCATTTATCCTTCGTGTTTCATAACTCTGTGAGGGAGCCTTTAGAATCTCTTCTTCTCAGACTATTCTTAATGATGAATAAATTCTCATGGAAAACCAGGGACATCAAACTGAAAGAAGTGCTCCTGGAAAAGAAGACATTTTAATAAATTTTTGATGATGCTCTTATACATTTTAGGAAATGAATTAGAAATACTTGAGACTGATGCTTCAGACTAAGGTCAAAAATAGATGAGCTTATTGTGTCCTTCTGGGGCCACCAAAACAATCAACTCATTAGCTAAAATATCTTTTATGTGGTTTCTAAATATAAGTATGAAGAAAGTTTCCAGGTATTTTGGAAGGTAGTCTTGAACAGGAGAAATTCTTGAGTGTAAAAGAAATCTATTTTCATTCTTGTTAATATTTGTTATTTTAAAATATTATCATCATAGTTTTACTATATGATGCCATAAAATCAAATTCTAATTCTAGAACCTATAATAGAGAATGGCACTGTTATCAGTTCCCTTAATAAATATTTGTTCAATTGAGTTGATCAAAGTTTCATTGCTTAATAAATGTAGTTATTGCATAAACTTTGGATTTACTTCAAAAAAATAAAGCAATTGCATGGATCATCATTTGAATGAAGTCAATATGAATTCTGAAAAACAATTGTCTATAAGTCCAAATATCAGGATCAAATTCACTAATTGCCCAAGTTGCCAATTTGCCTAAAAAATCATTGAGAAACACTATCAACTGGCCAGACCTTCAAAATGGCTTTATATCAAGAAATCTTTTTCTTTTTCTGGAGAAAACATCTGTCTAAAGTAAATCTTATATGTACTGTGAAAAAACTGCCAAAACTGGAACCAAATTTTTTGCCACTTAATAAAGCTAGCATAAACATACCTCACATTTAAGAAAACAAAACTCATTCTGTATATTTTCTTTATAAACTTTTAGAACACTTCCAGTGTTTTGAAGATTAAACAATTTTATTAGTTTTAATATAACAAAATCAGATTATTCTCTTCTTTTATTTCTGGTTTAATTCACAAACATTTTTAGGCTAACTCCTTATTTCACCTAAACGAATTACATATGCTACCTATTATAATTTTATAATTTTACATATGTGAAGCATACAATGATATCTTTCACCACTGAGGAACAAGTCATAGGAACACAACTAGGGACCTCAATTCAAATATGTATTCATATATCCATTGTTTGAATCCAGATATCTTACCTTTTTTTTTTTTTAATTTTTTAAATCCAGATATCTAAGTCAAATAAAAATATGCAGATGAATCTCTAAGCAAAACTTTGTATCAGGCAATATATAAAAAAGAGAATTGCAATTTTGGGCATACATACAGACCAGGGTGGTCTTAGGTATGTATAAAGAACAAAGAAAAAGTTAGAAGTTGTTTGAGAAAGAAAAATGTTATATATTGTTTTAAAGAAAACTCGTTACTCTCAGTGTTTTCAGGAGCTGGCAAACTCTAAGTGGTAAGTGACAGTGGTACTTAAAACTAGTCTGTGAATCATGGTGGGTCATTTCAGCAGCTACCAGGTAAAACTACTCTTAAAATTATAGCAGGTCATTTTGGCTTGTGAGATAATTGCTGGGCAGGCACTTTGTGTCCAACTACCTCTTTTTCCAGGTCTCTCAATGCTAATTTAGTTGTGTATGACACAATAACTCCAATTCATATAATCAATTTTTACAGCCATTTATTAAACAAATCTTATGTGTGGGTTTTTTTTTTTTAGCAAGCAAGTACATAGTGATGAAAATAAAAAATGCATACATAGAATTTTTAAAAAAGATAACAATTGCTTTCCATTTTACATTTACCTACAGAAGGCATCAAAGGTTTCAGAAGGTAAAGAAATCACTTCCACTTTAGGACATTTAAAAAAATTTCCAAAGAAATGTTGAATTTGAGATATAATTTACAAGAGTTGTAAGATTTTTTAGTTAACAATGGAAAAAGAGTATGTTAGCTGGGGAACTAGAAGGAACTACAGTGGAAATGGCACATAATAGTGTTAAGAGCCTATTTGTTTAGTACTTGCTATATGTCAGGTAGTTTATATTCATTATGTCAAAAAATTCTTAAAATAATCTTAAATCCTCATTTTGTAAATGGAGAAAATCAAGCTCAGAGATACTGAGTAAATTACTGAAGGTCACACAGTTCTTAGGTAGCACAGGTTGCATTTTTTCCTCACTCACATAGGTCTGCTGTTACTGGATTGGCATTCATTCTGAAGATGGCTAGAATTTAAGACTAGAAAACTACTATTGGGAAGGCTGTAGGTGAATAAGTACACCTGTCAGTAGCTAAGCAATGTCTTGTTTCAATGACAGACATGATATTTACAGTGAAACTGACCTTTTTTTTCTTGTGTGTAAGAGATTCAGCACAGGATTCCACTTCCTATAGTAGGATATGAAATTGACTCATGAGAGTTGACCTTCTTAGTACTTTCAAGGTAAGTCAGAGGAAAAAAACCCTAAAAATTGAGAAGTATGCTACAACCATTTTCTAAATGGGAACACTGGGAAAAACATAGTTAGAACACAAAAGTTTAGATAAATTTTGTATTACACAGAGCTATGTGCCTGCCTTAGTTTTAGTTCAACATTTTCTAATACTAGGTTTTATTGGGAATAAATTGGGTGACATTGCATCAAGATAAAGTAGCATGTCATGAAAATTATGCATAGAATATCTCTATAAAATCAGATTTTTCCATCATCCAAATTAGATCTGTGCTAGACATATGAAGACTTCTTCCCATAAAGTGCTTTGATGTTAAGTAAGCTTGACTATATTTGGATCAGTTTTCAATTCATTTAGAAGGCAAAATGTAAGCACTCACATGAAAAAGTCTGGATACAATACTGTAGTGATTATGATGGCCTAAACATATAGAGACATCTAATTTAGAAAAAAACTTCAGCTGTGATTGAGAAGTAAAGCAGCAAATGCAATGTACTGCCTTATTCTGACTCATTTATTCTATACCTGTCTCCATTCATCTCACATGTAAACACACACACACACAAACACACATACACTATATTGTTGAGTAGTCTTTATGTGCTACCAGGAAGATGCATGCTAAAATTAATTACTTTTGTCAGCTAATGACAGTACAAATGAAGATTATCAGGTGTTACTTTGCTATCACATATAATGAAATTTGTATTGAAATCTCTTTGTTTCCTTTTTTAGATACCATGATTAAAATCCCATTTGTATTGAGAGAGTTCATTGCAATATTACGAAATAATATTTGCTATGTTGGAGATAAATGGTAAATTGACATTTTTGAAGCATCCCAGATTTCCACATACTCAGTGAAGGAAAACAAGAGTCCAAAAGTAAAAGTAGAATATAAGAAGTTCAGCAATGCTATCTTTGAATTCATAGTTTGCAGGAAAAAATTACTTATTTACTTCTTTTAATTTAACAAGAAATCTTTCAGTAGAACTCATTTTAAAGAAAATGGTTATTCCAAATAATCCAAAAAGAGGGAATCCTTCCCAAATCATTTTATGAGACCAACATTATCCTGATACCAAAACCTGGAAGAGACTCAAAAAGAAAAGAAAACTTCAGGCCAATATCCATGATGAACATAGATGCAAAAACACTGGCAAGCCAATTGCAACAGCACATTAAAAAGCTTATCTACCATGATCAAGTAGGATTCATCCCGGGGATGCAAGGCTGGTTCAACATATGCAAGTCTATAAATGTAATTGAGCACAAAAACAAAAACCACATGATTATCTCAATTGATGCAGAGAAGGCCTTTCACAAAATTCAACAGCCCTTTATGCTAAAAACCCTCAATAAACTTGGTATCGATGGAATGTATCTCAAAATAATAAAAGCTATTTATGACAAACCAACAGCCAATATTATACTGAATGGGTGAAAACTGGAAGCATTCCCTTTGAAATCTGGCAATAGACAAGGATGCCCTCTCTTACCACTCCTATTCAATATAGTATTGGAAGTTCTAGCCAGAGCAATCAGGCAAGAAAAAGAAATAAAGGGTATTCAGTTGGAAAGGAGGAAGCCAAATTGTCTCTATTTGCAGACGACATGATAGTATATCTAGAAGACCCCATCCTCTCAGCCCGAAAACTCCTGAAACTTATAAGCAACTTCAGCAAAGTCTCAGGATAAAAAATCAATGTGCAAAAATCACAAGCATTCCTATACACCAATAACAGACTTAAAGAGAGCCAAATCAAGAATGAACTGCTGTTCACAACTGCTACAAAGAGAATAAAATACCTAGGAATACAACTAACAAGGAACGTAAGGGACCTCTTCAAGGAGAACTACAAACCACTGCTCAACAAAATAAGAGAGGACACAAACAGATGGAGAAATATTCCATGTTCATGGTTAGGAGGAATCAATATTGTGAAAATGGGCCTACTGCCCAAAGTAATTTAAAGATTCAATGCTATCCCCATCAAACTACCATTGACCTTCTTCACAGAACTGGAAAAAACCACCTTAAACTTCATATAGAACCAAAAGAGAGCCCACATAGCCAAGTCAATTCTAAGTAAAAAGAACACAGTGGGAGGCATCACACTCCCGGACTTCAGACTATACTATAAGGTTACAGTAATCAAAACAGCATGGTACTGGTACCAAAACAGAGATATAGACCAATGGAACAGAACAGATGCCTCAGAGGCAACACAACATATCTACAACCATACAATCTTTGATAAACCTGACAAAAACAAGCAATGGGGAAAGGATTCCCTGTTTAATAAATGGTATTGGGAAAACTGGCTAGCTATGTGCAGAAAGCAGAAAGTGGACCCCTTCCTGACACCTTACACTAAAATTAACTTCAGATCAATTAAAGACTCAAAAATAAGACCTAACACCATAAAAACCCTAGAAGAAAATCTAGGCAAAACCATTCAGGACATAGGATTAGGCGAGGACTTCATGAACAAAACACCAAAAGCATTGGCAACAAAAGCCAAAATAGACAAATGGGACCTAATGAAACTCCACAGCATCTGCACAGCAAAAGAAACAGTCATTACAGTGAATTGGCAACCAACAGAATGGGCAAAAAATTTTGCAGTTTACCCATCTGACAAAGGGCTGATATACAGAATTTACAAACAGCTAAAACAGATTTACAAGAAAAAAACAAACAAGCCCATTTGAAAGTGGGCGAAGGATATGAACAGACACTTTACAAAAGAAGACATATATGAGGCCAAGAAACATGAAAAAATACTCATCATCACTGGTCATTAGAGAAATGCAAATCAAAACTACATTGAGATACCATCTCACGCCAGTTAGAATGGCAATTATTAAAAAATCTGGAGACAACAGATGCTGGAGAGGATGTGGAGAAATAGGAACACTTTTACACTGCTGGTGGGAGTGTAAATTAGTTCAGCCATTGTGGAAGACAGTGTGGATTCCTCAAGGACCTAGAAATAGAAATTCCATTTGACCCAGCAATCCCATTACTGGGTATATATCCAAAGGACTATAAATCAGTCTACTATAAGGACACATGCACACAAATGTTTATTGCAGCACTGTTTACAAAAGCAAAGACCTGGAATCAACCCAAATGCCCATCGATGATAGACTGGACAGGGAAAATGTGGCACATATACACCATGGAATATTATGTAGCAATAAAAAATGATGAGTTCGTGTCCTTTGTAGGGACATGGATGAATCTGGAGAACATCATTCTCAGCAAACTGACACAAGAACAGAGAAAGAAATACCGCATGTTTTCACTCATAGGTGGGTGTTGAACAATGAGGATACATGGACACATGGAGGGGAGCACTACACACTGGGGTCTGTTGGGGGAAATAGGGGAGGGACAGTGGGGGGTGGGAAGTTGGGGAGAGATAGCAGGGGGAGAAATGCCAGATATAGGTGAAGGAGAGGAAGGCAGCAAACCACACTGCCACGTGTGTACCTATGCAACTATCTTGCATGTTCTTCACATGTACCCCCAAACCTAAAATGCAATAAAAAATAAATAAATAAAATTAAAATTTTAGGCCTAAAAAAAAGAAAAGAAATGGTTATGTAATATAAAAACTAAGATACAATATCAAAAGACAAATTTTTAGCCTAATTTGGGTAATATTTTCTTAAACAAAATGATACTATTAAATATAATTTAAAAATTCCTGTATAATGAAAATTACAACTAAAATTTAATCAACTATAGTTGCTATGTCTTAAAGGACAGATAGATATTTTTTCTTGGATATACATATATTTTATATTGAATGAATCAGAAATTATATCTGTACCTGAGATCCTATTACTGTACTGAAGGTACTCCCTTTAGAGTAATGGCTTTCTGGTATAATACTCTTAATTCACATTTAAACAGCACAGGTTTTGTTGAATAAACCTGGTGGACTTGAGTGGTCAAAGAAAAGCAAAGGTATGGTTTGTGTTTTGAAGAGATATATAATCTCTGTTTTGCAATCACGTTCTGTGCTTTGAGAGCTTTTTGTTGGCATCAGATTCATGTGTACTGCAGTCTGGGATTTGAGTTAATAAATTAATACAACCTAACAAATTATCTTTCTACTATTTTATGGATGCAAGTCAAAGACATGAGACTCCAAGGTCAAAGGGGAAGAACTTTAAGATCACCAAGGAATGTTTTTATTCCCATAGCCCCCATGTTCTCCAGACGTGATGCAGCGACCTCTGCACATGCCTCCATGTGGCTAGAATGCAGATGGCTGAACCAGAATTATGTCTGAATCTTCTAGCTTTCCTTTTGGCCAGTCTGCCATCCAGAGACTGTACCAATCAGGCCTGCCTGAGGTCACTAATAAGAATAAGAGACACATCATGCCCAGGAGTTGTTAGAGCTGAATCCTGCATTTTCAAAATAGTTTTATAAATTTATCCTCCACTTTTATCTGATTATTGTTGAGGAGACAGCCAAGAGGAGATGAACTCATTTTAGCCATATTTGTGATCAGACTGTTATACTAAGGGGTATGGACCAGGAAGAGATACGGGAGGTCTAATCAGAAATAAATTTTAGATGATTTTTGAACAATCAATTCCACCTGTCAGTGATGCCAGCAGCCTGAGAACAATAATGGTTATTAACGTCCATCAAATAGCTCAACTACCAACCCATTTTGGGTAGCCTTAATGACAGAAGGCGAAACAATGTCAGACTGTAGATGGTTAGAAAAGAGGAATATGGCATAGATTCATTTTAAGGGTCATAATAGGGTATCCAGAGTTAATTGATTGGACTGGAGTAATAACACCAAAATGAGAATAAGTGTTGACAATCATGAGGTACCACATATATCCCTGAGAGAGGGCTCAAAGCCCTGATGTAGTCAAGTCACCAGAAAATGGTGGGGACAGCAAGTCTTGCTATGTGTCCTCCCACTGAAGTCAAACAGGCCAACTTCTGACAAGAGTCTAAGTTTGGCATGAAGTGGGGACTTCTGCACCAGAAGCATTTAGTACTTAATGCTCAATCTACCAAAGTGGATGTGTTCCCATGTCCAGTATGCTGGTTTTAGTGGTGATGGTGACCTTCTGAGCAGGTAGGTTTGATAAGCAGCTTGATTCTAGTTGGTCTGAGAGAATGATCCCTTACCGGAGACATCTGTATGAGTGACTCATTCTGTCAGATTTCCAGCTAGATTTGTTTCCAGAGTTCATCTCCAAAGAGGGGTGTATTTAATCTGCCAATCTGTAGGCTTCCAAGTGGCAGGACAGACAGTGGGACACTGGTAAAAAAAAAGGTTCATCAAGGGAATTACTGGCCATAGCCAGATCACATCCATTTTTGCTACAGTAATCAAAACAGCATGGTACTGGTACCAAAACAGAGATATAGACCAATGGAACAAAACAGAGGCGCCGGAGGCAACACAACTTATCTACAACTATACAATCTTTGATAAACCTGACAAAAACAAGCAATGGGGAAAGGATTCCCTGTTTAACAAATGGTGTTGGGAAAACTGGCTAGCCATGTGCAGAAAGCAGAAACTGGACCCCTTCCTGACACCTTACACTAAAATTAACTCCAGATGGACTAAAGACTTAAACATAAGACCTGGCACGATAAAAACCCTAGAAGGAAATCTAGACAAAACTATCCAGGACATAGGAGTAGGCAAGGACTTCATGACCAAAACACCAAAAGCATTGGCAACAAAAGCCAAAATAGACAAATGGGACCTAATGAAACTCCACAGCTTCTGCACGGCAAAAGAAACAGTCACTAGAGTGAATCGGCAACCAACAGAATGGGAAAAAATTTTTGCAGTTTACACATCCATTTTTGTTTCTAAATAGCTTGCACTACTCATCAGTAGTGGCTCAGTGGATGCCATAAAATTTAAACTTAGCTGAGCCATCAGTAAGTCAGGCTTAGAAATTTAAGAGAATACCTCTGAATGGAGGACTCCAATAAGCTTGATGTGTTTCTTCATTAAGGCAATTAAAATAGTGTTTCTTCCAAAACTGTAGCTGCCTCTCTTTGATGTGAAGGGAAAATATTGCTAGTGTGAGATAAGCTGTACTCTTGACTACGTCATTTCCATTTGACTTAATGATGCCTGTTGCATTCTTGTTAATGAACTTGGACATCTTGCTAGGTGTGTATTGGCTGTGTTTATACTTTTCAATGAATTGTCTGTTTGCATTATTTGCCCACTTTTTTATTCAGTTGTTTCATACCTGTACTGCTTTATTGAAATTCTTTTTATATTATGTTTTCCAGCTTTTTGTTGCTTGTCATTTATGACATCTTTCATGGTAGAAAGTGCATAATTTCTATGTAGTCAAGTTTATCATTATACCTGTATGGCTTCTGGGTTTGGTTCATTACCTCAAAAGTATTCTTCTTACTCCAATATTATTAAGTATTTCTGTATGCATTTCTATAAATATTATAATGTTTGAGTCTTTAATCCATCTAGAATTTTGATATTTGAAGATTAATAATCAAATTTTATTTTCTTTTATAAACTCAATATCCAAATAGCATTTATTTTATCATTATTTTTCCATATCCCACTGATTTAAAATGCCACTTTAAAAAAAAACCCACAAAATACAAACTTTATTTCTCAACGTAATCCCCATCAAGTTCAAGACACTTTTGTAAATGTTGATACCAGCAATTTAGTCCATCCCTAAATAACTTAGGGTCCTGGGAATTTACAATGTCAATGGAATCTTCTTTACATCACTAGCTGAAGAAAAATGAGTGCTCTTTACAGACTTTGTAAGATTAAGAAATACAAGGAAGTCAGAAAGGGCCAAATCAGGACTATAAGGTGGAGGCCTAATGATTTCTCCTAGAAATTCTCACAAAATTATCCTTGTTTGATGAGAGGACCGAGCAGGAACATTGCCATGGTTAAGGACTCTCTGGTGAAGCCTCCCTGAGCATAAAATGCCACTTTTTATACAACAATTTAAAATACAATGCGATAGATATTTTGAATTGTTCATCTAAGTCTAAAAAATTAACATAATGTGTTGACAGGACAGGAAAATAATTATGTGATGTTTTGGAATAAACGATTATTTTAAAAGATATTGCCTTGTAGTTTATAATGTCATTGCATTTCTCAGATGATGTTTAGATATGCCTTTTAAAAATTTTCTTCATAATGTTACAGAATAATTATTAATGGAGTTTATATTAGAAAAACATAGAATAAAATTTAGCTTTTATAAGAAACCAATCAATAGTCAACATATATTTGATCTTAAAGCATCCAAATAACTGGAATCATCTTTTCAGTAAGGCAAAGCATTGCTTTATTCTATATTCACACTTGCTGTATTGTCAGAAAACCCATGATGTAAGTGAGGTTAAAGATGATGAAGGACCCACATCTTTTTGGCAATTTTCTTTATCTTTGTGTCAAGAGCAAAAGCTACTAAAACTATGTAATTGACTCCTCAGTTTATTTGAGGGAAATCTTGAATACTTCCTATATTTAGTTATGAGCTAGCGAGGTTTCATTGTCAACAAAGAGAGGTAACCATTCAAACTTCTAAATCATCCCATATGAAATCCCTAAAATAAATGTTACATTAATAACATTTTGATATTGGGGTCTATTTCAAGCTTAATTACTGTTGTTTGGTTCTTGAGTTTGGCCTTCAATCATGTGTATGGAATGTAGTCATTCATGATTCAACATTGGATACACTAACCACTGTAACAAGATGGATCCTTGATTTATTTTCTCCTCAGGTAAATAGGGAATACATGCCCAGCACTCTGCCTAATTACCTCATTTGATTTTCACTGCCTTCCAGCAAGTTAGATTTTATTATGTTCACTTCACTGATGAGAAAGCCATACTCAAAGAGATTAAGTGTTCCACTCAATGCCAAAAACAGAGAAGAAACATGAAACTTGAAATCTAATCTGTAAGATTCCAGAGTTCATGATCTCTCTGCTATACTATCATTCAAATTAATTTTCAGGGGCTAGCTTAAAAATGTAAATTGATAGCCCTAAGCAATAACCCTGCTGACTGAGTGAACGGTAGTGTAATGCTTACAGACCCAGAAGGCAGGCATTCTGGTTACCAATACTTGGCAGTTGTATGACTTTAGCTCTCTGAGTCTGACTTTATTAACATGTAAAATAGAAGAAAAGACATGCTTTACCTCTTACATTAAACTACATAATTAAAAATTAATATGTTTACTTATTTGTTGAATTCTACTATATATACCAAATAGTTTCAGAATGGTTACATAAATGGTTACAGTGGTTACAGACTAAAATCTGCTAAGAGGAATTAGAGATTTGCCATTATTTTGTTTTTAAACTGAAAGGATGTGTTCCAAATACATACTTAACACTTAGATCATTTCCCCCCACACTCTTTTCTTCAGGCCAGTTGTGTTATTTATTTGAATGCAGATGGGCTCCTTTGTTTCTGTTTATATTCATTTCTGAGTATATAAAAACCTGTAAGGGAACTAGGACTCCCTTTTCTCTTTCTACCATTTCCACTCACTTGTTCTAGGGAAGCAATTTCTTTAGTTCTGATTTATACTTTTAATTCTATTTCTGAAAGTAAAAAAAAGAATATATACATGTATACTTCCCTATTTTCAACATCATTGCTTTAAAATATAAACTATGTCCTTCTTCTGCATAAAGCCCTCCAGTGACCTCTTGTCACTTTTCTGATAAACCCAAACTTCTTACGTAATCATCTATTATTTAAATTATCTGCCCTTGACTAACTGTCTGATATCATCTTCTAGCATTCTACCCTTGATCATTCCACTATATCTATTTGAATATACACATACTTTTTCTTACCGCATGGCCTTTGAACTTGCTAAAGTCTGCTCAAACACCCTTCACACAGTTCACCCTCTTATGTTACTTAGTTATCGGCCCAAATGTTGCCTTCCGAGAGCTGCCATCTCTGGCAACCTATTATTATTCTCTGCACTTGCCTTGCTTTGGTTGTCTTCATAACATTGCATGATTGCAAATTTTGCAATCATGTTTTCTCTTTCAGTGCAATCTTTTACTGATGTCATAATTTCCCTTTTTGTCCCTGTCTTCCTTTAGTTTCATAGCAGCAGTGTATTCTGTGTCTTGTTGAATATAAAAATGTTCTAACATATTTTTATCTTGCAGAAACATTATTTCAAAGAAGAATGGTTGTTTTTCATTCTTCAAATTGATTATTTTATTTTGAATTACTGAAGCATTTCTCATCCAAGTGATTTTCTTCTATTTGAACATCTTTACAGTGGCAGATCTGTGCTCATTCAGTGTTTGTGAATTGAGATGGTTTCTCCAAAGGGTCTGTGTGTATCTGGTAGAATCTTTCAGGTGGAGTTGAAATAAGAAGAGGAATTTTATGTATTGTGGTTTTACCTTGCTAGTTTGGACACCATGGTATCCTATGAGAAAGACTATGGAAGAAGTGCTCCATCTAAAGGCTTCCTCAGTAAGGATCAAGACCTTTTTACTTAAGAAGGTCCTGAAAAATGGCAAAAGGTCCTGCTTTTTGCTAAAACATCCAGCCGTGCCACTTTCTCTGTACGTAAAATGGTCCCCTTCATAGCAAGACTACCACACAATGAGAATGGCAAGCAAGGAGTAAACGAATAATATGTGTAAACATTTTTAAACAGTCTTGAACTTTTGTCTATATTTTTCTCAGTCATATTGGTAAACTTGAAATTATTCTTCAAATATATAATCACCTACAGTGTGGGTCATTTTCATCATGTATTCCTGAACTTCTGACAAAGGCGTTATCAGGGTCTGCTTCACATACTGCAGGACTTCCTTGCATGTACTTTTCACTTTACTGGTTTACAGACTAAATAGACTTTCCTGTATTTTTCTATATCTTTCCTCAGTTCAGTGAGAATCTGGAGAAGAGGCGTCAATTAAAGATTGTATTCAAGTCATCACTGTTACTGAAAGTCACATACTCTTTAAAATTTTTAATTATTTTAATTGTTAATGTCATATAAAAATATGCAAAATAGTATAATAAACCCTAAACATTCACCTCCCAGTTGGTTTATGTAACAAATATAACTTACTCAGTAATGGTATTTTTCTTGACTTAACATTTTACAAGACCAAGGCTGTTTTAGATCAATTTTCCCCTACATCATGACAAGGATGATATATTATATGGATCTTGACTTGTTTTTCACTTTCTATTCTCAGCATGTTAATATCCCAGAGCCAAGAGCTACCTTAATCAAATGAGCAGTCCTAGAAGAAAAGGAAGCCATTACCAGTAAGAAGAGTATATAAGTAATAAACAGTAATCTTTGAAATGTTAGAGGAAACATGTCAGGTTGGGACATTCCATCTGCTTTCCTTCTTGTCTTATAGCCTCCCTGCATCTTAGAAAGCTGAGGAAAGAAAAAGATAAATTTTCAGAGCATTTTCCACAGATCCTACTTTATTACTTTAATTTAGCCCAGTGCACCCATGTCACAGGGCTTCCCCAATATGTAGACATTGCAAATCCTTCCTTGGCCATTCCCTGGGGCTCCCTTAACTTACTACAATTTCATTTTCCAGTCCTTCCTGATTCCTGACCCTCTCCTCTACTTTTACGTTCTGGTCACAGACTCGTGGCTCTTGCAATGAAATTGATTTCCCAGGTTTTGATCTCTCTAAGTTCTTGGGACTTCCTCATCCTCTGGCTCCTGGTACTAGGTTCAAAACTGCTGCAATTACATTTTTATTTCTGGTTCAGGCAGCAGAGTAGAGTATGTAATGGCATAGCCTATCAAGCCAGAATGTCTGTTTTTGAAATCTGGCTTCACATTTTGTGAGCTAAGTTTCCTGGGCAAGTAACTTTGTTTCTCTAGTGTCCTCCTCTGTAAAATAGGGATTATAATAATATGAACCTCAAAGGATTGTTTTAAGGAAGAAATAAGTTAATATTTGTAATATGCTTAGAATAGTGACTGATATACGGTAATTGTCATAAACTTTTTGTAAATAAACAAAACAAAATAATTAGCCCAGTCTGACTCACACAAGTTGAGAAGCAAACTAATATTTCTTTGCTTTTGTTTTCTGAAAGAAAGCCCTGGTGTTTAAAGCTAAATTATTTTCTGCTTTGGATTTACAATCTTCCAGAGTAGAAGTTGGAGCAGCTGCTTCTCTCTGGCTCTTCATGTCATATTTCCAGAAAGCACCAATCTTGGCACTCAACAGCAATAAATGAATGTTTGCAAAGTTTAGGGCATAATAACTGAAAACTGCTGCAAAATAACAAGAATTTTGCATTTAGAGAATGTAATTGTACAGACACATAGAGGATGGACACATCCTAGGGTAAGTTTTCTTTAAGCGTACCCAAAAACCAGGGCAATAGGCCTGTAAATCCAATGCAAAATGAATAAGATACCTAGTTCCAAGTTATAAGATGAACTCTACTCTTTCACACGAGAAATTACTTTGAATTTGTTTTTTGTCACATGTACTTATGCTTCTATCAAGTAGGAACATACCAAAACATTTTCACTTTCCTACCTCATTCTCAGATTCATTTGTGACTGAATTTCAGTTTCTCCAAATGTAAAATATCTTCTTATGTCCAGATGCTGGAACCTTGTCTATCCAGATGATCCTGGGTTCCATGGCCTAGTTTCTGTTAGGGTCAAGTTGACATTTTGTATTTCTTCCAAGTTCAGATAGTATCCAATGATAGAATAAAAGCTTCCCATATTTCAGATTAGGTTAATTAACATTTATGTATAAGTAATTCTCATTATTTTAACATTTTTATTAAATATTTAAATTCTGAAAATGTTTATTCTCAATTGTCTTTGATGAGTTTCTATTTTGAATTGATATTATCTTAATTTTTTAAGTTATCATTGGAGAGAAAAGAACATGTCTTTTGTGATTACTTTAGAAAGAATTGAGTCAATACAGGTTCTGTTTCCATGAACAGGAAGAAAAAACATCAATCAAAGACTCAACATGAGTTCTGTATGACAACAGTCAAATGTGTTATCACAAACTCTTTGTTCTTAGCTACCGGAAGGAGAGGGCAGAAAGGATGAGAAACTCAAATCTGACCTTTTGGAAAGAACTTGTGTCGCGATGAATTCCAAAGTGTAGACATATGCCAGAGAAAAAAGGTTACAATAAATTCTTCCAAAATGTACCAAACAGACTGATTTGGCCTGGTGGTGCAATAAATATTGAGACTTACTTGATGTCCAAACAGTCAACAGTATTCTGTTTAGTGGACAGTAATTAGATTTGTTAAATAATAATTTAAAAAAAAATTTATACATATATGGTTTTTTTTACCATGCAGGAATTCATTTGAATCAAAAGAGCTGTTACATTCCTTTGCCATAAATGAGTTAACTCCTCTCCACTCCCAATCCATCTAGGACAATGGTTCGCAAATGAGAGCAATTTTGCCTTCTTAGGGACCTTTGGCAATATTAGCAGAGATTTTTGGATTTTACTACTGTCCATCTAGGACAATGGTTCGCAAATGAGAGCAATTTTGCCTTCTTAGGGACCTTTGGCAATATTAGCAGAGATTTTTGGATTTTACTACTGGAGATAGCCGTAACTACTATCAACTACTGAGTAGAAAACAGAGATGCTGATAAACATCCTACAATTCACAGGACACCCTTCCACAACAAAGACATCTCACCCCAAATGTCAATAGTGCCAAAGTTGAGAAATCCTAAATTACATGCTTAAAAATATAGATAGTAAAAAGGAAAAAAGGTTATTTATAATCAAGAACTCATGCCATTTCAAGGAAGTTGGAGAAACTTCCTTTACTTTTCAACAACAAAATGAGACTGACAGAAATTTCAAAATGCCTTTCTAGAAATAAATATAGGTAACCATAGATGTGTTCTCCTTTTCATCTCCTCTTGGTTTTCCTGATTTGGGTAAGATTTGCGATTGTTGGGGAGAAAGTGTTGTTGTTGTAATGTGTTTGAAGTGTTTTGTAATCTATAGACGGCTATACAGACATAAGGAGTTATTGTAAAGATAAAGGCTCAGGGCATCCTGGAACAGATTTCTTTGTTGTCTGATGATGTTGCTGGCTTTGTACCACCACCACTCCTGGATATTTTATTTGACTTACAGGTCATGCCCTTTGAGCACAATCTTGTAATCTTTATCCATACTCCTTTTTCCTACCTCTTCCTTGTGGTGTTTTCAGCAGAAAGAATATTGAGGTAGTTTTAATATTGAGCCCTGTTTTCCTGAAATGTCAAAGGTTGGGTTTCATATTCTATACAAATTAGTAAAATCCAGTTGTTCTTCTGTAAAAATTTTTCCTGCACACTTACTTTCTGGCAGCTGTTAGAGCAGACAGTCACTGTTGCTTCAATCTGATCCAGTCTTTTAAAGGGCTTGAGTACCACCCAATTGTCTCTGAGCCTCTGGATAATGATTTATTATGGGCATAATTCCCATTGCTTACCCTAGGAGCTTTTGCAAATATCTTCCTTAGTAGTTCCAGATACATTTGGTAGATCAACTGGAGGAGCAAATGTCTGAACCTTTGCTTTACTGGTAAGAGAAGTCAAAGGACATATAATTATCAATGCCAGAAACAGACATCTTTACTATTTGAAAACTGGAACATTTTAAAGATGACCCTGCAACCTGTAGAAAGGTGGTATTTATGTAATTGAATCAAGTATATCAAATGTTTTACAAGTTCCAAGAAAATCCTCTTAGAAATTTTGTCATTCAAATATTTTAATAGGAAGCATGTATCTTGATAATATCAAGATAAATGCAGAACAGGTCACATGCTATCATCTGCTGCCAAAGTGGCATTGTAATAGGGTGGTCTGATGTGGGGTGTTTATTGTTCTATGATGTTCTATGGAGGCATATTTCTCAAGGCTATTCTTTTTTTTTAATTGCATTTTAGGTTTTGGGGTACATGTGCAGAACATGCAAGATAGTTGCATAGGTACACACGTGGCAGTGTATTTTGCTGCCTTCCTCCCCTTCACCCACATTTGGCATTTCTCCCCATGCTATCCCTCCCCAGCTCTCCACCCACTGTCCCTCCCCATTCCCCCCAATAGATTCCAGTGTGTAGTGCTCCCTTCCCTGTGTCCGTGTGTTTTCATTGTTCATCACCCGCCTATGAGTGAGAATATGCAGTATTTCATTTTCTGTTCTTGCATCAGTTTGCTGAGAATGATGTTCTTCAGGTTCATCCATGTTCCTACAAAGGACACGAACTCATCGTTTTTAATTGCTGCATAATATTCCATGGTGTATATGTGCCACAATTTCCCTGTCCAGTCTATCATCGGTGGGCATTTGGGTTGGTTCCAGGTCTTTGCTATTGTAAACAGTGCTACAATGAACATTCGTGTGCATGTGTCCTTATAGTAGAATGATTTATAGTCCTTTGGATATATACCCAGTAACGGGATTGCTGGGTCAAATGGAATTTCTATTTCTAGGTCCTTGAGGAATCTACACTGTCTTCCACAATGGTTGAACTAATTTACACCCCCACCAGCAGTGTAAAAGTGTTCCTATTTCACCACATCCTCTCCAGCATCTGTTGTCTCCAGATTTTTTAATGATTGCCATTCTAACTGGCGTGAGGTGGTATCTCAATGTGGTTTTGATTTGCATTTCCCTAATGACCAGTGATGATGAGCATTTTTTCGTGTGTTTGTTGGCCTCATGTATGTCTTCTTTTGTAAAGTGTCTGTTCATATCCTTTGCCCATATTTGAATGGGCTTGTTTGTTTTTTTCTTGTAAATCTGTTTTAGCTGTTTGTAAATTCTGGATATCAGCCCTTTGTCAGATGGGTAAACTGCAAAAATTTTTTCCCATTCTGTTGGTTGCCGATTCACTCTAGTGACTGTTTCATTTGCCGTGCAGAAGCTGTGGAGTTTCATTAGGTCCCATTTGTCTATTTTGGCTTTTGTTGCCAATGCTTTTGGTGTTTTGTTCATGAAGTCCTTGCCTACTCCTATGTCCTGAATGGTTTTGCCTAGATTTCCTTCTAGGGTTTTAATGGTGCCAGGTCTTATGTTTAAGTCTTTAATCCATCTGGAGTTAATTTTAGTGTAAGGTGTCAGGAAGGGGTCCAGTTTCTGCTTTCTGCACGTGGCTAGCCAGTTTTCCCAACACCATTTATTAAATAGGGAGTCCTTTTCCTATTGCTTGCTTTTGTCAGGTTTATCAAAGATTGTATGGTTGTAGATATGTTGTGTTGACTCCAATGCCTCTGTTCTGTTCCATTGGTCTATATCTCTGTTTTGGTACCAGTACCATGCTGTTTTGATTATTGTAGCCTTGTAGTATAGCTTGAAGTCTGGTAATGTGATGCCTCCTGCTGTGTTCTTTTTTACTTAAAATTGATTTGGCTCTGTGGGCTCTCTTTTGGTTCCATATGAAGTTCAAGGTGGTTTTTTCCAGTTCTGTGAAGAAAGTCAATGGTAGGTTGATGGGGATAGCATTGAGTCTGTAAATTACTTTGGGCAGTATGGCCGTTTTCACAATATTGATTCTTCCTAACCATGAACATGGAATGTTTCTCCTCTCTGATTTCGTTGAGCAGTGGTTTGTAGTTTTCCTTAAAGAGGTCCTTTACGTTCCTTGTAAGTTGTATTCCTAGGTATTTTATTCTCTTTGTAGCAATTGTGAATGGCAGTTCGTTCTTGATATGGCTCTCTTTAAGTCTGTTATTGGTGTATAGGAATGCTTGTGATTTTTGCACATTGATTTTATATCCTGAGACTTTGCTGAAGTTGCTTATTAGTTTACTAGTAAACCTGGAAGAAATGGATAAATTCCTGGACACTTGTGTCCTCCCAAGCCTAAACCAGGAGGAAGCTGAAACTATGAATAGACCAATAACAAGGTCTGAAGTCGAGGCAGCAATTAAGAGCCTACCACACAAAAAAAGCCCAGGTCCAGATGGGTTCACAGCCGAATTCTACCAGGCACACAAAGAGAAGCTGGTACCATTCCTTCTGAAACTATTCCAAATAATCCAAAAAGAGGGAATCCTTCCCAAATCATTTTATGAGACCAACATCATCCTGATACCAAAACCCGGCAGAGACTCAACAAGAAAAGAAAACTTCAGGCCAATATCCATGATGAACGTAGATGCAAAAATCTTCAATAAAATACTGGCAAGCTGATTGCAACAGCACATCAAAAAGCTTATCCATCATGATCAAGTAGGATTCATCCCGGGAATGCAAGGCTGGTTCAACATATGCAAGTCTATAAATGTAATTCACCAAATAAACAGAACCAAAAAAAAAACCACATGATTATTTCAATTGACGCAGAGAAGGCCTTTGACAAAATTCAACAGCCTTTTATGCTAAAAACCCTCAATAAACTCGGTATTGATGGAGTGTATCTCAAAATAATAAAAGCTATTTATGACAAACCAACAGCCAATATCATACTAAATGGGCAAAAACTGGAAGCGTTACCTTTGAAATCTGGCACTAGACAAGGATGCCCTCTCTCACCACTCCTATTCAGTATAGTACTGGAAGTTCTATCCAGAGCAATCAGGCAAGAAAAAGAAATAAAGTGTATTCAAATAGGAAAGGAGGAAGCCAAATTGTCTCTATTTGCAGACCACATGATACTATATCTAGAAGACCCCATCATCTCAGCTCAAAATCTCCTGAGGCTATTCTTGAGTCTTACAGAGCTGAGGATGGAAATTGAGGCACAGCTGTTAGAAACTGAAACTGAAGGAAATGAAAATGTAAAGCACCTATGAGGATGCTGTTGCATGACCTGACTTTGTGTTTAGCTGGTAATTAGTGCTGGTCTAAAGAAGGGGGAGCCAGTGCCACACCAGTAACCTTCTGGGCTATGTCTGTTCACTGGTGAAGAATTTGCCTTCTTTACATTTTCCTTCCTTTTTCATTTAACACAAACTCCCCTAAATCTTACTATTCACATTTATGCTTTCCTCCTTCCCTCAAATCTCAGAGAAAGTGGTGGCATTCCTTTCGGTACAAATTCTCCACTTGTGCTTTTAATCCCATTGCTTTTAGCCACTTCCAGGGCTTTATTGTAATTATTTTATATCTCCATTTTTCTCCTTTTTTTTTTCATTTTCCCTTCTATTGAAATATAATGAGATATAGTAAAGTGTGCAATTTGATCTTAAGTGTACAACTTAATACTTTTTTACATATATATACTCATGTAATCAATACATTATTCACACGTATACACACACTGTATGCGTATATATGTGTCTACCACTACTACTATCAATTACTACTACTACTACTGCTGTTACCTCTATTACCGTAGATTGTTTTTGCTTGCTTTATAATTTCCGACAAATGGAATCATTGCTCAGCGTTATACCTGTGACAATCAACTATGCTGTAGTGTCCATTCTTGTCAATGCTCTGCATAACTACATTGTATGAATAGATCATGATTTATTTATCCATCCTACTGTTGATGGGCACAGGTTTGTTTCCAGCATGAGACTTGTAGAAGTAATGTTGTCATGAACATTATAATACAATTTCATTTGTGAAATAAAACTCATTTATTTCACAAATCTACTCAGATCATAATCAAAGGACTATGAGATATATACATAGGTCTATCTTTGCTAGGTACTTACTAAATAGTTTTTTGAAGTGTTTGTGACATTTTTTATTCCTACTAGTACTGTATGAGTTATAATCACTTTGCCTGCTTGGCATCCTTTGGTGTTATCTCTTCATTTTAGCCACTCTGGTGTAAATAATGATAACTCATTGTGTTTTTACTTTGCATTTATTTCCCTGATATTGTTTAATGTTGCTTAGTAACCTTTTATATACTTTTTGGCTGTCTAGATCCTCTTTTGTTAAGTGACTATTCAAATCTTTTGATCATTTTAAAAAAATCCAGATTGTCAGTCTTTTTCTTCTAATACATCTTAGTAGCTTTTGGAATTAAGTTTGTGTCAGATATACATACTGTGAAAATCTCTCAGTCTGTAGCTTATATTCTCATACTCTTCATTTTGTCTTTTTAGAAACAGCAAGTACTTATTTTAAATAAATCCAATTTATTAAACTTTTACTTTATGAATAGTGCTTTTGTATCCTTTTTAAGAAATCTTTATCTACCCCAGCATCATAAAAATATTCTTCTATGTTAGCTTCTAGAAATTATTCTCCTATGTTAACACTTACGTTAACATAATTGCTAGTATAATTCTGCTTTTCACATTTAAATCTATAACATCTTTTCAACTACCTTTTGTGTTATGAAGTAGGGGGTTGTAATTCAGTTTTAAATATGGTTACACAATTGATCCAATTAATAGATATTAAAAAACCATTTGTTAGCAAAATGAAACTTATGCCACTGAACTACATTGGTGCCCTAGTTATATATCAGGTGAGCATGTATACTTAGTCTGGTTCTGGAGGCTCTATTCTTGTTCTGTTGGTATAATTGTTTATCTTTGAATGAATCCTACTCTACCTTAACTACTTTAGCTTTATAATAATTTTCGATATATGATAATGTTAATCATCCTGTGTTGCTGCTCTTCAAGATTATCTTGAATATTCTAGAACTTTTGGTTTCCATATAAATTTCAGATTCAGCATTTCAGTTCATATGCATATTGTACTGAATATATATCAAACTGGGGACAGCTAGCATCTTTAAACCATCGAGTGTGCTAATATATGAATATGAATCTTTTCCCATTTCTTTAGATCTTTTTTGGTTTCTCGCAGCAATAATATATATGTTTCTGGTTGAGATCATGTACTTCTTTAGTTTAAAAAATTTCTAGACATTTAATGTTTTGTTGTCTTATAAATAACATAGGTCTTAAAATTTAGCTTTCAAATTTTTTATGTCTAGTGACTAAAATACATTTGATTTTAACATTAAGTTTTTGGCTTTTTCAAGTAAAGTATATATTTTCAAATATAATCAAGTCTTATGGGATAACAGTGTTCTTCACTTTCAGTTTTTATAAATTTATTGCTTTTCATTTTTCTTACTGTACTGATTAGAACCTCCACTACCATTTATTGCTTGTCAAGGTTGGACTCTTGCCTCTCCTCAACAGACACTAGGAGGCAGGGGCCTTATCTTCAGGTGCAGGCTAGTAACACACAATAAATTCTTTTGGTAGTCTTGAACTTTCCCAGCAGGCATTTTAAAGAAGCAAGGCTAATTCCTTGGAAAAAACCTTAATCTCCTAGAAGCCATGTTAGAGTTTGGTTAAGGAGAGACTCTTTGCCACTTCTTACAAGTATTGTCCTGTACCTGCTACCATTTTCACTTCTCAATTTTTTTTTCTTAACTGAATATAATGATTATATTTTATAATATGGTCTAAACCATATTATAATATGGTTTGTAATTCCATTACCATTTACATAATTTTTTGTTGTGATTTTCAAAACAAAATAGATATATTCTTGTTTTACTCTTAAGATTTTTCTGCAAATTTTGCCTTTTTTTTTTTTTTTTTTTGAGACGGAGTTTCGCTCCTGTTACCCAGGCTGGAGTGCAATGGCGCGATCCCGGCTCACTGCAACCTCCACCTCCTGGGTTCAGGCAATTCTCCTGCCTCAGCCTCCCGAGTAGCTGGGATTACAAGTGTGCGCCACTATGCCCAGGTAATTTTTTGTATTTTTAGTAGAGACGGGGGTTTCACCATGTTGACCAGGATGGTCTCGATCTCTTGACCTCGTGATCCACCCGCCTCGGCCTCCCAAAGTGCTGGGATTACAGGTGTGAGCCACCGCACCCGGCCCCAGATTTTGCCTTTTGGCTGTCACATCCTTCTTGAAATTCTCTTCTTCCTTACCTACAGAAAGACCACATTATTCTTCTGACTCTTGAAGTGTTTCTTTTATTTTTCCCTTGGTCAGGTTTCTGCTTCTTTACAATCCTTAAAAACTAGTGTTTACTTGGTTTGACCTTCTGTACTTACTAAACTCCTGATCATTATACCATAGCCTGCAATTTTCCTAAATTTTAATGTTTAATTTCTCCTGTATTTCAGACATACTGAGGCAGGAGAATAGTGTCTGGAGGTGGGTAACCTAAGGCTGATTCATGCTGACTTCCTAGAACAGAATCAAAAGGAGTACCCCACCTCTCCACACCAAAGTAAAAAGGGATTAAAGTCTACTTACTCTCTTTGCACTGCATTGCAGAAGAAAAATGGAAAGTATCTCTGGTTGGTACCCTCCTGCAACTAATCTGACTGGTCACAGTCCCAGTCTTGATATGCATAGGTGTAACTAAGTAACCAATGGGAAACCTCTAGAGGATGTTTAAACCTCCGAAAATTCTGTAACCAGCGCTCTTGAGCTGTTTGCTCGAGCCTCCTTCCACTCTACCGATTGTACTTTGTTTTCAATAAATCTGTGCTTTCGTTGCTTCATTCTTTTGTTGCTTTGTGTGTTTTGTCCAATTCTTAGTTCAAAACACCAAGAACCTGGACAAATCCTAGTCAAGACCCTCTATTCCTAAATAATATTTCCAGCTCTCTGTTGAAGATTATCTAGCTGGGTGGATCTCTGTAAGACTGTAATTGACAACAACCAAGTTCAATGCTGGTGTGTCTTTGTAATTAGCTTATCTTCTTCTTTTTTTTTTTAAATGTTCCTGATCCTCTTCACTGCCCACCCTACACTCGCATATCTTCTTAATAGAAGGCTTCTCTCTTTTCCTTCAATCAGTTAATGCCTGAATTCATTATTTAGCATTCTAAATTTAACTTAAATATTATCTCTTGTGAGAAACCTTCTCTAAGTCTTTGAGGATTACGCTCTCTTTTCTCCTTTCTTCTTATCATAAAACTTTCTTTATATCATAATTATATAACCTATTACAGTTATTAAAATTATTGGATTTATTTTTGTCCCAAAAACATTTGTGATAGCTTGTCTTTATTTAACGTATCTCTTTTAGAACAGGATTGAATTAGACTAGAATTTCCTTCCAACTCCACAGGTATTAGAACTTTGTTAGTTCCTTTTCTATCTTTGTGTTTAATTAAGTGTCATGCATTTGAAAGATAAGCAATACAGTATTTTCCGTGAATGGTCACTGACTTGTGAAAAGAGAACGTGTGCAAGCTTGCCTTCTCTTACCACTACTTTGCCTGATGTTTACAATTCTGGAATACAAAAAAGCAGAAGAAGCTTGATGCAGACATCCATAACACCTCTTGAGACTCTCATAGAGAAGGGTTAGCTAAGTAATTATAGGTTGGAGCTACAGAGATTATCCATTCTCTGTAAGAATCTGGTTTTCAGATGGATGACTGGCACCTATCAGAAAAGACAAGGACATTTTGTAAATATTTGTAGAACTGGGACATTTTTAAGTTCCTAACTTTGATACATTTCTAAGTTCAACTTGTCTTCATTTAACATGCCTCTCTTAAAACAGTATTCAAGTATTGAATGTTGAAATAAATTAGTGTTTTCTCTCAACTCTAAAACTTGCATTTCATTCTTGCATTTATAAGGTGTCAATAAATAAAATAAATGCATTCATCTCTGCATGAATGAACCAGTTAGAGAGTTACTGATTTTGGTAACTTGCAGATGTTTGCTGTTTTATCTTTTTGTTCCATCTCTGTTCAAATTTTAACACAACCTAGACTTTTCTTTCTTTCAGAAGTCTTGTTAGTATCACGACAATGTGAAAGTTCTTTGTTGTTAGGTTTTTAGGAACAGTGTTCCATACCCTAATATTTTTAATTCAAAAATTTTATTCTTCAAAGTCAACATCTCATTTCTTGAACTTTCTCTTGCTACTGTCTTGACGTCATCTCCATTCTGAAATTAATAACTAAACATTTCCTTTGCTCTCCATCATTCAACTCCTTCCTTCTTACATGAACTTTTCTCTCTTCTTGTCTTCAAAATCTTTTATGGCTCATACCCTGGATAGGAAGTGCACGCTTAAAAAAAATTGGATCATATCATACTTGTTTCCAATTTATTTTGTTACAGGCTTTCTTCTTTCTTGTCATCATTGTGTCCTATTCATCTGGCAAACATATTAGCATGTCTAAGATCAATATTTACATTTTACAACTTTATCTACAAGAGAAAAACTTATAAAATAATGCAATTTTCTTTATAGCAATTGAATTTCAAAAGTAAAAACAACAGTTTTGAAAGTCAAATATTTTCCAAATCTCTTAAAATTGGAAAAATAAGTTATTCATAAAGTAAAGCACTTCAAATGCTTTCAGGAATGAAGTAGGATTAGAATGGCAAACTGAACTATTGCTGTAATAATGTGTCATATCTTTGAAGTGACTAAAATGTGACACAAACTATGTTAAGTGATCCAAAGGCATTATTTCATGTAATCTTCAGAACAACTTTATGAAGTTTGAACTTCTAGTATTCCCATTTTATATATGAGGTTACTGATGTTTAGAAAAATTAAGGAATATGTCCAAGATCCTACCACATGTGGAAGGAAAACCTACAGGCCTGTAATCGTCCTCATGATGCTATTCTTGCCTATTTTTCCAGCTACATAAATGTGAAATTCAAACAGATTGGAGATAGCAATAGTGATACTGAACGAATATGAAACTATCACTAACAGTTTTCACTGTATCATTTTCCATTATTTGACTGTCATTTGAAACAAGAATGTCCTAGTGTTTTTAAAACTAGGTCTAGTCCCCATTTTTCTTAGTTTTCCTTAGAAGAAAGTGGATAGTCTATCAAATAAAGTGTCCTCAAAATGGCCTCAAAATATATACTCATCAAAAAAACGGCCTGCTACCTCAATGACAAAATAATGGACCCTCTGTAAAAGGCCAGCTTGTAGGGGAGAGTACTTGGATATTTAGAAAACAACTTCAGGTAAAAAAAAAAGAAATCACTTTTGTAATACAAAATGACACTTCCACATTGTGTAAATTCACCCTTAGCCTATTTTTTAAAAATAATTCTGTATAACTTTACTCGAAAATATTTTTGGCTAAACTTTTTTTAATTATTCCAAAATTGACTTTAACTCTTCCCCAAAGTTCCTTGGAAGTTCTTTTTTTTTTTTTTTTTTTTTTTTTGAGACAGAGTTTTGCTGTTGTTACCCAGACTGTAGTGCAATGGCACGATCTCGGCTCACCGCAACCTCTGCCTTCTGGGTTCAAGCAATTCTCCTACCTCAGCCTCCCAAGTAGCTGGGACTACAGGCGTGCACCACCATGCCCAGCTAATTTTTGTATTTTTAGTAGAGACGGGGTTTCACCTTGTTGACCAGGATGGTCTCGATCTCTTGACCTCGTGATCCACCCACCTTGGCCTCCCAAAGTGCTGGGATTATAGGCGTGAGCCACTGTGCCCTGCCGGAAGTTCATTTTTATATCTCTTAATTGTGATGTTCTTCTTCAATCTTTTTAGCATCTATATAGCAAGGGTTTTTAAGAGTGTATTTTTTTTTTGTAAGTTGGAAAATTTTTTCCAAGTATCCAACTTTTTCCAGTTGAACTAATAAAATTCTGCCTTCCAGATATAAAACTAATCAGGTTAGTTTAACTTGATGGCAATGGAATAAATAAGACTTGTTTTGAACCAGGTGTTTCCTCCATTAACCTGGTCAAACTATGTTTTTACTAATTGATATGCAGTCTTAGGAACACTCTGAAAAGGAAAGAATAGTGAGCAAACTATATTAATATTGTTGCAAAAATAACTTTTGTCCACTATATATGGGTTGTGGAGGCAGGTCTTGATTGGTTATCATAAAGCAATTCATGAAGATATTGGCATCTAATAGTGGTGGTAGGGAAAGGTGAATATGAAGATCTCCTTTCCTATAGATACACTGTTTTCCTTTTAGTAGGACACACTGCCCTCAGACTCTTACTCATCCTGAGATGCTAAACCAACAACTGGTTCAGACATAATGTGAACCACGAGTTAGGGAGCTGGGCCTCTGTCAGCTCATAGACCACTGGCAGTGTCTAACTCCATATGTAGTTATCTTCCTCTTGTGTTTTTTTTTTTTTTTTTTTTTTGCAACCAAGAGTTGCTTTATTTTAAAAAATACTCTGAAGTTGGAAAACAAACAAGACAAAATAAGAACTAGATCTTGCAGTCTTCCAAAACCTTGCGTTTTATATCTCAGTAAGACTTTAATGCCTGTTTTTCCCCTGATTCTGTTATGACAATTCTCTCTTGGGTAGTGAATGCTTTACAGCTAGCTGTTGGTATAAGAGAGGGCCTCAGGATCAACGGAAGAACAGTGCCATTTCCAAAATTCTTCTCACTTTTCTCAGTAACTTAGGGCTAGTACATGTTAATCAGATATTTACACTTATATTGAAGAGCTGGGTTAATTAATAAGATAATTATCAAAACCTAGGGCTAAATAAGATTTTGCATGATAATCTTTCACCTCATAAGACCAAATTTAACCTCTACAAGGCAGATAATTATTATATTTCCTGCTTCCAATACTACAGCCTCTGATTATGATCCAGCTTAGGTATTTCTTATGCAGCGTGACCATCTAATATTTGGTTCAGATGGAAAGGGTAAGAAACAAAAAGCTCTTGATTAATCTCTTTTGGTGATTATGCACTAGTCCAGTTTGATTCTTTTTTGTTGCAAATCATTAATGATCCCAATGTGTCTTCCAAAACAGTCATTTTGCCTTGTTTTCAGAGAAAAACAGTCTAATATCAATAGAAATAGTAATGAAACACAGTTTTTCTGAGCACTTATATTCTAGAAAGGCCCAGTTCCTATGTACATAAAACATAAAGTCTAGGAAAATGTTTTAAAAGTCAATTCTTTCTTGATTATTTTAAAAAATTCTATATATTTGTAGTGTACAACATTATGAAATGTGCATACCTTGTGAAAAGGCTAAGCCAAGTTAGCTGATGCATTACCTCACATACTTATCATTTATTAGTGGTGAGAACACTTTAAAATCTACTAGCTCAGAAATTTTTAAGCACACAATGCAGTTATAAACTATAGTCACCAGGATATACAGTAGCTCTCTTGAACTTATTCCTTCCGTCCAGCTGAAATTTCGTATCATTTGACCAACATCTCTCCAATACCACCACCCCAAGTCCCCCGCAGCCCCTGGTATCAACCATTGTAATCTCGCTTCTATGAGTTCAGCTATTTTTAGATTCCACATGTGGTATGTAAGATCATGTGATATTTGTCTTTCTGTGCCTGGCTTATTTCACTTAACTGAAAAGTCTATCTTTGGGTATCGATAATGAGGATTCTTATTTAATTAAAAGTAAACACACAAGTCTTGATAAATAAAATGTTTCAAATGGCAATATAAGATAAATAAAATGTTTTAAATGGCAATATAATTTTTTTTTTTTTTTTTTTTTTTTGAGACGGAGTTTCGCTCTTGTTACCCAGGCTGGAGTGCAATGGCGCGATCTCGGCTCACCACAACCTCCGCCTCCTGGGTTCAGGCAATTCTCCTGCCTCAGCCTCCCGAGTCGCTGGGATTACAGGCACGCACCACCGTGCCCAGTCAATTTTTTGTATTTTTAGTAGAGACGGGGTTTCACAATGTTGACCAGGATGGTCTCGATCTGTTGACCTCGTGATACACCCGCCTCGGCCTCCCAAAGTGCTGGGATTACAGGCAATGTAATTTTATATGAGATGTAATTGATAAAAATCATAGAGAAAATCCTGATAACTAAAAGCTATTCACGCCTTGATACCAAAGCTCTTTCAAGGAAGACAGGGTTGTGGGGCAGTGCTTAAGGGCATTGATTCTAGAGTTAGGCTTCATGGGATTGAATACTGGCTTCACCACTTACTAATTGTGTAGTAGGCTGTGTGATTTAACCCTTTTCAGTTTCAGTTTTCTCATTTCCAAAGTGAGAGTAATGTTAGAAGCAACTTTGTGGGTTGTTGCAAGTATTAATTGAGTTAATATAAGTAAAATACTTAGCAAAGCAAGCATTCGTGTTTTATTTATTTATTTAGAGACGGAGTTTTGCTCTTGTTGCTCAAGCTGGAATGCGATGGCACCATCTCAGCTCACTGCAACCTCTGCTCCCAGATTCAAGTGATTTTCTTGCCTCAGCCTCCCCAAGGAGCTGGGATTACAGGCATCTGCCCACGCCCAGCTAAGTTTTTATATTTTTGGTAGAGACAGGGTTTCACCATGTTGGCTAGGCTGGTCTTGAACTCCTGACCTCAGGTGATCCACTCTCCTCAGCCTCCCAAAGTGCTGGGATTACAGGCGTGAGTCACTGCTCCCAGTCACATTCATGTTTTAGCCATTAACCACTGTTCATATGGTTATTCAATTGACAGTTACTGACTTCGTAGTAACCAGTTTCTGAGATACGAAAGATGAATAAGACAAGTCCCCTGCTCTCAGTGAGCTTAGGTTTCAAAGAGGAAGGTAAATATACAAACTGCTATAAATCACATTACATGAATAACAGAAATGTGCCAATTGTGCTATAGGAAGAAAGAAATGGGGCAGAAAACAGATGAAGATAGAAACAATAAAGTTACATTTTTATTTGAAACAAGATAGCTCTTTGGACCTCCTGAAGTAGGATAATTAAATGCTTCATCAAACTCCAATTTGACTTTTAAATAGTAGTAAATGAAAGTATCCTATAAAACCAAGTTTACTGATATATAATAAATTGAGAATGAAAATAGAACACTCAAACTTGGCAACGCCATCCCATCTATGGACCAGGGTGAGGAGTTACGAGCAATATTATATGACTGTGTTTATTAAAAATATGTTTTCCAAATAGGAAAATTATTGCTTTCTAAAAATTGTAGAGAAATAATAGTTTCAAGAACAGCACTGATGAGAGTGATTTTACCCTTAAATGCCAGTTTTATTTCAAACAGCAGACAAGTCCAAACATGTGTTTGCAATATGATAGGAAAATCACTCATCTTTTTAGACCTAAGTCTTCAGCAGGCAATGAACAGTGTTTAATGCCATATGGAGGTAATTTAATATGAATTCTGCAATACTTGAGCAACCATCATCACCAAATATGCTAAATGGAGTTACTGATTTTGTTTCTTTCTAGCATAATGATTTAGTTGTGCAATGGTGCTGTCACCAGATGAGATTAATCACAAAACTGATGTGTCTTTTTGCTAAGGACATTATCATAAATTATTGGAATACAGCCCAAGATTAAAGATTTCTACTTAAACTTTCTAAATGTTACAAAATGCTTATAAAGCATGAGCTGTTGAAAATAGGGATTATTTTTATTTCAGTTTGCAGATCATATGGCAAATGATCATTCATTGACACTAAAGTGATTTCACACACATACACACACACACACAAACAATATCTCAAGAAATACTGAAAATGATGATTCATATTGTTCCAACTACATTAATATAACCTTACTTAAGTGACTTAAAATTGGGCATTAGTTTTCTTATCTGTAAAACAAAAAAAAAATAACATCCCTCTCTTAGAATTTTTATAAGGCAACATATGTGAAAAGTGTTTTATAGCCTGTAAGCAATTATTTTCTATCCTCATTTTTGAACTCTGAACTCATTTTTAATCCTGCTCTCCTTCCTCTAGTTTTTCTTTACTTCTTCTTTTTCCTGTCTTTTCTTTATCTTCTTTTTTGTCCCTTTTTTCTTTTTTCTGTTATTAATTAGTCCTAATTTTACCATGTCAAATATATGTAATGTAGGCCTTCAGGAAGATTTTGTAAGCTTGCTTCATCATCACAGAGCTAAACTGAAATCAAGGAAATTTTTACTGTTCTAAAATTGTAGATTCCAGTTTATGTAATTTTCACATCATGTTTATTTATTCTAAAATCTACATACTAATCATAACAATATAGCCTCAATTTGACAATATAATATCTTAGTTGAGAGCTTAGCACATGAACTTTAATTTTTTATCTTTTAATAAAAAACAATTTAAAGCTATTGTGCATAATATGTAGTTTAAAATATTCAACTGTTACATAATTTTAATCACACAATCTGTAACACCTGCTTTCTTTATGGCAGTTTTGTGAAAATTTACCAGAAAATAATTGCAAAATTCATTGCAAATTCTGAAAACATTTGAAATATGCGTAGTAAAAAATTATGAAAAATATTATTTTAACATTTTAGTTTTCAAATTGTTTTTTCTTTGTTTTTGACCTTTTTTTGAAATTTTATTTAGTTTATAAGTAATTGCTAAGGATAAGTATAATGCCTGATGTAGCCACATATAGTAACCACCAGAAAGATGGGCTTCTCCTAAAATAAGCTAAGGGTTAATTTTTAAAAACTTCTTTGGAATACAACATTTTATAAATATTTTTATTATATGTGAACTACATTGTATTATTCTGAATTGAAATAGAAAGAATGAAGTTAATTTCAGTATTAGCAAAAACATTTTAAATATCCAGTGGTTGCTTTTTAATAAATGTCTTAGCCCATTTTGTGCTCCTATAACAAAATCTCAAACTGGGCAATTTATAAACAATAGCAATTTATTTCTCACAATTCGGGGGGCTGAGAAGTCCAAGATTAAGATGCCTGCACCTAATATCTGGTGAGGCCCTTCTTGCTGTGTCCTCACAAGGCAGAAGGTGAATGGGCAAGCTAAAAAGGGACAAACTTCCTAATTCAAGCCTTCTAATAAGGAGGCCTAATCCTATTCACAAGGGAGATGCCCTCCTGACTTAATCAATTCTCAAACACATGTCCTCTCAACACTGACACATTGACAACACCTGAATTTTGGAGGGGCCACGTTGAAACCATAGCAAGATGACACCTTTTAATTGATCACACTCTTGGATACCAGAAATGGAAAATCTGTTTTTCTATGGTGCACTGGATATTCAAACTTAATAGTCAAAGAGGGACTTAAATAGAATTTGGGGTTTCTTCAAGAGGATAGGGTGATGGGGTGAAGCAGTATGTGTTTCCTCCAGTTGCTTATTTCATTTTTTATGTTTTTGAGACCAAGTTTCACTCTTGTTGCCCAGGCTAGAGTGCAATGGCACGATCTGGGCACACTGCAACCTCTGCCTCCTGGGTTAAAGTGATTCTCCTGCCTCAGCCTCCTGAGTAGCTGGGATTACAGGTGTGAGCCACCATGCCCAGCCAATTTTTTTTTGTATTTTTAGTAGAGACAGGATTTCACCATTTTGGCCAGGTTGGTCAAACTCCTGACCAAAGGTGATCCATCCTCCTTGGCCTCCCAAAGTACTGGGATTACAGGCCTGAGCCATTGCTCCCAGCCTCCAGTGCTCATTTCTGTGCCTGAGCTTTCCCATGTACAAAGATGGTAATGATAATATCTACTTGTCTCGGAAAGTTTTTCACAAAGAAAACATATCAGCTAAAGAACACACTAAAACTACATCTGGAACAAAAGCAAGACTAGCAGTTGAAAAGAGAGAGCTATTAGGATAAATAAGTGTGCTAGCTTCTCCAGCGTCTTCTTTTCTTTTCTTTCCTCTTATTCCCTGGCTGTCCTATGATTATGGCTATTTTATTTTTCTCTCTCACTCTCACTTTCAGACTATGAATTTCTGAATTCTTCTCTCTGAATTCCCATCCACTCATTCTTCTCTCTTTTTATCTCAGTTCTTGCCCTTCCATTTTTGCTACTGGAAGCTTTTTGAAAATAAAGCTAAATTATCCATGATCTCTGTTTTAAGCCAACTGAAATACAATGGCCATCACAGAGTTCACCTAAGGGTGTGAGTGCTGGCAGGAGGAATCTTCCAGAAAGATTCTGCAGCGTTTTGAAGGAATGACCTTCAGTGTCGTGGGTAAAAGAGGCACAGTGGTGCTTCTAGGACGTCCCTTAGAGGAAAAGTACTGATTTCACAGGTTCCTATGACGTAAAGCTCTTGCACATTCATTAAGCATCTTTATGCTGACTGCATGCTGTACTGGTTAGAGGTCTGAGGCCAGGTATGGTCATTACTGTGTAACTCAAAGCTACAGTGAGGTGCCACAACAGGGATGAATCTCTGTCTTTCTTTGTGAGAGTCACAAAGCTGAATGGAAAGCTGTGGGCAGGCTAAAATCCAACAGTTTACTTGTGACCCACTCTTTTATCCCCTTAAAATAAATCACAGTTCTTTTTTCTAGTCAAATAGTAAGTTTGAATCTTATTTGACAATAATTCCAAAAATGTGTTAAGTATCTATTTTGTTGACCACTACTTATAACATGCACTTTGATGGTATCATCATGTGTGATTTTTCCAGTGTTCAGAGGTATTTTTATTTTATACGTAAGGAAACTGAGACTTACAGGATTTACATAACTTACCCATGTTGTTGATACAGGAGATCAGTGTCAGAGTGCTGATTCAAACCTGAGCATCTGAGGCCAGAGCTCAGATTCCTAATCATTTTAGGCTAATATAGGGAACAGAAGTTCATTACATGATTCCCTATGGGAAATACTGAGCTGGTTCTTCAAAAGTATTTCTATTTAGCTAGAAAATATAGAGCTGTTGCTGTAAAATACTGAGTAGATTTATGTTGTTAACTGTGAAAATGATATACCACATGCACTTGCACATGTATGTTCTAATTTGTGCAAAAAATTCAATTAAATTTTCCCCTTTAATCTCTCTAAGCTCTCTTATCTAAATTGATCCTAACATACAAAGTTTCTTGGTAGGATATGTATCCAAATAGCTTACTTAAATAGCAATCCATTGATGAAAACTCCTATTATATACTGAACTATATTAATTATTAATGGTCCAAATGCAAGAAAGTTCCTGGGAGCTGCTGAATCATTAGAAATTCTAAGGTTCATCTTCAGGGATTTCATGTAAACCAGTTCTCTGAAAAATGACCATCTGAGGGCCAATGTAAGCCATGAGTAATGAAGTCATTACAGAAAAAAAGAAAGCACTGATTTCAGATAGGAAAGGCAGCTTCTCCTGCCTATCTTAGGAAATATTGTGTGTTTGGGGGTTTAAGTATTTTATTTATTTTTAGCACAATGTAGCACAGTTTTATTCACATGTTTTCTGAATATTTAATAAACCTCTGCTAACATGAAAGATATTCTTGGAGGAAAACATAGAATGAGAATCAGACACAGCATATTTAAATTACAGACAAGAATCAAACACAGTTTTTCCCATCATTTTTTGTTTGTTTCATTGCCTAGGTAACCCTCCTGAGGAAATTAGCAGCATTGACAATGGAAAGTCCTGTTTTATCTTTCTTCCCTATGAAAAAGCAACTATTTGAATAGAAGGAACATTGAAATAGGGCTCCATTTCTGAATAGATTTAGATCTACAGAAGTTATATCACCTCTGAAATCCTTTGGAGGCTGTGAGGATTTTTTTGTTGTTATTGTTAAACTGAAATATCAACATGGAAACACACACACAAAAAGTAAAACTGATAAAACTAACAGCTTACATTTTGGAAAATTGAACAGCAAATTTATTTTTTATATATGGTTTCAAATGTGTATTTCACCTCACCATAAAACTTTATAAACATTTATTATTTATAAGCCTGTAGTAACTAGTCTAGAATTAATTAATATGGCAGAAATGTAAATAAAACTGTATACTTTCCAGTGAAGTGTTATATAAACAGGTAATGTTCAAAACCATTTACAGATCTACAAACCAAAAATGGAGTGGGCTGAGGAAGAAAAAAGAATAAATTTTAACCAGTTATACCATGAGAAAATTATGACTGCCAAATAAGTCCCAATAAGGGTTGCTTCTTTTTTTCCTAGGATTAATTCTTTATTCAATTAGCTGTGCTCGCAAAATTGAGTAAGAAAATAATTTTACCTGAAATTAATTAATTACGTCTTTTAATTTGAATGTTTAAATTATCAAATTCAACAATTATGATGCCCATGTAAAAAGGAAGATTTAGAAAAATTATTTAAATATGTACTTTATAATCTTTTCCCTGCTTACGTCTGATCCTTGTAGGAGGAGAAAATGCTATTAATTGAACTAGTTTTGTGACATTAAGTAGCTTCCCTTATGATTACAATGACAAAATAAGATTAACATTGCATTTGTAAAAGCTATAAGGCTTTTAGAAAATTATTTGTCATATGAAAAAGACTCATTAGTTTTCTTGTGCTTGTGACATAATTAAAATATTCTATGATAGGCACTAAATATCTTCTGAGGGACTGTGTTAGTCCAGAATTTATACTTAAAATGTTTTTATCTCTGTCTGTTCCTTTTTATTATGTATCAGGCATATTAACTAACTTAAAATATCACATATAGGAATCTTGAGGCACATTATGATATTTTTACCTCTTCAAGCATCTAACTGGATGTGTTTTCATCTGGAATGTGTGAAATGTCTTCTTCATCTAATAGTAACTGGTGCGTCTTGGCTCAGCATTGAAACAACAAATTTAACAGCCAATAGATGGCACTGGAAGTGTTCAAAACATTTTCTCTATCTTTTCTGTTCCATTGAGTGCAATTATTTCTAAAGCAAATGACAATTTATATAGTTAAATTAAAAACAAAGGCATATTGAGAATGTTCATGTTGAAGAAATTCAAATATTGAATTGTTGCATGGCTGTTGAAAATTTTAGCACTTTAGCAATATGAAACAATGCCTTCATTCTCTCCCATGTTGAAACGTACTACTGTGTCATTCAAAGATGTTTTACCACCACCTGTTAGGATATCGGAAGTCTGTAAACTCAATTGGTATGTGTGACATCTGCAGAGATTTCGTTTTTGGTACTATTTGCCTGATTATATGATCCTGATGGGGTAAGGTTTACAGCCAAATATAATTAAATAACTTCATTATTGGTTCTCACCTGCATTTTTCTTTCTTTCTTTCTTTTCTTTTTTTTTTTTTTTTGAGATGGAGTTTTGCTCTTGTTACCCAGGCTGGAGTGCAATGGCAGGATATTGGCTCACCGCAACCTCTGCCTCCTGGGTTCAAGCAATTCTCCTGCCTTAGCCTCCCGAGTAGCTGTGATTACAGGCACCCGCCGCCATGCCCAGCTAATTTTTTGTATTTTTAGTAGAGACGGGGTTTCACCATGTTGACTAGGATGGTCTCGATCTCTTGACCTCATGATCCACCCGCCTCGGCCTCCCAAAGTGCTGGGATTACAGGCGTGAGCCACTGCTCCCGGCCCCTCACCTGCACTTTTCTTATACCAACTTCTCAAGTAAACTTTTCATACTCTGTAGTAAACAAGCCCATAAAATGTCCAATAAATCAAACAGCATAAAAGAGAAAATGCATGATAGTACTTCATCATGGATTGCAGTGAACAGAGTAATCCATTTACAGGATAGGACTAATTTCCCTCTAAAATTGGTTTAACAATGCACTTGGTTATTTAGATGTAGTAGAAAAAGATCCCATGTGGAGTTTAAGGGGAATGCCACCTACACAGAAAACCAAACTACTACTATACTATATCTGTTTGATGAGTTGGGTCCAGTAACTATTTTTTAATCTTTGCCTTTTGTTATTTTTATTTTTTTATTTTTGCAGTGAAGTCAAGTGTCTCACAATGCCAGGTAATATTTTCAGACAAGTGTTATCAGCATGATGCAACATCAAACATTACTGCTATTCCATTTTCAGATAACACCCCTCCACTTTTTAAAGCTTTGTCTTAAACCTATTGAAGAAGCTATTGCTTTCACATAAAACAGTTTTAAATCATTGCTTTATGAACATTTAGAACCTAATACAACTTATACATAGCTAGGGAAAGACTACATTTTAATCTATTTGTGCATAAAATAATGAAACATTTATGTTATAAATTTGTTGACATTTTATTAACAGTATTTCTTTTATGTAGAATATCACCATGAAATAAATGCATGCATACATATATTTATATTTATATGCTTATTTGCATGATGAGGTCACTTGTGTATTTCCATGTATAATGAGATAATATACCTAGAAGTCCTACTATATAGGTCTGGCAATTTTTTTGAGTGCCTGCTATAATAGGTTGCTGGATAAACAATCAGCTGAAACAATCTGTTGCCTGTTGAAATACTAAATATGTAGTTTTGGTAATAATGGTAGTACAACTTCCACTACCTCAGTTTACTAAAACCATTCTTCTTTAATATCTGGCTTTAAGAAATTCTGTACATACTATTTCACATGCGAATACTCCCTGCCCTAGAAATCATTGTGTAAATGTGATTATATTCCCCAAACTTCCTATAACCACACTAGCTTTTATGTATATATAAGGAGTAGAACAGTTTTTTAAATTCTTCTCAACAAGATTAGATGTATTTTCTCGAGCTCTGTAACACCTGCAGTTGAACTAAGACATTGCTTAATGCGTCAAAGATGTTGGAAGTTAATACATAAAGTGGAGCAAGGGGTGAGGGAGGAGGTACACAAAAGAAGTGTTCACAGATAATCCTCAGAAACTTTTAGAATTCTATGAGGAAAAACTCCCATGGAGTATTGCACTATGGCCTACGAACACTTTTATCTTTAATACAACACTGTGACTTTGATGCCTCGAGGGCCCAGAATGACAACATTGATCTTGATGTCTGCATTTTCGTCTCAATGATTTCTTCTTTCTTCTAAAATCATTAAGTTCTTTTCCAATAAAGAAACAAACAGAGCACAACTACTCTCTTATTTTATAAATCAGGTACATTCTTTAGAGAAAAGGATGTGGAATTGTATGAAAGGTTAATAGTGAATATTTAGCTATGATACTGCAAGATTGTTAAATAAGGGTTGGAAATGAATGAATGAGTGAACACATGCATTACAATCTAGACAATATTAAACTAAGAAAATTGGTTAATAGGAAGTAACTCATACTGAGAGAAAATAGGAAATTTGATTCAGAATGTTTAATTCAGTTTAAGAGAACAATGAAATCAATATCAAAATAAAGCTGTAGGCCTTCTTATCACAACAGAGAAAACACACATATGTCAGGGATGCTTTCTCTGTCTGTGTTTTTATGGACTCAGCCTTATGGTTGATGGGTCTGACGGTTGATGAACATTAAACAAGAGAATCAACAAATTATAGGTGGTAACCTTGAGTAAGTTCACTAACTTCTCAAGCCCTCAGCCATCTTACTAATGTAATAATTTCTACCTATCACAGAGGTGTCTTTTAAAATTCATATGCTGAATGTAAAATAGTACAATCACTCTTGATAACCATTTGTTGGTATCTCAATAAGTTGAACATAGATTTACCATATGACTCAATAATTCCACTCCTAGGTATGTACTCAGAATAACTGAAAACAGGTATTCAAACAGTAACTTGTACATGAGTGTTCATAGCACCATTTTTCACAACAGTCGAAAACAGAAACAATCCAAATGTCCAACTGATGAATGGATAAATAATATGTTATATATGCATACAATGGAAAATGATTCAGGAATAAAAAGAATGAAGTATTGACACCTGCTATAGCATGGATGAGTTTGGAAAATATGCTAATTGGAGGAAGTAAGATTCAAAAAACTACGTATTATATAATCGTTTTATAGGGACTATCCATAATACGTGAATCGATGGAGACAGAAAGCAGATTAGTGGTTCATAGGAACTAAACGAGGACAGGAGGGGGAAGAGGGAATGGGAGAAGAGGGAATGGTGAGTAATGGCTTACTGGATGTAGTTTTCATTTGTGATGATGAAGAAGTTATAGAACCAGATTGTAGTAATAGTTGTACAACATTCTAAATGTACTGAATGCCACTGAATAGTACATTTCAGAGTAGTTAAACGGTAAATTTGTCTATACATAACAATTATGAAAATAATAAGATAAAAATAAGCACTAATAAGTAAAAATGTACATGCTGAAAGTTCTGAGCTTTCAACATTGACCAGTGAGCAGAGTTTTGAACTTGCTAGAATTTTTTATGATATGTGGTATATGTAAAGATTAAGAATCACTCAAAGAAATACTGATAAAAGACTAGTTTGGGCAAACCACCATGAGGTTATAGTTGTAAAAAAGCAGCATCGTAGAGAGTTCAAGCTCTAGTCTGGTAGATTTTGGGTAGCTGTTGATAATATGATTATTGTCATTATTGCTAGTAAATATCCTGTGGCAGAAAAGACATTTTGTCCGTCAGGACCATGTAAAAAGTAGACTTTAGGGAGCACACCGAGGATCCAGTTATGTTTTGTTCACCTTAAAATAATTATTATTTTCCTGGCTGTTAGAGCTAAAGAGACCTTCAAGATAACTTATCCCAAGTACTTCAATTTTTAAATGAGAAAACCAAAACTCAGAATGGTCAAATAACTTGCCTAAAATCAGTGAAAGAAAGTGTATGACATTCTGATGCTGCCTAAACAGTTTATTGTCAAAAATATTGTCGAGTAACAGACACCTCCCTGTCTATTCCCAACCTCCACCTACCCACTATTCAATCAGGCTTGCAGATATCGATGCTGCTTAGGGAGGTTTGTTCCAAATACATTACTTGGAAAGAAATTCCAAAACTTTTACACTTTGATGACAAAACACTCGTGCCAAAATATCACATTTTACACTACAGTTGGTGGCAGATTGGATAAGAAATATGATTCCTGATTCTCCAATGACTTTCCCACATTCCAAAAACTTTTGTAAAATATAGTCTTATGATCAACGTGTGCTTTTTGTCCTTCCGCCTAATTCCTACACCCTCATAACCCCATCTGTATTGGTATATTGCATACTAAGCCTTCTTCTTAGAGATGACTCGTTTGGAATGCTATTGATTTATATTACTTCTTAATGGAAGACATTCTCAGATAACATCTCAGGGACATCCAACTTTGTTTTCAGTACATTGGGGCTTTTATTAATAGAAATGTCTAATAACATATTATGATCCACTCTCTGACTGGCAAGTAATAATTTCAGATAATTTTATAAGAACTATGTAGTCTGCCCATGTCATCACCAAGGCAATGAGTCATTTCTGAATAAACACAGGTCACAGAGTAGGGGTGTTCCTATATCTCCCATCTGCCCCACTTGCTGGCATTGCTTTTGGGATCTGACAGCTTGCTTTGCACATGCTGTCCCTCAGGAAATGTTTGCATGATAAACAACTGAATTTTGCATAGGGAATCCCCTCTGTAAATGAATATAAAGAATATAGTCTCTAATTGTGTCTCTCATCTGAAAGTCATACCCCAATTTTCACTGAGAATGCAGTGCTCATAACTGGACACCCTTCTGACTCTGTCTTGAAAGATATTCATTAGGTACAGTTTTGATAATAATATATGACCAGTGTTCATTTCAACTATGGCCATTTCCTGGTGCTAGTGAATCTGAGCCTTGAGAAAATACTTACTCATCTTTAGCTCTGACTAAAATCTGTTGACTTAATTTGATTCGTTTTCATTGTCTCCTGCTGAAAATTAGGCTAAGCAAAACAGAATACACTGATGAATAGTTTGCGGAGTAACAACCCATTGATTTAGAAGCTAGGACGCTCATATTTTTTTCTAAATCATTTGGCTTTAAAAGAAAATATGACATGCCTGTAATCCCAGCATTTTGAGAGGATGAGGTGGGAGGATCACTGGAGGCCAGGAGTTTGAGACCAGCTGGGCAAGAAGCCAGGACCTCCTTCTTTACACAAAACTAAAAAAAAAAAAATTACCTTGGTGTGGTGGCATACATCTGTTGTCCAAGCTATTCAGAAAGCTAAGGAAGGGGGATCACTTGCGCCATGGAGTTCCAGACTACAGTGAACTATCATCACATCGCTCTCAACATAGGCTGGGTGACAGAGCAAGACTTTCTCAGAAAAAAAAAAAAAAAAAACCCTAAACATTTCTCAGTAACAGGTTAAAAATTTTTATTAATACCTTGTTATAAGTAGGTATTTTCCTCCTTTAATACTGCCATTTCTGTTTTATTTTTTATTTTTTGTGGGTACATAGCAGATATACATAGTTATGAAGTACATGAAATATTTTAATACAGGTCTAAAATGCATAACAATTACAATAGGGTAAATGGGATATCCATCACTTTAAGTATTTATTATTTCTTTGTTTCACAAACAATCCAATTATACACTTTTAGTTATCTTTAAATGTACAAAAATTATTGTTGACTGTAGTAATCCTGTTATGCTATCAAATACTAGATCTTATTCATTCTATCTAACCATAGTTTTCTATTCATTAACCATCCCTCTGCCCCCCTGCCATCACTACATTTCCCAGTGTCTGGTAGCCGCTATTCTAAGCTCTATCTTCCTGAGTTTAATTGTTTTCATTTTTAGCTCCTACATGAGTAAGAACTCACAAAGTTTATTTTTCTATGCTTGGTTTATTTCACTTTACATGATAACCTTAAGTTCCATCCATGTTGTTGCCAATGACAGGATCTCATTCTTTTTCATGGCTAAATAGCACTCCATTGTGTATATATACTACATTTCCTTCATCCATCATCTGTTGACGGACACTTAGGTTGATTTCAAATGTTGGCTTTCATGAATAGTGCTGCAATAAACATGGGAGGGCAGATATGTCCTGAATATACTAATGTCCTTTCTTTTGTGAGTAGACCTACCAGTGGAATTGCTGGATCTTACGGTAGCTATAGTTTTAGTTTTTTGAAGAACCTCCAAACTGTTCTCCATAGTGATTGTACTAATTTACATTCCCATCAATAGTATGTGAAGATTCTCTCTTCTTCACATCCTTGCCTGTATTTGTTTTTGCCTGTTTTTTTTTGATAAAGTAATTTTAACTGAAGTGAGATGATATCTCATTGTAGTTTTGTTTGTTTGTTTTTTGAGACAGGGTCTCACTTTTTCACCCAGGCTAGAGTGCAGTGGTATGATCTCCACTCACTGCAACCTCTGCCTCCTGGGTTCCAGCAATTCTCCTACCTCAGCCTCCTAAGTAGCTGGGATTACACACACATGCCACTATATGTAGCTAATATTTTGTATTTTTAGTAGAGATGGGGTTTCACCATGTTGGCTACGCTAGTCTCAAACTCCTGACCTCAAGTAATCCACCCACATCAGCCTCCCAAAGAGTTGGGATCACAGGCATGAGCCACCACACCTGGCCTCATTGTAGTTTTGATAATCAGTGATGTTGAGCACTTGTTCATACACTTGTTTGCCATTTCTATGTCTTCTTTGAGAAATGTCTTTTCATATTTTTTACTTATTTTAAATTATAATATTAGTTTTCTTCCTATAGACTTGTTTGAGCCCCTTATATATTATGCTTAAGAATCCCTTATCAGATAATTTGCCAATATTTTCTTCCATTCTGTGAGTTGTCTCTTCACTTTCTTGATCATCTCTTTTGCTGTACAGAAGTTTTTTAACTTGAAGGGAGGGAAAGAAGCTTTTTAATTTGAAGTGATCCTGTTTGTTCATTTTTGCTTTTGTTTCCTATGCTTATGCAGTATTATGCAAGAAATCTTTGCATAGTCCAATGTCCTGGAGAGTTTCCTCAATGTTTTCTTGTAATATTAATTGTTGTATAGTTTGATAACTTAAATTTAAGCCTTTAAGCCATTTTGATTTGATTTTTGTATCTGACAAGAGATATAGGAGTCAAGTTTCATCCTTCCACATATGGATATCCAGTTTTCTCATCACCGTTTATTTAAGACACTGTTCTTTTCCCAATGTATGTACTTGGCAGCTTATCCAGTGAGCTCACTGTAGATGCAGGGATTTAGTGCTGGGTTCCCTATTCTGTTTCTTTGATCTATTTTCCTACTTTCAAGCCAGTACCATTCTGTTTTGGTTACTGTAGCTTTGTAGTAGTATAATTTGAAGTCAGGTACTGTGATTCCTCTAGTTATTTTCCCTTTGTCCAGGATAACTTTGGCTATTCTGGGTCTTTTGTGATTCCATATAAATTTTAGGATTCTTTTTTTCTATTTCTGTGAAGAATGTCATTTGTATTTTCATAGTGATTGCATTGAATCTGCAAATTGTGTTAAGTAGTATGGACATTTTAACAACATTGATTCCTTCAATTCATGAACCTAAAATATCTTCATTTGTTAATGTCCTTTTCCATTACTTCTATTATCAGTGTTTTATAGTTTTCAATGTAGAGCTCTTTTACCTGTTTGGTTAATCCTAGGTATTTAATTTTATTTGTAGCTATTGAAAATGGAATTATATTCTTTATTTCTTTCTCAGATTGTTTGCTTCTGGCATATGGAAATGCTACTGATTTTTATATGTTGATTTTGTATCTTGCAATTTTACTGAATTTGTTTATCAGTTCTAATAGTTTTCTTGTGATTTTTCCTAATATAAGATCATTTCATCGAAATCAAGAAAAATTTGACTTCTCCCTTTTCAGTTTGGATGTTCTTTATATTTCTTTCTGTTGTCTGATTTCTCTAGCTAGGACTTCCAATACTATGTTGAGTAACAGTGGTAAAAGTGGGCATACTTGTTATGTTTCAGATCTTAGAGGAAAGGCTTTCAGTTTTTCCCCATTTAGTATGATACTATTGGTCTGTCATATATGACAATATGTGTTGAGATAGGTTCTTTCTATGTAAAGTTTTTAAGAGTTTTTATTATGGAGAAATATTGGGTTTTATCAAATGCTTTTTATGATTAATTAAAATAATCATTTTAAAAAAAAATTTTACTTTAAGTCCTGGGATACACATGTAGAACATCTAGGTTTTTTACATAGGTATATGTGTACCATGATGGTTTGCTGCACCTAATGACCCATCGTCTGAGGTCCCACCCCTCACCTCCAACCTCCCAACAGGACCGGGTATGTGTTGTTACCCTCCCTGTGTCCATGTAATCTTAATTTTCAACTCTCACTTATAAGTCAGAACATGTAGTATTTGGTTTTCTGTTACTGTGTTAGTTTGCTGAGGATAATGGTTTCCAGCTTCATCCATGTTTCTGCAAAGGACATAATTTCACTCCTTTTTATGGCTGCATAGTATTCCATCATGTATATGTACCACATTTTCTTTAATCTATCATTGATGGACATTTGGGTTGGTTCCATGTGTGTGCTATTGTAAATAGTGCTGCAATAAATATACATGGGCATGTGTCTCTATAGTAGAATGATATACATTCTTTTGGGTATTGACTGAGTAATGGGATTGCCGGGTCAAATGATATTTTTGGTTCTGGACCCTTGAGGAATCACCATACTGTCTTCCACAATAGTTGAACTAATTTACATTCCTGCAAACAGTGGGTTTTTGTCCTTAATTATATTTATATTATGTATTACACTGACTGATTTGTGTATGTTGAACCATCCTTGCATGTCAGGGATAAATCCCACTTGATCATGATGAATGATCTTTTTAGTGTAATGCTGAATTCAGTTTGCTGGTATTTTCTTGAGGATTTTTGCATCAGCATTCATCAACCTGTAGTTTTCTTTTTTTGATATGTCTTTGTCTAGTTTTGGTGTTAGAATAATACTGGCCTCATAGAATGTGTTAGAAATACTTTTACCTCTTCATTTTTTAAGTAGTTTGAGTGGGACTCATATTATTTCTTCTTTACATGTTTAGAAAATTTACCATTGAAGGCAGTGGGTTCTGGGCTTTTCTTTGCTGGGAAATGTATTATTACAGCTTCAATCCTGCTTGTTACTGGTCTGCTTAGGTTTGGGATTTTATCATGGTTGAATCTTGGTAGGTTATATGTGTCTCGGAATTTACTCATTTCTTCTATGTTTTCCAATTTATTGGCATATAATTGCTCACAGTAGCCTCTAAGATCCTTTGATCTCTATGATTCCGGTGGTATCAGTTGTAATGTCTTGTTTTTCCTCTCTGATTTTATCTATTTGAGTCTTTTCTCTGTTATTCTTAGTTTGGCTAAAGGTTTGTCAATTTTGTTTTTATTTTCAAAAAAACAACTCTTCATTTTGTTTACTTTTGTTTTCTTCATTTGAATTTTTTGCTCTAATCTTTCTTCTAATTTGGGGTTGGGTTTCCTCTTGCTTTTCTAGTTCTTTAGATGCATTTTTAGATTGTTTATTAGGTTTTCTACTTTTTTGATATAGGCAATTATAGCTGTAAACTTTTTTCTTAGAAGTGTTTCAGTGTGTCCCAGAGGTTTTGGTATGTTGCATTTTCATTATCATTTGTTTCAACAAATATCTCAATTTTCTTCTTAATTTTATCATTGGCTAACCACTCATTCAAAAGCATATTTTTTAATATCCATGTACTTATACAGTTTTCAAAATTTCTCATGATTGATTTCTAGTTACATTCTGTTGTACTCAGAGAAGATACTTGATATAACTTCTATTTTTTTTTTTTTTTTTACTTTTTAAAGACCTTTTTTGGCCTAACGTATGGTCTATCTTTGAGAATGATTCCTGTGCTGAGGAGAAGAATGTGTATCCTAAAGCTGATGGATAATATGTTCTGTAAATATTTATTAGATCCATTTATTCTACAGTGTGAATTAAGTCTGATATTTCTTTGTTGATTTTTTTTTGTCTAAGTGATCTGTCCTATACTGAAAGTGGAGTGCTTATGTTTCTAGCTATTAAGTTTAGAGTCTATCTCTTTGTAGCTCTAATATTATTTGCTTTATATTAATGAGTGTTCTGGGGTTGGATGAATAGGTATTTACATTTGTTATATTCTCTTACTGAACTGACCTCTGTATCATTATGTAATGACTATCTTTGTCTCCTTTATAGTTTTTGTATTTAAATCTGCTTTGTCTGATATAAGCATAGCTACTCCTGCTTTCTTTGGTTTCCATTTACATGAAATATCTTTTTTCATGCCTTTATTTTTTATCTGTTTGCATCTTTATAGGTCAAGTGTGTTTCTTGCAGGTAACAAACATTGGTTCTTGATTTTTTAATTCATTCACTCACTTTATGTCTTTTGATTGGAGTGTTTATTCCATTTGCATTCAATGTTATCATTGATAAATAAGAACTTACTTCTGCTATTTCTTTTCTGATTGTTTTTTGGTCTTCTCTTCCTCTTTTGTCTTCCTTCCTATCTTCCTTTCAGTGAAGATGATTTCCTATGGTGGTATTTTAACTTCTTCTGTGAATCTGTTGTATGTTTTCTGATTTGAGGTTACCATGAGGCTTATAAATACCTTATAACCCATTATTTTAAACTGATGACAACTTAACACTGATTGCATAAACAAATGAGAAAACTAAGAAAATCTGTACACTTTGACATTAATCCCCTTTTTTAACCTTTTGTTGTTCTATTTATATATTATTTTACTGTCTATAATCTTGAAAATGTGTCATAATAGTTATTATTTTTGGTTGATTCATCATTTAATCTTTCTATTCAAAGTATTAGTAGCTTACACACCACAATTACAGTGTCATAATTTTCTGTTTTTTCTGTGTGCTTACAATTATTACTGCTGAATTTTTTGTGCCATCAATAGATTTATTTTTGCTCATAAATGCCCTTTTCATTCAAGTTGAAGCATTCTCTTAAGCATTTTCTTTTAGGACACATCTGGCATTGATTAAATCACTCAGCTTTCATTTTTGAAGGATATTTTTGCTAGATATACTATACTATACTATACTATACTATACTATACTGTACTGTACTGTACTGTACTGTACTATACTATACTATACTATATTATACTATACTATACTATACTGTACTGTACTATACTACGAAAGGGTTTCGTTTTTGTTTTCCTTTGCTTTTTCTTCAGCACTTTAAATATGTTATGCAACTCTCTCCTGGCCTGTAAGATTTCCACTGAAAAGTCTGCTGTCAGATGTATTGAAGTTCCATTGTATGTTATTTGCTTCTTTTCTCTTGCTGTATTTATGAGCCTTTCTTTAACCTTGACTTTTGAGAGTTTTATTACTAAATTCTTGAGGTAATGTTCCTTGGGCTAAATCTGCTTGGTGTTTCATAACCTTCTTGTACTTCAATCACATTGTCTAAGTTTTGGAAGTACTCTAACATTATACTTTTAAATAACTTTTTACTCCTGTCTCTCTTTCTTTCTGCCTCCTCTTTCGGCCAGGAACTCAATTTGCTCTTTTGAGGCTATATTCTAGATTCTGTAGCCATGTTTCATTTTTAAAATTCTTTTTATTTTGTCTATTCTGATTGTGTATTTTCAAATAAACTTGTCTTCAAGCTCAGTAATATTTTATTCTGCTTCATCAATTCTGCTCTTAAGAGATTCTGATGCATTCTTCAGTATGTCAATTGCATTCCTCAACTTCACAATTTCTGCTTGGTTTTTAAAAATTATTTCACATTATTTGTTAAATGTATCTAATAGGTTCTGAATTCCTTCTCCATGTTATCTTGAATTTCATTAAGTTTCCTCAAAACAGTGATTTTCAATTCTCTCTCTGAAAGGTTACATATTTCTGTCCCTCCTAGGTTTGTCCTACATGCCTTATTTAGTTCATATGGTGAGGTCATGTCTTGCTTGATAGTCTTCATGCTTGTGTATGTTGATCAGTATGTAGGCATTGAAGAAGTAGGTATTTATTGTAGCCTTCACAGTCTGGGTTTGTTTGTACCTACACTTCTTGGGAAGGCTTTCCAGGTAGTTGAAGGGACTTGAGTGTTTTTGTAATCCAAGTTTTTAGTCATTGCAGTCATATTTGCATTGGGGGGCACCCAAAACCCAGTAATGTTATGGCTCTTGTAAACTCATAGAGGTACTGCCTTGATGGTCTTGAATAAAATCCAGAGAAATTCTCTGGTTTATCAAACAGAGACCCTTCTTTTCTTCCCTTACTGTCTCCCAAACAAAAAGAGTCTCTCTCTCTGTGCTGAGCTGCCTGGAACTGGGGGAGGGGTGGCATAAGTACCCCTGTGACCACCACTCCTGGTTTGCACTGGATCAGATCTGAAGCCAGCATATCATTAGGTCTCACTTAAGGTCCATCGTAACCACTGCCTAGCTACTACCTATGTTAGCTCAAGGTCCTAGGGCTTTACTATCATTGACAAACCCAGCCAAGCTTGTGTTCTTCCATTCAGGGTAGTAAGTACCCTTTTGCTCTGGGCAGAACCAGAGATGGCATTCAGGAGCTAGGACCTGGAGTTGGAAACATTAGCAATCTACTGATTGTGTCTGAGCTGGCATCTGAGCCAGAAGATAAAGTCTTTCCAATCTTCCTTTGCCTTTCAACAAACAGAGGAGTCTCTCTCATGGCTATCACCCTAGGCCAATGGAGAGTACTGCCTGGCTATCATCAATGTTAACTCAAGGCCTAAGAATTTTTTCCTCAGCTCATGGTGAATGCTTCTGGGGTCTGGGACTCTCCCTTTAAGGAAGTGGGCTCCATTCTGCTCCAGTGCTGGTCCAAAAATGGTGTCCAAGAGTCAAGTCCTGGAATTAGGGATCCCAAGAGCCCACTTGGTGCTCTCTCTTACTGTGGCTGAAATGGTATCAAAGCTTCAATGCAAACTTTCCTTTATTCTTCCCTCTCCTTTTCACAAGCAGCAAGAGTCTTTCCCTGTAGTCACCACACCTGGATATGTGCTGGGTTACATCTACAACCAGCAGGTCTCTTGAGTCAAACCCAAGGCCAGTACTGCCTGGCTACTACTTCTGAATATTCATGATTCAAGGTGTCTTTTGCCAGCAGGTAATAAATCTTCCCAGGACTAGGTTCTTGCCTTCAATGTAGCAAGTTTCCTTTTGTCTCAGACAGTGTCTTGAAACATCATCTGAGAGATAAGGCCTGGAATGGAGACCTCAGTACTCTGTCTGGTGCCTTATCCTACAGTGGCTGAGCTGGTATTCAAGTTGCAAGACAAAGTACTCTTTACTCTTTCCTAGCCTTTCCTCTAGCAGAGGAAAGGAGTCTCTCCTAGAGCTGTGTGGTCTGCTATCGAATTGCAGAGGGATGGTGCAAACACTCCCTTAGCTACCCCAGCTGCGATCTCATGAGGTCATGCAGTAACTTAAGTCCACTGGCTCCAAACCCAGCTAGGCATTAAGATTTGCTCAGGAATTGCAGTCCCTGTTGTCTAGACTGCCTTTTAGGTTTATTTAGAACCCCAGAGCACTTTAGCCAGCAGTTGTGGGCTTGCTGGAACTCAGATTCCAACAGCTGGGATGAACAATTCCCCTTTGGCTGGGCCTGGTCTAAATGGTCCCTCCATGGATGCTGGCTGAGTTCTGTCCTGTGTTGCCTTTTATTGTGACTGGGCAGCACTGAATTCCAATGCAAAGTTCCATAATCACTGTCCTATCTCTCCTCCAAGCACACAGATTTTTTTCTCCATGCCATGTGGCCTCTGCTCAGATGGGGAGAATTGGCATCAGCGATTCAAGACTGTCTTTTGTATCCACTTTAGGGTCTCTTTCAGTGATATGAAATTAAAACCAGGTACTTGATCAGTTACCTAATTTTTGGTTCTTACTAAGGTGCTTTTTGTGTGGATAGTTGTTCACTTTGGTCCTAGTGGGAGCACAATCAGTGGAGGATTCTATTTGGCTATTTTGTTCTGCCTCCATCCTGACATTTATTATTAAATTCAGAGCACAGATTAACAGAAACATGGAGTAAAAAAAAATACATTTGCACATATCATTCAAACATTTCTGAACTCATTGACATATTTTTGCATATATACTTATTGTTTTCATAAAAATAACTGCAGAAAGCATCTTTCATATAGTCTTACCTAGAATGGTTTTTATATAAGTGAATGCTTACTGAATTCAGACTTAAAGAACATATTGTCCTGATGTATCAGAATTACATAGTGAAACTAGGAGTAAAACCCAGGACCTAAACAATCTGCATTCCTTATATGTAATTTTGCATTAAATTAAGTATAATACATCAAGATTAAAAATATCTATTCTGATTAGGAAAATATCAAGTGCCAATTCATATAAGCATATTGTCTTAGATTATGTTTGTGCATTCTGGTGTGCATTCACACATGTATGCCTGCAAACATGCTTAGTGTTTAGCACGCAGATGAGGGAGAAAAGGAAGTGTGGGAATAGGTATGAATAAGACACAATTTTTGCCTTCTAAACTCTTGTTTGCTTTAGAAGCAGTTAAATAAAGAAAACTTATTTTCACTTTTGCATAAGTGATTTTGCCTAATAAATTCTTAAGTGCTCTAATAGAGAAACTCAATACAAAAAATCCAGTTGCTTTCAGTGCAACTAAGCAGTTCTCTCACTCATTCTCTATTGACTTCCTACTAAATATCCCACCAAACTAATTCCAAATTTCCTCGAATCTTCCCAAGTATCCTGATCTGCCCCTGCTTTTCTATCCTACAAGCAGGTAATTCCTATATTGGTGTTATTGAGATTAAGGTCATCAGATAAGAGCTCCCTCAACTATCTTTCCTTTCCACCAGAATTGTCTGTGAGTTATCACACAGGCATTTCTACCGTTCATCTTGCCTAAGAACAACTGTCTTTTCGTATCTAAACCATATTTGTTTCTGAACTAAACTTTCTCCCTCTCAGCCTCCTGCTGGTTATTCTACCTTTGATCCTTTCCACCCCTACATGATTTCTTTGCCTTTCGCTGCCCTGCTATGAGTTTCAGAAGTCTAGCCTCTTCAAGCTACATCACCCAGCCACTCTGCTTTTCAGTGGGGTTTAGACAAGGAGCAACTAGAAGAAATCAGAGTATGGGAGGGAAAAGAGATCAGAATATTTATTTCTCCATGCCTATACTTTTGCTGCTTTACTACAGTTCTAGCAGATTCTGTATGTGGGTCTGGCTCCTGTGGGTGATACCTCTTACTCTGTTTCAGCTCTCAATTGGACTTCACTGAATTGTTCATTCTCTCCTTCCCCACTTATGCCTAGGAACTTAAGGGACTTCCTGCTGTTACAAGTCTTTGAGTGCCTCATCCGCCCTTCTCTTATTCTCCTTCCCCTGTTCACACCCTTATTAACACTTACTAACACTCATTCCTTTCAAATAAATTCTTTTGAAAATGCCATCTGTATCCAATAGCTACCTTGACTGATCCCAGCTTCTTTCATCCTCTCTGGGTTCAAATTTCAACCCATGATCCAAGATGGCTGATCACTAACAGCTTGGGATTGCAGCTCCCAGTGAAAGTGCAGAGAATGAGAGGACACCACACTTTCAGACGAATTTTCGTTGCTCACGGACCAGAAGATTCCCAGTGGAGGGGCCCCACGGGTCACCAGCTTGACTCTTGTGGCCGGCACAGCGGTTTTGCTGGTGCCTCGGTGCGGCATCTCTTTGTGCAGAGTAAACGGGAGGAGATTCCTGGGCAGAAGAGCACCATCAGTCTTTATCGCTGCTGTTTTGGCTGGTGCAGTGGGTTGCTCAGATTCCAGCACTGGGAATCAATAAACTGGGCGTCCACTCAGAGACCCAACTAGAAAGGCAGTAATCGTAAAGATGACAGATGGATAAATTTATAACAAAGGGAAGAAACCAGCCTAAAAAGGCAGAGACTACCCAAAATCAGAACCCTTCTCCCTCTGCAGGGGATTACAGTTCCTTGTCAGTAATGGAACAAGCCCTGATGTAAAAGGACTGTGTGCCATTAACAGAAGTAGGCTTCAGAAGGTGGATGATAAGAAACTTTCGGGAGTTAAAAGAACTTGTTCTAACCCAATGTAAAGAAACTAAGAACTTTGAAAAAAGGTTTGATGAAATGCTAACAAGAATAGACAATATAGAGAGGATTATAAATGAACTAATGGAGTTGAAAAACACAACACAAAAACTTAGTGAAATATGCACAAGTTTGAATAGCCGAATTGATCAAGCAGAAGAAAGGATATCGGAGGTTGAAGAGCTACTTAATGAAATAAAACAAGAAGACAAGAATAGAGAAAAAAGGATAAAAAGGAATGAGCAAAGTCTTCAAGAAATATGGGACTATGTGAAAAGACCTAATTTACGTTTGATAGGTGTACCTGAATATGATGAAGAGAATGAATCCAAGCTGGAAAATACTCTTCAGGATATTATTCAGGAAAACTTTCCCAATCTAGCAAAGCAGGACAATATTCAACCCCAGGTAATACAGAGAACACCACAAAGATATTCCTCAAGAAGAGCAACCCCAAGGCACATAATCATTAGATTCACCAGGGTTGAAATGAAGGAGAAAATACTAAGGGCAGCCAGAGAGAAAGGTCAGGTTACCCACAAAGGGAAGCCTATCAGACTTACAGCAGATCTCTCAGCAGAAACTCTACAAGCCAGAGGAGAGTGGGGGCCAATATTCAACATCCTTAAAGAACAGAACTTTCAGCCTGAATTTCATATCCTGCCAAACTAAGCTTCACAATTGAAGGAAAAATAAAATCTTTTATGAACAAGCAAGTAATCAGAGATTTTATTACCACCAGGCCAGCTTTACAAGAGCTTCTGAAAGAAGCATTATACATAGAAAGGAACAACCAGTATTAGGCTTTCTAAAAATATACCAAAAAGTAAAGAGCATCAACATAAAGAAGAATTTACATCAATGAATGAATATAATAGCCAGTTAACATCAAATGGCAGTAACCCTAAATTTAAGTTGACTAAATCCCCCACTCAAAAGATATAGCCAAAACCTAACGGTATGCTACATCCAGATCCATTTCACATCCAAAGATACATAAAGACTTAAAACAAAGGGATGGAGAAAGATTTACCAACCAAATGAAGAGCAAAAATAAATAAATAAATAAAAAGCAGGAGTTGCAGTTCTCGCATCTGACAAAATAAATTTTAAAGCAACAAAGATATAGTGGTAAAAGGATCAATGCAACAATAAGAGCTAACGACCCTAACACCCAGATGCATAAGACTCATAAAGAGATTTAGGCTCGATGAGACAGAAAATTAATAAGGATATCCAGGACTTGAACTCAGATCTGGAACAAGTAAACTCAACAAATATTTAGAGAGCGCTCCACTTTAAATACACAAAACATACATTCTCCACCTTAAATACCCAAAATATTGATCAGCCATTATTAATACCCATTTTTAAAATAAAGCTACATTCCCATTCTCTCTCCCTTTTTTTCTTCCTCTTTCTTCCTCTCCTTCACTCCTTTTTCTTTCTTTCTTTCTTTAAAAAAAAAAACAAATTCCAACCCATTTTCTCACAATTGTATTGTTTTTGTTTTCATTAATTTATGAATATATCCAAATTTTCCTCATTATGGTGAAGCCCTCACTCAACTCTGTTACTAAGCTGTTGATTTATGACAATTTTTCAATTCTTTCTTCAAAGTGTTGTCAACAGATATTAAAATATGGTATCTGTTTCACAGATGTTTAAATATAATTATGTCTTATTTTATTAATATATAACAAAGAAAAGAAGAAATAAATACCCAGCTTAACAAATTAATGGAGGATAATCACCCTTTAATCCCCACTCAGATCAAGATGTCAAATATATCAGTTTCCTAAAAGCTTCCTACACGGGCCTTCTTTTATTTATTTATTTATATTAATTATTATTATTATTATTTTTTACACAGGTCTTCTTGATCATAAATTTCTTCCTGCTTGCTTCCTTAATATCTATCCTGAGTATCATAGCATTTACTTCCTTTCTTTAGAGTATTACTACCAAAATATACATCAGTAAAGAAAGGTTAATTTTGTTATTTTTGAATTTTATATAATGAAATCATACAGTACATGTCCTAGTACATTGATTTCTTTCCTTTAACATTGTTTTCTGGCCAAGCTCTGTGGCTCACACCTATAATCTTAGCACTTTGTGGGGCAAAAGGGGGAGGATTACTTGAGTCCAGGAGTTTTCCTGGGTAACATAGCAAGACCATCTCTACAAAAATAACAAAATTAGCCAGGTGTGATGGCATGTGTCCATAACCTCACCCACTTAAGAGACTGAGGAGGAAGGATCACTTAAGCCTGGAAAGTCACGGACACAGTGAGCTGTGATTGTGCCACTGCAAGACCCTATCTCTAAAAAAAAAAAAAATTGTCTTTAAGATTCATAAATATTTTTGTATGTATGTGTAGTTTCTTTTCATTCTTATTTAATGGTTCATAGATAAAAATAGTATAATCTATCTGTTTTACAGTTTGGGTTATTTATAATTTTGAACTATGCACTATGAGCTTTCAACCACATGTATCCTGGTAAATATAAATAAGCATTTCTATGGGGTTTACATCAGTGCATGAAATAAGCTGTAAATGAGTAAGTCTTTCAGATTTATGAGCTAATTGTTTTCTAAAGTTATCTTAACAGTTTACAATCTTGAGACCATCTTGGTCAACATGGTGAAACCCCGTCTCTACTAAAAATACAAAAAATTAGCTGGGCATGGTGGCACGTGCCTGTAATCCCAGCTACTCAGGAGGCTGAGGCAGGAGAATTGCCTGAACCCAGGAGGTGGAGGTTGCGGTGAGCCGAGATCGCGCCATTGCACTCCAGCCTGGGTAACAAGAGCGAAACTCTGCCTCAAAAAAAAAAAAAAAAAGAAAACAGTTTACAAACCTACAGCAAACTGTAAAAACTCTGTTGACCTATATCTTCGCCAATACTTAGTATTGTTACAGTATTGGATTTTTGCCATTCTGGTAACTCATGAATTGTATCTTATTGTGATTTTCAGATTGTGTTTATTTCCCTGATTACAGTAAGCTTGAGCCTTTTTTGAAGTGTTTTCTACAATGCTTTTTCTTTTTCAGTTCATCTTTTGCTTCTGCTGTTTAAGAATTTTTAATACATTCTGAATATGATTTTTTTATTGATTATATGTGTTGCAAATATGTTTTTTTCTATCTGTGGATTGCCTTTATAGTCTTAGCTACTGTCTTTTGATGAGCATCATTTTAAATTTTAATGTAGTGTAGTTACCAGTCTTTCTATTTTGGCTTAATTTTTTTTGAATGTTGTTTAAGAAATCACCCTGTATCCCCAAGCTTCTAAAGACTCTATTAGGAATAACTTCTACTATATTCTGGAACGTTTTTGTGTGCTTTTGAAATTTAGGTCTGCGATTCATCTGGAATTGATTGTGTGTGTGTGTGTGTGTGTGTATTAAAGTAGGAATTTATTTAATTTTGGTTTTCTTACTGATAACTAGCTTTTGCAACATTTATTGAAAATACTATTTTCTTCAATGTTTTACAGAACTACCATCATTAAAAGTTAAATGTTCATTTTTGTGTGGCAAGATCAAACAATCCTCCCACCTCAGTCTGCTAAGTAGGTGAGACTACAGCAAGGAAGCTCATTTTCTGAATTCTATTATGTTCATTCATATCTTTGCCTTTTCACTAATATCACCTGCTCTTAATTATTGTATCTTTATAATTATCATTGATATTTGTAGAGCAAGTCCTATACTCTTGATTTTTGTCCTCAAGCTGCCTTGGGTTTTTTCAGCCCTCCACACTACTACAAAAATTTGAGTTTGTTTTCAAGTTCTTAGAAAAATAAAGGAATTTTGTGGTATTTTTATTATAATTGTTGATCAATTTGGAAAGAGTTGCCGCAATTCCGATATAAATTGCCCAACCCATGAGCCTAGACATAAGCATTTAGTTAATTTCTAAATTAGCCTTGCACAGGGCCATGTTAATCTCAGTATTGTTCCAAAACAGACTTATCGAAATTAGAAAATTAGAGTCGGTGACTTCGAAGAATTTGAAGTGGTAGTTAAAAAAATAGAATACTTAAATTTGAACTTTTGGAGGTGATGCACCTAGTAGTGATGACAATATCAGGAGTGTAACCATGGGCATATGGGCTAAAGGAAGGTAGAAGAAGTAATTATTATAGATGAGAAGCCTGAGCAATTGAAAGTGCAAGATCTAAACTCCATGTACTGTTGTCAAGTCATAAAATTAGGATAACAGAAGTACCTACTACTAAATATCATTGTAAGTTTTAAATGAGTTAATCCATATAAAACAGTAAAAATAGATTGTGGCATATTCTGGGTCTTCTTTTGTTAACCACAATTTAAAAACATTTTGTACCAAATTTCTCTTCTATAACTAGGGTAGGCTTGTTACTCAGAGCTTTCTAAGCTTATGTATACCATGGATATTTAGGTATTTTCCTTTAACCCTGTGCTAGGCAGATTTTGAAGGGGGAACAAATGAAATACATGTATATGAGCTGTATGTTTTAAATGTAAATCAATAAACTTACAAATAGAACTAAATGTAGTTTCTGAAATTATGTGAAAGTAACTATGCATTCTATATATTGTCTACTTTGGTCAACCATAAATAACATTAAGTCAAACTATTTAAAAAATACATAGTGTATTACTTAATATTCAATACATTCCAAAATATTTCTTTATACATAGTCTTCCAAAATAAGTGTAATCTGTAAAAGCAGGAAAGTACTAGTGTTTCCTCTTCAAGTGATTTTGTTCTCTTAAAAATAATATAAAATATAAAGATAAAAATTGAAACTCTAATTCCACTGAGCCCTGCAATATAAGTGGAAGATGTTTCACTTCACCATAACTCTAAGCATTCTGACCCCAGGTAAGAAGAACATATAATTTATGAAACATAGTTCTTAAAATGATGACCTAAGAGATGGACACACTGATTAAATGTGTACTGCCAGAACCGTCTTGCAGCTTTTATAGAAGGAATGATTGGTAGTGCAAATTTAGTGCATCTTCAGAAAAGCCCCTCAGAATATTATACAAAGATGGACATTCTAAATTGTAGTAGTACAAAATTTTAAAACCCAGAGTAGACAAAAATGTTAGCCATAATCTACCCCCAAAATCAAAAGTAGACAATTGAATGAGGGCTGCCAATTTTAAATCCTTTCTACCGTGTAAACAGCAATATCTTAGAGCCTTGCATCTTGAAAAGCATAGCTTAAACTTTCCTGGTCATTCCCAAGATCACTTGAGGGTGGCAGGGGGAGTGGTGGGGGAACCACTGTGAACATTTTTAAATCAGGAATCAATTTGTGAAAATTAATAAAAATATTTGGAATTAAATTATCCAGGACGACTTAGGCATGACAAATTTGGTAATAACAATTTACAGGTGTACATGCTTATTAGCCTGAACTGACCACATTCAGGTCACTCCTTCTGAAGCAGTGGCCTGAATACTAGGATCTTTTCCTGGATCTGGAATAAAGAATCACAAATGTCCTGCTCACCCACAAGTACATTAATGTCAGACTGCCAGCAACATTGCGTTCAATCCACTGACAAGTGCATGTTTGAGCTGTATTTAAATTTGTAATTGCTTTCTTTGTTACTTATTTCTTAGAGCTCTCAGCATCATGCCAGATTGGTGACTAGCATGTGACTAAATGCTTGACCCTTGTCTGACTTATGCAAACTTTCTCATTCCTTGACATTGCTTCTGATTCAACCATTCATGCATTCAACAAATCTTTATTAGTAGCCACAAACATGCTAGGCACTATGTTGGCAAATGACATTCTCCAGGCTCCATAGAATGAATAGTTTGGGGATCATTTTTCAGTTCCTATAACTTGTCTCCTCCCTCATCCTTCCTAGTAGCTTATCCCACAGCACTTATCACTACCTTGAAAACAATACACTTTCCAGGAAATATTTATACAACTAAGAAAACTAAAATAAGAGGTTCAAGAGGCACTAAAAGCATAGAAATTAAAGTTACTGGAAGAAAGCACTAAATTACTTTTCTGAAGCCAGCATTCACCTCTTCTTTCTTTTTGATCATTCTCTGAGGCTTAGAAATGGCTATGGCAACATGAAAACTCCCAAAGGGATGGTCATCTGTTCCATATTAGTAATGCTAATGCTGCTCTCCATTAGTTTGGAGACTCATGTGCTGACTCTGCGAGCAGAGAGAGAAAACCAAACAGAAGTAAGCAAGCATGATTAGGAGTTATTAATTTATTATCAGGACAAAATAGTCTCATTCTTTTTGCTGCCTGCAGCATACATCTGACAGCAGGAGTCCTACTGCCTGTCATTTATTCTTCCAATGACCCTTAATCTGACTTGAATTTGTTAGTCTTTTAACATTTATTGATTGCATTTTAAGACAAATTAGTTTAAGTTAAACATGGAACTTTCACAAATAGAAAAAATTGCAAGATAGTGATTTTTATCTCGGAGGTATGTGAATTAATTTGTCTCTGTGATGAGTTTGATATAGTCTTCTAACTCTGCTATTATAATCACTCAGGAGCTAATAAATTTAAAAAAATGGCTGTTCTATATACTTTTCTATCTGAATATATATAATATAAAATAAGCTGATATCGATTTATCTCTATGAGGTTATCTGCTTTTGTAAAAAAAAGAAGAAAAAAACAGCCCAGTTTGCAATAGACTGAATCAGATGATGCAATCTTCAAACAAAGATGATTTTTTTTAAACAAAAGGATGGAAGTAGGATGCAAAGAAAAACAGTTATCCTGTACCCACTGACCTGTCTCTGTAATCTGTGGACTTTCTTAGTGTGGACATCTTACACTGTTGGTGGTTACATAGCAGGATCATCCCTGAAATTGAATTGAATTCAGTGAAGTTGCAAAAGAGAACATTCTCTAGAGAGTTTAAGAATGGAATTTGTTTATACGTAAAAGAGGTTCTAGACACACAGGAGAAAGTGTAGGAATAAGGGACAGTAGTGATATGAAACAAATAATTTTTAGATGAGAATTTGTGAAAGACTGAAAAATAAAGCAGCCTCTATTTTCACAGAACCAGAGAGGGTCAAGGTATGAGGAACTGTAGTAGGCTTCAGCATTCCAGATGGAAATCAAACACTTAGTAGTCTCTCTGTAACTATTCATTTCATGAGAGAATAATGTTAGTTCAATTATAATGTTAACCTGGATGGTGGCATAACATAACTGTTGACTAGTGGCTAAAATATAATGTAAGACTATGTAAAAAGCTAAGAACAGTATCTGACACGTAGAAAGTTCTATGTAAGAGTTGGCTATTATTACTATAGCTATGTTTATTATAATCAGTAGTATTACCAGTTTTCTTATTTGTTGTAGAAAAAAGTAACATTCTCTGGTGAAAACTATGGGCCCAAACAAGCATATAAATAAATGCTAATCACTGATGATCAGGTAAATGCAAATCAAAGCTACAATGTGATACCATCTTACTCCTGCAAGAATGTCCGTAATAAAAAAATCAAAAAATAATAGATGTTGATGTGGATGTGGTGAAAAGGGAACATTTCTATGCTGCTGGTGGAAATGTAAACTAGTACAACTATGAAAAAAAAGTGTGGAGATTCCTTAAATAGCTAAAAGTAGATCTATTATTTGATCCAGCAATCCCACTACCAGGTATCTACTCAGAGGAAAAGAAGTCAATCTACAAAAAAGCTATTTGTACACACATGTTTATAACAGCCTAATTTGCTATTGCAAAAATGTGGAACCAGCTGAAATGCCCATCAATCAACTGGTGGATAAAGAAAATGGAGTGTATATGTATATACCATGGAATACTACTCAGCCATAAAAAAGGAATGAAATAATGGCATTCACAGCAATGTGGTTGGAATTGGAGACCATTATTGTAAGGAGAGTAACTCAGAAATGGAAAACCAAACATTGTATGTTCTCATTCATAAGTGGGAGTTAAACTGTGAGGATACAAAGGCATAAGAATGATACAATGGACTTTGAGAACTCAGGGGGAAAGAGTGGGAGGGTGATAAGGGATAAAAGACTGCCCAAAAGTATATTGGTTACAGTGTATATACTGCTCAGGTGATGGGTGCACCAAAATCTCAGAATTCATCACTAAAGAACTATTCATGTAACCAAACACCACCTGCTCCCTGAAAACCTATTGAAATAAAAAATAAATTAAAAAAAAAAGAAAAGAAAAATATGGGCCCTCTGAAAGGAACTAGGGTTGATCTTGATGGGTGGCTTATAGAAGGAAAATGTGACTATTTGGGAGTTGTTAATTCTCAGGACCCTTACCTATATAGTAAAAGCACACTAATTTCAACAAGTAGAAAGACTGTACCTGATTTTACTACTTATAGAATCAATCTGTCAGATATTGAATGGGAGATACTTTCTATAGTGTGTTAACTTTTTTAGATGCTTTCTTTGAGGACACCTTGAGAAAAACAACATATATTATCAATATGAGTGATACAATACTATCCTATGTTTATATATTAAAATAAACAGTTAATGACAACCTCTCAACTATTTGCAAACAGGTAAGAACTTAATTATTTATATTTCAGAGATGTAGAAACTGAGGTTCAGAGAAGTTACCTGATTTGATTGATGGCAACAATAACTCTGGAGGTACTGAGGCTAAAACTAAAATCCGTTGTTACCTAATATTTTATTCTTAGTAATCGATAGGTACTTATGAAATATTATCTAGGGACTTTAATCTCATTTGGGAAATAGTTTTTTTTCACCACCAATTCATCCAGATGAAAAAGAAAAGGCACAAAGGAGAAAACACATTTTATATAAATTAATTATTTGCAGAATGACAAAGTTTCCTCTTGTATAAATAAATGATAATAACAACAGTTAAACATATAGCTCTTATCATGTGCCAAATATTCTAAGCATTTTACAAACATTTATTTAAACGTCAAAGGAAAGCATGAATATAGTACTATCATCTGAACTTTACAGGTTGGGAAACTAAGGCACAGAAAGGCTAACTGATTTGTCCACCATCACACAAACAGAAAATGAGAGCCCCAGGATTCTAACTCAGGCTATTCAACTCCAGAGTTTGTGCTCTTAGCCATGCTCTTAGTTCCTGACTCTGTTATCCCAGATGCCTCATCCCAGGCATCTGGGATAACAGAGTCAGAAACTGATCCTGGGTTCCAGAACACTATTTTATTTTAAGGAAGCCACATTTTTTTCTGATTATTTTATTTTATATTATTTTATTTTATTTTTTGAGACAGAGCTCTGTCACCCAGGCTGGAATGCAGTGACTCAATAACAGCTCACTACAATCTCCACTTCCCCAGGTTCAAGCAATTCCCATGCCTCAGCCATCTGAGTAGCTGACATTACAGGTGTGTACCATTTCACCCTACGAAGTTTTGTATTTTTAGTAGAGATGGGGTTTCGTCATTTTGTCCAGGGTGGTCTCTAACTCCTGACCTCAAGTGATCTGCCTGCCTCGGCTTCCCGAACTGCTGGGATTACAGGCATGAGCCACCATGTCAGGCCTCTGGTAATTTTATTTTAATTATTTTGTGTCATTTCTACAGAATTGAATTTTGCATTTAAATTATTACAAGTTGGCTAGAATATGTTATATTGTACACATATATCCATAAATGATTTCAAACCATTACAGTGTTTTTGAAAATATTGGTCTTCAAATATAGGTGTCCATTGGATTACATAAGTAAATTGCAAATTTTGTCATGTGAGAGGCTACATGTTTTGTATGATAAAGACAAGCTATACCTCAAAAGTATGGCAAGGCTGCTGATACATACTGCAACATCCAGATCTCTGTTTTAATCTTAATTAAATGACTTAAAAGTCTCTTATATATATAAATTGGGTGCCCACTCTTCTACTTTAGAGATATAAGAAACTACTGTTTAAATAAATGCATTGTTCAACTGTTTTAGCCTGTAAAACACCAACTTTATATGATTCCAATTTAATAAAATCATGTGTGCCAAACTCATTTAAAGCAGAGTGTTTTGTTGTTTTTACTTTTTGTTTCCTGTTATATACCTAGCAGCATCCAAAACAGTGCTTTAATATAATGAATAATAATTTTTTTTTAGTTTGTGGAATAAATATAAATGGTAGAAAAAAAGTAAAAATTGAGGTTAATTAACAGCTTTAATTAGCAATGAAAACAATATCTTAGATTTTTTGAGCCCTCACTGTGTACTAACTAATCACTGAGTTCGGGATCTCAGCCCTATAAAGTGAATAATATTATCTATCCACCTTTTCATGGTAATTTAAATATTTAACCACTTTCTCAAATTCTCAAATTAACAAAGCTAGTAAATTATGCCTTCTCCATATCACAGCAATCACCATGTCTGCTCTTATCTTACTCTTACTTATAGTTTTTTTCTGTGTCCTCCTGCCATATTTTAAAAAATATAAGGTCAGGGATTTATCTGTTTTGTTTTCTATTTTATCCTCAACATCCAAAATCTGGCCCCTGTGGGTACCCTTTGAATAGCTGCTGGATAAATAAATGAATTATAAATTATAAATAAAGGAATGAATAAATTACATCTGAGCCCAGGCCTATTTGATTCCAGTACCAACCTCTCAATTATTGTATACTGCCTTTGAAACAGAACCACAAAACGAAGTTGCTAAATCCCCTCACCCTCAGAGACCAAAGGTGATCAGGTAACAGTGTCTTTCCTTGGGTTCTCGTGGATAAAGACAGGAGAGAAGATGAATGGGGCCTTGTTTTGGAGTCACAGTTGTGGGTTTGACAATATAGAATAACATCAGCTATTGGTATTATTGATTAAACCAGACTGCAGAGATGGAAACACAGAAGAAAACCCTGAAATTAAAAAAAAATCCTCTTATTTATTTACAAACTAATTGAATTTAAACTGAAGAACAAAGAGACTTTTGGTATTACTCAAAACTTGTTGGTTACTGTATATCATTATTACTCTTGAGATCTTCCTATTATTTCAAAAATGTGAGCTATATGAAGTTAAAATTAGTAAGGGGATTTGAGTCTCTGTATTTCCCAACTTGATTTTCTTAACCTGAATAATTTGCATGTACACACTCAGGGTTTTGATTCAGTAATTTTAATGCTAGTTATGAAACGATAGGTTTTAGCACCAAGTTAGTAAGTAGAGACCGCAGTAGTGTTACAACAACAGGGCTTTGGTGGCATCCCAAAGAAATCAAAAACAAAATGTTTTGTTAGACTCAAATTGTCTGGTTGTTTAGAGTGAGTTTGTTCTATATTCCTTGTCAGTATAGGTATCTCTCTATTCATGTGTTTCTCGATGGCACCTTTCAATTATAATTAACTATATTTTCCTCTGTGCGATTGCTGTCATAGAGCCTCCTCCAGCTTCTACTTTACAGATAAGTTTGTTTGGAGCCCAATTCCATAGCAAAGAGATTCAAGTAATCATCTATATTACTTTTGTAAAGTAATACATGCCCCAAAAGATATATATGGGACAAAAGCATAAATAAATATGGAATATGTGATATCTTATATATGTGCTTCCCCAGACTACTGTTATCTTTGGTAACATTATAAGAAACTTAAAGTTGGCATCAAAAATATAAAAATCACTGATATTCTGTCTAATACTGACCACCATTTTTCTCATGGAAAGCCAAAGAGTATGTCATCTTTGCTTCCCATCAAAGTAAAAGCTAATTACTAATGACTTAGTTGCCAAAAATTTACTAAAATTATTTCTAATCCTCATTACAAATATGTAAATAGCAATAATGTTGCCCATTAAGAACCAAAGTGGCTGTGCTCAGTGTCTCACACCTGTAATCCCAGTACTTTGGGATGCCGAGGCAGGCAGATCACTTGAGGTCAGGAGTTCAAGACCAGCCTGGCCAAGATGTCCAAACCCCATCTCTACTAAAAATATAAAAGTTAGCTGGATCCATGGCGTACACCTGTAGTCCCAGCTGCTTGGGCTGCTGAGGCAGGGAATCTCTTGAACCCAGGAGGCAGAGGTAGCAGTGAACCAAAATTGGACCGTTACACTCCAGCCTTAGTGACAGAGCCAGACTCTGACTCAAAACAAACAAACAAACAGAAGCAAAGGAGGTTGCCTGGAGTCCTATTACCAGGTTTGGAAGCCTAATTTGTCTGACTACAAGGCATGTACTCTAACATTCACTTAAAATGAATAGCAATTTACAAGCCTACTGTAATCAAAACAGTATGGTACTGGTACCAAAACAGAGATATAGACCAATGGAACAGAACAAAGTCTTCAGAAATAACACCAAACAGCTACAACCATCTGATCTTTGACAAACCTGACAAAAACAAGCAATGAGGAAAGGATTCTCTATTTAATAAATGGTGTTGGGAAAACTGGCTAGCCATATGAAGAAAGCTGAAACTGGATCCCTGCCTTACACCTTATATAGAAATTCACTCTATATGGATTAAAGATTTATACATGAGGCCTAACACCATAAAAACTCTAGAAGAAAACCTAGGCAAAACCACTCAGGACATAGGCATGGGCAAGGACTTCATGACTAAAACACCAAAAGCAATGGCAACAAAAGCCAAAATAGACAAATGGGGTCTAATTAAACTTAAGAGCGTCTGCACAGCCAAATAAACTGTCATTAGAGTGAAGGCAACCAACAGAATGGGAAAACATTTTTGCAATCTACCCATCTGACCAAGGGCTAATATCCAGAATCTATGGAGAACAAAAACAAATTTACAAGAAAAAAAACCAACCCACCCCATCAAAAAGTGGGCAAAGGATATGGACAGACACTTTCCAAAAGAAGACATTAATGCAGCCAACAAACACATGAAAAAAAGTTCATCATCACTGGTCATTAGAGAAATGCAAATCAAAACTACATTGAGATATCACCTCACGCCAGTTAGAATGGTGATTATTAAAAACTCAGGAGACAACAGATGCTGGAGAGGATGTGGAGAAATAGGAACACTTTTACACTGCTGGTGGGAGTAAATTAATTCAACCATTGTGGAAGACAGTGTGGCAACTCCTCGACGATCTAGAAATAGAAATACCATTTAAGCCAGCAATCCCATTACTGGGTATATACCCAAAGGATTATAAATCATTCTGTTATAAAGACATGCACACATATGTTCATTGTGGCAATGTTCACAATAGCAAAGACCTGGAACCAACCCAAATGCCCATCAATGATAGACTGGATAAAGAAAATATGGCACATATACACCATGGAATACTATGCAGCCATAAAAACCAATGAGTTCATCTGCTTTGCAGGGACATGGATGAATCTGGAAACCATCATTCTCAGCAAACTGACACAAGAACAGAAAACCAAACACTGCATGTTCTCATTCATAAGTGGGTGTTGAACAGTGAGAACACAGGGACACAGGGAGGAGAGCATCACACATCAGGGCCTGGGGGCGGTGAGGGGCTAGGGTAGAAATAGTAGAGGGGGTATTGGGGAGGGATAGCATTAGGAGAAATACCTAAAGTACATGAAAAGGTGGTGGATGCAGCAGATCACCACCGTGGCACCTGTATACCTAGGTAACAAACTTGCACAATCTGCACTTGTACCCCAGAACTTAAAGTATAATAAATGAATTTAAAACAAAATGAAAATAAATCCAACTCACCTACAAAAAAAAGAAAAATGCTAAAGGGAGTTCTTCAGGTTGACATGAAAGGGCATGACACAGTAACTTGAAAGTTTGAAGAAAAAGGTCTTTGGCAATTGTAAACACGTGGACACTTACAAAAGCTAGTATTCTTGTAATTTTGGTTTGTAACTGTACTTTTCATTTTCTACATAATTTAAAATACAAATGAATAAAAAATTCGCTAATCTAAAAAAAAGTGCATAGCAGATAGCTTGTTATTGATGAAGTATCCAGTCTTTTATTTAGTAAGGCCTGCTTCCAAGTCCCCTGAAAAAATGGGTTAATGAATGCGTTTTGGCGATGATGATGAGCTTTATGTCTCTCATTTGTACATCTTTTCTGAAAATGCACATGTATTCTCTTTCTATCCTTGGTAGGTTATGTTTTAGTATATATGTTTCTTTTAATAGTCACATTAGGAAAGAATAAAGAAATAAAGGGTTATCTTTTATGAAGAAGTAAAAATGCAACTCTATCCAACATGTTTGGAGAGGGGAGTGTAGATGACCTGTTCATAGCACGGCCAGTTCTTCCATTCATTCAGGGTATTCAATGCCTGCTGTGAACCAGACACTATGCCAGGAAAGAATACTGATAAACGAACAAAAGCTGTCACATCAGTAGACTCCCTTTGCCTTATGAAAGTAACACTTCATGCTTTCAAGAAAAACTTATTTCAGCATTTAACTAGATATGTATTATTTTGCATAGTAATATGGAATAGTGTAGTAAAATTTACAGTCTTTGAGCCCAGACAAACCAAGATGTAACCACTTCTCTGTTACTCTCTTTTATGAGCTCAACTGGGAAAAAATAATTATTCAATTTTCCTAGGTCTCCATAGCCTCCTCTATAGTACAGAGATTATAGAGTTTGACTGTTGTGATTATTAAATGACAGTATGTGTGTAAAGATACTGGTACACTACTGATATTGTTGTTATTACTGAGACAGTACTTTACATAAATCCTAGTAAAACTTTTCAATTTTTTGGCAGTTAACATGTATCAAGGAGATTTTGGTGACATCCTTAAATTACAAAGCAAGACAAACACAGTGGCCAGAAGTCTTGATCTTACTTTGTTTTCTATAAAACAACTGATGGAGATCATAGGTCCTTAACCAGGACTAGGTTCTGATTTTTGTTTTCTCTCATTGGTATCCAGAAAATCTAAGGTTATATCAGAAAATATGTACAAAATACAAGTGTTAAAGTGATTTTTTTTATTGACAATGTAATGGATGACTCACAGTAAGAAAAATGTGGGGATTTGCTAGTTTTTAAAGTTGGGAACTCCCTGTCTTTTCATCTGCCTTCCTGATCTCATATTAAAAAGAACAGACTAGATCAAAATGCTGTAACTGCAGAGGTAATTTACAGCCACACATTATCACTTAAATCTTTCTTCTGCTTCAGAGCCCAGAAATGGCAGTCAGCTGATGTTAAAGGACTCTGGATCATTTGGAACCATCTGTATAACCTTGATCTCCCCTATCTCAGGGAGCTATTATCACACTATTCTCCTTAAATGCACACTCAATTTCTAAAGTAGTTTGACCCCTGTGGATTTGGGGGAGGTCATGCCACTAGGGGAGCCATTCTTTCTGAATCAAATCGTCTCATCCTCAGACTTCTTGCTTCCATCATTAGGAAGCAGAGACATTGATATATTCACAATGGAGTCTATTAGGTGCTGCCTTTTCTGTAGATGTCTTTAAATATATCTTTTGCGTTTTGGATTTTCTTTTGATAATTCTGATCCCTATCTTTTCTTTTTTCTTGTAATTATCTATATCTAAGATTCAAACCAGGCTAATGGTGCCATGATACTTTTGTTTGCAACATGATGTGATGAAAAGTGATGTTCCAAAATTCTGAATCAGTATACTGCACCTAGACTTGATTGTTAAAGTCAAATTGGATTCTGGGGCTAATTTTTCATTTAAAATGCTAATATAAATGGAAATTCCAATGAATAATAATGTTGCCAGATCAGAAAATTTTTTCTGGGTATACTATTCCCTTTTGCTATTTATTTATTTAGGACAAATATCAAATTATCACTAAGATAATATTTTAGACATTCCCTAGTCCTTTAATAATTAATGTGTTTTTTAAAGAATATGATAAGGAGACCTTAAAACAAGCTGCTTTATAGTGTTTATGACTACTAGATGCAATGAAGTTAATTTTTAATACACTTTTTAGAAATTTTAGAAAAATACAGTATAGTGTTAAACAATTGAATAAAAGAAGACATTTTTAAGAAGCTTACATTAGATTTAGATAAATGGTATACCATGGTTATAAAGCAGAGACAACCTATTTTCTAACCTATCTTGATACCCATACATCAAGTGATTTGACCTCCAACATAAAAAATGCAGGCCACCCATCTACAAAATGTGTTTCTCCATTATATCTGGAAGCTATTTCTCATTATATTTCATACAGCACCATAGGACTATTTCTTATAGAAAATCTTCACTCTCAGTTCAGTAACACACATTGTGTTTTCTCACATATTGTGTGAGAAAAAGTCTGGTGAAAGAAATCATCTGTTATTAAACCAAAACAACTTTTAGAAAATATTCTCACTATTGACATTATAGAATGCTCTATGACAGCAGTATAGTGAGTGGAAGAGTCTGGATTTTAACACTCAACTCTACCACTAAGCCTTGGGTGACCTGGGACAAAAAAAACTGAATCCCTCTTCACATCGGTTTCCTTATCTCTAAAAATGAGGTTAATCAATAAGTATTTTTACCTTCAATTATATTATACCACATATTTTTAAGTTCTGTCAGAAAGTACCATTAGCCTGGCTTGAAACTTAGATATAATTACAAAAAAAAACCAAAAGAAACAGATCAGAATTATCAAATGAAAGTCCAAAAAGTAAAAGATATATTTAAAGACATCTACAGAAAAGGTGGCACCTAATAGACTCCATTGTGGAGTTTTTCTCAGGACTTGGAGCAGGATTTCAGACAGCAAGCCTGTGACTCCAACATGCAGGATTCTCACATCTGCCTTCTCTAAATGCCTTCCCGTATACTAGCAAAGATCATAGGGGTCAGGTCAAGGTGGCAGTAATCTGTGTTCTTATCATGTCACCCGGTTTTATCATTTTTCTTTTTATCATTCTTCCTTCTGATAATTACTTTCTCCATACTAAGATTTATTTTGTAAAAGGGAGAAGTGTAAAGGTTATCTCACTGATTATTACCTTTCAAACAAGCATAATATTTTGTGTAACTTTTCTTTCATAAATAATTCCAAGTGCAAAATACTTAGGCAGAAGCATTTCTCAAATGATGGAGGGCCTTTGAAATTCTATTCCTTCATGAAAAGCAGAAAAAACACTAACAAAATTTTTCAAAATCAACTTTATTTTAACTTTGGAAACTAACCAAAGGCTTGCCATCAAAAAGAATTTATTCAAGAAAATGACTAAATCTTCATAAAACAGTAATCTTTGGAGCTTGACTTATTTCCCTACCTCCTGCCTTGGCTCTGTGGTAGTCATCAATACAAACATTCTCATAATTACAGTAGCTGAAAACCAGCAGCGAAGCAATTATGCGAGGGGGACAGAAGGGATTTGAAACATCCTCAAACCCCTATCTCTAGAGAATTGTCTCTCTCTCTCTAGAAAAGCCTAATTCATAGACTGGTTTTTATTTGACCTTCTCAGAGTTCTCTTAGAGCACACAACTCTATCCCTAGGGTATTTGTTGAGAATAATCAATGGCAATGTTAGTCATTGCAGCTTCCCAAGACAGTAATATCAGTTGGAGGTGACAACAGAAATTATGTATAGAATAGATATAGATATACAAAAAACTAAGGAATAAGATGCCCATAGAGGGCTTTGAAAAGTTCCGACATATTCCTGAAAACATAGAAGGCCATATACATACGCAGGACTATGCACATGTCCAAGGAAGAATAAGAAAACTCTGTTCACCTACCGTTCATTGATTTTGAGGCTCTATGTAAGCAGGAAGTGAAAGCTAAGGAAGGCTTGTAAAATTCCCTCTGGACCACTGAAGACATGCCCCAGTGTATACACAGAGACCCTTGGTAATGGCTGGGAGAATTATTGGTTTAAAATATTGAATTTCATTTGTTTGTTTGTTTGTTTGTTTTTCCTTATTTTTTTATTGCATTTTAGGTTTTGGGGTACATGTGCAGAGCATGCAATACAGTTGCATAGGTACACACATGGCAGTGTGTTCTGTTTGCTTTCACCCCTTCACCCACATTTGGCATTTCTCCCCAGGCTATCCCTCCCCACCTCCCCCTCCCACTGGCCCTCCCCTCTTCCCCTAACATGGAGTATTATGCAGCAATCAGAAAGGATGAGTTCGTGTCGTTTGTAGGGACATGGATGAATCTGGAGAACATCATTCTCAGCAAACTGACACAAGAACAGAAAATGAAACACCGCATATTCTCACTCATAGGCGGGTGATGAAAAATCATTTGTTTTTAATAATTACCTAACTACTAACATAACTAAGCAGAGACTTTAGTAGCCACACATAACAAAGAATATTGTCTTTATAGAATTAGTCTAGGAAAGTCACTAGAGAAAAAACAGCAGCAACAGTAGTAACACAAAGCACAACAAATCCTGGAGGGTAGCTGATTGTCAGAGCTGCCACATTATACCAATCAAAATATACAATTTTTAACAATAGAAAAGAATGCAGTACTCACCAAATATAACCCAGACATGGGATAAAAAAAAGTCAAAAGTAACTATCCTTAAGAAAACATAGATACTGGACTTACTAAAAAACTACTTCAAATCAGCCATTTTAAAAAACTAGAAAAGACCTAAAAATAAAAGTCTAAAGAATTAAATGAAAGTACAAATATGATGTCTTACCAAATGAATTCTATCAATAAGCATATAAAGATTATTTTTTAAAGAACCAAACAGAAACTATGAATAACTGAAATGAAACATTCATTAGTGGCGTTCAGAGTTAACTTTGAACTGGCAGAAGAAAGGATCAGTGAATTTGAAGACAGGTCAATTGAAATTGTCCAATTTAAGGAACTGAAAGAAAAAAGAATGAGAAAATTGAATTGGGTCTATGTATAATAGAGCTATGTATAGTATCCAAAAATTCATATCAAATTGTACCCAAAAATGCATATTGAGTCTCAGAAGGAAAGGAGAGAAAAAGCAGAAACAGTTTTTGAATAAACAATGGCCCTGTAATCCCAGCACTTTGGGAGGCCGAGACGGGTGGATCACAAGGTCACGAGATCAAGACCATCCTGGTCAACATGGTGAAACCCCGTCTCTACTAAAAATACAAAAAATTAGCTGGGCATGGTGGCGCGTGCCTGTAATCCCAGCTACTATAGGGAGGCTGAGGCAGGAGAATTGCCTGAACCCAGGAGGCGGAGGTTGCGGTGGGCCGAGATTGCGCCATTGCACTCCAGCCTGGGTAACAAGAGCGAAACTCCGTCTCAAAAAAAAAAAAAAAAAAACAATGGCCCAAAACTTTCTAATTTGAGGACAAGTATTAACCTTCACATCCTCAAAAAATTTCAGTAGTATTATCATAAAGATATATACATGGACACATTATAGTAAAGCTGCTGAAAGCCAAATCCAAAAATAATTTTGAAAACATAAAGAGTAAATCTAGTCATTATATACAAGGGATCTTCAGTAAGATTACTACCTGACTTGTCTACAGAAAACATGGAGACTAGAAGGAAGTAGGATAACATATTCAAAATACCAAAAGAAAACGGCTGCCAACTAAACTACCTTTCGATAATCAAAGCGATATTAAGACATTCCTGGATAAGCAAAGACTAAAAGCATACATAGCTTGTAGAGCTGCCTTAGGAAAACATATAGGAAATTCTTCAGATTGAAATGAAAGGCGTTAGATAGTAACTCAAATCTATATGACAATAACACAATGGAGGAGGAGAAAACAGAGCTATACAGAATTTTTGTATACAATTGAAATCAAGCTGATATCAATCTGAACTAATTGTTTTAAGTTAAAATATTAATTGTAATCTCCAGGTAAACTATTGTGATGATAACTGATAACAAATATAGTCAAAGAATCAAGACTTTTGTTTCTAGGCAGATAGAGTAGACAAACTTGTTTCTATTCCTCTCATTAATTACACCAAAGAATCCTCAACAGTATATGTAAAACAAACAAGAAAATTCTGAAAAGTGAAGATAAAAAGGAAGACAGCTACCTTGGGGCCCAAAGAACAGTATGGTAGTGAGTTTTCTAGGTTTTCTTTTTGCCTTATATATCTCAGATTTGGAGCTTTGAAAGCCAGCGAATGAGTGGAGATTAAACACAACAGCAACAACAAAAGTCTGCTCTGTCTAGTCATAGGAAAGAATAGTCTAGGAAAACAGTCAATGTATAACAACGATTTCTCTACTGCACCCAAGCACTATTGAATTAAACTTGGTAATGTTCCCACTTATATTAGGAAAAAATGAGTGTGGACCCTAGACTTCCATTCCTATGAAGCTACAATAAAGTGCCCTGTAGTGGTGCATTGCTGCTGGAATGGCATCAGAGAAAACCAAGGAAGGAGTTGGGACTTTCATCTCCAATAGTCATCAGTAAGACTTCTTCACCAGAGGTGTCAAAGAAACAATGTGGAGAGATTAAACTTCCACATTTACTCAACCTTAACAAACTACCCTTCTTACTTCTCAGAGGAGTGGTGTCAGAAGAAGCCTAGTAGGGATTCGTGACCTCTACCATTACCCAGTGGTAATGATCCCTTTGACAGTGTCAGTGGTGGTCCTATGACAAGCTAGAACTCTTATCCCTACCTAGCAGTAATAATGGCAATCTCTTTGGTGGTCAGTGGAGGCTCAATTTGGAATCTACTCTTCTACCTCCTCCTGTAAGTGATGAAGAAGTACATCCCCTTCCCCTGCTTTATTGGTGTCACAGAAAAGCAGCTGAAAATGAAAGATTTAAGTAAGATCCAGAGTCTCATAACATACTATTAAAATGTTCAGATTTAAATTTAAAAGTTACTTGTGATCAAGAACCCTAAAAGTCTCTTCTGATTGAAAAAGATCAATCAATAGCTGTCAGTGCCAACAATACAGAGATGTTAGAATTACCTGACCAAAATTTTGAGGCAGCCATGATAAAAATGGTTCGACAGAAATTGAAAATACTCTTGAAACAAATGAAAACTTAGAAAGCCTCAGGAAAAAAAAATAGAAAGTCTCATTAAAGAAAGAGAATATAAAGAAGAACAAATAAATATATTAGAACACAAAAATACAATAATTATAATTTAAAAAATCTCAGTGGATGAACTCAGTGGCAAAATGGAGGACAAAGAAAAATATCTTTCTAGGTGTTTTTCTGATATCTTTCTAGAGAAAGAACAATAGAAAGTATTCTTTTAAACAAACAGCAAGAATAAAATGGACTGAAAAAAATATTGAGACTAGTAGGGTTACAACAAAAGATGTTCAACCATGTCATTGGGGTTCTGAAAGGAAAGGAGAATGAGGACAGGGCTAAAAACACTTTAAAAAGTAGTAGCTAAAATTCTTCCAACTAAGATTTCTGTTTAATAACACTACAGACAAATCAAAATGAAATTCTAAAAGATACTCAAGTAGTATATAGGAAGGTAGAAAAAAGAAAACAGTGAAATAAAAAGTAGGAAGAAAAAATTATATACTTAATGCTCTTACATATCAATATTTACAATATCAGAAAAATATGTGCAATTCACTATGATGTGGAAATTAAGCAACATAGTCTTAAATAATCAATTAGAGAAACTAGGTAAAATTGATGAATTTTTATAAACATATACACTACAAAAATGATGCAAGAAGAAAGAGGCAAGCCTAGCAAATTAATAACAGGCAAAGAGATGGAATTAGTAACTAAAAATACATTTTCTTTCCCCCCACCACCCACAAAAATCATAGCCTCAGATAGCTTCACTGGTGAATTCTACCAAATGTTTAGAGAAAACTTAACATGAGTTCTTCACAAACACTTCCAAAGTAGAAGACAAAGGAATATTCTTTGATTCAGATGAATCCCATATTACTCTGATATAAAATGTATTGTGGTTTTGCATTTAAAATAGTGGCAAAAACCGCAATTACTTTTGCAACACCCTAATACAGAAAAAGAAAATCACAGACAGAAATACAAAATATATTAATGAAAATATTACTCAACACTAGGAGATAGAATGGAACTTTCTCAACTTGAAGTAGAACAGCTACAAAAAACCCACAGCAAGCATAATAATGAAAGATGGAATATATGCCTCTAAAAGGGAAAACAAGACAACAATGTTTACTTTCATTCTATTCAATGTTATGTCTATTCAACATGATATTGGCAACTCTAACCAGGACAATTAAGAAAAATCAATAAAATACATACAAACTAGAAAAGATCAAATAAAACTACACCTATTAGGAGATGACATAATATTGAATATAAAAAATCTTAAGAAACCATGAAAAACTATTAGATTTGTAAATGAACTCATCTAGTTTACAGGACATAAGTTCAATATATGAAAATCAGTTTTATTTTTAAATACTGGCAAGAAAAGTCTAAAATGCAATTTTAAAAGCAATTCTATTTACAATAGCATCAAAAAATAAGATTATGACAAGCTTATCAAAAAGAGTACAAACTTGCATACTGAAATACGAAATGATGGAGAGGGCTATACTGAACTTAATATAAGATGGCAGTATTCTCCAAATCGATCTGGACATTTATAGCAATTCCTATCAAAAATTCTGATTTTTTTTGTAGATATTGACAAACTGATCTTAAAATTTATTTGGGAGTTCAGAGGACCTAGAATAGTCAAACACTATAAAAAAATAAAAATTAAAAACTTATACTTCCAGATTTCAACACTTCTCTACAGTATTATAGTCATCAAGACAGTGTGGTATGGCAAGACCAAAGGAATAGACTCAGGAATCAAGCAATAAACCCTCATATTTATGGCTTTTCAATTGTTCTTCAACGTGGATGTGTTCTTTGTTTGTGATGCTATAACGAAACTTGGTAATTTATAAACATCAGAAATTTATTTTCTCAGTTCTGGAGACTGGGAAGTCCTAGATTAAGGTGCCAGCATTCAGTATCTGGTGAAAACTGCTCTCTGATTCTGAGACTGACTACTCACATGGCAGAAAAGATGAATGCTGTGTCCTCACATGGTGAAAATCGGAAGAATAAAAAAGGTGTGGCTAGTATCTTTAAGAAGAAAACAGATACTGGAGAGGATGTGGAGAAATAGAAACACTTTTAGAAGACAGTGTGGCAATTCCTCAAGGACCTAGGAATAGAAATTCCATTTGACCCAGCAATCCCATTACTGGGTATATAGCCAAAGGATTATAAATCATTCTGTTATAAAGACACATGCACACATATGTTCATTGTGGCACTGTTTACAACAGCAAAGACCTGGATACAATCCAAATGCCCATTGATGATAGATTGGACAAGGAAAATGTGGCAGATATACACCGTGGAATACTATGCAGCCATAAAAAACAATGAGTTCATGTCCTTTGTAGGGACATGGATGAATCTGGAAACCATCATTCTCAGCAAACTGACGTAAGAACAGAAAATCAAACACCACATGTTCTCACTCACAGGTGGGCGTTGAACAATGAGAACTCATGGACACAGGGAGGGGAGCATCACACACTGGGGTCTGTTGGGGGAGAATAGGGGATGGACAGCAGGGGTTAGGGAGGTTGGGGAGGGATAACATGGGGAGAAATGCCAGGTATAGGTAATGGGGGGATGGAGGCAGCAAACCACATTGCCATGTATATACCTATGCAACAATCCTGCATGTTCTGCTTATGTTCCCCAGAACCTAAAGTGCAATTATATATATATATATATATATATATATATATATATATATATAAAATAGCATCATATATATATATATATATATGATGCTAATATATATATATGGTGTTTATATATATGATGTTAATCCCATCCATGAGGGCAAAGAGCCATCATGTCCTAATTCCCTCCTAAGGCTCTTAACACTTTTACATTGCAGATTTAGTTTCAGATGAATTTTGGAGGGTACACAGACATTCAAATAATAGAAGATATCAAGACAATATACTGGGGAAATAATAGTTTTTTCAAGGAATGGTGCTGTAATGTCTTAATGTTACATGCAAAAGAATGAGGTTGTGCCCCAACCTCACACCATGTAGGAAAGTTAACTCAAAGTTGATGGTAAGCCTAAGTGTAAGAGTTAAAAATTTTAAACGCTCATAAGAAATCACAGGTGTAAGTCTTCATGACTTTTTTTTTCTTTACTTTCAGTTCTGGGATACATGTGAAGAATGTGCAGGTTTGTTAACATAGGTGTACATGTGACATGGTGATTTGCTGCATCTATCAACCTGTCATCTAGGTTTTAAGCCTCACATGTATTAGGGACTTTTCCTAATGCTCTCCCTCCCCTTCTCCCCCACTCCCTGATAGGCATGTGATGTTTCCCTCCCTGTGTCCATGTGTTCTCATTGTTCGACTCCCACTTATGAGTGAGAACATTTGGTTTTTGGTTTTCTGTTTATATGATACCATCTCACACCAGTTGGAATGGTGATTATTAAAAAGTCAGAAACAATAGATGCTGGTGAGGCTGTGAAGAAACAGGAACACTTTTACACTCTTTGTGGGTGTGTAAACTAGTTCAACCATTATGGAAGACAGAGAGGTGATTCCTCAAGCATCTAGAACCAGAAATAGCATTTGACCCAGCAATCCCATTACTGGGTATATACTCAAAGGATTAAAAATCATTCTAATATAAAGACACATGCACATCTGTGTTTATTGCAGCATTATTTACAATAGCAAAGACTTGGGACCAACCAAAGGCCCAACATTAATAGGCTGGACAAAGAAAATGTGGCACATATATACCATGGAGTACTATGCAGCCATAAAAAAGAATGAGTTCATGTCATTTGCAAGGACATGGATGAAGCTGTAAGCCATCATTCTCCTCATGACTTTTTATTGGACAGGGATGAAGCTGGAAGTCATCATTCTCTTCATGACTTTTTATTTTGTTTCTTAGACATGACACCAAAAGCACAAACAACCAAAAATTTTTAGAATAGACAATGTGGGATCATCATAACTAAAAATATTGTGCTTCAAAAGACACCATAAAGAAAATAAAAGGACAACCCAGAGAATGCAAGAACATTTTGCAAAGCATCTGAAGAGGGACTTGAATCTGAAATAAATAACACAACTCAACAGTAAAACACAAATATAAATCTACATTAAAAATAGGCAAAAGGTTTAAATAGACATTTCTACAAAGATGATACACATGCCTGATGAACACATTAAAAATGGTCAACGTCACTAGCTATAATGGAAATGAAAATCATACCCACAGTGAGATTTCACTTAATACCTGTAAGATGGCTATAACCAAAATGATTGATTATTTATAAGTGTTATCAAGGAAGTAGAGAAATTGGAGCACTTATACATTGCTAGTGAGAATTTTAGTTGGTGAAGCTGCTATGAAAAAGAGTTTGGCTCAAAATATTAAATGTTGAATTAACATAGAACCCAGAAATTCTACTTTTAGGCATATATCCAAGAGAATTGAAAACATACATCTATGTAAAAGCTTGTACATAAATGCTTATAGCAGCCATATTAATCATAGCCAAAAGATGAAAAAAACCTCAAATGTCTTTCAAGACATTTACAGAAATGTATACAGAAAATGTGATTTATTCATACAATGAAATATTTTCCAGGCATAAAAACTAATAAGGTACTGATATCACAACATGAATGCATCTTGAAAAACTGCTAACTGAAAGAGCTCAGAAAAAAAAACCATTAAAAAATCCATACAGACAGAAAATAGTTTATTGTTTGCCACAGTTCCTGGCAAACAATAAACTATTTTCTCTCTATATGGATCATACCTCCTGTGTCAGGGTAAGGCAGTGTGATTGTTAATGGATCTGAGGTTTCTTTGTGAGGTAATTAAAATGTTCCAAAATTAGATAGTGGTGATGATAGCACAACTTTGTGTGTATACTAAAAACACTGAATTGTGTACTTTATAAGGCTAGATTTTATAGTATATAAATTATATCTCAATGAATCTATTACTCTTTAAAATTCATAGGCACAAATAAATAACATTTCCTGTTACAGCTCTTTATGAAACCATTATATACTTCTCAGTCTGGAAATACAGTGTATAAGCAATATTAACAAAAATAGATTGAGTTTTGAAGAAAATAAAACAGCACTTATTATAAGATGGGGTTAAATAAACTATGAGTTTCATCTGTGTTTCCTGGTAGTCCAATAGTCTGGAATTTATTGCTTGGCCTACAGTGAAAACAGAAGTTAGCAACAGTTATCATCTCAATGAACCTGTTGACTGATTCTGCTAGACTTTACTTAAATGTGTTTCAGAGTAGAGCCAGATTTATTTTCCTACTTCTATGAGTGACTAACGCTTCTATCAAATAGAATTCACATTCTGAATAATCTGTTTATTATTCTATTTATTGACATTTCACAATAATTGTATTGCTCCTTAAGTTATAGTAATAACATATTCAAAACTAACTTGTTTATAGCATATTTTACTAGAAGGTTAATTATCATTTATTTAGGAAGAAATGCAAAATACACTTTGCCTTATGTACCCTATTACTATAATACTACATTATTTCTATTTCTTTTAATTATACATTAAAATTTGAAGTACCCTAAATCTTAGGAAAAAGAATATTTATTTCATATTCTATCAGGTGACACATAGAAACTCAACTTCAGCAAATTGGAATTATATTCTTCTCTTACATAAAAGAAGTCCATGACTGGTACACTGGCCCCATGAGGTACAGCTTCTAGGTTTCTGCTTTTTATCACTGACGAGACCCTTATCTTCCTGATCCAAAAAGGATGCTTTTCATCACATTTCCCATCACATTCCAGGCAGCAGGATAAAAAAAAGGGCTAAGATCTTAGCTCTCACAGACATTACAGGAACATTTTTATATACATCTCACTGACCAATATTTAATTACTTTACTACATCTAACTTCAGGGAAGGCTGGGAAACAGATAACGTTGTGTTTCTTATTACTAAAAAAGAAGGAAGGAAAGGGTATTGAAGTAAACCAGAAGTCTGTACCATATGTGGGCCAGTCCTTTACTTTTGTTCATATGGCAGTCTTTTAAATACTCTGCCCGTACACTCACATTTCTGTTCAAAAATATATAAAGGAGTAAATGTTCAGTTCCTAAATGCCAGAATAACTTGTCTTAAATTCTGTTAGATGACAAATTCTATGCAAAATGAAAGCAAGTGGTTTTTATCTGATGCTTGCTTTATAATACTGAAATCTTGGTCTTTTAGTCAGTTTGTATATATTTATACTAACAATTCCAAGAATAAAAATACCTTATAAAGTGCAAATCATCTTGAAGTTAGTACTTTCCTTTATTAATTATAATTTTCTGGTTTCATATCTATAAAATGCATATTATTCTTTTAAAAAAATTAATATATATACAGTGGAATACTATTCAGCCATAAAAATAATGGAATTCTGTCTTTTTGCACAACATGAATGAAACTAGAAGACATTACATTAAGTTAAAGAAGCCAAGCATAATAAGACAAATACCACCTGATCTCATTCTTATATTGAATTTTTAAAAAGTTGATCTCAAAGAAGAAGAGAGTAGAATAATGGTTACCAGTGGCTAGGGAGAGTAGGAGGAAATAGAGTATAGGAAAGAGTTGGTTAATGGGTAAACAAGGCAGAAGGAATAAGTTTTGGTGTTTTTCTGAACAGTAGGATAATTAGAATTAACAATACTATAGTGTATATTTCAAAATAGGCAGAAAGAAAGATTTTCATTGTTCTCACAAACAAATGAAAAGCGTTTGAGGTGATGGTTATGCTAATTACCTTGATTTAATCATTACACGATTGTGTTAATTTATTGAAATATAACTCTGTACCCCATTAGTATGTAAAGTTATGTCAATTAAAAACAAAATAGAACTTTAAAAAGGAAAAAGAAAATATTACATATAATCAAGCTTTAAATTTAAGAATTACTAATATATTTTCAATAACAGTAATAAGAATGTTAATATTAGAAACTATCTTTTGGTCTATTCCTCCCTATTTACCACTGTTATTGCCCAGAGGCAACCACTTTCAAGCCTTTTAACTGTTTTTTCTGGTACTAATATCCATTTATCTATTTAAAATATAGAGTTCCTTCTTAACCATTTTTTTAAAATTATCTATTTTCTTCTTCTGAGGGTAGTGATGAAGATATGTCTCTACTATACTTCCTCTAACTTCACCTTCCCCATTCTCTCGAGGTGTTTGTATCATTTGTTTTTGTTCTCTTGTTATAAGCAGTAGTCAGAATTTACATTATTAAGACAATGTACATTCTGTTCACCTCTTATATCTGACTTCTTGGAAGAAGCCAGTGTTGTTGCATCCTGGGTCTGAGGGCAGTCTGGAAGCTGAAAGAAAGAGCTCAGTATTTTCTCTGAAGGCCATTATCTAATTGGATGAAGCCTATCTACATGATAGATGGAATAAGCAGAAAAATCTTAGCCAATTAATTGAAATATTGATCATGTTTATTAAAAAACTTTCACAATAGTATCTAGTCTGGTGTTTGACAAAAACAATTGAGCATCATAGCATAGTCAAGGTGACACAGAAAATTAACTATCATTGAGAGTGTGAGGAGAACCACCTGTAAAAAGATTTCTCCCTTTTTTTCAACCCAATACTTCAATGTATTACCAAAGAATAAAGCTATTGTCTTACATAGCCACAAGAGTTATCAATATCAGTACATAAAATATTGATGAAACACTTTTATCTAACATAATGTTCATATTCCAATTTTGATAATTGACCAATAATGTCATTTCTAAAATTTTTTAATTGTCCAGTTCCTGTTCCAGTCCAGAGTCATATATTGCACTTAGTTGCCAGGCTTCTTTATAATGTATACAGTTACTCTGACTTCATCTTTTATGATGTGGACACATTTTAAGAATACAGTCACCTTCTTTATTCTTTCTTTTTGTAATGGAACTGTCTTCACTTTTTCAGTTTGATATTCCTTCATAATTAGACTACATAAGTCTAAGCTTTACTGAAAACATTTCTACCTGGAAAACTACAAAAATTATGATGTGTCCTTCTCAAGGTATCAAGTCTGGGGCCTACTTGGTGCCAATAATTTTGAACACCTGCTCAAGATATTACAAAATATCTTCAATTTATAGTTACTATTGTTTTCTGAAATTAAAAAGCAATCTGTTGGAAGACACTTTTAAGATCATAAACATATCTCGCTCCTAATCAAATCCCCTCTACCTGTATTTAGCATCAATTAATGTTTCTTGGAGGAATCAATTAAAACTATGATGGTTTCTAAATGGCTTTCGGACTCCAGCACTTCATCCAAACTTACCACTTGATACTTATTCCCAATTTATTTAAGTATTTATTTAATATTAACATAAGTATAGAAATTTTTATTTATTCAATGATTTATAACTAATTATAGTCCTTTATTATTTTAGTGTCCTAATTATCTTGGACTTGGCCAGTTGAAGATTCTTTGGTGTCCTGTGTTCTTGTTATTTTCCCTTGTAATTTTTTCTAGGCAGTTCTTTAATTTCTGACATAACAAGGTGTTCCCAGGTCATCTTGCTTTTTTCTGGATGCAGTCTTGGATTCTAATTTTTCTGAGATGTCCTTGTTTCTTTTAGTAAGGAATGGTATTAGAAGCCAAATTCTGGGCACTAGATGTGTTCGTTTCCATTGCTGTTTCTTGTAATTTGTCAGTGGAGACAGGTAGGAGCTGTATGCGTGCAATGCATGTAACCAAATTATCCACATAAATACACGTATACATATACACATACATGTATGTGCAAATACACATGCAGTTACACATACATATTTATATATATATAAATAATACTTTCAATTACAATTTATTGTCTTGGATTTTCCCTTATTTCCCTGATTTCATGTGTCTTCCTTTTTCTGCAGTGAGAACTTTATATTTCCCAACAACATCAATTTCTTTATTCATATGCTCATATTCCTGTTATGTAACTAAGATTCTGAATTGCTTCACCTATACCATGACAAACACAACCTAGCAAAAAAAGTTCAGGATTTGGTTTTAGTACCTTCCTATACTGCCTAAGACTTGTTGAATACTGTGCTCATGTATTATAATATTAGAATTATTATTTTGATGAGAATATTATTCATTTGACTTAGTTGGATTTCTCATAGTTTGCTTTCATTTTTGACTTTCTCCCAATTCTTATTTATTTAACATTAAAAAATATATTCAATATTAACATTTCTCAAAATTAAATGAGATCAAAAGAGCATATTTAGAAAGTGTCACTTCCCCTTACTTTACAGATGTCTTCCTTTTTGTGGGTTTCACATCCATGATTCAACGAACCATGGACTGAAAATATTCAAAGACAAAAAACCAATAAAAATAACAATACAACAATAAAAAAATACTGCACAGCAGCTATTTACATATTATTTACATTGAATTAGGTATTATGAATAATCTAAAATTGATTTAAAGTTTATGAGATGTATGTTATATGCAAAACTATGCCATTTTATGTAGGGGACATCAGCATCTGCAGATATCAATATCCACAGGGGTACCTGTAAATTGGTCCTGGAACCAATCTCCCATAAATACTGTGGAATGACTGTTTTCCTCTTTCTCCATCCCACTCCTAGCAACTGACCAACTTCATTGTCTTCTGGTTTCCTGAGTTTCTTCTGTAGAAATAAGCAGATATGTATATTTCCTTATTTCTCCCTTTTTCTTACACCAAAGTAGTATACTATATATGCTATTTTGCACTTTAATTTTTATCCTTAATGTTTCTCTGAGTAACTTTATATCAGTTCATAAAATGCTTCCTCATTTTTTTCAACTGCATTATTCCATTGTGTTTATGTACCATTATTTCTACAATAATCTCCTATGTTTGAACCTTAAAGTATTTTCCAGTATTTTATAATTACAGATAATATTATCATTCTTTGTAAAAAAATTTTTATTCATTTTTGGTGTTTTTATGTGTGTTTCTGGCCCTTTTTTTATTTTTTATTTTTTTAGATGGAGTCTCACACTGTCACCCGGGCTGAAGGGGAGTGGTGCATTCTCAGCTCACTGCAACCTCTGCCTCCCAGAGGTTCAGGTTCTGCCTTAGCTTCCCAAGTTGCTGGGATTACAGGCACCCACCACCATGCCCAGCTAATTTTTGTAAGTTTTAGTAGAGATAGGGTTTCACTATGTTGGCCAGGCAGGTCTCGATCTCCTGACCTCATGATCCACCCACCTCTGCCTCCTAAAGTTTTGGGATTACAGGAGTTAGCCACAGTGCCTGCTGGATATTAGCCCTTTATTGATACCAGTCACTTTTCTTTTTATTTTACTTATTATTTTCATTTGTCATGAAGATCATGAAGATAATTTAAAAACCAATTTTTGTAGTCAAATTAGAAAATATTTTCCAATACCCAGTTTACAGAGGAACTCACTTTTGTTTCCTAGTACTTGCATAGTTTTGGGTTTTACATTTACAATAAAAGAAAGGTAGAATTGAAGGAGAAGAAATTTCAAGTTCACTTTTGGCATTTTGAGCTTCAAACGCCTATCAGACTGTGATGGTTAACTTTATGTCAGCTTGATTGGACCACATAATGCCCAGATTTCTGGTTAAACACTATTGCTAGGTGTGTCTGTGAATGTATTTCTGGAAAAAAGTAGCGTTTGAATTGGTAGACTGGTAAAATAGATTTCCCTCCCAGTGTGGATGGGCATTATTCAATCAATTGAGGACCTGAACAGAACAAAAAGCTGGAGGGAGAATTCTCTTTCTCTGCCTGACTGGCCTGGAATATGAGTATTCACCTGTCCTCAGACTGGCATGTATACCACTAGCGCTCCTGGTTCTCAGCCTTTTGGACTTAGACTTGAACTACCATCAGATTTTCTGGGTCTTCAGCTCATATGTGGCAGATCATGGGACCTCAGGCTTCATAATCATGCCGACCAATACTTCATAATAAATGTCTCTCTTCGCCTTTCTCAGTGTCTTCATTTCTCATTTCTCTCCTTCTCTCTCTCTTCCCTCTCTCTGTCTTCTCTCTCTCTCTCTCTCTCTGACATATATATATATATATGATTTGGCTCTGTGTCCCCACCCAAATCTCACTGTAACTCCCATAATTCCCATGTGTTGTGGGAGGGACCCGGTTGGAGATAATAGAATCATGGGGCAGGTCTTTTTCCCATGCTGTTTTCATGACAGTAGATGAGTCTCATGAGACCTGATAGTTTTAAAAAGAGGAGTTTCCCTGCACAAGCCCTCTTTTTGCCTGCTGCCATCCACATAAGATGTGACTTGCTGGTCCTTGCCTTCTACCAAGATTGTGAGTCTCCCCAGCCACACGGAAGAGTGAGTCCGACTAAACCTTTCTTTTGTAAATTGCCCATCTTGAGTATGACTTTTTCAGCAGCATGAAAATGGACTAATACATATGTATATGTATTGGGTTCTTTTTCTCTGGAGAAGTCTGACTAATACACAGATACATACCTTGAAATGCTCCAGCTGCAAGGCTTCCTTGGTGCTGCCTCAGGTATTTACCTTTATCATTTCCTCCTCCTGGAAAGGTGTCCTTCTAGGAATTAGCTTGGCTCTTCTCATTATTTGGTTTGCTGCCCAAATGTCAATGCATCAGAGAGGATATTCTTAATAATCTAATCAAAAATAGCAGTTAGCCATTCTTTCCCCCAAATCTTGCTTTCATTCTTGAGGGTTTAATGTTATCTAACATTCTAATAAATAGCTGTATGCTTGTTGTCTGTCTACAAACATAGAAATGTAACAATTATGAATAACACGCTTAAAATTCTATCTGACCATCTTTCAATAAATTGTTTATTCATGTTCTTTCACAATTTTTATTGAATTTCTAGTAGTTACAATCTATGATGTAATTATAATGCCACTCATTGCCTATAACATTAATATTAAAAAGTGCCTAAACATTTCCTCTTAATTCTTTCTTACCTTATTAACTCTCATGCCTTTTTATACTTTGTTGAGGTTCTTTTGTAGTTCTCAATGTGCAATCTACTGCTAATCAAAGTCCTAAATTTTATTATGATTATTTTATTATTATTTTTATTATTTTGCAGACCAAGTCTCATTCTGTCACCCAGGCTGGAGTGCAGTGGCATGATCACTGCTCACTGCAACTTCTGACTCCCAGATTCAAGCAATTCTCTTACCTAAGCCTCCCAAGTAGCTGATATTACATGTGTGTACCACCACACATAGATAATGTTTTGTATTTTTATTAGAGATGAGGTTTCGCCACGTTGATCAGGCTGTTCTTAAACTCCTGGCCTGAAGCCATCTGCCTGCCTTGGTCTCCAAAAGTGCTGAGATTACAAGCATGAGCCACTCTACCTAGCTAAACTTTATATGCTTGTAAATTGGTGTTGACTTTCAAACCTATGATACTACTAGCAGTACCTAAATTCTGAACTCATTATTTTGCTTTATCTCTACTTTGGATAGATCTAATTATCACATTGTTATAGAAACACCATTAAATTTTAATCCTCATATTCTTACATGGCTAGGTAGCTTTCCTATTGCTTTTGCCTTTGAATTGTAACGTGACTAAGCTGAAACTCCTCGTTTAGGTATTATTTTTTTGTTCTTGTTAGGATAAATGCTGTTGTGAAGATGTCTAAGTTTATGCTAACTTTTCATGGCCTTCTTGGTAAGTTTCCTTAAATTAAAACAGCTTTATTGGACTTCAACATAGTGCTGATTTTCTCCAAGTAGATGCTTTTATTTATTCAAGTTTCTATTCAATTTATTATTCATGCATTTAACAAATGCCTACTAGATGATTTCTTTTCTTTTTCTTTTTTTTTTAATTTTTATAGTATTTTAGGTTTTGGGGTACATGAGCATAAATGCAAGACAGTTGCATAGGTACACACATGACAGTGTGTTTTGCTTCCTTTCTCCCCTTCACCCACATTTGGCATTTCTCCCCAGGCTATTCCTCCCGAGCTCCCCTACCCCGCTGGCCCTCCCCTTTTCCCCCCAATAGAACCCAGTGTTTAGTACTCCCCTCCCTGTATCCATGTGTTCTCATGTTTCATCACCCACCTATGAGTGAGAATATGCGGTATTTCATTTTCTGTTCTTGTGTCAGTTTGCTGAGAATGATGTTCTCCAGATTGATCCATGTTCGTACAAACGACAGGAACTCATCATTTCTGATTGCTGCATAATATTCCATGGTGTATATGTGCCACATTTTCCCAATCCAGTCTATCATCAATGGGCATTTGGGTTGGTTCCAGGTCTTTGCTATTGTAAACAGTGCTGCAATGAACATTCGTGTGCATGTGTCCTTATATTAGAATGATTTATAGTCCTTTGGATATATACCCAGTAATGGGATTGCTGGGTCAAATGGAACTTCTATTTCTAAGGCCTTGAGGAATCGCCACACTGTCTTCCACAATGGTTGAACTAATTTACACTCCCATTCTAACTGGCGTGATCGCCATTCTAACTGGCATGAGATGGTATCTCAATGTGCTTTTGATTTGCATCTCTCTAATGACCAGTGATGATGAGCATTTTTTCATATGATTGTTGGCTTCATATATGTCTTCTTTTGTAAAGTGTCTGTTCATATTTTTTGTCCTTTTTTGAATGGGCTTGTTTGTTTTTTTCCTGTAAATCTGTTTGAGTTCTTTGTAAATTCTGGATATCAGTCCCTTGTCAGATGGGTAAATTGCAAAAATTTTTTCCCATTCTGTTGGTTGCCGATTCACTCTAGTGACTGTTTCTTTTGCCGTGCAGAAGCTGTGGAGTTTCATTAGGTCCCATTTGTCTATTTTGGCTTTTGTTGCCAATGCTTTTGGTGTTTTGTTTATGAAGTCCTTGCCTACTCCTATGTCCTGAATGGTTTTGCCTAGATTTTCTTCTAGGGTTTTTATAGTGCCAGGTCTTATGTTTAAGTCTTTAATCCATCTGGAGTTAATTTTAGTGTAAGGTGTCAGGAAGGGGTCCAGTTTCTGCTTTCTGCACATGGCTAGCCAGTTTTCCCAACACCATTTATTAAACAGGGAATCCTTTCCCCATTGCTTGTTTTTGTCAGGTTTATCAAAGATTGTATAGTTGTATATATATTGTGTTGCCTCCAATGCCTCTGTTTTGTTCCATTGGTCTATATCTCTGTTTTGGTACCAGTACCATGCTGTTTTGATTACTGTAGCCTTGTAGTATAGTTTGAAATTCAGTAGTGTGATGCCCCCCGCTGTGTTCTTTTGGCTTAGAATTGACTTGGCTATGCGGGCTCTCTTTTGGTTCCATATGAAGTTCATGGTGGTTTTTTCCAGTTCTGTGAAGAAAGTCAATGGTAGCTTGATGGGGATAGCGTTGATTCTGTAAATTACTTTGGCAATATAGCCATTTTCACGATATTGATTCTTCCTAACCATGAACATGGAATGTTTCTCCCTCTGTTTGTGTCCTCTCTGATTTCGTTGAGCAGCGGTTTGTAGTTCTCCTTGAAGAGGTCCCTTACATTCCTTTTGAGTTGTATTCCTAGGTATTTTATTCTTTTAGTAGCAATTGTGAGTGGCAGTTCGTTCTTGATTTGGCTTTCTTTAAGTCTGTTATTGGTGTAAAGGAATGCTTGTGATTTTTGCACATTGATGATATATCCTGAGACTTTGCTGAAGTTGCTTATCAGTTTCAGGAGTTTTTGGGCTGAGGCAATGGGGTCTTCTAGGTATACTATCATGTCGTCTGCAAATAGAGACAATTTGGCTTCCACCTTTCCTATTTGAATACCCTTTATTTCTTTTTCTTGACTGATTGCTCTGGCTAGAACTTCCAGTACTATATTGAATAGGAGTGGTGAAAGAGGGCATCCTTGTCTAGTGCCGGATTTCAAAGGGAATGCTTCCAGTTTTTGCCCATTCAGTATGATATTGGCTGTTGGTTTGTCATAAATAGCTTTTATTACTTTGAGGTACGTTCCATCGTTACCGAGTTTATTGAGGGTTTTTAGCATAAAGCGCTGTTGAATTTTGTCAAATGCCTTCTCTGCATCAATTGAGATAATCATGTGGTTTTTGTTTCTGGTTCTGCTTATGTGGTGAATTACGTTTATAGGCTTGCGTATGTTGAACCAGCCTCGCATCCCCAGGATGAATCCTACCTGATCATGATGGATAAGTTTTTTGATTAGCTGTTGCAATCAGCTTGCCAATATTTTATTGAAGATTTTTGCATCTATGTTCATCATGGATATTGGCCTGAAGTATTCTTTTCTTGTTGGGTCTCTGCCGGGTTTTGGTATCAGGATGATGTTGGTCTCATAAAATGATTTGGGAAGAATTCCCTCTTTTTGGATTATTTGGAATAGTTTCAGAAGGAAGGAATGGTACCAGCTCCTCTTTGTGTGTCTGGTAGAATTCTGCTGTGAACCCATCTGGACCTGGGCTTTTTTTGTGTGGTAGGCTCTTAATTGCTCCCTCGACTTCTGACCTTGTTATTGGTCTATTCATAGTTTCAGCTTCCTCCTGGTTTAGGCTTGGGACAACACAGGAGTCCAGGAATTTATCCATTTCTTCCAGGTTTACTAGTTTATGTGCATAGAGTTGTTTGTAATATTCTCTGATGATGGTTTGAATTTCTGTGGAATCTGTGGTGATTTCCTCTTTATCATTTTTTATTGCATCTATTTGGTTGTTCTTTCTTTTCTTTTTTATCAATCTGGTTAGTGGTTTGTCTATTTTGTTGATCTTTTCAAAAAACCAGCTCTTGGATTTATTGATTTTTTTGAAGGGTTTTTCGTGTCTCTGTCTCTTCAGTTCAGCTCTGATCTTAGTTATTTCTTGTCTTCTGCTAGGTTTTGGGTTTTTTTGATCTTGCTCCTCTAGCTCTTTCAATTTTGACAACAGGGTGTCAATTTTGGATCTCTCCATTCTCCTCATATGGGCACTTATTGCTATATATTTTCCTCTAGAGACTGCTTTAAATGTGTCTCAGAGATGCTGGCATGTTGTGTCTTCGTTCTCATTGGTTTTGAAGAACTTCTTTATTTCTGCCTTCATTTCATTGTTTATCCAGTCAACATTCAAGAGCCAGTTGTTCAGTTTTCATGCTAGCTGGCTGTTTTGCCCATTAGTTGATGTAGATTCTTCATTATGTTGATGCTCTTTAGCATTTAGTGTGATTTTGGAATGGCTGGTACTGGTTGTTCCTTTCTATGTGTAGTGCTTCTTTCAGGAGCTCTTGTAAAGCAGGCCTGGTGGTGACAAAAATCTCTGAGTACTTGCTTGTTTGCAAAGGATCTGGGTTGGTTTCTGAATTCTGAGTTCTAACTTGATTGCACTATGGTCTGAGAGACTGTTTTTTATGATTTCAGTTGTTTTGCATTTGCTGAGCAGTGCTTTACTTCCAATTATGTGGTCAACTTTAGAGTAGGTGTGATGTGGTGCTGAGAAGAATGTGTATTCTGTGGATTTGGGGTGGAGAGTTCTGTAAATGTCTATCAGGTTTGCTTGTTCCAGGTCTGAGTTCAAGCCCTGGATATCCTTGTTGATTTTCTGTCTGTTTGATCTGTCTAATATTGACAGTGGAGTGTTAAAGTCTCCCACTATTATTGTGTGGGAGTCTAAGTCTCTTTGTAAGTCATTAAGAACTTGCCTTATGTATCTGGGTGCTTCTGTATTGGGTCCATATATGTTTAGGATTGTTAGCTCTTCTTGTTGTATTAATTTTTTTACCATTATGTAATGGCCTTCTTTGTCTCTTTTGATCTTTGTTGCATTAAAGTCTATTCTATCAGAGATGAGAATTGCAACTCCTGCTTTTTTTTTGCTCTCCATTTGCTTGGTTAATCTTCCTTCATCCCTTTATTTTGAGCCTTTGTGTATTCTTGCATGTGAGATGGGTTTCCTGGATACAGCACACTGATGGGTTTTGGTTTTTTATTCAATTTGCCAGTCTGTGTCTTTTGATTGGTGCATTTAGTCCATTTACATTTAGGGTTAATATTGTTATGTGTGAATTTGATACTGCCATTTTGATTCTAGCTGGCTGTTTTGCCCGTTAGTTGTTGTAGATTCTTCATTATGTTGATGCTCTTTAGCATTTAGTGTGATTTTGGAATGGCTGGTACTGGTTGTTCCTTTCTATGTGTAGTGCCTCTTTCAGGAGCTCTTGTAAAGCAGGCCTGGTGGTGACAAAATCTCTGAGTACTTTCTTGTTCGCAAAGGATTTTAGTTTTCCTTCACTTCTGAAGCTCAGTTTGGCTGGATATGAAATTCTGGGTTGAAAGTTCTTTTCTTTAAGGATGTTGAATATTGGCCCCCACTCTCTTCTGGCTTGTAGAGTTTCTGCCGAGAGATCTGCTGTGAGTCTGATGGGCTTCCCTTTTTGGGTGACCCGACCTCTCTCTCTGGCTGCCCTTAGTATTTTCTCCTTTATTTCAACCCTGGTGAATCTGATGATTATGTGTCTTGGGGTTGCTCTTCTTGTGGAATATCTTTGTGGTGTTCTCTGTATTTCCTGCATTTGAGTGTTGGCTTGCCTTGCTAGGTGAGGGAAATTTACCTGGATAATATCCTGAAGAGTATTTTCCAGCTTGGATTCATTCTCTTCGTTACATTCTGGTACACCTATCAAACGTAGGTTAGGTCTCTTCACATAGTCCCACATTTCTTGGAGACTTTGCTGATTCCTTTTTGTGCTTTTTTCTCTAATCTTGGTTTCTCATTTTATTTCATTGAGTTGATCTTCGACTTCTGATATTCTTTCTTCTGCTTGGTCAATTCGACTGTTGAAACTTGTGCATGCTTTACGAAGTTCTTGTATTGTGTTTTTCAGCTCCTTCAATTCATTCATATTCCTCTCTGAGTTATCCATTCTTGTTATAATTTCCTTGAATCTTTTTTAAAATCTTTTTTCAAGGTTCTTAGTTTCTTCGCATTGAATTAAAACATGTTGTTTTAGCTCACAAAAGTTTCTCATTATCCACCTTCTGAAGTCTAATTCTGTCATTTCATCACAGTCATTCTCCGTCCAGCTTTGTTCCCTTGCTGGTGAGGAGTTTTGGTCCTTTGTAGGAGGCGAGGTGTTCTGGTTTCGGGTGTTTTCCTCCTTTTTGTGCTGGTTTCTTCCCATCTTTGTGGATTTATCTACCTGTCGTCTGAGTAGTTGCTGACTTTTTTATTGGGTCTCTGAGTGGACGCCCAGATTGTTGATGATGAAGTATTTCTGTTACTTGGTTTTCCTTCTACCACTGTACGACTGCTGAGGTCCACTCCAGGCTCTGCTTGTCTGGGGTGCACCTCTAGCGGCTGCAGAACAGTGAAGGATGCTACCAGTTTCTTCTTCTGCTATCTTTGTCCCAAAATGATGCCTGCCAAATGTCTTTCTTCTTTATATAGAGGGTTCAGGGCGCTGCTTGAGGAGACAGCCTGTACTTTATAGGAGTTCAAGTGCTGATCTGTGAGCTCTGTTGTTCATTCAGGACTGTTAGGCTGCTACATTTAATTCTACTGCAGCAGAACTCATAAAAAAAAAACCTTTTTTTCTCAGATGCTCTGTCTCGGGGGGTTGGGGTTTTCTTTATGTGTTCGTTGCACTGTCCTGCCCAGCTAGGAGGCAGTCTAGTCACTATTTGCCTGTCGAGGCTCTGCCCTGCTGGTGTGAGGTCCTCCCTGTTTCTGCAGGCTCTGCCCTGCTGCTGTGGTCTCCGCCCTGCTGCCACGGGCTATGCCCTATGGTGGAGTCTCTCTGTTGTGGTGGTTTGCCTCGGCAATGGCATGCTGCGTCAGTTATGGGAGTGTACCTCAGTAGGGGTGGGTTGCCTTGGTAATAGCAAATGCCCCTCCCCCACTGAGCTGCACCATCCTGGGTTCAGCTGTGCCTGCAGTGAAACTCTCCACCCGGAGCATTTGGAATCACCATTTTGTTTGTCCCACTGCCCTGGCCCAAACGCCGTTTCCCTGGAATCTCCTGGCCTGGCTCACTGTCCAAGTCCCATTCAATCAGATGGATGTGCCAATCTGCCCTCTCAAGTCTCAGATTGCCAGTTCAACAGGGCACCCGGGCCAGTGCGCTTTGTGTGGAGCGCTGTGGAGCGTTGCTGTGCTGCAGCGCCGGCCGCTGGCTGCACCGGCCACCGGCTGCACCAGCCAAAACTTCTTCACTGGCATCCCACATCTCTTTTATGCCTGGGAGTTTCCCCGTTCTGTGGGAAACAAAGATCCGTCTGGAAATGCAGTCCTGACTCACCCTCTGCACGTTCACCGAGAGCTTCAATCCTGAGGTGTTCTCACCGTGCTATCTTGAGTCGGTCCCAGGTGATTTCTTTTTATCAGACATTGTTCTAGGCATTTATTACCACCTAGTTGATTGAGACAACTAGATGATATTTTCAGTCAACACACAAAAGTTATCTTTTGTTAGCAAACTAAAGAACCAGTTGTTTTAAAGTTTACTTTTATTATATATGTATGTATGTTCTCTGCCATTTTGTTCTCTTACCCAGAAGCTATAATTACATGCATTGTCTAGATCTATACTTTTTTGCCAATTATGTTTATGTCTAAGTTCTGTTTCTATTTTACTTTTTTTGACTTTTTTCAAGACTGGTCTTCACATTTATATTATATTTCTTAAGAATTTATTTTAACTTATAATGATAATGTGAACATTTTTAATGTTATTTTTTCTTTTCCTGTTTTCTGTGATCTGCCAGCTTCTTTTTCTTATAAAATATTTGTTATAATATTGCTTTTTATTTGATCTCAAGTATATTTTCAAAGAGGGCGTTCAATGAGACTACAATTTCTTAAATTACTTAGAACTTTAAAACACATGCTTGGCCCAACATTTCTGTTACTTTGCTGTATAATCATTTTTCTGTGTTTTTTTGGGGGGGGGGGTATTTCCTCTTTGTGACTTTGAATTCCAGTATCTATGATAATTTCTTTTGACTATTTTAACTTTTGCTATTGAAGAAGTTCTATCTGGTCCAAATAATTGCTTTAAAAAGTGTATGGTGGAATGGTAGGGGCCAAGATAATGAATTTGGATATGCAATATTTGAAGGCATATGGTTATAGAATGATTATATGTACTTTCTTATGAAATTTAGTATATTTCTCATCTAAGTCATGTTGCTGTTCATCATTTTCTGTATGGAGATTTAAAGTTTATCTTCCTACAAATGATTTGCTTAGCAGCCACCATATTAACAGTCAGGAAAATTCCTCCTTTAACATTCTGCTCAGTTTAATCTCTTTATGGCAAAGAGAATGTGTTCATATGGCTTATCCCTCAGTCCAGTTAGCCTGATGCACTGTGATATGAAATCAAGTCTAGAGATATTCTTGTTGCCCAGCCATATCCTAGATCTTACTTTTCTAAGAAAGGCATTATTGGTTAGGCTCTTCCCAGCATTATCATCTATTTTGAGAGTACTTTGAACCGTGTATTAATTAATCTGTAAAAGGTTTTGCTTTTTTCTATTTTTACCTCCCAATATGATAGATTTTCCACTTTTTTTCAGCTATTCTTTGACCTTATGATACGGGGTTCTGATTGAAGTAATTTTAATCATAATATTGGAATCCTTTTCTTCATGCTAACTTTCTGTGGATTTTAGTTCTTTTCTGGAAAAAAGTAAAGATAATTTCCTATAGTCTCTTTGTCCATTTATCACAGGATGTAATATTTTAAAACAAATTTGATTAATACAAATTTTGGGTATAATTACTACTCAGAGATGTTCAAAAAGAATGATTGTTCAAGTGTGTAAATTCTAGTATTGTAGATGACATGTTTGCAAGTAGAAATAACAGCATTATAAGTTAATATAAAATTACTTACTTAAGAATGGTACAGATCACAAATACCATGTAACTAGGAAGAGTAGATCTTTAAAGCAGCTGGACTGATTACAGAGTTTTTAATGGAGGAGAGAGCATTTGACCAGGATTGGGGGAAATAAGCAGAGTTATAATATTCAGAAGAAAATTATTCACTTAAAGAAAATTTTATTACTCCTTTTCTATGTTGAGATGTGAAGAATCTTACTGGACACATTTTAAGTGTGACCCCTGAAAGGTAACTCTCAGATATGCATACTGCATTTTAAGAACACACTTACTTTCTTGCTTTGCTATGCTCAAGATAATAGTTATGTTTCACGAGCTTGAATCCTGATTTAAAGGAAAACACTAATGAAAATGATGCATAAATAATAAAATAGTGATATCTGAAATTTTGAGGCACAAAATAAGCATATGCAGTGATTTATTTTCCCCCAACAAAGTTTTACATGAGAAGCACATATCAAGATTTTTAGTTTGAGATACTTTGATATATGGCCACTTTATTTTAATCTTGGCGACTGTCAGCAATATCATTGCAAATGAATAATACATGGATAACGTCCCTCAAACCATGTTCTCATTCCAATTATTGAAACCTGAAAAATATGGTACCTTACACGGCAAAATAGACTTTGTGATGGTTAGAGTAGCCTGGACTATCCGGGTGGAACCAATCTAGTCATGAACCTTTAGAAATGGAAAATCTTTCTTACTTGAAGTAAACAGGAGATGTGACTACAGTAGAGAACCAGAGAGATGAAAGTGAAAAGAACAACCTGCAATAGCTGGCTTTGAAGATGGAGGAAAGGGGCCATAAACCAACGCATGCAAATAAGCTGGAAATGACTAGGAAATGGGCTCTCACTCCAGAGCATTCAGAAAGAAGTGCAGTCCTACTAACACCTCAGTTTTAGTCAGTTAGACCCATGTGAACTATAGAATTTGTGGTAATGTTACAGAAGCAATAGAAAGCTAATACACTAACTTCTATAATCTATCACTTGACAAGCTGTAAGTCAATCTTCAACGCTAACAGTTACTTTTTTCAAGACACTAAAAATGATTTTATCAATCAGTATGCTTTCAGCTACAAGTAAGAGAAAATCCTGCTTCAAGCTGTCTTTAAGTAACAAAATTTATTACACACATACTAATATGACAAATATTAACTGAATACCTACCATGCACCCAGCCACTAATCTAGGCTTTATAGATGCAGCTATGAGCAACACAATGTCTTTGCTTCATAGAGTTTACATTTTAGTGGGAAGGAGACAATGTATAAATGAAATAAATAAGTGCAATGCTACATTACATAACAGGAAAGCCACTGCAGGGTTAATTGCTTGAGTTGGTTAATTGAGGTGTCAACAATGTCTTCACTTCCCTCAATCTGCTCTGTGATCCTTGGTACTGGCTTTTAATTCAGGTAATAAAAAGATGAATACAGAAGTTTCTGGTGCCTATTTTTCCAGAGGAAAAAGACAAAATATTTCTTCTTGTTGCTCTCATTTGAGAGAAAACTTTTCCCAGATCCCTCAGTTGACTTTCATTACTTTAGATCTACAAGATTTGATCACACTTCCATTATAAACTAATTATTGGAAAGAAAAAAGGAATTGTCATGATTGACTCAGATTAATACTCTAGGATGGAATAGATGTCTGAGTCCACTACAATGACTTGACAGTAGTATGTGAATAATAAACACATTTTAAATATAAAGTTTGTTTTAATTAAATGACTTATTTTAAAAATACTTTCTCTATTTTCAAAGTCCCCAGAGAGGAAACAAAAAGAGTTCAAAGGATTTCATTACTCTCTTTTATTCATGATAGGCAAAAATGAAATAGTTCTCTTGGAGACACTTATTTGTGTCTTATTTTATTACAACCTTCCTGGAAAATTTTTTCTTCCAATTCCAATTAATTTGAAGCAATCTAGGGATAAATTTATTGTGAGCAGAAGTCATTGATTCAACTAATTTTATAATATATTTCAAATATTAGAATTATGTGAAAATACACCGATGTAAGGGAAGTCATTTAATTTCTAATGTGTAGACCAAAAGGCAAACTAATTAGATTCAGTCTGATAAACCTGAAATATAGCTGTTTTGTAGAAATGAGTAAGTTTTCTGTATTTGTTGCTGAGAGTATATCATTTTTTATAGTTGTTTATTAGAATTCATACCAACTGAAATAGTTGAAACTTTACTTATTCCTTAAGCTCACTTTTCATAAATATTAGAGTTAGTTTCCAGCAAAGATATTCATCATTAAAATAGTGACTATTTTTAGGTAACACTACATTGCTTGCATCTAAGTAATGCTACACTGCTGTTGATTCAGAAGCTAATCAAAGAACATGTTAGCAGTGTTGTCTAAAAGCAAAATAATTAAATTCCCACTCTTTAAAAGAGGGAATCTAGCATAGATGTTTAACATTGCTTAGATATCATATTTTTAGTTTTGGATTTTAAGTTCACAAAATATGCTGGTAGTCTGAGCTCTAAGTAACATTTAAGATTTGAGAAAATAAGTAAGGTTCCAGAATATTTCTGTTTCACTTACTAATTATATGCCTTTCAAGTGCTGTGAGTGAAAGATAGAAATAGACAGCATTTGAGTTCTAAGGAATTAGATTATATCAACTATGTATTTCTTTTTAAAATCAGTGGACAAATTGAAAAACCAAGATGAGAATTCTATAAGATACAGTCTTCAATACCAGTAGTATTCAACTATGTTTGTCCTATCTTTGCCCCAAGGAAACAAGTATCTCCTGGCTATTGAGTAATGTCTTCATTGGTGTTGGACTTAAATCTGAGAAATCTCGAAATGGAAAGTTCTGGCTACTGAGCAAAATGTTGGTGATGGCCCACATTTTCCGAGTTTGTTGGAGTAAAGGATACATGACTACCTCCCATAGAATAAAAGTGGGCCACTTGAGCAAGCGCAGCAATCTGGGTCTGCTTGGGTCATGACCATGAGGCTACATGGAGGTCTGAGGAGACCCTGGCAGAAGGCAGAGGGGAGCAAGCTGCTGGGTGCCTCAGGGCTGAGCAGACATATAAATGTCCAGTGAGAACAGACAATGCAATGCATTTCCAAGATCTGCAAAAGACAGATTTCCAGTATTGTACAGTCTCTAGAAAACTCCAAAATCCTATCCAAAATCAAGAAAAGGTGTTTGTTTTAAGCCGCTGACAGATTGAGAGCGCTGACAGCTCACAACAGTCTCAGTCAAGGAAGAGTATACCTTCCACTTACCTCTCCTGTCTCTCAGAGGAATTTGAGGGGCACAGTGGTGCTGGAGGGGCATTGTAGGCAGGAAAATATGATAAAAGCTTCAAGGCTTTTCGTTTCCATTTGAAGTTAGTACCCCTGACACAGCTTTGTGCAAAAGTGGCCAGAAATCTAAGTATGAGTGATCAAATCTAAACGGTATTTCCAGGAGAAGACAAAAGCCTCAAAGCTGAAATCAGGGACATTAGCGATAGGTAACAAAATAGAAATGGAAGAAATGTCAAAAATGCTATTTTGTGCCAGTTTATATACATTATCTGATCTTTACTGGAATTTTAAGAAAAGGATATTATGTTGCCCATTGTATTATTGATGACGTCAGGCTTCAGAGAGGTTCACAAGTCTGAGGCCAAACACCTAGTGAGAGAGACAAGATTGAATCCAAATCTATCCAACATTTTTTCTTTACACCCTATAGAGGACCTGAGGCCACTTAACATGGCAAGTCTTGATGACCTTTGTAATTTTCTGTGTCTTCACCCAAGGCCTTCCTGCAATGTACCCATTCTATAGAATGAGACTTCTGCCTTTTCCTCCTTTTAGATGTGTTTGGAGAATCTAGTCTATCATGTTGGCCTTTTCCTTTAAGAAAACAAAGCAATGCAGAAAAGGACATGAACACAGTATAGGAAAAAAGAATGCCGAAGTAATTAGCCCTCCCAGTACCTCTCTGACTCTGTAACCAGGTATCTTCTCCCTGGTTCACTCTACTCCAGACACACTGACCCTTACTTGTGAGCCGGTCAGGCATGTCTCCACTGCAGTCTTTGCACTAAAAGCCTTCTCTTTCTCCAAACAATCTGCTTAACTAATTCTCCGTTGCCTTGAGGTGATACCATCCTCATATCAACTGCTCTTTTAGCCCTTTACTGATTGATCACCCCAGCCCTTTACTATCATCCTGCTTAAAATTATAGCTTGCTTCACACTCAATCCTTCTTGCTTTCCCCTATTTTTTTTGTCTTATTTTCCCCATAACACTGATCACCTTCCCACACTTACTTATTCTTTATGTTTGTTACTTCCTGTTTCTTCCTGTCCCATGAATATAAGATCTTTCTGCTGTGGATGTTCTACATCAAGCATCTAAAAGAGTGCTTGGAACATGGTAGGTGTGTTCCACAGATTTATTAAATAAATAAATGACTGAACACTGAATGTTACTCCCTACTAGCTATCACATACTACTCTGACTTCCTGGCTTCTTGCTTTTTGCAATGCTCATCATCTTGAAGAGGCCATTCTTAAGTTTTACCCCACCATACAGGTCTGGGTTTCAGCTGCAGAGACCTTGAATTTGCCTGCCCCAACACTGACTGAGCTCCAGCCCTCATTGTAATAGTCTTTGTCAAAGTCAAGTGACACTTATAAAATCCTAAATTTCATAACACTTCTATTGTTAACAAATTTTAGTGTGTATTAATTATGGCCACTGCTTTTGATAAGACATAAAAACTTCAATTAAAAAATACTGTTTTATGCTGTGCGTGGTGGCTCATGCTTGTAATCCCAGCATTTTAGGAAGCTGAGGCAGGCAGATCACAAGGTCAGTTTGAGACCAGCCTGACCAACGTGATGAAACCCCGTCTCTACTAAAAATACAGAAATTAACCGGATATTATGACATGTGCCTATAATCCCAGCTACTCAGAAGGCTGAGACAGGAGAATACCTTGAACCCGGAGGTGGATGTTGCAGTGAGCCGAGATCACGTCACTGCACTCCAGCCTAGGGGATAGAGCGAGAGTGCATCTCAAAAAAATAAATACTGTTTTACCACAATGAATTTTGATATGTGAGTAAATTCTAGCATTTATTAGGTAAGCTGTTTTCCAAATTCTACATATTGATATTTGATTTCACTTCATGATTATAATATAGGTATAAACTAATGTTTGCATGTAATATATGGTAGCTGACTTTGCATAAAACAGAAATAAATGTGTGTCTGAGATGGGAAAAATAAATTTAATGTTGTCTATGGATGTGAAATTTATAATCCGTGATCCTACAATGAAAGATTTGTAGAGAAAATTATCTATTCAAGTCTGTTCCCATGTGTATCCATTTAGTGAAACTTTACTTGCAAGAATCTGTAAAAATGCTAATAAACCACATTCCTCACCAGCTTAGGCCTAACTCTTTATTTGTTTCTGGCTTTGAGATAACTTTGAATAGGCAATATGGTGTCACCATGGGTAATGAATGATACATATATAAAATAGTGACCTTAAAACAGCACATTTCTCTTAAAGGAATCAATTTACACACCATTGCTACTTAAATTTTATGAGCAGTTATGTATCATGTCTTTCTGATATAAATGATAGAAAATCTATTTTAATCAACCTTAATTTCCATGAAATTGCAACTTTGCTAGTGTCCATTAACAAGAATGAACTACATATGGGAAATAGTTTTAAGAAAGCAAAGATTAAGGAAAAATTCAGCAAAGATATAATTTTTAAAAATGTACTTTGCTTTAAAGTTAAATGTTTTGTAAAAAAAAATACAGAAAATCTCAGTAATGTGCCTGAGGCAGAGTATTACTAGCAATCTCTAGCAGATTCTCACAGTGTGAGTACATTTAGAACAAATGGTTGTAAATTAGAAGAAACTCTAGTAAGTCTCCAATGATGGAATAGTACTATAGCACAGGTAATTAGCTATGATGCATATTTTTTAGTTTCTTCCCTTTGAATACTTTCTTTCTTCCAATTTTAATGTTACAGAATCACAATTTGATGCACCATTATTAATTCTTTCCTTGCCTGTGTAATCCAGAAATTCCTAGTGAACAATGCTACAGGGGTAAATAAAATGTATACATCTAACTTTATACCCTGGATTTGTTATTGTTTTCAGATATCCTTAATTTTCTTACCAAAACAAAATAACACCAGAAAGACTCTATCCCTGAATGGACCCAATCATCTACTTTTTTTCCTTTTGGATTCATAAAGAATATTACAAAATGGATCCAATCATAAAACCACGTTAACTAGTTTCACTATAAACATTGTCTCACAGAACTCAAATGAGTACTTACCACCACATGAAATTCCACGTTTCTGTATTTTACTTTCTCGTTATCCCGGGTGACCATTTTACTCATTCTTAACTTCCCCTCATCTCCTTTCCCACCACTATCACTGCACCTTTCAGGTGATGCCCTACTTTATGGATCTTGTCAAAAGAAGACAAAATCAGAGAGAAAGGCGCTCACTTTCCTTTGCTCTGGACTGAGGCTCTTGGTCAAATCCCAATTCATTACTTACTAGTTGTGGGACTTGTGCAAGTTGCTTACACTGTTATGTTCCTCTATGAAATGCTGATAACAATACCAACCTTAAAAGTTATTAGAAAGATTAATAAATTACATTAAAATATTATTACAGTAAAATAAATACACATAAAAACATACATATCAGAAAAGGGTCCAGCACATAGCAAAAACAGTGTATTAGTCATCATCATCATCCTTCATTATTCTCTTCCATTAGAACAGAAAAAGTGTCTGGTGTTTTGTCAGAAAGTCTCCACCTCCCCCATCTTTTCAAGACAGGTGACCATCCCATTTTTGAAACCCTCTCTTTTCTTGGCATCTGTAACACTAAAACCACCTTTGCAAAAATTACAACAGTGAGAAAATTATGACAGTAAAAGACATCTAATCTAACCCATCCCAGCATCTTCCCTTCCTTTAATCATTCTTGGGCTTAGTCTAATTAACTTTGGGAGATAGGTCATTTACAGTGTAAATGAAAATAGGCCCTCCTTAAAATTCAGATGTTTTGTAAATCTAACAAAAGACCAGCAGGCTGGGGGAGGAGAGGGACAAGAGTTTTGCTAAAGTGTAGTCTTAAACGATTGCCAGCCATTTCTACAAATAACATCACTATTCTAGAACTTAATATTGGCCTTTTCAGATAACTTTTCAGGTTTTCTTGCATATCTGACACCCGTAGCTCCACCTGGACCCACCAACTCCACTCCTATTGCCCCACCCATAAGCAAATCAGCTAAAGAGGACAGCTTCAAACTTATGATTTCATCTCCGCCCCAGCCAATCATCAGCAGGCACCCATTTCTAGCCATTCCCCTTCCCCTAAACTGTCTTTGAAAATTCCCTAACCTATAGGCTTTAGGGGAGATTGACTTGAGTACAAATTTCATCTCCCATGTGGTGTGTCTAGTGTCAAGTCAGTTAAATTCTTTCTTTACTGCAACACCATGGTCTTTATTTGTGCGGTAGGCAGAAAGAACCTGTCCAGCCTATCAATCTACTGATTTTCTTCTATCTCTCTGACTTCTCCTTCTCAGTTTCATTTTCTTTTTCACTTCCTTCTTTCATAGTTTCTCATTCTACACTTTCTCCTTAGGAGAGATATTTTAATGCTGTGGATTAAGATACCATCCCTGTGCTCCAAGAGCCCATACACATACACACATATATATTTCCATCCAAGTTCTTCCTTCTGAGTTTGAACCTGCTCCTCTATAACATTCCTTTCCTCAGCATGTGGCCCTGTATTCTTTCTTCACCCAGTTGCTAAAGATAGAAAATTAGAAATCATTTTCCATATGGCTTTGTCCTGATGCCTCCCCTGTCCCCATCATCCAGGATGAAGCTCAGACTATTCTGAATCCAAATTTATTTGTTAAATTACCGTTCATTTCTACATTTTTGTTGCTACTCTTTTACTAGTTCTATCCACCTTTCTCATTTGGACTACTCCATAACCAAGCTTCTATAGCTACAGAATGGTCTTTTAAAATACAAATTAGACTCTGTTTTGACATAGAAGAATCACCAAGAGTCTTTTTTAACATCAAAGGCCTCAGAAGTCTGATCAGCTGAATCCAACATCATGTGGTATCACTCTATCACTTGTTTTCTAAGCTGACCACATTGGTCTTCTTTCAGTTCTTAATAATATCAAGTATTTTTGTGCCTCAAAGACTTTTCACATGCTTTACCTTTACCTGGAATGCTTTCATTTCCACCCTGTCCTTTGCTAATCTTACTTATACTTTACATCTTAGCTCAAATGTCACTTCTCTGCAAAGGCTGTCTTTGAGTCTCATATAAATTAGATTTCTCTTGCTATTTTTGCTCTGAAGTTGATGTAAGACTTTCTTTCTTACCAGTTTGTTCTATTAACCGATACAGCAAATACTTCTACCTAGCATAAATTTGCCTCAAAAAATTACTTTATCTGCCCTGCCCTCCACATGATCCACACCAGCAGCCTGATAGAGCAGAAAAAGTTTTATAGTTTGATGTAACCAAATTGAGTTTTTTAAATTTCTAGTTATTACCTATGTAACCCTAGTCAAGTTGCTTAATATCTTTGAGTCTGTCCTTTCATCTATAAAATTGATATAATAATATTTACCCTTATATGGCTGTGGCTAGGATGAAATAAAGTAACATGTATAAAGCACCCAGCATTTGCACATTCCATAGATGTAAGTTCTCTGTCTCTGAATACCAAAGTTATGATATATAGCATAATTTTTCAACATTTCATCCAAAATCACATGTTTAAGCTAAAATATTATTTTAGAAGGCAAAGAAACCTGAGAAGCATGTCAAATTGCTATCTTCAAAAGGCATATGATGTACCTGGGGAACTTAATCAAAACGCAAATTCTAGGCCCCTACTCACTGACATCTGATTCACTAGATCTGGAGTGAGCCCAGGAATTTGCATTTTGATAAAGCCTATAGAGTGAATCAGGTGTTTCATTAACTTCATCTTGAAGACCAATGTTTTCAAGTATCCAAGTTTGAGACATGGTAATATTTTCAACTCCAAACTCCAAAAGTTTGCATGACCCTCAAGTGATAAATGAGCCTACGTTTAGTCAAAGGGCACATTTACTTCTCTAAGAGTTGTGGATTTATTCATGTGGCTTTATGAAATAAACTTAATGTGGAACTTAGGAGATACAAGAGCAATTACTTTCTCAAAGGCCCTGTTCATCAGACTATAATATAAATTGTACATGAATCCTAACTCTTAAAACTGTGCAAATTCTCTTATGTCTAGCAGGGAATGCTACTACCAAGGAGAATCACTAGCATTGTAGATGTACATATAGTTTGGAAATAATACATTTTCCAGGGAAAAAACTTGCTATTACTCATTAACCTGACAGGTATGTTTGCATTTTATAAAAAGACATACATTAGAAGAAACATTACTATACAGTAGTAGTAACGAAATATAAAAATATTAGACTGAAACAATGAGAGTGATGTAAACAAAGAGAGTTTGTTGTGAATTTTTTAAAAAATTTAAGAAAGTTACAAAGAACCCCTTATAAATCAGTGCCAAATACACTATCTTATTTTTTCTCATAAAATAATAGATAGCAAATATTTTAAATCTCAATGGCTTCTGTGTAAAGCCATTTAGTTGTCTTTTTTAAACCAAAAGTGAAAAGGAAAATTGAGAACCAAGTTACTAGGACACTCAGGGCATAAAACCTGTAAAGACTATAACAATATCCCCAGGTGCCATATGCATGCAACAAACATCCCAAAGTTGCTTCAGCTTTTTAATAAATATATGATTAATTTTTGTATACTCCATAAAATATTTTTAAAGAATGATTAAAATGCATAAATCCATAATACTTACATTGATAAATATAAATTTACTTGCTAAGACATGAAAGATGAAATTTATATCCTTCCATCTTGCTATGTTGGTGCATTTTCCTCCAAATTTGTGTAAATACTGTTCTGAATTTTGCATTTCTAACTAAGATGACTCAAGAACATGTTATCTTTAGTTCTTGAAATGTCATAATAAATATTTAAACTTTGAGACGCTATCTTAGAGTTCTGCTTCTTGCTGTTGAAACTAGGGTAAATTTTTCTCTTATGTAAATTAAAAAATTGAAAAGTAGAGCTGAAAAGAATCTCAGTTACTGAAGTGCCTGCTCCTTTCCACAAAGTCTGGCTTCAGAAATTTACCTGTTCTTTAGGATTCAATTTAATTGTTCTCTTCTACAAAATTAATTCAGTCAAAAGTATCTTTGAACACGTCTGACAATATTTTGAACACTTACAAATGCCAACACATTGTCCTAAATAACCTAAATCACCATGCGTCTCTCACATACTATATTAAATTGCTCATTGAATCTCAAAATCCCAACAAGATCTCAGTAACTCTTTCTCTCCTCATTGGTGTGACTTTGGCACCAACCCCTTCCAGTGGTCTGAAATATTGCAAGAGTCTCTTAAAGAACTCCTAGGTTTGGGGTCTCTCATATTGTCTCCTCCTTAAAAAAATTTATCTTATTCTCCGCTACTCTGGCTATGGGAAAATCTGACTCTAGGTTTCTCAAAGTGAACCTCAAAGACTGATCTTGGTTAAGAAACAGTGCAAAATATTTATAGTTACTAATGAAGATCTAAAAATGGGTATTTCTTTGAGTATATAACAAAAAATGTCAGTGTGCAGATGATGTTGGCAAAATTTTAGGTGATTGAATTATAAATATGAACTAATAATACATAGTATCATGAAATAAAATAATTTAAAACAACAGAAGAGTTTTGTCTATGAAATTTTAATAGAGGAAAAGCTGTGTTTTTGAAAGTATTGTGGTGATACAGGGAAAAGATCCTTGACAGAAGTATCACACATTCACTTCCATGAGCATCACACAGGTATGATTCTCATTCAAGATCCTCCATCATTTCTATAACTAGGCTTTAAATAATTACTTCAGATGCCTCCAGAAAAATCAATGCAGAAGAAACTAACGTTGTTTAAGGAATTCACATCATAATATATAAAACAAATAAACACTAGTAAATATATATTAATTCTACAGTTGGTTAGGATATAAATTGTCATAATTCATCATTGCTCTCCCAGAAATAAAAAAAAACTAAAAATTATATATATACACATACACACATTTTATATAGGTTAGTAGGTTATAGTTAGATGGATGGATGGATAGATAGGGGATAGATAGATAGATAAACAGATATCTTGACACAATGAGATCTAAAGGAGCTAATTTTCAAATACGAATAAGACCTTCCTAGGTAAGTAGAAATCTGTGGCCATCAGGGTCACAGAGGTAAATCAGTCAATAGAAGAAGACACATGTATAACTCTGAAGTTAGAATTAACAAAAATTTTAAAATGAATATAAATATGTGAAACTATTTGAAAAGCTGAACAAAATAGATGGAAAGAATGAGAACATAAACTATGAAATTTTAACAAAAAAATACAACTAAAAACAAATATACAAAAAATAAATATACAACTAAAACATGCAATATTTCAGAATTTATTGAAAGCACTTTAAAGCTCAATAAAAATGGGCCAAAACCATTTTGAAAACTGATTTTACAACTTGGGTCATTCTCATCATACCAAACTAAATCAGAGTTGAGGGAACAGGGGAAAAAATGCTCAGGAGGCATAGCACCTGCTGCAGAAATTAAATTTTCCACAAGCCCAGCTGCTAAAACCTCCTATTATAAGCTGAAACCAGTTTCATCTAATAGCTGCTAAAGCATTTGACTGTAATTCTAAGACTAATTTTACCCACTTTTGTCACTCAGCAATCAAAGCTTGTCAGCTCCCAGAAAAAAATGACTAGTGTCAATGAACTTTTTTCAAAGCAATACATAACATTTCTCTACTTAAGAAAACCTCCAACCTTCTCTTTATTTTTCAGACATACCAAAGACCACTTAGTCTTGTATGTATGCCTCAAAATGAAATCTTTGCTGCACAAATAAAATGTTTCAATTTTTAAAATTTATATTCAAATGTTATTCAGCTTTGATGAATAACATCCAAGCTAAATGACCCATTAATATGTAAAGAGTTGCTCAAAATCATTATTCAGCAGAAATTGCAACTTAAAACTCTAATGAGTTACAAGACTGAAGATAGCAAATAGTATTGAGATTGTGGGGGAAGTGGGGCTTTTATAGAATGCCATAGATGTGAAAAACAGAATTATCTCTTTGAAAAACCCTTTTGCAGTTTCTAATAAAATTAAGAATTACTCTTTTAGGTATATATATATACAAAAGAAATGAGTGCTTATTTTTCCAAAAGGCTTCTGTAATAATATCCATAGCAGTTTGATTCAATAGTAATAAAACAATTACAACATAAAATTTGTTAACACCCCAAATATTCATCAACAGCAGAAAGGATAAACTGTGACATATTCACAAAATAAAATATCTAGCAAAGGAACAACTTAAAAATGAGCTTGTGATATACTCAACAAAATGGATGAATATAAAAAACAGTATATTGTGCAAAAAAATAGTAGACATATAATTAATACATACTCTTCAAGTGAAATAAGGTTCAGGAACAGACAAATTAATCTACGGAGCAAGAAGTAGGAATAGTGCTGACGGAAGGGGTTAGATTATCAGTTCAGGGACATAAGGCAACTTTCTAGCCAAGGGATGGAAATGTTTTGTATTTATATCTGTTTGGGTTGCATGTGGGTGCATGCATACATAAATTATTAATCAATTCTCTTTACAATGTATGTGCTTTGCTTCATAGAGTGTGCAATTCAAAATAGTTTCATAGTTTTTGTTTGTTTGCTTGTTTTGTTTTTTTCTTGAGACAAAGTCTTGCTCTTTCACCCAGGCTGGAGTACAGTGGCATGATCTCTGCTCACTGCAGCCTTCGCCTCCTGGCTTCAAGTGATTCTCTTGCCTAGTCCTCCTGAGTAGCTGGGATTACAGGCACACGCCACCACGCCCGACTAATTTTTTTACTTTTAGTAGAGATGGGGTTTCACCATGTTGGCCAGATGGTCTCAATCTCTAGACTTTGTGCTCCACCTGCATTGGCCTCCCAAAGTGCTGGGATAACAACAGCGAGCCACCGTGCCTGATCCAAAGGAGCTTTTTTTAAAATTCATACTTAATTTTTAAAATATAATCTTGTGTACTTCTGATGAAGGAAATGTCTGTCAAAACTAATTGATTGAAATCTTCATTACAAAATTTAGGCCAGGTGCGGTGGCTGACACCTGTAATCCCAGCACTTTGGGAGGCCAAGGTGGGCAGTTCACAAGGTCAGGAGATCAAGACCATCCTGGCCAACATGGTGAAACCCCGTTTCTACTAAAATACAAAAAAATTAGCTGTGCGTGGTGGTGCGCGCCTGTAGTCCCAGCTACTCGGGAAGCTGAGGCAGGAGAATTGCTTAAACCCAGGAGGTGGAGGTTGCAGTGGGCCAAGATTGTGTCTCGACACTCCAGTCTGGCAACAGGCCAACACCCCGTCTTAAACAAAAATTAAAATGCATAATTTAAATGAATAAATCTAGGCACTGAACACTGAGTTTATTTGCTGTTGTTGTTTTTAAGATAGGGATCTTGTTCTGTTGCCTAGGCTGGAGTGCAGTGGCACAGTCACAGCTCACTGCCCCCTCCAACTACCAGGCTTAAGCAGTCATCCTGCTGCAACCTCTCAAGTAGCTGGAACCACGGGTAGTCGCCACCACACCTGGCTAATTTCTGTGTGTGTGTGTATGTGTGGTGTGTACTGTGTAGAGACAGTCTCACTATGTTGCCTGTAATGATCTCCAGCTCCTGAGCTCAAGTGATTCTCCTGTCTTGGCTTCCTAAAGTGTTGAGATTACAAGCATGACCCAACACGCCTGGCCTTGATACTAAGTTTAGGTCTAATCATATTCACTTGGGAGGTTTTAGTGCTTTTATTTTCAATCATTCAAAATACTTTTCTTCATTTATTAATTTATCCAATGAATGATTATTTATTGGGTTATGTTATGTAGCAGAAGCTGTTCTATAAAAAAGACAAAGTTTTCCCTTCACGGAGTTTATATTTTAGTAAACAGACTTTAGAAAAATCAGCCAGAAATAAACTAATATGAAGCAAACAACATATAAACTAATAAAAAATGTAGATAACATAGTGATACTTTCCCTAAGTTAGGAAGAAAGCAGAGTGAGGTGATATAAATGTATTTGCAAGATACAGTTTAAATAGACTTACTTGTAGAAAAGAAAGATTTTTGTAGAAGTGTAAATGCTGAGAAGGGGTCAGACTAGGGGAAGAAAAAAAAAGAATAACTAGGTATAAGAGAAAGAAGGAACAGAGTCTGAAACAGGAATTTAGTATCTTCAAAAGTACAGAAAGAAGGCTGGTAATGCTATTTAATAATAGTGAGCATGGGTGAGAGTGGGAGGAAGAGTGGGGCAAAAATGACATTTGAAGGAGCAGCTGAGAATTGAATATATAGTTTTGTAAATCACTATTTTTTTATGATGTGTAGAATACTATTACAGACATACCTCATTTTACTTTGCTTCATTTTATTGCACTTTGCACCTTGTTTTTTCCATAACTTCTTTTGTGGCAACCCTGTGACAAGCAAGACTATTGGCACCAATTTTCCAACTCTACATGCTCACTTTAAGTCTCTGTGTTGGCCTTTTTCAATAATAAAATATTTTTAATTAAGATATGTACTTTTTGGCACAATGCTACTACACAATTAGTAGACTACAGTATAATGTGAACACAATTTTTATATGTACTGAGATACCCCAAAATTTGTGTGATTGGCTTTAGTGCAGTATTTACTTTACTGCAGTTAGCTAGAACTGAACCTACAATTTCCAAGTTATGGCTGTATTCTAGGAAACAAGAAGGAGTTGAAAGATATAAAGCAAGGTAATAATGTGATATAATTTTTATATGAAAAGACTAATGTAATTGGCAGGCCTGGTGCAGTGGCTCACACCTGTAATCTTAGCATTTCCAGAGGTCAAGACAAGAGGATTGTTGAGGCCAGTAGTTCAAGAGCAGCCTGGGCAATGTAGGCAGAACCTGTTCCTACAAAAGAGTAGATAGCTGGTGCTTGCCTGTGATCCCAGTGACTCAGGAGGCTGGGGCAGTGGGTCCCTTGAGGCTGGGAGGTCAAACCTGAAGTGAGCCATGATGGTATCACTGCACTCCAGCCTGGGTGACATAGTGAGACCCTGTCTCTGAAAATAAATAAATGCTGTGTGTAGAATACATTTTAGAAAACATAGAGGATTGTTAGTGATGAAAAAGGAAAAATCAACAATAATTATAATTTATGTTATTTATCAATGTCACAGTAGGTTCCAAACTTATCTGCAGAAAGTAGTCAATTCAATATAATAATAGCAAATGAAAAGGTGCTGCTCTACATCACTGGGTATTAAAAAATGCAAATCAAAACCACAATGACATATCACCTCACACCAGTGAGAATGACTACTATCAAAAAGTCAAAAGATAAGTGCAGAGAAAAAAAGAAACCTTTATACACTGTTGAAAGGAAAGGAAATTGGTACAACTATCATGGAAAACAGTAAGAACATTCCTCAAAAAATAATAATTAAAAAAATAGAACTACTATGATCCAGTAATCATACTTTTGTGTATATATACTAAGAAAATAAAATTATCTCAAAGAGATATCTGCACTTTCACGTTTATTGGAGCGTTATTCACAATAGCCACAATAAGAAAACAAGTAATCCCATTTACAATAGTTACAAATTAAATTAAAATATCTAATAATAAGCTTAACCAAAGAGGCGAAAGATTACAATGAAAACTGTAAAACATTGAAGCAAGAAATTGAAGAGGACACAAAAATATGAAAAGATATTCCATGTTCATGGACTGGAAGAATCAATATTGTTAAAATGTCCATATTATCCAAAACAATTTACAGATTCAATGCAATTCCTATCAAATTACAAATGAGATTCTTCACAGAAGTAAAAATATTCCTAAAATTAATATGAAATTACAAAAGGCCCAGAGAGGCCAAAGCCATTCTGAGAAAAAAAAAAAAAAAAAAAAACGGGGAATAATATTTCCTGACTTCATAGTATACTAGAGTTATTGTAAACAAAATAGCATGATTCTGACATAAAAACAGACACACTGGCCAACTGAACAGAATAGAGAACCCCAAACTAAATCCATACATCTACAGTGAATTAATTTTTGACAGAGGTGCCAAGAAAATACATTAGGGAAAGGACAGTCTCTTCAATAAACAGTGCTGAGAAAACTGGATATCCAAATGCAGATGAATGAAATTAGACCACTATCTCTCACCATATGTAAAAAACAAATCAAAATGAATTAAATACTTAAATCTAACATCTCAAACTATAAAACTACGAAAGGAAAATATTGAGAAGACTCTCCAGAATATTGATCTGGGGGAAGATTTTTTGAGTAATACTCTACAAGTACAGGCAACCAAAGCAAAAATGGACAAATGGGATCACATAACGTTTAAAAGCTTCTGCACAAGCAAAGAAAACAATCAATACATTGAACGGATAACCCATAGAATGAGAGAAAATATTTGCAAATTACCCATCTAACAAAAATTTAATAACCAAAATTTATAAGGAGCTCAAATAACTCAATACAAAAAAATCTAATAATCTGACTTTTAAATGGGCAAAATATCTAAATAGATAATCATCAGAAGAACACATACAGATAGCAAACAGGTACATTAAAAGGTGCTCAACATCACTGATTATCAGAGAAATGCAAATCAAAACTTCAATGAGATGTCATCTCTCCCAAGTTAAAATGGCTTTTATCCAAAAGACAGGCAATAATGAATGCTGGCAAGGATGTGGAGAAAAGGGAAACCTCATACACTGTTGATGGGAGTGTAAATTAGTACAGCTACTATGGAGGACAGTATGGATGTTCCTCAAAAAGCTAAAAATAGAACTATAATATGCTCCAACAAATTCCACTGCTAAATATATACCCAAAAGACAGGAAATCGGTATGTCAAAGAGATATCTGCACTCCCATATTCATTGGAGCAGTATACACAAAAGCCAAGATTTGGAATCAACCTAAGTGTCCATGAACAAATGAATGGACAAAGAAAATGTGGTACATATACACAACGGAGTATTATTCAGCCATAAAAAAGAATGAGATCCATTCATTTGCAACAACATGATGGAAATGGAGGACATTATGTTAAGTGAAATAACCCAAGTACAGAAAGACAAACTTCACATATTCTCACTCATTTGTGGAAGCTAAAAATTGAACTTATGAAGATAGAGAGTAGAAGGATGGTTACCAGAGGCTGGGAGGAGTAGTGGGAGTGGAGAGAAAGTGAAAGTGTTTATTGAGTACAAAAATATAAGTTAGAATGAATCATATCTAGTATTTGATAGCACAATAGAGTGATCACAGTCAACAATAATTTACTCTATAGTTAAAAATTAATAAAAGATTATAACTGGAAGTTTTGTAATACACAAAAAAATAACAAAAGCTTAAGGTGATGGATACCCTTTTACCCTGACACAATTATTATGCACTGTATGCCTTTATCAATGTATCTCATATATCCCATAAATATGTACACCTACTATATGCCCATAAAAATTAAAAATTTAAAACACAACAAAGTATGAAAACAATCTCATTGTCCATCAATGCATAAATGAATACAGAAAATATCGTGTATATGAACAGACATCTTTCAAAAGAAGACATAAACACGGCCGACAAATGTATGAAATAATGCTCAACATCACTAATCATTAGAGAAATGCAAATCAAACCACAATAAGACACCATCTCACATCAATTAGAATAGTTATTATTAAAAAGTAAAAAAATAACAGATCCTGGTGAGTCTGCAGAGAAAAGGGAATGATTATAGACTGCTGGTGGGAATGTAAATTAGTTCAGCCATTGTGGAAGCAGTTTGATGATTTCTCAACTTAAAACAGAACTACTGTTCAACTCAGCGATCCCACTATTGGGTATACACCCAAAGGAGTATAATCATTCTACCATAAAGGCTCACACATGTATATGTTCACTATTCACTATTCACAATAGCAGAGACGTGAAAGCAACCTAACCATTATAGATGGGATAAAGAAAACATAATACATACACACCATGGAATACTACATAGACATAAAAAAGAACAAGATCCTGTCCTTTGCAACAACATGATGAAGCTGGAAACCATTATCCTAATGCGAGAACAGAAAATCAAATACTGCAAGCCCTCACTTATATGTGGGAGCTAAACACTGAGTACACATGAATACAAAGAAGGGAACAATAGACACTGGGGTCTATTTGTGGGGGGGTGCAAAGAGGATGACTATAGAGAAGCTACCTATTGGGTACTATGCTTATTGCCTAGTGGCAAAATAATCGGTACACCAAACCCCCATAGCATGCAACTTACGTATATTACAATCCTGTGCATGTACACCAGAAACTAAAAGGTTTTTAAAAATAAATTGTCATATATATTACACACACACTCACACACACAAGCATACATACACACAAAGAAATCATATTCAACCTTTAAAAAGAAGGAAGTCTACCATTTGTAACAACATGGATGAACCTAAAAGATACCATACTGAGTGAAATAACACAGACACAGAAAGACAAATATACATGATCTCATGTATACGTGGAATGTATAACATTGAACTCATAGAAATAAACAATAGAGATGTGGTTACCATGTATCACTAAGTGAGGAAAAGGGGGAGATGTTGGTCATAGGGTACAAACTTGCAGCTACAAAATGAGTAAGTTCTGGAGATCTAGGGTAGAGCATGGTGACTATAGTTATAATAATGTGTCATCTACTTGAAATTTGCTAAGAGTAGATCTTAAGTATTTTCACAACACCACCAACAACAAAGGTGACTATGTGAGATGGTTACTTAGCTTGCTTGTGGTGATCATTTTACATTGTAGAGTATGTCAAAACATCACCTGTACACCTTGAATATATACTATCTTTGTCTATAAATAACTCAATGAAGACAAAAATAAAATGTGTTTTCCTAGTATCCCTTTACTCTTCTAATAAAAGTTCTTAAAGAATTTATCTTATTGATCAATGTCACAGTACTTTCCAAACTTATCTGCAGAAAGGAGTCAATTGGTTATTAAATACAACAGGAGCAAATGAAAAGGTGTTGCTCTATATCACTAGGTATTAAAAAAATGCAAATCAAGACCACAATGACATATCACCTCACCCAAGTTAGAATGACACCTATCAAAAAGTCAAAAGATAAGTGCAAAGAAAAAAAAGAATTTTTATATATATATCAACATAAATTTCTATTCATATTTATATTTTTAAATTTATATTGCCAAATATATTCATATTCATATTTTTTATTTTATTTATTTATTTTAAGACGCAGTTTCGCTCCTGTTACCCAGATTGTGCAATGGCACGATCTTGGCTCATGGCAACCTCCGCCTCCTGGGTTCAGGCAATTCTCCTGCCTCAGCCTCCTGAGTAGCTGGGATTACAGGCACGTGCCACCATGCCCAGCTAATTTTTTGTATTTTTAGTAGAGACGGGGTTTCACCATGTTGACCAGGATGGTCTCGATCTCTTGACCTCGTGATCCACCCACCTCGACCTCTCAAAGTGCTGAGATTGAACCACGGCGCCTGGCCTATATTTTTATTTTTGTATTTATATTGCCAGATGGTAGCTACTACATCTTCAATAAGGATTTCATGAATTCTCACTGGCTGCATGGTTTTGGCCTAGAGTTTCATATAAAATAAAGTGTGTGTTTTATGTTGAGCATGTTTCTGAATTATATAATCCAGGGTAAATTCAGCATTTTTTAAAATTCTAAGTTATGTGGAATTATTAGTTATAATTTTTTGTCAATTTTTGGAAGCATCTATTTTATAAACCACTAAGGACTTTTCTAAGGGAAATAAAAGAAATTTTGAGTGAATTCATGTTTTATGACCAAAACTTTAAATTGCCCCATGGAGGCCTCTGAATAAGTTAGCAGTTTAGATAAGCAGCCTTTGTGTTTTCAAGCTTAAAATTTTTTATTATTAAGTAAAAAAAATTTAAAGATTTTACATGGTTATTTTCACCCACTTTTCAATTTTCTTTATTTGTACAGCCACTCACTCTTACATCACCACATCCAGCCCCAGTACAAAAAAGTTAGAGAGCAAATGCAAGAAATTCTTGGCTTTATGTTTAAAAGTCTTGATTCAGGTTTGAAACAGAAAAAGATTTTGAAAGATATACGCTACATTTAGCTTATGTGCTTCCTCACATAAAATTGTATTTAAAAATTTATTATGTGTGTGTGTGTGTGTTTGCTACACTGCACGGAAAAAAAAGTCTCCTTTCATAATGTTATAGTCTACTGTGGTTAAAAATATTGTCACCATTGTACTGTCCACCTGCAGACATTATTGGTTCTCTGAATTTTATACTTCATTATGCTCTAGATGATATTCAGCTGCCATTATCTGCATGATGTTGCCCAAGAGCTTTCTTAGAAGCCATAAAAAACAATTTCAAATCCCTAACCACATACCTGAAGTGCCAGGGATTAATACACTTGGAGCAACCCTCAGGCTAAGACAATCTAAAATCAGTCATCTGTCAACTCTCAGGTGGGATAACTCTGAGAACTGTGTTACTCACCTTTTCCCAGACAATCCTGCCATTACCCCAGTGATAGGCTAGCCTGATAAGAGGTTTTTTCACTGGCTTCCTTCACTTTCCTGTCTCACTCTCTCATGCCACTGGTACAAGCTATAGTACCTACTATATTTTAAGTCCTTTAGAGTTAGTGACCATACAGTATTATATTATTTATCATAGCCACAACATACTCACATGAAAGTCTCCTAAACATAGCAAATATTTCAATGAATAATTAATTAAATTGAATGTATGGCTACAATTGCAAATATTTTCATGATGTTGAGAAAATATGTGATCTATCTTTCATAAATCTACTATACCTTTTTTGAACCCCAGTTTACTATTCCAAAGAATCTGAATAAAGATATTTGATACATGTTTTTAAAATGAAATAAGTTCATTAAACACATTTTTAAAAGTAAATAAAACATAAAAATAATTTGAATTTCGTAATTCTGAAATAGCCATTGTCAACATTGTATAGCTTCTGTCAGTATTTTTAAAAATGTGTATGAAGTCAAATTTGGAATCATATATTTATTATCTATTGATCACAATAATACCATGTAATAATAGGAGGAATTTTGCTTCCAAACAAGGTGGATAACAGGGACTATCATCATTTTGCCTCCTGAGAAAAAAGAAAAGAACAAAGTATATGAGACAATGATTTTTAATACAGAAGCCTTAGACATCAATTAACAAAAGACAGTGATGCCTGAGTCAGGAAACAATAGAGCTGGGCTTTAATTTGATTGCCCCAAATTATTGCCTAAGGAGAGATTTGAAGCTTCATTTCAGGAAAGAGAATGTATGCAGAGACAGGCAGTCATTCTAAGTAATGGAGATACTGCTGGAAGCCCAGGAAGATCAAAAAAGCTGAAGTACACACAGCAGGAGAGAGAAAGAGAGATCAAGAGAGAGAGATCTAGCCATCTGCAGAGGGGCCCCTCAAGACTTAGCTGTGTATTGATCATTGCATGGGTGTGAACAATCTACTGAGGCTGGTAAAAGGATGACTAGAAAGGATTTGAGAGAGTACTGCCCTGCCCCAGCCAATATTCCATGGGATGGATATAGTAGAAAAGTTCCTGCCAAAATGTCAAGCCTTATAATTACAGAACATTAGGGAAAGTATTCAGAAGGATTTTGCCTTAATAATGGGGAAAAACAGATTTACATTAAATGTTATTCTTGCCTTGTCTAACAAAGTTTAAAGTGAAAACTAGGCCTGCGACAGTGCCTTACGCTGCTAATCCTAACACTCTGGAGGCTGAGGCATGAGGATTGCTTGACCCCACAAATTTGAGACCAGTCTGGGTAATTTTGAGAGACTCTTTCTCTATAAAAACTTAAAAAAAAATGAAACAAAACCAAAACAAAACAAAAAACAAAGCCGAGAGTAGGGGCATGAACCTGTGGTCCCAGCTTTTTTGAAGGCAGAGGAGGAAGGGGCTCTTGAGCTGGGAGGTCTAGGCTGCAGTGAGTCAAGTTTCTGCCACTGCACTGCAGCCTGGGCAACAGAGGGAGACCTTGTTTCAAAGAAAAGAAAAAAGGAAAAAGTGAGAAATGAAAGGATTAAATTCTTCCAGATAGCTCATTCCCAGAAAAAAAAAAGCTTGAATATTATTTATAGGGAATACCTTTACACAATAAGGAGAAATTTACAATGTTTGTCTTCCAATTTAAAAAGTAGCAGATATGCAAAGAAGCAAGAAAATATGACCCATTATGAAGAGAAAAATTAATTCATGAAATTAGACCTATAAATGACTCAGATGATAGAATTAATGGAAAAGAACAGTAAATCATCTATTATAACTAAAAACCATAGGTGAACTTTTTAAAAATGATGGCTTTATCCTTTGTCTTTCATATTGGCAGTTTAGAAAATCAACCACTGAATTTGAAGCATAGACGAAAATAGTTGCTGAGGCTGTTTATAACCATTCCTACTCTCTGTGTTCCCTTAGATGCTCCTGTAGTGCTTAATGTGACTAGTTTGTTAATATTGCTGTGAAGTATTATGTTATGTAATTTGAAGACAGATTGTATTATTTTATTATACTCCATTACTCTATATTATTAGAATGATGCTTTATCTAAAATGCTTTGAGTTTTATATTTTGACAAATTTTACTACCATATGTTCTGTAATAAGTATGTATTTTTGTATGCATAGAAGCTGCTGCTAACTTTTAAAGTTGTTTGGTTTTCAAGGCACTGATAATGGATATGTATGAAGTCCCTGCTGTCTGTTAAATAAAATGCCATTCTGCAGAATTAACCATCACACCAGAGCTATATTGCTTTTTGTAGAACTGTTCTAGTTAATGAGCCCAAACTCTGCCTGACATTGGCAATTTTAAAGTTTAATTAATGTTGAATTGAATTTTGAGCTTTTAGTCAGAACCCATGGTCAAGTCTTTTTAGGAAAAGCATTTTATTTTATTTTATTTTACTTTAAGTTCTGAGATACACATGCAGAACGTGCAGGTTTGTTACATAGGTATACATGTGCCATGGTGGTTTGCCACACCTATCCACCTGTCATCTAGGTTTTAAGTCCTGAATACATGAGGTATTTGTCCTAATGCTGTCCCTCCCCTTGCCCCCAACCCCCGGTGAACATTTTTAAATAGAGATGAAAATCAAATTTCATCTGTAGTACAAAAAAATGTTAAAGGAAATCCTTCAGGCAGAAGGAAAATGATGCAGTTGAAATACTAGATCTTCACAAAAGAACGTAAGAAATGAAAACTACATGAGTTAATATAAAAGATACTTTCTTGTTTGGCCTCTTTAAAATTAAGCAAAAATAATACAACATATATGAAATAAAATGTATGACAACTATAACACAAATGTCAGAAGGGGAAAAATGAAAATATAATTTTGAAGGTCATTGTATTCATGGTGAACTGTATAACTTGAGCATAGGCTGTGATAAGGTCAAGATGTATGCAATAACACTGAAGCAACCACCGAAAGCACCACTAATCCAGTGAAGGATATGAAATGACTTATCAATAATACTCAATCCAAAACACAACAGAAAAAGAAAAATAGATTTAACGAAATATAATATAAATAGAAAACAGCAATATCTCAGATTTTAACTATATTATCAATAATCACATTAAATTTAAATGATCTAAATACACTATTTAACAGATATTGTTGGAATGGATCTTAAAAGTCAAGAGCCATCTAAGTAGTTACTACAAGATGCCCACTTTAAATATAAAGACATAAGTAGATTAAAGGTTAAAAAAATAGAAAATATACACCATATTAACATTAATCAAAAAAATGGAAGAATCTATATTAATATCAGGCAAACAGTATTTAAAAATGATATGTGAGTCAGATCATCCAGAGAATATAACCATTCTAAACATTTACACACTTAATAAAATGCATGAAGCAAAAGCTGAGAGACCTGTAAAGAAAAATAGGCATATCCATAATTATAGTAGAAGAGGTCAACACTCCTCTCTAAATACCTCATATAATAAGTAGCCATAGAAATCAGTAAGTATATAGGAGACCTGAAAAGCATTCTCAACCAATTTTATCTTCTTGATAATTACTGAATGCTCCACCCAAGAAAAATTAAAATACACATTTGCTAGAAGTGCATGAAAAGGTTCACCAAGTAAGTTCGTATTCTATGCCATAAAACAAGTCAATAAATATAAAAGCTTTCATAAAAAGTTCAAACATATACAGAACATATGACATAGCTGTTACATGCCTAAATATTTACCTAAGAGACATAGTAGCATTTCCATACAAAGAACTATACACAAATGCCGATACCATTTATTGCTTAATAGTCCCAAACTGGAAGCAACCCAAATGTCATCAACAGGTGAATAAACAAATAAATTGCTGTGTATCCATAAAATGGAATACTTTTCTACAATAAAAAGGAAACAAGTGAGTTATTGTCACACACAAACATAACGATAGATCTGAAATATGGATAGATCTGAAAATAATTATAACAAGGGAATGAAGCCAGATTTCATTTCTATAAAATTCTAGAAAATTCAAACTAACGTATAGTGACAGAAATTGGATCAGTGCTTGCTTGGAGAACAAAAGAAGCTGTAAACAGAGATTATAAAGAGGCCCAAGAAAACTAAACTTTTGCGTTTAATTAATATTCTCATTTTTCAGATTTTGTATACCTGTCAATACATTGAACTATACACTTTATGTATGTACAGTTTATGGCATGTCAATTATAGCCTCAGTAAAACTGTTTTGTATTAGGGTTCTCTAGAGGGACACAACTAATGAATACATATATATATATATATATATATATATATATATATATATATATATATATATGAATTTGTTAAGCATTAACTCACATAATCACAATAGGCCATCTGCAAGCTGAGGAGCAAGGAGAGCCAGTCTGAGTTCCAAAACTGAAGAACTGAAATCTGAAGTTCAAGGGCAGGAAGCATCCAGCATGGGAGAAAGATGTAGGCTGGGAGACTAGGCCTCTCTCCACATTTTTCTCCCTGCTTCTATTCTAGCCTTCCTGGCAGCTGATTAGATCGTGCCCACCCAGACTGAGGGTGAGTCTGCCTTTCCCAGCCCACTGACTCAAATGTTAATCTCCTTTGGCAACACCCTCACAGACACACCCAGGATCAACACTTTATATCCTTCAATCCAATCAAGTTGACTCTCAGTATGAACCATCACAAGCCCACCCCTTGTCAATTTGAGCCCGTATGCATCTCCTGAGATCATACATAATCTTAAAGAAAATAATAAGTTCATAATTACGCCTAATATAATATAACTGTATTTTGTACAACTGGAAAGGCACCAATCTGCAGCCCAAATACTGTTGCATAAAGTTAACAATACTTATATGCTGATGTGAAGTCAGTAAATCTTATGTCACATGATAAAGAAGAAAGAAAATAAAATAAAGGATTTTTTTTTAGTACAAGTGTATACATGCACTACATGTTTTTAACAAAAGAAGGAGGAAATACTCATGAGAATTACAGGCTTCATTTCTTCATCTGATTACTTGGTCATCACTGGTATTGATGACTACTTTCTTCTACTACCCATTCTGTTTTTCCTTTGCCTTCAGCAAGCACTTCAGCAGGTCATCTTTTGTTTTGTTTTGTTTTTGTTTGTTTGTTTGTTTTCCTGATGGAGTGACCCAAAGCTTCATTCCTGAAGGGTCTGGGTGATTTGTAGTCCTGCCTGGATTGGGCTGCTGTACTTTCCATTGACCTTAATCACAGAGCATGGTAATCCAAAGAGATACCCTAATGGATCTCCTATATTCCATGCATACTCTTCTGTACCTCCATTATGGTATAGTAGAATGGTTTCATCTTGATAGCCTGGGTCAATAAACCTACCAGTCAGGGAGCCAATATGGGCGGTTTGCCAACTGCTAAGTATGTCTATGCCAATTATGCAATCCGGCACTGGGGAAATGAACACAGGATAAGTCCGGGGACCCATTGTAAGTCAGACTTGAGCTAAAACTCCATTGATTACTTGACCTCCAAAAGCCCCAACTTTAACCGGAGGACCACAGTGACATTTTGGATCCCCTGGAGTCAACAACAGCTCAGAGTCTCCAGTAGTCTCTGAAATGTCTGGTCATTTCCCTTTCCTCAGTGCACAGTTACCCTGGTAAAAGACCAGATGTCTCCTTGGGGAAGGATGGGAGAAAGATTCACTGCATAAATTATCAGTAACATAGTATGGTTCTTCCTCAAGGGGACCCACCTTCTTCTTTATTCAAGGGGTTCTCAGTCTGTAAACTGGCTCAAGTATGGAAATTGCATGAGGGGCAGTGATTCTGTTTTTATAATTCAAATTAGTCTTTTGTCCATTTAACCTAGAAGTTTTCTGCTTATATAATTTAAGTAGGAATACAGTAGGCTTCCTATCGATTTCACTTCTAGGAACACTTATTAATTAGCCAATGCCACAACTCTATATGAGTCAGACTATTCTGACTGCCGCTTTGTGTCTGCTGTCCGTTACAGTACCTACACCTACCTTGCATTTGATGGTTGAGTACTGCCCCTTGGCCCCTGTCACCTCAGGATCTAATTATTCCCATTATATTTAAACTTTGTAGTTGAGTGACTGCAGTCCCTACTGTTAGATCTGACATACAGAGAAGAGCAATGACTGGGCTCTTCAAAGATGCAGGTGTTTCCTTCACAAATCTATTTCACAAGGCATTGGTATATCTTCTGGACCCTCCCAGCTGGGATGAGTAGGTCTAGTGACTAATCCACTCCACCATCCCAATCTCCCTAAGCCTTTGGATCCCTTCCTCTACACTAAACCAAGGGAGATCAGGCATTATTTCCATCTTGCTCACAGTAGGCCATCTTTTAACCCATATTTCAGCTGACCAAGTAAATAAACTATTAGAACTTTTTTTAACTCCCCTACCTGCAACATTAAATGCAAAGTTCCTACTTAGTAGACCCAAATCAATAAATTTAGCCTGATCCAACTATATGTCCCTTCCACCATTATCCCACATCCTTAATATCTATTCCCATGCCTGTTCTCCAAGTTTCAGTTACATAAATTAGAAAACTCAGGCAGTTCTTTTCTCATGTAGTATTCCTCATGGGTCACACTCTCAACCTCACCTCTAGGACCTGCCTGGATTTAGTCTAGTTTTATGTCTAGAAGCAAACAGGTGTGTTGGGGGTATTTCCTGAGGAGAATCAACATTATCTTGCCTGGCAACTGCCTCAAGGATGCCATCACTGTTGCCACATGCTGTGCAGGGTTTATCTCCTCAGACAAAGGTGGAAAGGCTGATGACCACATGATTTGGAGAGGGGATATTGCCATTACTGGGGATGGAGAAACTGTTTCTGCTGGCAAAAAAAAAGGTTCATTGGAGTTTACAAACTCAGTGTTCCAGTTTCATCAGGGTCCTCCCACATGTCACCATTCCAAGTTGCAGTCTCCCATTCTTTTTGAATCGATGCCCTCATTTTACCAGTAGACACCTGGTGAGGCTGTGCATGCATCTTTCATTGCAGGCCAGCCACTCACATGATAAGAGCTTGTATCTGTTTTTCCACAATTTTAGCTCTTTCTCTACAGAAGAATAAGACTCTGACTCAGGGCAGTCTTAGAAGATTTGAGGCTCCATATCTGTTTCTGATACCAGGAGACAGAATCCCTGAGTTGATCATTTTCTTTCATCACTTTGTCCACTGAACTTAGGAGTTAACTAGCTTCATTGTGTTCCTTGGTTCTCCCATATATGATCAAAGGTACTTTGTAGAGAGTCACTAAATGCTTTGCCTCTCATGAGTGATGAATCAGGGGTGTCAAGTGCATTTATTTTGCATAACTCTCTGAACAGTTCAGGCCAAGGACTATCAGTGTTCTCCATACTATTAGAAGTAGAGTCCTTAGCATTTTGGGATCTAATCATATTAAGCAGACAACTCCAGAAATGCCAAAACCAATGAAAAAACTCCATCCTTAATATTCTGTTCCTTTAGAATCACTCCTGGTACCAATTTAGCGGGACAGAACTAATGGAATATATATATGTAATATACATAACAAAATATATAATGTGGAGTGTACACACACACACACACACACATATTATAGTATATATCAGAGAGTTTATTAACTACTAACTCACATGATCCCAGAGTCCCACAATAGGCTGTCTATAGGCTGAGGAGCAAGGAGAGCCAGTCCAGGTTCTAAAATGGCAGAACCTGGAGTCCAGTATTCAAGGACAGGAGGCATACAGCACAGGAGAAAGACGTAGGCTGGGATGCTTGGCCAGTCTCTCTTTTCACATCTTTCTTCCTGCTTATATTCTAGCAGTGCTGGCAGCTGATTAGATTGTGCCCACCCAGATTAAGGGTGGATCTGCCCTTCTCAGCCGACTGTCTCAAACGTCAGTCTTCTTTGGCAACACCCTCACAGGTACACCCAGGTTCAATGATTTGTATCCTTCAATCCAATCAAATTGATACTCAGTATTAATCATCACAGCCATATATATGACTTCCAGGAAATCATCATTGAGCTACTCAAAATACAAACAAAAACCTAAAGAGTACTGTGATTATAGGAAATGGACAACAAGAATTAGGCTTCTTTATTTTTCTAAAGTTATTTCATTAATCCAGAAGAAACAAATTTACTAGCAGGATTTTATCATAGTATCTAAAAAATATTCCCTGAGAATAATTCAGTCCTATAGGAGCATGCTTTCGTGGTTTAAACTGCTGGTTCCATTAAGTGCAGAGCAGAAGTAATGCACTTAATTTTTCCTCAGTTACCAAAAGGAATGAATACATCTGCCAATGTTTCTAACCATGTCCTATGCCAGGAGAAGAAAACTAATTGGCCAAAAAAAAAAACTTTCATTAAAAAAAGATTCAACTGTCTCCAAATTACAAAGGCATATCAATCCAGTATAGCTTCAGATTTACAGTGCTTAACTACATATTAATAGTGCTTATGTTTCTTTTCATGAATTCCTCCACCAAATTATTTATTTGGAGGATGAATACATATTTTGCATTTCTTATAAGTAATCTAACATGGGTTTTTTCCCCTTAGATTACTAATGTACTTTGGATCTTTTATTTTAATAAGATTGTTAACTTTTTGTTTAACTTTCATGGTGCTGAATACTAAATTCTCTAATAGAAAAATAATGATAGAAAATAAACTTACCTTTTAACAATAAATTAAACAGTTCATCTTGTATGTTTCACGTTTGATTTGAGCTATCAACAAATAATCTTACCCACAATATCTCTAAATCTAAATGTCCTGGCAAAAATATTTTGTTTGATTTCACTATTTTATCATATCATAGATGGTTAAAGAGTTTTTTGGGGGAGGGCCATATCTACAAGAAGAAACTCAGTTACATAGCTACAGGAATAAAGACGAGCAGGAAGATAGATTCTAGAATGGGGAAGAGACCTTTAGAAGTCACTCAGATGGTTTTCACATGCACAACACTCTCACAGAAAATAATGGCATTATGATAATATGTCATTTATTTTTTAAACACTTCCTTGTACTTTGTTTTATGTGCACAGGATTTAATTTATACTAAGTTATCAAGTATCAAATATTGATATGGCAAGTGACAGACAAGGCATTGGACTGAGATACAAAACTAACATGTAGGTGGGTAGGTAGGTAGGTAGATTAGAGAGATTAGATAAATATCATTTGGAAATAAAGACTTATTTTAGAAATAAAATAGATGGATAATGGTACTAGGGTAAACAAAATTGTTTTCTCTATATTATGAATTACAACTCCTTTTATAAGGTGTACTAGGTCATTAACAACTGATTTGCTATATTATGTTTTAATGCATGAAACAGTTATTTTCCGTTTTATTTTTAAAATGCTAGTCTACTCTTGGCATTAATCATTTGTCATTAAACAAAACAATCTGACGTAAACACATAGCATAGTCTTCATAATTAAACACCAAATTCAAAAAGACTGTGATTGATTCTAAAATATATTAAAGCATTTTTTCATTCATGAAATTTATCATATATATCTAAGAATTTTTTTAAAATCCTTGATAGATTGACTTTGAGGTAAGAATAAGCAAAATACTCTTTCATTCAGAAACATAGTATATTTTCCAAGTTTTTAAAATAAGAGTATTATTTTAATAATTTCTGCATTTCATAGATTTAACATTTGTGCTGTTATTTTTCTAGAGGCTTTAGTCATTTTGCTTGGTCTATTACAAATCTTATTTGAGAACTTGAAAACATACATTAATTTGATTAACCAAAGGTCTTGATATATCATTTTTTGGTGATACCCCACTGACCTTTAGAAAAGGTATGTTATTTTCTGATCTCAGAAAGAACATGAACAAAAGACAGAAAGCCTTTGCACTCTGAATCTCAAGGTGACATTTAGGACTGACATCCAGCTAGCAAAAGTACATCTCAAAATTTATTCTTGTCCCATGGGGATAAGCAAATCATTAATATAAGAAGGTATCAGGCCATTAAGTGCTTTAAACGTCAACAATAAAACTTTAAAATCAATGCAAACCTTGACAGGAAGCCAATATTGAAACTGGAGGACAAAAGTGATGTACTTTGAACAGGTAAGTAGCCTCACACTGTGAATGAGCTGAACCTTGGAGATTGATTCATCAAAAAATCGAAACATCTAGATGTTGAACCAGTCCAGTTTCAGTGATTATCACATTGCAGTAGTTTCAGTACTACTTGCATGTCTTTACTCAAAAGATGTGCTGTAAAGGATGACTGTTAACAAGAGCACCATTTTACACTGAAACCAGTAACTAGGCTCAAATTAATAGGAACACCAACTTTTGTACAATAGTTAAAATTCACAACATGCTTTTTCAGACAGCATTCCACATGATCCAGGAACAAGAGCATTCACAACTGAAAAGATATATTTATGTGCTTACTTTTGTGCTACTAATATTCCAATAATAAACTTTAAATTGTTGAATAAAATAATAAAAAGTGAGAACTATTTGGTTCTAAATCTTACTTCTTATTGGCAAACTTTGCAATATATAGGGAACAGTTCTAATTCCTTTTCAATATCCTTCTGTCCATTTGATGCCTTTCATAAAGATAATGATAATAATAGCTAACAGTAACGAGCACTTATGAGCCATGCATGGTCTGATAATCTACTACTGCTATTCACATTTTATGGATGAGAAAACTGACCCACAGATAGACAATACAAAGTGACCAAGAGTCCACAAATTTTAAATGTCAGAACTAGGACATTGACCCCAGAAACTGCTATGTAACGTAAGTCTTATATATTTGGAAATATATATATATAATATTTTAATCCATGTGCTAAATTATTAATATCTTTATGTTTGTATGCATATACATATAATTTGGATATTGTGATACTGTTGTCACATTACAAATAGCAACAAAGTAAAGCACTCCTCCCACCTAAGCCTCCCAAAGTGCTGGAATTACAAGAATGAACCACCATGTCAGCCATTTGATTCTTTAAAAAGAGTGAACTGTGGAGTCAGATTCTCATCACTGTAAGATTTATACCTCTTATGTTATATGTTCCAATGACCATCATACATCTTAAAGTAAGCTGAAGGTGTTAATACCAAAACTCATACTGACCAAGTCAGGTACGACAGAATCAGGAAATTGTCTTTACTGCTATAAAATTTTCATATCCCCACTTATATCAAAAGTGAATGTGAAGCAGCAGGACATCAAACTACTTTGGCCTTCCTGTAGCCACACATGTGTAGTTTATGAAAAATCATGAATGCCGTTAATGCTATAGGAAATGTAGAGAAATGAGACTTCTAAAACAGTGCTTAGAATCAGTGAGCTAAATCTTTAACTATCATCTATTCATGCTGATATCTTCTTGGTAAGCAATTTTCTGTTTTTTTTTTCCCTAGAGGAAACTGAATTTTATCCATTGTTCCAGCTGTTAGAGTGCACGTATTTCAATTCAAATGCAAGTTGTATTAAGTCTTACACATGCTTCTTAATCTAAATTTGACAGTGTTTATTTATAGAGAAATAGACTACCAAATACTTGTCTTTCAGCAAATATTATCAATATTACTGTTGTATAACAAATGCATTTAATATTTTATTGGCTCACTCATAAATTTTTGACTTTTGATAGGATAATAACAGCCCTGTAGAAAGACATTGCTGTTTCTCTGCAGGAGAAGCTAATCATTTCCTGAAAGCTGAAAATATGAACATAGTAGGTGTTCATATTCATTAAAGGAAACGCTGGTTCTATGTGACTTCCAAGCTAATTTCAATAGAAATTTATCAAAAGGATTAAGGACCATTTCCTTATTTAGAAAATTCTCTCTTTGCTGAATTCGAATTTAGTGGTATGACATAAATAATAACACAGGCAACGAGGGAAATTGTGTAAAGTATATCCTAATGAGAATGAGATCTCCGGCATAGCTGGACTGTAGGTGTTTCAAGCTATTGATTATTTATATTTGCTTCTCACATAGGGTGCAAGACTTATAACTTACTTGTACTCATTAGAAGCACCACACTCCTTTCTGGGAGAAAAGCCAGTGTCAGACATTGGCTCCCCTTGATGATACAAGTAATTCAGAAGCGTATATAATGGGAAATGGATGCCCAGCAGGCCACTGTTTCTAAGCAGTGAGGAGTGCTCACGTTCAGCAGTACATGCCTGCAATGGCGTCTTTGCTCTTTCATGCTACATAGCCCTACTATAAAAAAATTGGTTCTCACCCATGTCTCCAATAATGATGTTTGCACTGTAGTCAAGTCTTACTTTTCTTAGCTTATGCTAAGGAGTTCTTCTCATAGAATCTGGAGAACATCATCCTCAGCAAACTGACACAAGAACAGAAAATGAAACACAGCATATTCTCACTCATATGTGGGTGATGAAAAATGAGAACACATGGACACAGAAAGGGGAGTAGTAAACACTGGGGTCTATTGGGGGGAAAAGGGGAGGGCCAGTGGGAGGGGGAGGTGGGGAGGGATAGCCTGGGGAGAAATGCCAAATGTGGGTGAAGGGGAGAAGAAAAGCAAAGCACACTGCCATGTGTGTACCTACGCAACTATCTTGCATGCTCTGCTCATGTACCCCAAAACCTATAATCCAATAAAAAATTAAAAAAAAAAAAAAAAGAAAAAAGAAGAAGGATACTTCACAAAGGGAAGCACTCTCTTGTGCTCCATTCACCCAGGCTGACATCTACCGTAACTTGTAATGATTCCTCCTTTACAGGCTTCACTGCTGGCAGTCACTTTCCTCTAAGGCCTAACTGCCTGGGATATTCTCTGCCCATATAAATTTGGGCCTGATAACATCTTCAACTACCATTCCTCACCCAGAGATATCACCAAGGAATCTGTTTTCTTTTCAACCTCTGAAACAGCATTCTTTCTGCCTCTCTTCATTTGGCAATAAACTGTCCATAGAGAAAGCTAAATTTTCATTATAGTAAGGAAGATCCAGACCTACCTTGCAAATGAGCAAGAAGAAGTGGTCCTTTTCTTTCTTCATATGCTGCCACTGTCCTCAAATACTCGGAAAATAATTAATATGTAATACTTAATGCTATCATACTTTGATGGAATTATTATAGATGTGGTAACACAGGTTAAAGGCCTTCAGGATGGAACACAGTTAGCAATTTTTGTAACAATAAGATGAGTGTAGCTGTAGCAAAGTGAGCAAGAGGGAAGTTAGAAGACAATTTTGGATGAAAGTGCATGAGCGTAGGATCCAGGAGCTACAGGGAAGGGTTTTGAAAATCAGTTGAGGGCCGGGTGCAGAGCTCAAGCCTGTAATCCCAGAACTTTGGAAGGCCGAGGCAGGTGGATCACAAAGTCAAGAGATGGAGACCATCCTGGTCACCATGGTAAAACCCTGTCTCTACTAAAAATACAATTAGCTGGTCATGGTGGCGCACGCCTGTAATCCCAGCTACTCGGGAGGCTGAGGCAGGAGAATTGCCTGAACCCAAGAGCCGGAGGTTGCGGTGAGCCGAGATAATGCCATTGCACTCCAGCCTGGGTAACAAGAGTGAAACTCCGTCTCAAAAAAAAAGAAAGAAAGAAAGAAAATCAGCTGAGTGTTTTGAGCTGAGGCATAATGTGATCTCATGTGTTGTTTTTAAGAAAAGTACTTAAGATTGTTATTTTGAAATATTTCAGACATAAAAATTATGTACAAGGAATTATACAATATTTGTCTTATATTGTTCAAGGAATAAATAAGCAATATAGTTGTATCCTGCATTCTTTTTCTTGATCATCATCTTTCTATTCCATTATCCTCAAACACTGGAAACTATAATTCTAAATTTGGTGCAGCTAATTTTCATTTCTTTGTACTTTCAGAGCATATTAAATTTTTATTTATGTGACATTACATATTATTTTGCATTTTATCACGTAACAGTCATCCATGTTGACATGAGTAGCTTTGGGTCATTGTGTTTTGCTGCTGTGTATAATTCCAAGCGATACATTTGTGTTGTTTAAGTTGCTACATTAGTGCAAATTTAGCAATATGAGCACCACAAATGTATTATCATACGGTTCTTTAGGACAGAAATCTGACATGGACCTCACCAGGCTAAACTAAAGGGTACATAGGATTGTGCTCCTTTCAGCGGGCTTTGGTGGGAGAATTCATTTCCTTACCCCTTTGGTCTTCTTAGAGGCTGTTTATATCCCTTAGCTCATATTCCTCCTTCTTCCATCTTCAAAGCCAGCAACTTCAGGCCAACTCTTTTCCATGCTGCCTATTTCTCCAGTCCCCTACCTTCTGCTTCTTTCTTTTATGTCTAAGCACCCTTGTGATTACACTGGGTCCATTTGGACAATCCGAGATAATCTTCACAGCCTACAGAACAGTGAGGAATAAATATTCGTTTTTTATACACTGCCCACATCATGATACAGTTATAGCAACCTGAAGGGACCAAGACAAATAGTATATTGAAATAAAAACAGTTCAAAGTTTTATTGTCATGTAACATAAATGATTTAAATTTTTTTCTGTTTAGAACTTTTATAATTAAAATAGAAAACATTCAGACACGCTCTAAATAGCGAAGTCCTGATTTTACTTGTTTGTCTTATAGCTTATTACTCCTCTCTTCACAAAATAAAGATATCAGATTCATTAAAAAACAAAATTGTCTAATATCATGGGAACATCATCTTTCCTACCTGGATCATCCACGTCTTTAAGACTGGAATATAATGTGAAGTATTATCAAATAACAATAAGGTGGTGTTATTTAACGTTTTAGAAAAGCTTTTAAAATAAAAAGTAAAGTTAAAAATATTTAATGCATGATATTGTGTATATACATCACTAATATGAAAGAATATTCAGGATATATTTCTAAGTTACAAAAGCAAGGCACAAAATACTGTTTGGTTTGTTACATTTTGTAAAAGAAAGAAGGGAAAATAAAAATATCTTAATGGAAACACTAGCTAGCAGGATACACCATAAACTAGTAAAAGTGGTTTTAAAGAATGAAGACAGAAGTTGGAGCAAGAATAACTGTGTAAATTTTAATAGTGTTTTAATGTTCAAATCATATGAATGTACTACCTATTCCAAAATTAAATTAAGTTAAATGTTAAAGAGATACAAATAGGCACCAATCTGCCATTTTATTGTTTTAATGTAAGAGTACAACTGTTACAAAGATGCCTGATTTTAATCATAGCAGCAATTTAAGAAAGAAATTTGCTCAAAATGTTAAGTAACAAGATAACTAGTATTTAATGCAGTGACTCTCAAATTTTATGGTGCACAAAATCACCCAGGTGATTTGCTAAAAATCTATATTCTTAGGGCCTAACCCAGATTATGGATTAATAGGTTTGAAGTGGGGTTAAAAATATGCATTTTTAACAAGAACCCTTGGTAATTTTCATGCATAAATTTATTGACTCTACTTTCAGTCATCTTGGTTTAATTTCAGGGAACCAAATACATTAAAATTTTTGTACTGTTACAATATTAACAGATTCTCAAAGCAAACAAATCATTGCTTTAATGTCTGAAAACATCATTTCTGACAGGTATAGTTTTCCTTGTTTTCAAATTTGGCATGATTTAATTGCATTGATTAATTTAAAAAGTTAATGTTTTCAAATCCAAATCTTTATATATAACAATAAATAGGTAATGTTATATACTAAACCATAAGAAGAGAGTAAAGAACATTGCAGCCTTAACATTTCAGTAAAAACGAAAGGCTCTGTATTACTGAGCATTCCCCAGAGAAACAGAACCAATAGGGCATAAGAGATGCATTATTGGAATTGGCTCACTTGATTTGGGAGTCCAAGAAGTCCCATGGTAGGTCTTCTGCAAGCTAGAATAACTGTAACACTGTAGTAGCAGAAACACATTGACCAGTGTTAAAGGTATTGGCTAATGCCTAATAGTACTTTACTACATGATATGGCATCCATTACTTAAACACTTTTTGAATATAACATTTCACCGTATATAAAAGTAAGCTATTTTATGCAAATTATTTAAGCCAAATGTTTGTAAATTGTCTTAGTTTCTCATTTATATATGCTATAAATCCAACTTTAATTTATGATTAATGTTTCTTTTACAGCAATTTCTGATAACTAACAGATAAGGGTTTTCTCCACACGATGTTAAGAAGTTAATTACATAAAAATATTTAAATGTATATTCTATTTTAGCATACTTGAATAATTTTGTTAAGTGGAATAAGCAATAATTTCTCTTTAGAAAATATGGTAGCATATTTCACAAATATTTACATAAGATTGCTTTTTTTTTTTTTTTTTTTTTGAGACCGAGTTTCGCTCTTGTTACCCAGGCTGGAGCGCAATGGCACAATCTCGGCTCACCGCAACCTCCGCCTCCTGGGTTCAAGCAATTCTCCTGCCTCAGCCTCCTGAGTAGCTGGGATTACAGGCATGCAACACCATGCCCAGCTAATTGTTGTATTTTTAGTAGAGACGGAGTTTCACCATGTTGACCAGGATGGTCTCGATCTCTTGACCTCGTGATCCACCCGCCTTGGCCTCCCAAAGTGCTGGGATTACAGGCCTGAGCCACCTCACCCAGCAAGATTGCTTTTATATATTATGTTAAGTTTTCTCAAAAGAAAGGCAACCAATACCACATATTGCATTTTAAGAAATGGCTATATCCATACGATCACAGAAAACATAAATTTTTATATGTATTACTAATTTAAAATTGTCCCAGACTTACAGAAATAGAAATATGGTTTCACAAGGAATTCATTTTAAAAGGCTTTCAATGTAGGGCTATATTATTGTCTTCAAATGAACTTTTATTTAGGACTACTCACTGGGAAATAAGTAGACATTAACAAAGCCTAGGCCATGAAAAAAATCCATTTAGACCACTTTGAATACTATGCTACATATTATTAGACATTTATAAAGTGATTCATGTTGACACTCAGGAGTTCAGAATTACTTATGTAACTTTATGTAATAAAAATATAACTTTCCTTGAAAATTTGATGCAATATAAGAAATTACTTTGAAAATTCAGTTTCTGTAATTCAAAAAGTTCCAATTGAATTACACTTTTCAGTACAAATATTCAAAAAATTGTCAGTTTGTGTCAGTTGCTTAAGAAGATAATGTGGCTCATGATTCTAATCCCAGCACTTTGGGAGGCTGAGGCAGGAGGATCACAAGGTCAGGAGTTTGAGACCAGCCAGACCAACACAGTGAAACCTTGTCTTTACTAAAAACATACACACAAAAAAAATTAGCTGGGCATGGTGGCAGGCACCTATAATCCCAGCTACTTGGGAGGCTGAGGCAGGTGAATCTCTTGAACCTGGGAGGTAAAGGTTATAGTGATCCAAGATGTCACCACTGCACTCCAGCCTGGACAACCAAGCCAGAACCTGTATCAAAAAAATTTTTTAAAAAAATGGCAACTTTAGTTGCTTTCCTCTTGTTACCTATAAAATGGTGATAGCCATATCAGTCCTTCTGAACTCATAGACACTTTTAGTGATAAAATTACTGTGTGCACTATTGATTCAAACAGGCATAGGCCATATGTCATGAAGAATGCATTGCTTGTTTCAATGATTTAAAAGAAAACACAATCTTGGGGATATAGTTTCAAATTTTACCTGTTTATATTAAAGGACATAAAAATGATAGCTGTCTGTATTTTTGCAAGTATGTGTGTTTTATTGGAAAAGAATAGATAGATTACAGCATTTTGGACCACAACTTCCACATAAAACAATTTTTTAAAACTGGTCAAAACATATAAAATACATTTTTTAAGAGCATGAAAGAGCCAATAATTTAGTAACAAATATCAACACACTGACAGCTGTCTCCACAATAGCAAAAAGGAAACAAATGACTGTGGAATGATTTATCAATGTGCTAGAACCAACCATTTGCTATCTAAAAGAATCTCCTTCAAAAATATAACTGCAACAAAGACATTTTCAAGCAAACCAAAAATGAAAGAATGCACCACAAGCAGGGTGGTGCTAAAGGAATTTCTGCCAGATGATAAGTTAGTAATACAGGGGGGAAAAAAAAAACAAAAAGAATAGAAATTAGCAAATCTGTAAAAATCCACATAAACATTTATAAACTAATAATAGATAAAATAATAATACTCTTTCATGTCATTTAACAGTATATTGTGTGGTATTGGCCTAGGAATACAGAAATAAATCAGTAAGATAGAAAACCCAGTAACACACTCAGTGATGTAGAGACACTTGTCATAAGACAAAGATGGCTTTGCATAGCAGTGCAACAGTAAATGGTCTTGGGACAATTGAGTATTCATTCATGTGGAAAAATGAAATTGGACCCTAGTTCACACTGCTAATAGAACTAAATGTGGAAGGGAAATTAGTAGACAATAGAGCTTTTAGAAGATAGTAAAGAATATTTTATGATCTTAGCACAAGGAAATATTAAACAAGACAGAAAAATAAATTATTATAAAGGAAATATGTATTAAATGGGTTAGATTAAAATTAAAATCTTCCATTTGGAGTATAAGACGCAAATAATATAATGGGAGCCTATTATTACAATATATGAAATAGACAAAGGGCTTGTATTCAGGACATATAAATAGTGCCAGAAATCAATAGGAAAAGTCAACCCAGTGGAAAAATAAAAAGATGAAGAGTTATAACTTACCAAAAGGGAATATGTAATTGGCCAATGTGCACATGAAAGGAACAACCTCATTTATATCAGAAAAATTCAAATTAAATATATAATGAAATAGCACTATGACAGTACCAAAGTTGATTTTTTAAAATGTCTGTTAATATCAGATGTTAGAAAGAATATGGAGCAACAGGAATTCTTTCAATGCTCCTAGGAATGTAAACTTGTACAACTGCAATGGAAAAGAAAAAAACAGAAATTATCTAATAAAGTCATAAACATGCAAAACTTAAAACAGCAAATGTATTCCTATGTACTTAGCCATGGAAATTGTGGCCATATAGTGTATCTGTGGACTGAGAAATGTGCTCACAAAAGCTAATAGTAACTTTATGGGAGTAAATTAAAAATCCATCAAGAATGAAATAAATTAACACATTTTGATTCCTTCTAGAATGGTATAAAATAACTTGCAAGAACTGGAGGGACCTGGATCATCATTGGAGAAATGGTTAAAGCAATGCTATGCAAGAGAAATAGAACAGAGAAAAAACACACACTGCATGATTTCATTTATATACAATTCTTAAAATAGCAATAGTTAAATTATATTACTTAGGAATACATTTTTGGGGTGTAGAAATATAAAGTAAAACAAGGGGGCAATTACATAAAAGTTGACAAAGGTGGGTGAAGAATGGAAAGGGGCAAATAGGAAACTCCAGTGGAGTCACAATATTCTCTTGACCTGGCTAGTTTAATTGCTATTCACTTTTTAATAATGTGATGTATACATTTATATTATATGCACTTTTGTGTATATAAAACTTTATCACATTTAAAGAAGTACATATTTTGATGGAAATGACTAAACTCTGGAAGTCATATGCTTAAACAAGAAGTTGAAGGGTGGTATAACAATTAAGAAAATAAGAAATCAAGGTATTATATGCCAAATATTTAAAGAAAAGCATTGATAGATTTGAAAAGTTAAGTTAATATTTTGTCTAAATATAACTTTAAAATATTCTTAAGTTAACAAAGAAAATTTTAAAAGTCTCAACATGGCTGGAAAATGGATTTTGTTTTCCAAATCTCAATATGATTTGTGCCAATATTAATCTCGCTGTAATAAGAAGCATATGAGAAGGCCCTACAACACCTCTTTCTGAATGTACTGAAGAAAAGAATTTGTCTTCCATTATGAAAAAGGATTACTGAGAAGCAGAATGAGAGGGGAAAATGTAAACAATAACTAGAAAAAAAGTTTATGGCACATTATTATTTTTAAAGATGAGTGCAATTGAGGAGTAATAAGGAATCATGATTTTGTGATTAAACAGCATCTGGAGGGGTAATTCTTAGATCGTAACTGTGCCAAAGCTAACCATCCAAACTGACCAGAGATAGTGAAACACATTGGCGGAAAGATGATGCAATAAGATAGCAATGAATATCTGCATGTCAGATCTTCAAGAGACAGAAATATGGAATTAATATAGTGTGTGGAATCTTTGTCAGTTTCTTCAAGAATGAGAAATTCACTGTAAATGTACACAATATTAAATCTTATTTTACAATGAAAAATGTGAACACTGCATGAGAATGAAAGAATGACATAGTGGAATGAATAGTAAAAGTTTAAAGTAACATTTTTTCTTAACTTCCAAGGCATCAATCTCTATTTCCTCCTACTTCCACGAGAGTTACTTATTTAAGGGGTCTCTGCTCCTCTGCTACCCTTAAATGTTAATCTATTCCATGGTTCCATCCTCAACTCTTCTATTTTCTCTGTTTCCCTTGGTAACTTCATCCTTTCTAGTGATTAAAACCACCTACATATCCTAGGTTCCCATACAGTTCTTACTTTTATCTGTTGTTTCAATTGCCTTCTGGACATTTCCATCTAATGTCTCAACTTTACATTAACAAAAAAAAAGAAAGAAAGAAAGAAAGAAAAAATAAACGGTGCAACTTTTTTATCAAACTAAAATTTCTTACATGCCTGATTTTAACAAACAGCATCATTATCCAGGAAATAATCCAAGTAGAAATTTTGAAAATATTCTTACTTCCTTATTCTCTTTTAGCAAAGTGTTCAACCTCCTCCTCCTATATATGCATATATTATCATCATCATCATTAGCATTATCATTATCATGATCGATTTTCAAATATTTTGTTCTTTATACAATGCTGCCAAAAGTTTAAAAAGCAATCCTGGATGTATAATATAGATGGTTACTTAACATTCTCTACTACTCCATAATTTTTCCACTTGTCATTTACAGAATTTTTTTATAATTATAGCATATAACAACCTAGTTTGAACATCTAGTTTATACATTGCTTACATGTTGTATTAGAGAGTTCTCTAGAGGGACAGAAGTAATGAAATATATATTATTTATCTGTAAATAATATATATATACACACACACATACATATATATGAGTTTATTAAGTATTAACTCATGTGATCACAAAGTCCCACAGTAGGCTGTCTGCAGGCTTAGAAACAAGGAGAACCAGTCCAAATTCCAAAACGGAAGAACTTCGAGTTCCATGTTTGAGGGCAGGAAGTATCCAGCATGGGAGAAAGATGTAGGCTGGGAGGCTAGGCCAATGTCTCTTCTTTCTGCTTGCTTATATTCTAACCGAGCTGGTAACTAATTAAATAGTGCTCACCCAGACCAAGGATGGGTCTGCCTTTCCCAACACTGACTCAAATGTTAATCTCCTTTGGCAACACCCTCACAGACACACCCAGGATCAATACTTTGTATCCTTCAATCCAATCAAGTTGACACTCAGTATTAACCATTACAAGTCCACACCTTGTCAACTTGAACCCATATACATCTTGGGAGATCATACACAATTTCACATAAAGAAAATAATAAGGACATAATTGCACCTAACATAATACAGTTATCCTTCATACAACAGGAAATGCACCAATCCCCAACCCAAATACTATTACATAAAGTTAACAATACTTAAATGCTGATGTGAGGTCAATAAATCTTATATCACATGATAAAGGACAATGGAAATAAAATGAAGATATTTTCTTAGTACAAGTGTATACATGCACAAACATGTTTTTAACAAAAGAAGGAGGAAATACTCAAAGCAATTTACAGCCCTCGTTTCTGTAGCTGGTCATGTGGTCATAGCTGGTATTGATGCCTACCTTCTACTGCCCATACTGTATTCCCTTTGCCTTCAGCAGGCACCTCAGCAGGTTGTGTTTTTTTCCCTGGTGGAGTGACTCAAACCTTCATTCCTGAAGGGTCTGGGTCATTTGTAGTCCTGCCTGGATTGGGCTGTTGTATTTTCCCATTGACTTTAACCACAGGACATGGTAATAGTAAGAGACACCCTAATGGGTCTCCTGTATTCTATGCCTACCCTTCTTTACCTTCATTGTGGAGAAATAGACTGATTTCATCTTGATAGTCCAACTCAGTCATCTGAGCCAACACTGTAACTCCCTGCTTAGCCTGTTGACTTAGAAGGAGCCTAAAGTGTCCACATAGTAATCGTAACTCCCAGTTTAATTGAATCATTGTTGTGTCTCCATTAAAAAAAAAGACACATTTATTACTATATGATAATTTTAAATATTTTACTAAATGTATTTTAATATAATTGTTTTCCTTGATAATCCTATGCATTTTATATTATTCATTTAAATATGAGACAGGTGGCTAAATGATTCATAACAAAAGAATTTTATAAATCCCTGCCTTAATGAAATGAACACAACACACCATTAAGAGAATTACTGTGATTTTTGTGTTAGATAAGCAACTCTTCCTGCTTTGCAAGAAGTCAGAGAAGATGAACCAACTAAGAGAATATGAAAGCTGTCAGTACAGGTAGAAAGGGATTTAATATCAGTGATTGAACAAGGAGACAAACAGAGGCCTGAGTAGAAATAAAGGTCAAACATAGAATTTAAGTTAAAATATAAGAATGTATAGCAAGGGATGAAAACCCATGTATAGTAGAAATGACATAACATTTAACCATTGGATAAGAATCTCTTAGTCTCCTTGAAAATACATAGTAAAAGACAGAAGTGTTACCAAAGATAATGACCTGCTCAAACAGAAAGATAAAGAAAATTTGAGCCACTTAAGAGTGCAAGCAAGACCAAAAAACAAAATTTAAACAAACAAACACATATCTAACTTATAATTTAGTAAATTATTATAAATTCCACATGGAAGAGAAATTAGTTGCCAAAAACAAGTCATAATTATACGTGGTTTCCTGAAATAAAACTGATTTTTAAAACCCACATTTGAAGATCAAATTGGCTTTTATTAGCAATTCATGAAATCTGAAATCATTCTGTCAAAAAATAGAAAGAGCTCCATTGGGCATCGCAAAACGGTTGTTTTTTGTAAGGTAGTATGAGCAGGAACAAGGAAATAGAATAAAACAAAAAGCAGATTGGTTAGCATTAGGTTACTTCAGGTTATTTTTCTTGTAAAGGTTGAAATGGAGGGGACTTCCTTATCATTCCAGCTCAGGTTGACCAGGCCCTTTCTGGTTTGTTGCTGTGAATCTCCTCTTTTTAGGAAAAATGTATCTGTTTGTTCTGCTTTCTTATAGTTTCCGTTTGATTATATGCTATTTGGCATCAGTGACTCCATTTTGGTTTGCTGTGTTGGGGCCTAGTGCAGGAGCTCAGTTTAAAAGAATGGTCTACAAAATTGTCACTGGTTTTATACATTGAACCCATCTACTTAGTAAATTCAACATCAGTTTTATTGTGTACAAGCTATAGATTTATTTAAAAATTTCTCTTTTAATCTTTATCAAGTTCTATTTACATTTAAAAGTTAGATCAATTTTACTAAGTATTCGGTATCTATCTTGTTAATCAGTGTGCAATGCAGAGCTGTTTCTTGAATCTTTTTACCTGTACCTGTTACTACAAAGTAGAACAGAGAATAGAGAAGAAAGGACAACATGAACTTACATAATGAAACACAGGCTATTTTCAAAAACATTGAGAAAAATTTAAGAAACTGTGCAGTTATTATGCAAATAGAAAGATGCCACATCCAATTCTTTAAATATCATTTGTCCATGCATGCAAGATGTGAGTATTACTGTGTTAGGCCCTGTGTTAGTTACTGATGATTTTTCTAAAAGGCAGATACTTTCAGCACCTTCATGAATGTACCATCAAGGTAGAAGGGAGACTTTAATCAAAGCAACACAAAATTATCCTTAAATATAGCAAGCACCGAAAGGCAAAGATACTTAGCCTATAACAGAGATAACTGACTTAGTCTGGATTCCTAAGGAAATGATATTTAAGCTGAGATCTGACTGATGACTTGTGTAGGGGATGAGGGAAGAAAACCAGAGGAAGGGGAGGCACAGGCTCCAGAAGGGAGAGAACTTGATATGGTCTAGGAAATGAAAGGTAATCAATAAAGTGTACTGAGCATGAGGGAGGAGGCAAAAGGTTAAACAGGTAGATCACATAGGGCTTTATAGGGAGGGTGAACACATATCCCAATTCCTTAGGATAGTCCAGGATTAAGATAAGTAATAATTAATATTGCCATTTCCACTCTCAGAAGCTTTCCAGGTTGGTGATATGTTATTATTCTAATTCTATAAACAGGTAAGAGAAGATCATAGTATCAATTAGGAATTGCATTTGGCTGTTAGTATCATATGTCAGAAGTAAAAAGAACTTTAAGAAGATAGAGGTTTAATTTTCTCTCAGAGGGGGAAAAAAAGAACTCCTGGCCTGATCTGACAGTTCTACAGATATAGTCTAATTTGGTTTCTCAGCATTCCCAGTGTAGGGGTGTAAAGGTAGTACCCTTTTCTCACCCATCACAAGGGTCATGGCTGATGTGCTTATAATAAAAAGGTTAGCAAGAAAGCATTAAAAATGTATTTAACCAAAATTTTACCTGACATGGAAGACTTTGGAAGTGATGACCTAAAGACCCAGGGAAAACCGCGTTTTTACATTAAGTCTGATGAGACACATGGATAGTTGTGGAGGGACATGATTAGACAAAAAGGATATCATCTAATGGTAATAAACTGAGGCGGGAAATTGGCAAATCCTGTTTGTTCAGACTATTCTAGGCCTCTATGTGTAGCATTCCTTCCCCAGTACATGGTAGGACACTCTGGAAGGGGTCTTAACATATGCTTCCAGAGGAGGTAGGTCAGAGATTACCCTTTCTAGATTGTTTGGAGGGAGAAGAATTATGATTCCTATGACTCACCTTGGAGAAGAAAGGGGTATGAGAAAAAGGAGGGTGGGAGAACATCAGAGAGACCTTGTTTCTGCGTCCCTCTCAACCATCTTCAGTTCAAAGTACTCAGCATGCCAAAGGCATAGTTTGGTGTATAATTTTCTGAGCCCCAGCGCTAGATATGGCTTATTCTCATGGTTATTTCATGGCTCCAGATTTCTGAAGCCCTAGCCATCATATCCAAGATATGGCAAGATAAAGGCAAGATAAAGGAAGATTGAGATTGAGAAAATAACAAAAAAGGCCTATATCTATTAAGCAGCCTTCACCAAAGACTCAGTCTAAAAATCTTCCGTTTACATTTCACTGGCAGACATGTAGTCACATGGCATCACTTAATTGCAAGAAGGATTAGATATTATAGTTTTTAGCTGAGTATGTTGATATCTCACCAAATAAAAGAGATTATATTAACAAGAAAAACAGAGAGAATAGTTATTACATAGGAAATTAGCAATCTGTCCAAAAGGCATTCATAGGTTCTTCATTCTAAGTAAAATGGAAGCTATGAAGAGATTTATGCAGGACAGCACATAATCTGATTACAGCTTGGGTGAGTGTGTTTTTAAATTTTTTGGCTGCCATATAAAGAATAGATTACAGAGGGCAAGTGTAAAAGCAGAGATCAGTCAGAGGGCTCAATTGCAATAGTGCTGGAAAAATATGAAGTAGGGCAAATTCCACTGGAGATAAAGAAATTGTGTAGACAAAAGAGATACTTAAGAACAAACATCCACTGGATATGATGATTTAATAAATATGGAGGTTGAAGGAGAGGCAAAAGGCAGGGAAGACTTAAATGTTGTGGCTTTTAGGACTCAATGAATGAATAGCATTATTATTTAAAGAACTATGGAATATTGGAAAAGATCTAGATTCGAGGCGCAGGAGCTTAGGATCAGTTCAAGACATCTTGAGCTGCAAATGCATTTAAGATATTCAAGTGGACATATCAAGTAGATTTTTAGATAGGTGGTCATAAAATAAATTGGGCAATCAGCATTTAGAAGATAACTAAGTTTGCAGATATAAGATTACTGAAGAAAAGCATATAAAATAAGATGAAACGATGGGTCTAGAACCAAGCCATAAGAACTGTAACATTTAATTTCCTGTAGAAGAGGATGTGGTTGTAAGAAGATTGAAAATGCCTGAGAAAGAGGGTAGGAGGGAAAAACAGAAGAGTACAGCATCATGGGAGCAAGAAAAGAGTTTCAAGAGAGAGTTTTTAAGTGTCACGTATTTGCGAGATATCAAGTAAAACATAACTGAGAAATATACACTGGATTTAGAAAATGAAGGGAAGACTGGAGAAATCAGAATGCACTAAACTGAGAAAAAATGGGAGGTAAGGTGATGGAGATAGTGGAGACGGAATATACAAACATTACCACTTCAAAAACTTACACTGTAGGCTAGTATGGTGGCTCACACCTGGATTCCCAACACTTCAGGAGTCCAAGGTGGGAGGACTGCTTGAGCTCAGGAGTTTGAGACCAGCCTGGGCAATACAGGAAGACCCACCTGTACAAAAAATTTAAGAATTAGTCAGGCATGGTGGCTTGTGCCTGTAGTTCCAGTTACTCGGGAGGCTGAACCTGGAGGATGCTTGAGTCTGGGAGGTTGAGCCTGCAGTAGTCAGTGATTATGCCACTGCATTCTAGCCTGGGTGACACAGGAAGACCTTGCCTCAACAAGGTATATTACAAAGAGATAATGAAGATAGTAAAGTATGTAGAGAAAGTGCAGTCTCTAAGGAAAGTTTTCAATTGGTCCTTTTATTCTTTTTTTAAATGGTAGAGATTTAATGAAGTTTAGTTCTAAGAAGGATTCTATATACAAATAGTTTCTTAAATGAGAAACTTTGATGGGACAAATAAGAAATTGTTGTATATGGTTTTTATTTCTGCCTTCAAATATGTCATTTCAGATCTACTTTTAAAATTAATTACATCTCAGGAAGATTCCACAACCTCAACACCAATCTTACGAGTTAAAAAGTCTGGCTCTGTCTTCCATTAAACATCCATCTTATACAAGTTAAAAGTTTTTTCTTCTCTTCCAATTAAGGCCTCTTTTTTTCCCTAGAGATCTGCTCTGGCAAATAAGTAATTGGTTTAGGCTTCCTTCTCTTACTCTTCTCTCTGCTGCTTGCACTGCCAAAAACAAGAGTAGGGACTGGAGGAAAGTATTTTTAGTGCTATTTCATCCGATCTTAAGTTAACTTTCTTGGATTCCTGATGTGAGCAAATGCACAGGCTGATTTCTTGCTACCTCTCTTCAGCTTTTCCCTCCTGGCGGTACATCATATCTTAAGTGGGTCTCTGCCAGACAATGCAAGCCTAGGTACATTCTCTGGCATATGATTGCCTTGTGGGGAAATTACACAACTTTGCCTTGCCAAGCAGTAGATGTGCGATTCTGAAATTAACACACTCTCTCTTCCCTTCTGTTATAAGTATCTTAGCCAGTCCCTCCGTCAGAGTCCTGAAGACAAGAAGGAGGCATATATTTCCATGTTTTTATGGTCATATATATTCCCAAATATTTAAGAACTAATGTCAAGTCTCAAAAATTCTTACAGTGTTTGATTGAAGAGTTAGAAAGGGAAAAACAAAGATGTCTTGTATTTTTACAAATACACTTTAAGAACTTCTAGTCTTTCTTTTATCTAGGTTTTGGTCACTCTGTCCTTTTTGGAATGTTGTAGTAGGTGCTTCATGAATGTATCCAGTCTTTTTGCCAGAATTCTGAGACTATTGGAAAGATCCATTACATCATGCTATAAAAATAATCTAGAGAAGAGGTTGACCAGACAACAAAGAGAAAGCACAACAAATAAATTCAGGAAGCCAAGAATGTGCAACATGAAATAATTTGCTTCAGAGAGCCAGTGTCATTGTGTGAGAAATTAGAAACAGGTGTTTTTGTTTTTGTTTTTTATGTAAAGGGTATTCTGGTATTGTGAGGCTTTCAAATATATGATCTGTGAAGTGACATAATCAACTCTGTCTTTTAAAGTAAAAACAAGAGAGGGAGACAGTGATAAAGCATGTTGGAAGGTTATAGGAATAATTTAAAGGGAGTAGAGAGTAGCAATCCTTAAAAAGGAAAAAGCAGCTGGAAATGGGAGGAGAAGATAGATTCAAGAGAGATTATGGAGTTACAAATGGCAGGCTATAATGATGGGTCAGATATGAAGAAATAAACAGGCAGAATCAAAGATAATGCTAGGCATGGGAAACGTCAGAGTTAGTTACATTAATCCTATATGTTATATATTACAACTAATTTTGTCACATAGGTGCTATAAATTTTGGTGCAATTATTACTTCTCAAGAGTCCGAGAATCTTTAATTTACAATGTGTATTATAATAACACTTCCATAGTGACTTGGAGGATCTAATATATCCACAAGAAATGCTAATCCCTCCATCTTCTAATCTTGTTTTTCTCCACATGAAAAGCAGTTTTTATTCTTGTCTTATAAGATCCTGTTTCTTTGCTTTGTTTTGTTTTGTTTTGTTTTGTTGTTGTTAATGGATAGATAGTCTGTAGGACGAGCCAGGCATGATTCTACCAACTTTTTAAATATTAGCTCTTTGAATTTTCACAATGGCCCTGTTAAACATATTACTATTATTATCATCATCATCCACATTTCACAGATAAAGAAATTGAGACCCTAAAAGAGGCCCAAGGTTATGTAGCTATTAAGTAGCAGAACAGGGATTTAAATTCAAGTCATCCAAGCTTTTAACAATTGCACTCTGCTAGCTTTCTGTCCTACAAGAAGCCATTCATGATCTCTTCAACTACTAGAAATTGCTCCATTCATTCTAGCTTGATCTGAATTCCTAGGTTGGCTCTTTCCATCTTGAGTTATAATTATTTTTATATATGTTTTAACTAGATTATCTACTAGCTGGTAAAGTTCTTTCAGGCAAGGACCATTTCTCATTTGTCTTTGTGCCTACAACTAAAAAGGCATAGCCCTATATGTAATTGATAATAGCACAAACCCCCTGGAATCAGACAAACTTGAGAAGACTGGATGTTTCTGACTTGTTTTGTGACATGAGCTTAAGATTTATGTGCCTCAGATGCCTCACCTGCAAAATGTGCTAATCTTTCTTGTGCTTGTGATGAAGATTAAAAGACATAAAGCACATCAAAATTTTGACATAGATCCTGATACATAGCAAGTGCTCATGAAACACCTATTGTTTCCATTGTTGCTGCACAGAATAATAAGTCCTTAATAAATATTTGTTATTGATTCCATTTCTAGGACTACATATAGATCTGGCTTGTAACAAGCATGAAAGAGGCCATATATAAAGTTACAGGACAAATGTCTTCTAATGTAATTGAAATCAAGTATTTCTACTTTTATACATATTGACTGACCAATCATCCATTTCAAGTTTTAACTTGTAACAAACAGCTGTCCATTATTGACTTCTATTTTATTTTTGTGCATATGAAAATAATATTCATTAGATAATGTTCAAATAATATCAGATAGGTAAAACATAAGGACAGTGTAAGTGGAAAATTCATCCAGAATATTGCAGTGTTTTCATCTGTAAAACGAATAATAAATCAGAAGCCCTGATTAAAGCTAATTATATTTATAAGAAATTAAAATAAGAAATATTAAGAATAATCATTTTAATTACACCAATTGGGAATAAGAACTAATGAGTTTGCGAGCTGTTTGTTATTCTAAATAGTAATAAAAACACCCAGTTTTTTTCCAAGAAACAGATAGCAGATTCCTTCATCCAATTCTGAATTATAGATTTTATATACACGTGTCCTTCTTAAATTCTCTTGAGGAAATTTTTAATGAAGAATGTTACAACTCAATAAGGCAGATAGTGCTGCAAACTTGAATCTCTTCTTAGACTGTGAAAACATTCAAGAACACAGATCTCCCCCTGATCTCCAAATTGCCTTCTATTACAATATGAAATCCAGGCCTGGTCAAAAAATGTTGTGTGAACTACAAAGTGTTGCTATAGTGGAAAACAACATATTATGTGTCTATATGTTTCTTTCTTGAAAGTGCTTTGCAGAAGAATAGCAATTGTATTACATTGGAGAGGGAACAGAGGCATTATTTTAAATAAATCTGCACATCACCTTAAATGTTACATCAGCTTCCCATGTGATTTCGTTTTAGTCTTTACTTTTTAATCTTTCACTTTCAATAGCAGAGTTAGTAGGAGGAAGATAATACAAATGTCTTTACAAAGGATAAAATGCTAAAGGTGGAATGAAATTAGATGTAGGGAAATCATTTAGAAGAACATTTAAATAATCTATTTGAAAATTAATGAGGGCTTGAATTAAGATTCATTTCCATTATCTAAAATAAACTTTTTTATTCTTCATAATATTTTTCTGCAAGTTCTAGTAGTAAAGGTGCTTCCCATTAAATGGGCTTACAATTTAATGAAGCAGGAAGTCATTTAAATCTAAAACACATAGGGACAAAGTAGGTGATATACTTAGAGTTACTAGAGTTGAAACATAAATTCATTTCATTTCATGACTCTTGGAGGCTCTCTGTGATTACTATTCAAGTAGAGAATCTCTGAGAACCTTAAAGCAATGAACTCTGAGAAAGAAGAAGCTAGCTTGACTGACTAGAAAAGGCAGAAGGTAAAGCCCCAGAGCTAGGCAATGTGGAAAGTGGATTAACACATCATGTCATGCAGCAGCGGTAACTCTCTCCAGGTGAATATAAGATGTTCCAGAACATGCAGAACAAAAAAAAAAAAAAAAAGGGAAATTGCTGAAGGCTGTCCTGTTATCACTAAAATGGAGTCATCCTAAAATACCAGGCATGATTGTGAAGGGTGATAAGGCAGAATTAAAAATTTAAAAAGAAAAGAAAAGCACTTACAAAGTATTTACAAACCAAAACCAAAAGCCTCAATCAGTGGTTTCCAAGGGCTGGTGGTAGAGTTAGTGAATTGACCACTTAATTATAGTAGTGGTTACAGGTTGTATACATTTGTCAGAATTCATAAGACTATATACTGACAAAATGTGAATTTTCCTGCAAGTAAATTATACTTCCTAAAGCCTGAATAAAAAGTATTAAAAGTAAACATGATTCACTTAAAGGTGAGCTTACTGATAAAAGCTTAAAAATACCTGTATGTAAATGATTTAATCTACATACTCAAAGTTAAATTAATGCATGTGAATCCAGAGATAATCTGAGTTTAGAAAGAAGGGGCCTCAAAGTGCATATGGAACTCTTTTTCAACTACTGGCTTAATGATCATATTTATCCTTTATTTGTAGGAATTTCAAATTTCACATAGTTCTGTGTCTTGAATGTGAATTTTTTTTGTGTGTGTGTGAGATGAAGTCTGTGTCTGTTGCCCAGGCTGGAGTGTAGTGGCGCAATCTCTACTCACTGCAACATCCGCCTCTCAGGTTCAAGTGATTCTTCAGCCTCAGCCTCCCGAGCAACTGAGATTACAGGAGTGTGCCACTATGCCCAGCTAATTTTTATATTTTTAGTAGAGACAGGGTTTCACTATGTTGGCCAGGTTTGTCTCAAACTCCTGTCCTCAAGTGATCTGCCTGCCTCGGCCTCCCAAAGTGCTGGGATTACAGGTGTGAGCCGCGATGCCTGACCTTGAATGTGAATTTCAGAGGGAAAGATGAGAGAAATTGTGCCTGATTTGCAGGTCCTTACTCAATTCTAAATTGAGGAAATGTTTATAATGTCACAGATTGGTTTCTCAAGAAGCATACAGTGACACTGAATTTAGTGGGCAAGGTGTTTATTAGAGAAGGGAAGAGGGAGTAAGCAAGGTTGTGCCGTCGATTTAATGCATACACTGCACTCTGGAGAACGGTACCTCATTCTTGCAGACTGCTGGCTCCACACTGATACTCCGGCTGTGCCCTCAGAGTCCATTGTAATGCTCTATCAGGCCAGACACCTCTGAATCCAGTTGGTGTAATGACCAGTAGATAACATGGATAAGGGTCCTCTTCAGCATCTCCTTTGCTGAAAAATACATCCTGATCTGATATGATGTTATGTGAGATCACAACACAGTGGATCAGATAGGCTCAGTCACTTGCTATAAAGTGGTCTGTTGGCTCCCTGGAGGAATAGTCCCATATCTGGCCTCAGCATTGGTCTCTATTGTAGCAGATTGAATACTTGGCAGAAGGAGTGCCTAGAGAAGCCTTGGTAAAAGTCAGAGTCCATGCTTGGGCCTATGCATAGCCTCCATTTTCTTTTCTTTTCTTTCTTTTTTTTTTTTTTTGCCTCTTGACTGCTTTATTTGTGTCCATTATAACTGCACTGACATGGCCAATGGCAGAAGCTGGCTGACATCAACCTAGTGGTCAATTCGAGTGCTTGCTTGGTTAGCAACTCTTCTGTGGTGAATGCTCTCTGGTGGGCATCAACATGTGATGTAAACATCTTCACACTTTATGACCACTCTCCTATGTTCATCCATATACCTATATTCCAGACATCTTTGTCCCCAATCTCCTTGTGTTTTATGTTCCAGGCCTCTGATCAGCAGCCTGGTCATTTGTTACTGCCTATGAATTTGTATATATCCTAACCTTCATGCAATGTGGATGACAAGGTACACCATCTGAAGCTCTTTCCATTAGCAAGATCTTTCCTCACTTCTGTTTTTTAAGGCTACCCATGAAAAAAACTGCAGTTCAGCTGTCTATGATGAACTGACCCATACATAAAGCAAATTTTGTCTTTTATGTCCTCCTGGATGGCTCTATGGGATCCCTCATATAGCCAAATGTGTGGCTAGGAGATATGTGCTGATGCAGTAGCTGTGAGTGCCATGAGAGTCTGAGCTAACTGCTCATGTAACTTGCTTGCACCTGTTGGTGATACTCAAGCTTGATCCTACATGCACCATTGCCATTTTATAATGGATTGTTGCTGAGTCTGCCAGACTTGGTGGGGTTGACAGGATCAAGGTGATAACTGGCAATTTCCTGGCCATGCTCATTTGATGTCAGGCACTCTTTCTTTCCCAGGACCCAGTGGCCAGTAATTTCTCTAAATGTATGAGATATTGTGTTGCAAATGGCATGGTCTTGAAGTTCAGGGAGGTTTTAATGTAATGGTCTCACTAGTAATCACATTAAAACTCCCTTGGGTTCAAGACCATGCCATTTAATAATTTCCATTATCTAAAAATAAACTTTTTTTATTCCTCATAGTATTTTTAGTTCAAGTTCTAGTAGTAAACGTGTTTTCTGTTAAGTGGGCCTCTGACCAGCAGCTACTACTGTCTATGAGTTTGTATATATCACTGAGGATTGGCAGAAAGCCCACATTATATGTAGACATATAGATAGACAGACAGACAGATAGATGTTGCTGCCACTGATTATCACCAACAACATAGGGCCTGTTGGATTGCATTTCTCAGCAGGCAAGGGTGCTTACATTATAAGGACTTGTTTTTCTCTGAACATCACTGAAAGATGGCAGATTTTCACATACCTTAGTATATGAGCTAGAGCAGTATTTGTAGGTTTGAAATATGCTGCCAGAAAACCCAAGAGATGAACAGACAATATATTTCCCTTTTCAAGGTAAGAGGTGCAAAGTGTAATAATGTATCTGTACTTTGGAGGGGCTATCCTGACACATCCTGCACCACTGAGTCCCCAAAAATTGTACAGAAGTGGAAGGTTTCTAAACTTCACTATGTTTACCTCCCACCCACAGAGTGATGTGTCTTTCTGAGAACTCCAGTGTGTTAGGCACCTCTCTCTCAATGGGTCTATAAACATCATGCTACCAATGGAATGGGTCAGTGTGATGTTCTGTGAGAGGTCCAGATGGTCAGACCTCTTCATACTACATCAAGTGAGGGAAAAGAAGAGTTAGGAAAGCCTTGAAGCAAAACTCTAAATGTATTGTTATTATTTTTGGTTGATTCCATATGAATAAAAACTGGCTCTCATCTTTCCTTTCTCACTGGCATAGAAAAGAGTGCAATCACCCAACCAGTGACTCCATGATATGTACTTGATGGTATATTTATATTTACCTACTGAAACAAAGATATCATTCCTGGCATGGTTTGGCGGCAATCAGAGCTGCTACTTGGTTCAGTGCATGGTAGTTTATAATCATCTTTCAGAAATTATTCATTTTCTATAGGAGCCAGTTTGTGAATTAAAATATCAAACTTCCACTCCTGCTTCCTTTAAGGGTGGCACTAATCTCCTGAGTTCTCCTCTTTTTTCTCACTATGTAATATTGTTTTTTTTTTTTTTATTTTTGTTCAGTTTCCATAGACGCTGTCAAAAATTCCCAATACCGACTATATTACTATATTTCAAGTCACCGTGGCAGGATTTTGTGAAAAGATTTCTATTAGCAATAATTGTGTCTTGGATAAACCTCATTGGCTATGATACTACCACTGTGCAGGGTGACTTAGGTTCAGAGGCTTGGCTTTCCTACTACAGTATCTTTTACCACAAAGACCAAGGGTTCAATGTGAAGGTTGTGCCAACTTCACAGTTGCCAACAACTGCATGCTTGTGTCTCCTCAACATTCACATGTAGAAACTCTAACTTACAATATGATGATATTTGGAGATGTGGCCTTTGGATGGTAATTAGGTTTAGATGAGGTAATTAGGTTTAGATGAGGGTGGAATCCTTCTGATGGAATTCCTTTCATAAAAGTAAATAAGAGAGCTAGAAAGTTATCTCCCTGACATGTGAGGATGCAGCAAGATGGCCATCTGTAAACCAAGCAGAGGCTTTTGCTAAGAACCTGCTCATGTTGGCACCGTGATCTTTGACTTCCAGTTTCCAGAACTGTGAAAAATAAATGTTGTTTATTTATTTATTTATTTATTTACAACTCAAGAAGTAGTGAAATCCTGTGTTGCCATACCAGCAGTGTGTGGAAATGGGGTCCTGCTATATGCCCCTCTTAACTGAAAAAATTGCCAGTACTGCCAAATGCCCAGCGAGACAGACATTCTAGCCTCATATAATGCTGCAGAAGTATGATATCTGGACTGGATAAATGTCATGAGCGCACAAATGTTTCCTTACTCAGTGCTATGCAGGGAAGAACGTTCTGGGAGGACAGTCAGTACTCCCTAGTTTCTTTTTTTTTTAGGAATGGAAAAAGAGATGTAGAGGAAGAAGAATTTTTTTTTTTTTAGAAAAAAAGGAGTGAAGGAGAGGAAGAAAGAGGAAGAAAAAGAGGGAGAGAAAATGGGAATGTAGCTTTATTCTAAAAATGGGTATTAATAATGGCCGATCAATATTTTGTGTATTTAAGGTGGAGAATATATATTTTGTGTATTTAAAATGGAGAGCTCTATAAATATTGAGTTTACTTGTTCCGGATAAAGAGATTTAGACTCAACGAGACAGAAAAATAAATAAACAAACAAACAAATAAATAAATGTTGTTTAAGCCACTCAGTGTATGGTATTCTGTTATGGCAGAGGAAGAGATGCAGTTGAAGGAAAAGAGAAATTTGAAACATGAGAAAACTCTCCATGCTCTGTTGATTTTTGAAGATGAAGGGGTAATGTGAAAAGGAACTCAGGTGACCTTAAGGAACTTAAATTTTCCCAGCTGACAGCTAGCAAGGACATGGGGACCTCAGCCCTACAATTGCAAGGGCCTAAGTGCTGCCAGTAACCTGAAAGAACTTGGAAGAAGATTTTTCCCCCAGATTATGAGACCCGGAGCAAAGGAGCCACAAAGTCATTCAGAATTTTGACTCATAAAACAATGAATTCATTACATTTGTGTTATTTGAAGCCTCGAATAACTTCTGAGTCTAGGTTAGCTTCTCAATTGTTCTTGCAGGGCTATCTTTCAGTATGCTGCATTTTGGAACACATCCATCATGCTGTAAGAATCCCAAGCCACATAGAGAAACCATGTTTAGGTGCCCCAATGAGGAGGCCCAAGTGAACCTGGCCTTCCAGTCATTCCTGCCCAAGTATCAGACATGTGATTGGAGAAGCCACTAGGTGATATTAAAGGCTTGTGTTTTTGTGTTCCAGTCTTGCCAGCTTGGGCTTTAGACATTGGGGAACAGAGACAAGCAATACCCTTTCAGGAAACAAAATCTGTGAGCATAACATTATTGTTGATTTATACTCCTTTTTAAAAAACACAAATAGTAAGCAGAAGAGAAAGGAAGGAAAAATCTCTTTCAAATACAAATAGGGATAATTTATTTATTTCTTTAGAGACAGTGTCTCACTCTGTCATCCGTGCTGGAGTGTAGTGGCACGATCATAGCTCACTGCAGCCTCTAATTCCTGGGCTCCAGAGATCGTCCTCCCCAAGTCTCCCAAGTAGCTGGGACTTACAGGTACACACCATCACATGCAACTAATGTTTATTTATTTTTTGTAGTGATGGGGTCTTTCCAAGTTGCCCAGGCTGATTTCAAACAGCAAGGGATCTACCTGCTTTAGACTCCCAAAGTATGGGATTATAGGTGTGAGCCACCACATCCAGCCAAAAGAGGGATAATTTTTAAAGATCCCATATCTAGAGTGGAAAAGAGATAATTCTCTCTAAAATAGTTGTGAGGAGGAATTTCAGTTTCAGAGTATAATTGGATGAAATTGCAGATGAAAATAATTTTTTAATGCACTACTTTATAACTAGCTCCTATGTGATAAATGCTGCTTCTTATAGTTAACCGAAGATATACATTTAATATTAAAGAAATAAGGAATTTATTTAAAGTAATATGCCAGTGAAGTGATTAATTTTTCTATAGAAAATTATTTCTAGATTTTTCAATTGTCCAATTTTTCTTTTAAAAATATATTGAGACAAAATTTTGCTATCTTATTTCTAAAGGATTATTTTAGAAATATGTATGTATGTTATATATAACAATATGATCTTTTACTTCTATTAAGTTTTACAATTTACAACTCCATTTAAACGGAAAATTTAAATGGAAATGTGCCTATTATTGGGACCTACTTCTCAGAAAAAAAGATTCAAAATATTACTGTTTATTTACAATGCACCTCATCACCTGAACACTCTGATAGAGATGTAAAGGAGATGAATGTTGTTTTCTTAATTGCTAAGACACTGTTCATTCTGCAGACCATGGGTCAAGGAATCATTTCAACTTTCAAGTCCTATCAATTAAGAAGTATATTTCATAAGGCCAGAGCTGTCACAGATAAGTGGCTTCTCTGACAGATACAGGCTAAATAAATTGAAATCCTAGAGATAATTCACCATTCTAGATACCATTAAAAATATTTATGATTCATAGAAAGAGGTCAAAATAGCAACATTAACAGGAGTTCTGAAGAAGTTGATTCCAACCCTCATGGACGACTTTGAGGGGTTCATGACTTCAGTGGAGGAAGAAACTGCACATGTAGTGGAAACAGCAAGAGAACTAGAATTAAAAGTGTAGCCTGAAGTTGTGACTGAATTTGCTGCAATCTCATGATAAAACTTCCCAACAGATGAAAAGTTGCTTCTTATGGATTAGCAAAGAAAGTGGTTTCTTGAAATAGAATCTACTTCTGGTGCAGATGCTGTCATCATTGTTGAAATGACAAGAAAGGATTTAGAATATTACATAAACTTGGTTAACAATGCTACATCAGGGTTTGAGAGGATTGGCTCCAATTTTGAAAGGTCTATCGGCAAAATGCTATCAAATAGCATCACATGCTATGGAGAAATCTTTTTGCAAATAAAGACTCAATTAATGAAGCAAACTTCATTTTCAGAAATTGCCACAGCTTCCCCAAACTTCAGCAGATACCACCCTCATCAGTCAGCAGCTACGAGGCAATATCTTCCTCCAGCAAAGTGATGACTCTCTGAAGGATTACATGATGGTTAGCACTTCTTAGAAATAAGATAGTTTTAATTAAGGTACATACACTGTTATTTTAGACGTAGGCTATTCCACAATTAACAGACTATGGTATAGTATAAACATAATTTTTATATACACAGGAAAACCAAAAAATTCATGTGATTAACTTTATGGCTATGTTGGCTTTATTCAGGTAGTCTGGAAATGAAAATGCATTATCTCTTTGGTATGCCTGTATAGAAAAACAGCACAAAATTTCCTGCTAGATAGGAAGCAGAAAAAAAGTTCCTGGATGGAAAACAGAATGGCAACACAGCCTTAACTTTGAGCAATGAAACAAAGCAACAACAGCTGAAAACCCAATTTATTGAAGAACCTTCCTGCAGTTGAGAGTGTTTTGCATGAAACTCTCTTGTGATTTATGAGGTATTATGTTGATGCAAACCATGACTAACCCTTCAAGGACATTCCAGGCACATGGCAAGTAATACAAATATTAAACATTAAGCAGGTAAATTTATGGACACATTTTATAATGCATCCTAATTAACATTGTTCTCTAAAATCTGAGAAGTAAACATTTATTTTTAGTTTAATAGAAAAAAATCTACATATATATTTTCTTCATTTGATATGATTATGCATAAATTTTGTGGATCTTTGCATCCACCCTTAAAGTGCTCCCAAGTACCACTGAATTTTAGAAAATGAAGCTATTAATAATTATTAAGGTCTCAAAGTAAAAACCTATGACTCAAGAGAGGTTAGGGAACCGAGGAAAGATCAACTGTACAGAACAAAGGCACTAAAGCCTTAGCTTCTAGATAACACATTCAGTCATCATTGATTCATTTCATAAAATATGTTAAGGTTTAATACTCATTAGCCACTATTTATAAGATTCCTGCCTGAAAAATTTACAGTCTTTGATGCTAACTTTAAATTTCTAATTTTGTATGCACTAAAAATAACCAGAATATTTACATGAGAAAGCATCTATAAAACATCCAGAATCCATTAAGTTTAGTATAGATAATGACTGATAAAATGTAAATTTAGAAAAATACCCCAACAAACAAATGTTCTAATACATAATCCATTGAGAGAATTTTGGAGCCCCAAAACCATTTTTTTAAACCAAAGACCCTTCCTTGTTTGCTATTACTTAAAGGCATACCATACAGCAATGCTCAATCCAATTAATTCTCCTTTTATATGCTTTGTAGAATTGGACTAGATTTTCATTCCCCAAAATTCTATAGGAGTTTTTCATAAAAGATATTTCCAAAGTAGCCTATAAAGCTATACTTAAAATGTAAATCTAGAGTCAGTGAAGAGATATTTTTATAGTATGTATATTCTGTGAAACCAGGTCACGGCAATCGTATTTACAGCTGTTAGCCATCTACAATCAGCCACAGTATGTTGCCACTGGAAGGCAGGTGTATGTTTTCACCCAGGTTGAGGGAAGCATTGGGACATTTGGTCTTTTGTCCTTAGTTATAACTAATCTATTGTGTGTGGTTTATAAACACATACACCCTTACTTTAATCTCACAGTCTTACTCTGAAAAGGCTATTATAAGAACGTTGGGGTCCTGAGACTGTATTTTTAGTTTTGACTTAAGAACATATTAGTGCATGGTCAAAAGTTCAATGTTTCATTAGGGGTTTATGCCATTATATTTGATAATCTTTTTAGGCGATATTGGTCAGAATAGGCTAGGGTTATGTTCCCAGGACAAATAGAGCCTGAAATCTCTGAGGCTTAAAACAGTGGTTACTTGCTCACACAAAGTACAGTGCAATTCAAGCAGTCTTTCTTTCTTTTTCAGTGACTCCATTTTGTAGCTAATTCATCAGAACATGGTATTGTGGCAGGGAAAGGGAGTGATGAAGGAGGCACACTAGGTCTTAACTCCCTTTACCAGAAATGACACATGCCACTTCCACTCATACTCTTTTAGAACTACATAGTTGCATAGTCTCAATATAACTGCCAGGAAGGGGAAGCCAGGAAGTGTGAACCAGGCAGATCATGGACATTGGGAGCACCAATAGTTTCTACCACATATCTGTTGCCTACAGCTACACTGTCATCTCTTTTCTTCAATTGGCAAACATTACTGATTATCTTACCATATGCAAGGATTTGTGCTGCATGACAGATAACGCTGTTACCAGAAAGGGATCCTGATCCAGACCCCAAGAGAGGGTTCCTGGATTTCGTGCAAGAAAGAATTTGTGGTGAGTCCATAAAGTGAAAGCAGATGTACTAGGAACGTAAAGGAATAAAGAATGGCTACATTATAGGCAGAGTAGCACATGGGCTGCTCAGCTGCTTATATGTATTATTACTTCTTGAATATATGTTAACAAGAGGTGGATTATTCATGAGTTTTCTGTAAAAGGGGTGAGAAATTCCCAGAATGGAGGGTTCCTCCCGTTTAGACCATATAGGGTAACTTCCTGACCTTGCCATGACATTTGTAAACTGTCATGGCACTGGTGAGAATGTCTTTTAGCATGCTAATGCATTATGATTAGCATATAATGAACAGTGAAGACGACCAGAGGTCACTTTTCTTCTCCATCTTTGTTTTGGTGGATTTTTAGCTGGCTTCTGTAATGCCACCTGCTTTATCAGTAAGGTCTTTATGACGTGTATCTTGTGCTAACCTCCTTATTCTGTGACTAAGAATGCCTGAATCTCCTGGGAACGCAGCCCAGTAAGTAAGACTCAGCTTCATACCCAGCTCCTATTCAAGATGGAGTCACTCTGGTTCAAATGCCTCCGACAATCCCAAAAATAAAATGTCATCTCTACTTTCAAACAGCCTAATATATTGAGGCTACAGAAACAAAGATCATATAGTCATATGTGAAGCAGAAAGAAAATTCCCTAGATAGAGGCCTAAGTCATTTTCTATGGGCAGGATCACAGAGAAATATGAAGTTAACCCTTATTGTTTAACAAGGAATCCTTAAAGTGCTACAGAGGTGATGACATATTTGCTGGGCATTAAAGAAAAAAAAGGCTTAGACAAGTTTGATATGGAAAAGAGGGCAGTGAATGAGAAAAGACAGAAAAATGTGAGAAGATTGGGTGGAACTGAGGAATGAAGAAGGGACAAATAATCTAAACACGAGGATGTGGGTATGTAGTAAAAGACATTTGGGCTTTATGAGTATATATGTGATGTATGCATTCAGTTTGCTCATCTGTGGAATATGAGTTGCTAGAATGTTGTGTTTTGCTATTTGTTTCTCCCACTGTTATTTCTGCTTATGAATAGGAATCAAGGCAAACATTTTATCAGAGCATTCCAAGTTCTAATCACATGGCTTTTCCCCCTAAATTGTATTTTTTTCTCAATTTCTGAACAATATTAAACCACAAGTCATAGGATATATTGGCTGAATTTATTCTTAGGTGATTCTCCCTCCTTTCCGATTCCTTTCTAATCCAATCAAATTTTATTTAACATACCTAGCTATCACAGTGAAGCAATTTAGAAATCAGTTCCCAAAGACTAACTGTGTGACAGTAGGTAAATTAGATCCAGAGTTTTAATTGTTGGAAAAACAAGACTTAAAAAGAAAACTTGCTAAGGTTATGATATCATCCTATAGTGATGTTTGGGCATTCAGCATAGGTTAAACAGGTCAAGAACATGGGACTGTAAGAAAAAAACAACAAAAAAGAAAAATCAAAGAGAAGAAAAAGGGAGACTAGTCATTGCTAGACATTCCATCATTATCGAATGCCTATTATGTCTTATACAAATGTCTAAGCATTTTTAGCTTAAAAATATAAAATCATTTCTGTAATTTTCTGCCTTACTATTTTTCATTTTCAAATACCATTCTTTCAATAAGGTAATCTTCCAATCATTTTGAAGTTGTTAATCACCATTTATTCATCTTTTATTATACCTACTGGCCACTTCAAGTATATTATTTTACTTAAATCTTACAAAAACAACACAAGGTTGATATTACTTCTATTTCATAGCAACAGAAACTGAAATTCAAATTTTCCATTACAACAGACTAGCTGTGTCAAAAGAAAATGTGAATTTATCCAAATGACGTAACTCTGTTTCTAAATTCGTAAAATGTGAAGAATCATGGAACACATCTAAAAGGATTATTGTGAAATCAAGGAGGAGAAAGCTAGTTAAACTGGTAGACAAACGGCAATAGAAGTTGTCAATTCAAAACCTACAATTATTCTTTTGGATCGTTTCTTTTTCTCTAAGTGGCAATTCAATTTAAAGATATTAAAGAAACCCAGTCTTTAATGTTGCTTAAATGTTCACTTCAGCCCTTCCTCTTTCCAACTTTCCCAAGAAGCATATGTTAGACAGGGGAAGAGACCAAACCAAACGATTGCAGAATTACCATTGTCTCTAGCACTATTCATTGTAAAATAACTAAATGCTATTTTGGAGAATTAAGTAATTTGGGAAACTAAAAATGAAATAAATTACTTATAAATAATTTGAAAATTATTTTAAAAGTCTTTTGATGCCGTTTTCTATGCCTTTCCTCTTATGGTGTCAGTTTTATTTTTTTCCGTCGAGTTATTTGGTTGGTGAGTCTAATCTCTAACAGTGCCCCACCTCTTTCTTTCAAAAAGGCCAGAGTTGAAAAATGGCTCAACACTTTTCCTGCAAGCTCACAATTGAGGATCTCCTGTTTTCCCTGCATTCGGCCAAACTCTTCTCTTTTTGCATGCTTTCCTCTCTCATGCATGGGGTGCACAACTGCCTGGGATATCTAGACAGAGCTACCGCACATCTGACTTCTAGGTCAGGCTACAGAGTACTTCGGATATGGCAAGTCACGACCCATCTGGAATGACAGATCTACCTGCCTTTTTGGCTTTCTCCCTTGGTCAAATCTAAAATCCGAAGTGGAATACCCCGAGCCATAGAGAAAGTGCCTATAGCTTTGACAGCCGCTTGGAGCATGCTCAGTCGGTCTCCAGGCACCGGGAGGCGACTCCCCCCTCACCACCCCCCGGGCCGGCCTCCACCGCCGCCTGCCTGGCCCCCACCCTGGCCCCCACCCCTGGCGCGCGCTCCTCCGCACCCACGAGGGCGTTTAGCAGCCGGGCCTCCCCTTCCCGCCGCCGCCGCCTCCTCCTCCGCTGGTTGTGGCGGGCGAGGACACGTCAGGGGCCATAAATAAATAAATAATTCCATTCACCCGTTGACAGCGAGGCCAACCGGCTGCGGCTTGCGGGGAACCGAGGACTGCAGCGCCCACCCTGCTCCAGAGACCAGATAAAGTAAGTACAGCCGGAGAGGGAGGGAGGGAGGAGGAGGAGGAGGAGGAGCAGGCGGAGGCGCCGGCGAAGAGGAGGGCGAACGTGCGTCTGCGACCCGCTTCCCGCTGAGCCGCACGCGTGTGTGTGTGTGCAAATAATGGCCAGCCTGCGACAAACGTGCCAACGCAGAGTTGGCCAGCGAGCCCTTATATAGACAAAAAACCCCGAAGCGGCCGCGGGAGGAGAGCTCGCGTCAGCCAGTGCGCGCGGACAGCTGGCCGGGAGCTGCCGGGGGCGCGCGGGGTCCCCGGCCAGAAGCGCCCCGCGAGCTTTTGGCCAGGAGGTGCCCACGCTCCCGGCTTTCGCACCGAGACTCGGCGTGGCGCGGTGCTCGCCAGTCCCTTCAGCTCACGGGATTACAAGGGCTGCTTCCAGTGCGGCGAGTCCCTAAGGCGCGCCCCGCCAGTGTCCGGCCCCGAGCCCCCTGAGATGGCTTGGCTTCAGTGCCGCAGAAAGTGGAGACGGGGGTGGTGAGAGTGTTTGTGGAGAACGTCTTCTCTTTGAGCAGATGATCAGGACACGAAGAGGCTGGGAGGGGAAGATGAAATACCGGGGGGAAAGGGAGGTGTGGGGGCGTTCATCTTCCTTCATTTTCGGTCCCCAAGAAGGATGGCAGGGGTGGAGGCAGATGGAAAAGTGTATGCGGGCGAGGCCTGAGCCCAGGCAGAAGCGGAGCGCTGACTTGGCAGGGGTCCAGGAGGGCCTGCGCCTGCTGCGTTTCCTGGGCCACTGCGCCACACTGGGGGCGCCAGGAGGTCAGGTGGCGCCGCAGGCTGGGAGCCCGCTCACGTGCGAACTGCCTGTTTTCTCTACGGATGCTGCATCGTAGCGCCCTTCTCCACCCCTTTTCTCCTCTACTTCTGTGAAAAGGATTGCAGCCTGCCTTGGATAGGGCGGTCATGCCCAATGCCTCTTTCCCAGTAGGGCTGAGGAGGGACTTCTGTAGTTCCGATTCCAGGGAAATTAAAATTTCACACACACATGCGTGCGCGCATACGGACGCGCGCGCGCGCGCGCGCACACACACACACACACACACACGAGACACAGAAGAGGAAACGAGGAGTGGTTTCTTTACAATTGTTTTTTTGGTGCCCTTTCCTGGAGAAGTAAGTAGCACTAGGCTGCGTTGAGTGAGGGCTGGTTAGTGGCATTATTAGGAAAGCTATTATTTCATGTCCTCCTTCCCCCACGAGTCCCAAAGGAGACGCAGCAGAGGAATAAAATAGCGGGCAAAGATGAAGGTGATGTGAAAAAGACTGGACAAGAGAAAAGAGTGACTGACTACAAATGCTGTTTCCTGGCACCCTATGCTTCATGGCTAACCCCCGTCTGAACTCAGAGGGTTGCAAACTTTCCACAGACAGGTTAGCTTGAATGTGTTGTGTCATTGGAACCACAAGCACTAAGTATGCATCTGGTGGAGTGTAGCTGAAAAATGAGAGTTGGGTGGGGGCTGCAGAGGACAAATGAGGTTTGAGCAAAGTGAGTAATATTTAGCCCTGGTGAAGCAATCCTAACTCCAGTTTCTACTTCTGACCGAGCACATTACATTTGAAGCAATCCAAGTGAATGATCTCAGTGGAAAGGAAAGATTATAACCTTAAGCAACTCAGTATATTGTGTAACAACTCACAAAGTCAGAAACTACTTTTTGCAAATATTCACATCAACAGTGTGCAGTTATATGCTACCTTTTCCCCCCAAGGAGTGTTTTAATAACAAGTGATCTGAAATTTTAACACCTGTTTTCCAATGTCCAAATTAGTGTATCCTTCTATAAATGCTCAGTTTATTTCTAGACATTCATTTGCTCTTTGATGGTGTCTGGATTATAGTTTTGGCTTTGAGCTCTTTTAAAGGGAAGAAGGGCAACATTACCTAAAGAAATCTCCTTTGGTTAGAGTCGTATTCCTGGATCATGGATCTGAAATAAAAGGCATCTCCAGAATTTGCTTTTAATTCTGTATTCACTCACCAAATATTTTTGAGTCATTCACATGAAAAAAGGGAATTAACTTAAGAACAGATTCTGCACTTTTGTAAGATTAAGTAATTGTTTAACAATCTGGGCTTTACTTTTTTCTTATCTATAGAATGAGATTGGTAGTACCCACCAGAAGTGCCACTGGAGAGAATAAAGTGTATAGTAAATACCTAGAATACAGACTGGCTATTTTTGAGCCCTTATAATCATTCTAGATACCCTACCACGGTTACCAAGATGAATGATGCTGGAATTCTGTTCTCAAGAAATTATTGTATAGTCAGTTATCCAGGATAATCTTTCTTATATCCCATTTGCCTTTTAGTCCATTTTTTTCCCTCTTCTTAATGGAAGAAACATATATCCCAAATAACATGAAAGGAATTTCACAGTTGTAAGAAATGTTGGTAAGATCTGCTAAAAGGCAAATTTGAAAAGAGTGTCTTTTCTCAGGAACCTGTATTCAGCTGTTTTTTTTTTTTTTTTTTTTTTTTTTTTTTAGTGCATTAAGAGTGATTCTTGGGCTGGGTGCGGTGGCTCACGCCTGTAATCCCAGCACTTTGGGAGGCCGAGGCGGGTGAATCACGAGGTCAAGAGATCGAGACCATCCTGGTCAACATGGTGAAACCCCGTCTCTACTAAAAATACAAAAAATTAGCTGGGCATGGTGGCACCTGCCTGTAATCCCAGCTACTCAGGAGGCTGAGGCAGGAGAATTGCCTGAACCCAGGAGGTGGAGATTGCGGTGAGCTGAGATCGTGCTATTGCCCTCCAGCCTGGGTAACAAGAGCGAAACTCCATCTCAAAAAAAAAAAAAAAGAGTGATTCTTAATGAATAAAAACAGGTAATGAAGGATTTTTCTTCATGTTGTGAGAGGAGGATGATCCTTCTCTGAAGATTATCTTTGTCAATAAATTGATTTCCATTATTTAAGAGTTTGAGTTACACTTTCTACTACACCTTGGGCAAACCCATCCACTCACTCCTAAGAGTATAAAGTAACTTTAGTATATAATAACCATAATGACAACTCTGTAATGCCCACCATAGTCCACGCACTGTGCTACTACTTTCTGATAGCACATAACAACCCTATGAGGTGGATTTGTCCATATCCATATTTACAGAAAAAAGAATTTAGGCCCAGAAAGTTTCATAACTTATTCAGCTGGCACAGCTAGTAAGTGGCTGATCTGGTTAAAGCATGGCTTTAACCACTATGTAATATAGCTTCTGCCTTGCCTGAAGCTAAATAAGTGCAAAGACCTTGCGAGGGCTGGGAGCAGTGGCTTACGCCCGTAATCCCAACACTTTGGGAGGCTGAGGTGGGTGGATCACAAGGTCAAGAGATTGAGACCACCCTGGCCAACCAACATGGTGAAACCCCGACTCGACTAAAAATACAAAAATTAGCTGGGTGTGGTGGCGTGCACCTGTAGTCCCAGCTACTCGAGAGGCTGAGGGAGAAGAATCACTTGAATCTTGGAGGTGGAGGTTTCAGTGAGCTGAGATCATGCCACTGCACTCTAGCCTGGTGACAGAGTGAAACTCTGTCTCAAAAAATATAAATAAAAATAAGTAGACCTTGCCTGTTCTATTCTCCAAAGCCCAGTACCATATCTGGTATGTCATAGTTCTGACCAACTAATTATAGAAAGAAGGAAACAGGGAAGGAGGCAGAACTGGAGAGAAGAAGGAAGAGGAGGAAATAAAAATTACCAAGCCAAGTCTCTCCTGCCTTCAACTCTGAATGTGGGAGGAAATCCAGTCTGAACTCTGTCCTGAAAACAGATTAGTCGAGGCTCTTTTGAGGATTCCTTTGCCTTGTCTTGCATCTAATCTTCTAGGTTATGATGCTCATTTGTGCAAAATAGGAAAATATTCTCTTTGGTCCAACAAATTAGCAAAACTTTTGCCTACGAAGCGAAAACATCAAAAAGTGACCTATTCAAGGTGGATCAAAAAAAAAAGAAAGAAATGAAAAGGGCACATTGTAATCCAGGGGCACTGGGTTTAAATTTTAGTTAAGCCACTGGTCGACTTTGTCTTATGCGATGTTGTGGTAGTATTTGTATGGTGGTTCTGAACACCGAAGAAGATAACAACTGTAAGCTGTTTTATACTGTGCCTCATAAGTAGAATGGCATGCAGCAAATAGTAAGTACATTCCTTTATTGTCCTTTGTTCCTCTCCTCCCTGCAACCCATCTCTAATAAAAAGTACCCTCCTGGTTTCCATATCTTGAAGTAATCTGTGTTCATCTGAACTACTTTGTAACTTGCTATGGGCTTCTTGTAGGCTGAATCTTATGTTTTGCCTTGAATTAGTGATTTGGGAAGGCATTCTATCTCTCTTCCTGTGCTACATGGTCTTGAGAGCAGATGGTATATCTGTTTCAGCTGGGAACCCCTGTGGAACTGGTACTTGGGACGGGGCAGGGCAGAGGAGGGACTCTGAAGTCCAGCGTGTCTGGGTTTTGATCTTAGGTTTGCTATTCATCAGCAAGGACAAGTTGCTAAACCTCTTTAAGTCTTGGTTTCTTCATGTGTGAAAATAGAATAAAAATGAATTTTATATATTGGTTGTAAATATTAAATGAGATAATCTGTGAAATCGCACTGTGCTGAGCACATGCATAGAAATAACTCAATAACTAGTGTTAGGTATTAAATAATTGGCTTTACGTTTTTTAGTTTGTCATAAGCATCACTGGCTTATTTTTAACAGATTTTTGGGAACACTTGGAAATGCTGAGCTTGCTATTAGATGGCACAACAAAGTTGAATTGCATAATTAACCATTAAGTGGACTCCTTTTGAAAGGTCATCCTGGTTTGTCACAGGCTTTCTCAAAACTGTTTGGATCAAAGGGATTAAGAAATATGTTGGGAAACAGCTGCACACTGGTTCTCAGTGAATAATGAAACGTTTTTTTAACTTGTGAGAAAGCTTCATTTCCTCAATTGCTCCTTTAAAAGGTGAATCCAGGGGGTGAGTATACCTGTGTGAGAGATCCAGCCGTTTAAAATCGTAATGGGAGAGACTAGGCTAAAATGGATTATTGTAAAGAAGAATAAATAACACTTACCACACATATTTGGTAATTTAGCAAATAAATGGAGGGTCTGTGCATTTATATTTCAACTGTAATCAGTAAAACCATGGGAAAAATTAAACAAATTGAAGTTGACTGTAATAAAACTAGTCCAGCTGGAGCTGGACTAACTGGTACATGGGTGCACCAGAGATAATTTCAACATATTCACAAATATCAGTGTTGATAAATGATGTAAATATTTTTTGGAAATAATGTTCCTGACCTAATACTAAAACTCCTGCAAATGTTTTCATTTATATTCATTGAAGTCTTGTAGGACTTCATGGAAATCCTATGGGACAATTGAATGACAGCTGGAAGATACTGGCCTAAAGATACTTTTGTTAAAGGTTTTGTGCAGTTAGGATAGTTCCACAAAAATGTCTATGTGGTTTGATTATAGAACCTGGTGATTAGTTTTATGTAATACTTGGCATTAAAATAGCAACTTTCAATTGAAAATATTTAGTGTAATAGATGAACACAAATGAAATATTTTTTCAGATAAATAAAGATCTGTATACAATGTAGGTATTTTGTAGAAAACATTTTATTACAAGCATTTGCTGTTTCTCCACCCCATAACACAATATATATCACTATTAATTAGTAGAAACCTCTAATCAGATTTTTATTGAAGTTAATATGTAAAAGAATGGCACTTTATAAAAAGCAGCCACCCTACTAAGTAATTAACTTCAAGATCTGTATCTTTTGTAACTAGATTAGATAAGAATAAACAAACTAAAGAGCACTCATTTGGTAAGTTTCTAAGGGATGTTAATATTTACCTTATTTTAAAAATGATTTTAAAGAATTTTAGGATTTGAAGTTCTATCATTTCTTCTCCAATATGTGAAAGGCAAATTCAGGGATAAACAGCAGTAGGTGACAGTATTTTTCAACAGGTGGGATTATTGGCATTTGGGGTACTTTTTCATAGTGTAAGATTGTCTCTTTCATTGCAGAACATCGGGTGTTTGTGACCTTTCTTAGTAAATTTGGGCTGTGATAACAATCTCATAGACTAAGTAGCTTATGAACAACAGAAACTTATTTCTAACAGTTCTAGAAGCTGAAATCTGAGATCAGGGTGCTGGTTGCTCCAGGTGTTGGTGAAGGCCTCTTCTGGGTTGGAGACTGCTGACTTCTTGTATCTTCACATGGTAGGTTGAGAGTGAGAGCTCTCTTTTATAAGGGTACTAATCCCATTCATGAGAGTTCCATCCTCATGACATACTTACCTCCAAATGTCCCCACCTCTTAGTACCACTCCTTTGGGGATTAGGATTTCAACATGAATTTGGGGGGCATACATTAAGTCCATAACGATGATCTCTGTTTTCCTAAGTCAGTGGCATTCCCTTAGTCATTTTAACAATCTAAAATGCCTCTCTACATTTTAATATACCTTTGGTGCAATGGTACTAGATATGGTTGAAAACTATTGGCCAATAAGATTAAATTGAGATTGTTTTACAAAATTATTTGAGATCTGAGTACTTTCAAGTAAAAAATTGTTTTGCCCTTCCTTAAAGGATAAAAATAATACTCTTGTATTAAAATATTTGATTTGAAATAATGAATTGTTTCTTAGTAAGGCGTAACAGCTGTTAACTTTAATAGTCAGAGCATTGCTGAGCTCCTACACTCCAAATCATTTGCTTTTCACTGTCAGCAACCTTTGGTAGTGTTCATGCCTAATGCTTTTTGAACTCCTATTTTGGCTTTCATGTGCTTTTTATTTTCTTACTTCTCTCACTGCTCATTTACTGCTCCCTCTCCATCTCTCCTTTCACCTCCTATTCAATATAAGTATGTTATGTGTTCTTCAGTTTCTGTTTTGGGTGTTTTCTTTGTTTTTGTTTTTGAGATGGAGTCTCACTGCAATGTCCAGGCCTAAGTACAATGACATGATCTCATCTCGCTGCAACCTTCATCTCCTGGGTTCAAGGGATTCTCCAGCCCCAGCCTCTATAGCAGCTAGAACTACCAGTGCCTGCCACAATGCTTGGCTACTTTTTGGATTTTTAGTGGAGATGGAGTTTCACCATATTAGCCAGGCTGGTCTTGAACTCCTGACATCAAGTGATCCACCCGCCTTACCCTCCCAAAGTGCTGAGATTGTAGGTGTGAACCATCCAGCCTGCTGGCTTTTCTTTAGTCTGCATTCTGCTGATTGACAAAGCACATCTGCTCTTGACCTCCACTTTCACCTTTGTGAAATAACCCCCAAGCCATTTCCTGCAGTACTGACCTTCCCTCGACTTTTAGGCATTTCCAGACCTCTCTAGATATTTTCAGGACATCTTCTCTTTGTTGTGCTTTTGATATTTCCAGTACCCTGTGGTATCTTTCTTTCTTTCTGTCACCTCTGTTCTTCATCTTGTTGTCAGCAGTATTCTAGCCTAGAAGTTTTTAAGACCACCCTTTCTCTGGACTTGTATACATCTAAAACACTTAAAAAATTATTTTCTTCTTTTCTGTTGTTGCCAGAGATTTCAGGTGCTTTTGATACACTACTTATAGTCACATAATAGTCTCTTAATGGGTATTCCCACCTCTGGTCTCTCACCCTACAAGTTAATTCTATACATGGCCTCAGATACTCTCACTGAAGCACACCTCCGTTAACTAACACTCCCAACACCTAGGTCCAAGGACTGACATTTCAGTCCCTGCCTGATGTAATTACAAACAGCTGTTCCATGTTCATCTCCCACTATCATCATACTCAAGTCAAATTGAACCGTCCCCATGCCTCGTTCATTCTAATTCTACTTCCTACTGCCAAATCTTTAGTCATGCTGATTTTTTATCTTGAAATGAACCTAACTTCCTACTTTTTTCATTTTTTAGCTCAAATGTCACCTTCTAAGCAGAACTTAAACACCGCATTCAAATTTTCCTCTGGGACCTCTGGATAGGTAGAATAATTTTTCTAAAATGTCAGGAACATTGTATTTATAATGTCTTATTTGTTTTTAAGATTTCATTATAGTTGCTTTTGTATAATTATTCAGTTTATGAATATGCTATAAATTTATAGATGTCAGGAATAATAATGTATTTATATTTACATAGTCTTTAGCATTTTGGTGGTCATAGAGTTACAAGAAACTTGGAGTACGTCTGTTTCTACTTTTATGTTTTGTTTACAACATCTTCAGCATGTTCAATAAACCACCATCTATTATTTAAGTATACACACTGAGGCAGACACTTCTAGTTGTGACTCAATCTTTCTTCTACTTTGAGTCTTTGTTCACCTTTCCTGGGGCCACTTGACCCATTTGAATGACATGCTGTACCTATATGGTGACAGCTCATATGTCTAGTGTTTTCTCTATCAATTTAACATATTCAGTTTTTCTTCCTGTTTTGTATGTGACCTGGTTAAGTTCTTTTTTTAAGGCTGCTGTATCTTGGAGTAATTCAACTTTAGGAAGGTCCACAAAGGTATAGGATACTTCAAGGATAACAATGGTTTTGAATGTAAATATTGGAACTGTTGTTCATGATGTAACTTGTCAATATCTCTTCAGGTGAAGTCAGAGTGGAAAATCAAGGGATATATTTAGAGATCTACCTCTGGGAGAATCTCATAGTTTTCTTCAGGGTGAACTTTTCTCTCTGTGCCATCAGTTTAAAGAATAAGTGAGTGAATAAACCACCGGAGGATGGAAGGAAAGCTTACTTTAAATTTTGACTATATTTAGAAATTAGCCACTCAGTAAAATCATTCTCTTTTATAGATTAATGCCATAAGTGGTAAAACAACAAACACGTCTTGTGTGTATGTGTGTATAATAAGTGAATTTAAAGACATTGGACCAAATAAGTGGCTATTAATTAAAGTTATAGAGATAAGCTTTATATAAGAATAGCTTACATTTATTCAACATTTCTATATGTCAGGTATCATTTTAATACCTTACATGTTTTAACTAATTTAATTCTTGAAACCTTATGAGGAAGCATTGTTTCTGTCCTCATTTTTAGATGGGAAGAGTAGAGCATAGAAGTGAAGTATCTTGCCCAAGGTTACACATCTTGTTAGTGGAAGGGTCTGGAATTTAATCTGTTGAACAGAATGTACCTTTTCAATATTAGCAATTTCAAGTATTTCATGCTGCAGTGGATTTTAAGACATCCTCGACAGAAAAGTCTGATAAATATTTTTTAAAACAGAGACTAGTTGGGTATAATGAGTTTGGTTCTGTTAAAACACAAAGTCAACAGGAATGATAAGGCTTCCTTCCTATTTGAAGGAGGTACCTGGAACCAAGCTATGAAACGTAAAGAAAATAATGACCTCTTGTGGATTCAAGGAGGCTGGAGAACCAGTAGGGACTGAAGGAACAGTAAGTCCAGGATGTCATTCCTGTAACTCAGTTTGCAAGGTGGTAGAGGTAGAACGTGTGGGAGGTGACAAGCTTCCCATGGAAACCCTGGGCTGTGGGTACCAGTGAGTGTATGGATAGAGCAGGGTCTGGAGAATTCTCATAGATGTGTATATATCAAATTTACAGTGAAGTGGGGTTTTGAAAAAAGTCTCTGACATATTTTAAGCCATAGAATGCAATCCTTTAACAACTATTTATTCCCCTGCTGTGTGTCAGACACTGTTTTAGATGTTAGAGAGATGGCTGTAAATAGAATAGGTAAGTCCTTTTTAGTCTTGAGTTACACAGATATCAAACATATTCTCAAAGCAAGGTTAAGCAATTTATGTCTTTGAGCCAACTTTTTGGTAGACCTCTCACGTCATCTTCCCTATATAGTCAGTCTTATTCTGTAGTTATCTCTTTTCTCTCTTCTTCTTTTTTCTCCATCTCAGTCACATGTTGGATCGAAGACTTTGAAGATAGATAGATATACCTCAATGAATTTTTGACGGAGCTAATTCTAGCTGTTTGACCAAAATCAAGTTATGTTAACTTTCAGAGCCCCAGTTTTCATATTTTGAAAATAATAAAATATATTTCAGGGGTAGTTGTTGGAGAAATAATGTAGGTAGCCAATAAATGGTAATCACAATGTAATTTTTATCCATACCATTATTTTTGGCATATGTTGAAGCATAACTCTTTACCCCTGAGGAACTCTATTCTGTGCAAAAATATTTATGAGTTATAATATTGCTACTCCAGCACGACCCAAATAGGAATGTCAGGAAATAAACAATTATTAAATAACATGTATCTTTTCAAGATGGATGAAATTCTAGTTTCTGGCACATATAGGAGGAGACTCAAGTATTGATATTGATGCTGCAAAAATGTTTAAGTGCTGAAATTTTTACTTAGCTATGAAATTAGTAATATCAATTGGGAATACATCCTAAGAGAATTTTAAGATGGAAATTCAATTTAGATATGATAGCAAACATAAGCACATTTAAAAACTACCACAAAGAAAAAGACAGTAATCATTCTGTTATAATGACTTAGAGATATTTGTTACAATTAAAAAACAAAACATATGCCAACATAATTATTGATGCCATTTAAGTATGTGTTGTGTGTTTGCTGTTTTTTTGTTTCGTTTTGAGATGGAGTCTTGCTCTGTCGCCAGGCTGGAGTGCAGTGGCACGATCTCAGCTCACTGCAACCTCCATCTCCCAGGTTCAAGAGATTCCCCTGCCTCAGTCTCCTGAGTAGTGGGGACTACAGGTGCGCCTCATAGCTATGTTTTTGTATTTTTGTAGAGATGGGGTTTCACCATGGCCAGGATGGTCTTGATCTCCTGACCTCGTGATCCACCTGCCTCTGTCTCCCAAAATACTGTGATTAAAGTCGTGAGCCACCATGCCCGGCCTGCTGTCTTATATATAGTATTTCCAATCCTCATATTGTCGTGTAAGATAGAAGATATTCATTTGCAGATAGGGAGAATAAGGACTCAGCAAGGTGAGGCTGCCTATTATAACACCCCAAGAGTCAATGCCTCAGCAGATGTTTCAGTACAGGTAGGATGCTAATGACAACTAGATCTTGGTTTCCATATCTTAAATAAATTCAAATCAGCAAAAAATTAAGCATTGCTACATTAAGAACTCTACCAAAAGTACCCGAACGAATATGTATAAGACATCTTTTCTGACTATATTTTCTGATATAGTGAAAATTTTCACTATATATATTCACAATATATAATTTTCTATATATATTCAGTATATATATTCACAATATATATATTTTCACTATATATTCACAACATATAAATACATATGAAAAAAAATATATTCACTATATATATGAATATTCGCTATATATATATTCACACATACTCGTACACATACACTTATACAATATCTCTAAAATTTCAGTCTCCTTTTGAGGAGAACAGTTAGAAAAGTTGTCTTATACATATTTATTCAGATATTTTTCTGTAGAGTTCTTAATGTAGCAATGCTTAATTTTTCACTGATTTGAATATATATATGTATATGTATGTGTGTGTGTGTATATATATGTGTGTGTATATATATGTGTATATATATATGTGTACACACACATATATATATACACACACACATATACACACACATATATATACACACACACACACATATATATATATTTATATATATATATTCACTAATTAAAGGTACAACCCAGAGTAGGATTAGTGTCAAAAAAAATGATAGAGCACATGATTTTCTAGGACAGATGTTGACAAAGTATAGCCCTTGGGCCAAATCCAGACCACTGCCTGATTTTCTAAATAAAGTGTTTTTGGAATATATTCACACCTGTTTATTTTCCTGTTTTCTGTGGCTGCTTTCATGTTGCAGGGAAGAGTTGAGTAGTTGTGACTTAGCCTGCAAAACCTAACATTTTTACTATCTGGCACTTTAGAGAAAAAAAAATGTTTATTGACTCTTGTTCTAGAATTTCAGAAGATACTTTGGTTTCCAATGGAGGAATCAAAGAAGGCATTAATGCAACAAGTGAAATTTATTTTGGCACTGAGAGATGGATAGTCTTTAGTTAAGAGAAGAAAGGAACTATTCATTGTAAATGCCACAGAACTCAAAATCAAAAGTACACCTATAGATAAATTAAAAGTCTGCTGAAGAATAAGGATCCTATTACTGTACATAATTTATATAATGCTATGATCATTTGTCTATGAATTTTTTTGTAAGAATCTGGAACACTGATTCTTAAACTTGATGAAATATTTGAATTAACTGATAAACTACTTAAAATAAAATTGATATTTTGCTCAATAATCTGTGATGCTAAAATGTAATTAATGTGGAAAAATCACTGAATTAGGATATTTATTCACTTGATAAAACTTAATATTTTGAGTTGATGGCAGATACTGTTTTTTCCCCCATGTCTCTATTTTCGTAACATGGGAATGGTAGACATAACCCTAATATTTTCTTCTAATCACTATTTATAATCAACACTAGATACTGAGAATACAACTAAGTACCAACACTGTCCCCAGAGCTTTTCACACCTTATCTCATTCAAAACTTTCAGTAGCCAAATGAGGTAGATGTTATTGTTCCTATTTTTATAACAGAGAGCACTAGGAAACAGTTGTATCAAATAGTTGGCATAAGACTACAAAACTAATAAGTAGATCCTCTCTATCCGATCACAGCCAGAAATGGACTCTTTTAAAATGAAAAAGTTTTTGAGTTAGGACATAGATAGGAATGTCCTTTCAGAAGTTTATAAAAGTGAATATGCCAATTTGTTTTATCATGTGGCTTAATTTTTTTCTACTCAAAGCCTTGTATCGTTTTTAGAAAGTTGAGTTAGCTCTTAGTACAAATGGTTCTGCAAATTTTTATTGAATATACTGACTTTTTATGGAGCCAGAACTTTCTGCATCCTCTCTGTTTCTTTGTCACTTTCGGCCCACAGCTCTTTTTCTCTTGATCTCGCTTCTTAACATTCAGTAATCTGCAATTTCCTCCTTTTCCTATAGTATCCGTTCCTAATATTCATATAGGCCTTCATTGCCCATTACCTGTTGCACAGTGGCTTTGAGGTAGCAATAAAGTGCTTGAAAGCATTTTCATAAAGCAACGATGGCTTCTAGAAGAAAAAGAAAAAAATCAATGCAACTTAATACCAGCTTCATGTTCTGAACTTAAAAAGGGGCAGAAAACTGCAGAACTGTTTGAATATCACTAATGGATATGACAAACTAATAAGTAAATAGGAAAAGGTAAATGATTCAGAGGAAGCCACAGAAAATGTAAGTCTGTTCCCTTTTGGCCACATTAGCACCTGTGTGAGAGCAACCTGGCCTCTTGTGCCATGGGGAGAACATTAATTAAACACAGTAATGATCTGGTGCAGGAGAATTTATAGATATCAGATCTAAAGCTCACATAAAATTACTTCTTTTTTGTCTTTAAATTTCTGAGTAATATATGCTGTTAATTTAAGAAAAAAATAATTCCATGAGGAAATGTGTATTTTTATTGGTTTTCATTTTATTTTTGTTAATAACATAAATTTGTTACTCTGTCTCATTAAGATACCTGAATCCATTATCTACATTTGTTTTCAAATAGTCCAAATAAAGGTGGGAAAGAAACACTTCTAAAACAGTGTCACCAACAAATATTTTAAATGCCTAGAAACCTAATTGTGACACTTCAGTATTTATGATGAAAATTATTATGCATATTTAGTCAGTAATTTTTATTTAAGTGTGAATATTATGTAGGGGCCAAGGGAAACTTCCCTTTTACCTACTGAAGATTTGCTGAAAATTCAATTCACAAATAACAGATTAATTGGAGGAAAGACATACCATTTATTATAGTGCACAGGAAACAATCACCAAGTGAGTGCCTGGTATCTCAATGGGGTACAGATGCTTATATAACCTACTTCCTAGGGGAATGAAAGATGGCAAAGGATGGATGATTTTAAGGAGATAGTAAATTATTTTTAGGGGAATTCAATAGGCTTGAAGAACAAACAGTGGCCTGGGACAAAGTCCATTTCTCCCAAGGAACGGACAATGGTTGTTGACAGAAATTTGTCCAGGTTTGTTCACAGACTTTAGTCTTCCTTTCTGCATTATGAGTTCAGTTAATGAAAACTCAAGGAAGAGACCAGCAGTAATTGTTTTCTTTTTTGGCAGGTCCGGACTTTAGGCAGATAAGTGATTTAGAGAAAAACTTCATTCTGTGCTTTGGGAGCCAGAAGATTGAGAGATGTGGGTGAGGGAATGGGAGTGTAGATAGGGGGTTGGAGTGTTGGGAGTGGTGCAAGGTGGAGAAGTGGCTTCTTCTGAATGTCAGAGTGCCATATTTCAGATACTGGTTTCTGAGCCAATTTTATAGCATTTTTATCCAACTTTTTGAAAATTGATGAGCTATTTTAAATTATTTTACATTTTATTAGGTCTCTTATTCTGTTAGCTCTTGTCTTGCAGCAGTAATACGTAATGAGTGCTCAATTTTACATTCAGGTAACCACTCCTGGTCTATAAAACCCAAATTTAAATATATGTTTGTTTTGTTACTCTCTTCGTGTCTGAAGGATGTGCAAAAGGGTTTACACACTCAGAGTTTTGGAATGGGAAAGGAGACAGAGAAGGCAGGTAACAAACTTGGTGTTAAGTGTGTGCCAAACATACAGTTATGGAGTTTTTACTGCATCATCTCAGGCAGTCCTGAGCCATCCTCTGACAATGTCAACATCTCTATTACCTGGGCATTGCTATCTCCAATTTAGAATGGTGTTGGCTGGTTAGGAAACAAAGGTTTAGTTCCAAAATCTATATTTTCCCTTATATTACATGTTTTCTTCCCAGGGAGAGTGGAATCCTCCCTCTTTGCACACACAGTTTATAGAAGAGGGAAATTACAAGGATATAAGAGAAATACTTAGGATTCTGTTCTTTTAAAATGTGGTAAATAAAAATAAAAATCATTATATTTTCAAATGTTAGAATCACACCTGAAAGTCTTTTTCCAGAAACAGAAGGCAAACTTAAAAGAACAAGGGAAATGTTGGCAATATTTTACTTTGCTACTCTTCCATATATACAATTCCTCTTTCAAAAATGTTAACCTTACATATTGTATGTTGGGATTGATGCTAGCATCAAGAAATCAAGTAGACACAGATAATGTTGTTGATTAGGGCTACATTTAAATAATTGGGATTTGACTATTGGTTTTTTTTTGAGTACTTGATTATACTTTATTAAACAAGTGTATTCAGCTACAATTATACTTTAATGAGAATGATTACTCACAAAAAATTTTTAATAATTTGTTGATTGTAATACCAGAACTCCATTATAATTTGAAATTCAACATAAGAGTTCATCTTAAACCTATCCGAGAAGATTTAGGAAGTCCCTCATTGTAGACAGTTTAGCTCTGAACTGTAGCCCTCTGAGAGTAAACATGAGGATAGTGTTGTAACGACGTTTCAGCGCATGTGTTTAAGAATGTGCTTCTTTAATAGCAACACGGCATTCTGAAATACATGATTGAGATAATATATGTTTCTAGCTGTGAGGCAGTTGAGTTGAATGACAGTATATCTTGTTTATGTTTTTTTCTTAGCTTGGGCTGTATAACAAAATTCCATAGACTGAGTAGCTTTTAAATAACAGAATTTTTGTTTTCACAATTATGGAGGCTGGCAAGTCCAAGATCAAGTTGCTGGCAGATTCAGCGTCTGGCGAGGGCCTGCTTTCTGGTTCACAGATAGCAGTGTTATAGCTGTGTTCTTACATAGCAGAAGTGGTAAGAGAACTCCCTTAGGGCTCTTTTATAAGGGCAGTAATTCCATTCATGAGGGATCTATCCTTATACATCTCCTGTATTAGTCTGTTCTCTTGCTGCTATAAGCACATATCAGAGCCTGGGCAATTTATAAAGGAAAGCAGTTTATTTGACTCAAAGTTCTGCATGGCTGGAGAGGCGTCAGGAAACTTACAGTCGTGGTAGAAGGGGAAGGAAACATGTCCTTCTTCACATGGCAGTGAGAGAGAGAAATGAGTGCTGAGGAAAGGGAGAAGCTCCTTATACAATTATCAGGCTTTGTGAGAACTCATTCACTATTACGAGAACAGCATGAGGGTAACTGCCTCGTGATTCACTTATTTCCCACTAGGTCCCCACGCGACATGTGGAGACTATGGGAACTACAATTCAAGAGGAGATTTGGGTGGGGACACAGACAAACCATACCATTCCACCCCTGGCCTATCCTACACGTTATGTCCTCACATTTTAAAACACAATCATTCCCTAAAACATAATCATTCCTCCAAAGTGTTAAGTCATTCCAGCATTAACTCAAAAGTCCAAATCCAAAGTTTCATCTGCGACAAGGCAAGTCCCTTCTGCCTATGAGCCTGTAAAGTCAAAAGCAAGTTAGTTACTTTCTATTAATAGAAACAATGGGGTAAATACATCCATTCCAAATAGGAGAAATTGGCCAAAACAGAGGGGCTATAGGCCCCATGCATGTCCAAAATCCAATAGGGCAGTCATTAAACCTTAGAGTTCCAAAATGATCTCCTTTGACACTATGTCTTGCATTGAGGTCATGCTGATGCAAAAGGTAGGCACCTACAACCTTGGGCAACTCTGTCCCTGTGGCTCTGCAAGGTACAGCTCCCATCCCAGCTGCTTTCACTGGACGACATTAAGTGTCTGCAGCTTTTCCAGGTACATGGTGCAAGCTTTGAGTGTATCTACAATTCTAGGTCTGGAGGATGGTGGCCCTCTCCTCACAGCTCCACCAGGCAGTTCCCCATTGGGGACTCTATGTGGAGGTTTCATCCCCACATTTCCCTTCCTCAGTGGCCTAAGCAGAGTTTCTCCATGAGGGTCCTGCCCCTGCAGCAAACTTCTGCCTTGACATCTAGGCATTTTCATGCAGCCTCTGAAATCTAGGCAGAGATTTCCAAACCTGAATTCTCTTGACTTTTGTGCAGCCACAGATGCAACACCACAGGTAAGACACCAAGGCTTGTGGATTGCCCCATCTAAAGCAATGGGCTGAGCTGTAACTTGGCCCCTTTTAGCCATGGCTGGAGCTGAAACAACTGGGATGCAGGGTACCATGTTCCAAGGCTGTTTAGAGGTTTAATTGACTAACAGTTCCTCATTGCTACAGCCTCAGGAAACTTACAATTATGGTGGAAGGAAAATCAAACACATCTTCTTCACATGATGGCAGGAAGGAGACGTACTGAGCAGAAGGGGGAAAAGCCCCTTATAAAACCATTAGATCTTTTGAGAACTCACTCACTATCATAAGAACAGCATGAGGGTACCTGCTCCTATGTGTTTCGTATGTGTTATTTATGTTATTAAAGGCATCAGAATAATATAATATGGTAGAAGTGCCATGATTCTTTATTTCATTACATAATCAAACTTTATTTTGAAATATTATATATTCTTTGCCTGTACAGCTGCTGTAATTTGAATGAAAGATTTTGAAGTTTCTTCAAAATCTACATGTTGATGCTTAGTGGCCATTGCAGTAAGAGGTGATTAGGTTGTGAGGGTTCTTGCGTTATGAATAGGAATCAGGCCCTTATACAAAAGAGGCTCCATGCAGTGTTTGGGCCTCTTGCTCTTCTGCTTTCAGCCACTTGAGGACACAGTGTTACCCCTCTGCAGGACACAGCAACAAAGCACCATCTTGGAGGGAAAGACAGAGCCTCTCACCAGATTCTGCACCTTGATCTTGGACTTCCTTGAGTCCATAAATGTAAGAAATACATTTGCCTTCTTTATGAATTACTCATTCTGTGGTTTTTATAGCAGCACAAACAGACTAAGACAACAGGCCTCTCCTTTTTACATCCATGAGAAGTGTCTCAAATTCCTAGAAATCTGAAAATGGAAAAAAAACCACACACATCATTCACCAATTTTTTCAGTATAATTTTGTTTCCGACATGGCAGTGATCACTAATAAAAACTTGCTCTTACTTCAACTGACATTGACTTTTACCTTTCATTTTTTTACAATCCCTTGTAAGAGGAATTTTCTGATAAGATTAAAAAGAGGTACATGGAGGGTCCCATGTGTCAAGACTGGCAAACACTCAGATGCTGAGTTTCCTGCATCTGTGAAACTAACACACTGTTTAGCAACACAGCTGCATCAGTAGTAATACCAGCAAAATTACCAGGCATTCTTCCCTTTGGTGATTGTTCATGCTCTTGGAGTATCATGGATGTTGTTGCCATTGCCTCAGAAATCTGCTGTTGTCCTATGACTGGAATAGTGTCCTAAACATCAGAAAGATGCTCGTGTAGCTGACGGTGTTTTCTGAACTTCACTTTACTCATGAGAGATGCGAATTTATCCTTGCGAACTCCAAAGTGCCAGGAAATCCAAAAGAGTCTGTTGGAACCTGCTTGTTATCTTATCTTGCACCCTGGCCTGGTTCCTGCTCCGTGACTTGACTCTGTTGGATCTTGGCATTTACTCTGCCCAGAACCTGGTGAATGTTCCCTGTAATGCCCTTCACTTTCACTGGAAGGGGAAACTACAGATAATAGTCATGGGAACCTAACAGTTCTGAGAAGACAGCCTGACAAAGAAAAGCATAAAGGACACGCCAACAGCATGATGCCTGAGGTAACTGGCTTGTTGCTTTACCACCCTGGGCCTGTAACCTTTAGGTTTAAATACATTGAGTAGGGATTTTATTTTACAGCGTTTTGCTTGGCATATAACAAAGAAATTGAAGGCACTTATTAAAGTATTTACTGAAGGTGGAAGTGCCCTGATAGTATCTAAATAACGTCATTTTGTGGAAATTTTGTCTTTTACTTTTTACTCAAGCATTTTGTCATTTACTTTCAGCAAAAGTAAAGAGAATTATATAATAATAACAATTAAAAAATCATTTGTCATGCAATATTCTGGGTAGACCACTAAACATGCCTAAATTTACATTTATTCTAAGTTCTTATATTTTCCTAAATTTATTTTAAATTTCTTAAATATTTTAGCTTTTTAATGAAAAAATAAATTAGATTTTTTTTAAAAAACGAAAAAAAAGCAGCTGATTTTTAAGTTATCTTATTTGCTTTCAGTTATGCAAAAATAGGCCCATTGCCTTAGGACTTTGCTTGACTCAATTCCTTAGTTATTCAAGTGTCTCAAGTCATCTGTTTGTGAGGGTAAAAATAAGGAATGTTCTACAGAATGACGCAAGGGAATTGGGTCACTTTAATTCTGGAAAAAAGCATAGAGTATGGAAATTAAAGGAATTTAATTTCCAAAGTGAGCCCAATGTATGAGGAGAACTATGATACATGTAATTTATTTTCACATTTTTCCCACCATTCATTATTTAAAAGGTTACTAGAACTTATTTTTACTACAGCACTTAATAGCATATATTTTTAGTATCATTACCCAGTTAAATATCATATTCTGCCCTAGAATTTATTTAAGATAAGTGAGGTTTTATAGGTTTTAACTGTTATATGTTATAGCATAAATGCATTATTTGGATAGGTGGCTGGCTAACCATATTACAGAATTAATCTAGATTTTTCCAGTGAATAATACTTTGAGTTACTATTGTGGCATAAGAACAAAATCACTTCTGTATTTTTAGTTTTATTGTTAGCCTCATTTCTCTGCAAAATAGGAAATAAAAAATAATTTAATCTGCCTGTATTCCTGCTCTATTCTGTGAGCCTTTAGTCATGTGAATATATCACCTACACTGGAGAACATTTGTAAAAATTATAAAGGCAAAATGATTTTTCTTATTAAATATATGCACCCTTCTCATTTATTGTTATTAATATACTCACAAAATGCTACTTGATATTGGAGAGGCCCTAAGCCCCAGTCTATAGTCTATATTTAGACAATTGCTAGGTTTAGAAATTTTCAAGCTTATTTGATTATTGATGCCATTTTTGTAGAGGATTTTAGGACATTGGTATTTTATGGAAGGCTATGTAGGAAACATTGCCTTAAGGATAGACCTTTGTCTTTATAGAAAAACTAGGATTTTGAAAAAAATTATTTATAATGCCCTTTACATACTTGAAGAGTACTTAAATTTGGATTTTATTTTCACAGTTCTAAACATATGACATGATCTCATGTAATTTACAGTGCATATTGAAGTAGCCTCTGTGCTTGTTTTCATAATAAAATAATAACTATAAGAATCATATGGTTTATTGAAATTTTAATATGGATATAATAGCAAAATAATAATTGAAAGTATTGAGGTGAGAATTAATTGTTGAGACCTAAGGTCTGGCCTAATAGACTCAAATTATTTAAATTGAACATCCTTAGGCAGTAAATGTGAAATTACTATTGTTGTTTTATTATTGATAGAGTCACTCTCTCTTTCCAAACCTTTGAGTATGGTAATCAGAAAAACCATTTGTTTTACTGACATCTTGATTTTCCTTATTTCTGTGCATTGCCACATCATAGAGGCAATTTAAAATTTTGAACTCCCTTCCTGGTAAAAGCTTTTAATTACTGATATATAGCTATATTTTACTATTGTTAAATAACTGTGACTCAATTTTTTGTATCTGTAAGATTTTTTTTCTCACGGGGAGCAAAGACATTTATATTGCAGGACTAATGAATATTGTAATCATTTCCTGGTATCTTTAACTCAAATTATGTTTCTTTTTAGAGCCATACAATTGTAGCTTATACTGCTACATTGCTTATCAGTACCATTTATATGCTTATTTGCTACATAACTCAGCATCCTTAAATCATGTTTCTCACCTCATTCTAAAGCTTTATCCCGTATACCATGTACTCAAATATTTATTAAACCACATGGCTGGCATAAATTGCTATACTATTATAAATTTAATACGTTTTCTATCTATGTTTCCATATTTCTCATTCTTTCTAGCATGAGAGACCTATGAAATACAAATACCGTTTTATTCAATAATGAGGCAAAAAAAGATGAGTAAAAGTCACCTATATTCAAGAAGCACAAGAGTAAGTTTCCTAAATTTTGACTAATGTTTGCTGATTCCACTTAAATAGCTGGAATTTTCCTTCCACAATTTTTGCACTCAACGCTGTAACTGAAACAAATATTATGGGAAACTAATTCTTATAAAGTAGAATGCTCCCTTCCAAGTCTAAAATACATAATTGTTTGTAGTCTTAATTTTTCATTAATCGTACTCTTAAGGTGTGTGATCTTCCCTTTCTAATAGTTGTTCTGGTGATAAAGTACATAGAGATATTACAATCAAGAACTTTCAAAGACCGGGTGCGGTCGCTCACGCCTATAATCCCAGCACTTTGGGAGGCCGAGGCGGGTGGATCATGAGGTCAAGAGATCGAGACCATCCTGGTCAACAAGGTGAAAACCCCGTCTCTACTAAAAATACAAAAATTAGCTGGGCATGGTGGTGAGCGCCTGTAGTCCCAGCTACTCGGGAGGCTGAGGCAGGAGAATTGCTTGAACCCAGAAGGCGGAGGTTGCGGTGAGCCGAGATCGTGCCATTGCACTCCAGTCTGGGTAGCAACAGTGAAACTGCATCTCAAAAAGAAAAGAAAGAAAAGTGGGATCACTAGTACTATCATCTCCTTCTCCTTGCCTGCAAATCATTTTTGTTTCCTGAATTTTGTTGAAATCACCTATTTTCAGTAAATTTTTGGCATAATAAATGATATTTTTGATAATATAAATTATGTTTTACTTGGCAATTGGCTGCATTTTCTATGTAATGTTAAATGCTGATATGATTTTGTGATTTTTCTGCTCCCGTATTTTCTCATTTGCAGTACCTGATTATAAAGAAAATTTCCATGGCTCTATTTTATTTCTCAACCACTTTAATAGCCCTAAATGTTAAATGTGTCTAATGTGAGCATTTGACCTTTTAGAGTGACTTCACACTTTAACATGAACGTTTTACCTAATAGTTTCTATTCAAATGAACATTTAGCCTTTACCTAATCTGATTTACAAGACATAGCCTATTCCTTTTTGGATTTGTAGGATTCAAACAAATGAAAATTCACATTCCTGATTTGCATTAAAGACTTCATTTCAGTTTAATATCATGCATTGTATTACACAATCTCTGTGTAAAATTGAATTGTGCAATCGAAGAATCTTAGAGGTTATTTAGCCTATTATTTTACCCAGTGAGTTAATCTTACCGAATCCATGAAAAGTGACTATGCAGCTTCAATTAAAAGGTTTGCAGGCATACAGTGACCTCACCATCTTACAAGCAGAACATTTTTCCTCAGCTGGCTTCATTTGTTCATAATGTTATTTTAATATTATCCTGAGAGGGAAGATACGTGTAATTTGCATTCTTTATATTATTTACTTGCATGTTTATAAATCTATGAATTAGAAACATTCACACCAGAAAGACAGGTCTGTGACTTCCTGCTGACAGATTTTAAGAGAATCTGTTCTTACCCACAGACCCAGTGAAGGCAGCCATGTGTACCTCACATGATATGGGCTGAGTATGCCAGAAGTTATGGGCACTACAGTTATGAAATACTGTTAACTCTGAACTGGTAGCTCTGTTGGCATGTGCAAATGGAAGAAACTGCTAGGCAAGGAGAAGAACGGAGCATATGTTCCAAATAAGCAATTGTAATGATGATTTACATTGATTGTCAACTGCCCTAGGCACTATCTTAAACACTTTACATGTGTCACCTTGTTTAATCCATACACATGAGATAGGGAACATTATTACTTCCGTTTTTACAGAAAACAATCAAGGCACTGAGGCATTAAATGACTCACTAAAATTCACAAAGTTAGTAAATAATGGAGATAATGTTTGAGACTAGACACTCTAACCCCAGATTCCACACTTCAGCACTTAGATTATGCTAATAGCAACTGAATTGTTCCTTATAGAGACAGAGAGGGCAGCTACCTGACAACACTCTGCAGCTGAGTTTTATACTGAGACTGTTTTTTTTCTTCCTCCTTTTTTTAAAAACTACATTATGTGGATTTTGCTTTTTGCAGCCATTGGTCCCTGCCTATGAATAAGGCTTGGATATTCATGTTATTTTGTTTTGCCATATTAAGGAACTCTGAATGTTATAGATTCAGCATTGAGATTGTGATGCAAAGTAAAACTGATTGACCTGGGAATTAACTACTGTTTCATATAAAAACCCTTTCCTCTGAAAAAAAATTTACAATGAGGTATGTTTATGAAAGAGGAAGACAGCACAAAATGGTCTGTATTAGATTAATATTAAGGAAGTAGGTCTCAACCAACTGACCTTGCCTGTGTGTTCAGGGCATGCTTTTGCCCTGTGCTATTTGGAAGTCCTAGTATTTATTTTTGCATTTCTGTCAGCATGGAAAATTGATGACTAAGGCCTTTGTAATCACTTCTATTCTTGGTTTTGTGAAAAGAATGGTGTCTGTACTTTTACCCTCCTGACAGCAGGATAACATAGAGATTGTGTGTCACCACTGGAAGGAACAGAAAATAGGAAATTGGCAAAATAAATGATTAAGAGCCTGTGTAGCAGAGGAGGAAGTAGGAGGCAAGCATTTGTGAGGAAATCAAATGTGCAGTAAGAACATGCCTCAAAAAGGGAAGCATATGGGAGGATTAATCAGAAACCAATAGAATTAGGCACAAAAGTTCACCCCCTCCAAACTGGGAGAAACATTTATAGTTTTTATTAATCACAGTATTACTTAAAAAGTTATACTTCACACCAATGTTCGAGCTTATGGCCTTCTATTTCCCTTAGCTATGCAAAGTTGGCCCATCAATTGTATTTTCAAGCCCAAATACAATCTTTTTTGAGGCAGGATATATATTTAAACAACCTCAGCCTAAGAACTTAGGAACTAGTGAAGCTAACCTGGAATGGAGTGCCCTGTAAATGACAACTGGAAGGTTTTGTTTTTAGCAGTGTTTTCTAATAACGAATCTGAGGCAAGACGGTGCACTGTGGTTGATCCGTGCGTCTCCACTATTGTTCTCTAAAGTCGAGATCACTATTTTTTTGCTAAGTTATATGCCTGCCTTCATGATCTTGAATTTCATTTCCTCTGTTACTAGGGCTAGCTCGTGACTGCTCTGCGCACTGATTATTGATTGTAGAAATCTGTCTCCCCAATCCCTGTGACTACTGTAACACTGCCATGTTGTTTATAGTCTTATTTCCTGGATAGAGCAGTCCTTGAACCCCATCCAAAAGCTGAAGTCTGACTATTGTAAAGTGATCATGTCTGTGATGATTTCTGGATTCCCTGGAGTCTAGGCTACCACCCATCATGCACTCTCCATTCTTTGGGCTGGGATCCTTGTTTGTGGGGTGGATTCTTTCTAATTATTAGTAGTCATTGTCATATGCTTCCTAATGTTTAATCTGACTTGAATACCTTATTTCTCTGTGCACTGTTAAATGCTCTTTACTATGTACCAGAATTGCTAGGCTGCTAATGATCTTCCTCTCATTTTTAGATCTCAAGAACCTTGAGAGGCAAATCACTTAGATTATGTGGTTTGAACATAGTTTTGTTTTGAGTTTTAAGGTATACAAATATTTTTAACATTTAACAATTATTAAAATATGAAGTCTTTATATATATAAAGACTTCAAGGACTTCATATTTTATATGCTAAGAAAGTGTGATTTTTACAAATCATTTCTATGGGTTTTCTTAGTGGGGGAGTTGAGGTAGGATATGGGATGGTGCCGAGTAATACTTACTCATGAATTCCAGTGACAGAAATCTATCTTTGTTTTGAAGAAACTATGCATTTTAGTTATATTTACAGTATTTTCTCATATGCTTATAACTCTTTCTACTTTTTCCATTTCACCCTCCAATTATGCAACACTTCCGTGGTCTCTGATTCTTCTAATTGAAGTAAATATAAAATCAATGCCTTAGTTACTGTCAAATTCTACACTCAGAGTAAAAGGTGGTGTGAATGTACTGTGGGCCTCCCAAGTATTTCTGCTGTGTCCTCAAAATAAGATAAAGATAAATTACTAAGTGAACTAGAAGACTACCTTTTAATGAAGGATAAGCTAACATTAGAAGTATCTATTTAATAACATGTTCAAACATTTTTCTCAACCTACTTAAATGTTGCTGGGCCTCTGTGTAAGCCACTGTAGTCTTTCTTCCAGGCTGAAAAAATGTAGGTTGTTGTTCCCCCAAAACTCTTGGTAATTTAAAATTGAACACAGAACTGTGTCAAACATTTTAGTCACATATATTGATAAAATGCTAGACTGAAATTATGTTTTTATTTCATCAACTAGAATGAAGTACCTCATGAATCTTTTGTCTATTTTTCTATGATGGTTTTACCTTCTTATTGTTTTATATGTGTTCCTTATGTATTCTGTATATTCTGCATGTATTTCAGATGCTGTCTTTCAGATTAAAGCTTTCTTTTTCATTTTCTTTATGGTCTTTTTTGATCTACAATTATAAATTAGCTAAACTTATTAGTTGTATTTCCATTGTGTATTTTTGTTTGTTTCCTTTGTGGTCTTTTTGTTTAGTACATCCTTCCCAACATCAAGGCCATAAAGCTTCTATCCTAAATATCTCTCAGCACTGTTCAATACATTTCTCTGCACTGATGGAAATATTTTATATTTGAAAATAGCAAAAACAATAACTACTAGCCACATGTAGCCACTGAACACCAGAATTATGAATAGTGTGACAGAGTAGCTGAATTTTGGAATTTAATTTTAATTAATGTAGGTTTTAATTTGCATCATGTGGGTATGGACTACTGCATTGAATAGCTCAGCCCTAGCTTTGTTTTGTCACCTATGGTGATCCATCTGGTGTTCCTTTTTTGTTTTTGTTTTTTCTGCATGATGGGAGGGGAAAGGCTAGTGTCATATTTTCCCATGTGGATGACCAGCCTTGAGCAACAGCATTTTCCTAGTGAATGTTTGTGTGTGTGTGTGTGCGTGTGTGCACGTGCAAGTGTATGTTTGGGGGCTTTTTATTCTGTCCTTTGTTAAATTCATTGGTCATGGCATTAACACCTCTCATGGTCGAAATCACCAAAGCTTTTTCTTTTTTTAAGACTCAGTCTCACTCTATGCCCTGGGCTGGAGTTCAGTGGCATGATCTCAGCTCATTGCAACCTCCACCTCCCTGGTTGGTACAAGCCATTCTCCTCCCTCAGAAGCCCAAGTAGCTGGGATTACAGGTGCTGGCCACCACACCCAGCTAAATTTTTGTATTATTTTAGTAGAAACGGGGTTTCACTATGTTGGCCAGGCTGGTCTCAAACTCCTGACCTCATGATCAGCCTGCCTCGGCCACCCAAAGTGCTGGCATTACAGGAATGAGCCAGGGTGCCTGGCCCACCAAAGCATTTTAATAAGCCTTCATAATTGTGCAAATCCCCCATATTCCCACCTTTATTCTACTTTAGAAATGACTTTGTCATTCTTGGCCATTTGATATTTCATATCATATAAATTTTAGATTAGGGCTTTCAATTAGAAAATCATAGTAATAGGCATTTTCTCTGCATTTAAATCAATATATCAATTTCAAATTTGGGTATAATTGGCATTTTTATGATATTGAAGCTTTCAAATCATGAGAATGGCTTATCTCACTATTCTGGCCTTTTATGTCTTGTGCTTTTAAAAATTATTTTATCTATAAAAATTTAATATATTGTGTTATATTTTTAAGGAAAAACTACATATTGAGGTATTCTGTATGCTGTGTTTTTAAAATTACATGTTCTATATTTTGTGGCTAAATGCAATTTATTTTCATGTGGCAATATTTTATCTATCAAACTTGCTCGACTATCTAATTAATTCTGTTTTATTTGTAGATTTTCCACCCTATTCTGGTAGTTTATCTGTAATGTGTACAAAGAGAATTTTGTTTCTAACCTCTTACATTTTTTTTTTTTGCCTTACTATTTTACTTAGGATATTTCATAAAATGACAGAGAATTTTGTTTTGATTTCTTAAATGGAGAGCATTAAGTATGATGTTACAGATTTTGTTTTTTGTGTGATTAAGGAATTTTTCTATTTTTTGGTTGGTAGAGTTTTGAGATTATTTTATAATTCTTTTCTGTATTATATAAATGTGATAAATTATATTAATAGATTTTAAAATATTTATTTATTTATGGTTTTTGGCCCTCAAGTATTTGAACTGGATTAGATTAATCATGATCTTTAGGTTGTGATATATTCCTGTCATATGTATCTCTATCTTAATTACTAATCTAATGATAATCATTGAACCTACCAGCCAACTCAAGAATTAAAATACTAACAAAACTCTAAACTTACCTACATGCATCTCCATAGTCTTATTTTTTTTTGCTCATATCTCTTTCCTTTTGAGATAATAACCACTGTTAATTTTATATTTATCATTCCTTTTTTCCCTTGTTTTCTGCTTTGCTTTTAACAACTTACATATAAGCAAACAGTTTTTAAAATTGTTCTCATACAGTTCTTCGTGGTCTCCAATTTTTGTCTTCTCTTTGATAATCTTGCTACCTAATGGTTGTTATGAACCTGATTCTGCTATCTGTATTTTCTCCTGGTTCTTGATTCATCGCGCTGTACAAATAAATGAGCATTACTTGGTTCCTTATCATATGGGAATTATTTGAAACTTGTATTAAGCTGAATTTCTAGTTGAGAAAGTTTGCATTTCCCTCTGCTGGGGTCTGGGGCATTTCCCAACATTGTAAACTCCCAAACATTGTCAACATATTTTGAATCACCTTTGCAATATGAAATTGGTAATATGAAATTGGAATGACTGTCGGTCATTAACCTGCAGGTGATATATTTGTTCCCCACTACTAGCACCAAATTTAGAAGCAGACTTGTTTCTTTTCATTGCTTGGTTGTGTGTGTGTGTGTGTGTGTGCGTGTGCACCTGTGTGTGTATATGTGTGTGTACTACTGCAAGCATAGTTCTGGTACAGTGACGATGCAGTTTTATTGGGTGACAGCAGGGCATATCACCTTTTACACTTTCTACCTGTGTCTGGCCTTGGGCTTTGTGACTTGTTGAATGTACCCTTTGGGGCTGTAAAACCCCAAGTTCAAGTCCACCAGTGCATCAAATGTCCCAAGAGGATACCCGGAGCACGTACTACTCTTAGCCATCTGGTTTCCCCTTTCAGTTAGTTGTATTCTCGGAATATATCGTACCTTCTTGTTATTTGTTTTTTCTACTGTATGTACACTTTTTAGTTCCTTTCAATGGAAGGATTTTTTATATTACAAAGAACAGAGACTTGTACAAATTAATTCCGGTAATGAACTCAGAAATTGGAAATACAGAGGATTTTTCTGAAGCCTGGTTTTATGAGACCTTGTGGGAATGGTAATGCAGTGCTGGTTTTCTTCCTAGACTACCAATTTTCCATTCTGTTGAAATGCAAAATGACTTCACACTTCTAGTGCCCCACACAATTTAACTGACTCAGACTCTCTGTGTATTTCTTCACATTCTTAAGGTAGAAAATAAAATTGGCTTAGCCTCATTTATAGGTGGTAACAAGGGAAACTATTTAAGAATAGTACATACTACAATGTTTAAAGCTCAAGCTCTGTAGCCAGACTGGTTGAGTGTAAATCTCAGATCCAAATCTTCCTAGCTTTGTAATCTTGGGAAACTTCCTTAATGATTGTGTAACTCAATTTCTTCATCTGTGAATGGGGATGCTGGTAATACTACCTACCTCATAGTTGTAGTGAGGAATAAATGAGTTACTACTTGTGAAAAGTTCAAAATAAGAGTGACGATTTGGATATGGTAGCAACTCAAGAAATATTAGTTATTTTCCCCCTCCACTTGATGTGACTTGTGGTCTACTTAGCTGTGGCCTTGGGTAAGGATCGAGTGGTATAAGCATGTCTTCGTAGGTATATGCGTTCAGCACCATTGAGAAGCAAACTGAGGGAAAGGAGGGCAATAGCAAATATGCCTGACACACACTGAGGAAATAAAAACAGAGCAACTTGTCAGTTTTGGGGAAAAAAATATATAATTCTCTTTATATAAAAAATACTTAAATGATAGAATTGTTACTTAAAAGAGCAGAGTTTTTTCCAAAAAATTACATTGACTGAGTTATGTGTAACATCTAAAATTTTTATTATTCTAATTTATTCTGTAGTTTTTGCTAACTCGTTGTCTATGAAACACCATATTATGTGGGCCGAGCATAAAGGCGAAAAAAGAATATATTAGTAGGTACAATTACAGATTATAAAAGTAAAATCATCAGCATTTTATAGAAATAATCTCATTTTTTGTATAAATAATTCTAAGAAAATGTTAAGCATTTTAAGGAATAATTTTTTCTGTCCTTTTAAGTGCTTCAGGTTTTTTGTTTGCTTTTGCTTTTTAAAGAGAAGAACATATGACTTAAAAGCGATAATCAGGGCTGGGCGCGGTGGCGCAGGCCTGTAATCCCAGCACTTTGGGAGGCGAGGCGGGTGGATCACGAGGTCAAGAGATCGACACCATCCTGGTCAATATGGTGAAACCCCGTCTCTACTAAAAATACAAAAAAAAAAAAAAAAATTAGCTGGTCATGGTGGCGCGTGCCTGTAATCCCAGCTACTCGGGAAGCTGAGGCAGGAGAATTGCCTGAACCCAGGAGGCGGAGGTTGTGGTGAGCCGAGATCGCGCCATTGCACTCCAGCCTGGGTAACGAGAGAAAACTCTGTCTCAAAAAAAAAAAAAAAAAAAAAAAGCTATAATCAGGACCCAGCCTAATTCTCTGGAAATGAATATATCTACTTATGTTCTGGGTTATTTTTTAGACCCTTCATAACTTGAAAATGTATAAATGAAATTACTAATGCTTTACATTTGTATGGTCCTTTACAATGAACCCAGTGCTTTCACGGATTCATCTCATGATCTGGTGAGATGGACAATGCTATAATTCTCTCCATTTTACAGATGAGTACAACTGAGGCTCAGGCACTTTAAGTGACTCACTTAACAGTCACATAGCATATAGAGTAGATCCTGACTCAAACGCAGGAGTCCTGATCTAAACTAAAAATTCTTCCCACATTTTCCAGCCACCCATCGTGGTATAGAAATGAACATATAACTATCACCATATTAAAATACATGTCTGAGCTCTGAGTAACTCTAAGATGCAGATTACTACTCATTTTTCCTTTAATTAGCCTTTGCACTGACAGGCTCACAGCAAATGATAAATTGGTCAGATTATATAAGAAGGAAAGCAAGTCTGGTAAAAAACAAAAGGAATATAGATTGTGACTAGGACAGTTTTAATTCCTTTGCCACCGAATAAAATAGATGTAAACTTTTCATCAGAATATATAGCATGTAGGAGTTCAACATTTAGCATTTGTAAATATTTATAAATATTATTTGATAAAGTTTTTTTCCTACACTCCAGAACATGGAGAGAGGTTGTTAAAAGTACTTGACCTTTAAATGCAATGTGTTTAAATTAATTCATGTTATTACTTCAGTTTCACAGCTGAGTTGTCTCGTAAATAAAAGTTTTCCCTCATTAGAAATGAAGCCAATCTTGCAGTTCCCCACAGGACTCATATCGCTTACAATGTGCTATGCTTTATACATTGACCTGGAACCCAAGAGAGTTTATGAACAATTGGTGAATTAAACCAGAAATAATTTCCTGTGGCATTATGTCACACCCTCAACGATGAAAAAAATCTATTAATTTTTTGCACTTAATTAGAAAAATTAAATGAATTATTTCATAAGTAAAGTTTGATAGACCAGTATTTACACTTTTCGTGCTGTATAAAGTACATATCAATTTCTTATGTAAATGAGGTTATCATACAGTTATCTCCATATATGTGTGTATGTACTTGTCCTTTGATTTTTATTTATTGGTCTTTTTGTGTCTGCTATTTGTTATTAATTTTAGTAAAGACAAGCTTTAGCCTCCTGAGGAAAGATTTTTTTACCTTTAAATAATGGCATATTTTTGCCCACAAAGCTTCAGAGGAAGTCAAATGACACATGGATATTTTCTCTGGATAAATTCATCATATTTACTCAGTTCCCATTCTTTTTTATACATTTGAATATCTTTCTCCTTACCTTTGTCTCCTTCACATATTCATCTTTTTCTTTCTATTACCCAACATTTTTGAAACCCCTTCTTTTTGAAACCCCTTCTTTTTCTCTTTCTTACTCATTTTTTCAGTGACGTGTCTCTTCAGTTTCAGCTCAGGCCTTCTAAGCTGTTGATATCTAGGCCTACAACTTCTCTTTACAAGCGGTCCTGCATGACCATTGTCTACACAATGTTTTATTATTCAGTGTGCCAGTTTTACAAATCTACTAATTAATATCCACCCAATTTTCCATGTTGGAAACAGTAGGGTCATTCTTGACATTTCTTACTATCACATGTAAATTTTCACTAAACCCTTAAGACTCTGAGTCTCTCCTTGAATCCAACATCTTTCCATTGTTTTTGCCACTGATTTAGGTGAGATCTTTAATATCTTCCACCTCAACTATTCCATAGGTGCTCTCTTTTCTTTTTTATAATTCTTCACACTGCCCTCTAAGCAATTATACTAAAAAACAAATTCCTCCCATGCGAAAAACCCATATTGACCTTTACCTGTTGCTTTAATCCTTAGCTCTCCTTTTTTAATCTTAGATCATCTTACAACATACGCTATCATGTATTTTTAGTCTAAAGTTTTGCCCCTTCTGACCACTCACTCAGTGCCCCTTCTGACCATCCACTCCATCATATGCTAGCCTCCATCAAGAATTGTCTTTGAATACTCTGCTCTTTATATCTGAAATGACCTATCCAATCTTCTCCTCTAAGTGCTTGTCTTTTGTGACTCAATTCAATTGTCCCTTTCTGTAGGAAATTATGCTGGAGTCCCATAGGAATCATCCATTGCTTTCATATAACTGTAAACAACCCCTCTGATAGCTTTTAGCACATTTGCTTACAATTAAATGCTTATATATCTGTCTCCCATGCTATGTGGTAAGGTAAAAACACATCATATTCTTTGTGTATGTGTGTTTGTGTGTGTGTGCTTGTGTGTGTTTGTATATTTTAGTCCAGCACCTAGTTCAGGGCCTGGCATATGAAAGGTTCTCAATTACTGACTAAATAAGTGAATCAATTAATAAATGCCCCAGCTAGCCCTTGAATTGAATTTTCCCATCCTTAGGATATAGCTAGAAATAATCACTTAAGACGACATTAGATTCTCAAAAGACTGTTTTTAAAACTTCATTTACATTGCTTGGAGGTCAGTTTGTTCATCCATCTATCTTGTCAGCATGGGCTGCTGTAATAAAATATTGTAAACTGGGTAGTTTAACATAGAGTTATTACTCACAAGTCTGGATATTGGAAAGTTCAAGATCAAGGTGCTGGCCAATTCAGTTCCTGGTGAGTGAGTGCCCTTTTTTTCTGACTTGGAGATGGAAATCTTCTTGCTGTCTTCACATGATAGTCTTGGGAGAAGTCAGCGAGTTCTCTGGCCTCTTCATAAAAGGACGTTAATCTCATTTTGAAGAACCCCCTCATCACAACCTCATTTAAACCTAATCACCTTCCAAAGGCCCCCACCTTCTAATATAGTCACATTGGGAGTTAGAGCTTAAAAATAGGAATTTTGGAGGAACACAGTCAGTCCATAAAATTTTCCATCCAACTGTATCTATCTGTCTCAATTTCTGCCATATACAGTGGTAGAACAGTACTTGCAGAATCCAGGAATCATTCAATGTTGCCTCAAATTCATTTACAATAAAATGTCCTTCAGAAGCTAGGTGCCTATTAAAATGACATTGTCTTCTCATATTTGTTATAAGTAATACAATGAAAGAAAATAAATTCTTTTTACAAGCAACTTTTAAATGGGAGTGCTACACGGTATTTATAAGTCCTTGCTATAAAAGCCTCCTACAATAAAACACTTAAGAGGACGTGCCTAATAGGAATTCTTATCCTTCAGATTTTATTGTCATTGCACAATATACTCTATGACTTCCTTTGTCTAAACATTTGATATCACAATTTAGTATGCTTTTTTTTACTGTGTGTACCTATTGATATTTAGCCTGTCCCTAATGAAGGACAACTCCAAGTCTACCCTTTGTAATGATGCTATCATGATGACTCCAACTAGAAGAATCTGTTTTCTCTTGAATTTTTTCTTACTGATAAAAACATGCTTCTGGAAGTCATTGTGTATTATCTTGCCCTTTAAATTTTGTATTCATTGCATGTAAACTTGAAGAAAGACAGCATTTAAAAATCTTTTTATACTGTGCAGTAGGCACAAATGGTTTATACATAGTAGTCACAAATCAACAATTGTTGAAAGGAAGAACAAAGGAGTGAGAACTGGATTAGTATTGTGGTAATTGTGATACACCCTGATTCTCCTTCTTCCTCTTAGAATGTACCACTGAAAATTCAGCAAAATGACAGTTCTCTGTTGTGGTCACTTTCCTTGGCGTGGTACATTTTCTCTTTGGGAATTACATAGTCCTGATCTTGAGCATTATTACAGCTTAACATTAAGTTGCATGTATTGGTTCACTTGTGGAATACTCTTAAAATATGAACAGATTTTCTGTCTTTTATGGGACAAAATGTAATCCAGTACATTTTGCAAATGATAGTAGTTAGACACAGTTGGAGGACCATGCTTTAGAAGCCCCGACTATTTACCAGTGATATGAAAATTGACAACACAATAAACCTCTTTGAGGCTGTTTCCTCATCAGTAAAATGTGTCTGGTGAAATCTCTTTCATCAGGGTTGTTACAAGTATTGAATGAAACACATACAGAAATTACTTGGCTCACACTCACTGAGTGCTCAAAACAAGTCAGCTTTCTTCTTCCAACTAATGGCTATGAGCTAAACAAGATGACTCGTATTTAGCACAGAGTCAAATTGCACTATGGGAAAACCTATCATAGTAGCTCTGAGACTTCACTTTTTGAAAATTATTGTGTCAGCGGAATATGTATGCATTAAATTTCTAATGAAGATTTTTTACACAGTAACTGTTTCATAATAAGTTTATAAAGTTAGAGTTTAATCTTTCCAGGTGCTAGTTAAAGGTTAAGCTAATTCCTTGATAAGATTAAATGACTAAAATCACTGGTTTCATGGTATTCACAGGGAGAAGGCCTCCAGTTTGCTTTTTGTCAGATCACATATTTAGAAACATAAAATACAGTAGATTTGTTTCAAGGACAAATAACTGAAAAAATTGCTTTATATGTATTATATTCTTCAAAGGAAATATTTATAGCTACATATTAACCTCTTAGGTAGTCCTAGCTTATTTTTGGTAAAAATTCAAAATTAGAAATGTTTTAGAATAGTTACAGTATCAAGGGTGAGGTAGAGATTGATGGAAATGTGCGTTCAAGCTGCATCAATTTGGTTTCCTGAAGAATCATACATATACTACAAGGCTCTTTCTCCAACTGTTACTAATAATTGGATATATTTTCTTTCTGAAAAGAAGCTCATAGCTCAGGCAAAGACATTGGGTCTTCTGCTGCTATAATAGGCCTTTGGGAAGAAAATAGTTTCCCTCTGTACTTTCGCTTATGCAGAATTCAAGTCAGTAATCTACAGAAGACAAACCTCAAACATTCTGAAGCATCAGACTTGAAATAGATGGAGACATCTGCTAGGAAAAGAACATTGGTACCGGACTTAACAAGGCCTAGTAATGCACTATTATGTTTATATAGCCTCCAGGAAATATGGTTCATGTTGTCTGTTAACTATTATTACATATACTTGCCTCATCAGTCTATTTATAACACATTGAGCATACAATTTGGTTTTTAAAATTTTTATTTATTTTGTTTTATTTTAAGTTATAGGGTACATGTGCAGGATGTGCAGATTTATTACATAAGTAAACATGTGCCATGGTGGTTTGCTGTACCTATTAACCATCACCTGGGTATTAAGGCAAACATGCATGGGGTATTTTTCCTGTTGTTCTTTCCCACCCCAGCCCCAGTGTGTTGTTTCCGTTTGTGTCCATGTGTTCTCATTGTTCAGCTTCCACTTATAAGTGAGAACATGTAGTGTTTAGTTTTCTGTTCTTGAGTTAGTTTGAGTGCCCTACTTGTTTAAAGCACCATTCCACGTAGAGATGGTTGGGAGAGTAAATATAAAAGCCTGGTTCATGCCCATAATTAGATTAAATTAGTGTGTGTGTGTGTATTTGTGTGCGTATTTGTTTGTGTGTGGGAAGTGAGATGGGGAGAATTAAATAAGCAAATACATTATTGTAAGACATGCTATACAAACCATAAGACAGTAGAATCCAATTGAGAATTTTTTTTGTCCTGAGAAGTGAAGGTCACATTTTTATGGGAAGATGTCAATTAGGAGACATCTTTACATCTGTACCTTAAAACTAGATGAGATAAGTAAATGACATACTAGTAGAAGAAAGATGGAACAGAAAGGAAAGGGTAGAATTAATTTAACTTCACTGTAGACAATGTAAATAGGAATAAAGAAGATTAAACTTAAATGCTAGAATTTGATCCGCTTTTACTTTTATGTACTTTTATTTTTGAGACAGAGTCTCAGTCTGTCGCCAGGCACCAGGCTGGAGTGCAGTGGCGTGATCTTGGCTCACTGCAATCTCTGCCTCCTGGGTTCAAGCAATTCTCCTGCCTCAGCCTCACGAGTAGCTGAGACTGCAGGCGTGCACCACCATGCCCAGCTAATTTTTCTTTTTTTTTTTTTTTTGAGTAGAGGTAAGGAACTAGGATGTTGAAAAGTAAAAAAAGGAGAGAAGGAGAGGAAGAAAGAGGAAGAAAAAGAGGGAGAGAGAACAGGAATATTGCTTCATTCTAAAAATGGGTATTAATAATGGCCGATCAATATTTTGTGTATTTAACATGGAGAACTCTATAAATATTTATTGAGTTTACTTGTTCCAGATCTGAGTTGAAGTCCTGGATATCCTTATTAATTTTCTGTCTTGTTGAGTCTAGTATACATAGAAAGGAACAACCAGTATGAGCCTTTCTAAAAATATACCAAAAAGTAAAGAGCATCAAGATAAAGAAGAATTTACATCAACGAATGGATAAAATAGCCAGTTAACATCAAATGGCAGTAACCCTAAATTTAAATCAACTAAATCCCCCAATCAAAAGATACAGCCAAAACCTAATGGTATATCCAAAGATACACAAAGACTCAAAACAAAGGGCTGGAGAAAAATTTACCAACCAAATGGAGAGCAAAAATAAAAATAAATAGATAAATAAACAAAAAGCAGGAGTTGCCATTCTCACATTTGATAAAATAGATTTCAAAGCAACAAAGATACAGTGGTAAAAGGATCAATGCAACAATAAGAGATCTTAATACCCAGATACATAAGACCCATAACGAGATTTAGACTCAACGAGACAATTTTTGTATTTTTTAGTAGAGATGGGATTTTACCATGTTGGTTCAGGATGGTCTCGATCTCTTGACCTCGTGATTTGTCCACCTTGGCCTCCCAAAGTTCTGGGATTACAGGCATGAGCCACCGCGCCCGGCCCCTACTTTTATATACTTTTAACAAAGTATGATTTTAGGTTTGTTACTTGAAGTGGTTCAAAACAAAGGGAATTGAAAGTTTCTAACCCTTATGTTCTTTAGATTTTTAAAACCTGTCTGGGTTTCTCAATCCCAGCACTATTAATATTTTGGATGGGATATTTCCTTTTATGGGGGAGGTTTAGCCACATCCCTAGCCTCTACCCAGTTCTGGGACCAGGGTTGGGTAAGGGAGGTAGCTGGGGCACAATATCTCAGGAGGCATTTATTCTCTGTGGTTTGTAAATTTTAATCCTGTACTTGCACTTCCCTTAATGCCTCCTTAACTCCTGAGACCTAGGCACCTTCCGTACCTCACCCTAGTCCTGGCACTACCTCTGTCCTCTAGCAGCCAGTAGCACTCTCCGAATTGTGAAAGCCACATGTTTCCAAGCATTGCCAAATATCCCCTGAGGGACAATATCACCACAGTTAAGATGAACTGCTATCCAACTGGAATAACTCAGCATATTTGTTTTATTTGTAAAATTCCAAAAGGAGCAGCCAACAGTGTGATCTTTTTTGTATTCAAAGTAGCAGTGAAGTACAGGTATACTTTGGGCAGTGTATACCTGAGACATTTGGGAAAGAAGGGATCGAAGAGAGCTGTGGAAAGAAACTGTTGTGAATTAATGGGCTGATGAGTGTTGCGTTAGGGAGAATTGGGGATTATGTGAAAGTTATCAAAAGATGAGGTATCGTTCTGCTCTTAATAATATGCCTGACTTCTAGGCCTTGGCTGCCTTGAAGAATAATAATTCTGATGTTGATCTGGGAGTGGATATGACAAGATTTTGAATTATATTTTTCTGATCCTTGTAAAAATGCTTCAAAAATCTACCAGGTGCTTGTACTTTATTTTCATTACACAAAATTAGGCAGTCCTCTTGGTTAAGGCTTCTTTGTGCTGTTTGTATTTGCTAATATAAATTCTACCACCATACTCTATTTTAGTTTCTTGGGTTTTGAGGGAAGCTATGATACTTGGGAAACTGCAATTTGTGCAGTGCAGCTGCCAAAATCACAGATACATCAGACACTAATGGACTACTAATCATATCAGTTCATATGAGATTACAAAGCCACTTTGTATTGTATGTGATCTACGGTTTAAATAAGAGAGATATTGTTACTGAACGTTTAGCAATAGAATTCAATCTCTACAGTTCTAGGTGTTTCACATTCAGTGATGTGACACCCAGCATGGTGTTTCATTTTTTTGCCACACTTACTACAAAAGCTGGCAAATGATAACATCAAATTAAATCATTCAGCTTAATAGCTCACAGTATTAGTCTGTTTTTATACTGCTATAAAGAACTACCAGAGACTGGGTAATTTATGAAGAAAAGAGATTTAATAGACTCACAGTTTTGCATGAATGGGGAGGCCCCAGGAAAATTACAGTCATGGTGGAAGGTGAAGGGGAAGCGAGGCTTGTCTTACATGTTGGCAGGAGAGAGAGTTGGGGGAAGTGCCACCCTTTTAAACCATCAGACCTCCTGAAAACTCACTTACTATCATGAAAACAGCATCGGGGAAACCTCACTGCGGTCCACCAACTCCCTCCCTCAACCAAGTGGGGATTACAATTGGAGATGAGATTTGGGTGGAGACACAGAGCCAAACTATATCACTCACTAACTTCCGGAGGCATTGTGCTGTATATTTTATTTGCACTTAATCCTTAGTAACCCTAAATGATGGTTCATAACATTATCCCTATTTTATGGATATGGAAACTAAAACAGTCTGGTTCATTATCTTGTCCATAATTACATGGTTACGATCACTTGATTCCAAATCTGCTAACTCTGGAGTCCTTGTTCTTAAATACTACTTCAGGTCTGCCTGTAGATGGCCTTGTAGATTGTGCTAAGTACTTCCAGGTGGTAGCGCCATGCACACTGTGTGCATTATGAGCACACTGAGATTTTATACTGGTAGGTACACAATAAGTGCCAGGTGAATTCCACTGCTTTTAAGTGTTGTTTATTTTGGTAAAGGAAAAACGTACTCAATAATGCTTGTTAAAGCTTGGTAACAATAACTTTATTCAATATCATCACCATAGATATGAGAAACCATTGCAACCATATGTTAGAGTTGGGGAGACGGATTGAGCTCATCTCTGAATACGGCATGGGCAAGTGAGAATTCATAGCCAAGGAGCAGGGTAGGGGTTATTAGGTGGAAAATTACTGAGAGGAAACCTTGGGGATAACGGGGATTCCAGCCAAACCAACCTTAACAAGATTCTTACTAAAGAGAGGCCAAGGTGATCAGATATCACCTGAGGGATGGTGGAAGATGGAAGAACCTGATTAGATATCCAGGGCAACCTTATATCAAAGAAGTACGGTTCTTGCTAAAGTGATTTAACAGGGGTCTTTGCTAAAACTGGATGAACGTGCATGAACGTGCACAGATGGGCCAAGGAGAAAGTTTAAGAGTCTGACTAAAGTTTGGCCAACTAGAGAATTTTTGTCAATTAAAACAATTTATCTTGAATGCTCTACAGTGGAAGATAGAAAAGTGGGCAGTGATTTATTTCTTTTGTTTTCCCTACAAGAATATTCCTATATATAAATTATATTTGAAAAAAGAATGGAAGGATGGAATTCAGTGAAATGTTGTTTCTTGCCTATTATGGTTTCCACTTCTGGTTCAGCTTATGCAATTGAGAATGCAGCTACCCCTTTAGAATAGTCTTTCACCTAGTGTTAGTGAAAATTGTGTAATGCCACCACAGTTCTCTTTTCTAAGGCCTAAGGCTAGAATATTCTCTCCCCATTATTTATTATTGTCATGCAGCCATTAGCTTTTGCCATTAGAAACTATACTTATACTAAAGGTGTTACAGCTGGATGTATGTGCTCCAGATTCTCATTACATGCTGCCAACCTTTCCCTATAAATCAGCTTGGAGTTATCAGCTTTCTACTTGTTGGCCCTAATTGGAAAGTTCTCTGCTATATCCAGGTACCAAATGTGCAATTGGAGCTTGAATTTCTGCCCCTTATTAACATTGATTGCCTTGTTGACTTATTTCCTCAATTCTCTTTCCATTGGAAAGTGAGCTGAAACAAATTCCTCAGTTTTATATACAAAGTGAGCTTATGATAGAACATATTACAAATCATGCAATGCCATAAATGAGGACACTATCTAATGCTTTTGCCATTAGAATATTAAAATGTCCTTTACTAATTACTTGAACACCTTTTATATCTACTTAATAAGCTGGAAACAAATTCATGAATTTTTCAGCAGTTTGAAACTCACTTTATCTGTTTGAAAATCCAAGTATCACTTATACAATATTATTTTCTATGAAGGTTTGGTAAGGAGTTACGTTGCAATTTCCTAAAACCTGTCTATACTTCAGATGGATTCTATTTTGACAAGACTCCTATATAGCCCAGAGGTGGCAGAGGGGATATTTCTTGATAAATATTTCTTGATTTATCTGTCCATCAGAAAAAAAAAATTCCCTCTTCTTCAGAGGAAGGTAGAGTATATACTTCACTTAAAACTCTTAAACACTCAAAATTGCCTGATCTTTGTTGTTTATGTATGTTGATAATGACATGATAGAAATCAGTAGTATTCAGTCATCTTAAGTGCATACTTAAAAGTATTTGTGTTTTAGTGCATATTTAAAGTTATTTCACCAATTTCTATTTATATTAAATGTACTTACTTAAGAAAACTGTGTAAAATATGCTGAATGTGAATTTGTTTTTCTTACATTTTTATTTATATTTTTCTATTAGAAACTGACTAACCAATCTTCAAATAAAGGAAACTGAAGCTTCATGAACTCATGAGATAAAATGATCAAAACTATGTAGGTTCTAAATTAATACCTTTTTACACTTACGATATTTTGAAGAAATTGAATAAGAACTCTTTCTGTTTCCCTCAGATGAACTCATTTTTCCCAGCATTAATGTCAAGAAACAATCAAAGAGGAAAACAGGAAAACATTAAGTAGAAAATTTTTATCATTGAAAATTGAGGTTAAATTATCATTCTCTTTTTGTAATGTATGGAACAAAAGTATTTTAGGTCTTTTCTGATTAAGTTATTCTGTAGAATGTTCAGGAAACATACTTTTTTTTACATTTAATGACAAAAATATATGCACAAAATAAGAAGTTATTTATTTATTTATTTTGAGACAGGGTCTCACTGTGTTGCCCAGGTTGGAGTGCAGTGGCACAATCACAGCTCACTGCAGCCTTGACTATTCAGACTCAAGCAGTCCTCTCCCTTAGTCTCCCAAGTAGCTGGGACTATAGGTATGTACCACCATGCCTGACTAATATTTTTTAGAATAGAAATTTATTATCAGATATTGCAACTTCAGAATTATAAGGGTGGTGGAAAAATTCAACTGGAAAAACAATAAGTAGCACATACATTTGGATAAATATAATGAATTTGATTACATGACTTTAAGATTAGAAATTCCAGTGTTACACCATTTTTATGTAATGCTGGCCACTCTGTGATAATCCAGATGCTAATCCTTAAGCCTATCAACTTCACATGTTATTTTTCTTATAGTATGTAGATAATGAGAAAATAATTCCTGATTTCCCATAACTTAGAAAATTGTTTTTATTTTGATTATGGGCCTGTAGAAGTCAAATACCTCTGACCTTTTAGCTCATTTCTTTAAACAGAAAATGGTTAAGAATAGTCAGCTTCCACTCTTTGATGATTAAAAAAAAAAACTGTCACCATGTCACGTGATTCAAATGTAAATCTAGCTTTCTATTCTGGCTTAGTAGAAAGATGATCTTTGCTTTAGCCTCTGACTGCTTTTGGTAAAAGAAGCAGTCCCGTTGCTGCTCCTTTCCTGTGCACGTTGAAAGGGAAAGAAACCCGTCACGAATATTTAAATGTTTAAAAAGCACATGCATTTAGGATACTACAAAGTGTTATTCTCAAACCTGTCTTGTGCTGTCTACATGCCCAGAGCTCAAAAGAAACTAGTAAAATGCATTTTTGGACAAAAGGATTTTTTCTATCAAATGTTTTCAATCTAATAATATGATATTTTACAGTGACCAGTCATTTTCACCTTTGTCTCCTAATGGCCTCCCTGCTCATTCCGCTCATTTATCATTCTCTTTCTTTTTTTTTCTTTTTCTTCTGTTTTGGCATTCATCTTTGTAGGGGTAGAAAGGTGTGAGACTTTTTCTCATACATCAATCAGAGGCATTAGACTTACATAATAGGTTAACACTCCCATAGCCAAATACAAGTTAATGAGAAAAGCATGACAAATTTATTTAATCAAAGTTTATGTGACATGGGAGCCTTCAGAAATGAAGACCCGAGACCCAGGTAAAACTGTCTATTTTATGTTTAGGTCCTCCTGTGATTTGACTGTGTTCTCCAAAGTTCATGGGTTGAAAACTTAGTTCCCAATGCAACAGTGTTTAGAGGTGGGGCCTAATGAGGTGATAAGGTCATAAGGGCTCTGCCTTCATGAGTGGATTAATGCCCTTATCATGTGAGTTGATAATTGATTACAAAAGTTGGCTTGCTATGAAAGCAAGTTTGCTCCCTCTTGCTCTTTCATGCTCTTTTGCTTTTCTGACTTCTGCCATGAAATGAGGCAACAGGAAGGACTTCTCCAGATTCCAGTATCACGCTCTTGGACTTCCCATTCCCGGAACAGTGAGCCAGATAAACTTCTATTGCTTAGAAATTACCCAGTCTGTGGTTTTATGTTATAGCAGTACAAAATGAGTTAAGACCTGTTCGATAAAGAATAGACAGCTGTGTTGAAATATAAGTAGATAAAAGTATGGATATAATGTAGTGGCAATAGGCTGAAGGAGGAAAACCCAGCAAAATCTTTCTGTTCGATTCTTCTTGGACTCTTTATACAGCATTCTTTTTTTCCAGGTAAGATCTTTCTGGAATGAGAATCTTCAAGAAAGAAGGGAGGGAGTGACTTGCTAGATTTTATGGCTTTCTTTGGAGGAGAGGGGTTCTAGTTTCTATGATTCACTTTGGGAAACAGGAATTCTGATTTCTATGACTCATTTCATGGGATGGAGGGTAAGAGACATGATGGAACAAGAGGTTCAGAGAGAGCTTGCTGCCAATGCTTTCCAGCCTGCTTTAGTTCAATGTATTCAGCATACTAAAGCTCCATACTCTGCGATATTATCTTCTGAATCCCAACTCCTATAATTAGAAATGTATCCTATTTTCATGGTCATTGCAATTTTTTTGGTTGCTATTACTTTCAAATCATGTGTTTTTTATTTTATGTAAAATATAATTCTAGACAAAGGAATAATTTTTAAAATGAAGCTTTTAGCAATATTCCTTCCTGTTGCATTCAAATGGCTTAACTATTTTTTTCTAAAAAAAAAAAAAGACTATGTAGGCTTTGTGCAGTGGCAGTATCATAGCCAATGAGGTGTATCTGAGGGGTGATTATTGCTAATTGAAAACTTTTCCCAATACCCCATCACGACGACTTGAAATATAGTTGGCATTGGCAATTTTTTGACAGTCTCTATGGAGATTGAATTATGTATATAGAAAAAAGACTATGTCATTCAAGTGCTAAGCTACTTGAAAGTAGTATATCATTTTCATTCTTTCACTGAATTATGAGATATTCCTATTTTAGAAATGAAGAAAATTTGATTTTTAGAGGTTAACTAAATTTTCCAAATTCACTCAATTCATTAGTGGTTGACCCAAGAAAACAGACCTGAATTTTAACATCTTAAATATTCTGCAAGTAATTCTTATATCTCTGAGATTTAAACATTTTCAAAATACCTTCTCCAGTCTATTGTAATTTTTAAAATGTCTTACATAATAATATTCTAGAAAAAGGTTTTTATAGGTTTCTATCAGAGGAGACTAGAATCTCCGTTAGCTATTTTGGCCTATGATTAATACAGAAAACATGATACTAAGAACTTATATGAATATCAAATTATAAGAAGAGTTTATGTATTTTCATCTATCCTGATGGGTTATTACACCTTTACTATTCACATGTGAGTTGCATTGTATCTTGGTAGTTGAACCTGATTTGAGCCAGAATAGTTAATTCATAAACATTAAGTTCTATTTTAATAGCTTGCCACTCCTATGCAGTTTTTATTTTTTGTTGGGAAATATCAACTCAGTAATACATACATGAGCAAACTGTATAATTTTTTTGGGTGATGGGCTTTAGACTTGAATAACCCTTTAAAACTGCTTTGATGATGGTTTGTTTTTTTTTTTTCACTGTATAGGAAAGTCTTCTGCCAGAGATTATGTTTTTCAAAGATTTTTTTTTTTTTTTTTTAGCAATTTCAATACCTGTTTCTGGAGTTGAGAGCCAATTTTTCTTAACACTCTTGTAATTGTTAACAACATTCTTTGTCCATATCCTTCTCTATTCTGAAAATCATTTTTTAGTTTACTTCATCAATTTTATTTGATACAAAACAGTGCTTTGTTTTGCTCCTTTCTTATTCCTCCCCTTATAATGTTTTTACAGATATTACTGTTTATAAGCAAGAAAACAAACACAAAAGCAACATAAAACTGCCACATAGAACTCTTCATAACAATGAGGGAGTTGGCAGGGCACAGTGGCTCACGCCTGTAATCCCAGCACTTTGGGAGGCCAAGGCGGGTAGATCATGAGATCAGGAGTTCAAGACCAGCCTGGCCAATATGGTGAAACCACGTCTCTACTAAAAGTACAAAACTTACCTGGGCGTGTTGGTGCGCACCTGTAGTCCCAGCTACTAGGGAGGCTGAGGCAGAAGAATTGCTTGAACCTGGGAGGTTTCCGTGAGCTGAGAGCACACCACTCCAGTCTGGGCAACAGAGCAAGACTCTGTCTTAAACAAACAAACAAACAAACAAAAACAATGAGGGAATTGAAGTCATGCTGTATAATCAAGGGATTAAAAGAGAAAAGAAAACCACTGTTTCTTTTTTGTTGTTGTTTTTGAGACCAGATCTCACTCTGTTGCCCAGGTTGGAGTACAGTGGTGCAATCAAAGCTCACTGCAGTCTCTGACTCCCCTTCAAGCTATCCTCCCTCCTCAGCCTCCCAAGTAGCGGGGACCACAGATGCAAGCAACCATGCCTGGCCAATTTTTTTCTATCTTTTATATGGATGGGGGTCTCACGATATCAGGCTAGTCTCAATTTCTGGGCTCAAGTGATTCTCCCAGCTTGGCCTCCCAAAGTGCTGGGATTACAGGCATGAGCCAGCATACCTGGCCAACTACTGTTTATCTACATACACATACACAGCTCTCCCAACACCAAAATTGTGATATTTTTTCCCTTGCCAACCATTCTCCAATTTTGTCTCATACATCTGGGTGTCCTACAATTTAACTCGGGTCTTACACTCACGATAGTGCAGACTCCACAGGTTAAGGGCTCTGTTTCACAATACATTTCTATACTTCAGATGCCAATCACATGTAGTATGTCCCGAAATTACCCACAATTTCTGTCCAACATGACCACAAACTGGGGATTCCAACTCCTTCCTCAGGTTCAGAAAGTGTTAGAACAGCTCACAGAACTCAGGGAAATATTTTCTTATAGTTACCAGCTTATTATAAATAATATAACACAGAAGTAGTCACCTGGAAGAGATGCACAGGACACGGCGTGGGTGGGAGTGCAGCGCTCCATGGGAGGCATGCCACCTCCCCAGAACTTGCAGCAGCATTAATAGTTGTAACTATTTCTCAGCCACATGCCAAATCTAAATGATCATAAGGAGACTCAGGAATGTTGCTAGAAACAAAGAAGACATTGGACTTACACAATCAGTAAGCAGAACAAAAGGGAATTTGCAGTTTTCTCTTATGCTTTTCATATTTGACTTTTGGGGGACATTTTATGTTTAGAACTTATGTGTCTCATTTACATTTTGGTGAATGGTCCTGTTTTATCATTTGAAATTAGTTCTTGTGTTAACTTGAACTTTTTGCCCCCTCAGAGAAAATATAATTTAGAATTTTACTTTTCCAAGCATTAGGATTGTTATTTTTGGTTGCTATGAGAAATTAAATACCTGATATTCTGAAAAAAAAAATGTAGTGTTTTTCTTAAAATAGTCTTGAATTCTGTCTACCAAGATAACAGGAAGATCCATGCCACCATTGACTACTAAAACCACTTATTATCCCAAGTGTTTGCAATTGTGTAGGATTTTTTTTCAATGATTTTTTCCTTTTTTAACCATTTGATTGACAGATACAATGGAAGTTGTTCACAGCCCCTATTGAAAACAAGTGTTGCCATGTATTAACAACTGAAAATACTCACCTTTCATCTTGGGAACTTGATAAAGAGTTCACTGTTCTAAATGTATTTTCCAAAGCATTTTAAAAAAGAAAATATTTTCGTGTTTTGCTAAAGTTCCCTTAGCTGGGACTACAGGTGCATGCCACCATGGCCTGCTAATGTTTTTGTATTTTTAGTAGAGATGGGGTCTTAGCCAGGGTGGTCTCCATCTCTTGACCTCGTGATCCACCTGTCTTGGCCTCCCAAAGCGCTGGGATCACAGGTGTGAGCCACCACACTTGGCCTTATATAGGGTTTTTTTTGAGATAGAGTCTCACTCTGTCACCAGGCTGTAGTGCAGTGGCTCACTGCAACCTCCGCCTTCTGGATTCAAAAGATTCTCCTGTCTTAGCCTCCCTAGTAGCTGAGACTACAGGTGCACGCCACCATGCCCAGCTAATATTTGCAGTTTTAGTACAGACAGGGTTTCACCATGTTGGCCAGGATGGTCTTAATCTCCTGATATCCTGATCTGCCTGCCTTGGCCTCCTGAAGTGCGGGATTACAGATATGAGCCACCACTCCGGCCATATAGGTTTTCTTTCTTTTTTAGAAGAACTGCGTGTGTGAAAAGTGACTTATGTGGGCAAATTGAATCCCTAAAAAGGTTTCTAGTTGGACAAAACATTGAAGGTAACATTTGTATAAAAAAACAAAAAAAGTTGGGAGGCTGAGGCGGGTGGATCACGAGGTCAAGATATCGAGACCATCCTGGTCAACATGGTGAAACCCCATCTCTACTAAAGACACACACACAAAAAAAATTAGCTGGGCATGGTGGTGTGTGCCTGTAATCCCAACTACTCAGGAAGCTGAGGCAGGAGAATTGTCTGAATCCAGGAGGCAGAGGTTGCGGTGAGCTGAGATCGCGCCATTGCACTCCAGCCTGGGTAACAAGAGGAAAACTCCGTCTCAAAAAAAAAAATAAAAAAAAAAAATAAAAAAGTTATATATATATATATTTATATGTATATACACAAATATTATTTGAAAAATCTTATTTGACTGTTTAAGCTTTATCTGTAAATTGGAAATGTGATAGCTGCCAGGAAATGGTGTAGTGAGAAATGGAAGAAATAGCACATACAAAGTAGTTACCTAGGTAAATCTCTATCCTGTCACCAACTCTTCCATCCCAGAGACCTCCTTGGTCACACAAGGTAAAGAACCCATTTCCACCACATCTTATTCTTATAATCCTTTTTAAATTTAATTGATACAAAGTGATCTTTTTAATGTGTTTTTATTCCCTACTGGAGACATTGTGCATTCATTTGCTGTCAAATTCTCCAGAGTCTGTTCTCATACATGGCAGGTGTTCATTTATTCATTCATTCAAAAACCATTCTTAGAACCAACTTCACTTTTGATGGTGTTATTCTGCTGAACAAAAAGTGAAGTTTCTGCCTTGATAGGATATAAAAATAGTTTATTTATAAGCCAATCCTTCTTTGATGGGTACAAATATATACAATAATTGTGCAATAGTTTCCAGGGCTACTTTATTTTAACCCATCGACATAGAAACAAAACTAGTCTGTTGTACAAAATATTGCCTTTGTAACTTTCCTAATATTTACAATAAAGGGACTCACTTTACTTGGATATTTCTAAGTTTGGGACAGTTGCTTAACTTTATTGGATGTCACTGTATCTTACTTTTTCCATTTGTGAAAGAAGAGAGCCAATTTGATGCTCTTGTTCAATCTAGGACTTAACGAACCATTATTCATTGTACTTTTCAATGTGTGTCACTTTCTTGTTACAGAATATGGGCTTTTCCTAGATGTCATTAGTAAGGCAGTTAAAAGTGTGTCCTTGCTGGGAAGATGTATACAGTAGTGGTAATAATTCACCATTTTGGAATATCAAAGCTGTATCCATGTGTCCTGAAACACTGAAGAGCATCTAGCAAATCATATGTTTCCTAATATTGCTTTATCTAGTGTTACAGAAATAAATGTATTGATTTTAAAATTATAATGCTGATTTATTTTAATTTAAACAAAATCTAAATTAAGTCCTTTCTTATACATTTACATTCTGGAGACAAAGTTTGAGAACTGCATTTATGATCTAACAAGCATTTTATTTTTTTTTTTTATTGGAGTATAGGTTTTGGGGTACATGAGCAGAGCATGCAAGACAGTTACGTAGGTACACACATGGCAGTGTGCTTTGCTTTTCTTCTCCCCTTCACCCACATTTGGCATTTCTCCCCAGGCTATCCCTCCCCACCTCCCCCTCCCACTGGCCCTCCCCTTTTCCCCCCAATAGACCCCACTGTTTAGTACTCCCCTTTCTGTGTCCATCTAACAAGCATTTTAAAATGAATTTTCTCTGTTAGCATTTTCTGTACAGATGCACTGTTTCCAAGCTTCATTTTGACCCTCATTCTTGGAATTCCTTACCTGTAGTCCTTTTAGCCCATTGATTCCTCTTTACCCTTTAAGAATTATTCTATCTATTATTTTTTTCTGAAACCTATTTCTGGCTTTCATTCACCACAGGGTGATTAGATAGTCTCTCTTTGTGTTTCCATAAAATCATGCACATATTTACTTTGGTTACCATATTTTTCATAATTATCTGCTTCTTCATTTGCATCTCCTATTAGATTCTGAACTTTTTGATACTAAGGATTTTATGTGTTAATCCTTATAACTGTCTTATAGATGGTGCACAGTAAATGTACATTGCATTAGTGGATGAATAAAAGTTAAGAATCAAGATGGATATGACTGTTCATGCAGAGGATAGAGCATCAAGGAAGATATAGTCCAGAAGGGAGAGCACAATTCAGTGATGATGATTTTTTTCCACTGTGATAGTAGTCTAAGTTATAGCATGTCTGAGCAGCAATGAAATACATATTGACTGCAGAAGAACATGCAGTCTAGACTAGAGAATTGACTAACCAGGAATTAAGATTGCCTTTATGGAGTTCAATTGAGATAGATTCCATAATTGCTGTGAAGAATTTGGAAATTAAGTAAAGAATTCTGAAATTTAGTTGAAAGTAGCTTGTTGGGAAACCTTATAATAATTGGGAATATAGTCACAAAGGATGTTGGAAAGTTTATTTTAATGCTATAAATTATTGATGAGTTATCACTGCCAGCATATCCTCAGAATACCTTTATGTTGTCAAATTTTAAAAGCACTTGGATAATTTAGATTAATATAATTCACTTAGATTCTGTATAAAATATTAGTAAATTATATTGATTACTTGATTTAGACTTTACTTTCTGCCATGGACTATACTGTATACTTTCATATGCATTAACTTTAATACTTACTCCAATGTAGTTATTCACATTTTACAGATGAGGAAACTGAGGGTAAGAAAGCTCAATCCAGTTGTCTTTGATAACAGAACTAATTGAAAATCTGTACTTATACTGCTCTGCACTATGACCCCAAGAGTCTCTAATATACTTATATGTTTTCTGCTCAGATTGAAAGTGGCAAGCATAAATGTCTATAAATCTAGTTGTCTCTTAGGTGGTCATTCATTCATTCATTTAATCATCAAACATTTACTGGACCTCTAGGCACTGCTAGGTACTGCATATGTAACACACCCATATACCATGGGAGTTACAGTGGAAGAGACTGGCATTAGCAATATAAACAAGGCTGGGCACGGTGGCTCAGACCTTTAATCCCAGCACTTTTGGAGGCCCAGGAGGGCGCATCATGAGGTCACAAGTGTAAAACCAGCCTGGACAAAATAGTGAAACCTCATCTCTACTATAAATACAAAAAAATTAGCCAGGTGTGGTGGCGAGCCCCTGTAATCACAGCTACTCAGGAGGCAGAGGCAGGAGAATTGCTTAAACCTCGGAGGCAGAGATTGCAATGAGCCAAGATCATGCCACTGCACTCCAGCTTAGATGACAGAGTGTGAGACTCCGACTCAAATATATATATATAAACAAACTGTATAATGACAATTTTGATAAATGCTATGAAGAAAACTGGAGTGCCTTTTATTAAGTAGATTACAGAGCAGGCTTCTTATATACTTACTTCCCTGTGGGCAAATGTAATTAGATTTACAATATAGCTTACTGTAATTCAAGAAGATGCTTAAAATAGCTTTAGATAAGTGGTACCACACCAATGTAGTAAAGCTGAACAGAACAGTTTGAAATCATTGGTCTTCTAGCAGCCTTTTCACAGCACAGAGGGAATTTTGGCAAACTGGTATTCTTGAAGAAAATTGTGGTGTTACACTTCAACAGGTTCTGAAAATTTACCAAATGTCACATCTGTATTTCAGTTTAGGAGAGTGACTTTGAAACTACTTCAACAATGACCTACATCACTTCAAAAAAGAGCACAATTATCCATTGAGATAACTCCTAGGTTGCCCTTTAAAAAGCAGTATATGTCCTGCTGCAACTCTGAGTATATGGTAGATTTTGAATTGGAAATATGGGTACAGCATTTGATAAGTTTGAACATTTGGCTTAAGATATTGATAACATTTGGCATAAAGTCAAAATAGTAGTATTTCAGGATAATGTATTTCATTCAGAACTTAATAAAGCTAGGTGGTCAAAATAAATAAAAAACAAAAATAATACAAATAAAGCAAAGCAAAACAATGTGAAACTTTGCTGGATGCTAATGACAGGTTAGACCTGGCTTTATTGCACATCAAAAGTTATAAAGTCTTGGCTGGGCACGATGGCTCCTGCTTGTAATCCCAGAACTTTAGGAGGCTGAGGCAAGTGGATTACTTGATGTCAGGAGTTTAAGACCAGCCTGGTCAACATGATGAAATCCCCTCTACTAAAAATACAAAAATTAGCTTAGCATCGTGGCACGTGCCTGTAATCCCAGCTACTTGGGAGGCTGAGACACAAGAATCACCTGAGCCTGGGAGGTAGAAGCTTCAGTAAGCCAAGAAAATGCACTCCAGCAGCTGGGCATGGAGTCTCACACCTGTAATCACAGCACTTTGGGAGGCTGAGGCAGGCAGATCACTTGAGGTCAGAAGTTAGAGACCAGCCTGGCCAACATGGTAAAACCCTGTCTCTAATAAAAATATAAAAGTTAGTTGGGCATGGTGGCAGGCACCTGTAATCCCAGCTATCTGGGAGGCTGAGGCAGGAGAATCGCTTGAATCCAAGAGGCCTTGGAGATTTCAGTGAACCAAGACTACAGCATTACATTCCACCCAGCCTGGGCAACAAAAGCAAAACTTTGTCTCAAAAAAAAAAAAAAAATGAAAAAGAAAATGCACTCCAGCCTGGGCAACAGAGTGAGACTCTGTCTCAAAAACAACAAAAACAAAAAGAGTTATAAAGTCTTACATTTTAGTTTTAGAAGTAACCTTGGGCCTGTAATATCATATAATAACTAACTGGTACTTAACTGATTTCTGAATGCAGAAAAGTTTCTAAGTCAATGATCTGTTTATTTTATTTTTATTTTTTTGCCAACAAATGTGTGTTTTAACTTTACTTCTCATTCCTCCCTCGCCTTTCACAATTTTTTTCTGGACAGATAACATAATTTTCTGACAGTTGGAGACATTTTTGTAATTATCTGCAAACCTGAGAGGCTTAAGACTGTTTCTTAACACCGTCAGAAAGCGGTTGAAATGATTTTCATAAAGTGAACATGTATGTGAAAGACAGAAGTTAGGCATGAAATATAGTATCATAATTGAAACCTGTTATCATTTATCAACTCTAGACATTATGAGCCTTCCCTATTGTTGTCTTTCCTGGAGTTTTCTTACCCTGTTAGTACTCTTCATTATCCCTTATGTCGTTCTTATGTACCACTCTCACAGGGGAGAAACCCTTAAATTGGGTCTTGAGGAATAAATAGGAGCATGCTCAAAAGAAAGGTGAAGAAGAGAACTCCTTAATAGACACTGATATCTATTCAGGCTGCAAAGTTAAATTAGTTCAATGTTATTAATGGATGTCGTGCAAGGAAAGACATGACATTAAAAGAGAATAAAGCAGTGGCATAGAGTCAGATCAGACAGTAAAAACATTTGATATGGTTTGGCTGTGTCCCCACCAAAATCTCATGTTGAATTATAGTCCCCATAATCACCACGTGTTGTGGAAGAGACCCAGTGGGAAGTAATTTAATCATGGGGGCTGTTACTGCCATGCTTTTCTTGTGATAGTGAGTTCTCACAAGATCTGATGATTTTATAGGGGGCTTCCCCCTTTGCTTGCCTCACATTCTTCTCCTTCCTGCTGCAAGTGAAGAAGGATGTGTTTGCTTCTCCTTCTACTATGATTGTAAGCTTCCAGAGGCCCTCCCAGCCCTATGCAATGGTGAGTCAATGAAACCTCTCTCATTTATATATTACCCAGTCTCAGATCTATGTCCTTATAGCAGCATGAAAACAGATTAATACAGTAAACTAGAACCACATAGCATGGGGTGCTGGTGTAAGGATACCCAAAAAATGTGGAATCAACTTTGGAACTAGGTAACAGGCAGAGGTTGGAATCGTTTGGAGGGCTCAGAAGACAGGAAAATGTGGAAAAGTTTGGAACTTCACAGAGACTGGGAAGCTCAGAAGACAGGAAAGTGTGGGAAAGTTTGGAACTTTCTAGAGATTTGTTGAATGGCTTTGACCAAAATGCTGGTGGTAATATGGACAATGATGTCCAGGCTTAGGTGGTCTCAGACGTAGATGAGGAACTAAAGTCACTCTTGTCATGCAAAGAGCCTGGCAGCATTTTGCCCCTGCTTTAGAGATTTGTGGAGTTTGAACTTGAGGGAAAGGATTTAGGGTAGCTGGTGTAAGTAATTTCTAAGTGGCAAAATGTTCAAAAGGAAGTAGAGCATAAAAATTTGGAAAATTTGCAGGCTAGTGATGTGATAGAAAAGAAAAACCCATTTTCTGGGGAGAAATTTAAGCTGGCTACATAAATTTGCATAAGTAATGAGGAGCCAAATATTAATCACCAAGACTATGGGGAAAACATCTCCAGGGCATATCAGAGACCTTCACAGCAACCGCTTCCATCACAGGCCTGGAGACCTAGGAGGGAAAAATGGTTTCCTGGGCTGGGCCCAGGGTCCCCTTGCTGTGTGCAGCCTCAACACTTAATGCTCTGCATCTCAGCTGCTCTAGTCATGGCTAAAAGGGGTTAGGTACAGCTCAGGCCAGTGCTTCAGAGGGTGCAAGCCCAAAGGCTTGGAAGCTTCCACATGGTGTTGGTCCTGTGGGTGTGTAGAAGACAAGATTTGAGGTTTGGAGACCTCCACCTAGATTTCAGGGATGTATGGAAATGCCTTGATGTCCAGACAGAAGTCTGCTGCAGGGGCAGAGCCCTCATGGAGAATCTCTGCTAGGGCTAGGGCAGTACAGAAAGTAAATGTGGGGTTGGAGGCCCCACACAGAGACCCCACTGGGGCACTGCCTAGTGAAGCTGTAAGAAGAAGGCCAGTATCCTCCAGACCCCAGAATGGTAGATCCACCAACACCTTGCATTGTGCACCCAGAAAAGCTGCAGACACTCAACTCCAGTCCATGAAAGCAGCCAGGAGTGGGGCTGTACCATGCAAAGCCATAGGGGCAGAGTTGCCTAAGCCCATGGGAACTCACTCCTTGCATCAGTGTGACCCAGATGTGAGACATGGAGTCAAAGAAGACCACTTTGTAACTTTGAAGTTTAATGACAGCCCTATTGGATTTCAGATGTGCATGGGCCTGTAGCCCCTTTGTTTTGGCCAATTTCTTCCATTTGGAATGGGTGTGTTTACCCAACACCCATAACCTCATTGTATCTAGGAAGTAACTAACATGCTTTTGATTTTACAGTCTCCTAGGTAGAAGGGACTTGGCTTGTCTCAGATAAAACTATGGGCTTAGACTTTTGGGTTAATGCTTAAATGAGTTAAGATTTTGGAAAACTGTTAGGAAGGGCATGATTGTGTTTTACAATGTGAAGACATAAGATTTGGGAGGGGGCAGGGGTGGAAAGATATGGTTGGCTGTGTTTGGACCCAAATCTCACCTTGAATTGTAGTTCCCATAATTCCCATGTGTCATGGGAGGGGATCTGATGGGAGATAACATAATCATGGGGGCTCTTACCCCTGTGCTATTCTTGTGATAGTGAGTGAGTTCTTATGATAGCTGATGGTTTTATAAGGAGCTTCCTCCTTCACTCAACTCTCATTCTTCTCCTTTCTCCTGCCATGTGAAGAAATATGTGTTTGCTTTCCCTTTCATCATGATTCTAAGTTTCCTGAGGCCTCCCCAACCCTGTGTGACTGTGAGTCAATTAAACCTCTTTCATTTATAAATTACCTAGTCTCAGGCATGTCCTTATAGCAACTTGAGAATAATACACTGTATTATTACTACAGGGACTTGACTAATGCAGTGTATTAGTCCCTATAATAATATACTTGAACTTTACAGTGTATTATTACAGAAATTATCACATCAGATAAAATTGTGTTTGGTGACCAGGAAGAGGCCCACCTTCTCTGCAGAAGCAGAGGAAAATGAATGAAGGACTAAGGGAGATACAGAAATGTGCACAGGTAACCAAGATCATGCCTGATCTGATGGCATTTATTTTCTCTGTAAATAAGAAGCCAGGTCAGTTAGGTGTGTGGCTCATGCCTGTAAGCCCAGAACTTTGGAAGGTCTAGTCAAGAGGAGCACTTGATGCCAGGAGTTTAGGACCAGGCTGGGCAACATGGTGAAATCCTGTCACTAAAAAAAAAAAAAAAACATAAATTAGCCAGACATGGTGGCATGTGCCCATAGTCACTGCTATTTGGGAGGCTGAGATGGAAGGATCACCTGAACTTGGCAAGGTAAAGGCTGCAGTGAGCCATGATTGTACCACTGTACTCCATTCTGGGTGTCAGAGTGAGATCCTGTCCCAACAACAAGAACAACAACAATACGAAACTCCAGGTCAACTGCAGAGGGTGATTAAGGATATTTAGGAAACTTAAGGATAAGGGATGATGTTAGAACTGTAATGTAGGAGAGGAAGATACCAAGATATGTGTGGAAAGCTTACTGGACAGGCCTTGGGATCCTGCTGAAATTGAAATATATGAATAAGTAGTGGTATCCATTTGTACAATTAATCCATTTCCCTTAGCTCTATTTAATGCTATAATTACACAGTCCATTCCAAGTTTGGAATTTTCAGACTTCTTCTTGCAAGAAGTCATAGGCATGAGGGATTTGAGAATGTTAGTGATTTATCATAGATGATATTAATATTATTGAGTACATATGATGTGTTAGTAATTGTGCTTAGTACATTATATATGTTGCCACATTTAAAATGTTTTTCTATGAGGGATAAATATTGTTCCCACTTTTTAAAAACAAATTGAGGATCAAAGTTAACTAACTTTCTCAAGATAGATTTACCAATATTTAGTGTAACTGGGATTTGAGTGAAGATCAACACTGCATCTTAACAGAGAAAAAATCTGAGACAAAAAAGGGCTAATTGTTTGTGAGAAGATGTGTCAAGAGACTAACCAGCCTCAAGAAGTTTCCAGAACAGGATTGATGGAAATAAAATATTTTAGATTGCATGAAAGATAGAGAACTATTTGGTAAATAGAACATCAATGTTTAAGCCTCTAATGATAGAGGCATTCAGAGTAGCCATGAAGTCCAAGTTGGAAATGGTTTTCTGAAATGAGAGTTGAAGTAGAGCTCATGAATTCTACGGATAGATTGTTGATTGCAGTGCAAGGGTATTGATTATCAATACTGATTTTGGTAGGATTTTGGAATCAGGAGAAATGGATTTTGAAGGAATGACATAAAAGCAGATGAGTCCCAGTATTCAGAGTGATACAGATTGGTGAAGTGAACCTAAGTGAAAAATAATTTTTTGCCTGAAATCGAAAAAGTAATGATACAAAAGCCACAAAATGGAAGTAGGATTATTCTGGGCCTCTATCCTGATCTGAATGTATGAAGAAGATGACTTATGTAAATCAGGCTTTCAAGGAGAAAACAATTCGGAGACAACATAATGTCTTGGTTAGGAATAAGTAAGTTTGTTTATTAAAAAATGGGAATCATAGAGGGTACAATGGACAAGGTAGAAAGACATACATCAAGAGGACTGTGGGAGGGTGGAAAGCATGAACCGAATGGGAAAAAGTGCATGACTGTGTGAGTGAGAGATTGCAAAAGAGGATTAGTGATTAGAGGAAACACTTTGGGGCTTGAGAGGGAAGGACAAGAGGCATCAGTGGAATTTGATGGCTTTAAATTTGTAAACAAATCTTTAGTTTAAAGGTGTTCTACTATTTCATTTCCAAATACTGCCATGACCTGACTTTCAACCACATTGTTATTTGAGCTAAGTGAGGATGACAATGTTCAAAATTCAGTGGCAGTTGGGGCTGATACAGGAGCCTTGTTGTTCAGATCACTGGAAGATTTGAATCATATTAACTGCTTTTATACCTCTGGTTTTGTGGCCTTGCTTAATAGTATTTTACTTCAAAAGTTTTAGGCTGGGTACGGTGGCTCACACCTATAATCCTAGCATGTGGGAAGGCCAAGGTGGGTGGATCACCTGAGGTCAGGAGTTCAAGACCAGCCTGGTCAACATGACAAAACCCCGTCTCTACTAAAAATACAAAAATTAGCCAGGCGTGATAGTGGGCACCTGTAATCCCAGCTGCTCCAGAGGCTAGTGGCCAAAGAATCACTTGAACCCAGAGGTGGAGGTTGCAGTGAGTTGAGATCGCACCATTGCACTCCAGCATGAGCAACAAGAGCAGAACTCCATCTCAGAAAAAAATAGTTCTAAACATATTAGTATGAATTTTATACATATTTGTCTAATATTTCACTTTTTCAAGGCATTACATTATGTTAATTTAATATTTAGTGTTTAGGTTTTATGCATATCATCATCATTTTTTTGCTTATTAGAACAGATACCAACTTGATATTAATTTTCATTTTTACGTTTTAAAAGGGCATAGTCTTACCTGAGCATTGAATAACTTTAACAAAACTTTAAATTGGGTCTGTAGATTTACTTGTCCACAATACATTGAAAAGAATGTGTGACTTATACAAAATAAAGGAGATATGGTATTACAAAGTGCATTCTAAGTATACTATTAATCAAAGTTTAGCATTAGAAGTGTTTTTATATACCACATAGTCCAACCACCTATTTATGGCTGATGCATGTGCATTTGGTGGCTTTTCATGAAAGATATTTCTTCTAACTGATATTGTGGAAATGGTGAACAAGATCAAAGTTAGAATATTGTCTCCTACCCTTAAAGATGTATGCCCCTGAGAACTTGGCTTCTCCAAGCTGAGTATTTCCTCTTCTGTAAAATGGGGATGTTACCATTACCAAAGAGTGATTGAGAGGATTAGAGCGCCCATTTTACTTTTAGATGTCTCTGACTTGAGGTTATATATATATTGAATGAAAATCTGTCTCTCTATAGTTCTAATCTATTCAGGATAGTTCTGGATCCTGGAACCACAATAGGAAATTGACAATTACCTTAAAACTAAGTTTCACGCTGTATAATTTTTGGTGTTTATGCAGCAACCTGGCCTTTAACAAGTCAATATTAGCAAATGTCTTATTTTCCCCAAAGATAATGATTAAATAACTACAATATGCCAGGTAAGGCCATCTGGGAGTCTCCTGCATAAATTTGATCATCAGAACAATTCCATAAGTCCCAGGAATGGGTCTGCTTTGGTATCCCTGCTGTGCTCGGGCATGGGCTGGGAGGTGCCTGTGGGAAGTGTGGACTCCAAGCAAATTCAGCAATGGATTTCAGAGCTCAGCAGTTTGAGCCCTTGGTCAGTTATACTCCCTGTAGTTGTAGGTCTTTGAGGCACATACTTAAGAGCACCCCATTATATTTGTCTGCCTTAGTTATAGGTAAAAATAAAATTGCTAAAGGTTCTAGTGTACTATTTGCTTTATAGAGTGAAAGGTAAATGTAAATTTTACTGTGAGGTGATGGTAGCTAAAAGAAGCTACTATTTATGCTTCTCTCTTACTCCCACGCCGAGTCCCCTCCTTCACAACCACCCATACTTCCCTCAAAGTAAGACAAGAAAGTGAGCATGACAACATTCCCAGACAAGCTCCATATGATCTGCCTTTGCAGTGTGTTTTGGTTTTGCCCCTCTTCCTGGTTAATTTTCACTACACCATTAACCAAATTATACTTTTCAATGTTTATTGATTTTTCTTTCATCTTTGACTTCCTCGGTTAGAAAAAAGGTTGGCTATTAATGTCTCTATAACAAAGAAGTGTGAACATGGTAAGTTAATTCAGTAATTTTGTTAAAGTTCTGACATCAAAGCTTATTGTCCTAGTGTTTTTCTCCATGATTTTCAGCATATGATGGTATAAGCCATTTCCTTAGATTCCACTCATGTATCTGTATTACCCTTGTTTAGAGATTTTAAGGTCCACTACTTATTAAGGAGTACCGTAGAATTTCTTATGTCAACCATGAAAAGAGCTATACACTGTAGCTGTAAATAGTATTTATAGTTACATACATGTAGTTGTTTGTAACATGCCTTTTAGAATCTGTCTGCAGTGACTTTCAAAGGTCACCTTTGGTGGTTATGTAAACATAAAACAATGGATTTGCTTTGATGCAGTGTCTCATGCCTGTCATTTACCAGCAGAAGAAATGTTACTCTTCAGCTTTGCCACTATGCCCTCACATTCTTCAACCTTGAGTTAGTCAGCCACTTATCAGCTGATGTGATTTTACATTTTTGCCTTGATCATTAATCATTCACTTTAAGTTCTTCTTTTGTAGTGTTTACCAGTTGCTTCCAAAACAAACATGCTTTCTGAGCTTGAGGAAGGGAAAAGCAAAAAAGATTGAAAAGAATATAATAGATGGTTTCACAGTTATTTTGGCTTTATTACTAATGCTAACTACCATAAGGTGTAGAACTAAGCTTGAGGTATTAATAAATACTTTATTCAAGGAACTTTTTCTTCAGCCCTAATGAGAATTTATAAACATGATTGGATGGTACTGTTAAGGTAAAGGGAGAAACTCTCCTAAGAGAGAAAATCGTTTGCTGTTTTTCTGAAAATTTGAGTATTCCTTTTAGATTTACTGTTGTTCCTAAAAGTCTCTTTTTTTTGCAGGACATATATTTATTTTGTGAAATATATTAATAAAATTACATATGTCGACTGACATAATTTTTTACTTCTATTCTGTAGATAATCAACCAAGTGTAAACATGAGTAATATATTTCACCTATTACATTGTATATTCCTAGCCCTTTGAATAAGCACCTTTGCAAAATATATTTCATTTTTGTTTTGATTAAAATTTGCTTCATGAGTTAGAAGAGATCATGAACCCTGGGTAATGCACTTTGGTTGTAACTAAAATTCTTAATTCAATTAATTATGAGTTACACCAGACATGGAACTTTATGACACCCAGAGTATTCTATTAAAATAGCAGTATTGTAATAGCTGCTGGCCCTTTCTAAAAAGTATGGCCAGTTAAATCACCTAAATAATGGTCTCCGAAATTACAGAATTAAAAATATCATATTATTTCCCACCTGATAATTGGAGGACAGATTAGACATTAACCTAGCCTTCCAAAGGCCTAGAGATTTCTTTTCTTTTTCCTTCCCATCCCTTTTTATTTGTGTTAGTTTTATTTTCAGCAGAACAGATCAAGGAATTTTTCTTAGTTTATGAACCTTTCTAGAAACTTAAATACAGGTTATACTTTTGCTATTGGTTTTATATTAAATAAGTTATGAAAAAGTTGCCTTTTAATATAAGTAAAAATCTTTGTAGAACTTATCTGTGATTTACACATGCATGCTTCTGAAGGTCAGGTATTCTAACTTTTGTACAAGGTAAAAGTTACTTGAAAGATGAAAAGGCATGCCAAAACAAATAGAAAACATTCTATTTCATTTTAAACTACCTTTCTTTTTTAAAAAATCTTTATTTTGTATACATGGTTATATAATTGTCAAATTATTTTTTATTGTTTTACATATCAGCCTACAAACATATAATTCTTAAGGTTTGCTTCTGTTTTTAAAAAAAAATGTCACTCCTTAAGACAAATGAAATTTTATGCCCTATTTTTGCAGAACAAAATACTGTAAAATAAAATTAATTGTAGTAGTCTAATATTGTAGAGAAAAATTAGGGAATTTCTAAACTCATGTTGTTAAAATAAATTTTTAGTTGAAGAATAAAACAGAAAAGAGAAAGAAAATTTCCTTAACTAATGATTCTCAAATATTATTTGTATTATTTTATTTCAAATAAGAATCAAAATGTGGGAGATCTCACTTGTTAGGTATGAAGCAAGAAATATAATTATACAGACAAAACTGGATTATAGCAAATAATACCAAATTTGTCACCATACCTATGCATGAAATAAATTCAGTTATATAATTTTAGTGTTAGTTACTGAATCAGAAAGTTAAAGTAAGATGTTATGTTTGTAAAAGTATGTATGACATAGTTTTTAATTATTGTGGTATACTAATAGCAGGAATTTTGTGAAGTGTATCTTAATATTGATGTTAGATTCAAATGAATTTAATTATTGTTAAAGGAGTTACTTTGCATGTAAAATTCACAAGTTTTTGTGTAATTTATACTAAATTGGGACAATTATATGTACATTCTGTGTACAAATTAATATTTTAATTAACTATTATGGCATGCCATAATTACAACATAGAGTTAGTGGTGATGTGAATGAATTTAACTAAATAATCTGTTTATATCTAAAGGAGTCTAAATAGAACCTCAGAGCTTTAAGAGAAGAATTAATAGTAGTTATTAATAGTATTATTCAAACGCTGTATGTATTAGGTATTTTACAAATGTTAACTAGCTTGATTTAATAGTCAAAATTTAGGGGTAAATACTAGTATAACCTTTTTTTCAAATAAAAAAATTGGATGAAGAAGTGAAAAACTTGTTTCAAGGTTCATAGTCAAAGAACATATAAGAACTGATAGTCAAATGTTGGTTATATTTTTATAATATTTCTGATGTATTGTTAAACCTTAGATGTCTCACTGAATTGTTGCTTCAATTTTTAATTAAGACATTTAATATATAATTTTAATGTATTTCTGTAAAAATTTCAAAATATTACTTTATAAACAGACACACACATGTGCACACACACACTCACATTCACATATATTTTTGTACCAAAATGGAGAGAGACATCACTCAAAAGTTAAAAACCAGTTATTGGTTTGAAATCCTGAAGATGCTGGACTGAAATGAGTCTTTCTGATGTTTTTGCAGGAAATCCTCTTCACCTTGAGAAATTTTACTTTGGACAGAGAATATAAAGGCAGACACAAATAAAGGCAAGAGGCCATAATTATAATTATAATCACCAGTATAACTAGTGGTGATGTGAACAAATTTAACGAAATAATCTGTTCATATCTAAAGGGGCCTTTAAATAAACTTTGCAGATTTAAGAGAAGGTAAAATAGCATTTTCAGCCAGTGCAAGAGAAAGCTACATGTTATTGAGTCTTTCAGATATGGAGTTGGATATATCTTTCATTTTTCTAAGCATGCATCAGAATATTCACGTGGTTATTGTATTCTTTGATTCTTCTAGGAGTCAATCTTAAGATGGGATGCTTTCCTGTGAAAACTGACACTAAGTAATCTTGGGAACCAAAGACTCTAGGACTCTTGGTGCCAACAGTTACTCTGTGAGTATTCTTGGTGTGTAATAATGTTTCCTTACATCTAGTTATTGTAAGTCATGCTATTTATGCAACTGGTGAATCTTAGTGTGAATGCTGATATTGGCATGACCACTGTTTTTTGTTTGTTTGTTTGTTTTTTTGAGACAGAGTCTCGCCCTGTCTAAGCGATTCTACTGCCTTAGCCTTCTGAGTAGCTGGGATTACAGGTGCACGCCACCATGCCCAGCTAATTTTTTGTATTTTTTAGTAGAGATGAGGTTTCACCATGTTGGCCAGGCTGGTCTTGAACTGACCTTGTGATCTGCCTCGTCGGCCTCCCAAAGTGTTGGAAATACAGGCATGAGCCATTCATTTTCTAAAACAGGACATATCTTAAAGTTGGTACTATTAGCTTCTAGTGTTTCTGTGATTCAGTATGCTGTGTGATCTTGATCGAGAGACTAAGCCTCAGTTTCTCTGTATATAAAAGTAAGCTAAATATAAACTTTCTTCCTTAAAATGGTTATAAAAGTAGTAAATGTTAAACTTTTAATAATAATAGAATTATATTCTGTTTTTATTACTAACATGAATTCTGGTTTTAAAATAAGAAAGCTAGAAGTATATACTTTTAGTTATTAACCTTTATTATTGGCACTTTTAAAAAAACCTACATTTTGAACAAAAATGATCATATTGGCATTTATTTGTGTTCATATTTTGTTTGCATAGGGCTTTATCATTCACAAAGTTTCCACACTCATGACTCAATCTGATTTAATCCTTCATACAATCTTGGTGTACAGCAGGTCTGGGATTATAATTCCCACTGTACAGATGAGAAAACTGATGCTCAGCATTGTGACTTGCTGAAGACTGCATAAATTACAAGGGAGATAATTTGAAATCCAATGTTCTTATAACCAGTCTATACTCTTTTCTCTAGACTGTTCTTGTAACTAGTCTATATACTTTCAAATAAATGTACCCAACTATATTCATTTGGTCTAATTTGTATGTTTGCATTTGGATTGCTAATATTTTAACTAGTTTTTAAGAGTAGTATGATAAATTTACAAAATTTGTATTCTGTCTTCTACCTCTTTTGTATCATGTGCTCTGTCTTCTACCTCAAGTTCATGAACAAATCTTGGTATATCTATATAGTAGGCAGAATAATGGACCCCACATCTTAATCTCTGTCATTTATGAATATGTTATATTATATGGTAAGGGGAGAATTACGGTTGCAGATGGAATTATGGTTGCTGATCAGGTGACTTTGAAATTATCCTTGATTATGTGCATGGGCACTAGGATCTTTATAAATGAAAGAGAGAAGGCAGAATGAAATATACTCAGTCCAGCTGTAGGAATGCAGCCACAAGCCAAGGAATGTCAGTGGTGGCTTTCAGAGGATGGAAAAGCAAAAAAACAGATTCTTTCCTAAGTCATCCACTCATACCTTGATTTTAGTCCACTGAGACCCATTTCAGACTTCTGACCTCTGAAATTGTGAGATAATAAACTTATGTTGGTTTAAGCCATTATATTTGTGGTTGTTTGTTATAGTAGCAGTAGAAAACAAATACAGGTCAACACTGTGAAATTATGGAGAGCCTCAGAGTAGAAACAGTGGTTCCTGCCGAGAGGTTATTAGGTCAGTCATAGAGCTATTTGCTGCTTTGATTGAATATTTTGTTCTGTACTAAGAGTGTGATCATAGAGCTAGTTTGTAATATGTGATACGGTTCCTTTTGGATACATAGTTTACTAATGGAACCAGCTTGCCCCTGCCTGTTTTTATTCTGCAGAATATAGATCTTGGAGTGTTTGGGTTCAAATGCTGGCTCTGTTTTAATTATAATCTGTTCGAGCATCAGTTTTTTTCATCTGTAAAATGAGGACAAGAAAAATTATTTTTAGGGCTGTTGTGAAAATTATTAATTTATGTTAAATGCTTAGAATAATATTAATACTCAGCATATTATAGACTAATTAAATTGCAGCTATTATTATTACTAAATTATTCCTCAAACACTATATTTTCTAGATTCATTCTCTTTATTCAGATATGGATAGGGAAGTATCCAAAACTTTGGGATGAGTGCCTTTGTGGCAGAGGCATTTTAATATAATTAAATTATATGCATTTTGTGATTTGTTATTTTACTTAATTTTAGAAACCTCTTGTGCTTTGAAAACCTCTTCTTTGTCCGATTCATCATCATAAATATGTAGATGAAGCAAATTTGCATATTCTATAATAATTCATTTCATTGAATTTACTTATTCTGTCTTAGCTGTTTTATATTATGAGCCTTTAGGTTTGTTTTGATGTCACTACTTAAGCATGAGAATATTTTGGTAGTAGGGAAAGCATGCAGCACCCTGTAATAAGGATCCTAGATTAAAAATACTTCACAAGTGAGGAAAACCTAGTCTGAAAGGAGTTTTCAAAGACATTGTTAAGAGAGGAGTCCCTCAAGTGGATAAATAGAAACGACGACTTCTGTCAATGCCCCATTCTCTGTGTTTGACAGGGGTGGCGGGTCTGCTTTAGGGCTGCTCGGAGCATGTATTTAATTAGCCTTTTAGGCCTTCGCCGCAGTGGCTATATTCCAAAGGACAATGCATTAATTAATTCAACCAACATGTGTTACATACCTCCTAATGCCAATAAATAAATGATATCTGTTCAAGATGCTCCCAGCATAGTGGAGAAGAACCAGTGATCCCTGAGGTAGCATAGATTCTAGCAGTAAAGTTAGGCAGGGAGGTGAGATCTATTTACTCTTTCTAGCTACCCACACAAAGACCAGTAGCAGCGTGCCATGATTTCTTATGTAGTTTTAAAATGTGCATTGCTCTTACAAAACAGTTTGTCTGTTCCTGTCTTTTAACATCCTAGGTTTTCTCTAGTACTAGGAAAAAGAAAACAAAATACACTTCTTACACAGACACCTGAAATACAAGGGATATCCCTTTAAATTGGATACTTTATAATCACAGGCCTGTTGAGTATGTGATTAAGAAACAGACACCAATAATCATATGATGTGTTTTAGTAAAGTAATAGTTCTCTTTTTCCTCAAATTCATGTAATATCTTTGTGGCGCTTTGCAGTCAATTTCTTCGATTTTCATGTTACGGTCTTACTTCTCCCACACTTTGCTAATTGGCATCTCATTTACCTGGGTACAGCTAAAAATCCAGTAAATCAGAAGGGGCTTTCCCCAAGGCAATTAACTTCTGGAAATGAGTGGATCTTTGGGTAGCCTTGGAGAACTGTTCGAACACGGAAGGTACAAAAGATATCACTCTTTCTTGACTCTGTTTTAACTTGAATCCAGCAGTTAATAGAAGGGTAGCAGAGAAAAAGAGAAACTATTTGACCAAAAAAAAAAAATACTCCAGTGAGTTAGTGAAAAGTTTCAAGTGAATTATGTACCAAATACCTTGCCATGCCTTCTTTGCCTGTCTGTGTCTTTCTGTATTAAACCCACATCAAGAAATCAGTAGAGGTAAGCTGAGCATGCCCAGCTGTTAATATATTCTCCCTAATATTCCACTAAGACACTCACTGTGTCCTCATTTCTTTTACATAGATTGTGGATTGTGTGGGTTGATATAAATGCTAGCAATCAAATAATTAGACTTTTTCTATCATGCTGAGTTGGCCAGATTTACAGATTTTGGCAGTATCTTAAACCTAGGAAAATTTTTAAATTTTTGGTCTTCTCCATTCATAATAACATGGTTCACAAATAATGAATTGAGGGTTCTTGATATGAAATAGTAATATTTGCTAATGTGTCTATCAAATATGAGTAAAAAATGAGTGTAATGGTTTTAGATACAGGGGAATGCTTCTATGATGCTGTCATGATAATTAAACTCCTAACATTATTTAACAGCTTTATGATGTGACAGCAGATGCCTAGAGTTAGTAGTTTTATTATTTTAGATCTTACCTTTAGCATATGTGAAGGTAGGTGGTGATCAATTAAATTATACAAGGTTCTATAATATATGACATTGCTAATACTACTTTATAACTCTATTTTAGCTTTGACAATTCTGGTTTTAACACACACACACACACACACACACACACACACTCCCACCATGGGAAACTGAATTCTTAAAAATTTTTCTTAATGTATTTAGCAGGTACAAGTGCATATTTCCAACATGCATAAATTGTGCAGTGGTAAAATCTGGGCTTTTAGTGTGTCCATGACTCAAGTAGTGAACACTGTATCCAATAGGTAATTTCTCAACCATTATCATCCTCCTAGCTTCCCACCTTTTGTAGGCTCCAATGTCTATTATTCCAGCAAGTGACTATTAGAGGAAAGAGAAGCCGACTTGTTTTCCTGGCATCCCTACTGTACATAATATAATGGGTTTTGTAGCTAGCTAGTCTCTAAATCTTTAGTTAATTAAACACAAGGAAAAAATATATTTGGCTAGTCCCTTTGACTCATCTATTTAATTCTTAAAACTGATGCTGACCTCAAGAATGCAGCTTGGATATATGGTCAAATGAGGTTTCTCATTTGAACTTATCATCCAAACTTAGGCTTTGCCTTGTATGGGAAGAACCTGCCCTAATAAAATTATTACACAGTGTAGACCAGATCAGATGTGTCTCCTCTGTAGGAAGGCATTTCTGGAAAAGGGAGAGCCCAGAATATTGCTCCGTCAAGCTTGCTTAGTTTTTTTTTTTTGAAAATTCAGCAACCAGATTGGAATAGTTTGAGGTGTTATTTTAACAGTAATGTCTGCATCAGGCAATATTAAGCCAGTATGTAGGTGAGAAGCCTGGGGGTCAGGGAGGTTAGATCATTTGTTGAAGATGAGAAGAGTAAAGTATAGGTCTGACCCAACTCTTCTAACACTAAACCATGGTGCGGTGTTGCTGTTGTTGTTTTGTTTTGTTGGTTTTGCTGCTGCTTCTTCTTTTTTAAAGAATCCTTTAAATAATTTTTAATAGAATTTTTTAGATTTTAAAAAAATTTTTAAAAATAATTGTGCTGCATCATAATAGTAAATAACTGGTGCTCCCAGGGAAATGAAGCCTAGTGAACAGGCTGAGGTCTGTCACAATGCCAGTCCAGGGCAAAAGAGATTGATGTCCTCCATCTGCTGCTGAGGAGAGCACCAAGAAAGCCCAGTCCCCAGGGGAAACCCAGAGGGTAAGGAAAGTGCTGAAGCCATGGGACTTTAAGTTCTAGGGCGTGGTTATGGCTTCTGTAAACTGTCTTTGCCATATAATTTTACATTGCTTTTTAAATTGTTATTTCCTGACATCATCATATGGAAGTTTTATATTTTTATTTAAAATAACTTAAAATCCCAGCCTGGACAACATAGCTAGACCTTGTCTTTGCATAAAAAATTTAAAAACTAGTCAGATGTAGTGGCATGTGTCTGTAGTCCCAGCTACTGTGGAGGCTGAAGCAGGATAGTTTGAGCCCAGGCGTTCAAGGCTGCAGTGAGCTTTGATTGCCACTGCACTCCAGCCTCGGTGAAAGACTGAGACCCTGTCAAAAAATTGAAAAATACAGTAAAATAAACTATGATAAAAATCCTAAAATAACAACAAGAGGTTACCTTAAGTTTTATTTAAGATGTAAATTTGTTTTGAGTGTGGAAGGATCTCCTACCCTGTGAGATGTGACTGAGACGGAAGATTTAATGTTGCCTCAAACTTCATTTATTTATATCTGCTTAATGACTAATGCCTTTGTACTGTTTTTAAAACCAGGAGAAACAATGTCTTTTTATTTTACAAATGCCAGTAAAAAGCCAAAGCGCATTAAAGTACCCATACTGGTGTAATTGGCAATAGCAATAGGCGGAAACTACACACCCAATCGTATTGTGTTTTATAACATATTCTCTGGTATTCCTATGTGGAGGAGAGGTGATTGGGTGGTTGGGTGGTCATAAGATGCTGTGGTATGTGAATGCTGGGAAGGGGAGGGAAGTTATTGACCAGTTTTGACTAGGAGCATGCCATTGTCTGCGTTTGTATTAGATATACAATTTAGGCAAAGATTTGGGGTTTTAGTTAGAGAGATTAGAGGTTGGGATAACAATTGGGAGGCTATGAAATTTACTGGTAACTGTGGAAATTAGGGAAAGAAGATAGATTTGACTTCTTCTGCAAGAAGAATTTACAAGGATTGGCAACTTTGGTTTCATGTTAGAGAGGAGGAGACATTTTTTTCTGACTCTGACTTTGAGCTGAAAAGCAGAATGTTAGTGCATTTAATAGAAAGTTGTGGGGCCACAGTGCATGCTGAGAGTGATGGCAGGGAGCTAAGTGGAATCCAGGGTCCTGAGCTAGAAGGATATTTTTAAAGCACTTTCTCTCTGAACGTGTTTCCTCTATTGGTTGAATACAGTAGAATCTTCTACTGAGTGGATAACAGCCAAGAAAGGAAGGGTCTTAAATGTACCATGTACTCAAATCACCTTTCCAATAATTCTGTTCCATTAGTGAGCCACTGTTGTCAGCAAGAAGGGGGAATCATTAAGATGGTAGAATACTTGCATATTTATGTTTAGGACCACCCTCCCCCAATTAAATTTTTCCATGAAGTATTGAAACTTTAAAGGAATTATTCTATGAAAACAAATTTGACTGATGGCATCTCTCTCTTATGCCTATTAAGGTTAAAAGTGATGCCTTTTTAAATTATAGCTCTGAGAGATAATTAATGTGAATTGTTTCCTTCTGCTGTAAGCTAACTTTTAGCTCCATTGTATTTCTAGAATTTAGAAAATAGAGTCATTGTTAGTTACTACTGCTCAATGAATGTTAGGATTATGATACTCTTTCCAGGAAAGGAATAGAAAAACAATATTGTATCCAGATGAGAAAAGCAATGTGTTATATTATTCCTATCATGTTTGTGAGACCTTTGGATTTTGTGTTTTCGGATTCATTTACTGCTGTTTTCAATTCAAAATATATACCTGAGCTTTCTCTTCTTTAGAATTTCTTGCACTTTTTATTCAGATGAAATACTTGGATTTTGCACATGATTCAGTTTCTATTCCTTAGTTAAAACGCAAAAAACATCATAATCTCACAAGAGAAATGTATAAAATGCTTCATGAAACTTGGGAATAATTTTATAAATATATCTATGGCCAAGAGCGTATTGTCAGATTTTAAACACAGACTTAATAACCTGTTCCAAGGGCACAAAGGCTGTTTATCAAGGTTTTCTCCTAAGACTATCTGCATTTCCTCTCTCTCCTGTCCTCATATTATTGAAGAAATTTGGAAACCGGAAATTTAAAAAAAAACTCACATGATGCTATTTTTGGAGTTAGTCTTGAGAATTTATAACCTTGGCAAAAGTTAGTCACCTTCAGCCATTCTTTCCCCAGGGCTTCTGGTGAACAGGTCTGTTTTGCATTTGACTAATTCTTTTCTCAAAGGTGCATGTAGAAGCCACACTGTGTTTATCTTAACACCTCACAGAATTTAGTTGCTCAACTTTAATAACATGATTGCTCTGTGCTTTAAGAAGCTTTTTTAAAAAAAAGGTGAGTCAAATTGTTGAAGGTGTTACTGTGATTACAAAGGTGACTAAAGTTAATGTTAAAGTCAGTTCATTATATTTGCTCTGTGTTTTACATCAGCAAACATTAGCCCATAATTTGCTGCTTTAGGTGACTTTTAATTTTTGGTGGATTTGTTTAAAATGTTTATTTAAGATGTTAAAATAATTTAGTAGGAGAAACAGCTTATATGAAGAAAATTGAATTCAACCTTTAGGAAGAAAATATAGAATTTATAATTTGAACTCTTTAAACTTTTCTAACATGTACATTAGACTTAACAGAGCATGGTTTCTATCAGTGGATAGTATTTTTTGAGGATTTTATATTGTAATAACATTAAGCAAAATAATACAAAATGAGTACAAAATACATTATGCATACTCCTGTCAATTTTGTTTTTTATAGATCTTATCAAGTTATTTTGTGATAACATAATTTTTACATATCAAACTTACGTCCTTGGATTTCTCTTCTTATTTAACTTTAGATTATTTTGTAATAATACTTACTAAAAAAACTATACACATGGGAACCTTAAAAATTATTTTTCTTATGTAATAAATAACATTAACTGAATAAAGTTAATAATTATTTATTTGCATTAAATTGAGTCTTATTGTCATGTTGTTAATATCAAAAAGTAGTTGATAAAGCAAACAATCTTACTGAAATTTTATTCTTTTGCCCTTTTAAGAAAGAAACTACTTTGAGGTGTATGCACAAAAGGAAGTTATTTATTGGTTAATCATTTACATTACATTAGTTATTTTACCCCATGTAAATGTCTTGAACACTTACTAGTCACTAAGCACCTTGTTTTATTGGGACAAAGAAGCATTTGAAGAGTTTTCAGTAAATATATGGACGGCTTTTGATTGTCAGATGTACTATATAATTGTGAAATCCATAATACAATTTGTTCAATGTATTAAAACCTCAGTGAATGTCTAATTTTGACCTAGATTAATTTCCTTATGCTTTTATTTCATTTTAGTTTTTATGTAGAAAATATAGAAACATACCACAAAATTTTTAAAAGCATTTTCTTTACTTAATTATATAAATTACATACAATTTCTAGAGGTTATTTATGTTACTACCTGGTTATTATTATTTAATGTTATATGCATTTAGAAATGCAGCCTATCAAAATTTTTGGAAAGCATATTTTACAAGTGGCTGTTGCTTAGTGCTTAGACCTAAATAATTGTATCTTTCACATAGGAAATCAGATATTTCTCATGCACTGATAAGGAGGGTCTAGCATGCTGTCTGATGAAGAGGAACATATGCCTCAAATCCAGACAATCTAGATTTGGAATCCAGGATCCAATATTTCCCAGCTATATGTCCATAAATAAGTAATCAAAACTCTGAGCTTCAGTGCCCCCACAGGAAAATATTTATTATAATGTCTATCATGTGTGGTTTGGAGAATGGGATAATGGGTATAAGTTATTTGGCAAAATGCTTACCTAGAATATGAGAGGCCGGGCGCGGTGGCTCAACCTGTAATCCCAGCACTTTGGGAGGCTGAGGCCGGTGGATCACGAGGTCAAGAGATCGAGACCATCCTGGCCAACATGGTGAAACCCCATCTCTACTAAAAATACAAAAAATTAGCTGGGCATGGTGGCACGTGCCTGTAATCCCAGCTACTCAGGAGGCTGAGGCAGGAGAATTGCCTGAACCCAGGAGGCGGAGGTTGCGGTGAGCCGAGATTGCGCCATTGCACTGCATACTGGGTAACAGGAGCAAAACTCCGTCTCAAAAATAAATAAATAAATAAACAAATCGCCCTGCATTTTCCCAAACGCTATTGTAATTTCTTCAAACACAAAGATGGTACTAATGATCTATCACCAGATTCACCCGCACACAGGGTAGGGGACCCTTTGGGACAGAGAGCATACATTTACAGAATGGCTGACCCTATTATGTGTGATGAAGAAACAAATGAAACTGACTGGTTCACAAGAGATTCAACACATTGACCTTGGCCTCTTTATTATTATTAATAACTTAGAGTTACATAGTCTTAGACTCACTGAAGGGTCACTAAACCATTAATGTATGTACTATAGCATTTCTGTAATATATATTATGCATGATATTAAATCACATGATAGAAAATGTGCTTGAAAATGTGGCTACATCAACACAGCACATGAGAAGGTTAAATTTAGCAGTTCAAATTGCCAGTCTTGGTCACCTTCTTTGACCCATGATATAAGCCAAGTTTACTTTAGATTCTGAAAAGTATGAACTAATCGTGCATGTCAAAGCAGGACTTGAAGAAGAGAAATGACTACCTTTCCCCTATTTGAGAGAAGTGAGAGAAGGGCAAAGCAGTCTCTGGAGATATGTGTGTAAGTTTGCTTGTAGCTAAAAGTTAATCATCAGTTGCCTCTGTTCTTAGTCCTGAGCCCTGAGAAAAGTGTCAAACGCAGGTTCTCTCTCTATTCAGGTAATTTTAAAAATTATACAAATCATATTTACGTTAACTGTAGTTTAGATTATAGACGTGTTTTTTTTTTCTTTACTGTCATGTGATTTCATGCTCTAAGCATATTGGAATAACAATGAGAAACTTTATAAATACTGGCTATTGTAAACCTATTTTACTTTTGAAGTTTACCAAGTTAAAGCTAAGAAGGAATTTTGTGTTGTATTATATTGGAAGAGAATTTTTAAATGTTCTTATGAAACTGTCAATTGTGGTTCTTAATCCTGCTGGCTGAAAGATCATAATTATTTATAATAATGTACATTGTATAGTGTGCCAAGTCTTGGCTAGTAAGGAAAATTAAATCTGAATCTTTATTCACCAAAATTATTTGCACTTCATATTATAATGCCAAAAGTAATCTATTTTTCCTATTTGAAATATTATATTTTATAACTTGTATGTGTACTTTATTGAAAAAAATAGTAAAAAATAAATTGATCTTTATTATAAGACTTAGGCAATTTCATTCCAAAACATTTGGGATAGTACAATATTATGGTATGATGTGAAGTTAATATACAGTTATATTTCAGGGATGCTATATGTATAATTTAGGTATAATAAAAGACATTGCTCACTAAATTTTACAGTCTTCAAAGCAGGTGTCTAAAAATAAAAATATTGCCTTCTTTTACAGAGTAATCATTGTGCATCGAGCCCTCAACATAAAGAGATACATTGCTTGAGTTACTGGCATCACAAAATAGAGTAATATATATATATATAATGTGTGTGTGTGTGTGTGTGTGTGTGTGTGTGTGTGTGTGTGTATTGGTTCTTTCTAAATTGTCTGGCCGTTGTTATCTTTATTCAGCAAGTATCCAAAGCATAAAAGCTTGTTTTGGCTGGATTTAGATTCAAGTAAACATCAAAAGCTAAATGTTATGGTACTACATATGCAGTTTTCTATTTGTATTCTTTTCAAATTGAAATTAAATGTCAGGCAATGATCGATGATTTTCCAATTGAAGTTTGGAACTGATAGGAATCTGGAAGAATGTAACATTTCATATATGAGGAACTAGGTCCGGAGAGAGAAATAACAACAGTTCCTGGCAGTGCTGAAACTAAAATCAAAGCCTCTGTTTACTTGCTGAAAAGTAGAGTTGATGTTTATTAGTCAACATGTTGTTTTTGAGAGAAATCATATTTTATTCCTTAATTCATTTCCATTTTTAAGTTTATCTAGATAAGGTATAGTTGTATAGTGATATTTTCCAGATTTACCCTTGGCATTGCTAAATTTATATATCAGTTCAATTTACATAATCCCATTGTGGAATTGCTTAGGTATTTAAGTTCTGTTTACAAAAGGAGATTTCTCAAGGTTAGAGAAGAAAGTGATATGGTTTGGTTGTGTCCCCACCAAAATATCATTTTGAATTGTAGTTTCCATAATCCTCACATGTTGTGGGAGGGACCTGGTGGGAGGTATTTGAATCAGTGCTGTAAAGGGTGTAGGTGACTGAAAACCAAGCTTAAAGTCTCAGTAGCACAATAAACTTGCTTTGCAAATCATGGATAAATTGCATAACCTTTAAGAGCTTCTGATAAGTGAACTATAATTGGGGGTAAGAATAATAATAATGCTTCCCTTCCTTATCTAGTGTGAGAATAATGTGAATTTGTATAATACTGTACCTGGCAGATTATAAGTTCTTATTAAACACTTCCTACGGCTGCCATAACAAAGTACCATAAACTGGGTAATTTAAAATAACAGAAATTGATTCTCTCTCCTTTAGAAACTAAATATCTGAAATCAAGATGTCAACTGGGCTGTGCTTCTTGGAAGCTTCTAGGGTAATATCCTTCCTTGCCTCTTCCAGCTTGTGGTAAACACAGGCTTTTCTTGATTGTGGCAGTAAAACTGTAATCTATGCTGTATCTTCAAATGGCATTTTCCCTGTGTTTGTGTCTTCACATGGCTGTCTTCTTCTAAGATCAACTGTCCTACAGGATAAAAGCTCACCCTACTCCATTGTGACCTCATCTTAACCAACTGCATCTGCACTGGCCTTATTTACAAAGAAGTGATATTCTGAGACACTGGAGGTTACAGCTTCAAGATAACTTTTTTGAGGGACACAATTCAACTCATCGCAGCCTGCCTTCCAGTCCCCTCCAAATTTAAGTCCTTCCCACATGCAAAATACATACATCTGATTCCAACATCCCCAAATGTCTTCACCACTCCAACATCAACTCTAAGTCCAAATTATCTCTAAATTAATTATGAGTGAGATTTGGGGTACAGCCCATTCTAGAACAAAATTCCTCTCCATCTGTGGATTTGTGAAACATGGAAAATAGGTCATCTATTCCCAAGATACAATGGTGGGATGGATAGAGAATAGATGTACTTATTCCAAAAAGGAGAAATCAGAAGGAAAAACAAATCGTGTCACTGACCTAAATTTACTGGTCTCAAGCAAGTTTAACCTAGTAGGACAAATTTTAATAGGTTGTAAGGCTTGGGAATCATTATCTGTGGCTCGGGACCTTGTCTTTTGGGTTCATCGTGGTGGTCCTAACAGCAACTCTGCCCTCTCCACCCTGGTTTGTGGCCCAGACCACTGGAACTAAGGAGGTAGGCCTGCCCTCTAGAACTAAGAAATTCCGTTACTCAAGGCCTATGCATCCAAAAGTCTCCTTTCCCTTTATGCCATCTTGTCTCTGTTTCTTTCTATGTGTTTCTGTTGATAAAATACTTTCAGGAAACATTGCCAGCCTCTTGTGCAATTCATGAGGGTCCAAGCCATCAGACAAGAGGGTCCTCTACCAATCTTTTCTATATACCTAGGTCTCTATTCCTGAATTCGAGGTTCTTTATTTTTCTCTCGTGGTTTACTACATATGTATGCTTCCCTATGTAATATTTTATTAATATTATTTTACAAGTTACCAGATGTCACATATTGGCATCTGAATTAGTCCTTTTAGAAAATCACATACTTTATTTGTTTAATGATATGTTTTGAAGTGATATGGTTCAAATATATAGCTTTAGGTAATTTATTTTAATTCCCGTATATTTCATTCTATGAATTTATGTACTTTAATTATGGATTCTCCTATTGATATACATTCTCCTATTGATCTAATTTTTGACTCTTATATACCATGCTGCCATGAAAATTCCTTCATATTTCTTCTCATGCACAACTCTGCACACCTAAAATTAAAATAGATAATTGTAAGATATGCATATATGCACAATTTTCCCAAGTAGTTTTTGAAGCATAAAAGCATTCTCACATCCTGTACTTGTTTGGAAGCTATTAGAATTTAGGCTTTAAGCCCATGAAATAGCTTCAATCAGTTTTTGCTGTAAAGTTCTGCTAGTGTCCCCTTGGCTCAAGTGCAAATATATATATATACACACACACATCTCAGGTAGTGATGAGCAACAGTTTCATTTTTTTATTCCTCCATTCAGGAGGGTTTGAAGGTATGGAAATCAGGCCGGACCGGCGCCAAGACTGTATCAGCGAGACAGACTTTCTTACCTCCCATCTTGCATGGAGTACTTAGAGTCCCCTCTACCATGCAGAGCATGAACTTCTGCTTCATTGACTACTTCCAGTCCTATATCCCAGCAGGCTTATTGTTTGCCCATGCTGTATTTTCCTTCTGTTTCTGGGCAATGGAGATGCTTCTTCTTGTTGATGCTGTTATTATTATCATCATTTTAGTTAGATATTTAATTTGTTTCTCCCTGTTTATATTTTTTCTTTATCACCATGTGCTTGGAGCAGAGAGGTTACATTCACAAGGAAATTTACAGCAACATGTTGATTCTTTGGCTGACTTTGGACTAAAGGTGGATAGCAAATGATCAAGTCTAAAGTGCATCACAGTTTTGTATTGCCTATTGCAATTACATATGCATTGAATTCTAATAGTGTGGATTGCAAACATGACATTCTTATATAATAAAGAGCTTTAATTGTGTTCTTACCTGGATGGAAGGCTGTGCCATCTCTCTATGAAATTAGTCCTACAAGTGTACTTTATAGTAGTCCAAGGACTTTAATTCAAATGCAGTTTTGGATCTAGTCAGCTATTTGACCTGAGCTTAACAAAGCCATGGAATTCTGCACTCTTAAGCATAAAAGAGTTGACTTTGACTCAGGATATTTTGTAGACTAAAGTCTCATTTCCATCACCTCTATAATAAAATAACTTACAAGCCTCTTATGAAATTTGTAATTTTGAGCAGTATGATAAGGATGTCAGAATGACTTTGCTACATAATATTTCCACATATAATGAATCTAACCTCTTGAATTAAACTTTTAGAATTTTATATCTGAGTGTAGAAGAACATTTGCCAAAATTGATGAATTGGTTTCGGGATAATAAGTATTGAGCCGTTCTTTTTGACAATAATTGGCAAATAGATTCAGTTGTTTCTTGAAGTTGATTCTAAAATATACTAGTAAGAATGTGTCATAACATAGAATAAATGCTGGAATTGATAATCCCATGATGTTGAACAAAATTAAGCCCTAACTCAGTAAGGTAGTACACTGTGTTACTAATAGACTAGACACGTTGTCAGCGAACAAGTTTTTGTTTTTGTTTTTTGTCCACAAGTAATGTGTAGTAATTTTTGTTAGCAATAAAATACTTTACATGAGCATTCAATTGGTATATTTTCTTCTCTTTTGTGTCTTGTACAATCATAGGAATGAAAAACTCTCATATAACCCAAAAGGAAATTAACAAAAATGAATAAAATATTATGATATTCATTTCTTACTCATAACACTGAACTTAATATTGGAACAGGTTTATAAAGATGACACTGCATGTTTAATTCTGTATATCAGTTCTTGAAATGACTGAAGTCTTTATTGGTCTTTGCTGTAATATTTGTGGGAATATCATTTGTTATCTAACTGGAAGAGAACATCTACTTTATTTGTTATTCAAGGATATCATTATCTATCTTGAGAGGAATTTTTGTGAATATTCTTGTTGGATTTTTTTTTTTTTTACTCTTTCCTTGTTACTCGATGAAATCATGGTCATCACTCAAGGATCAACCAAAATGGTTTTATGATCTCAGGCTAGTTTAGTTCCACTGCCTTATACAATACTTATTACCATAGAGCAGCTTTTCCCAACTAGATTTTGATAAGAAAATTATTCCCTAATGACCTAAGCCTTAACACCTAATTTATTCATTTTATGTGTTGAATTAACTTTTCTCCTTTATATTGTTTCATAATATTTATGTTATATTAGAAGAACTAAGAAAATCGTCACGAAAATAAATTTCCATGTTTAGGAATTCAGATAATTCTAGCCGGGTAAAGTTGCCATAGAGTGTTACATGCTTTTTTTCCTTGTTATTATCTCTAAAAGGGTTATATACTCCATGAAGGCATAGACTGTATCTTGTTTCATCTTTACACTCTTAGTCCTAGCACACTGGACTTCTGCCACATAGGAGTTGTTTGATAAATATTTGTGAATTAAATGATAGAAAGAGGCATGCTTCTTTTGGCAAAACTTTGATGATAGAACTGTTTAAGGTGACAGGTAATCCATATCACTGTGTCCAGGGAGCTTAGATTACACATGAACTAGTGTTGACATTGGAAAGGGCCAGTCAGGTGAGGAGAGCAGAGGGAATCTGAACTGTGCTTATATTTTTTTGTCAGAGCACCAAAGTTATTTGTATTGCTAGTAAGTCTGTTTAGGTTAAGTCAAAATTCCCTGCAGTGCTATCATATCTCCAAAGTAAGAGGTAGGCCAGTAGCTCTGGCTCACACCTGTAATCTCAGGACTTTGGGAGGCAGAGGTGAGCAGATCATGAGGTCAGGAGATTGAGACCATCCTGGATAACATGGTGAAACCCCATCTATACTAAAAATACAAAAAATTAGCCAGACATCGTGGCGTGCACACCTGTAGTCCCAGCTACTCGGGAGGCTAAGGCAGGAGAATCACTTGAACCAGGGAGGCGGAAGTTCCAGTGAGTCAAGATCAAAATATTGCACTCCAGCCTGGGTGACAGAGCAAGACTCCATCTCAAAAAATAATAACAAAAATGAAAAATAAATAAAATAAGAGGTACTGGGAAGAAGGTGCAGAAAAGAGGAGCAGTGTGGCAGAAATAAGGCAGGAGATATATGTTCTAATAAAAAGGGCTAAAATTTAGGCAAGGATTTCAGTCCTTTGGGAACTGGCGTGAAAAGCAGCAGGCAAGATAGAAGTCATGCTACAGAGATAGGAGTACGTTTGGAAAGGCTGTTACTCCAGTGATATTCCGGTATCCCACATTACAACGGATATAACAGGACAGAAGACAGATCAAATTCAAACATGCTAGAGGGTTTGGGATTTCTAAAATACTAAGACTCAGTTACTGTTGTCTCATAAAGTGGTAGGTCTGATCCTCAGCTTTCAGTTCATCTTACCCATAACTAAGTGAGTCTGGGTCAACAAGGGCAATGATAGAACAAGGCCTATGCCTGTCATTTTTCATAGGGTGGTGATGGTTCCAAGACATCCTTACAACCTACAAGAGAGGACAGACTCAAATGCACAAATGGTTTTCAAATATCTACTTCTTTCATATATTCATATTTCTTATTGTATTCACTGGTCACAGTGTTACAGGCTGAATCTTTGTGTACCCTCAAAATGCCTGGTGTGATGGAATTTGGAGATGGTACCTTTTAGAGGTAATTAAGTCATGATGGTGGGCCCTTGTTCTGATGAAATCAGTGGCCTTATGAGACAACAGATAACTTGTTCTCTCTCACTTTTTTCTTGGACAGAGGAAGGCTAAGTGAGCACACAGCAAAAGAGCCCTGAACCTCACCCAATCATGTGGCATTCAGATCTGAGACACACACATCAGATCACATGTTCAAGCCTCAAAGTAAAGGTAAAAGAAAAGTGTTAAAAGAAGAATATGCAGAGAGGGGAACCATTTGTGGCCTATTTTGTAATCAACCCTAATTGTGCCACAGTCTGAAAAAATATGATGCATGATGTCATAAAATCTGTGTAGGGATTATATATTAATAGACTATGCTTCTTTTCATATACAATAAATTTTAAAATGAACACTTTTAGAAAAATAATGACCCTAGTCAGATGTCCTGATGTCATTTAGCACTTCCACTTTCCACATCATGCACTTACATATTAAGTATACTTCAGGACTATAATGTGTTTACTAGATTTGCAGCTGTCTCATATTTCCCAGTTTTATATATATATATATATATATGAAGCCAAATGACTAAATATTTCTCTAAATCCTCCTTCACATAATGTGTTCAAAAATTAAATTTTTTATTATTTCATTGCCAATTGACCTTCAGGCAAATTGTCAAGAAATTTATGAGGGTAACAGCTTGAATATGTGTACCCAAGTGTCTCTTGAGTAAAATATGACTTATGGCTTTCTTGCTCCTGAAATGATTAAATCTCAAAACCTCAAGTTGACAGCAGAGTCATTGTACAGATTGATGTTCTCAATGACTAACGTTTGACAGAATTTGCTTCTGATTTATTATGCTTCTAGGTAAAAACAATTTACTTCATTTTTTAGTATTTTTACTATGTTCTTTCACTAATTGGATAAATATAATTTTTATATTGAATATATGTGCATTTTGAATAAACATATTTTTAATTAAACTTTTATTTTTTTTAAGTACAATTTTTTTTAGTATGCTGATGTGGTTTTTGCTCTTTTTTTTTGATGTCAAGTAGCTACTGATTTTTTTAATAATAGCTAACAGCAAACTATTACTCATATAATCTCTATTTAGTAATGACTGGATTTTTTTAACTATTTATCTCTCCAAACATAGCAAATGTATGTGCAGAACAATCATAAACAATTAGGTACAGCCCCCACTAACTGAATTTATGATTTCTGAAAAATAGAGAACTAAGAAATCACTTTTCTCTTATACCTCAACTACTCTAAATTATTATAATGTTTAATTTATTTAAGAACAAAAGTATGCCACATTAAAGAAGGAAAAAAAATGCAAAAAATAGAGGGAGTGAAGATAGTACATAATGTCTCCCTAGAGTATTTTTTATCTACTAGTAGTTAAAGGGACATATTTTTATTGTATGTTTCCTATATAATTTATACTTCTTACCTTACGCAAATGTTATTTAAAATCTTTTGATGAATGCAAATGTCACTTGAAATGAGTTTCATCTGCACACTATTCCATACGTAGACAGCTTATAATAAACATTATTATATGTTTTAGCCCACTGCTTTTGTGTGTGTGTGTGTGTGTGTGTGTATTAATGTGGCGCTTAGTGTTTTTTCTTAGAAAGATTTAATGAGTAGTTGTGAATTTTGGATACTTTGAATTTATAATGGAATCTAGAACGAGTTCTTTAGACTGCAGTATTTTTGTGAACTATAGTTTCCTTTCTAGTAAAAAGACAAAATCGAGGTTTGTGTGTGAAGAGGTTGATCCAACACATCATTGTTGGGTAGGCCAGAGGCATATTGGAAGGGGTAACACTTAAACTGGAAAAAATTGAACATTGAACATTAAAATATTAAAGATATTTTTTAAGGAGCTCTGAATCCTTAAAGCTAGTGTTTTGTCGTGGCTTTTCTAGACTGCTTACAATATAATCTAATATTTTGTTGCTATAAACTGTCTTCAACTGTCTTCTTTAACCTGTCTCTAAAATGCAAACTAACCAAATCATTCCCTTACTCAAAAACCAGTATGTAATTTCCAGAGCTTTAAGAAGGATGGACTGTGTGCTTTTCTACCCTAATTTATTTCCAACTATATATGTCATGGTGCCATGCTGTCTCTTATTTCCAGGACATACAAATATTATAGGATCCTTGGGTGTTGCCTCATCAGCCAGAAACCTCTGTGGCTGGTGACACCTTTGCTCAAGTTTTTACTCAAGCCTGGTGGGCTCACTCCACCACAAGAGTGAGCCAGGTGTGGAGTGGCAAGGGATGTGTGAGCGAGTAAGCATGGGGTTCAACCACTGCACACAGCTGGGTATGCTGGCTGCAATCACAACCCTGGCTCAGGGAAATCCTAGGTCTGGGTTCCCTGAAGGGCCACAGCTCTTCTCTCCTTCTTGTCACCTGCAACATGGTGAGGAAGAGATATGTTTTAGCCATGTTTGTGTTACAGCTCTTTTAGTCCCACCATTCAGTAGGTCCTGAGTTCTTGTCCTGTGTCCAGAAAGAGTGAGGTACATGAACCAGTGGAGGGTAAGCAAGGTGAAGAAAAGTTTTATTGAGTGATAGAACAGCTCAGAAGAGACTCATAATAGGTAGCTCCTCTCTGCACCCAGGATGGCCCGATGAGTGTTCAGTTCTCATCAGAGATGATATCCTGAAGTGGGTAGCTCCTTTCTGCAGCTGGTAGTCCTGATGTCTGCTCTGTTCTTAGCTGAAAGAAGACTCTGGAGTGAGTAACTCTTCTACATAGGCAGGTTGTCCCATCGTCTCTTTGAGTCTAGCTGAGTACAGGGGTTTTTTGGGCTTCAGATGGGAGGAAGTGCATGTTGATTGGTTCATGGGCAACCATGGGCAGGCCCAGAAAAAGCACCATAATTTCTTATTCTGGTCCTTGGGGCTGGCAACCAGGCCCCCAAGCTTTAGGCCTTCCCCAGCTTGTAGGTGGGGCTTCAACAGGAACCCACCCTTTTCTACCCAGGAGTCTGTCTGCCTCCTGAAGCTGTTCATGCAGCCCAGGCTGCTCATGCCAAGGGGTGCCTGCAAGCCAGTGCCAAGCTGTCCTCAGCCCCCACTTTGTCTCCCTGCTGTGCTTGTTGATGCCCAAAGTCCAGGGGGCTGAGACAGCAGGGAGCCAGCATGTCAGTGCTGCCCCAAGTGAATGCACACCCAGTTGGGTTTCAACAGTGCCCAGGCTAAGCCTCAGGTGTGCTCCAAGATCAGAACAGGCACCAGACGCAGAAAGAAGCCAGGCTATGGTAGCAGGCATTTCTGAGCCTGCAGGGACAGGAGGGCCTTCCCAGGCCCCCAGGAGTGCAGACATGCCTGCATCCACAGTGTGGCTTGGGTGGCTGCAGCTGCACCTGGGAAGGTGGGGCTCCTGCCTCCCTCCAGCTCCCAAGAGCATAGGGATGCCAGGTCCCCAGCCATGGCTGGGTGGCTGAAGCTGCTTCCAGAGACACAAGACTCCTGCCTTGCCATGTCAGAAGAGAGTGGAGCTTCCACCTATTCCCAGCTATGTGGAGCCCTGGCAGTGCCCCTCCCACTATAGCTGACATCATGGCAGTGGCCTCTATAAATGGGCCACCATTGCCATCACCCATTGGTATTTTTTTGTTAACTATTACTACTCCCAATTTCACCCTACACAGACTCATCCTGGGAGTTAATCTCATTCTTCAAGACAGTTCAAACCATTCAGTACAACCTTAACTCTTCTTGTTGTAGTTATTTAACTATCATTACGGTTAGATTTATTCTCCTCTTAGCCCCATAGAAATCTGAACTTACCTGTTTCATGATGTTTATCATATGATGTAATTATCTACTTCATGGTTACCTCCTACATTATGTCCTTTTATAGATCAGAGACTATGTCTTATATTTTGGTCATTTTGTATTTACAATCTGGCACCGTTTTTGGCATAAAATGAAATACAAAATAAACATTTGGTGAATGAATGGATGAATGATTGAATGCTGGAAACATGAAAACATTAGATGCAATATTCTACCTTGATTTCGTCATAAGGGTAGAATTAGAATGAAGAAAGAAGTATGGTAAGTAAGGCTTACCTCTAAGTATAAAAATTAAGGGTAGCAAGTTATTGCCACTGAAATAATCAACTCAGAGACCGGTAGCATCTGTAATTGAAGACCAGCACAGTTAATATTTCATAGCTTCAAGCTGTGGAACCTATTCATGTTAACCATTATTACAATGCTCATGTGTTTTTCCTCAGTAATCATTAGTAATAATCTGAAAAATAAAGGTGTTTTCCACCTAGCTTTACTGGCATCAAGAAAAAGCAAGTCAGGGAGACTATCCCACTCCGCAGTCAAAACTTCCAAGAATGGAACTTTTACAGAGGATAGAGAGGCAAAAGACAGTAAAGTAGAAACCAGTCCAAGTCTGTGGGGCTCATAGCCAAGAAAGAATGAAACAGGACATCAGTAAGGTGGTCCTGAGAACTTCCAAAAGTCCTGAGGCTGAACATCACAGAAGATAGAGGACTTTTTCCAGTGCAGTGTTTTCAAGATATTGTTTAACCAGATTTGAAAAATAACCTTGGATTTATAGGAATTGTGCTAATTTTTTTTAGACTGAAAATTAGTTATCTTGATTGCTATTGGGTTTTGGATTGAGAAGGAGACAGGTAAGAGAGAAGGAAATTCTTTAGCTTCTACTCCAGAACATGTAAAATGAAAATTTCTCCAGCTTTTACTTTCTTGGCCACTCTCTACTTGCAAACTTTGTTTAACCTCTGTTCCCTGAATGATTAATCTCTATTATAATATCCTATTTAATTTTTTTGTATAGAATGCAATCTGTAATTATCTTATTTACATTTTTTTTTTTTTTTTTTTGAGATGGAGTTTCGCTCTTGTTACCCAGGCTGGAGTGCAATGGCACGATCTCAGCTCACCACAACCTCTGCCTCCTGGGTTCGGGCAATTCTCCTGCTTCAGCCTCCTGAGTAGCTGGGATTACAGGCACGCGCCACCATGCCCAGCTAATTTTTTTGTATTTTTAGTAGAGATGGGGTTTCACCATGTTGGCCAGGATGGTCTCGATCTCTTGACCTCGTGATCCACCGGCCTCGGCCTCCCAAACTGCTGGGATTACAGGCTTGCGCCACCGCGCCCGGCCCTTATTTACATTTCTAACTTTGTCATTGCCTCTAACCTCTACTAAAATTTGTATCCATGTTTTGTTTAGCCCTGTAGCCACTATAGTTGGCAAGCAGTAGGCTTTCAATTGATATTTGTTGAACAAATGAATGGATGAACTGATGATCAAAAAGGGAGTTAGGTTAATAATAATAATTACAGTTCTGCTGACTGTTCACCCTTCATTTGCCTTTACCATGACCCTGAATTCTCTGTAAAGTCCTGCACCAAATATTTCTGGGAAGCACATGAGCTGAGAGAAAAGTCAAATGAGTTTTTGCACTACTGCTTTCTCACCATTGCTAACGTCCTCTGGAAAAAAACAACAGCAGCAATAAAAACACTGCCTATGTAAAGTTCTTTTCCTTTCATGTTTCCAAAGTAATTCATTGTCAAATACCCACAGCTGAGGTGCAGGCAGCAATGGCCAAAATGCCCCCTGTTCAAATGCATGCCACACCTGACCATCTGAATCTTAAGGCATCATTGTGTTTAGAGTCTCAAAGTATTTTGTGAAAACAGCTTCTATAGCATCAGTTCTTAAATCCCCTATCCTCTGGAACCTCAAATTTTTCTGCAGGCTGGACAAGTGTATGTATCATTCCATCCATCTTGTTTATTGTTTTAGTCCCTCCTGGGTTTCCATGAACTGTCCTGTCTGTCTGTAGCCACACGCAAAACAAACAAAATTGTCAGTTTATGCAAATAAACTCCTAGAATGTTCTTCAGTTCACTAGCTCTGTAAGCATACAGTTCAGAGTCCCAGCTTTACTCATGCTAGCAAACGCTCTGTGTGTGTGTGTGTGTGTGTGTGTGTGAGTGCGCGCACGTGTGTGTATTAACCTAGATACCTCCATGGCTCATTGCAAATATGTTTTTATAGAACTGCTTCAAAAATTGTAGAAAAGTTGTTAATATTTTTTTCCTAACCAAATTATCTCCTGTAATAATTTTCCTGTTCATCAGGAGATGCCTACAAGTTAGAGGGAGATTTAAGCATGGGAAGGAGGATGGAATGAAAAGGAATGAAGAATAGTTCTCACCTTAAAGCTCCTTTCAAGTTCAAATGTTTCTGAACATAGTATTTCAAACAGTGATTCAACATATACTATTTATTCATCTTGTATTTGTATAGGGATCTCTCTGTCACTGGCTACTTTGAGAGGGTCACCTGTGGGCACATAGGGAACCAATAGCATTCAGGTCATTTTTGTCTGAGGCCCCTGAGGAACATGGCTCAGTTCAGTCAGAACTCCTCTCAGAATAGGTCTATTTCCATCACCTACAAGGACTAGCTTGAAGCCAATTAGAGTCATGAGTCCCCAAGAATCTCATAACACAGCTTCATTCCCCAAGGCCTTTGATGATGAGTTTTACATGCTGATCCCAAAGGAACTGGGACACATGCACACATATGTTTATTGCAGCAAAGACTTGGAACCAACCCAAATGCCCATCAATGATAGACTGTATAAAGAAAATGTGGCACATTACACCATGGAGTTCTATGCAGCCATCAAAAAGGATAAGTTCATGTGCTTTGCAGGGACATGGGTGAAGCTGGAAACCATCATTCTCAGCAAACTAACACAAGAACAGAAAACCAAACACCACATGTTCTCACTATAAGTGGGAGTTGAACAACGAGAACCCATGGACACAGGGAGGGGAACATCACACACTGGGGCCTGTCAGGGGTGGGGGACTATGGGAGGGATAACATTAGGAGAGATACCTAATGTAGGTGACAGATTGATGGGTACAGCAAACCACCATGGCATATGAATACTTATGTAACAAACCTGCATGTTCTGCACATGTACCCCAGAACTTAAAGTATAATTAAGAAAAAAAAGTATGGGCTGATTCCTCTTTTCAGGAGTGGCCACGATGTTCAGCACTGTTTAGGCTTCTCATATAAGGCAAGAAAAAAAATTTTTCTTTCTATGCTTTCTGAGTTCTTAGCTGCAACCCCAGTAACTAATGGCAGATTAACAAGAAAAAAACAAAAATAAGTTGTATTAAAACATATACCTCATTACATGTTGGAGATACCCAGAGAAATGCATAAATCTCAAGGAGGTAGATTCGAATTCAGGTTTAAATACCATTGTCCACTGACAAAAAGAAAGAAGGGCATGGGAGGGCCAGTTATGAGGAGATGCCTAGGAAAAGCAGATAAATAATGATAACCTTTATTACACAGATTAAGTCCATGCCTTCTTTTCTGATCAGTCTCTAGTGATTTAGTTGTCCTCTTCCTGGTGCCAAGAGACAGACACCATTAAAATAGAAATTTTCTTTATAGATATAAATTTCCCTTACAAAAAGTTTCTTGACTTTCAGAGCTTCTTCTGTGTCTGCTGGTTCTTAAAATAATCAGCTCAAAATCATCCTTTTGGTAAAGAGACATAGTCTGGGGTAGCATATTCTGGTCTTCTATAACCACTAGATAATATCTATAAGCAAGGATCTATTTCTCTTTCCTTAAGTATAAGAAAAATTTAGCTACAAGGAGAAAAACATTACAAAAGAACATTTTATATTTAATATGAATGGAAGTACAACTCACAACCAAGTAAACATATAAGGAAAAATATTTATATTATATTTGCATACTAAAGTTTCATATTTTAACATTTTGTATTTACAAGTTTTTAATAGGAACATAAGATTTACTCATTATATAATATTTAAACATTTCAAAAATATTTGAATCATACATGGTCACTTTCCAAAGGTACTTGTTATTAATAGCTTTTTATATATTGTTCTAGATAATTTGTATAGATAAATATATGTACATTGTCCACCTTAAAAGAAGAAGCTGAGGTAAAATTAATATGCATAAAAAGTTTATTTGGATCAAGCTTGCAGATTGCAGCTCTGGAGCATTGATTTATTTGCCCTGAATATACATTCTGATTACTGGCAGTCTACAAGTGGATTTTTAAAGGAAAAGAAGAGGGGTTTCTTGAGTTGTTTACAAAACGTTTACACTAAAATGACATCAGCTATATATTGTTTTTGTTTGTTTGTTTTATATGACAAACTCCAGAGCATGAAGATAATGGATGAAGCAGCTAGTCAAGAACAAAATTACTTTGAACAATTGCCTCCAGACATGGGTGGGGAGGAGGGGGCTGACTGAAGTCTCATACTCATGTCCCTCTGGGCCTGATACATTTTGCAGACCTCATATAGCTCAAATTGCTCTGAGCTATTTTTCTTTTCTCAACATAAATAGTCTTTCTGTGTGTACAACTTAAAATAATTACATTTTATTCTGCATTTTACTTTTTAAAAAATTTATTACACTTTTAACAACATTTCAGCCATATCAGTGCATGTAAATCTGCCTATTCCTTTTATAGTTATAAGATACTAATAATTTTTTATGAATATACAATTCATACATTTTCTAGTGACTTTCATTTTGCCACAGTGATAAATGACGTTCTCCTGGACATCATGTTTCTTTGCAGACCTGTGCAGTTGTTCCTACAAGAACTTCCTTCTGGTGCAGTTGCTTGGTTAATGGCTTTTTTTTTCCAAGAAAAAACAATGTATCATTAAATTTATTTAAACATTTAAAGCCTAATTTATGTACATTTAAGATCTGGAAAGAAATATAATAACATCATTAATTTAACCTCTTAAAATGTATATAATGTTTTAAATTTTATGCTACTGTGTTTTCTTTTTGTTTGTTTGTGTGTGTGTGTGTGTGTGTGTGTGTGTGTGTGTGTGTTTTCTTATACTTTAAGTTCTGGGGTACATGTGCAGATCGTGCAGGTTTGTTGCATAGGTATACACGTGCCATGGTGGTTTGCTCTATGCATCCCCCCATCATCTACATTAGGTATTTCTCCTAATGTTATCCCTCCCCAATCCCCGCAATCCCTGCTATCCTTCTCTTAACCCCCTCACTCCCCCAGCAGGCCCTGGTGTGTGATGTTCCCCTCCCTATGTTCATGTGTTCTCATTGTTCAACACCTACTTATGAGTGAGAACATGTGGTGTTTGGTTTTCTGTACTTGTGTCAGTTTGCTAAGTATGATGGTTTCCAGCTTCATCCATGTCCCTGCATAGGATATGAACTCATACTTTTTGATGGCTGCATAGTATTCCATGGTGCATATGTGCCACATTTTCTTTATCCAGTTTATCACTGATGGGCATTTGGGTTAGTTCCAAGTCTTTGCTATTGTAAACAGTGCCACAATAAACATATGTGCGCATATGTCTTTGTAATTGAATGTTTTATAATCCTTTGGGTATATACCCAGTAATGAGATTTCTGGGTCAAATGGTATTTCTATTTCTATATCCTTGAGGAATTGCCACACTGTCTTCCACCATGGTTGAATTAATTTACACTCCCACCAACAATGTAAAAGTGTTTCTATTTCTCCATATCCTCTCCAGCATCTGCTGTCTCCTGATTTTTTTAATGATCACCATTCCAACTGTCATGAGATGGTATTTCAATGTGGTTTTGATTTGCATTTCTCTAATGATGAGTATGATGAGCTTTTTTTCATGTGTTTGTTGGCTGCATGAATGTTTTCTTTTGAGAAGTGTCTGTTCATATCCTTTGCCCACTTTTTGATGGTTAATGCCTTTTAAAAATGAGTCACCGATGCTACTATACTGCTTTCTTGGGCAGTCATAACAAACTACTACAAAGTTGGTGTCTTAACACAATAGAAATGTATTCTCACATTTCTAGACATCAAGGTGAAGACCCACATTTCTTAAAATGCCTCTATGGCAGACTCTGTTCCATGCCTCTTCTAGCTTCCAGGGGTAGTTGGCATTCTTTGACTTGTGTTCACATAACTTTCTGCTCAGCCTTCATCTTCACATCCCATCTCCTCTGTGTCTTCCCTTCTGTGTGTCTATCTCTGAACTCCCCTTTCTCTTTTTGTTGTAAGGATAGATGTGATTGCATTTGGGGCTAGCCTGGATAATCCAAGATAAGATTCTGTCTCAACAGCCTTAATCTATACACACCTTTTGTCATGTAAGGTAATATTACAGGTTCTGGGGCTCCAGCCACGGATGCAGCTGGCATTCAACTTATTAAAACTGTTTTTTTTTTTTCACACAGTTCTGTAGTCTGAGTACATCTCATTCAAAATGCTTGAGACCAGGTCAGGTGTGGAATTTTTCACTTGTGATGCCAAATAGGAACTTAAAAAGTTTTGGATTTTGAAACATAATGTTTGATTTTTTGATTTGAGGATGCTCAACCTGTATTAGGAATCAGGAGAATTGTTTGGTATGGGAGGTCCACTTCCAATTATTCATAGATAATTACGTACCGGTTTATGTTATTTGTTTTCTAACTTGCCTGTTATAAAGCATCTTCAGTTAGTTTGATTGTTATTGCCAATTAGTATTCTCAGAGTCATTTAACTACTGCAATAGTCTAAAAGTAGGTTTTGTGTTACTGACATTTTGTGGGGTATGCACTATTGATATCTTTCTTGTCTAGGTTTCAAGGTAAATTAGTCAATAGGATTTAAGAGATGGTCCAATTTGAAGAATAAAATAGCCTCTCAGGATTAGAGTCCAATTTTAATTAAATTACATGTTGGAAAAGAAAAGATTTGGTTCAAATTAATTTCTGTTGTAAAATTGGGTGAATTGTCACCTAAACTTAAACACTGTACATTAATTTGATGTTGCTGTATCCTTTTGCAGGAAAAAAAGGAAACAGTGATAAAAGCAGACAGTTATTCTTGGAGAACATATTAATTCATTTAGGTGAAAGCATAGGCCACTTTATAAGTAGGATGTAGAGAAAAACTCATGCTTTAACTATAGGGCTTCTCAAGGAATTTATAGTGAAACTGATAGTCTTCTAAGAACTATTGATTAATTTGGGAATTAGTTTGTTGAGTACATTATTTCTGAACTGTATTTTGAAATATAAACTTCTGGATGGCATGGAATATTGATAAGATTCATAGAATTGAGGCATGTTGGTTTAGGTTTGAGAAATTGAAGAACGATTATTCACAAAATAAAGGAACATTCTAATATTCTATGGGACTGAAAGAGCCTTGAGTATAACACTATACTCTAGCCATGGATCATCATTAATAATTTCTAATAATTTCATTACTCCTATGTCTTACATATTTTTCTCCATCATCTAATCAACCCACATTGATTCTAGATGAAAAGAGAAAGTTATTGGGCTTCAGTCCGTCCCACCACATAAATTGTTGAAAAACACTTGCAAATCACTCTTGTTAACAGTGATATTATATTGGAGCCTATACACTCAAAAACATTATGGAAAGCACAGGTGTAAATAAGCTGCAAAGATGATGAATTCCAAAAGACTTTGAAGGATAGTTGTAGTTTTTGAATTCCAAAGATAAGAATATGAATTCTGATGGACAAGACCATCAGAATGGACATGTACAAGAACTAAATAAAACTGAAGGAGTATACTTTTATGTGGAAAGAGTTAGCTTTCATGTTGTTATGTTAAAGTGGAATCAGCAACAAAGGCCCTAATAGAAAAATACTAGTTGTGGTAGCAATTTGGTCACCTACAAGACATTATGCTTACTTAGAAAAGTCACTTTGCTATTCTGATCCTATATGCCCTCATCTATAAAATATGATTCAGAATATCAGCTCCTTGGATTTCAGGGGATTATGAAAATAAATTATTTGAATTTTTAGAAAAAAAGACAAGCCCTAAAACATTGTTGTTTTTTTTAATGCACCCTGTTATATAAGTAAAGCTCATCAGAAAACATATGGCATATATGTAATTACTAAGGAATAAAATTAGCAGATAGCAAAGCCCAACTTCTGGCTATAATAATTAAAGCTACTTTTACAGAGGGAGTAAGCTTTATGCCTGCTTGGACTTCAGGAAGCAGTCCTCAAAATAGTAGTTTTTCCAAATTGAAGGAAAACTTCATAGGCTTAAGGATGTTGGTTTTCTACAAGCTTTGTAGTCAGACACATAAACTCTAAAACACTACCTGAAAAAAAAAACTTTTAAATCACTTTAATGGGATATGATTTACATTAAAAAGCTGTACATAGTGTATACAACCTGGTTAGTTTGTAGATAAGCATACGCCTGTGAAACCATTACTACGATCTATGCCTTAAATATATCCATTCCCAAAAGTTTGCTCCTGCCCTCTTTATTATCTTTTTTTGAAAAGAACACAACATAAGATCTACCCTTATACCACATGGTTTAAGTGTACAATATTGTTAACTACAGGTACGGTATGTCTCTAAGATCTGTTCATCTTGCATAATTTTATCTCTGTTTGTTTTTTCCTAATTCCTTCCCATTTTCCTCTTCTAGTCCCTGGAAACAACTATACTATTCTCTGCTTCTGTGTTTTTTTATCTTTAAATAATGTTTCCACTAAAACTCTTTCATTTTTAAAACTAACGACTAGTAAATACATTGTATGAGTCTATCTGCATAAATGTATATGAAATATATGATGATAGTTTAATATATGTAAAGAAAAGGATATAACATAGACTACTATAGATATAACTATCAAGCAGAGTTTTCCTGGATTATTTATCCATTTGTTGAAAGAAACTCTGGATGTGAGTTAATCTTTCTGGGAGAAAATGGGCCAATTATTTGAGGTGCTGTGAAATTTTACAGAAATGTTGGTGAGTCTATAGAATTTTGACTTTTCAAGATCTCTTCTGTCTGGTCCCTATGCTGGCCTGCATAAATTATATCAACTATTTTTATTTTCTTGGAGGGCTGCCACATGGAGCCTGTATAAATTATGAGTATAACTAAGCTTATAGACTGGAATATCAGAACCTAATTTTTAGATATGCCTCAGTCTCTCTTCTGAGGCTTTGCCTTGAAGCCTGGGAAGTTCTCTCTGCCAGAGGAAATAGATGGAAAATACATTTTCTCAATATATAAAGGTTTTCTACCTTTGGATGAGCTGGTTACTTGGGGTGGGATGGAGCTGCTATTCTTGAATTACCCGGTTTTAAAAAGCCACAGATGGCTTGCAAGGCTCCTGGTAGGACCAGAGCTGATGTGTGAGCCTCTTCTCATTGCTCTTATCCCAGGCCCAGGAGAACCATTTAGTGTGAACTCTTCATTCCTAGCACAAGTTATACATTCAGTTCCATCCTTATGAATTTCTCAGAGTTTATCCATGCCTCTTAAGCTTCTTTACTCATCTCGTTTCTAGTCCCCACCCACCATTTCTCGTGGACTTGGCATGTAAATCACACTTTCCTTGTTCTCTCATACAAACCTCATTTGACCTGGTGACTGGGTTGCCTTTGTTCAGCACTTTGGAATCGGTGGCCCTGGATATAAGGCAGACATTGGTTATTTAATTGAAAATATTGACATTTTATTAGTTTTGAGCTAGGCAAAGAAAGCCTTGGTCCAAACAAAACAAACTCTTAGATACTAAATTCTAAATATTCCGCACCATATTTAAATTGAAACAAGGATATTTGATGCATTAGAGATTTCGCATATTTTTCTATCACCCCAATTTGATAGAAAGTTTGAATTCTAAATCAGAAGATCTCTAAAATAATTTTTGTTTCTTTCTTAAATCCCAGTCTGTCTTATTATAATATTGACAGTATTTCTAATAATTATATTTTTGTTTTTATTTTCATTGTCAATGGATATTTATTTAATTGAAAAGTTATTTAAATGAATATAGGTAATTAAGTGAAAGACAGTAAATGACAATAAATTTTCTTCCTCTTAAATATAGGCTTGTAATCTACTTTTTTTAAAAAAACAAAACCTGGTATTTAAAATCTTATACTATTTTATTTTTTTCTCAAGTGTTTGGTCATTTTAGCCATATCTTAGAAGTTCTGTTATTGGATTGAAAAAGATATATTCAATTTTGCTAATTATTAAAAGATTTTCAAAATTATTTGGGTGATTTAAAGGCAGTGGCTCTGATTAGGCATATTGAATTCAAATATGCATGTAACAATTTGTTTTTCTATTTATTTAGATAATCTGAAATCTACTCTACCTCCATTCCTTTGTATTGCCTTCAAATATCACACTTCAAGTTATAGTGACTAGGCTTAAAGATTTCACATATCATCCAAAGAAATCTGTTCAAGTGGACATCTATCAACAGGTAAAACTATGCTTTTAACTCTTTTTTTCTTGGCTGTAATTACAAATTAAAGAAACAAGGCACAACAGATACAAATTGCATTAAAATATTACAGAATTGTGCACAGGAAAAAAGTCATGAAGCCAATGAGTGTGTATGACTTGGATCTTGACTGTTGGTCAATTCAAGAGTCACTAATAAGGAAGAGGTGACAATGTTGGAATTGGAAATTTTGGAATTGATTGGTTCTGGGTCTGTTTTCTAATGGATCAGTTAAGAGGTCATAAGATGTCATTTTATATGAGGAAAAACAAAATAAGTAGTAAATAAGAAAATGCAGAAGTGTATGAGTGGTGCCTTACACCCTGAAGCATGCAGTTATTATTAAAGTCAAGGACATATGCTGAAAACAGAGAGTAAAGTATCATGAGAAATAAATTGAGGAACTGTGGGAAAAAAACTAATACAAAAACGGAAAAGATTGAGGAGAAAAATGCTTAATCATATGTTTTTTATTTAAAGACAAGGAAACTTGAAAAGAACGATTTGTGTAGCATCTGAGAAAACAGCTTGACTTCTATAATAAAGCAGGAACAATTTAAAGTTAACAGTTCAGAGAACGAACATGCAGTACATTAGAAAAACGTGAATTTAATAGGGAATATAAATCAGAATTCCTAGGTGATCTTCCTTCAGGTGAGAATCTAGAGAAATGTGAAATGGTTGATTATCTATGGAAGGCTGATGTGCAGGTCAACTATTGTCATTTAAAATTTTTAAAGAAAGAACATTTGTGCATGAAAATAAGTCTATGGTGATGATTGATACTTAGAGCTGGTGAATATGTAGTTGTGTGGGTGCATGTGCACACCCATGTAGGTGCACGTGCGTGTGTTTGAGATAGAAAAACTGGAGGAGTCAAAGGAAAGGGCTGGTAGTGTACGCCATTACTATACATTTTCATTTCTTTCCGTTTTTCTGATGCCTCTGTTTCCTTTTTTTTTTAGTCCTTTTTTGAATTTGAATCGTGGCCTCATCATTTACTTGTATATACTGTAGTCAAGCTGCATTTAGCAAATACTGCTTTCCTTTACTTTTCATTTCAGATGTCATCTAATGCCAATCTCTTTTCAGGCACGTATATCATAATTGCTACCAGCATTTGCCATTGTATTACTGCCCTGGTCTAGAAAGGACTGGTTAAAAAAAAAAAAAAGTCTGCCTCAAACAAATATCTATGATCCTAACATTTTATTTTGATTTGTTCCTCTTTAACTTCATTACAAAACAAAACCTGAAACTTCATACTTACAGAGATGAAATGAAGCAGTTGGCCTAATGGGGGAAACGTTTTTTTTTCTTTCCAAGCTCAAATATTTACAGCTATTTATTAATCAGTTTATCTTTTATTTACCCTATTATATGTCAATAGCTATACTGAGAAATTGGGATACAATAATTGACCTGTTATCTTAGAATCTGATGGGAAAGAAAGATATTGAATAAATTATTAGAAATACTATTTGAAGGCAACAATATTGTAGATGTTTCCAAATTATTCGTTGGGAGAATGAGGAATTTGGAGCAAAATACTATTTTCCTATGGTTCAAATAGAAATCAGAACTATAAGAAAAGTACTTATTACAGTAGCTCATAATATTGAGACAAGGTAAGAATCTAAACATTCCTGAATTAAAAAAAAATAATTTAGAGAATATTAATCAGTGAAATACTGTTAAAACTGATCACGCAACTATTTATGACTTTTTAAAGAAATACAAATAAATAAAAATTCAAATATTAGAAGTGTACTTCTATATAGTACATTTATTTTTATTAAATGTATATACATAAAAATATACACACATTGAATACACATATATACAGGTAAATATTTACTGGCTTTGTTGTTTCATCAATTCTAAGAAGCACATGATTTCACATTTTAACATCTTTGAAATCAGGACGTTTTACACTGGATGGCATCTTATGATCATTGTTGCTAAGGTGGCAGGAATGGCAGAGTCACAGCTTATGCCTGTGCACATTTTAATGATTGTTTCTGATCATTATTGAACAGTTTCAATCTCTTGATATTTCAGTCGATAAACCATTTGTGGACCATTAGAGGAAGGAATATAAGTTTTGTTGTTCACTGAATATCTTCTGTTTCTATTTTCTGGTAAGGTGAAGAACATCAGTGTCAAAATTTAAAGTGGCATAAGCAGCTTGAAAGAAATTTCTAGAAATGGTAATGGAGTACTTTGCAGAAATGCCAAACTGTGGATGCTCCTTATAGGCCAGAAGAGGATACTGAATAGGAAATCACAGCTGCTGCACACTGTGTTTCAAAAAGTGATTCAGAAAAACCATAATTCAATTGTGAAAATATTTAGCAATATTTAATGAGTTGGAACTCATTAAATTTTTTTTAGTATATATTTATACACGTAATTTTGATATAACTTAAAATTGTCATTTTCAATTGGATAAAATGTGTTATGTAAACATGTATATTACTGAAACTATAGCAGAGTATTCACCAATATGTCTACAATAGTATACTCTAGTGTTAGGATTGTGAGTGATTTACATATTTTTCTTTATGTATTTTTTTACATTTTAAATTGCCAATTACTGTACAATTGGCAAATGATAGTTGCTGATTTTAATCTTTAAGTGAAAATTTATTTTACATTTGTAGAGTAATGACTAAAGTAGAAAAATAATACATTAACTTCCAGATTTTAGAAGGACAAGTTGGAAGCTTTTTTCCTTTGGTGTAAACATAATTAGTAAAATACAAGAACTGGTATTTACAGAACAGAATGGCTCTAACTACGTGAAAAGATACTCAAAATCATTAGTACTCACAGAATATAAATTAAAATCACAATGAAATTTTTCATGTCTACTGCATTAGAAAAAAATTAAAAATTATGCATTCATCAGGATATGTGGCAAGAACACTTATGCACTGCTGGTATCAGTGTAAGTTTCCACAGTAAATCTTCTGTAGTTCCTATCCAGCATCTCTAGAGAATGGTTTGCACAAATGCCCCAAGAGAGAAAAGTACAGGAATGTTCATAGGAGCATAATGACATCTAACTGCAGACAGTCTAAATCTCTATACATACTTACAGAGGGTTACATATAAATATAGATACATACACACATATATTCAGAAATGAAATATGGTCAATCCTTATGAGTGATTCCATATTTGAGAATTTGCATACCACAGAAATTTGTGACTCACAGCACTTTCGCATTCATTTTCTGACATGCACAAAATAGCAAAAGGATTTGTTATGCAACACTTACATTCCCAGATGAGGTCAAACAAGGCAAGACTCTGACTTCTGGTTTTAGATCTCATAATGTAAACCAGTATTCTTTCTACCGTCTAACACGTTTTTCACATTTCGTGCTTTTTGTTGGTGATCTTGCTGTTTAAAATGTTCCCTAAGAGTAATGCTAAAGCATTGTCTAGTATTCCTTAGTACAAGAAAACTGTGAAGTGTCTGATAGAAAAAACAATTGTGTTAGATAAGCTTAATCCAGACATGAGTTACAGCGCTATTCACTGTAAGTTCATTGTCAGTGAATCAGGAATATGTATTAACTAAGGTTCTTTAAACAGAAACACATATAAGACAAGCTTTTGTATTGATTGGTTAATGAAAATGTGATCAGAGTCTCACAGAAATATAACCTTGTTTTCTACTATGTGCAGCAGTTCAGCATTTGCTGATTCAGTGTTCATGGTGACTTTGTAGAACACGACTTAAATGAATAATGAGCATCGACTGGACTGTGCAACATCAGATTTATAAGTCTATGTGCATCATGTGTAAATGTAAAATTATAATAAATTAAGAATGTTTCCAAGATTACATATGTCATATGCATATTAATGTATGCATATAATATATAAAATTTAATATATATTTGAAATAATAATTTTATTAGTTATTTAAAATATTAAGAATTAAAATTTGACATTTATACATTTTAGGCAATGCAAATTTTATATAAAATATATATTTAGTTTATGTACTACATATAAGTTTACATATACATATACATATACACACGTGTATACAGTTAAAGTATAAATAACATTATATTAAAAGCCATAATACAATTTGAATTAGTTGTTGCATTTTGGTAGAGAAAGAGTGATGTGGTCAGAGAGGAACACACAAGCGATTAGATTTAAAATGGCCATTGCTATTTTCTAAAGATCCTAAAATTATTTAATATTTTTAGAGAAACTCTGGAGGATTTCACATTCAGCATCAACTATGATTTATTGAACACTCAACAATGTACAGACCACTAAGCTGAGGCAAGCATACACTATTTCATTTAATCCTTATACTACTCTTGTGAGGTAGGTACTCTTCAGGCAGTTTTTTTGTCACTCAAAAGATGAGATCATTATGTAAATTTCACTTTAAGATTTGGCTTTTTGCAATGGGGAAAGGATTCCCTATTTAATAAATGGTGTCGGGAAAACTGGCTAGCCATGCGCAGAAAGCAGAAACTGGACCGCTTCCTGACACCTTACACTAAAATTAACTCCAGATGGATTAAAGACTTAAACATAAGACCTAACACCATAAAAACCTTAGAAGAAAACCTAGGCAAAACCGGTCAGGACATAGGCATAGGCAAGGACTTCATGACTAAAACACCAAAAGCATTGGCAACAAGAGCCAAAATAGACAAATGGGATCTAATTAAACTCCACAGCTTCTGCACCGCAAAAGAAACAATCTTTAGAGTGGACCAGCAGCCGACAGAACTGTGAAAAAACGTTTGCAATCTACCCATCTGACAAAGGACTTATCTCCAAAATCTACAAAGAACTAAAACAGATTTACAAGGAACAAACAAACAAACTCATTCAAAAGTGGGCAAAGGATATGAACAGACACTTTACAAAAGAAAGACATATGAGGCCAACAAACATATGAAAAAATGCTCATTATCACTGGGCATTAGAGAAATGCAAATCAGAACTACATTGAGATACCATCTCACACCAGTTAGAATGGCGATCACTAAAAAATCTGGAAACAACAGATGCTGGAGAGGATGTGGAGAAATAAGAACACTTTTACACTGTGGGAGTGTAAATTAGTTCAACCATTGTGGAAAACAGTGTGGCAATTCCTCAAGGACCTATAAACAGAAATTCCAGCCGGATACGGTGGCTCACGCCCATAATCCCAGCACTTTGGGAGGCCGAGGGGGGTGGATCACGAGGTCTAGAGATCGAGACCACCCTGGTCAACATGGTGAAACCCCATCTCTACTAAAAATACAAAAAATTAGCTGGGCATGGTGGCACACGCCTGTAGTCCCAGCTACTCAGGAGGCTGAGGCAGGAGAACTGCTTGAACCCAGGAGGCAGAGGTTGCAGTGAGCCGAGATCACGCCATTGCACTCCAGCCTGGGTAACAAGAGTGAAACTCCGTCTCAAAAAATAAAAAAAGAGATTCCATTTAACCCAGCAATTCCATTGCTGGATATATATCCACCGGATTATAAATCATTCTTTTATAAGGATACATGCACACTTATGTTCACTGCAGCACTGTTTACAGTAGCAAAGACTTGGAACCAACCCAAATGCCCATCAATGATAGAGTGGACAGGCAAAATGTGGCACATATACACCATGGAATACTATGCAGCCATAAAAAATGGTGAGTGAATTTTTTTTTTTTTTTTTATAAATTATCATTAGCTTTTGCTTCCCCTGTTGCACTCTTGGATTCACATGAAAAGGCAGCTGATATTTTCTGATTCAAGGAGAATGCAGAAACATGTGGAGTAGAATTAACTGCCTAGAAAGGCTTTGTAGGGACATGGATGAACCTGGAAACCATCACTCTCAGCAAACTGCTGACACAAGAACAGAAAATCAAACCCCTCATGTTCTCACTCATAGGCGGGTGTTGAACAATGAGGACACATGGACACAGGGAGAGAAGCAGCACACACTGGGGTCTGTGGAGGGGACCTAGGGGAGAGACAGCAGGGGAGGGGAATTGGGGAGGAATAAAATGAGGAGAAATGCCAGATATAGGTGATGGGGATGGTGGCAGCAAACCACATTGCCACATATGTACCTATGCAACAATCCTGCATGTTCTTTACATGTACCGCAGAACGTAAAATGCAAAATATGTATGTGTGTGTGTGTGTGTGTGTGTGTGTGTGTATATATATATATATATATATAAAGAAATAAAAATTGAATACATAAAAAATATTATCAGTCAATTGATAGGAAAGCTGTGAGGTAGAAAGGAAGACTCTGCATCATCAAATTTAAAGGCAATGGTTAAAAAGCTCAACCACTGAAAATGAATTCAAGATGAAGATGCGGTCCAGTATGTTTCAGCAATAGTCAGAAGAGCCCTGGGTTGGAGATTGGCTTCTGCTCTCTAATTAATTATGCGACCCTGCAAAGGTTATTAGATCTCTGCCTGCATTGTTTTCCTTAAAAAAAAGTGGCTTTTTAAAGTTACAGCTTCTACGTTAAATATATTATATGACATGGAATTTGGAAAGCCACATATATGTTTTTTCTCTTTAAAAATGTAATTTTAAGATCCCATCTTCAATCTTTATTTTATATATAATTTTAAGAAAAATTAGGATAATGATAGGTAAATTTGTCTAGTACATATTAATCATGCTATTTACATATAGTCATCTGTCAATGCTCTTAATTACCTTATAAAGTAAATATAGGTATTATCCTGTTTTTACAGACGAAACCACACTCAGTTTTATTACTTACTAAGTGTTAAAGAGTAAATGACAGCCAATATTCCACACCTTTGAAGCTCTTATGCTTAATTTTCATGCCACAAGATGAAGCCATGTAAAGGAAAATGAGGCTTAAATGTACAGTTTCATAATAAACTAGAATTTTAGAAAATACAATTTATAAATACATATATATATAAAATTCAACATGGTTTGCTCCCATACATGGAGCAAACCATGTTGAATTCTTTTAATGGGCATATAAGTTCAAATTATTTTAATGTAAGAGTGATGTTTTTATTAAGTTGGAGCATATTTAAATGCTGAGAAAATTCTAATTCATAAAATTTATACCAGTGTTGACATCTATTTACTGTATGAGCCTAACACACCTCTTTGCTTTCCTATGGGCATAGTTTCCTGTCTGTAAAATGGAAATCCCAATGTCATTAATAAGTTTCAGTATCCATATTTAGAACATGATTTGAATATTAATAAATTACAATATTTGTATTGATATCATTATTCTAAAATATGGGTTTAAGATTACTTGGAAATGTTATTTATGATCTTCGAAGTAAATGAAAAATAAATCATCCAGTTGTATTTCTCAATGTTTACTATAGCAGATGTGATAAAAATGACAATAGTTTAAACTCATGAATTAGTAATAAAAGAGGGTTTAGTTTCCTTTATGCAAGCAGGAAAACTGCAGAGTGAGGACTTTAAGCCTCATAACTGTTTTTATATGCTGATTATACAACAAAATGTAGTTTACCACATAAATGTCCTTTGGTATTTCTTCAGTATTCTTCCAGGGTTTCTTTTGTAAATTTTCAAGCAATAAGATAGGTACTTTAAAATATGATAATAAAATATAGTAATATAGAGACTCAGATTCTTTAGCCAACTTTCAAAGTTCTTTTGCTATTTTCAGCTGGTTTCATTAATATTTACAATATTTATTTCCTTTTGTTTTTTCCTTAAATATTATACATCTTCAAAGATACTATTTCCAATGCACATGTGCTGTAAACACATCATGTTAGGTTAACTGATGACCAAGGAGAAATATACCTATCTTCAATTTAATAGATGAATATATAGAAGACAGATAATTTTTCTGTTTCTAAGAAAGCAAAAATGATTACAAAAGCAGAATGTACACATACTGAAGACATACAAACCATCTCAAAATAATTCTTGAGAGATGTGGTGTTTAGGGTTGATTTTAGCAATTTTAGCATTTGCACAACATTAACTTATAGAAGTGGCTTTGCCCCAATGATTGTGATTGACCGGGATCTACATTATTTTCATTATTTGTTTGTGGTTAAAGTCTTTCATCTGACCTTGTCACTATAGTTTCCATGACATTTTTTTTTTAGTAGGCTTCTAACATACAAATGCATACCTATGGAAATAATCTTTGAAGTTACTTTCTTCATGTTTTGAAAATCGGATACCTTTGACCATTTTGATCCATAAAAATACTATAGATATGCAAAGAGGAGATAATAAAAATGCCGAGGTGTTTTTGCTTTTTTCCTCCGTAAATTACATTATACTCAATAGTCTTATTTCTAATTCTATTTATATTACTTGTAAAGTTAGCTGTGATTAGTAAAATACAGTTCCTGCCATTACTATTTTACTTGGGTCAGGTTTCTCAATATTTCTGAAATATGTCACATATAAAAAATAGAAAAAAAACCTTAAAGGTTTTTATTGAAATGAAACTGAATACTTACTAAAAATAAAAGCATTTATTTAGCATAATATACAATATTTATTGAGATCCCCTTATCCATTTTTGTATACCTATATATTACATTATAGGTTACTTTGAATATCGTGCATTAATTCAATAAGACAAGTAATTTAAACTCTTGAAACTATTCCATCAACTTAATGCCACTTTACTGCCGTATTTTGTCTGTGTGTATTTAGTCAGGAATAACTTTAAATTTTACTTTATTGTATTTTCTTGGGAAAATCAAAAGGATTTGTCTTTCTCATACCATTTAAAAATTCCTAAAATTTTTTTCACTACATTGTCTAATAGAATAGTAGGTGTATTTATGGTTTATACCACTACTTCCTATAAAAGAGTAATTTGAAACTGCTTTTTAAAAAATAAGCAGATATCAAAGTCTCACATTGTACCCATAAATATTTAATAGATACAAGTAAATATATAAAAATGTTAATTTTTAATGAATAATTATGTAAATAAGACATGTTAAATATTTATAAGAAAGAAGAAAATTAAAAAGAAGATATTTTCTATACAAATTATTGTGGCAATTAAAAGTCTTATTTAGCTATTTTATTTTAGTGAAAAAAAATTTTAGGGATAGGGCCTCTCTTTGTCACCCAGGATGGAGTTCACTGGCTCTATTGGAGCTCACTGCAGCCTTGAACTCCTAGGCTCAAACGGTCCTCCCCTTCAGCCTCTGGAGTAACTGGAACTACATGTACACACCACCACACCCAGCTAATTTTTAAGATTTTTTTTGTCAAGCAGTGGGTCTCACTATGTTGCTTTGGTGTTGAAATCCTGGACTCAAGATATCCTCCTGCCTCAGCTTCCCAAAGGGTTGAGATTACAGGTGTGAGCCGTCACTCCCAGCCTTATTTGGCAATTCTGTTTTATCCTTTTTTTTTTTTTTTAACATACTCTGTAAAAATTATATAGCAAAAAGATGAAAATTAGTAAAAAAGGCAATTAATTAAAAAACATAATGTGAAAAAAGCAGTGTTTGCAATTGTATCTCTAATTTATAAGATCACCATATTATTTCAATTAATCAGAAATCTTTGAATATAGAAAAAAATAAAAAGAAATATGCAAAATTATTAATAACTGTGTTAGGATACAAGAAAAGTTTGGAGAGCCCTCTTTTATAATGTAACTGTAAAATGTTAGAAATTAAAAGAAAGAAAATGTAGTTGTTCATCAAATTCAGAGGTAGCCAGATAGATCTGCCATTTGTGACAACAGGGATAAACCTAAGGACATTATACCAAGTGAGATAAACCAGACACAGAAAGACAAATATTTCCTGATCTCGTTTATATGTGAAATCCAAAACAGTCAAATTCACAGATGCAGAGAACAGAACATTGGTTACCAGGGTTGGGGAAGTGAAGAAACAGAGAGATGTTTGTTAAAGGGTTCAAAGTTGCGGTTTTGTAGGATAAGTATAGTCAGTAATACTATATAGTATACCATAAATTTGCCAACAGTGTAGATTTCAGGCGTTCTGAGCACAAAAAAGAAAAGTGGTAACTCTATGAGGAAAGGGGTATGTTAATAAGTTTGACTGTAGTAATCATTTTGCTATGAATATGTATAACAAAGCATCATGTTTTATAACTTAAATATATTTTATTTATTTATTTAGAGATGGAATTTTGCTCTGTTGCCAGGCTGGAGTGCAGTGGCACGATCTTGGCTTACTGCAACCTCCACCTCCCAGGTTCAAGAGATTCTTCTGCCTCAGCCTCCCAAGGGGCTGGTATTACAAACGTGTGCCACCACACCCAGCTAACTTTTGTATTTTTAGTAGAGTTGGGGTTTCACCGTATTGACCAGGCTGGTCTCAAACTTATCCTTGAGCTCCACTCACTTTACCCAGCCTATGATACTTATTTTTAAAATATAGTGGAGGCTGGGTGCGGTGGCTTTCATGTGTAATCTCAGCATCCCAGCATTTTGGAAGGCCAAAGAGGGTGGATCACCTGAGGTCAGGAGTTCAAGACCAGCCTGGCCAACATGGTGAAACCCCGTCTGTACCAAAAATACAAAAATTAGCCGGGTATGGTGGCACCTGCCTGTAATTCCAGCTCCTAGGGGTCCTGAGGCAGCAGGATCACTTGAACCTGGGAGGTGGAGTTGCAGTGAGCTGAGATTGCACCACTGCACTCCAGCCTGGGCAACAGAGCGAGACTCCATCTCAAAAAAAAAAAATAGCGGGTTAGAATTTCTCTATAATCATCAAAAAGGGTAGACAATAGAAAGCAATGAAAAAAGCCAGTACATCACGTCAAAAGGCTGTGCAAGCATCATTTCATTCCTTGGCCTAGCCTTAAACAGGAAGGAAAAATGAGATCTTAAGTATCAGTTAAAGAGGTTAAAACAACTGGTAACTTAAGTAGAATGTGTATGAGATCTATCTTAGAGATATGTCTGATGTATAATGTAACATGGTACTTCAGTTCAGATCTAAATTCTTAACTTCATTTTGAGTAATTTTTGTTTCAATAATCAAATTAAATTATTTCAGTATTTAGCCTACAATAATCAAAGGTTTATAACTTGCATCAATTTTTTTGGTATATTTTCTGAGTATGAGTATGAAAAATATTCATGAAAAATCATATTTTAGTTTGAACTATAATGAAAAATATTCATGAAAAATCATATTTTAGTTTGAACTATAAAATACTATATTAGTCACGATCAAGAGTGGTAAGCAAAAGGGGAAATAAAGTTTAAAGTGTTATTTCATTTTTTTAATATAGGTTACTTGAATTTCCATTAGAGGAGCAGAAATGCCACCAACGTCAAGTGCCCCACCTCTGCATCCACCTCCAGATGGAGGATGGGGCTGGGTTGTGGTTGGAGCAGCTTTTATCTCCATTGGATTTTCATATGCATTCCCCAAAGCCGTCACCGTATTCTTCAAAGAAATTCAGCAAATATTCCATACTACCTACAGTGAAATAGCATGGATATCATCCATTATGCTGGCTGTTATGTACGCAGGAGGTAAGCTTCTTGCAATAAATAGAATCCTGAATTGAGAAAACAATTCCTTCACGTCACAATGTTTTACATATTGTGTGTTGGTATATTAAAAATGTTAAAATGTTTTTATGTAATAATCACTTAAAACCAATCAAAATGCCAAATGTGGGTGAAGGGGAGAAAGGCAGCAAAACACACTGCCATGTGTGTACCTATGCAACTATCTTGCATGTTCTGCACATGTACCCCAAAACCTAAAATGCAATAAATAAATAAATAAAAGAAAAAGGTGATGTCAAATAAACAGAATTTTTTTACTTATTTGAAAAATAATCAAAAGTATAATTAGAACTGAACTTTCAATGATTTTAATGATTCAACATCTTGAGCTCTTCGCTTATAATTGAGTCTTAATAGAGGATTTGTTTGAATAAGCATTTGTAAGCACAAAGCAAGATTTACTAAATTATGGAATTTCCAAGTGAAGCTACCTCATTTAGTTTAAAATGAAGTCCTCATTATAGTGCTCGTGTCATTTTTCATTGTTGCTAACTGGCAGAAATGCTTTCGTCTGAATGAGAAGGAAATTTAAGTTGCTTACAGTTTAGAAGCACAGAAAGTACATCACTTTAAGCTGCAAAATGAAGAGTTAACATGTACATTCTAAACCCATTCAAATTTGTGTGATTGAAATATTTATCTCAATAAGACTCATTAAATATGACATATTTTTAATTTAAATGGTTGCCTGACAATTATCTTCTTACATTCTATGTTCAAATTAGGGTATGAGTCATGAAGGATAATACATAAATCAAAGTACCATTCCACTTCTAAATGTTAAAAAAATTGTAATTACTAGTGCCTGATTATGTCACCTATTTTCTTTAAATCAATCCCAGTAGCAGACCAGACCATCTTACAGAATTTTTTTGAAAGTCATTACTTAAAATATATGTTTTTAGAGTTTTTATTTTTCAAGTGGATATTTGACTTTAAAGGATAGATATAGACTCACACTGTAGTAATTTAAAGAAAGTATATCAATTAGCTTCTGCAATTTATTATTTTTCAAGTAAGGATAATATGGCTCTTAGTTATGGAGATATAATATTAGCATAATATCCAGTATTTGTTAATATTTACTTTCACCCAAGGCCTAAGTACTTAATATGTGTGATATGACTTAATCCTCTTAATGATCCGTGAAATATGTATTATCTTCTCTTTATTCCATAGCTGAGGAAATAGATAAAATAGCTCTCCCAAGTCAAACAGCTCGTTAGTGGCAAATAGAGACTGCAGCTCCAAGTATTTAATACCTATGGTCTCTGACTTTCTCATATGTTTCTCTTTACATCTAAAGAATGACAGAGCCAGGTTTAGCCCAGGCCTTCTAATAAACCTGATTTATTGTTTCCACTTCAGTTCAGTGGTTTGTGTACCATCTCCACCAACATCATTTATTCAGTGACATAATTATTCTTTAGAACATTAACTTTTTGTTGTACTACAAAGGTAAACTTTTGATCCTGAAATAATTCTGTCTGTATGTGTGTGTGTGTGTGTGTGTGTGTGTGTTTATGTGAGTGTTGGAATGTGTTTTCTACTTTTTGTATATAGTGATTTTGTATTAATACAGCATATGTTTCCCGTATCCATTTGGTTAGGTTAAACGTGCATTTTTTTCCAGTTTCAAAAAGTGTACTTTAAATGCTATTTGGGCATGTCAATTAAAAATTCTACTTCTAGCATACATTCAGTGAATCTCCTTTGGACAGTTGCTTTATAGATTGTAAGAATGTTCTTTCTTATGACTGTAGAAACTGTAGGTATTGTAGAGTAGATATTCCTCTATGCTGTGGGTCAGGTCTTGTTTAATAATGCTTCGCTAGAGCAGCATATAGTCATCTTAACTTGAGCTCCAAAAGGTAGCTAATGTTAAGACATGTAGGGGTTTTTTTTTGTTTGTTTGTTTCTTAAATACAATTCAGTCTTTTCTAGTGAATTAATATAGGTCCAGTGAATTTTGTCTTCAGGTCTTATATAGTCATAATTTCTTATTGAGCAGAGAGTTGATAATCATCAGTAGGAAAAAAATTTACATAGTGCTTTAGTTAAGTCAGATCTTAATTTACTTTCCCTATTCGTTTTCAGACCTCGGCGTCTCGACGACTTATTCCATATGATCTTACATGCTGTAAAACAATGCATGTTATTTCTTGCTGAAGCAATATTTCAACAGGTGGTTATTTCATCACTTAAGGCTTTGTATACTGTTCCCTAAATCTGCTCCATCTGCTAGACAAAGATTGAAGGCAGACAACATGTAAGATCATATGGAATATTTTAGATGGTAGGTCTGGAAGGAATAAACGTTATTTCTGTATATATTCCATTGATCAGAACTCTTTTTTTTTTTTTTTTTTTTTTTTTGAGACGAAGTTTCGCTCTTGTTACCCAGGCTGGAGTGCAATGGCGCTATCTCGGCTCACTGCAACCTCCGCCTCCTGGGTTCAGGCAATTCTCCTGCCCCAGCCTCCTGAGTAGCTGGGATGACAGGCATGCGCCACCACGCCCAGCTAATTTTTGTATTTTTAGTAGAGACGGGGTTTCACCATGTTGACCAGGATGGTCTCGGTCTCTTGACCTTGTGATTCACCCGCCTCGGCCTCCCAAAGTGCTGTGATTACAGGCTTGAGCCACCGCGCCTGGCCCTATCTGAACTTTTATACTACCCTACCGAGAGTCAGGGGCCATGGATGCTGGGAAACGCAGCCTTCCTAAAGGAAAAAAACAGAAATACATAACATCCAGCCAGTCCTAGACAGAGCTTAATATCTCAACATTCGCCATAGAAAAAAAAGCATGTGTTTATAGACTTGCCATGGTCATAGGACAGCACTCCACCCTCTGGCTGGATCCAAAAGGAACATTAGAATAAACAACGGCATAATTAACTTTCTCAAACCACTAAATCTCAATATGAAACTCATGATAAGTAAATAACTATACTATACTTACTACAAATAAATATTTTAATTTTATTCATTCTTTTTCTATTTTAATATATGGTATAAATTTTTAAAAGCACAAAAGAACTCTTTTGAAATTCATGAAGAAAATGGTAGTTTGTTAAAACAGTTATAAATTTGGAAAAAGCTGCCTTAAAATTTTTAGGGTAATAGATAAATAAAGTATGTCTAAGTTAAATATGAACAGGGATTTTATGTATGCTTGTTTTGTGAAAGCAATTCTAGATACATACAAATTCTTAGTATGTAGTAATTGATGATGGTTATATCTAGGTGAGATACAAGTAAGTACTTGGAATATTGCCTAAAGTCCTCTGTTATCAAGGCTAAAACATGTAAACATATTTTATCTCTGGCCATGGAGAAAAGTCAGGAATTGCAGAAATTCTGCTCACCTTTGGTCCTTCTTTTAAAACTGGAAACACAATTCTAGGCCCATTGTCTAGTGTATAAAATGCTTTTACTTGCCATGTCCACTGTTGAATCTAGATCTTATAAGTTTACACAGTTTCTTGGAAATAACATCTGTGTCTTATCCTGATAATTAGTTTCTAATCTTTTTACCAAAAAATTATTGGCACATTTAAAATTATTATCTGATATGAAAACAATTTTCTTAATGTATATGCAGATAATTTTTTGAGAAACATATTAACTATTTAGAGCAAAAAGTCTAATATAGCCAGTTAATCTAAGACACAGGTATCAGTCCTGTTACATTGCAGTTTTTCTTCAAGTGTGGTCTACAGAATGCTTTGCTTTTGAATCATGAATCTTGTTAAAAATGCAGTCCTAGGCCTTATCCTAAATCCCCTTTTATAAGGATTTCTGTTGTTAGGAGTTCAGAAACTTGAATTTTAACAAGTGTCTCTGAAAACAACATCACTTTATATACAACGTAGGCGTTCACGCTTGTAGAAGAAAATCAGTATTTGATTTAAAAATACTTAAATTTTCTTCTAGTATGAGAAATATCACTATTTATAGAAGCCTATTAGACTGATGATTATATAATAAATTTAAAGACCATAAGGTGAAAAGACATAGTTTACTGTGAAGTATAATGAGTCTCTCTAGCAAGTAGCTGAAATATTCTGTTCAACGCAGTGCTAATTGCATTAGCCTAGAGAACACCTAAGATCTGACACACTCATTAGGGCTTAGCATTCAACCTATTAATCACTACTGTGGGGTCACTGAGTAAGACAGAGTGTGTTCAGAGGCCTGGCCTGTGATGTCAGGACTGGAGTCTCTTGTAGTAATTAGTTGGCATCTGGGCTTTGGTAGCAAGGTATTATCTTCCCTTCTGATGTCTGAATTAAAAATGAAACTAATAAAAGGTATGCAGGAAGGATGGAAAAGAATGCAAATTATGTTTATATCTTACTTCATCTTTAGAATAATGGCATTAAATTACAGCAACCCATCTGGATGTCCATATGTTCTCCTGGAGGTCTAGCAAATTTTAGCAAATAGGTCAAACAGTGTGGTCACCCCATTAATAAAGCACTAAGTAGAGGCAGAAAACATATGATAATTTAAACTTTCTACACTGTTTAGAAGGACATTGGGTTTTATTTTGTAAACAGTGATTACATAGGATTATCTTTTAGTGCAATATTTGTTATTGTATCTATTGAATGATTATCTATACATGGCTATCTATACAGTTACTGACTACAGATTTTGGACTGCCAGTTTCTATGAGTACTTTATGTGATTTTTTTCTGGTAAAATTCTCTTCCGACTAGGAAGAATCAGCCATTCTGGAGAGCAGAATTGGCTTTGTCTCCATGGTAACTTATTTTTCTGTTTTATGTGAATAATGACTGCCAATTGTGCCAAAGTGAGGGTGATGGTTTTGTGATGGACTACTTTACACAGGGATTGAACATTAGAACACTGAACTTATTTTACTGGAGGCCAAGAAGCAAAAGGTTTTAACATAGCATGTTAGTGGTCATAATATACAATGTGTATTTTTCTATTCACTTAAAATTTTATATAAGCTCAGTATATTATTCTATGTTATGCCCTAATATTTTGTAGAATGAGGGAGGCTATTAAAATAATTCATACTGTACAATATCTTAGCAGCATTAAAAAAGAAAGTCATTCCAATCCTGGGTTTGAGATAGCTATAGCTTTCATATAAGATTTATAAAAAGCAAAAAGTACCAGGAGCACTTGGACAGTTCTGTGCAAGCAGGCTGTGGACTTCTTATATCTATGCCATGTTAGATTTTTTTCATCCATAGATATAAATATTACTAAAGCTTTCTAGGAAATATGGTACAGTGTGGCAGAAACTATTATGCTCACCATCTATCCATGTGTTCCACTATATTTCCCAGCTTTCCTCTCCTTAAGCTGAGACCAAGTGACTAGTTCAGACAGCTGAACTGTAAGTGGAAGGACATATGTCACTCTGGACACCTCCTGGACAGGGTGGTTTGATCTGGCATGCATGTTCACTTTCTCTACAGTTATATAGACTATACTAATCATTGAGAACATGAAGGGTTGGTTTATTGTTTAACTACAATATAAGTTACATAAATTATTACATGGGATGAGAACACACTCTGAGATATCCTTAGTCAATTTCGCTTATATTGTGAGAATGTACAAGTGTTACTTTATCAGATCTCTTCAGAAAAGAAGTATGCTTTGGTATCTCAAATGAAAAAGAAGTTGTGAGTGGATATTACCGTTGCCAGTTTCCGTGGAATAAAATTGAGAGGCAAGGACTTCAAAAACATAAAGTAGGAATGAAGTCATGGTCCTGGAGCTTTCTATGATGAAATCTGTTTGTCTCTTCCAAAACAGGGAGGAAGGAGGCAGAGATCATTGGCAGATTGGAAGTGTGCTTAGAGCCTTTGAAATTGTTCCAGGATATACTTTCCCTACAGAGGGCTGGTAATCTAGTCTAAATAATATCAGAGAGTTACTAAATGCTATTTTCAACAGAAATTTTAAGAACCTTTATTGAAATCTTTGCTGACTGATATGTATGCCTTAGACAGATGTATAAAATTAGAACCTATTTATTAATTTATGACTTGACAAGAATAAGACGATCTTTCCTGATTTTTGGCTTAAAAGTTTTCTAAAATATGTTATTATGTCATTACTCACTTTATGCAGATGTGTTTTGTTGCAAATGACAGAAACCTGATACAGATACCCAAAGCCTAAAGAGAATTGTTCACATTATAAATCAGAGGAGAAGCACAGATACCAATGTCTTTCAGGTCAACTAGCACCGGTAATTCTATTTGTCCAGCATTTTGAACTCTCTCTTCTCTCTTCTGCTTCTTCAGGGGGTAGCTTTGTTTATTTATATTAATATTTTTCCCCTGGCATAAGGAAGATGCTTACCAACGTTTCAGCCTCATCTTTCAGCTCAAATTTGACACTAGGAAGACTGCCGCTATTCCCTAAGTTATACTTTGACAGATTCTAAGGAAGATTACTAGGACATGGCCTACTTTGTATTTGCCCTGCAAGCAGTGGATGAATGAGGGACTAACATTGGCGGCCTGAGTGGAACTATGTATCTGAGATAGGAAAGGAGCGGTTCCCTAATGGAAGGGCACTACTGTTCCTTAAGGAAGGAAGGATTCTGAAGAGTCAAAGTATTAATAATAAGCACTTTCTACTCTAGATTTTTAAAGAGATTAATATATTATGTTTCAAGAATAAAAATATGTTAGGTTTTACTAGTCACTCATGGGGGAATTTGCATTTAGATATTTTATAGCTACCTAGCAAGCTACATAGAGATAGGTTACATGTCAAAATGTATATATCATATCTGTTGTTCATAAGAATTGGATACACCTGCACAACTGCAAAACTTATTTACATTAGAATTTTTGTAGATAGGCATTGATTATCACCCTGGAGTTTACTGAAGTTCTTTTTAAAGGAACATGACTTCCTTAAGCTATAAAAGTAATAATAATTACACTTAGAATAGTCCTAATCACTGGAAGGGTGTTAAGTACAAAGTTTTGGAAAGCTTCTGTGGAAGTTTTGATGGATTTTTGAAAACTGATGAACAACTGATGATCCACAGCCTTGAATTATTCTGATTAGAGTGTGCTGCGCATGACTGTAGCATTCTGTTGGCTTACGGTTTTCTGCTTTGGCCTTGCATCACATGTAATCAATTATTGGATTAGCGGCAGCCAGTGGAAGCAACCTGTATATTTTCTCAGCACCCCAGGAAATGAGTATACATTCTTAGAAGGCTGAAACAGAATAAATAGAACTCTGATCTACTTCAGATTTCTCTCTTCCCTTTATATGATGAGTAAAGAGCATCTGTAAATAGGACTATGAGAGAAATGTGGATAGTGAACAAAGAGGAGAAAGAGAGAAATACAATGTGTTTGCAGGTGATTTGGGGTTTCTTTTAATTTTTCCAATCTTCTACCAGATAGTCCAGTGTTCAAGTATGTGACTTACATTGATATAGAAATACAAGAATCGGCTGGGTGCAGTGGCTCATTCCTGTAATCTCTGCACTTTGAGAAGCCAAGGCAGGAGGATCATTTGAGTACAGGAGTTCAAGACCAGCCTGGGCAACATGGTAAATCCCTGACTCTACCCAAAATACAAAAAATTAGCAGAGTACGGTACTGTGTGCCTGCGGTCCCAGCTACTCAGTAGGTTGAGGTGAGAGGACAACCTGAGCCCAGGAAGGGAGGTTGCTGTGAGCTGAGATGGCACCACTTCACTCCAGCCTGGGCAATAGAGCAAGACCTTGTCTCACAAAAATAAATATAAAATAAAAATAAATAGTAAATATACCTAATCATGCTTAAGGAAAAAAAAAAACAAAAGAAATTCTGGGCCGAGCGCGGTGGCTTACACCTATAATCCCAGCACTTTAGGAGGCAGAGAAAAATAAATAAATAAATACATACATACATACATACATACATAAATAATCATCTATAAATCAAAAGCATTTAAAGTATCTTTTGGTCCTTTTTTTTTTTTTTTTTTGGTCCTATTAGGAAAAATAGTACATTCAAATCATTTAGGATTTTATCTTAGCTGTTGTAAGCTGCTGTGATATTGGTGGGAAGATGATAGGTGTTTTGGCAATGGCAGTTGTAAAATCTATGTAGCAAACAACAGATGGTTGCTTATTTGACTTTTGGGCAAGAACTGGGACATAGAAGCTGCTGTTGAAACAAGATATTACTCAATGTTTCAGATTTTTATCTGAAGAGTGAACATGAATTCCAATTCCAAAGAGTGAACATAACTCTAGAGACTGAAAAGTCATTTAAAGCCTCTCTTTGTATTCTTAGTCTCTTGTTGTGTGAGACAAACTTTTTCCCACCTCCATCAGAAATATGCAAAGGGTTGAATTTTAATAACCTTAGTTAAAGTGTCCTTGAATATTGCAGAGGTTGTCATTAACTTTCCAAATACCTCTTGGGCACCAGGAGTATTTCATGATTAGTTTAAAATATATGTAAAATATCTACATAAAGTTAGTTTGGCACTTTCAGATAAAGAAAAACAAGTTTAATCAGATGACTCCAATAGAATGAACTATAAGCCCTTCTTATGAGCACTGCTTCTCACGAGAAATATTAAGTACCTCTATGTTGTGGCAAAAATATTACTTAATGGTATTCCTTAAATCAAATATGATATGTTTTGGAAGCTGGATAAAACTTTTCAAAGGCAACATAACCTCTGCCCCTTAGAGTTGGCTCCCATATTAGATCAGAAACAACTGAACTGGAAGCCTGAGGCAATTCATGCATGCTTGTGAAACTGCTTTTCCTAACAAAATAGCCTCACCTCTGTGCCTTATATGCATGCCAAAATACGAATGTGGGAGAAAAAATGAAAAGTTTTTATTCACCTTATATTTTAAGTTTATTTTTGTAATCTCTTATTTTATTTGGGTGGTTTTATTCTCTTTGGTTTACTGAAGGAAATAACAGTAAATGTTGAATAAGTATCTTTAGAATTTTTTCTACCTACTTGTGAAGAAACAAAATTGGAAACAAATGCCTCTTACAAAATATATTTTCTGCAGACATTCATGCTCCCTTAGGAGAGTCAGTAGTAGTCAACAAAACACTTCTCACAAAGTATCTAAATTTCTGTTTGGTTTAAGACAGTTCTTTTTTATTGCTTTAGCTAAGTCATAAATATTTATTAACCATAGAATAAATTTAATAAGGTGCCAATTAAATTAGCTACATATACAAGTACTAGTTTTAGCTTCAATGATACTTATGTAATTTTCCAAATATAATTCTTTGTCTGTTATTGTGATTTTTTTTCTAAGAGGTATTCCTTTTTCCACCAGCAGTCTCTTCATTTATTCCTTGGGAGTGCTTAATCATTGATTTTAAATAAAGACCCTACATACATTTTGTTTTAAAGCATACCAAAAGCTTTCAGAGATAAGTAACTCATGTTTTTTACTAAATACCTAAACAATTTTTTGCCTGTTTTTTTTCTTTTTTTTTTTTTCTTTAAGAGCATTGACATAGTGGAATAGTGGTAGGGAATGGAAAATTTGGCTATGTTCAGATTTCAGTGCTGCTACCTTCTAATTGGAATTTGGGGAAGATACTCAATACCTCTCTGCTTCAATTCCTTATACATAAAATGCCCATAGTTTATTTTTATGAGCTAATATTTCTGAACCCTATTGATTAGCTCATGTCTCATAATTAAACAGGATGAAAAAGAACATTGTGTGTGGTTACCTGGGTGCAGATGTCTTACCATCTCAACCTGTTTATGTTAAGGTTATGTTCTAGCATTGAGCTTATTTAAACTTTTTTTAAAATTCAAATTTATACAAAGATATGACAGCTTCTACAGCATGGAAACTAGGAAAAATGGATAAGAAGGAATGAAGTGCCTGCTTTGCCTTATAGTTCAACCAAAAAATACATATATATATATATATATATAACATAAAGAGGGAGAATGATCTATCTTTCTGTTATTCTGGCCACTTTTTGCCTATGCTGCTTCTAGACACTGTCTAAATTGGATATTTTAACACATAGTCCAGGCTTTATGTGCCATCATCTAGGATCCCATTCACCCACTTTTGTTGTTTTTTTCAATGCAATAGACTAAGAAAACTCATCACGTGAAAATGTGTAAATTGTAAAACCACTGTAATTAGAGAGGTCATTGTGCTTTACCACCTTTTGCTCTGAATAGCTGTGTATTGTGTTCGAAGAGACTAACACAATAGGTGCACAAAATGAGCACCATTCTTTATAACATGATGCATCCAGAGAAAATTAAAAACAGAGAAGCTAAAATCATCAGAAGCACATATTTGTGAATTCATGTTTGTTTTTGAAATAGAGAATCTCTCTTCTAGTAAGAGAGACAAACCAGATTTTATCTTTACAGGGCAAAAATATCAAGTCTAAAAAGAGATATAATAAAACAACATGAAATCCTGAAGAGTGTGGATTATATGAATAGATATGTTAATTAAATTCCATAATATTGGAATTGCAGTGGGAAGGAAGACAGAAAAGTAGGCCCTAAGAGAAGCCTGAAAAAGATCTATTTTATAACATAAGGGGAGAATATACAAAATGTATGATCCCAATAAATAATTTGTTATAAAATTTGGCTTATTTGAGTTAAACCAAATTTTCTAACAGTTTGTAATAAATAAATTTTAGATAAATTCATTAGTGATAGCTGTAGGTATAAAGGGAAACAAAGATACTAAATGTATATTTTATATCAATCCACACTTATTGAGGATTGCTGTATTTTGAATTTACTAAGAATAAACATGTTAATCTGCTAAGTAAATATTGGAAATAGGACTCATACCTACGTCTATCTGACTTTTAATCTCATGTTTTTGTTAACTTTTCTGGAATAGGAATGCCTCATGACCCTTCCTTTCATTTCTAATTCCTTCAGGTTGGTGTCATTTGCAATAGCTGTATATTCCATCAGTTTATTGATGTCTTCTTATGGGATTGCTATCTAAAGAACACAGATTTGGAAAGATAATCTGTTTGTTCCAGTTTGGAATTTCCTTTTTTTCTCCTTCCTTCCTTCCTTCCTTCCTTCCTTCCTTCCTTCCTTCCTTCCTTCCTTCCTTCCTTCCTTCCTTCCTTCCTTGTTGCTCTGTCACCAGGCTGGAGTGCAGTGGTGTGATCTTGGCTCACTGCAACCTCTGCCTCCTGGGATCAAGAGATTCTTCTACCTCAGCCTCCCAATTAGCTGGTACTACAGGTGCATGCCAGAATGCCCAGCTAATTTTTGTATTTTTAGTAGAGATGAGGTTTCACCCTGTTGGCCAGGACGGTCTCAATCTCTTGACCTTGTGATCCACCGACTTTGACTCCCAAAGTGCTGGGGTTACAGATATGAGCCACTCTGCCCAGCTCTGGATTTTTTTTTAGCTATTGTTAATTGTTACTTATGTATTTATAGTTGACTAAAATTTATTAGGTCTTTTTATTTTATTTATTTTTTTATTTATTTATTTTGAGATGGAGTTCCGCTGTTGTTACCCAGACTGGAGTGCAATGGCACAATCTTGGCTCACCACAACCTCCGCCTTCTGGGTTCAAGCAATTTTCCTGCCTCAGTCTCCCGAGTAGCTGGGACTACAGGCGCGCACCACCATGCCCAGCTAATTTTTGTATTTTTAGTGGAGACGGGGTTTCACCTTGTTGACCAGGATGGTCTCGATCTCTTGACCTCGTGATCCACCCGCCTCGGTCTCCCAAAGTGCTGGGATTATAGGTGTGAGCCACCACGCCTGGCCAGGCCTTTTTATTTCTTTAAGCACACTTTCATTAATTTAGTCTATGTTTTCTTCAAATAGATTTTTAGTCTTGTGAGAGCATAATTAATACCCATGCCAACAGAAATGTATATATTTTTGTTACTGAAAAGGACCAGTCATAGTAGCATAACTTTCTTGTATCACTAAAATAAAATAGTGAACAAAAGTATATATTTGATGTCAGACCTAGGAATGTGTTGTGTCCAGTATCTCCTTAAGCATGTTGCCCATCCCTTCTAAACTTTAGTGCTTTTCTACAATATGGGAAAAATTATATATTCAATACAGACACTTTGTTGTAATCAAAAAAAGGTAATGAATGTAACAATAGCTATCATCGCCATATTATCATCCGATTTCTTCCCCACTCCTTGTCTTCCAGAAGATCCCTAACTCCCATGTTCTTACCCTTCAACTTGTCATTATCAATAGCTTTCAAATAATCTCAATTTTTAAATAACTTACTCCTCAATCACCATGTCCTATCTTCCACCTCATTATTTTGTGGTACTGCAACTGTAATAATCCCTTCTCTCCATTGGTACTGTTAAGCTGTTGATGTACTGCCTCATCTCTCACTGCTTTCCATACCATCTTCACTTCCTCACTAGCTAAATTTCAGATTCAGTGATTGGAAGTTTCTTGCATACATTCTTAACTCACCTACCTACCATTAATTTTTTTTGTATTTCTTAATGAAACCAGAACTCTGGCTAAAGTCATCGGCTCAGTTCCTTTATCTCCATGGCAGAATGTAAACCACACTGTAGGATTTACTAATCTCTTTACTTGATGCTCGATAATCTTAGGTGGGCCCAAAATGCTGCCTGGTAATGATATTTTATATTCTATAACTAGCCCAGTCTCTCTCTCACTCATTGAGATGATTCTTTCTCATTTATTTCTCATTCCCCAAATCCACTGTCATCCTTCCTTTCTCCATCGCAGAAGATAACTTTTATTGCTACTTCATTCAGAAAGTTTAAGTAATGAGTAGAACTGCCACATACTTCTACTACCACATTCTCCCACCTGTTTACATCCAGGCCTGTGGTCGTTACCTTCTTTCCTGTATTGGTATCTGTCCTAACTAAGGCCAACTATGCACTTCCTTTCTCACCCCCTCAACTATTAATAGACATTACTGTGGACAAAATTCTTTTTTCTCTCTCTATTAGCAATATTCCCCCTCACAATCTGATCATTCCTGTAGCTTATAACCATGGTATTCTATCCTCCAACTTGGGAAAAAACAAAACAAATGGAAAATGTTCTTTAGACCAAAGTTACCTGTCAGCCAAAACCATACTTATGCCCTTCTCTTTAAGCAAAACTTCTTGAAAGTGTTGCTCCATTTTCTCTCTTCCCCTTCTTTTTGCCCCCACTCCAATCAGAATTTTTCTTGTACCCCTCAACTGAAACTGCTCTTTCCCAGCTCTCTCAGGACTTCCATGCTACCAGTTTAGAGGTCATTTCTTAGTCCTGATTGTAATTGACCTTTCTGGAGCATTTGATACAGTATTTAATCACTCTTGTTTTCCATAAAATACATTCTTGATTTTACTTATAAAATACCACACTTAAGTTTTTTTCTCTTGATGCCACACCTTTTCAGTATTATTTTGGTTCTTCCTTTCCCTTTCAACTCTCAATGTTCAAAGTTTGGCTCTTGGATCTCCTTTCCATAGATACTTGCTCCACAGATGAACTTGTACCTTCTCATGACTTTAGCTCATATTTAAAGGTTAATACCTCCTAAATTTCTATCTTCAGTTCCAAATTCTCCTGAACTCTAAGCCTGTATGCAAAGACTCTTTTCAGTATTTCCACTCAAATGCTTAACAGGCATCTCTGACTTCATATATCTAAAATTCGTCTCGTGAAATTCTCCTCCAAACCTGTTGATCAGGTCAGAAACATTGGAGCCATGCTTTGATTTTTCCTCTCTCTTCTTTCACCCACTTAACTTTCTATTAGCAAATTTATTGGTTCTGCCTTCTAAATAAACCCAACACTTGGTCACTTTTCATCACGTCTGCTGCTGTTACCTGGCCCAAGGTACTATTATTTATAGTCTAGATTATTTTTGTAGTCTATGATTTGGTGTACCTGTTTCTGAATATACCTACCAATGAAATCTTGTCATAACCTATGTTCAATCATACTCCAACCTACCTAAGATTTCCCAACTCACTCTGATTGTCTACTCTCCTGTGATCTCCCTGAACTTTTCTTCTATTATCCTCCCTTTTGCTCATTCTGCATTAGCTGTGCTATCCACCTGCTGTTCCTAGAATATATCAGCCATGGTCTCCCCCCAGGGAATTGCACCCTCTTTTCCCTTTACCTGGAATGGCTTTCCCTTGGATTTAAAAATGCCTTCATTTCTTCTGAGTCTTTGGTCAAAATTCATCTCTCATAGAGTTCTAGTCTACTCTGTCTAAAATTTCAACACCAAATCACACAGTTCTATCCATCTGCATTGTGTTATGTTTTCCTCTGTAACAATCATCACTATCATTTCCTTTTTATTTGAATAGTACTGTCCTATAGAACTTGCTATGGTGATATAAATGTTCTATAAATCTGATTGTGTAATATATGTTATCCACTAGGCACATGTAGGTATTGAACACTTGAAGGTAGTCTGAGAAAGGAACTGAATTTTTATTGTATTTTACCTTAATTAATTTAAATTTTAAAAGACTCCCTTGGCAAATGGTTACCATATTGGACAATGCATGTTTAGAATGTAAACTTTCACTTCCCCACTGGAATACAAATATCATGAGAGCAGAGATTTTTTTTCCCTCTGTTGTGTTCGTTGCTGTATCCGTAGACATACGCTGGCATATCGTAGACAATATTTTTGAAGAAACAAGCAAACTGATCATTATAAAAATTGTCATAATAATGATCAAATAGGACATTGAAAGACAATTCTAGTCCTTGCTCTGCCATTCAATAGTGTGGTGATTTTTCAGAGGTTACTTACTTTCTTGGAACCCAAGTTCCTTCACTCATGTTTTTCTCTTTCATTTAATAGACATGTATTGAGACCCTCCTGTGTACTAGGAGTTATGGTAGATATTGATGTACAAAGATGACAAAGACGTGGTGCCTGACAAAAAGCTCCATTTAGTTCGGAGGAAAGAGAAGTAAAATTGATTAAAGCTCCACGATACTCTTAAAAATAGATATGTGAATTGCTGTAGGAGAAGACAGAAGAAATAAAAGCCTAATGGTCAAAGGAATAATTGATGAAAGGGAAAACGACAAGACTTTCTTGAGGATAAAAAAGATTTGAAATGTGTAGAAAGAGTCAGAATTTTAATATAAAGGCAACAGATGGCATATTCAAAATTAACTCCTTCCTCCTGTAACACGAAATGTGGAAACGTGGGATGTTTAGGCATTGCACGATGACTCTGTGTGCTATTATGATGAGGGCACTCTGTAAATATGCACAAATATGGTTATAAAATCTGAAAATCCTTCAGCTATTTTCTATTACAAAGTTCTAAAACAATGCGTATTTGTTCTCAACTGTTGTTCCCCTGTTCATATTGCTTTTTTATTTCTATTGTCTTTTTTCTTCAATGTAAAAATTATTTTCCCACTTACAGTTAATGAATATTTTATAAATTTTCTTTTTTTTTCGTTCTTAAACAGGCATGCGGGTTATAAAAACTCAAAATGAAAAATGTAATAGTGAAGATTAAAGAAAGATATATGTCAACTACGTATATATAACTACATATATATATATGACTTTTATATTTTAGATACCTCACCACCTCCATAAGCAGTCACATATACTTTCCAAGAAATTTTAAAGCAGAAAAAGCCTGAAGCCTGTGCAAGTGCAGAGCAGCTTCTCTTAGATCCTCAGCAGAATACAGCTTTTGTGTGTGTCTCTCATTCTACTGCTGAGGATTAAGTGACAGTGGAATAAAGTGTACTGGTAATGTGATAAAGCACGGCAACTTTTCACCTTTCACACCAGCCAAAGGACATATTGGATACCTCCCCTGAAAGCTAAGCTTATTGTCATAGTTTAATACAACTTTTCAGGTGTCTGTTAAGGAAAGAGGAAAGTAAATTAGTCTGTAGGCTTTATATCAATTATAGATAACAAAAAGAATTATAATTGAACTTGCAAATCTGATATATTACTTCCAAGTAAAAACATGTTGCAACATTTATTTCTATTGCACTTTGCAATGTGTATTTACTTGGAAGTATTAGCAAATTCAATTATAATTCTTTGTAACTATTACTACAGGACTTGCTGGAACCAGTTGGGTGCTTATATTTGACATGTTTGCCAAGCTGCACAAAAGAAAAGGGCACAAAGAAAAGAGTTTAAAATATAAATGTGACTCTGTATTTAATTTTACAGAGCATGATTAACTAGTTTATGATGTCACTCAGTAATATCATTAGAATTACAACTAAAGAAGTGGAGGGTTTTCTTTTGTATTTTAAGAATAACTTTTTAAAAATTAAGATGTATATGGAAATTCTGAATTTAAGAGGATAACATTAAAAGTAAGTCTTATATAAATTCTTTATCCATGAAATGAGGTTGACAGTAGAAAATTTGGGGGTTGTGAAAATACCAATAAATTAGATGAATCATGCAAAGTGTAGTGTATTTCCTGCCATGTAATAAATACTCAAAAATGATAGCTAAGGATATTTCATACCAAGGAACAATAATACAATTACAAAAATATTGTTGGATGAATGCTTTCCCTCAAGAACACATCCATATTTAATCACAGAGATACTGGGAATAATTTGTTGCTTATGTTCAAAACTAAAAGTATAGAATACTATTGATGAGTTCTTAATGCCATACTACAGGTGTAGTTTATCTTTAAGCAGCTAGATTCCACTTTCAACTCCATATAACTTAATATTATTTTTTTTAATTACCACATTGATTCATTATTATATGAATTCATAGATCTTTAAGAAGGGAGGGAAACTTTTCTCCATTTACTTTACAGATTAAGACAGGAGTTTTCTGAAAGCCACGCAGAGAGTGGAAGCACGAAGTAGGATGAGGGCATCTACTTCCAACTTTCAGGATTTTGTGGCACCTTCTTTCATTCTTTCAGAAGTATTTTTCCTTGTTGGGTCAGTCTCCATTTCTCTATTAAAAATAGTACATCAGATTCTTTCATTAGAAATAACTTTCCTCTGCCAAATTATTTCACCACAAAACAATGTCTTATAGGTTTAAAATGACTTCTTTACTGCCTAATTACACTCTAAGATATGTGAGATGTGGCCGGGCGTGGTGGCTCAAGCCTGTAATCCCAGCACTTTGGGAGGCCGAGACGGGTGGATCACGAGGTTAAGAGATCGAGACCATTCTGGTCAACATGGTGAAACCCCGTCTCTACTAAAAATACAAAAAATTAGCTGGGCATGGTGGCGCGTGCCTGTAATCCCAGCTACGCGGGAGGCTGAGGCAGGAGAATTGCCTGAACCCAGGAGATGAAGGTTGCGGTGAGCCGAGATCGCGCCATCGCTCTCCAGCCTGGGTAACAAGAGCGAAACTCCGTCTCAAAAAAAAAAAAAAAAAAAAAAAAAGCAGATATGTGAGATGTATTTTGAAAATTATACCAAAGAAAATGTTATGCAGTGGTATTGTAATTATGCTACCTGGTGAATAACAAATACTTTTACTTTTCAATACGTTAAAGCCTTTCAAACAATATGAAGTTATTCCATTACTGTCCTTAGTATTCTTTGGCTATGCTATTCAGTTTTTATTCTCTTTCGTCCCTCATAAATTAGTTCCTTAGCCTTTCAGACATTTCACTTGTTTTTTTCCTGAATGGCCTCCTACATGTTCTTATTATTGTAATTTAGTTTTTGAGTGTTGACAGTTTACTTGGCACTTTTCACAGTATAACATCTTTTTCTTTTCAGAGGTGACTAAAATTGCCACATTGTGTTTAGTGTGGTCTCAGGAAGTCACAGACTGATCTTTCACTGGACTAAACCATTCTAATCTCGTTCAGAATATGAAGAAGCAATCAAAATTCACCGTCAGTGGTTAGATTTCAGAAGCATTTTTTAGTCTCAGTCTCATTTCTCCTCTGACCATGCTTAAAGCTGTTTTAGTTAAAGTGATCAATGACTACATGTCTAATTTGATTTCCCTTAGACCTGTAAATTATCAGAATGCTACTCTGAATTCCAGTGGCATTCATGCCAAAATTAAGAGTGATGTGCAACTCTTTTGAGAAAGGTCTTGGGAATATAAAGAATGGCTATTTTCAAGGGGCCAAAGTGTGTGTTTTTACAGAATCAATACTTTTAAATTCGTTAAAGGAACAGAATAAAGTTTTTAGTTGTAGGTTGATAGAAATAGTAAGTACATGGCTTTCAAGTAGATCTTCCACCTTAAAAATAGGGGGAAAAAAAAGAGTAGGGAAAAAGGGAAGGAAGGGGAAGATTGGATTGATTTCAGGTACTATGACAGACAGCTTTGTTTGTTTCATACAATCATCTTATTTTTACTGCTCTTGGATATTGAATAATATTGTCTAAAATCTTATTAATCAATTTCTGATCCACTAGATAGTGATGATTGTGTCAGTTGTCAGCAAGTTAGTAACTAGCATTAAAAATTAAATGGGTACCAAACCAAGGACCAGGAGATCTGATTTCTAGTCTTGGATTCTCCATCTTGGGCTGTCAGGGCTGCTGGTTGTGCTGTTTCAGTTTGCGCTTTCCCTTAACTTCCTGTCCTGAGACGTTGCAACCTCAGCTGAGCCTCTCCAGAAACTCACCTCCCAGTAATCATTACATACATATCTGAAGAAAAATAGGAATTGTATGGGAAACAATACTTGAAAATCAGATTAAGAGATTTATACTTTATGCTGAATACATAATAGATCAGAATAGAGATATGCAAAGTCACCTCAGAAAATTTTAAAAAGCATCTAGATTGCAATAGTAATTATACTGAATTCATTTTCTTATCTAAAGAAGATAACAATCATAAGCCAAAACTTGTCAGTATCTATCCAAACACTGATCAGTGGTGGAGGAACTTTAGCCAACTGATACTGAGTATTGCAATTCTGTTAGCAAGATCATAAAAAATATGAGATGGATATATATGTTGTATTTAGAAGGAGTAAAAATACATATTCAGGTATTAAGTCTTGAAAAGATGAGTTAGTCTCTGGTGATGACGTTTACTGTTTCATCATAGGCTGACAATGGAGAAGTGGGTACTTATGAACAGAGGATAAAGGAAGAGGTATACAAAATCTCAAAGAGTGGGGAAAGCCAAATTACTATAAAATTATATTGCAGCATTGGGACACTGCTGACATTAAATTTGAATAAAGGCACCACGTAGTATGGTTTTGTGATCTAATCCAGCAAGTTTCAGGTCTTTAGTAGACAAGCACTTGAGTTCATCCTGGATTAGGTATTTTCCAGATAAACATCATGTGGAAAGGAGTAAATGATTCATAAATGCTTTCAAAGGTGTTGCCGTAAGAATTTGCCATCGAATTTAACTTATATAATAAGGGAACAAAAAGTAGGAGAACTTAGTAAATATCAGGGGTTGGGGTGAAGTAACAGCATTTGTGTATTGGAAATCTTCGTGAGGCTAAGAACCTGTTAATAGTGAGAGTATCTGAGCAAGTGAAATGAACTAACAGTGGTTTAAGTTGTTGAGGGGGATGTTTACATTTTAATTGTGTTGGGGGGAGATAGTGTCACACTGGTTAATGACAAATTCCAGTTTATGACTCTCCAGTATATGATTGAGGTAGAATGTGACAAAAAAGAGAAAGATAAAAGGTCAGGGGAAATTAAAAAGTTGAGAAACTTAAGAAGCCACATGTATACTGATGTCACTATGGAAGATGATTGGAAATGGAATAGAGATAGAGTCTTAGCTATAAGCCAGCAGGAAAGGTGAGAAGAGACCCTAATGGATAATCACAACCAGGAGGTTGGAGAGGGTGCTATGAATTGATGGAAATAGCCTTAAAGCATAAAGTAAAAAAGGTAGAAATTATAAAACAGGGTATTGCATGGTGGGTTTCATAGAGCAACCTAGACATTTAAAAAAATCACTTCTGGGGGTGATCACGATGACCAGGGATTTGGGGGTCTGGGCCAGGTGGAAGAGTGTGGGCACTTACACACTGCTAATTCTCTGAGTTAAAACACTTTTTTTTAGTGACATCCTGGCATCCACTGCACAGTCTCCTCTTAGCTACACAGTACAGTGAGGCCCCCTATTGACTGTTAGCAGCTCATTACCAATATAACTATTTGCAGATAAATGATAGTATCTTGAACTAAGACGGCAATGATCAATGTGAGTTTGCCCCGAGATGTATGTGTTCTCAGATTACTGACAAAAATAGTATTGGAGCTTTCAAGTACAAGAACCTATTGTTGGCTAGGTGTGGTTGCTCATGCTTTTAATCCCAGCACTTTGGAAGCCAATTAGCCAAGCATTGTGGAGCAGGACTGAAGTCCCAGCTACTCAGGAGGCTGAAGTGGGAAGATCACTTGAGCCCAGGAGTTTGAGGCTGCAGTGAGCTATGATTGTGCCACTACACTGCAGCATGGATGATAGAACAAGATCCTATCTCTTAAAAAATAAGAAATTATCATCAAGCAATGTTTAGATAATGAATGCCATCATGTGAGACTTATGGGATGACATTCATCCTATATTTCCCCATGAAAAGTTATACACTTTTATACTTTGTGGCATACTTTTTTATCCTAATAGAGGAACATAGGAACCTAGAAATTCTGAAAATGTATTAACTTCTTAAATAGGGAAATATCAAATAGTTAGGTGTCCTACCTAGATACTTGTCTGAGATTATTTTTCTAATTTGTCTCAACCTTCATGTTATAATTTATTTTTGTCAATAAAAAAATGCAAAATACTTTTTTCCTTCTGATTATTAGTGGTGCCATTAAGTTGCATGTAGGTTATGCCCTCTGTATGTTGTCCCTGGATACTCAACACATTCTCATTAATCAAATTTATGTGTGGTTTGTATAATTGAGTTAATAATTATGCACTTGTCCTTTTAGTCATTTATTCTTCATATTAAGATTACTGTTAAAACTTACATAATTTAGACAATTTCACAGAATCCATAAATGTTGAAGGAATCTATTGGTGGTATAACTCATCATGCTGATTACCAGGCTGCCCAGGTGGGCATTGCCTTTTTCTGTCCCATCATCTTTTTTCGACGTCTTACTTTATGTAAATCTTCTAGGACAAAAGTAAAAAGTAGCACGTCTCTCTCATTTTGTTTCCCTGCCTCTCTCTTTATTCTCTCGTTATTAAATGCCTTCTTCTAATTCCTAAATCATCATTTTTTTGACATTTTCATTCCTGTCATTTGGTTATACTTGTATAGCTTTTAATCGTTTCATTGCACCTGCGTAAACTAAAGCCTTTTATGGCTCATCTTTCTCTACAAGAAGCCCAATCGTTTCCCCCACTTAATTCTGGTATAGTTAAAAAGTTGCATAGATACTTGCTTTTGTGGTTCTTAAAAAGGTTAAATAGCAAAGGCATGGATCCTCACCATGTAAACAGATTCGTTTCATTAATTTTTGGCTTAAAATAGATCTTCATTTGTCACTTAAAATTGGCCTATCAAAAGTAGGCATCTGAATGCAGGATGACAAGTTCAGGAAAAGCTAAATATAGTGTTCAAATAGCACAATGTAGCTTGCTGACAATTTAGCTGACCCTACAACTGGAAAATGCCATCCAGTCATGTGCTTTTATGGAAAAGTTAAAAATAAGTTTAGGAAGGGATTCATTCTTTCAAATAATTAAAATTTAATGAGCATCTCTTTTTGTTCTACTGAGTTTCAAGCTTTCACATTTGCAAAAAGATTGTTCTGTGTCTACACAGAGATCAGTTATGGCCATACCACTTGTAGGAATCTAGATTTGAAATTTCAGGACTGAGGTTCTTCCCCAAAATTAATTCAGGATCTAACAAGAATTATTGGAGCCTTAGCTTGCATTTGTCCACATCAGTTATTGCTAACATAATTCCTCAATGTTTGCAGGGTTACTTGCAAAAGAAAAAAAAAAAACGCCTCTGACTTATATTCAGGCACCTCTTCGTTAGCACTGTCTACTAAAACTAACTTTTAATCTTCTACTCGCATCCACATGGATAGTCTTATGTCTGCTCTAAAAGAGTGGGCTTCCCAAAATTAGAAATAACCAGACAACACACCTTCTAAAATGACGACCTACTGGAATTTCCAAAATTTCACCAATTGCATATGTTAGTATATTATTATAAGTGTAGGATATATGTTACCATATGAGAATTTATAAAGGTTATTGTTATATAGTATAGTTGCAGCTAAGTACAAATATTGGTAAAGCAAAAAACAAACCTATGTACAATAAACAAAGGAAATCACCAAAAGACACTGGAATTGACTTAGCTAAGGACAATGTAGGTGACCATATTGCAGAGGAAATTTTGTCTGAGTGTCTAGGCAAAGTTCATCTTTTTTAAAAAAAATTTCCTAATTTATTTTGAGAGACATTTATATTCCAAATGGCATTTGTATGCCCAGAAACTCTTCCTTGAAATACTTGCTTTTCAGAATGAAAAGGTTCAGTACAATTCTTCTCCACAAAAATATTACTTTGTTATTAGATTTAAGAAAGTTTCATGCTTCCTGAGAGACTTGGTCTCAAGTCTCTTTACCACCTGTGCTTATCTATAGCAGTGTTTATCCCAAGATAAACAAGAGCTTTGCACTACTGAGTAGATTGTTTATTCCAAAAATCAAAAGCTTTGCACTACCAAGTAGATTGGAAACAAAATAGGGGGAGGTTGTCATGCTACAAAATAAATGATCGTGAAAATGTAATCTAAGGCATACATGTTTGTTTACTAAATTTCTGCCAAGACAGGTCCTCAATGTGTTTATGCCAAGTATCTTTTCCTTGGCTGGTATAATTCCGTTTATCTGATAAATAGTTAACATTGTATACTGCTAATATAATTGAATATAAAATCTTCAAGCTTAAATATGTATATATTTTGTAACTTTATTCATATGTATGCTCAAAATTTATGAATCAAATAAGAAACTGCCCTTAAGACTTATTTAGAAAATCATAAGTTAAGTGGTGGAAAACAGTGACATTTTACATTTGTATGACATTGTAAAGTTTATAGCATCCTTTAACATGTATTACCTCATTTGAATTTTAAACAATTTATGAGTTTGGGAATGATATGATCATCGTTTCCCAGATTACAGAGCTGAAGTACAGAAAGGTTAAATGCAGAAAGATCACAGGACTACTTCATAGGAAGGCAAGCCTGGTAGCCCCAAGCTCAGTGCTTTGAAGTGTTGATAGTAGGATAAGAATCCCAGATAGCCTTCCCATTAACTTTTCTCTCTATGTCTTCAATTAATTGAGTTTGCTGGCTAAGAATTTTGAATTTAAAATAAAAAGACTAAATTCCAGTCTTCATTATTTTCTAGCTATGTGATTCTTTTCAAGTGATCTAAACTCTCTGAGCCTGACTTCTGTATCTGCCGCATGGTTATAGTGTAGCTCCTGGATCTTCCATATAGAACTCATGTGGCCCACACCAACAAGAAAAAATACTCTGAAAATGACTAAATGCTTTTTAAAAACATGAACAATTATTAGTTCTTCTTTTTTTTTTTTTTTTTTTTTTTTTGAGATGGAGTTTCGCTCTTGTTACCCAGGCTGGAGTGCAATGGCACGATTTCGGCTCACCGCAACCTCTGCCTCCTGGGTTCAAGCAATTCTCCTGCCTCAGCCTCCTGAGTAACTGGGATTAAAGGCACGTGCCACCATGCCCAGCTATTTTTTTTTTTTTTTTGTATTTTTAGTAGAGACGGGGTTTCACCATGTTGACCAGGATGGTCTTGATCTCTTGACCTCATGATCCATCCGCCTCGGCCTCCCAAAGTGCTGGGATTACAGGCGTGAGCCACCGCGCCCTGCCGAACAAATATTATTTCATACCGTCATGGCATTTTGTGAGGATTTAACCCAGGGGCAAAAGATATAGGGTCAAACCTCAACTCTGCCACTAGAAGCTGTGATGACTCCAGACGAGTCCTTGAACTTTGGTGAGAATTTGGTTTTTTTCACTGTAAAATAAGGATTTTGAGTGATATTTGAATCATTTAAATAGTGATATTTATGAATGACAAATTGTCGTGAGTGGTTAAATGGTATGAGCAAAAGTGTGGAGCTATGCAAAAAATATACATATATATATTATATATGGAGAAAAACCTTATTTGCATATAGTATACTTAAAAATGATGTATATTTAGTACTATGTCAGGAAACATAATGTTGCTGAATCTTTTTGGCTTCTAAAGGAAATAAGCCAAAGTAGGGTCATATGAGAGGTGCAGTGCACAGGAAGACCCTATGTGACTGAAGCCTAATTTGTGACTTGTAACTCAGTCATCTTCACACTTTTGCCTTTCTCAGGGAGTTTCAAACCGCTTTTTTCCTGTATCACTTAAATTTCTCAAATGTCCAATGTTCTTCTTTTTTTTAACCACTTTCTGAGGGACTTCATACAAGTTGAACTGGCATTCCATATGGACTCCTCCTTTTATGTGTAGTTCTTCACCCCACTCATGTATTAAATTTACAGCTTTCTTGAGCTAGATATAGCTAGAGGCCTCCCCTCCCTGCCAATACTAATTTTGCAAAAGAGAAGGTGTTATATGAAGGGCTGATTCCTACGAGTTGACAGACAAGATCACTTTTAAATCTCTTTGTGGAAAGAGTGTAATTAATTCTCATTGATAACGTGGGAGTAAAGAAAATCCCTGAAGTTGCCAACACACCCAAGAAGGGCTCTTGGGAGGTGAGCAAACACATTTAAGTGGTAACTTGACACTCTCAATGGGCAACTTATGTGAGTTGTCTTAATACAAACTGGACCTTCTGGCTATAGAGAGAATCAACAGGAAGATTTTGGTTTGTGTCATGGGATTCTTAGGAGTGTCGCTTCACCAGCCCAAAATCCCTGTGGCCAGTGGTGCCTTTGTCCAAGTTTCGTTCAGGTCTGCTGGGCTCTTCAGCCTACTCAGCCAGGCAGGTTGTACTTGGATTGTGGGATCTGCCCAGATCCCATGGCTGCCAAGGGTGAGCAAGGTGCAAAGCAGCAAGGGGTGTGTGAGTGAGCATGGGGTTCCAGCCACTGTATACTGCCAGGCATGCCAGTTGCACCCAGGTGAGCAGTTCCAGGCACCGGCATAGGCACTATCTTTGTGTGAGGCTATTGGCTGGATCAGGCATACCACAAGTGGCTTCTACTATGGGCACTGGGGAATGCGGTGGTGCCCAGAAGCTTGGAGATGCCAGGAGCCACAGAGCCCCAAAGACGGTGTCCCAGCCCTGGCTCAGAGAGTCCAGACCTAAGGGCTCCCCAAAGAGCCACAGCTCCTCTCTCCTCATCACCTACAGTGTGGCGAGCCAGGGATGTTTCAGCCCTGCCTGTGTTACAGCATTGCCAGTCCCACCATTCAGCAGCTTCCAAGTTCCCATCCCACTTCCAGGAAGAATGAGGTACATTGACAGCTGGAGGGTGAGCAAGGCAAAGAGGAGCTCCACGGAGCAACAGAACAGCTCTCAGTAGACCCAGAGTGGGCAGCTCCTTTCCACAGGCAAGGTATCCCGACTAGTGGAGGAGACCCAAAGTGGGCAGCTCCTTCCTGCAGCTGGTAGTCCCGATGTCTGTGTGAGTCTGGCAGAGTCTGGGGTTTTAAGGAGTCAGAAGGGTGGAAGTGTATGCTGATTGGTCTGTGGGCAGCCGTGTATGGACCTGGAAAAAGCTCCAAAAGTTCTCACTCTGGGCTGCAGATTCCACCCAAAACTGACAGTAGCATCTCTAGCTTGAAGGTGGGTTTCACTGAGAATCTACCCCTTTCTGCCCAAAAATCTGTCTGCCTTCAACTATTAACATGCCCTCCCTGGCACCCAGGCTGTTTGTGCCAAAGGGCACCTGCAGGCCCATGCCAAGCTGCCCTTGCTCCCCTGCCCCAGCCTCCCTCCCGGAATTCACTGATGCCCAAAGTTTCAGAGGGGGACCAGGCAGCGTTGGCATGTCAAATCTGCCCCATGCATGTGAACAGTGTCAGGTCTCAACAGCACCCAGGCTCATCTTCAACTTTGATCTAAAATCCAGCAGGAGTGAGAGAGGCCAGGGAGCCGGAGCAGGCACTTCTGAGCCTGCAGTGGCATGGGGGCTTCCTGGGCCTGAGAGTGCAAGGATGTCCAGGTCCGGAGCTATGGCTGGGTAGTGGCAGCTGCAGCTGTGCTCAGGAGTGTGGGGCTCCAGCCCCTTTAATTTGGTAGGGGATGGGACTGCCACCTGTTCCTGGCCCGCCTGTTCCTTGGGGACTTTGATGATTTACATCACTGTCATTCTCTATTTTATTTGTAACTAGATATTCAGATGTTAAATTTTTTAAAATTATAAAAATAACACATTAAAAGAGTAGTTTCATTTTATAGCAATAGGTGAGATTTTTAAAATATATAGCTGTATTTTTAAAATCTCACCTATTGCTATAAATTCATGCATTTATGCATTACTCTCTAGTTTCTTAACATTCAGCTTGACATTTCCTTTTCTATGACACCAATAAAGCCCAAAGCATTCTCTGTATAACTAAATCATCTTGAAAAGAGTTTAAAACATGATACAAAAATGGAATTGAAATTGTCTTTTATAGCTTATGAATATATTTTGAACACTCCCTTTGTGCTTTGTGATTTAGGTGGCGAATGGCTAAGGTATAAATAGTACACCACTACTAGGGTCCTAAAAAGTCATTTTGATTTGAGATATATTTAACTTTTACCTCTAATACATAGTTTTTATATTGGAAGAAAATGCTTTTTGCTCCTAGGAAACTTCAGTATTATTCTCATCACAAGCATAACGTGCTATGTCTTCCCCAAAGTTGGTGTATCTCATTGAATCATTTTAATGTGCTCTGGCTGAAGAATATCAATATCACTCTTCAGATGAAAGGTGGTTCCAGTAATGCCTGGTGTCTCAGCATCATTTGTAATACAAATGATGGGGAGCCTGTGGCTTAATGGCCACTAATTTATTTTGAATTTATGATGCATTGCAGCCATTAGTAATAAGCTGCTTTACATCAGTTCATGGCGAATAATAGTTCTGTTTGTGGTAGGTTTTATTTCTTGATGTCAGATGAGAAAATATGACTGTTTCAAGAGGAAAATAAGCCCATCCTAAAGTGGAATCAGGTCAGAAGTCTACAAATTCTATGTAACAATATATCATGTGCTTTACTGTGCCTTATCATAGGTAACTGTGGGAGTATTTTTAAATGAAAGACTGCAGCCCTGTTACTTTTGCATTATATTAACATAAATTTAACACGCAATTTTCACTGGACTTTTTTGAACACTTTATTAGTATATATTTATCATGAAACTTTTTAGAGTAACTAATATATTATAAATTTTATATTATGGAGATTGCCATATATTTAAAAATACACCAACATTAGAATAAAATTAAACTCTCAAATGACCCCTATTAGATATAAATTCTCTATGACTTTGGTACAAGAGAAAAAAAGGAGAATCAGAATGCATCATTCACCCTTTAAAGAGATCACCATCTACTTGAGGTAACAAGATTTTGGTAGAAACATTATTTTGATGCCTGATTTTAATAAGAACTCAGGGATAGAGTTAGTGAGACACAATAAAACAGTGAGAGATTTATTCCCATATCTGAGAATAGAAGGTATCAGTGGTTGAAAATATAAGAGCAACACTCCAGGGACAGAACCATCATGGACATGGCTGAGTTTGAGCTGGATCTTAAAGGAAGAGCAAATATTAGCAGAAACAACATGCACACAAAGCACAGTGGAGTCAAAAGAATAAGAAGGATTGCTAGAGAAAAGGTGTTAAATCAAATGGTTTATCTGGGAGCAGAGATGTCATAAATATGAAATAAAAAATATGGAGGGCTTGAGTGAAATGCTTTAAACACACACCAAAAACCAACAAAAAACAAGGCTTTTCTGAAAATAATTTTAAACACTATATCCAAATTACTAACTCAAACAGCCACTAAGTTCCATTGTAGGGTTAGTTCTTGTCATAAACGAACTTTCACTTTGGTCAGGCATCACTTCAAGGCTGGATTAGTTCAGGAGGCTACACTTGGTGTCTTTCTCCACTATCAGCTGCTGCAGATGCTGTGCTTCCCACCACTGCAGTTAAATCATTCCTTTTAAACAACAGACGGGGCAGATGCCATGTTAGGACCCTATCAAAATAACTTGACCACAGACGACTAGCCTCGTTAGACCTCACTACCTCATTCTGCCTAGCAATTAAGACCTCGTCTTAATTATTTTTTAATTTTTTTTATTATACTTTAAGTTCTGGGATACGTGTGCAGAACATGCAGGTGTGTTACATAGGTATACACATGCCATGGTGGTTTGCTGGATCCATCATCCTGTCATTGACATTAGGTATTTCTCCTAATGCTATACCTCCCTTACCCCACTAATCCCTGCTATCCCTCCCCTATCCTCCCACCCTCCAACAGGCCCCAGTGTGTGATGTTCCCCTTCCTGTGTCCATGTGTTCTCATTGTTCAACATCCATTTATGAGTGAGGATATGCAGTTTTGGTTTTCTGTACTTGTGTCAGTTTGATGAGAATGATGATTTCTAGCTTTATCCATGTCTCTGCAAAGGACATGAGCTCATTCTTTTTGTGGCTGCATAGTATTCCATGGTGAATATGTGCCACATTTTCTTAATCAAGTCTATGATTGATGGACATTTAGTTTGTTTTCAATTCTTTTCTATTTTGAACAGTGCTGAAATAAACATACATCATCTTAATTCTTTAGCTCCTCATCTCTTTCTAGTGTTTGTTACTAAGTAAGTCCTGATATCTGTCTTTCTCATGCATAACTTTCTCCACATGCTCACCAATGGTTCTCCAATGATTTCTACTCTCTCAAAGCATGCCTTCCAGTCCTTCCCGCTGAGCCCTCTGGAACTGCTTTTCCAAGACATTTCCTGTCATCTGTTCTCTACACCCTCAGCCTCTTTCACTGAACAATTCCTCTGCTTGCTTGTCCTAAGGAAGCCCTGAGGTCTTCTCTACTTCCAATATACATATTGGAGATTGCATATTTTTCCACAGCTTTTCAACAGTGAGTCACAGACACCGGCTCTCAAGACTCAGAAAACAACTGTGCTTGTGCTGTGAGGCACAATTGCAGATGGGAAAGAAGCTGCAAACGAGACCCAAATAACATTTAGGGTCAGCCTCAAACCAGATGTACAATTCACCTAATCCTCTCCATGAGGTTATCTTCTTTAAGAGAATTTTGGCACACATTTAAAAGCCTAGATAATAATAATAAAGAGGCTACCTATTATTCTATGAAATCATTGATGAATTAAAATTGAAGATTTATAAGTTAAAAATGCCGGTGTTTGACTTGATTGCATTGTTGAGAAAGAGGAATTTCTTTTCTTTTTTTTTAATTGAAAATAATTTTTTTTAGTATTATTATACCTTAAGTTCTGGGGTACATGTGCAGAATGTGCAAGTTTGTTGCATAGGTATACATGTGCCATGGTGGTTTACTGTATCCATCACCCCATCATCTACATTAGAGGAATTTCAAACCAGTTTATTAGAATTCTAAGAAGTGATTTTTGCTTAGCAACGGACATTTTAAAATAATCAATGCAATCTCTAAAACCTCTTTCGTCTTGAAACATCATTAAATAATTTTACTTTAAGCTGTGTCCTCTTAGGCATTTGATTACTAACAAAATATTTATGCTCCTTAACAGCTTTGAGGGATTAAAAGGGAACTGACTTCAAGAGTAACTGGGTAAATTGATAGGACTTTTTCTAGATTGTCTAGTGTTTAATACCATTTCTTTTATTTGAAAAGACTGGGCTTTTTTGGGGATGACTTGGACTCTCGATCTTTAGATTGTCCTGACTCTAGCCTGTCCCTCTTACAAAATCTTCCCTAGCTCTGAACCAGTATTCCTGGCCCCAGAAGTGCAGTTAAATTAACTGATACTTGAGGTTTGGTTCTGTTTTTATCCTGCCAACTCATACTAACCCAACAAACGGAATAGTTCCTTGCTTCTCCAATGGTTTGGCATGTCAGCTTGTGCCCATAAGGAACTGGCCTAAACTAGAGTATACCACACAAAGAGCTTGTGGATTGCAGAGACTGATATTGCTTTGCTTCTAGTTTGAGATAATGATCCATTCTCCTATTTTAGTTTATTATTTTGTTGTTTATAAGATTATATTAAATTAAATCCTTAAAGATCTCTAGGCTGTGTGTTCTCAAGGTGCGTTATCACAGAGATATAGCACTAATAAAAATGTGTTCACATCAACTCCAGGGCAGATGTCTGGTCTAAACTCTTTTGCCCAGCACATCTACCACATTGGATTTGGGTGGTTTTGGGTTTGATTTGGAGAATCGCTTTAGCAGTCTATGTCACATCATTACAAGAATGAAATCTTTCTGTCAAGGAATAAATTTATCCATGAAATATGTAACTATCCTGTAAGATTTCAAAGATAGAATACCTCCTAACAAAAATGTATTTCTTCAAAGCGTATGTGTGAATGATTGTGAAATGCAAATATAAATATGAACTTGTTTCAAGATCTAACTGAGGGCTGGGCTGCTGTTTCTCATGCACCAGTAACAAGATGCAGATGAACTGGGGAGGAAGAGAGTTTTTATTTTCTGCAACCGGTTATGGGAGAAGGGCTGGAAATTGTCTCCAGACCAACTCAAAATTACTAAGTTTTCCAGAGCTTATATACCTTCTAGGCTATATATGTCTATGTGTAAGTGTACATTTATCTAAAGACATAAGTGATTAATTTGTTTTAATCTAAACTAAGGTCTGAGTCCTGATACTTTCCTCTGAAGCCTCAGTAAATTTATTTAATCTAAATAGCTCTGGGTGCTGAGGTGATTACCCTTATTTTGTTTCCTGCTATACCGTGGGGGTTTAGGGAGTTTCCTCAGACCTCCAATAAACCTGTGGGGACCTGGAGAGTTTCTTAAGACCCCCCCACCAAAAGGACTAGTTTAATCCTAAATGGGTCCTGTTAAGAATTCCTTTGTTATTTTGTCATGCTTTAAGGTTCAGGAAGGGCCTAGGCAAAACTCTTGGTGGGCTTTTTTTTACATTTCAGCCTTTGGATGAGGGAACTGGCTTTAAATATTTAACTTAACCACAGTACTGAAAACAGTTGTTAATGGAGACCTACAATAATGAGTCCTGCGCACAAAAACTGAGCAAGGAAATCAGGTAAATTTTAAACTAAAATTAGAGTATTAAAAATATCAAAATACATAATCTTCGGTATTCTTAATATCTCCTTAATTGGTAGAATGCAGGAAAGCTTGTGGTTTTGGCCAATGGAGATTGATGTAGTGATTGCCTGATTGATGCCTTTTTTGTTCTCCAAGTAAATAGTTTGAGAAAATCATTTGCTGACTGACGGCAGAGTAGAAAAAGGGGAGTCTTGGAAATTTGAAGAGGTTTGAAAAAAAAAATAGTGGTCGTGAACAATTTAAAGTGGTTTGACTTAAAGAACTACAATAGGATGACTTGGAAATGGGCTCTCCCCAAAGAGATAGGTGATCATGAATTTTGATTATTTAATTTTGAATTCTTACTGGACTTTAAGGGGTTAAGTATTAGTCAACATCAGGTGACTAAAGCAGTTCTCATGAGTAACCAGTGACATTGTCAGAAATCTGAGTGGGGTAGCATGCTATTGGCAAAAGTACAAAGAATGCATTCAAGCTAGATTATTGTCACTTGTGTAAAATGAGTTATACTAAGAATAGAAAAGCTATTCTTTGAAATGTTCCCAAGTTTATAAAATTGGGTGATAAAATTATTTATTAAACAAGATCACCATTTTTGGCTCTTAAGTTTGATAATAGATACCTGCCTTCTGTAGCCATACTTTTTAAAGGCAGAAAGCAAAATGAATGTGATATCCCTATCAACATTGCGATGGCTCAAATAAATCTCTAAAAGAATCATTCTGGGCTGTGTCCTTACTCATTTTCCCTTTATCTTTTTATTTGCCCCTGTGGCTTGTTAAAAGTCGAGTGACCCACATGTTTCTCAAAATTACCGTTGGATTTTTTTTAAAAATCTTACTTACCAGCTCCAAATTTTGACATAGACCAAGTCTCTGCCCTCGTTTCCAAAATATAAACAGTGTTTTTGCAATCATCCTACCCTTTGCTGTCATTTCAACATTTTTTTTTTGTCACTAACTTTGAGTCTTTGTCTTTTGTAACTGGTAATAGTATTGGCCCACAGCTGAGATTTGCCTCAGAAAAATAAGATGCTAATCACTGGTCATAGGTGAGAGTATGAGCACAGAGCTTAGCACACAGGAAAGTTACCACAGGTGCAAAAAAGTCTCTTGAGGATACTGATCTTTATAAAGAGCAGATTTTTGTTTGCCATCCTTTGTTTGCCATATCAAAGTCCCCTTTGTACCTTGGAACACTTTGAGAAACCTTACCCAGTGTGCTTGCAGATGTGGTGCCAGGAAGAACAAACTTTCACAGCTATACTGGACAGCTGCCAGAACTTTCCCCTTCTTTGCTCTTAGTTCTGGTTACTCTTAGGAATAATGGATTTCTTGTAGATGCTTATTAAAACAGGGCAAAAAAATCCAGACCTACAGGGAAGGATTCTGCTATTTTCCTTCAGAAGGAAATGAAAAGCAGGTTGTCATAGAAATAGCATGCTAATACAGTCACCATTTTCAGTTACCACCATCCTTTTCACTCAGTTTTAGAGTTCTTTCAAGAAGCAAGGAAACATCGGTTTGAATCTGAAGAAAATTCTCAGGAGTCTCTGAAGCCAGCCAGTAGATAAAAGCAATAACTTTATGGTTAGTTGATTTACAGCTTATTTTAGAACATAAAGGAAAGGAGTGCCTGTTCGACGCTCACTTTGTTGCCTGCCAGTCCTTCTGTTACGGTAGAAGGTATGTGAGTTGTGGTGAATCCATCTGGGTCTGCAGCAGTCTCAATTCTTGCCTCCTCAGAAGAAATAATTTGACTGAGGGGCATATAGTAGAAAAAGAGACTGAGGCAAGTTTCAGAGCAGGAGTGGAAGTTTATTAAAAAGTTTTAAGCAGGAAAGAAAGGAAAGAACACTTGAAAGAGATCCTTGTGGGTGACTTGGGGTGTTTAACTGTGATTCTAGGACATAATAGACTGGCATCTTGCAGCCCTTTCCCATGTTTCTTCCCTTAGGGTAAGCTGCTCGTGTGCCCAGTGCCCTCCTTACCCTTGGGAAGTGAGAGTGCACAGTGTGTTTAGGAAGTTGTACCCATCTGAGGCTTTCTTCCTTCTGGTGGAGTGTCCCCGGAAAGTCGTATTCCACCATTTTGTGTCTTAATACTCATGCCCAGGAAGTTGCTTCTCCCTGGTACTTGCATTCTATGAACACTTTAATAATGTTAACAACTCTGGATCATCAGGAGATTGTCTTTCCCTGGTGGCCTGAGTGGGACTGCTGAATTATCATTTTTAGAGAGGTAGTGTAATTATTGCCAAACTACCACCTAATATTCCTAGTGGATATTAGCCCTCCCTTTCCCTGCTCATGCTTAACTACCTGTAACACTCTACAATGTCCCTAAATGTCAACCTGGGAGGAAAGTGAGAAATCACAATGTAAGTGAGAAAAGTGTTCTGCAGTTGAAAGAGAAATTAAGGGCAAGGAAAAATATCCTAATGAAAGTTGATGAAAATGTATGAAGGGATTTAAAACATCAGGCATCTGTAGAGAATGGTCCTGATTTAAACGGGTTGTTGTAAACCCAAAGAAGAGAAATGCTTTTATCAATATGAATTTTTCTAGAGAAATTTTAGGATATACTGAAAGTAAGGATGGGGAATGAATGACATTCTTGAGCTATGTCTTTATCAATACCATTGTCAATCAATATATTTTGAAGATTCTGTTTTCCTTCAGCATGCATGTTTTTCCTCCCTCTATAAATCCATGCACGCTTAATTTTATTCATAATTTCACATGTTAGTTTGGTTTTGTTACTAGGGCTACATTATTGGATGTTTAATAAAGGATCTTCCTACCCACAAGAAATGGCATGCATCTGTAAATTGTCAAAAAAATTAGATGATTCAGTGCACAGAAATGATTCTGACAAGAAAGGAACCACTTTTTCAGAATTTAATATGTATAATGCTAGGCTGCCCAAGAAGCAATGCTTGAGGTACCACAGGAGAAATACATGTGAATACCAGTTACTCAAGGGACTCATCATGCTGTTTCACTAATAATTACCCATGCTATGGTAAAAAGAGAAATTTAGTACATCGACACTAAAGAAAGAGGCTAGAATAATTACTGAGGAGTCAGAACAAAGGGCAACCTTTGTAAATTATTTACCTATACATCGAAACATAGTCTTTCTACATTAATATTTTTGGACTTAAGAAAATACTTTTAAAAGTTATATTGACAAAAGATCATTTAAATGCCTTTGCATTTAAAATTTATTCTGATAATTTGTCATCTCTAAATTAAAGCAAAGGATACAACATTATAATCTTACCTGACATGCTTTGCATATTTAGCATTTATACAAATCCTTTAAAATATAAGCTCCTTAGAGGCAGGCATTGTGACTATCTTGTTTATCATAATCCCTGCACATAGCCTAAAAGATGCTTAGTAAATATGTGGTGAGTAAAGGAATAAATAAATTTTTTCACTTGTTTTGTTGTAAAAGTTGTCTAAATCAATTTTCAAGTAAAAGACTTTAACAGTTTTTCATTAAACAAACTGTTTTTAGAAGCTACTGCATTTAGCTATTACATTTAAATGAATACAATTGATACAGTGATTTTCCAATTATGTAATTTTTAATTTTGAAAATGAGGAATTTTTATACCATAATCTTAAGCACATAGGATTTACAATGAAAAAGACTTAGATTAAAAGCCAGGCTCCGTAAAGAACTTAGCTTTTACAAGCTTCCATTTCCAAATCTGAGGACTATGAGTATAACTGTTTAGCAACACAGTCTTACTGAAAAAAAAATGAAATAATGAATGAAAGTCACTTAGTGGAATACTTGTAATTCACTAAACATCACTGTTGAAAGTTAGTATTAGAATATTTTCTATATGAGGAACAGAAAAAAAAAGATTCAGTTTAAACAAAATGCACCTATATCATCTTGTGTAAGATTATTCTTAGGGACAAGAGGCAGGGAAGTGTTGGGTAGAAGAGGGCGAGTGCCCCACCTTCAAGCTTGGAACCGCACCCCAAAGTGAGATCATATATTCCTTTTTTCCTACTCAAATGTTGCCTTTTCCAAAACCACCCATGATGCCCCCCCGCCCCGTTGGCTCCCCCATTTTGTGCCCATTAAAAACCCCAGGCTCCACTGGCAGAGAAGAGGATAAGCAGCTGGACATTGGAGACTATTGTTGGACGTCAGAGAGAAGCAGCTTGATTTCATCCAGAGGGACAGTTTGACAATGTAGCTTCAGAGAGAAGTCCAGCGGGGAAGGCTGAATTCTGGGGAGAGGTTATTTTCCAGCTCCATCCCCTTTTCATCTCCTCCTCTTGCTGACAGCCACTTTCATCGCCAATAAAATCCTCCATATTTACCACTCCTCAATTCATTCGTGCCACCTGATGTTTTTTGGATGCCAAACAATAGCTCAGGTGCCACAGTTGCAACTGCTAAAGGCTATCACAAGGACCCTCTGCCCTTGCTGGCAGAGAACAACCACCTCATGCAAAAAGGTAGAGGTCCCACTGAGCTATTAACACATAAGCCGTCTATGGACAGCAAAAGCTAAATGAGTGCTAACTGTAACACATGACCTCTGGGGCTTTGGAGATAGCAGGCACCCTCTAGACACTGATGCAGGGCCCTGTATGGAGCTCTGTCTGGCCAACACCGAAAAGCGCTTGCCCCACCTCCTGTACCCACTCACCTGTACACTCCCTTGTGAGGGGTGAGATATAATGGGGCCAAGTGAGTGGAGTTTGCCCCTACCAGTGCTGAAGTGGCAGGCTACGTCCAGTGCCTGTGCATTCTCGATGCCCCTAACAAAGGGATCAGGGCAACCTTCCTGCTTCATTATGACAGCTTCACCTCATATGAATTGAGAGGTAGCATAGACTCTAGAGTTAGTTGATTCTGGAGTTTAATGATGTCATCAAAAACCAGGTATTTACACCTCTTCCCTCATCTCCCTCATCAGCTTCGTCCTTAGACTGCTTCTCTTTATGATTATAAAATGGTTGCCAGGAGCAATCAGGCAATATGCTCTCTTTTTCATATCTGAAGAAAAAAAACACAAAAACAATTTGTCTTCTTTACCCTCAATGCCCTAACCAAGTCTTCTCTCCCATTTCATACATTCAAATTAGGTTAGCTCTAACCATTCCCATAAAGTACTAGCAGAAGAATAAGGTCATTGTCATTGGCGTAGAGTCCTAAACTTTTCATCCATATTGGGAATGGATGTTGGAGAATCAATCACAGTATCCACTGCAATGATAATAATGAGAATGGGGATGATGGATAATTGCCCTATGAATTGATACAAAGGTAGTACAATTTCAAATTAACATTTAAATCAACAAATATAATAATAGAAGAAACCCTATACATAGGTACTGAAGTGGAAACTCAATGGGTTGGTCACCAAATGCACAATGAATGACTCAAAATAATTCACATTCTATTTCAGGAGACAGAAGTGTCAGAATCAAAGTAACATGCCATAATGTAGAACTGTGGCAATTATAATATGTGCACAAATAAAGAAGCAGATATTCTTCCTGGAAGGTTTAGAAGGTGTACACAGGTTATATTTAAGATGAATTTTGAAATTTTCACAGACATTTTCTATGTCTGCAAAAATGACATATTCGTCAGAATTACAATGAAAGCACTAGAAGACTAGGAAGGTTAGTTGCCTTTTGTTCATTCTGCATTATCAATGCCTAGAACTATGTCTAAAACATAGTAGGTACTCAATATTTATAAGAACATGAACAATATTCACAAAAGAAATAGATCATAAAAGAATGGAAAACATAAAATGAGAAATTGTGAAGTTGAAGACAGGTCACATGGTGAATGGACCATGTCCTATTTTAAAGTATTTAGTCTTTATTCTGAAGCTAATAGTCAATTACAGGATTTTAAAGGAGAACTATGATCAATAATATGCTTTTTGAAAGATCACTCTTGGATATCACTTCACGTGCAGTAAAAGGTGGGATGAACTTCAAGTAAGGAAACAGCAACAAGGAGAAAAGACAGAACTGTCTTCAAAGTATATTTAGAAACTAGACTTGTCAGTACTGAGTAATTAATTTGATGTCAAATGTGAAGCCACAAGGAGTAATCTAAGATGATGTCTAGCTTTCAGGCTTGATTGAATGGATAGTGATGTCTAACAGTGAAATCAGCAATACAAGAACCAAAGCAAATTTTATTTCAAGGGCATGAATTGAACAATATTTGTGACTCAGTGAATTTTGTGGCATCCGTGACATGTGCACCTGGGAATGCTAGAAAGGGCTTGTCTTATCCTACAATCAGAAAAGAGTTTTAACCTAGAATTTTTAATTTGGTACCCACCTGGTGGTTAAAGTCTAAAGAAAAGTTAGAGAGTGAGATGAGAGGATGACTTCACATTTAACATTGGGCTGAGCAAAAGCAGACTCTGAGTTAATGTTAACTCCCTCAAGAGCATCTTTTGTAGAACCCCACTTTGGCTCAAGCCATGTTAGTCCTCCAGATAGGCTGTGCTCTCATGCATTTGAAACTAGCAGAAAATTATTTCATCTTTTCCTTTAAAGAATATTGACAAAGTAACAGCAAAATAAATTAAAAATGTATGGATGAGGCTGTCCTTGCAGCATGACCCCTACACCCTCGAAGTCAGAAAGGTAATGTTTAGTGTGTTTTTGTCGTTGTTGTTTGTGTATGTGTGTGTGTTTGCTTTTGTTACAGGGCCTCACTCTGTCACCCAGGCTAGAGTGCAATGATGATCATAGCTGGCTGCAGTCTCGAACTCCTGGGCGCAGGCCATCCTTCTGTCTCAGTCTCCCAAATAGCTGGGACTAAAGGTGTGCACCACCATGCCTGGCTAATTATTTTACTTTATTTTTGTAGTGACGGGGTCTCACCATACTGCCTAGACTAGTCTCTAAATCCTGGGCTCAAGAGATCTTCCTGCCTCAGGCTCCCAAAGAGCTGGAATTACAAGTGTGAGCCAGTGTACCTGGCCTAGTGTGTTTTTTATGTTTAAAACAAATGACTGCTTGTAATCCCAGCACTTTGGGAGGCCAAGGCGGGTGGATCACGAGGTCAAGAGATTGAGACCATCCTGGTCAACATGGTGAAACCCCGTCTCTACTAAAAATACAAAAAATTAGCTGGGCACAGTGGCGCATGCCTGTAATCCCAGCTACTCAGGAGGCTGAGGCAGGAGAATGGCCTGAACCCAGGAGGCGGAGGTTGCGGTGAGCCGAGATCGCACCATTGCACTCCAGCCTGGGTAACAAGAGGGAAACTCGGTCTCAAATAAATAAATAAATAAATGAATAAAACCAATGACATTTTACTATCAAAAACTTCACAGGCATGCATATATATGTAGACAGCTAATAATTTAGTAATATGAAAGAAAGGCATTAAAAATTTAGTTACTATTTAAGCAGAAATTTTCACAATTATTAAACTATTACAATAAACTTGTTGGGTTGTACATTTCTATAAATAAATCATTAAATAACTCTAAAGAGCAATGAAAGTGTTATTTAATGCAAAACTCAAAATACATTGTAGGGAAATAGTATAGTGTATTGTTTTTCAAATTAAAAAATTATAAAAGACTTTTCTAATTGTTTACTCTTTTCTAATAAGTGAACATTCAATTGTATCATTCTATTTCCTGATCCCAACCATATATCTAGAACTTGTGATCTTAACCTCTTCTTGCAGACCAAATGGAGGGAAACAATCCAGGAAGAGCACATAGAAGACACCATAAAGGAAAGGGTGCAAAGTGTCTAGCTCATACCATTTAAAGCAGCTAATACTGTCAAACAGGTTGAATCCATTTGCAGACTCTAACCAATTACTTGAGCAGTTCTTTCTCCTTAGGCCTAGACTAGGTAATGGGTAGGATAGGATTATATAACCGGAAACTGTGTAAGCAGAGGTGACCTTGGAGTAGGAAGGAAAAATGGATCTTATTTGTCTAACAATTGCAAAATTCTTCCCATATATTTCCTCACTTGATCCTCCAGCTTGGACGCCACAACAATCTATGAAGTAGTCTAGATTCCATTAACTGTAAAAACAGAATTGTAGGCCAGGTGCTGTGGCTCATGCCTATAATTCCAGCATTTTGGGAGGCCAAGGTAGGGAGATCACCTGAGGTCAGGAGTTGGAGATTAGCCTGGCTAATATGGTGAAAACCCATCTCTACTAAAAATACAAAAAATTAGCTGGGTGTGGCGACAGATGCCTGTAATCCCGGCTACTCAGGAGGCTGAGGCAGGAGACTCACAAGGATTAATCGAGGGATGGGTAGAGGTGGAGAGGCATTGGTCAAAGTATACAACATTTTTTTAGCTTGATAGGATAGGATTTTAACTACAATCTATTATAAAAACTTAAAATTTATCAAAACTTATGTACACGGACACTTACAGACACTACATGGCACCATTCACAGTCCAGAAAAATGTAAACAAATGTAAGTATAAAATCAAAACTGCATGAAATTTACTGTAATACACACTGTACTGCTGTAATAATTTCATATCCATTTCCTGTTGCTACAGTGCCGGGCTAAAGTGTTGTGTGATGCTTAAAACACGTGTGACACTTGTCTCTATGTGAGTACTTCTTTCCTCCAGTAAATTATCACCCCATTTTCTTGTTCACCAAATTATATTTACTTCATCTTTATGGCATTTTTCTTGAAAACTCTTGACAGTATTTAGGGATTTAAAGAAACATTGTAAATTATATCCTTGAAGTTCTCATATTGTCAGTTATTTGCCAGATACTTTTAATTTTATCATTTGCCTTTATACTACAGCTTTTTATTTATGTCCCAATGTTTCTTTACAGATTACTGAAATATGAAAAAAATTACTTACACTCCAAGAAAGGTCACAGTTTTATTAATGTAAATAGACATCTTTCTTGTGATTTGTGTTATTAAGATACAATAGGAAATATTTTGTGGGATGTATTTGATGAAATATTTGTGGGATATATGTAGGAAAAATTTGGGGGAAAATATTTTATTTCAGTATGCTCTGATGCTCTACCTCTGAGAGATAGTACAATGCAGTGGTTTGTTTTGGATAACTTATGCAATATTAAAGGCTGTCTTTTCTGTAGAATTATTTTGCATTAGTTCCTATAAACAACCTTTTTTGTTCCTTAAATTGTACAAGTAACTAATATTAGTATGACATTTTAAATCTAGCAATTATGTTTTTCTAATGAGATTTATGTGTGGGTCAAAAATAGATGGCCTCTTATCTTCATGGCCACAGAGAAAATAAATATGCTTCCTGTGAGCACCTGGAATTCTCCCAGTTTTGTGGATCACATTAATTTAAAAATCTATCATAGATCTTAGTTTCTGAGAAGTACACAGAAACTATACCCCATTATTCCAAGAACAAAACAATTCAAACTTGGCCTTGTGAAACTAAAGTAAATCTAACTAAACTTGAGACTTTTATGTAGAGTTAAGACAAAAAGCATTGGCATTTCCAGGAGTAAGTCTAGATTTTGTTGCCTCTAAAGACTATACCATTAGAGAGAAACTGTTTGAGAAAAAAAAAATATGAGTGTATCTTACCTTCAAATTGTATTCAGCCTATGACCATGTGAATACATCACTAGGTGTTCCCAGGTCCTTGGAAGTGACCTATAAACGTGTAGGGCTCTGGAGTTTATGCTGCATTTCATAGTAAACCCACATTTGCATATACAGTAATCTCTTATCTGTGGGAGACATGTTCAAAGACCCTTAGTGGTGGCCTGAAATCACCACTATAGCTATAAGAGCTATATGCTCTTAAAATAGGCACAAGAAGAGATTAACAACAACTCATAATAAAATAGAACAGTAATATACTATAATAAAAGCTTTGTGAATGTGGTGTCATTCTCAAAATATCTTACACTACTGTACTCACCTTTTTTCTTCTTACAATCTGTTAACCTGATAACCAAGAGAGCTACCAAGTATCTAAAGGGCAGGCAATCTATACAGCGTGAATACACAGGGCAAAGGAAAGATTCACGTCCCAAGCAAGTTGAAGCAGGACAACACGAGATTTTATCATGCTCCTCAGAACAGTGCACAATTTAAAACATATGAATTATTTATTTCTGGAATTTTCCATTTAACATTTTCAGACCTTTGTTGACCAAAGTTAACTGAAACACTGAAAGTGAAACCTTGGGCAAGGAGGACTACTGTAATAAAAAGACATGAAGCAGGGAGCAGCTTGGTTAATGGTTTCATTATTGTTAGTGAAATACATTGTAACATTGTACTTGGGATTATTCTGTTAAATATTAAACCATGTGTATTTTTTAAACAACTAAATCTCAAATACTTTCAATATTAAAAACAAATCACATCTTGGCAATATAATATTTAATTGAAGAAGTTACTGTAAAATATGCTTGTGTATACAGGTAGAATATTTGAAAGCTTTTTGATCCCCACATCCATTAGGATTCAGTGCAGCTTTACTCAATCGGAATCATTCCTAGGGACATGGAACTATTTATTGTTAAATACTTGGTTGATAAGATTTATATTTCTTTTTCGTCTTCTATTTTAGAAGCATTTGTGTTCTCTCAAAGTCTGATGGTTAGGTGTCTAACTTTTCCAATATTTGGATTGATAAATTTACTACTTAAGGTGGATAAATGCTTTATTATTGGTAATGGCACATATAAAATCTCAATGCATTTATATAACTCTCTAGTAATCGGTTATATAAAAAGTGTAGTAAACAGTGATTTACCATAGATTCCCTTTTACATCTGAGTCTATTTGTTCAACTCTTTTATTACTGTTGCCTTCGTTTGGCTTCTGTAAATTTTATTGAATTTTTATTTCTAACTAATCACAATGATACCAAATTGTAGCATATCATTTTATTTGTAGCATAGATTGCTTTCTAAAAATATGTACATGAGTATATGTGTAAATCAATCAACATGAACTTACACAGTAGCTATTTTATGTGAACTACACACATTCTTGGAAAGAAACAGAAGTAAATGCCTGAGGCCTGGGCATAATTCCTTGGAAATGACAATGCCAAAATGCCCAAGGAAACTCTTCGCAGGGATACCCGTTTGTTCTCACATGTTTATCTGTTTGCTCCCTTTGTTGCAAGCCTCTAAACACAAATTCAGAGCATTATCATGGTATCTGGGGCATCGTTCCAATGTTGACTCAAAGAGAAGTCCAAAACATGGTCATTTTATGGGAGAAATAAGTGGCACATGGTGTTTATGCAAAGTTATATGTGATTATACTCATTATACCCACTGTATTAAGGGGTTTCCATCTTTCTTTGAGCCTTCATCAGGATACCACCATATAGAATGAGTGGTATACTTAAGATATGGCTGAATTGTTCCCTAATATAATCTGACTCAAGGAAAACAAATGGAGAGGGTCTTTGTCATTCACTGTTTCATATGAATTTGCTCTGTTTCTGGAGTCAAAGTTGTTCCATTTTTCACCTGCTTTTTTGAAAATTTTTTTTCAATTTTCATATCATAAGCCAGAATGCAATGGGATGAGTATGGAGCCCTTCTTTTTATACAGTCTTTTGAAACTCTTCATGAGAAGCTTTCTTATTGAATTGTTTCATTCTAGCTTGAATATCCAAATGGAATGTATTAAAATAAATTCATAATTACACTTCTTTCATTATACTATTTATATAGTTGTAACACATTTAGAATTAAATGAAAGATCTTATAAAATTTTGAAAAACTGTGTTGTTGCTTATATATTATTTATTTGTGTCTCTAAAATTATCCACTGACTGCAAACTGCCCATAAGGAGCATTTTCACCATAAGACAATCATTACCAGAACTAAAACAGTCCTAAAAATGTCGGTGAATTTTCCTTCTACTACAAATTTTTATAATAGAAACAGTAACTTCCTTCTGAAACAACAATGGAATCTCAATATCAAAATTAGGTTAAATAGAGCATGACTATAGTCCTAGTTCCTCGGGAGGCTGAGGTGGGAGGAGCACTTGAGGCCCAGACTTTGAGGCTGCGGTGTACTATGATAGTGCGTATGAATTGCCACTGTACTTCAAGCTGGGCAACATAATAAGATGTCTTTCTCAAAAAAAAAAAATTTGATGCTCAGTATCAATCATTTGACAATAAATGAATGAATGATCATAAAACAGCAAATGATAAATTCTGTATTCAATCTATATTTTAACTTATATTTTCATTACATTTCTGCGAATTATTTTCATGGGTTTAAGTATTTTAAATCCCTTTCCTTTTATTTTTATTTGCAAAAACATTGCACATGTATCTAATTTAAAAAATTTTTTCTGGGATCATAAGCAGTTAAAATATTATATTATAATATTGTTATAGCAGATTCAATCAAAATAAGATAATTACTAAATAAAATGTAAACATTGAATAGAAACATGCCTTTTTGAGGTGGGTGAACGAGTCTCACTCTGTCGCCAGGCTGGAATGCAGTGGCACAATCTTGGCTCACTGCAATCTCCACCTCCTGGCTCATTGCAACCTCCATCTAACAGGTTCAAGCAATTCTCCTGCCTCAGCCTCCCAAGGAAATGTGCCTTTTGATGAATTCAGTAGGCATCCTGTGTTTCTATAGATGAATATTTCTTAGTGTAGCTAAGCAGATACAGGTTTTAGTTTTTTTCTTGGTTTTTAATTGATGTACATGTTGAGTAACTTGTTCACATAATAAAGTGGATGGCAGTGGAAAGTATTTTATGTTCAATATTAGTCAATTATTTGAACTTACCAAAATCACATAATGATTTATTATTAACAATTATTTGAAATGATCTGTGGGCTGACAATTCAATTGAATCTTCCCTCAATATTGTGAAAAGCAGAAAATTGGAAACCATCTCATTTACAAAAATATTATTTCTAGTCAATAAACTTATGCCTTTCTGAGAAGTTTATCAAAAACATTTACCAAAACTAACAAATGACAAATAATTATACTGCTCTTTTATCATTTAGAGGTAAAAAATAGAGAAACCAAAATACATATATACTTCCGCTTATTGCACTTCACTTTATAGCACTTAGCAAATGTTGCATTAATTACAAATTGAAGGTTTATGGAGACCCTAACTTCAGTAACTCTGTTGGCATCATTTTTCTCAATAGCATGTGCTCACTTTGTGTCTTATGTCACATTTGGTAATTCTCACAGTATTTCAAAGTTTATTATTATTATGTCTGTTATGGTTATCTTTGATCTTGCTATTATAATTGTTTTGGGTGTCATGAACTGTTCTGCTGTCTCAGAAAAGATGATGGGCTTAATGCTGTGTGTGTTCTCCCTACTCCATAGACCAGCTGTTTTGCTATCTCTCCCCATCTCCTAGGGTCTCTCTATTGTCTGAGATACAACAATATTGAAATTAGGCCATTTAATAAACCTACAGTGGCCTCTAGGTGTTTAAGTGAAAGGAAGAGTCACAAGTCTCTAATTTTAAATCAAAAGCTAGAAATGATTCAGCTTAATGAGAAAGCTGCTGACAGCACAGGGAGGCTGAAATCTAGGTCTCTAGCACTAAAATTAGCCAAGTTGTGAATGCAAAGGAAAAATGAAGAGCGTTTTAGAAGTTTGGATACAAGATCAAGCAGCCACAACATTCCCTAAGCCAAAGCCTAATCCAGAGCAGGGCCGTAACTGTCTTCAATTCCATTGAAGGTGAAGAACCTGCAAAAGAGAACCTTGAAGCTTGTAAAGGTTGGTTTATGAAGTTTAAGGATGTAAGCCATCTTGCTAACATAAAAGTGAAAGGTGAAGCAACAAATGCTGATTAGGAACTGCAGCAAGTTATCCTGAAGATCTAGCTAAGATCATTGGTGAAGGTGCCTACACTAAACAACAGATTGTCAGTGTTGATGAAATAGCCTTCTATTGGAAGTAGATGCCATCTAAGTTTTTACAGGTGTCTTCAAAGCATCAAAGAATAAGCTGAGTCTCTTTTTTAGGGGCCAGTGAAGCTGGTGACTTTAAGTTGAAGCAAAGCTCATTTACTATTCTAAAAATGCTGGGGCCCTTAATAATTATGCCAAATGTGCTCTACCTGTGTTTTACAAATGGAATAGCAAAACCTGTATAATAGTATATTTGTTTACAGAATAGTTCGCTGAATATTTTAAGCCCACTGTTGAGACCTGCTGCTAAGAAAAAAAATTCCTTTCAAAATAGTACTGCTTACTGACAATGCACCTGGGTCACCCAAGAGCTCTGATAGAGATGTATAAGGAGGTTAATGTTTTTATGCCTGCTAATACAACATTCATTCTGCAGCTCATGGATCAAGGAGTCATTTCAACTTTCAATTCTTAAAATTTAAGTACATTTTGTAAGCTCACAGCTGCCATATATAGTGATTCCTCTGATGGATCTAGGGCAAAGGAAATGGAAAACCTTTTGGAAAGGATTTGCCATTCTATGTAACATTACAATCATTTATGATTTATGGGAGGAGGTCAAAATACCAACATTAACAGTTTGGAAGCAGTTGAATTCAACCCTCATAAATAATGTTAAGAGGTTCAAGACTTCAGTGAAGTAAGTAACTACAGATGTGGTGGAAATAGCAAGAGGACTAGAATTAGAAGTGGAGCCTGAAGATGTGACTAGATTGCTGCAATCTTATGATAAAACTTGAATTAAGGAAGAGTTGCTTCTTATGGATGAGCCAAGGAAGTGGTTTCTTGAAATATAATTTACTCCTGATGAAAATGCTGTAAACATTGTTGGTATAACTACAAGAGATTTAGGATATTGCATAAACTTAGTTGATAAAGCAGTGGCAAGGTTTGAGAGAATTGACTCCAATTTTGAAAGAAGTTCTAATTGGGTAAAATGCTTTCAAATGACATCGCATGCTACAAATAAATCTTGCAATAAAGGAAGAGTCAACTGATGCAGCAAACTTGTCTTATTTTAAGCAATTGCCAGCCAGGTACCATGGCTGACACCTATAATCCCAGCATTTGTGGAGGCTGAGGTGAGAGTATCTCTTGAGCCCAGGAATTCAAGATCAGTGTGGGCAACACGGCAAGACCCCATCTCTACAAAAAATATATATATAAAAGAGTAGTCAGGCATGGTGGCACGCACTTGTGGTTCCAGCTACTGGGGAGGCTTAGTAGGGAGGATCTAGAGCATAGGGGGTCAAGGCTGCAGTGAGCTATGTATGAGGCACTCTGCATTCACTGCACTCCAGCCTGAGTGATAATGCAAGACCCTGTCTCAACAACAACAAAAATATTGCCACAGCTACCCCAGCCTTTAGCAACCACCACCCTGATCAGTCAGCAGCTATCAACAGTCAAGACAATACCAACAAAAAGACTGTGAATCAATGAAGGCTCAGATGATCATTAACATTTTTTAGCAATAAAATATTTTTAATTAAGTTATGCACATTGCTTTTTAGATATAATCCTATGCACACGTAATAGACTATAGTGTGTAAAGGGCAAACATAACTGTTATATGCACTGAGAAACCAAAAAATTTGTGACTCATTTTATTGCAATATTTGCTTCATCGAGTTTCTCTGGAACCTCATCTGCAATGTCTACGACATATGTCTTATATGTGTTATATATATTCTCTGCATGTATAATTTATTTTCTTCAGCTCTGTAGGTGAACTTTACCGTGTTAGAGACAGAATTATATTCATTTTATACAACTTGTACAATTTTCTTTGATTTCCTCCCTCCAAATCCTGTCGTTTTTATGGAGCTTTCATAAAAGCTTTCATGTCGCCTTTTCAAAGTTTTAGGTTGCTTGCTGTCATAAATGCAAGCTTTTGTATTCTGTGTTTAAGTTATCTTTCTAAAATTTTGTGTTGTTACCAATATTCTTTCAGAAGATATTATGGAGTAATAAATACCATTAGGTACTAAGGTTTAATTTCAAAATTTTGTTTGCAGAATAAAAATAATAATTATATTTGTGTAAAAGGATATGGGTGAATTGATAAATGAATCTCAATCTATTTTATATGCAATCCATGTAAAAATTCTTAAATACAATACACTTGGAAATTCTTAGTGCCATAGTATAAGCTAAAAAATTACTATATTTTGTAGGTCAAATATTGGACTGAAAATTCTGACCTGACGTAGTTATTTATGTCCTCCAAATAGTATCCCTAGTTTCAGATGAGATACAATTGTAAGTTAAGAATGATTTGTCAAAGCAAGCCATTTACACATTGACAAGTCCCATAAAATACTATGGAATTTCATTCAGTCCAAGAGTCTCAATTGTTAAGTTGCACTGTTATTTTATAGTATACCAAGAAAGAAAATAGTGCTGTCACTGAAGTAAAACTTAACACTTTCCAAACATTTAGAACTTTTATAACTACCAAAAGAACTTTTTTAGACCTAAATGCAGATTATTTTAATAATTTTAGTCACTTCTGAATATTTTATATATATACACACACGCAGAGGTACATTGGAAATATACATTAAAAAATTGGTAAGGCATTCTTACAAGTTCTTCCCATTCACTATCTGACTCTTCTAAACTACTTTGGAGTCTGAGTTTTCAACATTCGCACCTCACACCTAAAATTATTCTCTTTGTTAGTGTGCAATGTATTTTAACAGAGAGATTCACCATTTTTTTTCTGGTAATTTCATCCAAACAGCTGCGCCCAATCTGTAAGTTTTGATGCTGCTAATTACTCTACCTTACTAGAATTTGTCAACAGAAGATTTCTCAGGCAAAAATCAGGATTCATATTTATATTTATTTTTCAAATGCTCCTTCAAAGGTTCTATTGAAATGTGATTAAGCATTGTCCAATCAAGACACAGGAAATAACAACCAAATTCAGACATGCATAGGCCAGGATAACAACATTACTACCTATGACTTCCTCTTGATGAACATAGATTGGAAGGAGTAATTCTATGTAAGACACCCCTATTGCTAATATGATAGGATGTGAAAACAATAGGGTCTTAGAATCAACAAATTATGGTATTGAAGAAAAATCACTGCTGAAGATAATTTAAAAAAATGTTCAGCCCTAATAAATGGCACATTATTCTAAGATACATTATCCTCAAAAATAAAATTTTATCAGAAAAGTCATTTATGTAATTCCTAGATTTTTGTTACATGAATTTACCTGCATTTGTTAAGATATTTTGGATATTTTAGCTATGTTTTATTGTAAAACTTTTCCATTAAGATTTGAATGATTATGGTTACAAAAGATATATGTTAAACATTTCTAATTTATTATTTCATGGGCTTTTATACATGACTGCAAAGAACCTGCCAAACTGATCATTTGTGAAATATTGAAAAGTTCTCATTATATTTCATGTGAACTAATTTTTCTCCTCTGACCATTAGAATGTGCTTCCTCACCTTTCCAAATGATTGGATGTTAAAGATGAACAAAGAAATGACCCGGTAACTGAATATTTCTTAATCTCCTCTCTGCTGTAGGCCCCATAAGTAGTGTTTTGGTGAATAAATACGGCAGCCGGCCAGTGGTGATAGCAGGAGGCTTCCTATGCTGCCTTGGAATGGTGTTGGCCTCCTTCAGTAGCAGTGTGGTGCAGCTGTACATCACTATGGGATTCATTACAGGTAAGTTGTTTGGTCTTCAGCTTATTCTTAACTCTTCTGCTATTTTCAAAACTCTATGAAAAAAAATGAACAACAGAAAATTCTTATTTTCTTTTAATTTACTTTTTTATAAACAATGCTGTTTTAAAGTATTTTCATCTAGTACATTGAAATTCAAGCCAAATAATGGCCAAACATTTCATTTTTTTAAAAAATGAAAAAAAAAAAAATGTTACCAGACAAGTTACGTGTTATCATACAAATTTAAAAAGAAAACAACTTTAGTTTTTTGTTTTTTGTGGTTTTTTTTTTTGGCCTTTTACGCTTTTTACTCCACAATGGAGATAGTGTTGTTGGTCTCAGACTTTTTGATATAAATAAATACTTTCATTAATATAAAACTTATTTTCATGACTTATTTCCATTTCCAATATCTGACTTTCCACTCATAATATATTAAAACTGTGCCAAAGAGATTTTTCTGGATGCACTGATTTAGCTTCAACAGTAAAATTATTGTTGCTTGTTCTGATTGGTGGTAAAGTTCATTAACCCTGTTCTTTTTCTTACTCAAATGATCCTGTTTAAAAGCTTGGTGAGCCACATTTTCTTCTAACACAAGTATTTCAGATGACCTACTGTCACTTCATTATAGTTGCTTCTCATGTACATGCCTATTGATTCTAACTGACCATAACATGTACACTTGGAATGTACTATTTTTATGAGTTTAAATAATAAATTGCATTAAAAATTTATATTCAACATCTTAGGAAAAAATTAGACTTCAATATGTAAAGAGACTGAATCTTTCCTTTCTGCCCAGAGATAAAAAGGCAAAAATATTTACACTCATGTAATCTTACACTCATGTATCATCTGATGAAAAAAAAATGTATTGAAGCATACAGTAATGTGATGTTAAAATTTTTCTCTTTACAATCTATCCACATCTCTCTCGTTTTTTGATATGGAAAAATACATTTAATCTTGTAAATGCAAACCCTCTTATACTAAGCATTGTCATAGTGGAGAGAGTGCCTTTTCTGTTGTATGGAGATACTGACTACTACATTTGACTGTAGAAGTCGGAATGGGCCTACAAGTAGATGATTAAGGAAAAGATGATTTTGTTCTTCCCTGCACTACGAATATCACTGGCATTATTGCTATTCCAACTTATAATTTTATTTCTTTGGCTCTTAAATATTTTGATGCCCCCAAAGTCAATTATTCAGTCTATCTATGAGGGATTTACTTTAAATCAGCAAATACTTTGGTTTCCAAAAGTAGACAGATCCAGCATTTAAACTTGACTTGGCGCATATTATCTGTGTAATCATGGGTACGCTAACCTCCTTATACCTAAGTTTCTTTGTCTGTAAAATGAGATAAATAGTAGCTCTTTTTAAAATGAGTTATTAGGATGATTAATGTAAAAAATGAATATATAGTACTTTACAGAGTGCCCAGAATTTTGCTGTTCATAAATAAATGTTTGCAAATAATAGTAATCACAGTGCCATTTATATAACACCTTAAAGTTCTAGAACTTACTTTATTTTGGCAAAATCTTTCTGTGTTGTTAGGTGAGTTAGAGCTCAGGAAGTCTAAGTGTTTTGCCCAATAATACAAAATAGGTACTTATTTGGAGCAGATCATATCTTTTGATTTCAAGCCTACGTTCATTTTACCATGCCAGAAAGAGAAAGAGACGGTGGCAACTATTTCCAAATGAAAATGTGGATTAACATTTGAAGGCAAAAGTTCTAGGTGACAGAATGGGGAAAATGCTGTAACATAAAAGTCCTTAAGCTTTGAAACCTAACACCTGGATTTTAGTTTGGGTTCTTCCACTTACAAGCTACTTGACCATAGGCTGGTCAGTTTATTTATTTATAAATTGTATTTAATTACACTTATTCTGCATATCTCACAGATATGGCTGAAGTAGAGTTAGAGAACATGTGTCCTGTAACTCTCCAAAGCATGTTCTTGTTCTTTCTTGTCACCTTTTAGGGGTCCTCTTATTTATAGAAAATGTTTATATTAAAGGGTTGTAGTACACAGTCCTGTGTATTCCACAACTAGAATACTTAACCATTTTGCAGAACTGTTTCAATTTAGATAAATCAGTAAATATAGAAGAACTCTTAACTCTCTAGCCCCTAAAATAAATATAGAGTAATGCCTAGTTTAAGGGAAAACAGGAGATATTTTATATAAATCAAATTTTATGTAAATCAATGTACTTTTTAAACGACCTTATTTATTACAATCGCTCAGTAGCACCTTGGTGAGCTCGAAGAGGTAATTCATTTTCTAAAGGGGATACTCAACACTGCCAGGGAGCTCCCTAGATAATGGGGCCTTTGGCTCATATAAACAATCAGTGTTAATCCCTGAATTAAAACTATGTTTCAAACAAAAAATCCTTTTTAAGTAATACACATGTTCTTCTATATACATTAAATGTGGAATGTGAGGGATGTAGAGCATGAAATTAATGGCATACATTCATTATTCTTTTTGTTATTTGCATAATATTGAAAGAAATGTTTGTGGGGAGAAGAAAGATTGTTACAAATTGTTACCTTTTTAGTCTGTTTATACTTCTTAACTCCAAAAGGAAAGTATTCACCTTTTTATATTGCCCTCTTGCTCACAAGGAAGAAATCTGTTCCATATTTGTGTATATAAGCATATGTTAAAAGGAAAGGATCTGTGGAATTAAATTATTTTAATTGAGAACTAATAATTTTGTCCTAGTTTCAACCTATTGTATGATTGCTGATCTGTCAGTAGAAGTTCTTAGTTTTATTTCTGTGCTTTAAAATTAAAGGAATATGAAGCTGTCATTTCAAGTGTTCAGGTATAAAAACTTTTTTATTTTTGTGCAATTACATTTATAATAATCAAAATATATAATCTGATATTCCATTTTTAATTCTGCCTTTCCCACTTGAATATACATTTTGAGGAGTAATTTATTTTGTGAGTGTCATAATGTGTTTGTGTTTCCTCCCACTTTTTTTTTTTTTTTTTTTTTTTTAGGTTTAGGTTTAGCCTTCAACCTGCAACCGGCCTTAACGATAATTGGCAAATACTTCTATAGGAAACGACCCATGGCAAATGGACTGGCCATGGCAGGAAGTCCTGTTTTCTTAAGTTCATTGGCTCCTTTCAATCAGTACCTTTTTAATACTTTTGGCTGGAAGGGAAGCTTCCTGATTTTGGGAGGTCTACTTTTGAATGCCTGTGTGGCTGGGTCTCTCATGAGACCCCTTGGGCCCAATCAAACCACTTCTAAGTCTAAAAATAACACGGGCATAAGAGAAGATGATTCAGGCCTGAAGAAAATCAAAACACAGAAATCAACTTGGGAAAAAGTTAATAAATATTTAGATTTCTCCCTTTTTAAGCATAGAGGATTTCTGATATATCTGTCTGGAAATGTCATTATGTTCCTAGGTTTTTTTGCCCCCATTATATTCTTGGCTCCATATGCTAAAGACCAGGGAATTGATGAGTATTCTGCAGCTTTTCTGCTCTCTATTATGGCTTTTGTTGATATGTTTGCTAGGCCTTCTGTAGGATTAATTGCAAACTCCAAATATATTCGACCTCGAATTCAGTACTTCTTCAGTTTTGCAATCATGTTCAATGGAGTGTGTCATCTCTTGTGCCCACTGGCACAGAACTACACAAGCCTGATATTATATGCTGTATTTTTTGGCCTTGGATTTGGGAGTGTTAGCAGTGTCCTCTTTGAAACTCTCATGGACCTCGTGGGTGCACCAAGATTTTCCAGTGCTGTGGGACTTGTCACAATTGTGGAGTGTGGCCCAGTTCTTCTTGGCCCTCCTCTTGCTGGTAAGAACATTTTTCATCAAGGAAAATATAAAGCATAAGATGAATATCCATTAACTGAGACTTTATGTGCAGCTATTTAAATGTGTTTTATAATAATACTAATAGCCTGAAGAAATATGGGCATGTTAAATTTAGACTTTATTATAAACTATAAAATTTCATAATTGGTCAATTTTAGACCTAAATTTGTTTCAAAGCCTGGACCTATGAACTTAGAACTTATTTTAGAATGACAATTAGTAGCATAATCTTCAAAATATTTATCTACTTAGTTGTTTGGGTCTCTTAAAAATATATCAGAAAAAAATGCTATTTTATCTTTATCATTGGTGAACAGATCTCTCATATTTTGACATGGAAATGTGTCAAAAATGTAAAATAGTCTCTAAAAATGTCAGAATCCATTTTTTAACGGAGTACATTGGATATATTAAGTTGGAACTTGTTACATGAGGAAATACATTCATAATATCACTGATATGAATATATTCACATATATATTCCATATAGAGAAAGGGGTGAACAAAAATTGATTCACTGTTTTTGGGGGGCCACATACACTTATGTTCCATATTTATAAATTGGAAAGATTGCCTTCAGATTTTAAGATCTGAAATATTTTCAATGATGCCTATAAAAGTGTCTATGCTAAATTATTCAGTAAAAAGACTCAGTACATGTTTAGGGCATAACCAAAGAACACCCTCACAAATTGAGAAGTTGGTCCGATATTTAAAAAAAGAGTGAGAGAGAGATAAAATAGTCATCACAGAGCATTAGATTTTGGTTGGAGTTTCCTGTGGTTCTTTTATCATTTCCTTCTGAGTTACAGTAGTGAATGCTTTTAGAAGTAAATTCTCATATCTGAACTATGATTTAAAGATATGTGCCAGAACATTTTTAAGTTAAAATTTTGTTTAGTCTTAGACTTTAAATGTTATAAATATTGGGCCGGGTGTGGTGGCTCACACCTGTAATCTCAGCACTTTGGGAGGCTGAGGCGGGTGGATCACGAGGTCAAGAGATCGAGACCATTCTGGTCAACATGGTGAAACCCTGTCTCTACTAAAAATACAAAAAATTAGCTGGGCATGGTGACGCGTGCCTGTAATCCCAGCTACTCAGAAGGCTGAGGCAGGAGAATTTCCTGAACCCAGGAGGCAGAGATTGCGGTGAGCCGAGAGGGCACCATTGCACTCCAGCCTGGGTAACAAGAGCGAAACTCCATCTCAAAAAAAAAATGTTATAAATATTATATTCTGTTTGTAGACTAGTCTTTGCCAGCAACAACTGTATCTTGTTTTGGTTAATACTGGACTTAAGTATTCACTTTGACTCTTGGCCTAGTGTCTCATGGTCAGAGTCACTGACAGGCTAAATGTAAATTTTTCCATGTATTTAGTCAGTTTTTAAACTGTTTTCTGCATGACATCAAGGAACCATTCTGAAAGTGCGAAAATGCATGTTTAATGTTTAATTTGTTCATCTTAGTGCTATCATTGACCTTTTGTCTCTGAATTTTTTTTCACTTACGTATGCAACAAAGTTGGCTCTAAGACCTAGGTGGTGTAGTGGTTGTCTTTCCCTGTCCACCAGGGCTGTCCTGTCGTATCTAGCACAGGTGTTTTAGATGATATGTCTCTCAATATAAATATACCATGACACCAAAACAATTGTCAAAAAAGATTGAAAGCCAGTACATCTAATTATTTATCAGCCAGTTGATTTTGTTACATAAGATAAGCACAATTGGTTCTTCTTTGCATACAGAATTAGTCTGATCAAATGGGCTTTTGGAACCTATTCATTATCCACACAATTAGTAGTGTCAATAGAGAAGTTTGTATGTCACCATGCATGATGGGATGAAAACAGAATCAAGTCCAAATACAGATAGACTCTAAGAATTGAAATAAAGGAATTTTATTTGGCCCCTCCCACCTGAGCAGATATGTGCATTAATATTTTTTTTAAAGTTTCAATATTTTTGAATACCTGTTGTGTTCGCATGGCCAAACCTTGTGCCACTGGTAGCAAATGGCAGTAATTGATTTTTGACCTATTGTTGAAACTGTCAGACTATAGCCATTATAAATCCATTTTTTCATTCCATGTCTGCCACCTGCTACCCTAATGTTCCTTGAGTTGGAGATTGGCTTCTCCTCTATAGTATTTGATTACAGCTAAAACTGTCTGGTCCATAGTAGAAACCAAGTTAATATTTTTGACTAATTGAATGTTATTGCTGTTACTTCTTACACAGTTGCAGGACAGCCTTGAAAAGTAGGGAGTGTGTGGTTTCTATTTTGTATTTGGTTTTTTCAGACTGAACTTTCACTGCTCCTCTCAGAAAGAATTGAAGCTTTAGTTCTGGAAAGGAACTCCGGTTTCTTGATGATGCTAAAAAATTCTTAAATCATTTAGAAAGTATGCTGATGTGGCAGCCCAAAGTGATATTAACTCTGATAGGCCATAGACCTAATGCTTTTATATTTAGAAGTATAACAATCCAAATGGATTAAATATTTAAACATAAGACCTAACACCATAAAAACTCTGGAAGAAAACCTAGGCAATACCATTCAGGACATAGGCATAGGCAAGGACTGCATGACTAAAATACCAAAAGTAATGGCAACAAAAGCCAAAATAGACAAATAGGATCTAATTAAACTAAAGAGCTTCTGCACAGCAAAAGAAACTCTCATTAGAGTGAACTGGCAACCAACAGAATGGATAAACATTTTTGCAATCTACCCATCTGACAAAGGGCTAATATCCAGAATCTACAAAGAACTAAAACAAATTTACAAGAAAAAAACAAACAACCCTATCAAAAAGTGGGCAAAAAATATGAATAGACATTTTTCAAAAGTAGACATTTATGTGGCCAACAAACATATGAAAAAATGCTCATCATCACTAGTCATTAGAGAAATGCAAATCCGAACCACATTGATATACCATCTCACACCACTTAGAATGGTGATCATTAAAAGGTCTGGAAACAACAGATGCTGGAGAAATAGGAACGTTTTTACACTGTTGGTGGGAATGTAAATTAATTCAACCACTGTGGAAGACAGTGTGCCAATTCCTCAAGGACCTAGAAATAGAAATACCATTTGACCCAGCAATCCCATTACTGGGTATATACCCAAAGAATTATAAATCCATCTATTATAAACATACACACACAGGTATGTTCATTGTGGCACTGTTTACAATAGCAAAGATGTGGAACCAACCCAAATGCTCATCAAAGATAGACTGGATAAAGAAAACGTGGCACATATACACCATAGAATACGATGCAGCCATAAAAAAGGATGAGTTCATGTCCTTTGCAGGGACATGGATGAAGCTGGAAGCTATCATTCTCAGCAAACTGACACAAAACAGAAAACCAAACACCTCATGTTCTCACTCATAAGTGGGTGTTGAACAAGAACAGGTGGACACAGGGAAGGGAGCATCACACACTGGGGTCTGTTGGGGAGTGGGGGCTAGGGGAGAGATAGCAGGGGGTGGGGAGATTGGGGAGGGATAACATTAAGGGAAATACCTAATGTAGGTGATGGGGGATGGAGGCAGCAAACTATCACATGTGTATACCTATGTAATAACCCTGCAAGATCTGCACATGTACCCCAGATCTTAAAGTAAAATAAAAATAAACAAATAAAAATAAAAATAATTTATCAAATAAAAAAAAAGTAAAGTATCAGACTTGAAATTTTTAGTGCTCTTTCTTATGTCTGTGGTGCTCCAGTAGAAATACAAAGCAAAACTACCAGGGAGAAGAGGTTTCTTTACTAAATTTAGACAACTTATTTGAGATTCTCTTCCTTTGATATGTTATTCAAACAGTCTCAAATGACAAGAAGTCACCATTAAGATGTGAACTTATGCTGTACAGTAGACTGGCAAATCGCCTCAAGTAACTAATGGCTCTCTGTTAGGTCTTGCAATATTTGCATGATGAAAGTAGACACACATGCACACACACACACACCAAGAAGTATAACAGTCATTGCAGACAGAAATATTTGACTCGAATTAGGAAGGAAAACTAAAATTATGTAATTTTTGTTATGTTAATGGATAGGTCATGCTTACTTAAATAAACCCATTCTGCCAACTACCTGATTAGAACTGTAAATTTTGTTCAAATAGATAATATATTACAAGTAGCTAACATTAATACTGAGCCAACGACTAGATTCTAGGGAGAATGCTCTGGATTCTGACTAAACAGACTGGTTTGAAAGGTGTACACCAGAATCACTTGTAATATATATGATAATTTATATAGATTTGTATATATTACATTTTGCTGTTAATAATTATTAGGAATTAGATGTCTGCATGAACAAGAGACAAAACTAAATATAAGCTGACAAAAGTCAGTAAACCTTCAGATTTAATGGCACCAGGCTAGATTTTAAATGGTCTCAATTATCAAATGGAACAATTCGTTTGTTTTGTTTGTTTGTTGATTTATTTATTATACTTTAAGTTCCGGGGTACATGTGCAGATCATGCAAGTTTGCTACATAGGTATACACGTGCTATGGTGGTGGTTCGCTCCATCCATGGCCCCGTCATCTACATTAGGCGTTTCTCCTAATGCTATCCCTCCGCAGTCCTCCCACCCTCTACTATTCCTCTCCTAGCCCTCCACCCCCAAGGCCCCTTCCTGTGTCCATATGTTCTCATTGTTCAACACCCACTTATGAGTGAGAACATGCAGTGTTTGGTTTTCTGGAACAGTCTTTTACTGATAAGTTTGCCCTTGATAATTTAAAAAACTAGGATTAGCTCATAGTGACATGGCACTTAAACAAGAAGTTAGGTGAAGCCATTTTGCAGAGTAGTTAAGAATGAGTGCAGACAGACCTCATTAGGAGTCTAGATTCTACCATTACCTAGTTATGTAACCAGGCCCAAATTACTTCACAATACACAATTCACTTGTAAGGATCAAGTGAGATGTTACAGATAAAATGCTTAGGCTAGTGCTAGGCACTATATGATTCCCTGTTAGGAATCATGTAAAAGTCTTTGGATCTTTCCTAAAGAAAGTAATTTTTCTCTATTGAAGGAAAAAGGAAGTATGAAAAGGATGAAGCAATCCTAACATGTATGCCGGTCTTAATGTACTGGTATTATAATACTATAAGTGCATCTACATACCTTTACTAAGCATATATAGAAGTCATAATCTAGAATTTTTTTATTTTTTAAAGTCTTATTTGCCATTAATTTAAATAAGAGGAATCTACTTTGAGGAATAATTTATTTGAAATTTCTATCATTATATGACTGTTTTATTATGCCAACTTAAAAGATGTTCTTTGTCTCTTAGGTATGTTGGTGGATGTAACTGGTGAATATAAGTACATGTACATGTCCTGTGGGGCTATTGTGGTAGCAGCAAGCGTGTGGCTGCTGATTGGCAATGCTATCAACTATAGATTGCTTGCAAAGGAAAGGAAGGAGGAAAATGCGAGAAAGACGACCAGAGAATCTGAACCCTTGAGCAAACCTAAACATCCAGAAGATGTTCATGTCAAAGTCTCAAATGCTCAGAGTATAACCTCAGAAAGAGAAACTAATATTTAACAAGAATCACATCTCTGATTTCAGTGTTTATGACTTGCCCTAGGAGTTTGTTTTCCATTTTGTTTTTAAAGTACAGGAAAAGTTTTTAGCTGAAATGAAGAGTCACAATTAAGGATGGAGATAATATTCTCCTCAATGGAAAATTTTAAGTTCTTTTTAAAAACTAATTTGGGTAGTTAAATTTTGAGATTATGCATAGAAAGAATCCATGCTATAGGTTTATTTCCATACCTGACTCGGTGTGGTGGTTAAAATACTAATTTTAAAGTCTTCCAGTGACTTTCGGTCTTGGTTACATGAAGAGTTCTGAATCCCAAACCCCTGGGTTAAGTAGTTAGAAGGAGGATGTCTAATCCTACAAAGTGATCCTTTATACATTTCATTTTTTATTTGATATTAAGGTATGAATAGAATTGAGAGAAATTAATTATCTCTTCCTACACACCAACACACATAATCCCACGTGGTTACCCACATGTACACAAAATATCTGGAGAATAAAAAACAAATTTTAAAAAATCTTGATAATTTATTTTTAAAGTAAAAAAAAAATCCATGAAGACAAAAGAAACATATCTGCATGCTACTTTACAATGTTGGTTTTAAAGATAAATACATGGGTAAAAATGAGGGTGATCCTTATTCAAAAATACATCTGACTGCTATAAAAATATTTGCATATATGTTTGACAAAAAAAAGAAAATCAATGTTAAACCATTATATCTGAGCACTGTTAGACTTAATCCATGCAGATGAGTTTTTCTGAGTAGGGGGCATTAGTACCTGGTGCTAGAGAACAGAACCCTCAAATAATTTTCAGAATTCTTACCTGATATGTAACAGTATGATGACTCTTAACAATGAGCCACATTCATTGATTTTACAAGGATTTTAGTTCATAATCCAGAAAGTAATAATCAGGTATTTTCTTTTAACCAGGCCTCCATCCAGATTGGCTGTTATATTGAAATATCAAAGTAAAATCCTAGTTGGCAAGATTCTAAGTAGACTGAATTCTAATTTTTCCCAACACATAGTGGTGATCAGAGGTTACTGTTATGAGTACTCCATCTGACTACAGCTAAGACTGAGAAGTGGTTTTAATGAATCCTCTAAGCTCTCTCAGCTCCCTCCCTTCCACAAAATGCTAGAGCAAAAGCAAACCACAAGTGGGCCTTGTGCTCAACCACTGGAAATGCCTCCTAGGATAAGAATGGCAGTACTTGAAAACTCTTCCCTCTTCTGATGAGACTTCCTGCTGCCTTTGGACATAACAAAGTCAGGAAACTTATCTTCTAGAAATAGAGACACTTTGTGACTTGGAATTGTAAGTATAGTTTATAACCTGATAGCAAAAAGTTTGAAATAGTGCAGCCCAGGTTAATTCAGCACTTTCCCTCTTTCATAACTGTGTGAAAACATCTGGGAATCTGAATCACTCCTGAATACAGAGGCATATTCTTTTCAAACTATAGATACCATTTTGAATGAGAAAGTACATTTAAACAAGAAAGAAATTGTACATTATGACTAAAGCTATAAATACGATATTTACCTCTATAAATCTGAAGTTTAACATTATGATTAATTAAAAAGAAGTATTTAGTGCTTGACAATTAAAACAATGTCACCCTTAAGATGTCAAAGGCAATTTGCCATTCTTTTTTTTTTCTTGTAATAAAGGCAGGTGCTGTTTTTTCCTGTGAGATTGCACCTGGATACCAGCCTTTTGTAATAGTTAATGTCAAAGATTTGATTCATAAAGTTTATTCACTGCTTAAGCATGTGGCTCATATTTAGGGAGCTATATAAAATTCAGTTTTTCATTTAACATTTGCTCTTTTGCATATGAAGAGATATTTGTATTTTTCAAATGTTAAGTAAAACAAGATGTGCCAAGATCATAGGTAAATAAATTAGGAAAAATGTGGGACTTTATGGCTGTTTTTAATTTAGTTTCACCCTATCATGATTCTTGAATTACCTTTGTTTATATTTTTAGTTCTTTTTTATTCAGCTCTGATTTGTCAAGAAATGTAACCTCTAAATTGTGTAGTACTTCTCCAATCATAAGTTTCCAAAAAAAAAAAAATTTACTTTCCAAAAAGTGTTCTGAAAAGATATATTAAACTAATATGAATATCAAATCCCCACGGGAAATAAATGGCAAAGTAATATTCATGGGGTTTTAAGTAAAAGGCTATATTATATTCTTTTTTATTACCTTCTAGTAGAGACATCCTGCTGGATGCATTTCAGTGGCCTTCTCCAGGAAGGAGGTTTGTTTGCTTACTGATGATTTTCTTGTCACGTGAAAACCAATTCACATTTGTCTGGCTGCTCTTTGATTGTCTTCATTAGTCATCTATTTCTAACACTGATTGTATTAAATTGTTAGAAAAGAAGGTAAAATTGCATATTCAAACACACGATATGATCTGTACAATCTCACCTGACGGTAGCACTGCACAGAGTTACAAATATGCACACATATTAACTCTCATGCTTAAATACTGACAGTTAAACCAGAACACACTTGAAACAGTGACATAAATACCTGCAGTATTCAGAATTGGTCCAGGGTAATATAAATTATTTTACTTATTCACTCTCTCCACCCTCTTCAAATTGTTAGAAGATTTGCTGCTTTAGGAAAATCTTTGCAAGATTGAGAAAAGAGTATCAACCTAGGATTTTCATTATTATATAGACACATAAATGAAGGAGGAGATATATTTGGCTTCTGTGTCTGCAAATATTAGTGCTGAAAGTATTTCTTCCCCTAGAGAAAAACAGGTTTTCAATGTTTGAGATATCATGAAGCAAAGTCAGAGTATACCATTAAAATCCTCACTAATCTCTATTCCCCCATTATGAGATTGTACAAAAGGAAGGGTATCATTAATCAAGGTATCCAAATAACTCATAGCAACTTTTCAGTATTCTTTCATTCATGTTAACTGAGCACCCCATATTTTTCGTTACTTAACTTTAAATATGCCATCACTAATTTATGAAGAGAACATTGGACTTGCTCTTTTTCTGACCTATTCTCGCCTCCTTTCCTGATCCTTTTTGAGTTCACTTAGCACACCTTAAGAGACAACAGATCAGGTTTTAGTGTATTTCACATTGGAAGACATGATGTTTTCTCAGTATAAATCTACATGACTCATAAATATCACTTTTTTTGGTACCAATTTCCAACACCTTAGCTCATGGACTCATTGGCCTCTGCCTAATACTAAGGAATAAGTAAAATAATTAAAGTTGGTATATTTGAATGTGCACTTTAAAAAGTCTAGATCTTTTGTACTCATTCTGTTCTGGCTGTGCAACATGACAATCAAAAATGTAGAAAAGAAGACTAAAGGATGATATAAATGTAAGTTTTGATGTAGATGACATAAATATGAAGAGAGATTCTTGATCAGTTAGTTGAAACTTATTTTTCACTTAAAACACCGTTAAAAATCCCTTTCATATATAGAATGTTGAACACTTTTATTAAAACAAAAGAAAAAATCATTTTAGGCTCAATTTAATAGGGAGATAGGATACTTAGTGGAAAGGAACTAATATTTATGTGTCATGCATTTTGTTTATGTGATGCCTTTCAATATTTAGGCCAAACCATGGCAGAATTATTACTAGCTTGATATGATAGATGAGTGAAAACCAAAATCACAGAAGCTCACCAAACTGAAGTTAAAAGGTAATATGAACCAAAATTAAAACTCAGGGTTACCTAAAACCAGAAAGAACCCCTAGAGTGTTCACTACCATGCTGCCTCCCGATAGAGGCCAGAGAAGTAAAGGTAAATAAAATATAGGTACAAAAAAAGTACATCTTATACAGTAAAACAATTAGGTTTAACTGTAATTTGTATTATGACTTATTCATTGTTTACTAGAGAATTGCATTTACTAGAACCTGAATATGTAATTTCTAATTGCCCGCTTTTCTCCCCAATGCAAATTATCTCAAATATTGATAATGATAATGATTATGTATAGACATGACTACTTTAATATGACTCTTTTTCTCATAAAAATAACATAATACATTTTTTCTGAGGTTAGATTTAGGAGGAAAATGTTATCTTTGATGAATAAATAATTCCCAGATTGGTTGCTACATATCATGACCCAAAAAGTAAAATAATTAGCTGGATACGGTGGTGTGCACCTGTAGTCTTAGCTTCTTGGGAGGCTGAGGTGAGAGGGTCATTTGAGCCCAGGAATTTGACGCTTCAGTGAGCTATAATGGCCTCACTTGCGCTCCAGCCTAGGAAACAGAATGAGACTCTGTCTCTACTAAAAAAAATAAATAAAGTAATATGTACTTACTAGAGAACATTATATTTAGAATTTTAGGGGTTATTCCATTTATAATATTATCCCTAGCTACCAAAACACATTATAAGATACAAATGATTTGGTTTATCTATATTGTTACATATTAATTTTCATCATTTTATACAACTTATGCTACATTCTAACTTATATTTCAAGTTTCTCTGAACATCTGTGTTGTCATTCTCCTCTTTGTCCATTTGTTCCATGGAGTAAACAAGAATCATTGCTTTTGTCTTCTCCACCTAGACTTTTCAAGTCCCTAATTAGAATGTAGTTCTCCTTACCTCTATTCAAATAGTGCACTCACAAGGCACTGCATTCTTCATAGTCAACCATGATGCTCATGTTTATAATTATATACACATTTAATTGAATGTGATTTTAGAGTTTTAAAAAGCTAATCTTCTTTGGCACTATCCTGAATGTTTTTAATTTTCTCAAAGTGCCTGACAACATTGAGTAACAAAGCATACCATCACAGCATTGCACCATTATGTATTACTCTCTATCAATGCAAGGACATCACTGATACATCATAGCAACAAGATTTTTAACCATAACCATTCAGCGCACCAATCAGCATCAAAGTATTGAGAATAAAAACTAATATTACAGGGAAGGCACAGTGGCTCAGGGCTTTAATCCCAGCACTTTGGGAGGTCAAGGCGGGTGGATCAGGAGATTGACATCATCCTGGTCCACATGGTGAGACCCTGTCTCTACTAAAAATACAAAAGTTAGCCAGGCATGGTAGCATGCACCTGTAGTCCCAGCTACTTAGGAGGCTGAAGCAGGAGATTGCTTGAACCTAGGAGGCAGATGTTGCAGTGAGCTGAGATAGTGCCACTACACTCCAGCCTGGGTGACAGAGTGAGACTCAGTCTCAAAAAAAAAAAAAAAAAAAAGAAAGAAAGATGAATATCATATATAAAAACTCAAGTTTACCCATCTGTCTCTAAGAGTTTGATTTCTGCACAACCATATGCATGATCTCATCACAGGCCCAATTATCAGTAATTATAATGCTCACATAATCAAAATTATAAATTATCCTTGTTGATACAATTAACAATGAATAATTTTCTGAGCTTATGTCATTTTTTATAGTTATGATTTTCTCTTCTTTCCTATCGGTTGTTTGTGCACTGGAGATTTCAGCTCTTTGCAGGGTGCTACAATCCGGTTTATTTTAGTCTTCTCTCTCCTACTGCTTTTTCTTCACTTTAATTCATTTCTGTGCCAATCATAAAAGAATTGCTGTAGTATTGAGAATTGTCATTTAAAAAGTCTCTACTTTAAGAGCAAAATTAATATTACAAAATGAATTTTTGATTTTACAAGAGTATATGGGAATTTATATCAAATTAATTTTTCCATCCCAATTTCCTTCTTCATATATATACGTATATATATATATATATTTACTTTAAGTTCTGGGGTACATGTGCAGATTTGCTTCTTTACCAACTCCCCCTTTTTTTCTATAATTATTTTTTAAATGTTTTTCTTTCTGTGTTTTTATAATTAGAGATAAACTTTTTAACATTTTCCATGTAACTGTGGACACTTTTAGTATGGCTTTTTGTTTCTTTGGTGTATTTGGTTACATTTACACTGTTTGCATGAGCTACATGCTTTCAGTCTTCATATATACTTGTTAATAAGGTGAGCAATATTCAGGGATATTTCAATAGGCAATTATTTAATGATTATAAATTTATTCACATTTCAGCAAATATTTTTCACATGATCAAACAGGACTTTTTGTTTCTTTTTTTATTTAAATGTAGCAAAATAAGCTAGAGAATCTCTGTTACTAGATACTGAACATTCTATTAAAATAGAATAAGTTGATATAAAGCTCCTCTCTTCAGAAAAACAAAATGGCATTTTTATCTCACGTAAATTTAGGATGAAATTTTAAAACATTCTTTTGACTAAGACATTCTAGTTTTTTTTTAATTTTCATATACATCTAAAATAAGTTTTTTGAGTTAGACTCAGTTTATATAACTTGCTCGTTAGAGTAGACATTGTTTTTTCATCCTCAAATTCTCAGGAGTACACATTTCTGACAAGCTGTTCAATGGTTCAATGGATTTTATTTTTCTACCATCAACTTTCTAAATCTAACTAAAGTATTAATATTTCTACATTTAGTAAAATAGCACATATGAATTAAAATATTTATTTCTAAGCATTAAATCGAATTGTATTTTGACTTGTTTTGATATTTTGTCTCAGATGATGAATTTAATTAATTCATCTTATCCTCTCAACCCTCAGTTTTGTTAGGTAGCCACATTTTTACTATAAAAAACTAGACCAGATTAAGGATTTTACCAAACTTACACTAATACTCTTGAGTAAATGCAGCGTTGGGGATAGAATTCAGGTCTTTTGACTTCTAATTTTTTTTTCTTCATTGCACTACAGAAGCCGTAAGGTCATAATAATGACCTTTATAGAGTGAATAATGTATTTTCCTAGAAATACACATAACAACCCTACTTGATAAATAGTTTATATCCCAAATGAATATATTTTTTCCAATCATGTCTTGCAAACTCATGTTTGCAAACTAAATTTGAAGACTATTTCCTGATTGCCATAGCAGGTAATTCTTGACAAATAAGAAATCATAATTAGTGAGATTAATTATTTTGCACATCATATGTTGTTATAGCAATATCAAAATCACTTAAAACATACCAATATTGTATTAACAGAAAGGGTGTCAATATCTCATTAATTCTTGTTTCAGTTTATGTTCTTTTTTATTTTAGAAGCAGTATTCGTTTGTTTTCTAAAGTAGAATGCGAGAGCACAGAACACACAGTACAAGTTTGTTAAATTATTAAAGTGTATGCAAGAAAATGTTGCCGTTGCATAATCTTGCGGAGAGTACCTCTACAGTATGTCTTGATCTAATAACCTGAAGATGTGTTAATGAAATTATTAGAATAAGATCTATCTCCAAAATTTCTTATTTTGTGAATGTTTTTTACATTTAATTAAACAATACTAAAATCCACAACAGCTGTTTGGCAACAGTGTCACCAGAGCTTCTTTTACGTTAGAGATACCATCTACCTCCCTCTGCATCTTACCTAGATAGATAGAGTCTTTCTTGATTTTCTCCTTTATTCCCTTGCAGGGAATAAACAAAAATTACACCTAAATTAAAGATCCCTGGTGAAAGGGAAGAGGAGTTGCTGTTAGGAGTTTTCCCTGTAAAGCTGTAAAAACAGTAATCCGCATTCAGTATTTGTTTGCTTCGTTCATCAAGATGAGTTCATCAAGATATTTACCATAAAAACACATTTTTAAAAAATTGGATAAAATTGTGTATCACAGTAAAATTTTTCATGAACTGGTCCTAAAAACGTCTGTAGTAAGTGATGTGTTTGGTTAGATTCAGCTAAACTGACACCCATACATGAAGATTGCATTGTCATTCTGACAGGAAGCAGGCCTCAGTAGTTGCAGTGCATGCATTTACTAATATGAGGACCCTTCCTTGTAGTGACAAAAACAAGATTGTACCAATCAAATATGACTCAAATGGAGTAATTTCCTATATTGCAGACGAAAGAGCAGGGTCTTTTCAGGTGTTTGCTAAAATTGACAAAATTTGAAGCTTTTTATGTAAGAGTTCTTCTCCCATATATTTTAAACTAGCATGTTAATTATTTCCTAGAATGAATAATTTATTTTGTTATTTTGAAATCATTTTACTTACTACTTATATTATTTGAACAAATATGTTTTTCTCATCCAGTATTAAACTGAAAAGAACATTTAAAATAAGATTGTTGGAGTAAAAGTTATACATAAGAATTTGTTGCTACTAAGACATTCTTTGGCAACAGCCATATCCAGCTAACATTTGCAAGAATTTTTTAAGGGATTAGATTTAGGGTTAATCTTTAGAATTATTTTTAAAATGTAAATTATATTTTAGGCTGTATTTTGTGATTTTTAAATGAAAAATATAAAATATAGTTGTCTTGTTTATTCTATAGATATCTTAATGACCACTGAACAAATGATTATATTGCCACTTGGTCTACCAACTGTGGTTACTATGATAGTGAAATAAAGAGGATAGTTTTACTTGATACCTAAGGTGATCCAAGCAGTTGTTTTTACATCACCTAAATTATGGCTGTATTATTTCATTTTTTAAGAAAATTAATAAAATATAAAATAATACGTTTAAAGATCTGTCAAAGTTTTCAAATATAAGATAGACTCTTCTTTTTTGCCTTCTTACACATGAATGTACTTAGAGTGATTGTTATGTGATCTTGGGATATTTATTTTAGAAATTTTTGTATATATAGCGGTTCTGAAGTTAGCAAATAATATGTGTAAAAGAACCAAAAATGAAAGACCTGGCATTTTCATATGGATACATATTTTGTTTAAACTAAATAAAATAACATAGATTTATTTAAGTCAGGAAGATATTATGTTGTTGATCATTTTTAAAGTATGTAGTTCAATTGTTTCTACTTCGTTTTTAAGCACACTTGTTTAAGTTTTTGCCTTTCAGGTATACTACATGTTATGTGGACATATGTTTTAGAATAATCTCTTGTAGTTTCTCATTTTCACTGCATAACAAATTTGAAACCAATGTGAATTTCTCTTTGAGAGGACATATTTTGCCTGCAGTTTTGAATATAATTCATCTTTCTTTTATAGACTGTGAGCTTCCTGTGGACAAGGATGTTATTTTAATTATAATAACGACTTTAATACCTAGCAAAGTGCCAGGCATAGAGTGTTCCTTTATTGAAATGAGTTGATGGATGTAGATTATTAAAATGCTACTACATTATTCTATGATGCAGGCTGAATGTATATGAGAGTAATTCTGTAGCTAATTTTCAAACTAAGACATAGAAAACAAAACACCTGTAGCATTTTCTTTATTTAAATTTGAAACTCTGTTTTGAATCCTTTTTATTGTCAGTCAAACATTCTATGCAATATTGAAATATGCAGCAGCTAAACTTTAAGGTGTATATTAATTAGTTTTATTTTCTTTTCAAAATCAGAAATGCTCTATTTAAGCTTCCTGGAGATGTTGACAATCATTTTAATGACCAAAGGTGCTACTTAGTTTTCAACATTTACCTTGATCATAAGTGCTTCTATCTGCTGAGCTTTATTTATTCTGCTTTGCAGAAAGTTTGGTGGGAAGGATGCAATAAAATCAGAATATCTCTTTTGTCTGAATTATGCAGCTTAGCCCAGTCCATGTTCCTCTGTACTCTATTCTTACTGTATTTTAGTTAATATTTCTTACTGCTCACTAATTTTTATTGCAGGTCTGTGCTGTTTCTTAGAAAGTACATGCATATATATTTCTATAATATGTAAGAAAAAATCTGTATTGCTTATTAAATTAAAATGAAAATGAAACATGTTTATGTTAAATTTTCAAACTGAAATCTATACTACATTTTCTTAAGGACCATTCAATGCTGCTACTGCATGCTCATCAAAACATAATTTCCCACATTGGACCAAATTAAGGGCATGTCTTTTGTCTGAATGTACATAAATGTCAATGGAAGTCAGACACAGCCAAAAATACAATGAATTCCTAAGGGCTAAAATGGATTTCTACTGTTGTTGTTGTTGTTGTTGTTTTCATGAGTATACACTTTAATAGATTTACACAGAGTAAACAAACACAGTTCAAAAAGATTACATCACTGGCATCACAGAAGATCCTCTCAAACCCTTCCCAGTCTACTCTTCTTTTCTGGACTGCTCTAAAAAAAGCAGACCATTTTTTTAGAGCAGGTTTATGTTACAGCAAAATTGAAAGTCCAGGAATTTTCCATATATTGTATCTCTTGCCCTGATACATGCATAGCCTCCCTAATTATCAATATCACTCCCCATTCTGGTCCCTTGAGTGGTAAATTTGTCACAACTGATGAACGTACTGACACATCATTATTACTCAAAGTTGATAGGTTTTACATTAGGGCTCACTCTTGACATGGTGCAGTAGCTTCAGTGCGCTAAAACTCTGTACTCCAATATTCACCACAATCCCTTAAACCCTGGCAACCACTGATTATTCTACTATCTTCATAGGTTTGACTCTTTTTCAATGTCATTTAGTTAGAATCACACTGAGTGTAGTCCTTTCAGCTGGCTTCTTCACTTAAGAATATGCAAACTGACACAAGAACAGAAAATGAAATACCGCATATTCTCACTCACAGGCGGGTGATGAAAAATGAGAACACATGGACACAGGGAAGGGAGTACTACACACTGGGATCTATTGGGGGGAATAGGGGAGGGACAGCTGGGGGGGAGCTGGGGAGGGATAGCCTGGGGAGAAATGCCAAATGTGGGTGAAGGGGAGGAAGGCAGCAAAACACACTGCCATGTGTGTACCTATGCAACTATCTTGCATGTTCTGCACATGTACCCCAAAACCTAAAATACAATTTAAAAAAAAGAATATGCTTTTAAGTTCCCTTCATGTATTTTCATGGCTTCAAAAGCTCTCTTTTTTATAAAGCTGAGTAATATTCCATTGTCTAGATGTTCAATGTATTTATTAACCTATTGAAGGACATCTCGGTTGCTTCCAACTTATGACAATTACTAATAAAGCTACTTATAAAGAACATTGTGCAGGTTTTGTTTGGACATAAGTTTTTAACTCCTTTGCATAAATACCAAGGAGTGTGATTGCTGGATTGTATGGTGAGAGTATGTTTGGTTTTATAAAAAACCATCAAGCTGTCTTTTGAAGTGGCTGTACCATTTTGCATTCCCACCAGCTTTAAATGAGACTTTCTGTTACATCCTCACCAGCATTTGGTACCATCAGTCCTCTGGATTTTGGCCATTCTGACAGGTGTGTAGTATCTCATTGCTGTTTACTTCCCTGCTGATATGCGATGTAGAACATCTTTTCATATGTGAATTTGTCATCTCTATGTCTTCTTGGGTGGGGTGTTAGTCTAGAGCTTTGGTCAGTTTTTAAATTGGGTTGTTCATTTTCTTATTGTTTTAAGAGTTCTCTGTATATTTTGGATAACAGTCTTTTATCAGATATGTCCTTTGCCAATATTTTCTTCCAGCCTGTGGTTTTCTTCTTATTCTCCTGACAGTGTTTTATGTGTGTGTGTGTGAGGTGGAATATTTTAATTCTAATGAAGTACAGCTTGTCAATTCTTTCTTTCATAGTTTGTGCCTTTGGCTTGGCATCTAAAGAGGCACTGCCAAACCCGCAGTCATCTAGATTTTCTCTTCTGTTATCTTCCAGGAGTTTTATATGTTTTCGTTTTGTACATTTGGGATACACTTCCAATTAATTTTTGTGAAAAATGTAGGTCTCTGTCTAATTTCTTTTTTTGTCATTGTTTTTACATGTGGGTGTTCAGTTGTTTCAGCACCATTTGTTGAATAGACTAGTATTCCACTGTCAAAGGTCAATTGACTATATTTATGTAGGTCTATTTCTGTACTCTCTGTTCTGTTTCCTTGATCTGTTTGTCTGTCCTTTTGCCAATACCACGCTGTTTGGGTTACTGAGGATTTATAGTGAGTCTTGAAGTCAGATAGTGTCGGTCTTGCAACTTTATTCTTCTTCAATATTGCATTGGCTATTCTGGGCTTTGCCTCTTCGTTTAAACTTTAGAAGTAGTTCATTTATAGCCACAAAATAACAGGCTAGGATTTTCAATCAAGTTGCAACATTCTCTTTTAGCTCCGCAAAGTTCATTATTATCCACCTTCTGAAGCCTACTTCTGTCAATTCAGCCATTTTAGCCTCAGCCTAGTTCTGTGCCTTTGCTGGAAGGTGTTGAGGTAATTTGGGGGAGAGAAGACATTCTAGCTTTTTGTGTTTTCAGTGTTTTTTTCTCAACTTTGTGGCTTATCTACTTTCTATGAGGTTGCTGACCTTTGATTGGGGTTTTTGTCGGATCTTTTGTGTTGTTGTTGTTTTCTGTTTGTTCATTTGTTTTTCTAACAGTCAGTCCACTCTACCTTAGAGCTGCTGTGATTTGCTGGGGGTTCACTCCAGTCCTTAGTGGCCTTGGCGTGTCTGGGTCCCAGCTAAAGCAGTGTTAACAGAGAAATTTATAGCACTAAATTCCTACATCAAAAAGCTATAAGATCTCAAATCAATACCCTAACATTATATCTAAAAGAACTAGAAAAGCAAAAGCAAAGAAATCCAAAAGCTAGCAGAAAACAAGAAGTAATTAAGATCAGAGCTGAACTGAATGAGATAGAGACATGAAAAACCCTTCAAAATTCAATGAATCTAGGAAATATTTTGTTGCAAATATTAATAGACTGCTAGCTATATTGATAAAGAAAAGGGAAGAATCAAATACACACAATAAAAAATGATAAAGGCAATATCACCACTGACACTATGGAAATACAAACAACCATCAGAAAATACTATAAACACCTCCAAGCAAGTAAACTAGAAAATCTAGAAGATATGGATAAATTCCTAGACACATACACCCTCCCAAGACTAAACCAGGAAGACACCAAATCCCTGAATAGACCAATAACAAATTCTGAAAATGTGGCAGGATTGAATAGCCTACCAACCAAAAAAAGCCCAGGACCAGACAGATTCTACCAGACGTACAAAGAGGAGCTAGTAACATTTCTTCTGAAACCATTCAAAACAATTGAAAAGGAGGGAGTCAACTTTAACTAAATTTTATGAGGCCAGCGTCATCCTGATGCCAAAACCTGGCAGAGATGCAGCAACAACACCAAAAGAAAACTTCAGGCCAATATCCCTGATGAACATTGATGCAAAAATTCTTAATAAAATACTGTCAAACCACTTCCAGCAGCACATCAGAAAGCTTATCCACCACAGTCAAGTTGGCTTCATTCTTGGGATGCAAGGCTGGTTCAACATACACAAATTAATAAAAGTTCTGTGTATTTCATCACACAGAACTAAAGACAAAAACCATGATTATTTCAATAGATATGGAAAAGGCCTTCAATTAAATTTAACATCCTTTCATGTTAAAAACTCTCAAAAGCTAGGTATTGATGGAACATATTTCAAACTAATAAGAGCCATTTATGACAGACTACAGCCAATATGATACTGAATGGGAAAAAGCTAGATGCATTCCCTTTGAAAACCAGCTTAAGACAAGGATGCCCTCTTTCCCCACTCAATAGGAATAGTATTGAAGTTCTGGCCAGGGTGGTCAGGTAAGAAAAAAAAATAAAGGTATTCAAATAGGAGAAGAGAAAGTCAACTTGTCTCTGTTTGCAGACAACCTGATCCTATACCTAGAAAACCCCATTGTCTCAGCCCCAAAACTTCTTAAGCTTATAAGCAGCTTCAGCAGTCTCAGGATACAAATCAATGTGCAAAAATCACAAGCATTCCTATACACCAACAATAGACAAGCAGAGAGCCAAATCATGAATGAACGCTCATTCATAATTGCTACAAAGAGAATAAAATACCTAGGAATACAACTAACAAGCAATGTGAAGGTCCTTTTCAAGGAAAACTACAAACCACTGCTCAAGGAAATAGTAGAGGACACAAATAAATGGAGAAACATTCCATGTTCATGGATAGGAAGAATCAATACCATGAAAATGGTCATATTGCCCAAAGTAATTTATAGATTCAATGTGATTCCCATTAAACTACGCTTGACATTTTTTAAAGAAGTAGAAAAAAAACTACTTTAAAATTCATATGGTATCAAAAAAGATCCTGTATATCCAAGACAATCCTAAGCAAAAAGAACAAAGCTGGAGACATCACACTACCCAATTTCAAATGATACTACAAGATTACAGTAACCAAAAGAGACACATAGACCAATAAAACAGAATAGAGATCTCAGAAATAATACCACACATCTACAACTATCTAATATTTAACAAACCTGGCAAAAACAAGCAGTGGGAAAGGACTCCCTATTTAATAACTGGTGCTGGAAAAACTGGCTAGCCATATGTAGAAAATTGAAACTGGACTGCTTACTTAAACCTTATATGAAAATTAACTCAAGATGGATTAAAGATTTAAATGTAAAGCCCAAATCTATAAAAACCCTTGAAGAAAATCTATGCAATGCCACTCAGGACTTAGGTACATAAAAAAAATTTTCATGACAAAAATATCAAAAGCAATGCCAACAAAAGGAAAAATTGACAAATGGGATCTAATTAAACTAAAGAGTTTCTGTATAACAAAAGAAACTATCATCAGCATGAACAGACAACCTACAGAATGGGGAAAAATTTTTGCAATCTACCCATCTGACAAAGGTCTAATATCCAGAAGCCACAGGAACTTAAACAAATTTATAAGACAAATAACACCGTTAAAATGTGATCATAGGACATGAACAGACACTTCTCAAAAGAAGAGATTTATGTGGCCAAGAAACATATGTAAGACCTCAACATCACTGATCATTAGAGAAATGCAAATCCAAGCCTCAATGAGATACTATCTTGCACCAGTCAAAATAATGATTATTAAAAGGCCAAGAAATAACACATGCTGGCAAGGCTATGGAGAAATAGGAATGCTTTTACACTGGTGGTGGGAATGTAAGTTAGTTCAACCATTGTGGAAGAGAGTTTGGCAATTCCTCAAGGATCTAGAACCAGAAATACCATTTTACACAGCAGTCCCATTACTGGGTATAAATTTAAATGAATATAAATTATTCTATTATAAAGATACATGCACATGTATATTTATTTCAGCACTATTCACAATAGAAAAGACATGGAATCAACCCAAGTGCCCATCAATGATAGACTGGATAAAGAAAACATGGTCCATATATGCTATGGAATACCTTGTAGACATTAAAAGGAATGAGATAATGTTCTTTACAGGGACATGGTTGTAGCTGGAAGCCATTATCTTCAGCAAGCCAGCACAAGAATAGAAAACCAAACACTGAATGTTCTCATTCATATGTGGGATCTGAACAGTGAGAATACATGAACGCAGGGAGGGGAGCAACACACACTGAGGGCTGTTGGGTGGATAGTGGGAGGGAGATCAGAAGGATAAGTAGCTAATGCATGTGGGGCTTAATAACTAGGTGATAGGTTGATAAGTGTTCCAAACCACCATGGCACATGCTTACCTGTGTAACAAACCTGCATATCCTGCACATGTATTCCAGAACTTAAAATAAAATAAAATTAAAACTAAAATGTATATCTATGTATATACATGCAAAGATCATCAAATACATTGTTGCCATTATTATTTTAAATAAACTGTTGTCTTTCAGGCAAATTAAGAATAAGAAAAATATTTTTAAATTTACTTTCACCTATTCTCAGATGTTCTTCCTTTCTTTCTGTAGATCCAAATTTATGATTTATATAATTTTTCTTCTTTCTAAAGAACTTCTTTTAACATTTCTTACAAGGGAAGTCTACTGGTAACAAACCTCCTCAATTTTTGTTTGTCTGAGAAACTTTATATTTCTCCTTCACTTTTGAAAGTTAATTTCACAGGATCCTAAGTTGGTGAGGTTTTTTTCTTTCAACACATTAAATATTTCACTGTGCTGTCTTCTTGCTTACATGGTTCCTGAGACATTAGATTCAATTATTATCTTTGCTTTTCTAATAAGTAAGGTGTTTTCCCCTCTGACTTCTTTCAGGATTTTTTTAATCTATAATTTTCTGTACTTTGAAAATTGGATGCCTATATGTAGCTTTTCTGGTGCTTATCCTGCTTGGTGTTCTTTGAAATTCCTCCATCTGTGGTTCCATGTCTGACATCAGATAGGAGAAATTTTTGGTGACTATTGTTTCAAACATTGCTTCTGTTACTTTCTCTCTTTCTTTTCCTCCTGGTATTCCCATTACACATATGTTTTACCTTTATAGTTGTCCCACAGTTCATTGATATTCTGGGGTATTTTCAGTCACTCTCTTTTTTTTTTTTTTTTTTGCTTTGCTTTTTAGTTTTTAAAGTTTCTATTGAGATATCTTTAAGCTCAGAGAATCTATTCCCAGCCATTTCCAACCTACTAAAAAGCCTGCCAAAGCAGTCTTCATTTCTGTTACAGTGTTCTTGATCTCTAGCATTTCTTTTTGATTCTTTCCTTCAAATTTTCATCACCCCGCTTATATTGACTCCTCAGTTCTTGGTCCTTGCAGATTGTTACTTTATCCATTAAAGCCAGTTACATATTAATCCTTGTTGCTTTATATTTGCAGTATTATAATTCCAGCATCCTTGCCTTATTTGAGTCTGGCTTTGATGTCTGCATTTTCTTTAAACTGTGCTTTTTGTTTTATTTTGTTTCTTGCCTTTTATTGTGTCTTATATGTTTTTCCTGATATTCAGACATGAAGAACTGGGTAAAAGAAATAGATGTAAAAAGGCCTTTAGTAATGCAGTGGTAAGGTCTAGGGGAGGGGGATCATTCTATAGCCGTCTACTTACGTCTCCTTCCTTGGTGAGCCTGTGTGTCTGGACTGTGAACTTCACCTGCTTCTGGATCTCCTTTTCTCCCCTTCTGTGGGACAGGATGGCTAGAGCTGGCTGAGTTGGTATTTCCCTTTTCTGGGGTCACTTAGACTTGGATACAACTCCAGAAGGTTAGGCTTTGGTTAAATAGTTCCTTCTTCTTTTTAAGAACTGAACGCTCTAGGGTATTTCTAAATGGTTCATTTCTCCCTCCCCCTGCTGGAAGCATGAGGTATTTCTCTGATATTCACCTGGTAGAGCTTGTTGAGGTTGGTCTTACAAATGTGTGGTAGCCTCTGATGGCTGGGTCCCCCTAGAGTAGTTATCTCTCAGATTTGTCCTCATTGAGCCCCTAGCAATTCAAGTGCAGTTCAGGTTTGCTACCTTCACAGTGGTATTACAGGACAGGGGTTCTGATCCAGACTTCAAGAAAGGGTTTCTGGATCTCACACAAGAAACTATTTAGGGTGAGTTCACTGTGCAAAGTGAAAGCAAGTTTATTAAGAATGTAAAGGAATAAAAAAATGGCTATTCCCAAGTCCACTGGTTGCCTATTTTTATGGTTATTTCTGATATGCTAAACAAGTGGTGAATTACTTATGCCTCACCTTTTTAGACCATATAGGGTAACTTCCTGAGGTGGCCATGGCATAAATTGTCATGGAGCTGGTGGGAGTGCAGCAGTCAGGACAACCAGAGATCACTCTTGTGGCCATTTTGGTTTGGTGGGTTTTGGCCAGCTTCTTTGCTGCAACCTGTTATATTTGCAAGGTCATTATGACCTGTATTTTGTGCGGACCTTCTGTCTTATTCTGTGACTTAGAATGCCTTAACCATTCTGGAATGCAGTACAGTAGGTTTCAGCCACATGTTACCCAGCTCTGTTTAAGATGGAGTTGTTCTGTTTACACACCCTTGACAGTGGTTCTTGCAGAGATTATTACTCATGTTTTCTGCTTCCGTAAGTTGTGATTATCTGTAGTTATCTGTTGGTCTCTCCATCTGAACAAGAGCAAGTGAAGATCTCCCCTGATCTTCACTTCTTATGGAGCTAAGAAGAGTTATGATTTTTGGTTTGTTCAGTTTTTTACTTGTGGTTAGAACAGAACACTGACTTCCAAGCTTTTCAATGCTGGGCTAGAAACTGAACTCACCCCATCCTTTTTAAAAAATTGCTTCTAAATTGGAGCTCATCTTCTAATCATTATTTTTAATGCAAATATATTATTTAACATTTTTATTTTTGTCTCGAACTTTTATCACAGTTTATTTCAAGATAGTGATTAACACTACATTTTTTTGAATAATGAGAAAAGGAAATGGTTCTGAAATTTCTCAACCTGAAAATTGTTGGTCATCATAATGGGAAGACTTATGTGCTTGCATTTAAAGTACATACTAATGGGGCATTGATAATCAATCTGTGCCAGTCTCACCTATTAACCAAACTATCTTGATGCAGTTCTATTTCCAGTGATATTAATTATGTAACATTTTATTAATAGATACAAAACGTTTTACAATGTGGAAATTAGAGAATCTGTTGTGGAAAAGTGATATCTGTAGAACAAAGAGAGCTTGAGAAATATTAAGTAACAGATTTGCATTTGATTTGATACAAATTAATAGACATATCTTAAAAATTGCATGGAAAATTAAATGTGAAACACTTAAAACTCTATTTCACTTATAAGAAGCAATATACATTAGCCATTATTATCTATTACAAGATCCTCCCTCTCAAATATAATTTACCTTATGAAGCCATTAACCCGTGTCAGTAAATTAAAACTACATATGAAGTTCCCTAATATCTCAATTTTACTTTAATATAACTCATTGCTATCAAATAAAGGATTTCACAAGGAATGTAGTACTGCAAATAAGTAAGTTTTGTAGCATAGTACTCTTATATTAATACAAACCATCTAATCAACATATTTGAATCACTAATTTACTACTGTAGCAATTCGGAATGCATTCAGAAATACAAAACCAAATTGCAGTGGCTTATGCAAATAAGTTTTTTTCCCCTCATATAACAAGAAATTCAGAAATGGCTGCCTAAGAGCTGTTTCAAGTCTGAGTAATGCCATCAGAGACCAAGAGTCTTTCTGACTTTCTGCTCTGTCAGTCTTAGTACTGACAAATGGTTTCACTTTATCACCTCATGACTGCTGCACTTCCTGCCATCACATTCACACTTCAGGCAGGATGACTGGGAAAGTGCAAAGGATGCAGTGCGTAGGGGCCAAGGGCTGTGCCAATTGAATGTGATCCTTCAATCATTAACGTAGGGGCTTTCTCTGAAGCCCATTTTAGGAGCTTCCCACTGCCATCTCACTAGCCAGAACTGGCTGGGTGATCATATGACCACTCCTAACAGTCCAGCAGTGATTCTTCCCTGAAGCTTCAGTAGACTCTGTCTTCCCTGAGCTCAAGGGCTGTTTCTCTATTTATAAAAAGTTAGTAACAAGAGAAGATCAAATAGGCCATGCGTGATGGCTAACACCCATAATCCCAGCACTTTGGGAGGCCAAGGCAGGCAGATGACCTGAGGTCATGAGTTCGAGACCACCCTGGCTGACATAGTGAAACCCTTTCTCTACTAAAAATACAAAAATAAGCCAGGCATGGTTGTGAGTGCCTGTAATCCCAGCCACTTGAAAGGCTGAGGCAGGAGAATCGCTTGAACCCGGGAGATGAAGGTTACAGTGAGCCAATATTGTGCCATTGCACTTAAGCCTGGATGAGAAAAGTGAAATTCTGTCTCATAGAAAAAGAGAAAAAAAAGAGAGAAGGCCAGACAAATATTAGGTGTCTGTCATCTGTCATGATGTGGAACTTGACATAAGCTACATAGATTAGCTTAATATATATAAATGGATTTCACCTAATATATAAAATTAGGTGAAAAACATTATGTAATATAGCTTTCATTTAAAAGGCTATTAAGTCAAAATAAAAAATATTTTTCTCATGTATTTTCTCCTAGACAGGGAGAAAGCAACTGTGTTTGTGTGTGCAGGTGTGTTTTTTTAGGGTCAGGGCCTGGTGGGCATGGAGGAGTTGCATCTTGTGTTCAGAGGCTTCCTACACACCAATTTGGCCAAATGCAGAAGCGGTATTGGTAGGGAGGTATACATGACAAATGAATAAAAAATATTAAAAGCACATAAATAGCTACATAAACTGTAAAACATTACTTTAGGCATTTGACAAATCTATTTGAGTATTTATAATTGTAGAGATATGCTGAGTTTACAGTAGTAAACAAAACAGTAAAATATTTAGAACACATAGTTTTCTAGTGGAGAAAACAATAAAAAAGTTATTAAATATGTTAGATAACAAGGGCTAAGAAAAATAATAGATCAGGGAAGGGGGATAAAGAGGTTGCAATTTTAGATAGAATGGAAAATGAAAATTAGGTGATATTTGCATATAAAAACAAAGGAGGTGAAGAAACAAGCCATGAAGATTTCTGAAGAAGGGACATCCTGAGCAAAGAAAACAGTAAGTGCAAAAGCTCTGAGCCAGGAGTATGTCTGACATGCTCAAGGAAAGGGTAAAGTGTTCAGCAGGGTTCAAACAGAGATAGGGCTGGAGAAAGCAGCAGATGAATTCTTAGAATTAGGGACCAATTTTAGAAAGTTACTGATCATATAATCGACTTTGACTTGTACACTAAGAGGAAGTAGCATCGATTTACAGTTGTTTTTCATAAAGATAGAAAAGAAAAACAAGAAAAATGTCACAAATCAACAGGACTCCACCATCTTCACGTACATTATCACACTCCACCTGTATGTAGTCCCTGATCTAATTCACATAGGTCTTCAATCTATTTTTTATATCTAATCTGCTAGTAGATATCCCATAACTATTCCATATCTAATCTTTCACTTAATTTTTCCCCATGACGATTTTTTTTTTTTTTTTTTTTTTGAGACGGAGTTTCACTCTTGTTACCCAGGCTGGAGTGCAATGGCGCGATCTCGGCTCACTGCAACCTCTGCCTCCTGGGTTCAGGCAATTCTCCTGCCTCGGCCTCCTGAGTAGCTGGGATTACAGTCACCATGCCCAGCTAATTTTTTGTATTTTTAGTAGAGACGGGATTTCACCATGTTGACCAGGATGGTCTCGATCTCTTGACCTCGAGATCCACCCACCTTGACCTCCCAAAATGCTGGGATTACAGGCATGAGCCACCACGCCCGGCCCTCCCCATGACTATTTAACCATCGTGTTCTAGCTAGATTCTAGCCAGATTCTTATCAAATTACCACCACCCTTCCAATTATTCGATGATTTTTGTTTTGTTTTTTAGAGGAAAAAGATCAATGTCAAGAGTATGGTATTAAAATTACTCATTTGCTATCACTACTTAGCTTTCCAGACTTATTTCTTAATAAATCCTTTTATCTTTCTAAAACTTAGACACACGGGTCTCTTTATTTTCCTGAGTCTGCTTTTTTTTTTTTTTTTTTGCCTCATGCTATTTCAGAAGCCTCTACTGCTTTTTCCCATTTCTTGACCTGATGAACTTCTACTTACTAAGGTTTGGTCAATGATTTTCAGCTACTGATTTTTGCAATGAGATTTAAAATGGAAGCTTGACATTTAATTCTTAAATTTTGAATAAAATTATCATAGGCTCAGAACGATAATCTACATTTGCATTTGAAATAGGGAAAATCATGTAAACACAACAGAAACCAAAATTTCTTCTTGATAAAATGTAGCATGGCTATTTGCAAAATGCTGTGAGACTATTTGCTATTTGCTCCTTATCAAATGTCCCTCCTCCTCCTGCAAACTTCTGTCTTATCATCCATTAATATAGAAATCAAGCTCAAGTATTTTCATCCTCTCCTAGCAAACAATCTCCCTCTCCTTGCTAATTATCTCCGTAGGTTTTGCCCTTTGTCTAATCCCTAAATTCTAAATTTACAATGCTATTCTGACCAGAGTTGCTTGCGTTTAGCAAGAGTTGCTTGCTAAGAGTTGCTTAGCCCCCTAGTGGATGAAACATGTAATTTTTATGGTAAGATGCACAGACCCAGTGGAAAAGTGCTTCCACTTAATTGTAAGATATAGGAAGCATTGTAAGACACAGAGAACATTTTATTTGCTCTTGCTTAATACAGCTTTAGTTTCTTCCAAAATATGCTATAATTTCCTTGACAGCAAGCATTATGCTTTCATCCTAAAAAATTTTTCAATAAAGTGCAGAGAATGCACTAGATGACTGTTCATCCTCACTGATTCTCTTTGAAATTTAGTGAAGTCTCAACTTAGTTTACAGTGTAGAAAATTGACAGCAAAATTATATAGGATTACATTTCATTTAACTAGTAATATGAATTAGATAAGCATCTATAAAATGTAAAAAATTAACTCCAGGTGTAATTTATAAGTACACACTCTTCCTTTTTTGATAGCAAAGGCACCCAAGTTAGATAAGTAAAAGAAAGAAATTACTTCCTCAGAAATGAATTCACATGCCACTTCATTCAAGGATCTCAAATTAAGACTCTTTAGGACTGAGTCTTTTTCCATTGCTCAGTATCAATTTCCTCTGTACAAGTTACATTCTAAGACTTCTTATAGCTGCAAAATGTTTTTCAGTTGTTCCAGGCTTACATGAGATCATAGCTTCAAGTCTAGCAAAACAGAAAGCATGTCCTCCTGGTGGCACCTCACAAGCCTCAGAATTCTGCCTCAATATTGTCGGCCAATATAGTTGGCCGACCCCATTTGGAGTGTGGATGGAGGATATTTTCCTGAAGGAAATTAGAGATTTCATGCCAGAGAGTAAGAGATGCAGAGTTGAGAGGCAAAATGGCTACTATATATTGAAACAAGAAAATGATGACAGTAAGTTACTCTGTTTCTATTGATTATATTTCTTCATATCTAATTTCCTTTAATTGAGATAACTTATGCCTCATAGATTTAAATTAAAAACAAATGTCATTATCATGGTATCAAGCTTCTTGACTTCTATGTGAAAGGCACTATATTAAAATTATGTGTTCTCTTTACCCTAAGCTGAGATGAATGCAATCACTTTCTATTTTAAATAATAACTAAATATAAAGCATAATTATATTCACTATCACCAAGTCAAACTCTCATATTATATTTTACTTTTCAAGTTAATTATAAGATCTATTTAAAGCCATGTTCCCCATTTTCCTCTTTAAAGAATTGTCTTCATAAATATTGCTTACATAATTTTATTTTAAAATTAGAAAGCCAATCTTAAGCTTGGTGTTAATTTTATGTAATATTAGCTTGAAATTCTAGCAAATTAAAATTAAATTGAAAACATAATTATATGATACTAATCATTTGAAACTATTTTAAGAAAAATATATGTCAAGTTATATATTTACATTAGGAAATAGTGTAATGATACATATTTCTCTAAAGTTCTAATAATTATCTCCCAGAATTTTTACATAACATATTAGCTAAAAAATATTTAACTAATACTAAAAACGAGTATGGGAAAAAGGAAGTCCAAATATATCACAAATTTTTCTCATACTAAAAACTAGTATGAGAAAAAGGAAGTCCAAATATATCACGAATAAAGCAAAGCATAATAGATAGAGTCATCCTCACACTCACACACCCAGCCATGTACCTCATGTTGACATTTTGGTTAACAAGAGATTGCATATAAAATGGCAGTCCCATACTATTATAACAGAACTGCCCTATATAGGAGTACCATTTCTTTTTAATCTTTCATGCCATATTTTTACCAAACCTTTTCTGTGTTGAGATATACAAATACTTACCAATGTGTTACAATTGCCTACAGTGTTCAATACAGTAGCATTCTGTACAATTTTGTAGCCTCGAAGCAATAGTATGTATAGTCTAGAAGTGTAGTAGGCTATACCACCTGGGTTTGTGTAAGTATATTCTATGTACTTACACACACACACACACACACACATGCACACACACACGTATATATACAAAATAGCAGAGTACGTCACAGAATTAAAGGATGAACGCTAAGCCTCAGGGCATCTCTGGCACATTGAAGCTCGGCATTCTCAGGATAGTCTCTGCTGTCTCTTATCTCTGCTTTTCTCTGTATGCAGGTTTATTCTTTCTGTCTGTGTGACAGATAAATATATTCTGGGCCTATATCCCTGCAAATCCATATCCATAGAAGAAAGAGATATTCACTGTCCTCTAAACATGCACGTGTACGTAATAGCTCCAACTCCAACACATACACATGTTCTAGTTAAAACGCCAGAGGAGTGATTCTTATTGCCCCTTCTAGGATTATTATGCCTACCCCTGGACCAATATCTTGAGGCCAGTTTATAGATTATGAATCTCTCAACTTGGGTCACATGCCACCCTTGGGGGCAGAGGCCAGGTGTGGTTATCAGAAAGGATGAGATCTACTGGGTGAAGACGTTAAGTACTACAATAACCAAACAAAAAGTTTGGTTAGAATAATTTGAACAATTACTCTAATTCTTTATTTTTGTCTCCCTCTGGGTCAGAGATATAAAAAAATTATGTAAGTATGTGCAAGCTCTGGCATTAAGGAGGGCAGTGTATGAAGAGAGTGAGCATGGAGAGAGGGACATTGGAATCCTCAGGAGCCAATTTGAAAAAGTTTTCAAAATTGTCAATCTCTTCAAATATTCAGTTGCAATTTCAAATTACATTAAACGAGAGCTTAATATTTTTATGCTTAACAAAAGTGACCATGGGTTTGTAAAGATTTAGAAAATTAGTGTAACAGAACTTATTTTGTTCTATTGACAATACCCAAACCCTGAAATTGATCCCAAAGTCGTGCTTGGAAATGAATATGGTAAACGTCAGCAAATAAATTAGAATTAACTTTCCACATATGTGCCATGTCATATCTAGGGAATATTTAGTAAGTCTTTAGGATATTTCTTGATGAACTCTAATTTCTAATTGAACTTGAGATAACATCTTCAATCTTCTCTCGATTATCCTTATCACATTGCCACCTAGAGAGATAGGAAGCACAATATTAGCAGCATTCCTGACAGAGATATATGTCAGCAATTTTTACCCTTTGGTCATAGTTCATTCCACTGGGGACTGGCTAAATACACTGAATACTAATACAAACAATACTCAGAAACATATATCCGGAGCTTGTTATGAGCTGGGTTCCGTTACATTCCATACATTGCCTATTTTAATACTTGGCCCCATCCTTTAAAATAGGTATCATCATGCCCATATTACAGTTGAGAATATGGCCGCTCAGAAACATTAAAAAAAAAAAATTTCCCTGGGTCATAATAACCGCAAATGAAAAGAGCCAAAACGGGGATCCATTTCTGGTTCTCAATCCCATCATGTTGTCAGGAATGGGGTAGAGACTCGAAACATGAATTGAGCTTAATTAACATGTCAGCATGAGGAATTTGTGATAGCAAGATAAGAATAAACTTATCATCTCTCATTAAATTGTCCTTCAAGTAAATAAACTATAATATTCTTTTTATCCCATCCCATTTTATTTTTCATATTTTAAATTTAAAAAAATATTGGATAATCATTTTATTTAAAATAATTTTAGGGCCGGGCACGGTGGCTCACACCTGTAATCCCAGCACTTTGGGAGGCCGAGGTGGGTGGATCACGAGGTCAAGAGATCGAGACCATCCTGGTCAACATGGTGAAACCCCGTCTCTACTAAAAATACAAAAAATTAGCTGGGCATGGTGGCGCGTGCCTGTAATTCCAGCTACTCGGGAGGCTGAGGCAGGAGAATTGCCTGAACCCAGGAGGCGGAGGTTGCAGGGAGCCGAGATCGCGCCATTGCACTCTAGCCTGGGTAGCGAGAGCAAAACTCGGTCTCAAAAAAAAAAAAAAAGTCATTTTAGTGGGAACAAGAAACACTGGGGACTGCTTGAGGTGGTGAAGGTAAGACGGGTTATGGGTCGGAAATTCACCAATTGTGTTCTATGCTCACCTACCTTGGCGATGGGATCATTAATATACCAAACCTCAACGACACACAATTTACCCATGTAACAAACCACACATGTGCCTTCTGCACCTAAAATAATAGTAGAAAAAAAAAGTCATCTCAACATTATGATCAGTTAGAAAGCATATGTCTCCAGAATGAGGCAGAATTCCTTAAAAGTGCAAAGCTATCGAACTATCACATCATGTCTTCTGGGCACTCTGCTAACATTAAAGGTAGCTTAAGGTCACATAGCCTCTTAGATGTACCTGCCACATTGTGAATTACAATCAAGGAAACCTAACTCATCTTCTGGTAGGGTTCTATTAAACCACATCTTCTTCATTTATACAGATGCTGCAGGTTTTTGGACACAACTATAGTATTTTACATTTATTTCTATGACAAATATGAAATGTTAAGTTCAATTTATTCCAATTCTAACCAATTAAGAATTTGAGAATGCTGATTGCTACCTTCATATATTAGCCTTCCTTCCTTTTTTAAAACAAAATGATTAAATTTATAGATTAATCCAAAGGAAATATAAATGTAACTTGAAAAAGGGAGAAATTATTATCATCTTATCTTTCATCTTCTTATCTCTGATAAAATTAATAAGTGGTTATTTAGATAACACCTTTTTGTTTGCCCTCAGAGGAGAGACAATGACTGAATCTTCTCACCTAGTGGAATTAGCCATAAAACATTTCTTCCTGCTGAGGACCTCCTCCCCATCCACACAAAAAAGGAGAAGAAGAAGAAGAAGAAGGGGACACACGGTGGGAGAAAATCTTTATTACTCTAATCAATAGGATACACCCCGGAGGTGGCTGAGGTGAGAGAGAGCAGGAGAGAAGGACGTCACCTGTGACTATTTCCCTTTAATCCCTGCTGCACCCCCTGAGGCAGCACAGACAGTTGGGAGTGATTAGACTTTGTCACATTTTAAAGCTAAGTGAGAAATTAATTAAACTGTAGAGTTGCTGGATAGCAACTAAAACAAAATGGAAGATTATTTTCTGTGTGTTCTGAGAAAGAAATGAAGTCACATAACTTAGAAAGCTAAAGGCGTTTCTCTGAAATCTGCCCTGTGCCTCACAGTCATACAGTTGGGCACTGAAGCATGTCTTATGAAAATCGTTAGTCTGGCTTGTTATAAGTAAAAGTTTATAAAAGTCTGAATGGAAATATTCTATCCTAACTTAAATTACCGAAGTCTACTGCAGGCCATGATAGGAATAGAGATAATGTCTGAATCTCTCATAGGCCCAAGGGCTGTCCCAGCCTGACTCAGAAACACAGGTGGAAAAATAATCCATGGAATTAGTTTGATAATTATACTTAAACCTGATGAGTATATGACAGCTGTCAAGGGGAAGGAGCCAGGAAGGAATCAAATAGGGTAAGGGGAGGTTGCTTAACAACTTTTGAGGTGCCTGGTTTTAAGCTTGGCTAGAGAAAATTATTATGGTTTTTGAAATGCACCCTGAAAAGATAAGATAGGATGTTGGAGAGACACAATCTCGGGAGATTTAAAATTCACCAAGTTAGGGATAAGCTTTATTAAACATCACGTTGATCTTCTTAATAGCCCGTCTTTTAATGATTATCTGAAGAACTGTTTTAGAACTGATAAATGAAAAGGCAGATGTTTAAGCCTTATTTTAGTTTGAAGATAAAGATAGATCATCTTATTTAAATTGAAAATGAGAGAACAACTAACCGCCGAGGTAGCCCTATCATATGATGTTTATATTTTAAATTAGTATTTTATTGTATGTATGTATTTTTTTTTTGAGACAGTGTTGATCTGTTGCCCAGACTGAAGTGCTACCTCTGCCTCCTGGGTTCAAGCCATTCTCCTGCCTCTGCTTCCTGATTAGCTGGGATTACAGGTGTGTAGCACCACACTGGGCTAATTTTTGCATTTTAGTTGAGATGGGGTTTCACCATGTTGGCCAGGCTGGTCTGGAATTCCTGACCTCAGGTGATCCACTTGCCTTGGCCTCACAAAGTGCTGGGATTACAGGTGTGAGCCACCGCAGCCAGCCTAAAATTAATATTTTGAATTTGTGTTTTATTAACTTTGAATGTGCAGGAAGAATATTAAATACCTTGTAGAATTACACATGTAAAAAATAGGTAGCAAGTCCGCCTCAGTGAACTGTTGTGATCAGTTACAAATGGTCAGCGGTCTACTTAATAGAGTCGTGGCTTTTACCCCCGTGCCTTTGGTAAATGTTAAAAAGATATAATAACATATACCTCCTGATTTTTAGGTGCGATATATAAAAATATTTTTCTTTGAGTGAAAAAAAGTGCAACAGAGGGAAGTTGCATGGCATGCCAAAATTTGCAAATTGTGACAGAGGGAGACTTTGAATACTTAGCTTCCTCCCAGTACACAAAATACCCTCAATTGCTCCACTTTTTAGCATATTAGAAAAGAATAACAGAGAAACAACATAACATCTAAGCCTAATTAGTAATCCACAGTTGGTAGAAATTCACTATTTGATTTGCTGCCTCAAAGAAAATATTTATGTTCTTTAATGACAAAGAAAAATAGCAGAAAGAAACTAGAATGATCAAGAAGAAAAACACTAGGAAACTATGAGAAGGAATACACAACAGGAAAATTTTTACATCAATTAACTCTTTTGATCTAATAAGAAGTGTTTGTACAGACAGACCAGAAGAAATGTACCTGTAAGTTCTAGCTTTCAATATCTTTTTAAGGAGTCAAACATTAATAAGTTAATACTAAACATTAATTTCCTGTTGTAGTCTCCAGGTAATAATTTTAAGAATAATCATCTACTTCTTTAAATAGCAAAATATCATTAAAGTGATTTTCTTTTACAATTTTTAAAACTTCCTCTGCAGTATAAAACTGCTAATTAAAAATTTGTTTTATTCTCCAAATTCTTTCCATATCCTGTAAATTAGATGTAAGTGAAAAGCTCAGGGATAATTGCAGTTGTGAGAAAAAAACTGTATCTAATGAGTATATAAGAATTGTCTGATACGAGACATAATCATTAATAATAATGCTCTATTATTACATTTGTACATGTATAAATAGGACAAAAGAAATTTTTCCCCTATCCTCTACAAATGATATTCTACAAATGGGGCCTGCAAATTCAACTGACAAAAGACAGATTAGCAGAAGGAAAAAGAGAGTTTATTTATGCATACAACATGGATTTGCAGGAGAGAACTCAGTGATGAGTAACTCGAAATAGTGGTTTGATTTGAGAGCTTATTCACCAACTTACCAAAGAGTGACAAATTTCTGGAGAAGTGGCAAGACAAAAGAAAAGGGGTTTGGGCTTTTAGGGGCAGCAAATTGCTTGACTCCTTCAACTCCTGGTTTCTTTCCATTTATTTTCATACTGACCTAAATCAGAAAAAGTTGAAATGTTTCATCTTCAGTGTCACGTTGCCAAGTGAAGAAACAACCACGGGAATTATGATGAGTTAGATATTCGAATACTGATACATTGGAATCTGGAAGAATTTAGAAGAGGGTAGATCTATTAATCTCCCAGACTTTTCTTGGACTCATGCACTAACAGAAACAGAAAAGCAAGTTACAGACATAATTTAAAGTGACAAAATACTTTAAATGTATTGAATTTTGAATAGCCGCACATTGCTTTAGTCACTAATTATGTTGCAGTAACAAACGAATCTCAAATCTTGGTGGCTTGTTTTCCACCCATGTGACATAGTAGTTGTAGGTTAGCTCTGGCTTTGCTCCACAAGTCTTTATTTCAGGATTCAGAAAAGAGGAGAGACCCTTTTGAGGACATATTTTTCTTCTGGCAGAGCAAAAGAGCAATGGTGGAGCCAAAAAATGGCTCTGTACGATCTGCTGAGAAGCAGCATACATCACTTCCCTTCACATTTCAATATTAAAAGCAAGTGCTCTCTCTGATCAATACTGATGTTAATGGAGTGGGGACACAAAATCCTCCTAAGGGCATCATTTCGAACAATAATGCAATCTGTCGCATAGACACAAAATAGTTTCCTATAACAAGTCAAAGTTTCTTTGCTCCTAATTCTTACGCAGTGGAGGCTACTGTTTCTCCTCACACATAGGTTCTAGAATTCTCCCACTTCTGCTGGCACTGCCACCATCCTTATCCAGGGCACTTTTCTTTTTTCAACTATGATAACAGATTTCTAGCTGGTTTCTGCTTTTCGTTCCTGGCCTCTACCTTCAATATACTCTCTAAAACAAGGGCCATCTCCTTTAGATGTAAATAGATTCATGCTAGTGTTTAAAGATTTTTCATCATTTTTCTTTCACTCATAACAAAACCAAAACTCTCCCATATGGTGAACAAGGTCCTGCATGGTGGCTTTTGTTTTTCTCTCTTATCTCCTCCTGTGCTTTCCCACTTTCTTCAGACACTCACATAAAATATTTTCCTTAAACTCTTCACTGATCTTAGTTATTTCTTGACTTCTGCTAGCTTTTGAATTTGTTTGCTCTTACTTCTCAAGTTCTCTGAATTGTGCTGTTAGGGTGTCGATTTTAGATCTTTCCTGCTTTCTCATCGGCATTTAGTGCTACAAATTTCCCTCTACACACTGCTTTATATGTGTCCCAGATATTCTGGTACACTGTGTCTTTGTTCTCATTGGTTTCAAAGAACATCTTTATTTCTGCCTTCATTTTGTTATTTACTCAGTAGTCATTCAGGAGCAGGTTGTCCAGTTTCCATGTAGTTGTGCAGCTTTGAGTGAGTTTCTTAATCCTGAGTTGATATTTGATTGCACCATGGTCTGAGAAACTGTTCGTTATGATTTCAGTTCATTTGCATCTACGGAGGAGTGTTTTACTTCCAATTATGCACTCAATTTTAGAATAAGTACCACGTGGCACTAAGAGGAGTGTATATTCTGTTGATTTGGGGTAGAAAGTTCTGTAGATGTCTGTTAGGTCCACTTGGTTGAGATCTGAATTCAAGTCTTGGATAGCCTTGTTAGTTTTCTGTCTCATTGATCTAATGTTGACAGTGGGGTGATTAAGTCTCCCACTCTCACTGTGTGGGAGTCTAAGTCTCATTGGAAGTCTCTAAGAGCTTGCTTTATGAATATGGGTGCTCCTGTATGGGGTGCATATTTAGGATAGTTAGCTCTTCTTGTTGAATTGATCCCTTTACCCTCATGTAATGCCCTTCTTTGTTTTGATTTTTGTTGGTTTAAAGTCTGTTTTGTCAGAGACTAAGATTGCAGTGCTTCTTCTTTTTTTTTTTTTTTTTTTTTTTTGCTTTCCATTTACTTGATAAATATTTCTCTGTCCCTTTATTTTGAGCTTACATCTTTGTACGTGAGATGTGTCTCCTGAATAGAGCACACTGCTGGGTCTTGACTCTTTATCCAGTTTCCCAATCTGTGTCTCTTAAGTGGGGCATTTAGCCTGTTTCCATTTAAGTTTAATATTGTTATGTGTAAATTCCTCAAATGTCTCATTCCTTTACTATATTGTGGTTTCAGTTTAAATGTCACCTTATCAGACAAGCCTTCCTCAACTACCCTATCTAAAGTAAAACCCCTTTCCAATATCACCCCATTTCCTGTCATTTTCTATTTCAGAGAATATTTGCAGCATCAAGCACAATTTATCATTATTTCATGTATTTGTCTTCTTGTTTCGTTTTCTCTCCTCTACATAAACTTCATATTGGAAAAGACCATAGCAATATTATTATTGTATCTAAGCCCTAGGTACTGTGTCTGGAATATGCCATATTACTTATTTTAGAAATATGTGCTAATTTAATTCATAAAATAAATAAAATCTGGGATCTAGCACTGTCTTACAATAAATAAATGCATTATACTTTCGCTGAATAGCATGGAACAAAAGTGGATTAAGAAATTATATAGAGTACCAAATCTAGCATGTACTAAAAAAAAGCCAATTTTGCACAATTACTCTAGGTGAGAAGGTCTGCTAATGTTCTAAAGGAACACCCAGCAGCCTCTAGACTAGAATTCAGCTAAAAGGAAGAACTAGATGGTTACACATATTATATTCTGCCCCATTACATGTGACCCAGCAACCCTGAAAATGTGATATGATAAATCATGACCCTGAGGCCAGGCAGATAATGACTAATCCAACAACACAACTCAACCTGGAATAAATGTAGAAGGATCCCAGATATGTAGCAAATACCTAAATCTTTTAATAGCTCAGAAGATCCAGAAGTCAGTTTATGCGAGTCTGTTGCATTTTGAAGGTGACTTATTGAGATCCCATCTATTTGCTTTTGTTATTGGATGATAGAAGCAAGCAAAATAGAGCAGAAAGTCTAGAAAGAGTAACAAAATATATTAACAAATATCTATATTTATTTACATCTATATGAAAGAGAGACACATGCTGGCATGCTTTATGTAGCCACTGCCTCATGGTCACCCAGCACACACATGGTCTCTTTACCACTGGGACCTTATGTTGATGTCCTCTTCCTCTTACCCTCTGTAACCATGGGGCTTTTAAAAATACATATTTTCTTAATTTTTCAGAAGACAAGTGTGCATAAAGGGGAATGTTCTTTCTGACTTCAGGTCGCAACAATCTTGCTCACATGGTTTACTGTACATATCCCCTTTCTTCAACAAAATAAACCAGTTGATCATGGTAAATAGTAATTATAAAGATAATACTTCATAGCACATGTTTTAAATTTCTTTACTCTTTTATTCTTTCAACACCAGTGTGAGATAAATACTGCATACTCAGTTTTTTATTGAGTGCCTAATATGTGTCAGTCACCATTCTGAGGGGAATAGTGTTATCAGACACGGTTCCTGCCCTCAAGGAGTTAATCTTCTATTAGGGAAGATAGAAACAGGACGTTATGATAAGATAACATTTAAGTGGTTGGTGTTTGCCCCTCCAGAAACGACATTGCCCTGATAGGAGATATTGCTGTTCTTTGGGTGTTTGCTGTACAAAAACCAGAGGAAAGGGGGAGGCTTAAAAGGAATGCTTTTTAAAGTGCAACAGTGCTCAAAGACTGAACCCCAGGGCCACAGTTTTAACTTGTAATCATAATAGGAGGTGGTATGGCAGAGATGTAGATGAGAGATTATGGATTTTCCAAGGAGAAAAATATTGCAACTCTGTGGTGGTACAGAAAGTTTTGTAGTAGAATAAAGAGAGATGGTGTGGAAAAGGGAGAATAGAAGAAGCTTGGTAATTAAGACTGCATTTCACTAGTCTTTGAAAGATGTGTTTTATCATGTGGAGTTGAAGGCAAAGTCATTCTAAATAGAAGAAACAGCAAGAGCTTATAAAAAAAAAGAAGAAGAAACAGCAAGAGCAAAGGACCTCAGAATCTTTAAATAATTGGAGGTATATCTGCAAAAGGATGATTTATGGTTTAGCTGGGGAAAAAAATCAGTGAGTAAATCAGAGTAGAAGGAATTCAGTTTGGAAAGTTAAGTTGGAATTGGTCATAAAAATTGTTTGTGTGTTGTCCAGAGATTTTTGAATGACTTACTAATGGGCTTGTGGACATGTGCTGCTTCAATTTTCCTTCTAGGAAGCATTTGGTGCCCAGCTCTTGAGAGCGATCAGTAATCTTCCATTTAGTGGCAAAGGATGTACAATGAGTGCATCACCAAGGGCTCCATTAGATGTACAATGTATTGCATCACCCAGTAGTAGCCATAATGTTGTAATGATCCTTACACAGCTCACCCAAGGTTCCAGCTTAGGGATGAAAACTGGAAAATTCTGTAAAGCACTGACTCAATACTATTGTGTCCCACGTACTCATCATGTATGGGTCTTGCATTCCAGGGTTATATTTAGAATTAGGTCCTCTTAACTTACTCCCAGATATCCACCTACAGACTGTCTTTCTCATCCCTACAATTTTATACTCTGTTGAATTAGAAGTCCTTGTTTTCCAGGAGAGGAACACATTCACCAATGAACAGAGTGACATTTTCACTGAAACTAAAGCTATGATAGCTGCCTGGTCATATGGGGCATCATATGTCAGAAGACCAGCAAAAAAAATGCTTACTATGCTGGTGGGGGAAAATGAATTCTGATTATTATGAGGAGCTATATTTACAGCTAGAAAACCAAAATGGGGAAGAGGGCATCTGGAACTCAGATATTAATGCAAGTATTTCTTGGAGTTCCCATGCCTGTTAAGACTGAATGGAAATTACATTTTCCATAGCTTGAAAAAAGCAAAACAACCAAATGCTCAGATTCCTCTGGAATCAAGTCCTGAATCATATCATCGAGGATATGGAAGTTCAGTAGTGTTTTTTTCAGTAATCAGTCATTGAAAAAAAAAAAAGGCAACCAAAGTCTCAGACTTCTCAAGGAATATCTCCATTATCTGACTGGACAAACACCTCAATCAGCTACAGTAAAACCCTGAACCATACCACCTAGAATACGGAAGTTTAGTAGCCTATTTCTCAGTAATTGGTCACTGAGAAAAAAAAGGCAACCAAATTCTTAGACTTTTCAAGGAATATCTCCATCATATGACTGGACAAACACCTTAAACAGCTACCATGCTGGTTGAACAAAGGAAAATGGGTAGCAGAGATTGGAGACAAGGAACATTATTTACCACCTCAGAAAAAGCTGCAGGAATGGGCACTGTGTTTCTCTCATTAACCTTAATTATTGAGTCTTATTAAGAAAATGTGTCTAACTCATGAAGACTTAATTGACATAGTATAATCAATGTGGGTTACAAGTAGATCTGAGTCATGTCAGTGTGAGCTGGAGAAGATGCTTTTGCTAGCCTGCAACGTATTGTCTTATTTCACTCCTAATTTTAGTTGCAGTGATGGCAGTTACTTCTGTGCATGCTAACAGCACTCCTTTGTGAGTGTGAGTCAAGAATCTTGCTGCATTTCTGTCTCATAATTTTCACTGAAGAGACAGAATTACAGTCAGCTCACAAGGGCGAGTATTGCCTGGTAGTGCAGGACTGTTAATGCTTTAGGCGTTGGGATCTGATAAACACCCCAGCCATCTTCCATGTGGATACTGTTTGGAGGCATTCTACATATTTATCAGAAGACATGGCTGAGTTGAAACCCTGTTGCCTACAATTGTGACCTCAATAATTTGCCTTTCATTAACTTCTTGTTAATGAATCACATTTTCTCTCTTTCTTCTCCTTGGCTTTCTGGAATTAACCCCCAAGTAAAATACCTGTACCTAAATTTGTGTCTCAGGTTCTGTTTATGGGATAACTCAAACTAAGTAATTATGATGGCACTTTGGAAAACAAAGAAATGCATATATGAGAATTTCATATAACAACTAACTCATGTGTCTAGGAAACCAAATAGAGCAAAGAATAACTAAGTACAGTTATTCAGAAGCAATAAAAAGAGTTTTATATAATATAAGTTGGACAGCCAGGAATAATGTTAGTGTTGGGGAAAAGTCCATCTGTCATTTGTGTTAAGATGCTTATTATTAGACACCCTACACTGCTGTGTTCCATGTACCAAATTAAAATGAGTTGAGTAAAACAACTCTTATGAGTTCCTTATCTCCTCAGTGTTTTTTAATTCAGCATTTATTGCTTGCTTTTCTATTTATAAAGTAACATATATTCATAATAGAACAATTAGATATCATAAAAGTCTATAGAAATATTGCTTATAGGCCTGCCATCCAAGAGTCTTCCTCAGGTAGTGTGATGCAGGTTTAGTGTGTAAAATAAATAAATCAACATGTGTATGTTTAACTGAAATAAATATTTTTCAATTCTGTTAATATAAATGTATTACTATATTTCTGCTGTATGGATATAAAGTGAAAGTCAAAATTTCAGTCTCTGTGAATGTGAAGCTCAAATAAGCTGGTCCTCTGCCTCTTCAGTTATTCACTGTCCAGTGATAGCCCCAACCCCCAACCATGTCATAAGAATGATAATATTTCAGTCTGCGAATATACTATAGTTTATTGACCTACTCTGACAATCAGAATTTTTTTAATTTTGTAAATTGCCATTTGAGCAAATCTATGATGGGACTAATAGGTTAAAAGTTGGAAAGACCTTTTGTTTTTAACAATATTGCCAAATTGTGTTTCCGAAAGGCTAAACCAATCACTCTTCTACCAGCTGACAGTGAATAAACCCTCTCACCCTCTCCCAACAAGGTTTTGTTTTTCTTGAACAGTGATAGGCCTGGGTTATCAGGGGTGCCAGGTCAAGAGGATACTGAGACAAGTAAGTTGAATAGTACATTACAGGCCTGTACAGCTACTGCATGGTGGAGAGTGAATATGAACAATGGTGAGAACGTCACATGGTACCATCTACATGTGAACAAAATAATGGGGTCTACATCTAATTAATAATTACTTGTCCATTTTCACATGCATATTTTTGGTTTTATAACACAGAGATCTATTTTCAAATGTGACCCTTAGAGGCATGATATTTTAATAAGAACTGAAACTTTCAGCTTGAAAAAAATATGTAATCAGATCATCTTCAGCGCTGTTTAGCCCTCTGAGTCAAACTCAAGTCCTCCCTCATGAGTAATGCTGTCCTCATTATTTTTTTTCTGCCAGATGGCTTGCTAATTTAAAGTCCCTGAAGTGATAGGTGTTTTATTATAGACAATCCACTTGGCTGGGAAAAGTAAGACTGCAGCCTTTCACACCTCCACTGATGAAGTTAATGAGTTCATATCAACTTTATGAAACTCATTTCCCTTATTCAGACTTGCAGAATTGGATACAGGAGACTAAGCATAGATTTCAAGTTCCAGGAATATTTTGATGAAGTTCATCCAGAAAAAGTTATGAAAATGCAAGAAAAAATATAATTTTCTTTTCCATAAACACTATCCCTGCCTCTAGTCAAGGCTTTTATTAATTTATGATAGTTTATTGCTAGAGATTATTAACTGATTTTCTGCTTTTAATCTCTCAAGTCTCTAAACCACACTTCTTATGATGATCAAAGTAGAATCCCCCCAAATGCCTCAGATATCGTCCAGCTGATCACAATTAGAGGTCTAACTTCCTTGGCCTGTCACTGAAATTCATTCAGTCCATCCATTCCTTGCTTACCCTGCTCATACTCTTCAGCACTTCTCCCAAGACAAGTCCACTCATAGCTCAGTTATGTTATTTCTGATCAGTTCACCCTGTTGCTTCTATTTCTGGTCTTAGTTTATCTACTCCTACTTTTTTTTTTTTAATCATCCAAAGCCTGGCTCAAGGGGTACCTTTTCTATGAAGACTTCCTTGACTTCTTTTCCAAAGTTATTTATGCCTCTCATTAATTCTTGAAAAAATTGCTTTCTGTACCACTCATGGGCAAAACTTTACATACTGTATTTTATTATAGTTAGTTAAATTTAGATATGATCACTGCAGTTTACAAATTATGGAGATGCAGGAAACGTGGCTTAGGCACTGTTTACATTCCTTACTTCATTTAGCAGAGAACTTTGCAAGAAGCAGATGACAAATTAATATTTATTAATTTCAAGTCTGTATATATATTGTCTAGGTAGTGCTAATAAATATTAAATGACTCATAATAATAAGTACAATGAATTGCTTACCAAAAAACATTCTCATAAATATTAAATAATATACTTTCTTGTTGACACTGCTAAGGTGCCTAAAATAGAGTTTTCTCATATAAACTAAACTCAGGCACAAGGATAATTTTAAATAAGAGCGAAAATATATACTTGGAATAGTTAAGAGCAAGATATAACATATAAGTGAATAAGATACTATGAAATTAAAGTATCATATGTGACTGTGTAACTGCAGTTGTGGATAGCAAAGGTCATGATTAAGGAAATTACATCATCTTGTATTAGTAAAATAGTGTTTTCCTTCTTTATTTGACTACTTTGGAGAAGTTCAGAATTTTTTTTTTTTTTGAGGAACTATTTAGAGTGTTTATATCTCTTTGAACACACTTAGGGATAAATTATAACAGTTTACTACTAATAAGCTTAAATACAAAAGGTTCTGTCTCTGTTTTCTACATTATTTAAATCTTTATCCAAAAATTCTGAAAAGTGTTAACTATGCATTCTTGCTGAAATGTTAGGGTTCCTATAATTGAACCACTACTCTAAAAAAGCTTTGAAATATACTTCTTGCTTATAAAAAATTAGAAAGGTATAATAGTCAAATATTCATTTACTGACAAATACTTATTTGGTAACTACTAAGTGCTAAAAAGAATTTCAAGTGGCAAAGTATTTCAGCTGTGTAAAGATAGCATTTCTGACCACAGGAGGTATATATACTAATTGGGTAAAACAGACCAAAAAATAGAAAAACATAAATAACTATATTTATGTATTACAACATGACAAGTACTTAATAAATAAAGTGATTAGCAGTCTTGGATTACAGCTTACACAATTTCTATTTTCAGTCTTATTTCATGGATATGATGTACTAACCTAGATCAACTGTTGACTGGTTAAAGAAGATATGGCACATATATACCATGGAATACTATGCAGCCATAAAAAAGAATGAGATTATATCCCTTGCCACAACATGGATAGAACTGGAGGCCATTATCCTTTGTGAACCAACACAGAAACAGAAAGCCAATACCACATGTTCTCACTTATAAGTGAGAGCTAAGCATTCAGAGTATGGTGTACTCATTGTTAAGCTTCCACTTTAAAGTAAGAACATCCAGTAATTGGTTTTCTGCTCAAAGAAAACAACAAAGAAGGGAACAACAGACACCAGGGTTTACTTGAGGGCTGAGGGAAGGAGAATTGTGAGGATTGAAAAAACTGCCAATTAAGTACTATGTGTGTTACCTGGTGGCAAAATAATGTGTACATGAAACCCCCATGAGATGCAATTTACCTATATAACAAATTTGCACATATAAAAGCCTACAGTAAAAATTTTTTAAAGTTTTAAAAAAACTAACTAAAAATGAATTTTAGATTCTAATTTTCTTGGGGGAAAGCAACAGAAAGTTAGCTCACTATTTATGAAATTATCCTATTTTTTCTTTTTATAAAGAAGGCATATCAATGAATTTGTATTAAATAATTGGCTTAAATCAATATGGAGCTTTTTATTTCTAAACATTGATTTAAATTAAAGGTTGTAAATTGATTTTAACTGGTGTTATTTACTACACGAATTTTTTTGCAATATTTTAAGTAACTATACTAAAATCTTTATTCCAAAGCAATATGAATGAAGACAAAACTTTTAATAATACTTCAAAAAAAAATTTTTTTCAATGAGTGACATGATTATACTCAAATATAGGTCTAGCAGTTATGCAATTATTATATATGTGCTTTAAAAAATCTAGGAACACACACACACTCACAAACACACACACAGACATACAGTGTTATTTTTGAAAGCAAATATAATGAATGTACCTATTTTCTAAAAACCATGTGCTTGTTTTATGCTTCCCAGAGTCAAACTTGAAATGAGTGCACATAGATCTCATTTTCAGTTGAAATGAGATAATTTCTATCCTTACTCTTGATGCCTGTCTTGTTAAGAACAAACTTGCTCACACATGTAAGAGTTGCAAACTGCAGCAAATTTTCAAGTATTTTCCTATGAATGGCAAGTTACTCTGTTTTCACAGAAATAGAGAACTTGTCTTGGAACAGATTGGAAAATCTTATCTTGTACAGATGATTAGACAGTTCACAGCATTCTTCTTTTCTCCAAGTCAAGTTCTCAAGCTGAGAAGATTCAAATAAACAGTTGTTACTCTATTATACACTTATTGTGAAATGGGGTTATTGAGGAGATGCTGTTCAACTTTATACTGTTTCCTTCAGATAGTTTTCAATTATGCTTTGAGATCTACAAATATATTTTCTCATTCTCAAGACTAAGAGGAGTAAGAACATTTCAAGATTTACTTTTGGAGCCACGATTTTTCAAAAGATTTTGTTCGGTTTTAAACCTAATACTCTTATCGTTTGAAGGTAAGGCATTTTCTGAAGAGGTTCCTCGAGACTTGTTCAACTGGTTGGCACAGTAAAAAATATGTATTAAGCAGACTGGTTTTCTGTAGCCATTCTTCATCTTCAAGCACTCAGCAAAATCTGTAATTTAGCTTTCAACTCACTCTACTGAGAATTCTTTCTCTGGTAAACTATCAAGATTTCTGTATACAGCAGGAGGGTTACAAGCTCTTTTCCAGGTTTTTACGAAGTTTTAAAGCATTCTCAAGTGAACAATCTTGTTTAATAAAGTTAAATAAAATGGTCATCTAGGATTTTCTTCTAAATTTCATTTTCAAGAAGTTTTTGACCCAGTATCTCTCCGTTAAAAAAATACAGTGTATGATGACATTATTTTACAAGTGAAGTTAAACCTCTCATAAAGCCAACTGTTGAAGGTGAACTGTCTATGCAGATACCAACCCTGTTCCTCCAAGACAAACCTTTTTTTACAAAATTCTTAAATATATTTTAGGCTTTTCTTCTTTCCTGTAGTTCTCTGTAGCAAACAACAACAACGACAACAAAATAAAACAACAACAACAACAAAAAATACTTTTCTTAAATCTCAATGTCATTTACAAATCTTACATTTGCTACACCATGAGTTTTACTGGTGAAATCTGTTGACTCAACAACCTGGAGAGAGAAGTTGTTGTTTTCAGCTTATTACATAGAACCTTCTCAGCATGATGTGAAGCACCAACAATACATCAGCTTATTTACTACTGGAAAGTGGGATCTTTTCATTTTACTCTACTGCATCTTCTAGCATTTTCCTCACTCTAATTCTACATGTTGGCATTATTAGTTTTCTTTCTCTGGGCAAGAAATTTGCGGCTCAGTAAATTGCTTCTCAGACTGTTCAAAACTGACCGTTGGTTTTGAATTTCTAAGGGTTGTTTAAAAAAATCGACACTTTTAGTTATAAAATGGCTGTGAGTTTGGTGGAGCCATAGGTGCATTTGAAAGTTGTTTTCCATAGGCCATGCACAACAGAATAGAAAGACGTGAATTACCAACCCATGTAAAACCCATTGGTAAGTAACCTTCCTTGCAAAAATGGGTGATCTGGTGTTCCCTGCTCCACTATTGTAGTAAAGTGACATATATAAGATTTTAATTTCCTATCAGTAGCTGCATTAAACTTTCTGAGAGGCCCAGGCCTAGAATTATCCTCTCTATCTCACCCCTCATCTTCAAAAATTGCCCTATTGGACTTCAAATATGTTTGCAAAACACAAATGCTAATTAAACATAAAATAAAAGGGTATAATAGGTAACTTAACCAAAAAATTGCAAAAAATACAAAATCTTCACAACACAGTTTACTTCTGACTTTCACCATCCACATCTTATAACATTTTTCACAACCACAAAGCCATGGAAGAAGGATAGGCAGAGAGTGGGTCAGTCAACCAGCTGAATCACGGCAGCTTTTTAGTATACAGTTTTCTTTTTAGAATGCAAATGTTTATTAAGCCTCTACCTTTGCAAAGTCTCTCTTGTTTGTGTGCACCTTGGCTAAAATCAAATATATTGATGTCATGTAGGATTTACAGTGTTGATAAACATGAGGAATGAAAGGAGGCAAATTCTGTAAAAAAAAAAAACAAAAAACCAAAAAAACAGAAATTTCCATTGATTAGTTAAAATGACAGAAGGGCTGGAGGGGAACTTCTCTATTATGCTAGCAAATATTTTTTGGTTTCCATATTTCTATTGTGATGGAATTGGGATGGGCAAACACCCCTTTTGGAACTATATAGAAATGCTAAACTGGAAGACAAGGAAAGCGGATTCTGCTATTGGCTCTTCCACCATCTACATTTTGGTTCTTTCATCCATAAGTCAAGTAGGTGAAATGATAAGGGAATTTCAAGTTTTGAGATTCCATAATTGTTATCCTTGATCTCAAGAAGATGCTTCAATGTATTAAAGGTAATAAATTTCTCCCTCTATCATAAATTCAGACTATGGGAAACATGCCACCTAATGCTACATTGGAAAACTCTACTTCATCTGCTCTGCTCCTTGTAAATGAGGAGGTATGTTTTTCCGAACTGGGTATGCAGTATGAAGAAGTTAATGCTTTGAAGTTGCAGAGGGAAAAGATTACAGGAAAAGTATCATGGAAAATTTGGAATAACTATGGTGATAACATACTTGACATCACGTCTTCCCACTAGTGTTTTGCCTTAGGTTTCAGATTCACATTTTTACATCTTGGAAAATATGTGAGAAAACTATTATTTGAAATGTGCCTTGCACGTGGCACTCAGCGTGTTTATCTAGGGCAGTGTGTGGCAGCTCAGTCCTCCTGCAATACCTCAAAATGCACAACTAAATTGTCAGCATCTGTTACACTCCCGCACCCTTTATTATTGATCGGAAGCCAAAAAAGCTGTGGCTTCTTCACACAGCAGAAGGTAAACTATTGGCACTCAGATGTTAAATAATGCCATTATAAAGAATGTTATGCATGAAAGGTAGTTAAAAAATAAACTCATGTACCACTTGAAGAGGTTTTTTTAAAAAGGCTAAGCTATAGTAAAAACAAATAACTACTCATTACTTTCATGTCTCTTTCAAGTGTATTAATCAAAAAAGTAAAGATTTCAGAATTAAACTTCTTGTTGTACATTCACTTCTTGAGTACCAATTCACACAGATTTCCCCTTTAAAAACACTGGATTAGTTATATTCATTGAAATAAATGAAAGCTAGACTGTCACCTCATATAACCTCTGTAGCCGTAAAATTGCATCTAACTTTTAAAATTAAAGGTTTAGGGGTTGAACTTGGGTGATATTTTGACAAGTTCATTAACAGTGACTATACAGAGGTCAAGTGATAATCAATGTTACGTCTTGTGTGCTTTTATGTTAATTTGCCTAATTGGTAGATGAAACCTCCACTCATAGCCACAGTCTTATAATAAAATTACCCTCAATAATTTTCATAATATAAATTCAAGTATAACAGGGTTAATAAAAGGATAGGTTTAGACCATAGAAGACATTAGCAAAGTAGAAAAACTTCATGCCACTCATGCTGGGTTTGAATCACAGCTCTATCGCTTGCATGCTGAACAAGTCATAGTTCTCTCTTCCCCAATTTCCTCTATGTAGAAGGAATAATTAAATACCGCTCTCGTTGGATCTTTTGTAGAGTAAATCGAATATGTATCTAAAGCAGCTAGCACACTCTTTTACAGAGTGCTATGAAAGTCACCTTCATCTACTGCTCCAGATCGCTAAGCTCTCTAGAGTAGGTCAGTATCCCATTAACCATTGTATTCTCATTGTGTAATGTTATGTCTGGAGATAGTGGATTTTCTCTAGATAAGTTGTTAACTGACTTTTCATTTTCTATCCTTCAGGTGCCATCAACATATTCTGAATATAAAAACCCTACACATTTCTATGTGTTCGTCAAAGAAAGAATTGACAAATAAAATAACATACATTTAGAAAGAGGTGAACACTTAGCTTTCTAAATCAGTGATACTCTAGGGAGTGTAACCCAACAGTTTGTCCCCAGTGACTCGTGGGTTCACTGTCATGAAATACTAAATATAAGTAATAATATGCTGTTAATGCTTTCCTGAGTATGGACAAGAGGAAAACACATTTCTCCTACCTACGTGACTTCAATGATTATTTCCTCTTAATGTTTCTTGATTATGAAGCACAGATATAAAATATAACATTTGGTTATTACACTGCAAGGTATATACTAAGAATTGGTATGACCTCTGCCACTAGGAGCTGAATGTCAGTGAAAATGGTATCTAGTTACAAAAGTTAAATGGTAGCCAGAATCCCCTTTCTTCTCTTTCCTATATATGCCACTTAGCTTCCATGGTTTATGTGTAAGATACTTCTTTGTTAACTTCCTGGAGAGTAGTTTTTTAACTTTCACAGCCAGTGCTCAGGTTCAGTGCTACTGTAGTGGCTGTAAGGACTTTCACCTGATTATTACTGATAGCAAAGCAGGAGGAGCATTCTTGCTTCACTGCGTTTTTGGTCCCATAGTATTCAGGTCCTGTATTCAGGGTGTTCTGTCTAGAGGACATATGTCAAGAAATCCCTTCCACCCTCCATGAACCAAGCCATGTGCCTGTGCAAGGCTATGCCTGCCTTGAGCCTCCTGGGCTGGGGTATCCTTGGTTTCTCTGTTCTTGACCCAGCCCTTGAGTAAGGACAGCTGTCAATGTACTTTAAATGGATTGCTTTTTAAATAATTGCAACTGATTCTTGCCGTCCAGTCTTCATTGTTATTCATAATAAAATTTTCTTTCTTTCCCATCTCCTAATTTGTAGCAGTGCCCTCTTAGGGATGCAGAATCTTCCTAATTTGGGGGAAATCATCTGATTTCATTCTTCTGACAAAAATTCCTCATGCAAATCTGCTTTAAAGTAATAGAGTATCACAATTTTTGTTGGTACTGACTTTAAAGGTATTAAATATATTTTAAAGTTTCTCTGCAGTTTACCACCTTCTCTTCTTCCCAGTAAATTACATACAAAAATGAGAATAAATATGTTTGACATAAACCTTTTAAGCAAATTCAGAATTATTTATTCCACAAAGTTTTATAAATTCCTAATTTCATACTCTTTATTGCAAAAATAACACAGGTGATATACATCTATAAGTCAATAATCCCACCTTCTTCCTTCCTTCCTTCCTTCCCTCCCTCCCTCCATTCCTCCCTCTCTTCCTTTCTTCCTTCCTTGCCTCCCTCCCTTCCTTTCTTTCCTCCTTCCTTTCTTCCTTCTTTCTTTCCTTCCCTCATTCCGTTCTTCCTTCTTTCTTTCCTTTTCATGCATCCATCCATCCATCCAAACATCCATCCATCCATCCACCACCCATTTATTCATAAATATATTCTTTGGCTTTCTCCAACCTGCTTTCTTAACTACTGTAATTCTGAACCAACTGAGTAAAGTGTTCTCCATTATAAAAGAATTGTACAGGGAAAGCAATTGGGCAAACCAAGAATTGTTGTGCAGATTGTGATTGAAACTCAGTGAGATAGAAACACAGCACTTTGATTAGGAGCCCTTCATTGTAGTTACCATTTCTACTGTCCTTCAAACCTTATCCTCCAACATAGATAATGAAAGCATTTTGTAAGAAGATGGGAAGACCATATATGCTTGGGAAGCTTACATCGAAATACAATTATATAACCTGGGTCATTTTATGATAAAAATAACCTTGTACATATTTTAAATTTGAAAATATTTGACCAAATCCTCCTCTCTCCTCTAGCGAGAATACCTCTTTTTCCTCCAAAGGATGCCCTTCCTCAAGATAACTGAAAGCATCTTAAGGGCATCTTCATTCCATGAGTCTAGTTTTGGTCCCTATCCTTTCTGCTGGAGAGTAAGTTTGATTTATCCCTGTGGCAATGGAGGACTCTGAAACAGCCATTGGAGGCTGAGTGCCAGTGGGATACTCTGTGGTTGCTAAGCCTGAGGTTGGTATCACTGCTGACTCCTAGGGAGTCTACAGAGACCCCTCTGTTCATCATTCACTAGAAGGCATTGTTACCATCAGTAAGGTTAAAGGGATTGCCTGCCTCTCCCCTGTAGTTGGATGACTCACACTAGTTACTTGAATTTAATTTGTTTTTATTTCAAGTGGATAAAGATCACAGTACCATCACTGTTTAGAAACACATATCTCTCAATATGAACATAGTCTTTCCCTCTCTTTCTTGCCCTCTCTCTCACATGTTTTTTTCATGATGTTTCCTAAAGATCCCCCTTGTTAAAATAAAATAAGTCAGGCATAGTGGCTCATGCCTGAAATCCCAGCACTTTGGGAGGCCAAGGCAGGAGGAAAACTTGAGCCTAGAAGTTTATGCCAATGTAGACAATGAGCCTAGAAGTTTATGCCAACCTAGGCAATGTAGGGAGACATAATCTATAAAAATTAAAAAAAAATCAGGCACATGGCATACACCTACAGTCCCAGCTACCAGAAGGCTGAGGTGGGAAGATCACTTAAGTATGGGAGTTTGAGATTGCAGTGAGTCAAGTTCATATCACTGCACTCCAACCTGGGTGACAGAGCAAAACCCTGTCTCAAAAAATACATAGATATAATAAAATGAGCCAAATTAAAGGCTGCTATCTTATTTTTCAGAGTAAAAACCCAGAGGTCTTCCAAGATCTGGGCATCCACAATCGATCGTTTTGCGTGACCTCGTGTCCTGCTACCTTGTTCTCTCTATAGCCTTCTCACTTCTCTCTCAGGATGCCTAACACCACCCATTTCTAGGCATTCCCACCCACATTTCTCTCTCCTGGAAACATGCTTCCACCAGATATTTACTATGGCACCTGTCTTCAGCTCCTCCCCTCCTTTATACCATAATTCAAATGTCAGCTTTTCGAAGAGGACTGATCAGATTACACCATGTGGATTGCAATTCCCAGTTCCCACTTGTAGTCTCAGTTGTCTTTTCCTTACTTGTTTTTTTAATTTATGCATTGTTTTTGTCTGTTCTCATGCTGCTATAAAGAACTACCTGAGACTGCGTAATTTATGAAGAAAAGAGGTTTAATTGACTCACTTCTGCAGGCTGTACAGCAGCATGGCTGGGAGGCCTCAGGAAGCTTACAATCATGGTGGGAGGCAAAGGGGAAGCAGAGCAAGAGGGAGCTGCCACACACCGTGAAACCATCAGGTCTTGTGTGAGAGCTCACTCACTGGCATGAGAACAGCATGGGGGAAACTGCCTGCAGATCCAATCACCTCCTACTGGGTCCCCCCACCTCACCATGTGGGGTTTACAATTCCAGATGAGACTTTGGTGAGGACACAGAGCTAAACCATATTAAGCATGTTATTTTATTCCAGAATTAAAAAAGCCTTTTACAAATAAGATTTCACACTATGTTTTAAAAAATTTTAAGATTTTACTTTTAAAAATTGTTTTAGATTTACAGAAAAATTGCGAAGATAGTCCAGAGAGTTCGCATATACCTATACCCCACACAACCCCACAGTGTGTTCCCTATCAATATCTTACATTACTTTGGTGCATTTGTTACAATTTATGAGGCAACATTGATACATTATGATTAATTAAAGCATACATTTTATTTAGATTTCCTTAATTTTTGCTGTCATTTTCTGTATCCAGCATCCCATGAAACTTACCTCATTACATTTAGTTCCAGGTTTCCTTTGGCTTCTCTTGGCTATGACAGTTTCTCAGACCTGCCTTGTTTATGATGACCTTCACAGTTTTTAGGAATACTGGTTAGGTATTTTGTAGAATGCTCTTCTATTGGAATTGGTTTGAAGTTTTTCTTATGATTAAATTAGGTTTATGGGTTTTGGGGAGGAAGCTCACAGAGATAGAGTGCCATCTTCATCATATTATACCAAGGGTATATACTACCAACATGCGAAATCACTGCTACTAATCTTGATCTCCTGACTGAGGTAGTATTTGTTACTTTCCTCCACTGTAAATTTCCTTTTTATACTGTACTTTTTGGAGGGATGTCACTAGGCACAGCTCCCCCTTGTGGAATAAAGAAGCTATGATTCGTCCTTGATAGTGTCATAACTACACAAATTATTTAAAATTCTTTTGTTCCAGAAAATTTTTTTATCCTCTCATTTATTTATTATTTCTCATCACATTTGTTTATGTCAGTGACAACTCAAAGATGTTTATTGTATACTTTGGGTTGTAACCCAATAGTATTTTACTTTATTGCTCAAAATGTTCTCCTTTTGGCCATTAGAGCTCTTTTAGTTGGTTCCTACGTCCTTTTGGAAAATGCCTACCATGTGGGGTTTTGTTCCATTTTGTTTTGTTTTAGCTAATTCTCTACACAAGATGAGCCAGCTTCTTGTTCCTTTTGTTGGAGAATGGAATTAGACACCAAAATCTAGGCAGTTGTTGCTAGCAGGGTATTGATGCTTCTAGGTCCTCTTAGCTAACAGAGCATGAAATATATTTATGTATACTGTTTTAGTCAGTATTCTTCAGAACCAACAGAATGCATACATACACACACACACACACACACACACACACACACACACACGAGGAGATTTATTATAGAAATTGGTTTGCATAGTTATGGAGGCTAAGATGTGCCACAGTCTGCCATCTATAAGCTGGAGAACAAGGAAAATGGATAATGTGATTCAGTCCAAAGGCCTGAGAACTGAGGCCCACGTGTGTAAAATCTGATCAAAATCTGAAAGCCTGAGAACCAGCAACACCAATGTCAGAGTGCAGGAGAAGGTGAAAGTCTCAGCTTAAAAAACCCGTCCTCTGCTTTTTTGTTTATTCAGGTCCTCACCCAACTGTACGATGTTCACCTATATTAGTGAGGGTGTTGCTCTGTACTCAGTCTATGATTCAAATGCTAATCTCTTCAGAAACACTCATAGATATACTCAGAAATACTGTTTTACCTGCTCTCTGGACATTCCTTAGCCCAGTCAAGCTGACACATGAAATTACCAGAGCATGTAACCCATGTATATCTACTTATCTATACATATTTCTACATGTATCCATTCTCATCTGTATTGCTAAAAATGAGGTCATAGTGATGTCTCAGACTTTAATCCTATACCACATGGATCATATTAGTCTCCTCTCCTTGCATGTCTGAAAATTCCCACTCCAGCAATGAAAATTTCATTTCAACCACTTGTTATCCATTGACTCTTCAGTATACATGCATAGTAGCTTCAAAATTGTTCATCTTTGTCCTTATGGGAAAAAAATTATTAACTCAAGTATAGCGCTTAAGCACAATTCCTTTTGCCTTTAGTCTTACGGACCACTCATTTCCAAGGTTACTCTGATCATCATCTTTCTCCCATTCAACTGAGTTAATATCTTTGTGGTACAATTAGATTGTTTTGTCACATTTTGCATTCCATTTTGAGATCCTATCACCTGCTAAATGTTTTTTTAAATGTGCATATGTTAACATTCATTCTTTGTCCTGGAAAGCTCTATAAGTTTCAACAAATGCACAGTTATATATTCACAATTACAACATAATACAAAATAATTTCCCCATTATAGATCACCTGTACTTCCTGTAGCCCTACCCTTCTTTCCTCTAGCCCCAGGCAATCACTGATATTGTGACAGTGTCTATAGTTTTGCCTTTACCAGAGTGTCATGTAAATGGAATCATGCAGTATGTAGCCCTTTCAGATGGGCTTTTTTTTTCTACTTAGCAATACATATTTAAGATTCATTTATGTCCTTTTGTGGCTTCATAGCTAATTTATTTTTATTGTCAAATAATATTCCAATATAGGACTGTACCATAGTTTGTTTATCCATTCTCCTATTGCAGGTCATTTTGAGTGTTTCTATATTTTGGTGATTATGAAAAAAAAACTGCTAAAATTAATGTGCATGTTTTTCTATAGACTTATGTTTCAAATCAGTTGGGTAAATGTCTAGGAAAAAATTACTAGATATATAGTAAGATTTATTTAACTTTGAAATAAATTGCCAAAATGTATTCCAAAGTAGCAGTGTGATTTTTCTTTCCCGATGGCAATGAATGAGAATTTCTGTTGCTCGATATCTTTGCCAGTACGTGGTATTGTCAGTTTTTTGGAATTTAGCCATTCTAATAGGTGTGTACTGGCATGTCATTGTTGTTTTAATTTGAAATTCCCTAATGGAAAATGATGTTGAGTATTCTTTTATATCCTTATTTTCCATCTGTTTGTCTTTTTTAATGCAGTGCCTCTGTGTTTCTTGCCCATTTTTAAATTGGGTTGCTTGCTTTTATAGTTTTTAGTTTTAAGTGTTTGTATATTCCAGATACACATTCTTTATCAGATCTGTATATTTTCCAAATATATTATCCTAGTCAGTCTCATCTTTGCATTCTCTTAACAATGTCTTGCATCAGGCAAAATTTTTTATTTTAATTAAGTCTGTTATTAGTTTTTCTTTTATGAATTGTGCCTTTTGTGTTATTCTAAAAATATTGCCAAAAGTGGTGTCGCTGAGATATTTTCATCTAGAAGTTTTATAGTTTGTGTTTGACATTTCATTCTGCAAAGTATTTTAAGTTAAATTTTGTGAAAAATGTATAGTCTGTGTCTAGAGGTCCCCATCCTCATGCGGTCATTCAATTATCTGAATATGCTATCTTTTTGTTGTTGAATTGCTTTTGCTTTTTCTTCAAGTATCAGTTGAACACATTCATTTTGGTGTATTTCTTGGGTTTTATTCTCATTGATTTATCTATGTACTTTTTTTTTTTTTTTTTTTTTTTTTGGAGTCTCCCTCTGTTGCCCAGGCCTGAAGTACAATGCTGCAATCTCAGCTCACTGCAATCTCCACTTCCCGGGTTGAAGCGATTCTCCTGTCTCAGCCTCCAGAGTAGTTGGGACTACAGGCATCCTCCACCATGCCCACTATGTGCCTATTTTTTGTTGTTGTTGATGCCGAACTCTTTTGATTACTGTAGCTTCATAGTATGTCCTGAAACAAGCTAGTGTTAAGTCCCTCAGTATTAGGTTGGTTGCTCTAGGTCTTTTGATTTTCCATGTAAACTTTAGAATCAGTTTGTGAATTTTTTTAAGTAGTCTGCTCAAATTTTTATTAGGATTGCATTGACTCTACAGATAAAATTGGGAATAACTGACACCCAACAACATTAAATTTGTCAGAGTATTTCCCTAAAATATCCCTCCATTTATTAGATCTGCATTGATCTCTTTCATTGGAGTTTGGTAGTTTTCCACATGTAGCTTCTCTATATATTTGGTGCTGTTGTAAATGATATTTTTAAAAAATTGGACTGATTTTTTTGTCCTTTAACACATTTTACTTTTGTTGAAATGTTTTGTTGTTGAAAGGCTTACCTGATGTATTAGATTACGAGAATAAAGGCTTGGCCACTTGTGTGAGCTTTTATGTTACTTTGGCTAGGAGTTGTACTGTGTTCAATGTTTGCTATAGCTATATGTTCCAGAGACTTCACATTCCATGAGATACTGTCTTTTTATTCTCTACTGTCTTTGGGCTTCCCTAAAAACTCATTCACAAAGTCTGTGCACTGCAGTTTTTTTTAACTGTACTCCACTATTACTTACTGTTACTATATACACTAGTATCCTGGTGATTTGGTGGTAGCATGTATGTTAAAGGAATCCTTCTATAATCTTATGATGGGGTCTTAGTCCTTTACTAGACCTGTGTTCCTGGGCTGATCTATGCCAGTATTTCCTAGATTTGTTCTCCCCTTGCAGATGAGACAGGAATGCTAGATGGGAATGAAGTTGGGTAAACGCCCCTCCTTTGGGTGTAGTAAAACTATGGGAAGGTCTTTTCCCAGGACAGTAGGTATTATAGCATGCTCTTGGCATTTTTTTTTCATTTGATGCATCGAATGCTCAATAGTAGCAAGTTACTGTACGTGATGACTCTATTGCCACAGGAGAGAAATCTGCCAATAGGATTACATATTCAGATTGGCTGGCTACGGTACTGTCATACACAGGCAGAAAGCACCAAGCAGTGAAGCCATGAAGTCTTAATACACAAGCATCATGATTCTGCCCTAATCAGAAAAGTGCTCTTTCTATGAAAGATGGTCTTTCTCCTCTTCTTTTATTAGTACAATAACAGAGAGTGCAAAGGCAAAACAACCTCATAAATATGGTAGAACCACGATCATGCACAAGAGAGGCAAATGGATATAGAACTCATATCAGAGAGACATTTTCAGAAAGGTGAGGAGCCACCTAAAGAGACAGTCCGTTCCCCAGAAAAAAAGCCATGAGAATCAGGCATTTTGCAAAGGCTGAATAAAATATATTTATACATATGCATATTGAAAGTGAACTAAACAACTACATGAGCAGAAACTAAGTTTGGTTCAACCCTTCTAATGAAAGGAAGAAAAAAGTTTCAGCAAAGACAGTCATGAGACAAGAATCATCTACCAAGCTTAGAAGGGGATTAGCAGAACAAGGGCAACACACCCTTGTAACCATCACTCTGGGCATATTTCTCAGTGATTATTTTTTCCTCTCTCTGCCAGAGTTCATTCTTGCTTCAAGATCTCTGCATCTGTAATTTCCTTCCGAGAGTCTGTTTTCCCCAGATATCTGAGTCATTTGATCCCTCACTTCCTGTAGCTCTCGCTAGAAACTCACGTACTTACAGAGGCTTTTGCTTATTAACCCTTATATGGTAAGTTCTTAATACCACCATCAGCAGCAGGAGGGCATTTCCTTTTAACTTCTTGTTATTGTGCTTATTTCTATACTATGTTTATAAATATTTTCTGGTGGTTTTTGGATTATTATCTGCTTCCTCCATTTGAATTAGACACATGATGGTAGACTTTGCTTTGTTAGCTAATGTAACCCTGGTGCCTAGAATAGACCTTTGCACATAGTAGCATCTCAATAAATATTTGTTAAATTAATTTCAAGAATACTATGGGTCATTTGATTTTCTTTAGCTATACTTCATCTCTGTTTAACATTTAAATTTCTTCGTTTTTCTCTGTTTAAATTCCAGTGGTTATATTACTCAGTTTTAGTAGTTATATTTTATTACTGTCCAAATAGGCTGTATGTTCTGAGTGTCTTGCTTTCCATTCCTTGGGTTAATTAATTATCTTCTGTGATCTGACAACCCCCTGTGCGGATTTCTACTAAAGCACTAATCATACTGATTTATAGGTGCTTATAAGCCCTTAAGCTGTACCTTTGCAAAGACGTCTATATTTTGTCTTCCATCATTAATGTCTTTATTCAACAGTCAGTCATCAAATGCCAGTGAGTTATGTCTTGTATGCAATATTAGGTGTTAAAGAAAAAAATTGGAAAAAATTATCTCAGTCTTTGATCTCAATAATTAGTTGTCTAGAGCAAGAATTTGGCAGCAAGTAAAAGTAAGAACAGTAGTAGTAATAATTTAAACACTAATGTAATACTAATAAAGAAGAAGAAGGAGAAGAATTGCATCTGTTACCCTTTAAGGAGAACAACTATTTGCCATGTACTGTGCAAATCCTTTTTGCATGCATTGTTTTTGCTGAATGAATGGGAAGATGAAAGAATACTTCATCTACTTGAATTAATGATTATTATTGCATCCTGCCATGGGGAAAGATTTTATGGTCCTCATTAATGATGGTGTTGAGTTCCATTTGTAATCTCTCTGTACTACCAGAAAAACCTGTTTGAAGAAGAGCATGGAACTGGGTGGTCCGTTTAGGGAGAAGAGACTTCAGAATCACCTCAATTATGAAATCCTCTGAGACTCTCCTTTCATACATCCGTCCACTTTACTTCCTTCTAACATTTCTCTAGCTTGAGACCCTCTACTTTTGGCCACCATGCCTTATTTCTGGAATGTGTCTTTGTATGTAGCAGAGTCCCATATCTATCCTCTTTTTGTTTCACCATCTGCACTTTCAAACTTCTAAATTTTCATGGCTATCTCTCTAGGTCTGGTATGTTGCTGCTACAAATCCTTTTTCACCCGAGACATAAAGTCCACTCAGCTTATGACCCTTTTTTGGTTCCTTTTGCTAAAGCTACACAGTAAGAATGCAGGTTTTTCCAGCTTTTCAAATGCCATTCCTTACCAAGAAGTCTTAATATCAGAGAAAGCACTTTCTATTTGTGTCTAAACACCTCAAATAGCAGACTACTGACATTATCTTTCTAATAAGGATTGTGCAAGCCTGATTTGTGATTAACAACTGGAACAATTTACTATGCTTCGTTTTAGTGTTCTAGAATCCTTTACTCATTTACAACTTCCAATATAATAATTTATTCCTTCTCATTTTGAAAAAAGATCCATTTTAAGAAATTTTCAGGCAAGTATCTGGAAATATATACACTATTTGTTTTATCTTATTCTTGGGATAATATAAGTATAGCATTTCAAATTTTATATTTAAACGTATACAGCATCTTGATATGTCCATTTTTCCACTTTGGATAAAAATGAAAAATTAACATTCTTCAATTTTAAATTTATTTTTATTTTCTGTTTATCTCCCAAGTATCCTTAGTCAAGAGTTGAGGAAGCTTTATTCTGTTCTGTAATTCTCTTCTATATTCTTTCAAACTAGGTACAAATCTACATCATATTCAATGGGATGGCCTTCTATAACAAATTACTAGCTTAGTGAGTTTTCTCTTTAAGCTTTTCCCACTAAGCTCTAGATTTTTATATTAAAGATCCTAATTTGGTTTTCCAGTTCACTGTCTTACCAACTAAATATATTTGTGCAGCAAGTGCTTTTATCATTGCCTCTTGCTTAAGTCAGAAGCTTTATTTCTTTTTTCATAAAGGTCTGAATTTGCTGACTGCATTCCCCATGATTTGTTTTCATAAACAGGCTAACATATAAAGGTCAACAGTGAGAATCTAACATCCTGAAATTGAGCACATGATTATCATTTAATGTGCCTCTTTCCCCCTGATTCAGGGATGAAATAAACCTACCTTGGAGAGAGAATGAAAAATATTTTATTTTACCATATGGTATGAGTGGGTTTGCTAAAAAGCTTGAGGCCTGAATGCTTTTGCTCTTAGAATGAATTATAGATGGCCAGAGCATCTCTATTCTACTCCCCATCCCCACCATAGAGAAACACAATAGTCACTTCCTTTAAAAACAGATATCTTAAAAAAAATATTGGCCTAGTGCGATGGCTCACCGCTGTAACCCCAGCACTCTGGGAGGCCGAGGCGGGGGGATCACTTGAGGCCAGGAATTCGAGACCAGCCTGGCCAACATGGCGAAACTCTGTCTCTACTAAAACTACAAAATGTAGTTGGGGTTGGTGGTGTGCACCTGTAATCCCAGCTACTCGGAGGCTGAGGCAGAAGAATCACCTGAACCTGAGAGGCGGAGCTTGCAGTGAACTGAGATCACACTGTTGCAAGACAGGGAACGACTGTGTCTCAAAAATAAAAAATAAATAACTAAATAAAAGAACCCTGAAAGAAAAGATTAAGGATGCCAAATACATCATTATTTGGTCTGCCTGTCTTTAAACTAGGAACATAGCATTGAAGTCAGTAAAGCAGACTGCCCTGCGCTGTTGTGTCGTTTTGCTTGAATCCTGATCCAGAGGGACGGTTGCTGAGAATTAAGGGGCCATCCATTTTCAATGACTGTTGATTACTTTGTTGCTCTGTTGAGAACTTCCAATTACAATGTCAGCTAACAGGCATGCTTCAATTCACTGGGCTCTCTCCTAAGACCTGTCCGATGCTGTCAACAAGCCATTAAACAGATATCCCCTAATATGATTTTAGGCCACTATTGCTCTCACACAGATTTAAGTCAAACACATGGAACCCGAGCGGACCGGTGTCAATTGTCAGTTGTCAAGTAACATTTCTATTACTCAGTCTTGATAAAAAGAGATACTCTAATGTTCAATGGAAATGTAAACATTTATTACAGTGCATACAATGTCCAAAGTAGAGCTGGTTTGGATTCTTCTCCAGTTACAGTATTAAATATGGCTAATTACGGTTAAATTAAATGTAACTAACAGCAATAATAGCTAACACTGGAAAAGTACAATTCTAATAAACATTTTGCTGTATTCACTTATTTAATCCTCATATTAATGTTTTGAGTGGTTACTATTATCCCCATTTTACTGATGAGGGCAGTGAGGCATAGAGAGAGTAGGTGTCCCCAAGTCTACCTGATTAGAGGGTGACAGAGGTAGGATTTTAAAGCAGCTGGTCTAGTACCAGAATTCTTCTTCGTAACTACAACACCAGGCTATTGATTAGGAGTGATGTTGTCTATCCCATTGAAGGCCAGTCAATAAATTTGTTCTCTTCCCATTTTCTTTCATCTTTCTGAACCCTCTAAAATGATGCCTTTGTTCAACTAATTGACTCAATGAGTATTTGCCAAGTGTCTCCAAATTACCAAATGCTTCTCTCCTGCCAGGGATGGTGTGGTGACAAAGACAAACATATGGAGATCACAGAAAGAGACATCACTCCACGAGTGCCCATATTTTTATTTTCATGAGTGTTTCATCGAACTCAGCACAGAAAGTCAACACCAGAACAAAAGTATACCAAATTACAGGGTTTATTGCCGGCGACCACGGAGGACTCACGTCTCTCCAACCTGTGGCCCCGAAAGAAGAGAGACAAGACCTTTTTATACCTGCAAAACCACCTTGGGAGTGGGGGTGGAGATGGGGATGAAAGCTGTCAATCACCTCCCAGGCTAAGATGAGGGTGAGGGGCTTCAGACATTCCGAGGGTCAGTGTATTCAAATCACCTTCTGGGTGGAGAGGAGGGTGAGGGGGTTCCGGACATTTCTAGGGCCAGGGGACTATTTGACATTCTGATTGTTATTTAAGGGGTTCACAGATGCTGAGATTAACATTCGTTTACACATCGTTTGGGTAGAGGTGGGATCCATAGATTTTTAATTACTTGCCGCCAGGATGGAATTACCTGGGAGTGCTTACTCTGGTAAACAAAGGCCAGCAATTCTGGCATTTACAGATAAGAGGAAGTATGCAGCTTTACCTCAATTTGCATCCTGCAAGTGATCTAGCAATTTACAAAAGCCAAGGTTAGCAGTCATTGTGAGGAGAGTGGAAACAGTTTTGTTCTTTATAAAAATGGCATTGTACAGGTTCTAACTCTAGGCCGGCTATATCACAATGAGTGGCACTGGCATGCGTGGAGTGATGTCTATTTCTGTCCTATCATTTCATCCCCAGCCCAGCCACTGCTGTCAGAATACAAGCTGAAAACTGGACACATTATTTCAGTTCTGTGGCTCCGTTTTCACATAAGTAAGATGAAGATAATAATAGTGCTTACCTCCTAGGGTTGTGAATCACTAATGAGTTAATTTATGCAGAGTACTTAGAACCGTGCCTGACAGGCTTAAAGGGCTCCCTTGCTCTATTCATCCTCCCTGTCCTCCTCCCCTGTCCCATACCCTGAGTGCTGTTCACATGATTTTCTCAGTAATTATTTGTTGACTAATGCATCACAAAAAAGAAGAGCTTCTCTTCGGACTGCTGAAGACAATGCTATTCTTTGAAAGCTCTTTCTCCTAGACTAATTTCCTTTGATTTTTATTTCCTTTAACACATAATGCTGAGCCCAGTCCTTACATTTGCAAAGGTCTGCCTTTGGCCTTTATATGGTATTAGTAAAAAGTGAGCTTTCATCATTAGTCAACTAATGAATAAGAGTTCAGCCATTGTGGGAAAGACTTGAACTCAGAAGGGAAAAAGGTTATTTTTTTTTCATTGTAATGAACCTATTTATATGAGAATAGACCATTATGTCTTTGATCCAAAGTCTGGGACTTTTGAATAGCTTCTTGAATTTTATTTCTTTTCTTTCTTTTAAATAAACCATTAGCAGCTTCTTATTCATTACTCATTCTGTTTGAAAATAATACTTTTTTTTCCTAATGTCCAAGACAACCCAGTTTCAGATTTGTTTTTTGCTGTTAGCAGGACCGCACTGCCCTTGCCAGAGACTTTGGTGGAACACATTTAAAGCTGATTTCAATTAGTTAATTGTAAAAATCCCCTAAAGTTGAGAGAACTCACTATAAAAATTCCATCCAAATCACCTCTAGGAATGTTCGTTGCAAGGCAAGCTCTCGAGGGGTCCATCTGCATTTATATATACCACCAGGAAGCAGCTTTGCTAACTGGTAAGTCTTTTATGACTACGATGCTTTCTCATTCGACTTGAAGCAAAATATGAATCAGGTGATAAATGAAAAATTTCAGGAAGGCATTTAAAATTGAGTAGAAAACAAATTTTCTGGCAGATTATGCCACGAGCATGTTCATTTAATCAAACATTTATTGTACATCTTCTAGGCAACATTCCAGGCATTGTGCTAGGTGCTGGCATAAAAGACAATGATCATATATCCTCTGCTTTAAAGAGCTCTCAGGAAAGTTGAGAAAGTGAAGAGGCAAGTTGATTGTTTTTCTTTTTATTGAGGAAATGATAGCAATAGAGATATACACAAAATGCTACGGAAGCACCTAATCAGCCTGGTGGTGAGAGAAAGACGAGGAAAACTTCTTGGAGGAGATAATTCCAAAGCTAAATATTATAAGATGACAAAGGTTAGCTAGACCAATGGTGGAATAAAAACATTCTAGGCATGGAAACAACATGAGCAAAGGACCTGGTAGTGAGACCTAGCATAGCATGTCTATGAATTTGCAAGTAATTCTGTGTCGTTTGAGTGTAAAATATAAGATGAAGAGGCATGAGGGGTTAAATTATGGTAACTTTTTGCTTTTCTGTCCTGTTAAGGAGACTTAGTTTCAGCCCCAGCTATGTGGAGCTGTTGAGGATTTAAACCTGGGAATGACCTGATCAGATTTGCATCTGCGTAGATCATTCCATGAATTGTGTGGAGGCTGCATTTGAGAGGCCCAAGATTGGATGCAGGTGGGGCCAATAGGAGGCTGTAGCTACAAGAGATGATAAAAGCTTGAAATCAGGCTGTGTGGTAAAGCTGGAAGTGGAGAAACGTGAAAGTATTTAGGATCTAAAACAACAGGTTTGGATGTGCTTGCTTGGATTTGGGGGATGATAAATCAAGAATGAATCCGAAATCTATCATTTTAATGGTTAAATAAATAATAAGATTAAATGTTTTAAATGAATTTCTTCTCAGATAAGTATGCTAAGCATATTCCTAAACAGTACCCTAGCAAAACAAAATAAAAAAGAAAACAACACAACACATGTCATAATAAACAGAACACAATTGCAGAATAGTCTTTATTTTAAACTCTAAAATAAGTGAAATCAGACAAACTGAATATTGACTTTATGAAAGAGTTGAAATGGCAGAAAAATCAATTTTGTACAAATAACTATGAATATATCCTTGGATAATTGAAACCAAGACATGAAACATGAGTTTTCCCTGCCAATTTTCTTAATGAATGATGCCACAAAGCCAGAATGTCTAGTCTATGTTCTCTATCTCTGCTGCATTGACAAACCATAGAAAACTAAAGCAACATACATAATTTTGATCCAATTTCATGATAATTGCAGAGACCTAGCTTACTGGTTTGGTTACTCCTGGAGTTGTGAAACAAAAGTATCTGAGACAGGTCTCAATCAATTTAGAAGTTTATTTTGCCAAGATTAAAGACATGTCCATGACAAAGCCTCAGGAGGTCCTAAAAACATGTGCCCAAGGTGGTCAGGTTACAGCTTGGTTTTATATGTTTCAGGGAGATACAAGACATCAATCAATATATGTAAGATGTACATTGGTTCAGTCTGCAAAGGCAGGACAGCTCAAAGTCCAATGGAGGGCTTCTAGGTCATAGGTAGGTCATTGGTTGATTCAGAGATTTTCTGATTGGAATTTGCCCAAAATAGTTTATCTACAGACCTGAAATCAATAGAAGGGAGTTCCTTGGTTAAGATAAGAGACTGTGAAACCAAAGTTTACATTATGCAGATGAAGCCTCCAGGTAGCAGGCTTCAAAAATAATAGATTGTCCTAAGGTCTCTTTTAATGTTAATGCTGGTCAGTTGTGCCTGAATTCCAAAGGGAGGAGGGCATGATGAGGTATGTGTGACCACCCATTTCTATCATGACCCAAACTTGTGTTTCAGGTTAACTTTGGAATGCCCTTCAATCAGAAGAGGGGTCCATTCAGTTGGCTAGTGGGGCTTAGAATTTTATTTTTGGTCTACGGTGTTCACAGTTTTTTCTGATGCCCCAAGTCTAGCTAAATTAGATGCTGTTTTAGTTGGGATGAGGATTCCAATTATGTGTTATTTTCCCATAATGAAATGATACTTAATGTCTTTTATTTTTATTTTGGTACAGTTGATATTTCTTTCATTCATTGCTTATAAAAACACCGGTAGTACCTTCATTATACAGAAAAGTAAATGAAAGCCAGAAACACTATTAGAGTGACAAGTGAAGGAAAGGGAATTTCACCCAAAGTCTCTTAGGAAGTGAGTATATATGACCTTCTGACACTGCATCTAATAACCTTGCATGTTCTAATCCTTGGGCAGAAAGAACAAGAGTCCACTCTGGTCACTTTTCTTTTGTTATAATTCATTGTTCAGCTTTCCCCACCATCCTTTTTTTTTCTCAAGTAAGTATATTTGTTTAAATTAAGAGGAAAACAGTATAGGAACTAAAGTTTATTCAGTGCTTACCATGCACCTCATGCATGAGTTACAAAGGCTTTTGAGTCAGATGGATTTGAGTTTAATTACAGCTTGTCCTCTTTAGTAGCTGTGTAGCTCCAGGCAATCACTTAAATTCTCTGACTCAAGCCTTCTCACCATAAAATCAAGTTTTGTAAAGACCAAATACAATATTCTAAAAAATATTGCATAAAGTAGGTAGTTTCTAACATGACTTCTTTAAACCTTTTCTCTGGGTTATTTTACATATGTAAGCCTGTGAATCAACACAATGAGTTACTTAAACAAATCATTTAAACTAGATGAGACCAAGAAATTAACTAAAATTGTCAACATTATCAGAATGAAGCGGAAGCACAATTTAAATGTCAAATTAATTCTGAAAATGTACACTCCATTGTAACATGAATTAGAATACATTCATTATAAATAGTAGATCATATTTATAAAATGTTTACTTGAGCCAAAAATTTTGTGTATATGTTTTTAATTTAATTCTAAAAAGTCTTTTGAGTTAAGTAGGATTTTGTCCCTACTTTCCCCAAAGTCACACATTAAGGAAGTATTGGACAACTCAAGATTCTAGACACACTATTAAATACATAACATGGTTTCAAACAGATATTATCTGTGATCAATCTATTTTGTCAAAATCAAAGCTAAAAATTATTGCACGAATGTCTATGACTATATATACTTGGGCCAATTCAGAACATTGACTGCAAGCATCATAACCTGGTTCCAGTCTATTAAAGCAGCAAAATAAATTTATGGAAAGAATATTGAGTAATTCAATATTGTGAATATTGAATTACTCACAGAGAAGGCTAAAGCAATGAAAGTCTTTAACATTAAGGCAGAGAGAGTAACATCCACAGTCAAACATGATGAAACCAGTTCAGGGAGGACCCTGCTTCCATATTGCAAGCCCTGGACTGCACAGCTGAGGCCCAGCCACCTCCTGCACTGCACACCAGCCCCAGTGGCAGCACCCTTCTCTTATGTCCTAGAACAAGTTTGCATTGCTTCTGTGTCTGCCACTGTTGGCCTCCAGATTGATTCTCCAGGAGCTTATGGCCAGCTTTGGAGGAGGCTGGCAAGGCAAGTATAAGGCAATTTCGGATTCTGTTGTTTGAGGTGGGCTCTGTCTACCTCCATCCTCAAACAAAGGAAAAGGATTGAGATTTTGAGAAGCAGTTCTATCTCACAAAAGAGGCAAATATCTACTCTGCTGCATAAGCAGCAATATCAGGCAACTCAACTCTTTTCACCTTAAATTTGTGTCACCAGGCTATTTTGTAATATATTTGGCAATACCTGGAGTTAAAAAAAAAAAGCTGAATTAATAATGAATGAACAAAATCAGTCTACATTATGTGTTTTTAAAATAATTGATCTTGTGTATATTACTCTTGGTTTCTTTTTAGCATAACCTGAGAATTTTGAAAAAAATGTATAACAATATCAACTAATCTTAAAATATTGATGAGCAATATGCATATGGTAAATGTAATATTAGTTAGCCAAGTGATTCATGAGATTCGAAGAGTTTAATAACAAAAGAGTTATTAAATGTTGATCATCCTATTTCAACACCATCATTTTTCAAATAAGCAGAAAAATGCCAAGAAACATAAAGTGAATTTTTTAAAATTTGACAGAGACAAAACAAGAAGTTTATTTCTCTGTGTATGTAGATGCTTCTTTTTAAATTTTAAAAATTTTAGATTCAGAAGGTACGTGGGCAGATTTGGTACATGGATATATTGAGTGATGATGAAGTTTGGGCTTTTATCCAACCTGTCACCCAAATAGTGAACATAATACCTAATAGGTAGTTTTTCAGCACTTCTCTGCTCTCTCTCTCAATTTTGGAGTTGCCAGTGATTATAACAAAATTTCTCTGAATTCTAGTTTTAAATAATAATCCTTGCATTTATTAGCTTGATAAATCTTATATATATGTACATATGTGTGTTTATGTATGTAAGATATTTAAATTGGTGAACGTTGCCTTAATATTGCATTGAGTCTACTAGGGGCATTGATAGTCATCCCTCACCCTCACTCAACTGCTTCCATAACTGCAATAGTTTAGTTTTGCAAAGACACTGAAAATGGTTATCATGATTATTCTAGAAATCTGTCTCTTCAGTAGCTTCTCAATAAGCTTTATCCTTCCATTCAAAAGTCTTTGGTTTTAGTGTATATCATTGGCTAGCTATGACAATTCTTCCTTTTTGGAATCAGAATATTGGGAACATATTCTTTGCACTCCAACTTTAATGTCTCTTCCTAAATTACCAAAATACATTGATTCAGCCATCTTCACATTCCAACAGTAATCTTGTCCACAGGCATGAAGAAGCTTAATGATCTTGGACCAATATTAGCTCAGTTTTGCTTTTGGTCCTATGTAATGTTACTACTCTTCTTTCTTAATTTCTGCATATTGTTCATTAAATTATTCACCAAAAACTGTGGTAATGTATTATGTACTAGACTTCAGAGAGCAAATATATGATGTGCATGATGCTATTTCTACAACTATGGCTCAAGATAGACTTCATCAATCAATCCTGTCACTTTTGGTAGTATGATTTTGATTTTTCTCAAAAGTCTGTCCTAGGTAGATAATACCTCAGAGTTGGATTGCAAGTTGAAAGCTACTTAAAACCTACTTAAGATTCCTGTGCTGGGTACAGCAAACGGTGAATCAAAAATACCCTGACCACACAGAATAGTAAGAAAGACTGATCAATAAACCACTAGATACAGTATAGTACTTAATATGTTATGATAGATTTGATCATAAAAATGACAACACTTAAGAAAAGTAGGACTTGGGGAAGCAGATGTGAGACTAACAAAGGTTCTTTTCAGATAGGGTAAAGCCTGACTTCAGTTTAGAGGAACAAGTAGAAATTGATCACTTAAAATGGAGGTGGGTGAAGAGCACTTTATGGAGGCAGAGGTAGTGAAATGTGTAAAGCTAATTAGTCCTAAGAGACTATGGCTTCTCGGGAGAACAGCAGCACACTTATGTGTAGCTGGGATCAGGTAGTCATAAGGGATTTGTCATAGTCAAGGTAATCCAACCTAAAGGAAATAGGAAGCCATTGATGACTTTAAGATAAGAATTCCTAGTATGGACATGTCACTTTCCCAGATGTGTGGACAGAGGAAATTAAAGCAGGACACAGGAAACCTTTTGTATTAACTGAGAAGGAATGATGAATGCAATGATCATACAGAGGAGATTTTAGAAAGTTCTAATTGATAGAATCTGATGACTCATTAACTATAATGAGAAATGGAAAATAAGAACTCTGAGTTCTAAGTATGTAACCAGTGGACTCATTTATTTCCCTGAATTTCAGGATTTCTTATGCTGATTTCTTAGGTTGTAACTCTCTTTTCCATCATACCAATAGCTCTAAGCTCCTGGAGTTTCTGCAACCATTAAAAACTTAACATTTGACATTCTCCTACTACTTTAAACATCTCCCCTGATCTTGAACTTGATTTGGACCCAAGACTAATGAAACACATGACCTCGTTGTCTTTTTCCTAGGTAGGCTGGTTTTGCAACTAGTCATGAATTTTCCTACAGGCATATTTTAAAAAAATTCAAGACTCAAATCTCTGTTCTTATTCTGGTATTGCAACTCCTAGTCTCTGACATATACAGTGTTTTTGTGAAGACTATTCTGTCCTCTCTAGAATTTTTATCTCATTTGGTTACCACCTCATCCTGTAGCCCTGGAAAGAATAATTCTATTGAAAGGAACAAGTTCTGTTAAAAAATGAATAGTAACTGATCTTTACAATACTTGTTTATTAAGGGATAAGAATCAGACAACAGATGCAAAGAACTACCTAGAAAATTTTCAGGTACTATATTTTACTTTTATAAGTATAGTCTACAGATTCATGACATTATTACAGAGAATAATGGAGAGCAGTTATTATCATCTGCAGACAACCACCTTGAGGGAAAAAGCTAAAACCTGTGGTCTTCATAGAGGAGAATTTATCTTTTTGTGTCAATTAGACTTTTCCTGAATTATTGACTGTAGGTGCATATAATTTACTTAAAACATGGCAGTGCATTTACCAGCTATCAAAAAGTAAATAACTCACTATAGGCCTTTCCAGCCAGGTCTCTCCTAATTCCATCATTTTCAAGTCACTAGCACACTCCAAGCAGAAGCCAAGACTTCCTAGTGCTCTGAATGCAAAAATCGGGTCAATTTTGGAAACACTGGAGCAGTTTAAGAAGACTCCTTTTTTTTGAGAATAAAATCCATCATAAAGCTTAAGAGAAGCAAAAGCTTTGTTTCTCCTGGAGTCTCTCACATGTCTGAAATGTGCTTGTCATATTCACTCAATGTTAAGGAATTGGTTCATTCCCATTATTAAGAATGAAAGGCACAGCACACATCTGAATGAGCTGGATGAGGCAGACATGCTGAAAAGATGAAGCTGAAGTAGAGGTTGGCTGGAAGGAGCTTGAGCAAGTAGGAAAATATCAAGACCATCTCAGAGGAATAAACCATTCCTTCGTAGTGCATCCAAATGATCCTCAAAATTATATTTTGAGAGGCAGTGTTGTGTATCAAAGAGATGACTGAGTCTACAGGGACAAGCTGATTTTCCCTTCAAAGTTCATTCATCAGCTGATTGATCTTGAGTAGTAAGTTAACAAGCGTACATTTATATTTAGATGGCAGTATTAAAAAATTTAAAAATTGGGTAGTCAATGTTTCAACTGCAAGTCAAGAGATACTAATGAATTTATTTTTCTTGAAAGTCATTTACAAATATGACAAATTATTTTTTATTCAAGATAATTGAAATAAATTGCAATAGGAAGAAAATTACATAATTTTGTATTACACAATTGCTTTGATTTTTATAAATTACAATGATTATTTATATGGCATAACCATGCAAATTGTTGGTCTGTGTGTACATTTGCATGCCGAAATACGTGAGGTAAAAGAGTAACAGTTACTATTTGCATATCTCTCTTCCTATCTGCTGATTTTGACTTAATATGATGTTCAGGAATGCTATATACTAATTTTGGGAAATTTAGGATGGTTTGGTTTTTTTTATTAATGTTACTATTAGAAAATTCAATGAGAATACTATATTTCAGAATGGAGAATATTTGTGAGTTACAAAGAAAATGCAATTAATACACCTGAGCTAAGAAGAAAGCTTTCAAAGTCTTTACCTCTTGTTTAGAATTAGTCATGATTTTGAGTTTTGGCTTCATAAAATTTAAATATTTATGAATAAAAATATAGTTGTAAGATGTCTGTCAAGTCCTGCTATTTATAGTAAGATAAAAAATATACTGAGACAGAATCTTTTTTTCAAGATTAGTTGAGATTAACTGGAGGATATCCATCATGATTAATATCAATTGGCATTTAAAATAGTTACATTAATAGTACTCTTCTAAATCATCTACATTTGTGTTATATGACATATTTTAAAGACAAGTGGAAATTTGGACATAATTCCTGGAACAGAAATGTGAAGGTTTCCTGCAGCTCAACCTGATGAACACACCTGAGTGCAGTGTTATAGCTACAGTCAATGAAAGTGATTTTTCCTTTTTATGGGTCACAAATTTGAATGAAAAAGACCCCCTTTGAACTATAAGTCAGACTCAACTATGTTTGTCATTTCATTCTACCCCAAAAAAGAGATGTTGGAGAATAAATTTATTCAACTCTAGCTATTTTACATAGTAAAATCAGCTCTTAATGGGAGGTACATTTTACCTATATATATGGCTTAAGATTAATTGCCTAAATTGGGTGATACTGCTAAATATCCTTAATCACAGGTGTAATTTGTGATATATTCATAATAAGTGGTAGAAATAAATACAAAGTTTCATTTATATTGTACTGGGTAGAGAAGCATTGTTTTATTTTCATACATGCAGAGCTAATGTATGGATATAGAATATTAATATTTTATTTTCTTGCTTTTGTTTGCAAGGGAGATACATGGTTTGCAAATACTCTTAACTCCTGTGTAATATTTTTGAGTTTGGGTAATAATGATTTGTTTTCTCTTTTGCCTATCTGTTTTATCTTCCCTAACTATTCTTCCTTTTCTTTTTTTAAATTATACTTTAAGTTCTGCGATACATGTGCATAATGTGAAGGTTTGTGACATAGGTATACAAGTGCCATAGTGGTTTGCTGCACCCATCAAGCTGTCATCTACATTAGGTAGTTCTTCTAATGCTGTATCTCCCCTAGCCCTGCAACCCCCTGACAGGCCCTGGGGTGTGATATCCCATCCCTGTGTCCATGTGTTCTTGTTGTTCAACTCCCACTTATGAGTAAGAACATGCAATATTTTGTTTTCTGTTCCTGTGTTAGTTTGCTGAGAATGATGGCTTCCAGCTTCATCCATGGCCCTGGAAAGGACATGAACTCATCCTTTTTAATGACTGCATAATATTCCATGGTATATATGTGCCACATTTTCTTTATCCAGTATATCATTGATGGGCATTTTGGTTGGTTCCAAGCCTTTGCTAATGTAAATAGTGCTGCAGTACACATATGTGCATGTGTCTTTATAGCAGAATTATTTATAATTCTTTGGGAATATACTTAGTAATGGGATTGCTGAGTCAAATGGTATTTCTGGTTCTAGATCCTTGAGGAACTGCCACACTATCTTTCACAATGGTTGAACTAATTTACACCCCTTCCAACAGTGTAAAAGCATTCCTGTTTCTTCACATCCTCTCTAACATCTATTGTTTCCTAACTTTTTAATGATCAGCTTTCTAACTGGCATGAAATGGTATCTCATTATGGTTTTTATTTCCATTTCTCTAATTACCAGTGATGATGAGCTTTTTTCATGTTTGTTGACCACGTAAAGGTCTTCTTTTGAAAAGTCTCTGTTCATATCCTTCACCCACATTTTGATGGGTTTATTTTTTTCTTATAAATTTATTTAAGTTCCTTGTAGATTCTGGATATTAGCCCTTGTCAGATGGATAGATTGCAAAAATTTTCTCCCATTCTGTAGGTTGCCTGTTCACAGTTTCTTTTGCTGTGCAGAAGCTCTTTAGTTTAATTAGATCCCATTTGTCAATTTTGGCTTTTGTTGCCATTGCTTTTGGTGTTTTAGTCATAAAGTTTTTGCCTATGCCGATGTCCTGAATGGTATCACCATGGTTTTCTTCTAGGGTTTTCATGGGTTTAGGTGTTACATATAAGTTTTTAATCTATCTCAAGTTAGTTTTTGTATAAGGTGTAAGGAAGTGGTTGTTTCAGCTTTCTGCATATGACTAGCCAGTTTTCCCAACACCATTTATTAAGTAGGGAATTATTTCCCTGTTGCTTGCTTTTGTCAGGTTTGTCAAAGATCAGGTGATTATAGATGTGTAGTGTTGTTTATGAGGCCTCTATCCTGTCCCATTGGTCTATATATCTGTTTTGGTATCAGTACCATGCTGTTTTGGTTATTGCAGCTTGTAGTGTAGTTTGAAGTCAGGTAGTGTGATGCCTCCAGCTTTGTTGTTTTTGCTTAAGATTGTCTTGCCTATACAGACTCTTTTTTTGGTTCTATATAAAATTTAAAGTAGTTTTTTTCTAATTCTGTAAAGAAAGTCAATGGTAGCTTGTTGTCAATAGCATTAAATCTATAAATTACTTTGGGAAGTGTGGCCATTTTCACAATATTGTTTCTTCCTATCTATTGTTTGTGTCTTCTCTTATTTCCTTAACAGTTGTTTGTAGTTTTCCTTGAAGAGGTCCTTCCTAACCTTGTAAGTTGCATTCCTAGGTATATTATTCTCTTTGTAGCAATTGTGAATGGGAGTTCACTCATGATTTGGCTCTCTGTTTGTCTATTATTGGTATATAGGAATGCTTGTGATTTTTGCACATTTTTTTTTTATCCTGAGAATCTGCTGAAGTTGCTGATCAGTTTAAGGAGATTTTGGGCCGAGAGAGTGGGGTTTTCTACATATACAGTCATGTCATCTGCAAACAGAGACAATTTGACTTCCTCTTTTCCTTTTCTAAATACCTTTTCTTTCTTTCTCTTGCCTAATTGCCTTGGCTAGAAATTCCAATATCATGTTGAATAGGAGTGGTAAGGAAAGGGATCCTTGTCTTGTGCTGGTTTTCAAAGGGAAGGGTTCCAGCTTTTGCCAATTCAGTATGATATTGACTGTGGGTTTGTCATAATTAGCTCTTATTATTTTGAGATATGTTTCATCAACATATATGTGTGTGTTCAGAAATTTCTCAATTTTTTCTAAATTTTCTAGTTTATTTGCATAAAGGTGTTTACAGTATTCTCTAATGGTAGTTTGTATTTCTGTGGGATCAATGGTGATATCTCTTTTATCATTTTTTATTGTGACTATTTGATTCTTCTCTCTTTTCTGCTTTATTAGTCTGGCTAGCAGTCTATCTATTTTGTCAATCTTTTAAAAAAAAAACAGCTCCTGGATTCATTTGTTTTTTGAAGGGGTTTTCATATCTCTATCTCCTTCAGTTCTGCTCTGATCTTAGTTATTTCTTGTCTTCAGCTAGCTTTTGAATTTGTTTGCTCTTACTTCTCTAGTTCTTTTAATTGTGATGCTAGGGTACTGATGTTAGATCTTTTGTGCTTTCTCCTGTGGGCACTTAGTGCCATAAGTTTTTCTCTAAACACTGCTTTAGCTGTGTCCCATAGATTCTGGTACATTGTGTCTTTGTTCGTATTGATTTCAAAGAACTTACTTACTTCTGCCTTTATTTCATTATTTACCCAGTAGTTATTCAGTTGTTCAGTTTCCATGTATTTGTACGATTTTGAGTGAGTTTCTTAATCCTGAGTTCTACTTTCATTGCACTATGTGGTCTGAGAAACTGTTTGTTATGATTTCCATTATTTTGCATTTGCTGAGGACTGTTTTACTTCCAATTATGTGGCTAATTTTAGAATAAGTGCTATATGGTCTGAGAAGAATATATATTCTGTTGATTTGGGTGGAGAGTTTTGTAGATGTCTATTTGGTCCACTTGTCCAGATCTGAGTTCAAGTGTTGAATATTCTTGTTAATTATCTGTCTCATTGATCTAATATTGACAGTGGGGTATTAAAATCTCTCACTATTATTTTGTGGGAGTCTAAGTCGCAGCTTCAGCAGACTTAAATGCTCCTCCCTGCCAGCTCTGAAGAAAGCAGTGGATCTCCCAGCACAGTGCTTGAGTTCTGCTACAGGATGGACTGCCTTCTTAAGTGGGTCCCTGACCCCATTGCCTCCTGACTAGGAGACACCTCCCTGCAGGGGTCAATGGATACCTCATACAGGAGAGCTGTGGCTGGCGTCAGTGGATGCTCCTCTGAGATGAAGCTTTCAGAAGACGGAACAGGCAGCAATCTTTGATGTTCTTCAGCCTCTGTTGGTGATACCCAGGCAAGCAGGGCCTGAAGTGGCCCTCCAGCAAACTCCAGCAGACCTGCAGCAGAAAGGCCTGACTGTTAGAAGGAAAACTAACAAACAGAAAGGAATAGCATCAACATCAACAAAAAAGGTATCTACACAAAAACCCCATTCAAAGGTCACCAACATCAAAGACCAAAGGTAGATAAATCCATGAGGATGTGAAAAAAGGCTGAAAATATCAAAACCCAGAAGGCCTATTCTCCTCCAAAGGATCACAACTCTGTACCAGCAAGGGAACACAACTGGATGGAGAATGAGTATGATGAATTGACAGAGAGGGCTTCAGAAGTTTGGTAATAACAGACTCCTCTGAGCTAAAGGAACATGTTCTAACCCAATGTGAGGAAGCTAAGAATCTTAAAAAAAAGATTAGAGGAATTGCTAACTAGAATAACTAATTTGGAGAAGAACATAAATGAACCGATGAAGCTAAAAAACACAGCACGAGAACTTCATGAAGCATACACAAGTATCAATAGCCAAACCCATCAAACAGAAGAAAGGATATCAGAGATTGAAGATCAACTTAATGAAATAAAGCATAAAGACAAGATCAGAGAAAAAATAATTAAAAGGAACAAAGCCTGCAAGAAATATGGGACTATGTAAAAAGACCAAACCTATTGTTTGATTGGTGTACCTGAAAGTGACGGGGAGAATGGAACCAAGTTGGAAAACACTCTTCAGGGTATTATCCAAGAGAACTTCCCCAACCTAGCAAGCCAGGCCAACATTTAAATTCAGGAACTACAGAGGACAACACAAAGATATTCCTCAAGAAGAGCAACCCCAAGACACATAATCATCAGATTCACCAAGGTTGAAATGAAGAAAAAAATGTTAAGGGCAGCCAGAGAGAAAGGTTGGGTTACCCACAAAGGAAAGTCCATCAGACTAAAGTGGATATTTCCACAGAAACACTACAAGCCAGAAGAGAGTGGGGGCCAATATTCAATATTCTTAAAGAAATAAATTATCAACCCAGAATTCTATATCCAGCCAAACTAAGCTTCATATGTGAAGAAGAAATAAAATCTTTTATGGACAAGCAAATGCTGAGAGATTTTGTCACCATCAGGCCTGCCCTACGGGAGCTCCTAAAGGAAGCACTAAACATGGAAAGGAAAAACCAGTATCAGTAACTGCAGAAACATACCAAATTGTAAACACCATTGAAACTATGAAGAAACTGCATAAACTAAGGCGCAAGCAACCAGCTAGCATCATAATGACAGGATCAAGTTCACATATAACAATGTTAACCTTAAATGTAAATGGGCTAAATGTCCCAATTAAGCCACAGACTGGCAAATTGGATAGAGTCAAGATCCATTGGTGTGCTATATTCAGGAGACCCATCTTCCATGCAAAAGCACACATAGGCTCAAAATAAAGGGGGAAAAAAAAGTGGGGGTTGCAATCCTAGTCTCTGACAAAACAGACTACTCTTCCTTTTCTCCTTACATCTTCATCCCTTTTCTCTATAATGTCCCACCCTGGCTTCTCTTTCTATTTTCCTTCTAATCTTGCTCTGCATACACTGCTTTTTCAGAGCCAATTTGTTTCCTAGCATGGAAGGGACTGCTTATCTCTAGGAGAGGAACTTTGTCCCATGGAGCTGTTTTGGTCAGATAAGCAGCCAGCTGCTGATTGGACAGGGCGAGGTTGGCTGTCATCCCTTCTGGACTAAACTAAGTAGCAGGAATAGAGCCACCCGATGATGGAGCGGGAGTGTCACAGCCAAAGCTGATAGTAGGGAATGTTTGGGTGGGATAAACATTTCAGACTCTAAACCTAAATATGTTTTGCCCGAGTTGCCATTTTGTCACAGGTTTCTCCTTTTGGCTGCTGGTCAGCATATTCCTAATGGATTTACAATGGCAGCTAACCGAGCGGTGTCTCATGGACCTGAATTTTGAAAACATAAATCTTGCTCAGCAGGTCCTCATAAAATATCCCTCTATTAGCAATGGTATTCCAGGGTGTCTTATTACTGTTCTTTGCTAAAAAAAAATGACCCAGAATATGATTTATTTTCAACATTTCATTGTCAATAGAACTTTTCAAAATGATCTTAAATACTAATGGTTCATTTGTTCAGGTATGCAACAAGCATTATAATTAAGGATTTATTTGCTTAGCTTTTTGCCAACAAAGATGATGCTTGTGACCCTACAGCTGTGTGTAGTTGTGGCCAAATCTGCTAATCACTGACCATTGCTTGCCACATCACTGTTTGCATACATATAGCTTAGCTTGAAAACTGAGGTCAGTGATTTTTCTGGCTGCCTTTCATTAACATTCTTTTATTTTCCCCCTTTAGATTATGCCATTGCCAAATGTGAACAAAGCATGTAAAATGTATAGAAGTATAGAATTTTTTACTTCAGGATTTTTTGAGAAGAGACTACATTAGTATGCAAATTATTAAAATTATTTGAATAGATTAATAGTTCTCAAAATTTAGTGTGCATGAGAATTACCTGGAGGACCCATTACAGATTACTGAGCCCCACCTACAGAATTTCTGATTCAGTTGATGTGGTAAATGGGCATCCAAGAAGTTTCCTTTGTAACATGTCCCCAGGTGATGCTGATGATGCTGGTCCAGGGCATTACTTGGAGAATGCTGGGATTGATGAGTCAATTATCCCACATTTAAATAAGCCTCCACAGGTATACCTCATGATCTGGTCTACTGTATGTTTGATTGCAGCAATCACTAACACCCAGGATCTTACCATCACTCATCAGCCCTTATGAGTATCATTTTATAATTAGAGGTTGAGCTTCAGGCTCTTTATGTAAGTTTACAATCTATTCTCATCCTCCCTTTCCATGGCATTCCTGGGATGCTTCATAGTGATTCATTTTCTCCAGGTAATATGTTGTGTATGGCTTTTCTCTGAGAGGAGAGCAGTTATGTCCTTTAAAGGTGGACCGGGCTATAGGAAATTGTTAGTGGCTCTATCTTTTGATTGTTGAGCTGGGCACACAGACAGGTCTAATAAAAATGTTTGAGTACACTTTGGAGCTTCATGTCTGTTATCTCAGTTCTGCTCATTGAGAACGTTAGGTGATGTTAGAAATTCTGATTTTAAGTTTGGCTTGGAGCTGGAAGTCTCTGCTGTCTGGTTGTAGGCCAGTTTGTAAAAATGATGCATTGATTTTCTTAATTTTTAAAAATCTTTCTGTCTAGTCTTTACAAGGTCTAATAAAGTCACTGTTTTTACTTTGAAGATGTTGATGAGGATGTTTGCAGCAGATGTGATCTGTCTGGGAAAGTTGGTATTTGACAATTTTGAGTTGCATCCTAAGCCCTTGTCATTTTTTAACAATAATTAATTAATAGCCACATGTTATTTAGAGAGTACTATTTTCAGGAAACAAGGATAAAAAGTATTCCTTGAAGAAGATTTGGGGAATAACTTTAAAGAACCAAAAGTAACTAGATTTTAAGTTCCTTGAGGGCAAGAACCATAGCATCCTTCCTTCTTAATCATTGTATCAACAAATCTTAACTACATTTTGCTCTCAGTACTCAAACTTAACTCCTGCATTAAACAAATGGCATTCTCATAATCTTGAGAAAAATAAATACTAGAGACAATGCAGGTCACCGTTCTCAAAGTGTGACCCTTGGAAATTTAGTGGCTTAGAAATAGTTTTAATCACCATAAAAACTGTTTGTAGAATTCAGAATAAATATAATCAGCCTCCTCTTTACTTAATCATAATATGCATAAGCAAAATAAAGATCCTAGGAGGTCCTGAAGAAAAAAGGTGTCATAATATTTTTATCAGCTTTACTGAAGTAAAATTGACAAGTAAAAATTGCATGTAGTTAAGGTGCTCATACATAACAATTTGATATACATATTCATTGTGAAGTGATTGTCATAATCAAACTAATTAACACATCCATTGACTCATATAGTTATTTTTTGTATGTGTGGTTAAACACTTAAGATCTACTCTCTTAGCAGATTTCTGGTGTATAATACAACATTGTTTACTATAGTCACCATGTTGTATATTGGATCTCTAAAACTTATTTATGTTATAAATGAAAGTTTACTCTCTTTAACCAATGTCTCTTCATTTCCCATACCACTCATGAAAATATTTTAAAATCAAAACCATATATTTAGGATTTTTTAACCTAAGATTCTGCAAATATATTCAAGCAAACATTGATGTAGTATTTTTGAAAACAGAGTGTAAACATAAATAAATATTATTGAACACCTGCAGTACAACCCCCTCACCACACACAAATGCATTTATTTTCAAACCACCCATTCAGTTAAGCAGCATTATCCCCAGTTTGCAGATTTTAACACTACAAAATAGAGACATAATCAATTAATGTTTGGTTTTCCCCACATGCATTGTCTCACTAATAATAAATAGAAATTCCAACTCAGGGCTCAAAAATCTGAAAGGCAGGCCGAACCCTTGCTTAGGGCATTTACAACACATAGCCACAGCATAGCAAAAAGTTTATTTTAAAAAGAATGTGGTAATATCACAAAAGCAGTATTGAAAATCATCACAAACATGAGTTTTTAACTTTATTCACTTATTTTAGAGATGACAACTTTTATTTAATCTCTAATAATGAGTTTCCCCAAATCTTTGCAGTGTTTGGGATCTCTGAAATTCTTATTCTATTTCTGCTGTTCCTCCTTCAAAATTCTACCTGCAAGTGCACATTCTTTTTTTTTTTTTTTTTTTTTTTAGATGCAGTCTCACTCTATTGACCAGGCTGGAGTGCAGTGGCACAATCTCAGCTCACTGCAACCTCTGCCTCCTAGGTTCAAGCGATTTTCATGCCTCAGCCTCTTGAGTAACTGGGATTACAGGCATGCGCCACCACACACAGCTAATTTTTGTATTTTTAGTAGAGATGAGGTTTTGCCATGTTGGCAAGGCTGTTCTTGAATTCCTGACCTCATGTGATCTGCCCACCTTTGCCTCCCAAAGTGCTGAGATTACAGGCATGAGCTACTATGTAGTTTAAGAAGGTACAGGCATGAGTTTAAGTGTACCTTCTTAAACTACTAACTTCTACTCAGCCATCTTACTTTAAACATTACTTCAGAATTTCTCACTCCTTTTAGACATCCGGTTTCCACATCACATTACACTCTCATTATTACTCTCCCACCTCAGCAGCTCCCAGTATTATAATCACTTCTTGGCAAATGCCCTCAATACCATTTTTCCTTTTTCACTCCAAATAATTGTCTGACAAAACTTTTTCTTATGTCCAAGTACTAGTTATATCTGTCAAATGGGTACTGAAATTAAACTTCTATCCTCTATCCCTGGTTAAATCTCCATTCCCAGCAGAACTATTGTGTACCTACGCTCGTTAAGCTCCTCATCCTTTTCTGAATCTTCACACTAGATTGACATCCTCAGGGTTGTAGTAAACGGGATAAACAAAATGGCTTACCACCTACTTTCACCCCATGCGCATGTTTTCTATCTTTTCTTCTTTAACAGCAGAAGAAAATTATCTACTCTGAACAGAGACAACAAACCCACCCCCTAGGCTCAGTATCTTATAGTCTCATTTTCAAGGATTTTAGTGGGGCTGTTTTTCCTTTTCGTGTCATGTCTATTTCTATTACACAAACATTATTTATCTCAGTGTACTTAATGATTCACTTTAAATCATGTCATTTTTATGTCTGGGCTTTTCCTAATGAACTGTTCCTTGTCAAAGTCCCAGACAACTTCCATACTACCATAGCCAATAGTTACTTCCGCTGCTCTCAACTTCCCCTCAGCAATCTTGATTTCATAGTGTTCTAATTTTCCCCCTCAGTGGCAGCTCCTTCTTAGTGTCCATTGCTGTTTTTCCTTAGAACTTCTAAATATTTGAAGTGGTCTAGGGTTGACACCTTGTCAACTGCTGTTTTCTACCCATATTCTCTTCCTAGGCCTTTTTTTTAATTCAGTTTTTTGCTGATGGATTTCAAATTTGTTCATTAAGCTATAACCTTTCCCTATCTTCCAGAATTCTAAAGCCAAATATCTAACCACCTATTGAGAGTTCAATTTTTAAGTCTAATAGGTATCTCTTAGTTATCAAGATCAACCTGGGACTTTACAGAACTGTTTCCTCTTCCGTTTCCTCTATTAGAGTTAATAACACAAATATCCATTATTTCCTTAGGCCGAGTTTTACCCTGATTCTGTCCTTTTCCCCAGCACTGACTCCACCCAATACCTCAGAAATTCCTATTAGTTTTACTTCAGAATAGTCTTTGAACTTGTCCTTATTTCTTCCATATCTACTACTACCACCAAAACCAGGCTCTTGTCTCTTCCCTGGACTATTGCAATTGCCTTCTTACTTGGTCCTTCTAATTCCACTGTCAGACATGCTTTTTTTACATAGCACCAATCTAAATTAATCTTTTAACAACATGAATAATATTGTATCACCACCATACATAAACCTCACAATTCCTTTCCATGGTGAATCAATTAAAATTCAGATTATTTACCATGGCTTCCACCAAAAGACCTATATGATGTGGCCCTTAGCTGCTCATATGATTTTATTGCATATAATTCCACTTCTCACTAAGTATGCTGCAGCCACATTGATCTTTCTCTGGCTTTCAAGGAGCCGGATTCATTCCTTCTTTAGGTTCCTTGCACTGGTTGTCCTCTCTGACTGGAATGAAGGTCTGCTGTTCTCTTTATGACCAACTTCTCAGCTGATGTCTCAGCTAAATTGTGTGAATTTTTGTGTTTGCCTCAACTGAAGTATAAGCTACTCTCTAGTTTGTTATCTGATTTTATGTTGTGCTCTGTATGAAAGAAGAATTACAAAAGAATAGCCAAATAATGAAAGGTAAAATATAAAGTGCTTTCAAAACACCAATTGCATTATAGATGCATAAAAATAATATACAGCAAAGAATGTTGCTCTCTAATGGGAAGAGTCAATTGTGTAAGGCCATTAAAATGTAACTCAAACTCCATCATGTTAACGAAAGAGTAAAATTCCATTAGGCTAGAGCTGGGAGGGCTCTATTAATTAAACACTGCCGTACTTTTCTGCACACACGGTTCTTAGAAACTCATGTAAAAAACTTCCCTTGAAGTAAGACAATGTAGACTGATTTTTGGCATATAATAAATATGACTTCTTCCTAATGAAATAATGGAGCTAGTTCATAATCATCAATAGATGCTAAAATATTAAGAGAAAGGCTGATATAAAACTTTTTAATAGAAGATTTAGGCTAATAGATTTAAGCATTATTAGCCTAAATGTTCATATCAATGTTCACATTACCAAAAGAGGAATCACTTCATATTATGTACCTTCTGCTATCATGGGGAAAAACAAATAGAAAAAGAAAAAAGAGACCCACAAAATAATAACAAAAATGGAATCACATCAAACCTCTAGATGTAACTACCAGCTACGAGAAATATGTGGGGACAGAGGAACATGTGAAATTATACCACAAGCATATCAAGAGTACAGGGAATACTATAACACAAACAATATACATTGGCATAGTTGGAAAAGTAGTCAAAAGCCATATCAAATTCTGTTTTAAAAGTATATCATCTAATGTGAGTACAACATAAATATGATAATAAGCCACTGGAAGATTTGAAGCATGGTAGTGACATGACTTGGTTTAAGTTTTGAAAGATCACTAAGATTTCAATGTGAAGAACAGATTGTGAGTTGTAACCCTGGAGAATGGTGATAAAGCCATTATAATAGGTGAGGTTGAGAGACGATGGTGGCTTGGAGATAAATATAAAAGGATGGAACAGGTGTGTAACTGACAAGAGCCAAGTGGACTTGGTAATGTGGAGTATGACAGAAAGAGGAACTTTAGACAAATTCTATATTTGGGGCAGGAGCAATGAAGTGTGTGGTGGAGACATTACTAAGATGGGGAAGACTGGGGAAGGAAGAGGTTTAGGTGTAGGAAAAAACAATCTTTGGACTTTGTTGCTTCGAGATATTTGTGAGCTATCTGAGTAGAGCTTTCAAGAATCGAGGTGGATATACAAGTATATATCTCAGAAGAAGAGTTGAAATTCAAGTTTGATAATAGAGTTTGAATAATTCAGAAGACACTATATGGGTTTCTAGATTCAGTCTTCTTGGTTATAACTCTTTCAGAAACCCATTCTTCCATGTATCCAGCCACCATTGTGGAAAGAAACAGAGGGAAAAATAGGAAATCAGAGAAAAAGAGGTTTTATATATAATAAAACTGACAAATTACCTAAAACATTTGTTTGTACTTTTATTAGAGAAAGATTAATAAATTATTTCAAAACAATGTTATTTTTAGTTTTATTCTTTGTTATTCAGCCAGTGGGAATTCATTAATAATATCAAATGACTTAGAAATGATGAAGATAACATGGTTGCAAGACAACTTAATTCCATTTGGCTACTTGGGTTATTTTTGATAAGCAGTAATGAGCCCTTACAAATACAGGTGACAGAAACTTTTGTTTTTTTTTCCTCCAGATTAAGTCACCTGATAGTTTTAAGGCAAGTGTTCCCAGAATGGATTTTGTCATGTACAAGCCTCTTATTACTGCATATATACATATGCATGTATCTTCACACACAGAGATATATTTGTGTATGTATAGGCACATATATAGATAATTACAAGTGTGTATATACATATACTTAGATATGTATATACCTGTGCATATATGTATGTGTATTTGTATATATGATTATTTGCATGTTTATTTACATACATATTTATATTCATATACTTATAATAGTACAAACTGTTGTTAATCATAGACCTCAGACATTTTGTATAAAGATTTCAATACAAACCTATGATACAATAATATCTTGACTGTAGGGCTTGCTAAACTTTGCAACCGAATACTTAACTAAAAATATTTAAAAAGTTACCCTGAAGATATTAAGCTTCTGTGTTCATTAGATTGTTATAACCCATTTATGAAAGATTAGGCTCATCTGTATCATATTTCCAGCCATTTATCTTGAACATGACTCACTTTAAAAATTAAATTTTTTTTCTAGAATCATTTGTACTAATTAGTAAACTTTCTAGTATACATTTAAATATTGGTATTTGAAATTTGCCCATAGTTGCTTTTGGAAGTAGAAAGGTGATTATGATTGTTTTAAAATGCTAATTTAACCTCAATTGTTGTGTAGATTCCTGATAAGAATACTTAAAAATGTTAGCAAGTACCTAGAAAATAGATACAAGTTAACTTATGTACAAATATACGGCATTGTCAAACTCAAAGTATATTAAAGTAAATTATAGAAATAACACTCATTCAAGTTACAATATCTAAGTGTGTAACTTGGTCATAGACTTTTTTTCTTACATATGAATGACAGGCTAGATTTTTCTCTTGTTCTTATTCTTCCTTGTCACTGTGAAAGGTCTGATTATATGAAGATAGACCACAAAATCAGGATCTCTTTTCCTTCTGATTTCATACTTCTTCTTTCCCCTTCTCTCTAATCTTTTCATCAGGCTCCACCCAGAATGAACAAATTAGAATTGAGAAATGAACAATTCACTGAAGAATCTGAAGAATTCAAACTGCGAGCATATGAAAGAAAAGCTATACCACCTGTCATAAGTCATAACTAATCACTTCAAACTGTATTTACATTTATAATTCCCACATGCATAATTCTTTATATTAGAGTGTGTAATAAGAGTCTTTTTAAGACTTTATGAGACTGCTAAGACTCTTTTTAAGACACTTTTTAAGACTCCGTTGTTTTTCTTCTATGCTTCTTCCTGGTGAACATTTTGCTATTGAAAGAACCTCAGCTAAATTTTGCCCACATTCTTTCTCTTTTGCTGTAGTATCTTGGTTTGGCAACAGAATCCCCAGAATTTCCAAGTCTGCCTAAGGCAACTGACAGGAACTACAAGGAGTTAGAGTAGAACTACAAAATTAGAGGAAAGAGTTCACAAGAGATCACTCTCACTGGTGACTCTGACTGCAATTTGAATAGGATTCCCTATATCAAAATTAGTTTTGATAATTTAATAGATGGACTCACAGGACCCACTGAAAGCTATTATACTCACAGTTTAGTTTATTTCAGGGAAATAATACAAATTAGAACTAGCCAAACTAATAGGCACAGAGTCTTAGAACCTTAGTTAGAAGGTTCCAAAAAAAGCCTCCATTGTCATCAGGATGCTACCTTCTTGACACCAATGTGTGACAATACACATGAAGGACTACCAACAAGTGAAGTTTGCCTGAGCTTCATTGTCCAGAATTTTTATTGGATTTTCATTATGTATGCATAATTGATTGATTAATTTTCCACATGGTTTGAATCAGTCTCCTGCTCTCTGCACCCTCTTTCTGGAGTTCAGGCTATTATCATGTGGTCCCCAAGGACCCACCTTGAGTCTCATTACTATAAACTATCAGGTGTGGCACGAGGGTTTCATCATAAATAACAAAGACACTCATCAGAGAAGAACTTCCAAGGATCTGGAGATTGCCTGTAAGGAGTCTGGGACAAGGCCAGACCTCTCTTTGATCAAGGTCAAATTCTTTACTATACAGTCTAACACACAGCAAGCAAATGATGCTATGTTCCCTTTTCCTGGAATGCTGTTTCCATGGTTAGCTTTTTGTATTTATCCTGGATTAAAGTAAGTGTTGTCTTATCGTAGAAATCATCCTTTACTTGACTCTTAAAAGATAAGCTTTCTCTTTCTCAGCACCCTCCACGTATCATTAAAAAAAATTCCCAGCCAAATTGTTTCATGGGAATTACAGTTTGTTAACTACTTTAAAAGTTAGTTTACTTGAATGGAATCCAGAGGACAAGAATCACATTTGTCTTTTTTATCGTTTTATCTTTATACTGTCTGATGCATAGTAGGAGTGCAGAAATCTTTTTGAATGGATGACCTGATAGACTATTAACTCTGTGTCAGCATTCTAGTATCTTTGAAATTAATTAATCTCTAGAATCCTGCTGGTGTCTGGCATACACAAGGCTTACAATTAGTGTGTGTTTAATGACTGAAAATGAGTTAAAGGGCTTTCTATCAGATTCAGGCTTAGATATTAAATGATTAAGATGGTACACTCTTTAGAAAGTATGGAGCTATTTATTTTACTGAATTTATATTTTTGACAAGCATATTCTTCTGACTTAAAATCTCAAATTTTCCATGTATTCAGATATAAACTTAATAACATTAAGCAGACAGTGTGTATTGGAAAGAGCAATGAATTTAGAATATGAAGATCTGGCCTTCTATAGTACTGGATATACAATTTTGCAAGTCACCTGTACTCTCGGTCAGTTTGTTTTTTATTTTTAAAATAGTAATAACAATAGTCATTTAGGATGAATGCAGAATATTTATGAAAACAACTAGCTAATATTTGCTATACAGTCGTTTTTAAAAGTTAAAAGAAAAACTCTTTACTTCTAAGCTGCTTTCTCTCTATTTATCACGCCTTAATGAAGATTATTGTTCTTGTTGCCTAAAGATAGTTCAAAGGTAAGGGCGCAATTGTAGTGTTAAAAGACTAGTGCAGGCGCAACCATGTCTGGTCTGATGTGAGCACCAACGCTCTCCCTCCCATGCTGAGAGGAGATTTTGCTAATTGATCACAACACTTTTCCTAGCTTAGCCAAAGGCAAAGTATAGATTAGTATTTAAGCACATGGGCTCTGGTATTAGGCTATCTGGGTTAAAATTAGTGCTATGCAAATAATGTAGACCTTGAGAGCCCACAGGATTAGGGAAAAGCATCATCATTATTGTCATAATCTTATATTTGAGATAAAATTTGCCTTGGTTGAAATGATTTGTGTACCTTGGCAAAGAATGCAACATCTTCACTCAGTTTTCTTGTATAATAATAGTTCCTAGTTTATGGGATTCCACAAATATGTAATATATATAACATATTAAATATATGTGTACATATATATTTTATATATACATACACACACACATATATAGGAACAATGTCTGTATGTAGTTGTACTTCACTTTATATTTCAGAGAATTCTCAGAATCTCGTTCAACTAAGCATTCTGGGCAGGCACATAATTTAAGATGAATTTGGCGTTCTTGAACTACAAGTTTTAACCATGTTAACATACAGTTAAGCCCTTTCTCCTTAATGCACAAGTGGATGTATGATGTCAGTGCTTTGCAAAAAAAGGTAGGCCACCTAGGAACTCATGCACTCACAAGCTTCATTCCCCACAGATGGGGCAGACATTTTTGGAATGTTGATGCCAGCAAATTTAGCCAATTATATTTTAGCCACCTATTAAACTCCTTGGAAACATGATTTTATTTTAACTCAGTATGAAGATTATGCAAAATGGATCACACATTTGAAGGAAATTATTCCTTCATGTACTATTCATGTACATGAAATAGTACATGAAGCTAAAGTCAGTGAAAGATAATATAGAAAGGACAGATTTGGTCTCCAGTCCCACAGTGTGTCTTTGAATAACAATTTTTTTTTTTTAAATGCACAAACACATGGTATTGAAACACTTGAGATGGGAAAGTCAAAACTGTCTTGAAGTGAAGATAATATTGTGAAACAAACTCACTGCCGGGCTTCATGAGTTTAAAATTATCAGATAATAACTTGTTGCTTGCATGGAATGACTTAACAAAAAAATTTAAGAGTTGAAGCATATAATTCTTGATACAGGGTTCTGCACACCAGCCTTTCACATATTACTATAGAGATATGGTCATTGTTATATAAATTTGCAAAACATTGAATTACTAGCAGGTCTGTCAACACATATTTATTGAAGGCTTCTTATGTGGCAAGCATTGCTCTAGGAACTAGAAATAAATGGATACACATACAGATGTGGATTTACTCATATAGTGGAAGGAGCAGACAGCAATTAATTGTGGGGTTAAGTTTAATGGGAATATAAGGAACAAGGGAGAAGGAAACAAGAACAAGTCTTAACTTACCCACAGAGGATTTCTTTAAGAGGATTATATTTAAGCAAAGATCTTAAGGATGGGTGGATTTAGCTAAGATAAACAAAGGAGGGAGTGGCGCTTTAAATAAAAATGACAGCATAGTCAAAAGCCCTGAGGTGGGCCAGAGCATGCCCTGTCAAAGGAACTGAGCAATGTACAGTATGACCTGTGTGGTAAAAACCAGGTTATGCAACTACAGGTTGGTAAATGGTATGGATAACAAAATACACAGAGCTTTATAGCCCATGTTTCAGTTTCAAGTCTTCATTGCATAAATATGTTGTAAAATAGCTTATTACTTAAAAGCTATTACCAGGAATCCTAGTAAGCACAAAAATGTTCTTGTTTGAAATAAATATGCAAAACAAAACTTAAAAAACTTTAAAAAGTTATTGGGGGTGGAAAGCAAGTCTCCCTACTGCTCCTAAGAGTTAAGTGTTGTGGGGCTCATGCTTAAGAACAAGAGGAGCTAACATTTGCAGGTCCCAGATCGAGAGTACAAATGGACACCTACATACTGTCTTATATCTAAATATTTTAAATAGTAGAGTGGGGATGTCAACGAGATAGTGCAATAGGACTTTCCAGTGCTCATTCCCTTAGAGGAACATCAATCCAAACAGCTATCCACACACAAAAATAACTTTACAGGCACTAAAGAAACAAGGTGAGGGGTTACAGAATCTGGGTGTAGCATAGAAATAAGAAAACATGCACTTAAGATTGTAGGAAGGGACAGTTTTACATCATCCCTCTCACCCTTCCTTGAAACACACACAGCACAGTGGGAAGGTACATACCTTCCATGTGGTGAAATAAGAAATAAACTTTGTGTTGTATCCCAACACTGATCCCACTGCAATAAAATGCAGCACTGGGCAGGCCCCCATGCCACAGATGCTAATCTGGTATCCACAAACTGAGCCTTCAGTGCCAAGGTCTGCTGGGCAAAGTCAGTTTCTGGCTGCTCCACCACCTAGCTGATCTCAGAAACCTCAAGCTGTGAATTACTCCTGGCTTCAGGCCAATTTCATAGCCCCAGACATAAGACCAGCATCACATTCCAAGCAAAAGATGTCTCTTTGTAAGATATGGTAATAAACAAAATAGCTGACAGTTATTTAATATTGAGTATGTGCCAAAACATATTCTGAATGCTTTGCATGCACTAATTTACTTACTCATCATGGCAAACCTATGACTAAGGTCTATCGTTATCTTCATTTACAGATGAGGAAACTGTGACACAGTAAGCTTAAATAAATTTTTACAAAGTCATACTTGTGGAAAGCAGAGAGACAAATTTAAATTCAGGATGTCTGTTTCTAGAACTTCTGCTCTTATTTATCATGTTGTATTGCCTCTCGCTGGTTACTGGGAGGGAAATTTAGGTACCAAATCTAAATAAGAGGCTGAAATTTATGTTAGGGCCAAGGTGGCACAGACCTAAGTCAACAAAGACTGGAGTACGAATGTCAGGAAAGATGATGAGATGTTGGGTATCTCAATTTTATCCATCTCTCAAGGAGCTGCACTTGTGCCTGACAATGAGATAAGCTGCTGAAAGCAATGGGATGCCATGAAATGTCTTAAGTAGGGGGATGACAAATCTAAAATTACCTTACATTAAGATTACTTGAATTGCAGAATGGTTTCAGGAAGAGGGATAAAAGTCATGAGCCAGTTGAGATGCTACTGCCATAATCACGTTAGAGATGTTGGTGGCTTGGATGGAGATGATGAGGTATCATTGCTACCAACAGGAATAGATGTTTTATTGGTAGTGAGGAAGAAGTTCGTACCAATGTAATATCCGTATTTCGAGTTTGAGCACCTGGGTGGAATATGATGTCATTTACTAAAAGAGGACACTGAATACATTGATTTTAGGAAATAGTCCATGATTTTACAGCTTGTGGTACCTGGAGGACAACACTGAAACCAAGTAAAGAAAGATAAAAAGTGCTCCTAGGCCCAGTTTCAGTCAGAGGAATGTTGGCAAAGTGGAAGTGATGAATTTTAGATTATCATGTGAATGGGTAGCCATTTTTTAAACAAGTTATTATTGTCAGCAAGTGAATATTTTAACATTTCTATGCAGGGTTGTCTGAGAAAATGTTGCCTGCACCTGTGTTAAAAGAAGAGCCGTGGAAGTTAAGGGGTAGTTGAAAAGCTAGACACCTCAGAGAGCAATTTCCCTAGTGTTTACATTTCAAAGGGAAGTGAAACTTGGAGTCCAGCAGCCATTCATTTACATTGCAATGGAATGCAAATTACTAGAGATGAAAGGTTTTACTCCCTCTCTCCAGAGAAGAGGGGCAGCATGTAACCTGCATCAACAGCAGAATTTAATTTCAGGGTATTTCTCCTGCAGAACAGACCCCTGTATGTGCAGGCCTGACTCGGGCACTCATTTTTCACCTGGGAGCACCAAGCACTGGAAAGTAACGTGGGGGTTATCAGTTAGAGTAACTCTGATCTCTGTCCCACAAACCTCCTGTTCACTTTCAGCATAAAAATGATTATGCTATTTTATGATTTAATTAAATAATTATTTAGTGCTTATATTTCAGCATAAATACATGCATTAAAAATGTATCAGTTGATTCTCCATGATTTTTGTCTTGCAATGTATCCTCATATGTCGGTGCTTGGAAAGGTAGGGGATGGGGGTAACAGACAGGCTGGCAACTTGAATCACCTTGGAATGATGAACAATGTTAGTAACATTGTTAATTCAGTCAATAGAACAGCCATGTGAGGTAGATGTGTTTCATCCTTTTATCATGAAAGAAGTAGACTCCTATAGGTCACAAAATTTACCTGCCTGATGGAGTCAGGGATAAAGTCTGTGTCTGACTCTTAAGTTCTCTTAAGCAGCATATTATATTGTCTCTCGGATAAAAAGACTGTAATAAACAGAAATTGGAATTTATAGAATTCTCACCAACTTCAGATACTACTGCTGTGACAGAGTTTGTTAAAAATTAAGAGATCATTGCTTTGTTGAAGTTCTAGAATACACAAGTAAACTTAGCTGCTTAATAAAGAGGGAAGAAGACCCTACTGGTGTCTGCATACCCCCTCCTTCCCACCACTGAAAAAGTTGCTTCTCTACTTCATCTTCTAGATTTGTACCTAGCCATACGAAGTGATTTCTTATGCATTATTTTTCTGTAATATTACCTGTGCCAGCTGTTGAAGACATTCGGCTCACAATGCTGCTTCAGAGGTTCAACTGACTGCCAGGCGCAAACGTAGCTGGCCAACCGATTTTGCCAGTGTTCACACAGACTTTTATTCTCTGAATCTACATCACTCAATACTTGAAAAAGAATATGTAATATATGTATGTTTATATATTTGTAACTATATCTCTGTCTTATATATAAGAAATGTGTGTGTGTACATATAAAATCCAGTTTGCATATTTATCTGTTTAATCTTTAATACTACTTCTGTGCTGCTCCTGGGTCCAGTGAGTTGGACATTTCAGTTCCTCAAAGCACCCTAAAGCTACTAGAACAGGAAAAGCCAGGATATTACGTTTACCCTGAGGCCACACTCTTGATAGGCCAAAAGGTTACCATTAGCTCCACTGTCTTGCCCTTCATTTTTCCACTTGAAATTATGCTGAGTAATATTGCTCAATGGAGTTTGGCAGATAAAGTTATATGATATGTATATCCCAATTAATTCTATGTGCATGTTATAATAGGTATTGAATAATAGAAATCCCCTCACATTATTAAATCAATTCCATGTTGCTTCAAGTAATTTAAAGTTCCATAAAGTAGAGAACCCCACGTGAATGCCTGTACTTTTTTTACAATAGATAATCAAAATGCTAATAATGAAGCCCAAATAAAATAAGCCCAATTGATAAGCCCTTCTACTCTGTTTTCCTAGAAAAGTTAAAGTCATCAAATCTTTCTTTTTTCTTCTTCCTCACATTGAAGATAACTGGACAGGCCTTATTCTAGGAATATCCTTAGCTGTCTTTCCCTGAACTTGAAATACCATGTATAGGCTCTTCAGGGTTGTTTATTTAATTCATTACCTTCCAGAGTGGATGTATTCTATGTTTTCAAAGTTCTAAAATTTAGAAAACAAAAATAAATCTCTGGGAACAAATGTTATCAATTAAGCATGGTACAATATGATAACATCCTCCAAGCGAAACATTCATATAACCTCATACAGATCACAATTTTATGCTGACTCACATTTTTAACTACTAGGAAACATTTGCCCAGATATTATTGTATTTGGAGAAAAGGGCCGATAGAGAAAGCAGGAAAGAGAAAAACAAAAATCTTGGTTTCAGGCTGACTATCCTGAAAAGTCTATCCATGCCGGTGAGATAACTATTTGCACACCAAAGGTTTGTGCTCTCCCTCAATGACAAAGAGATGCTGCTGCGATAAAAAGATGATCAGCCAAGGACTATGTTTCTCAGTTCTTCCAGCATCCAACTTGGGTAATGCGATGAATGTTTTGGTCAGAAATAGTGGATGCCTCTGCTTAGCTTGTCCTATAAAAGCTTCCTGTACAATCCTTCACTCTCCTTTCCGTATTCACTAACTGAATGGAGAAGATTCTGAGGCTCAATAGGTGAGAAAGGTCACAAGTAGAAGAAACAGTGCCCTGGGTGAGTCAGCAAGTAAGTAGTCAGAGAATGTGAAGGCCAAGTACATTACTGTACACTACTGTAGACTTTACAAACACTGTGTATCCAGGCTACACTCAATGAATTTTTATGTATTTGTTTTTATTTACTTTTATTCTTTGAGACAGCATCTTGCTGTTGCCCAGCCTGCGTGCAGTGACACAATTATGGCTCACTGTAGCCTCAACCTCCTAGAATCAAGGGATCCTCCCATCTCAGCCTACCATGTAGCTGGGAACACAGGTGCATCCCACTACGCTTGGTTAATTTTTTAATTTTTTTGTAGAAATGAGGTCTTCCATGTTGCAAAGGCTGGTCTTGAATTCCCGCACTCAAGCAATCCTCACACCATAGACCCTCCAAATGCTGGGATTACAGGCATGAGCCTCTGCACCTGGCCTTAAAAGTTTTCTTTCTTCAATAATAAATTAATTTTAGCTTACTGTAACTTTTTTACTTTATAGATTTTATAAACTCTCCAGCATTCCTCTACCCCATTCTTCAAGTCTATTACATTAAAAAAACAATAACAACTTGTTTCTTAAATTGATCTTGTTTTTAGGGCTAATACTTCTGATCAGTTTCTTTTTTCTGTTTTCTCTTTTGAGAGCATATCTTTGTTTTGCTTAGGTATGTAGCAATATTTTGCCTGTACAATTATATTTAGCAAGAAATATAATATTTGTGGCTTCTGAGTCTGAAAAAAATTCAAGTTTCAAAAACTGTATTCTTAGAGTAATTCTCCCTTGAAGGCTAATTTCACATCTATGCTGGCCATGTGCTCCAACTCCTGTGCTTCTGTGAGATCTCCTTTCAGTGGGTTTCAACTTCCCTATACACTTCAGCCCTATGTATTTGCCTGGCATATTTTTCCTTTCCTTGGGCCTTTCTGGTTTCTTATTAAAAGAAAAATCTTATGTCACCTTGAAATTCATTGAAAAATGGCTGAATTCTACATTTGTGAGCCTCTTTTATCAAAGCTCTCAATTCTTGTGGTTAACACCTCTGTACATTTTCATATTTTCATCTTCATTCACTTTAAAATACTTGACTGTGACACATATATACACACACAAACATACATACACAAACATGCATGCAAAAAGTAAATTAATGAAATATATAATTTTAGATCAATGTTTTTCTAAAAATGACACATGGGTTACCTGTATTAAAATACCAAGAATGCTTATTTAAAATACAGATTTCTGAGCTCCTCATAAGACTGATTAAATCAGAATTTCAGGTGTCTCCAAAACTACAGTTGTTTTTCTTTTCATTTTTTTAAATTATATTTAAGTTCTGGGGTACATGTGAAGATGGTGCAAAACTATAATTTTAAAAACAGATACTTCCAGCGATTTTTATGAATTCTGTAATTAAGAAACTACTGTTTTTATGTATTTAGTTATTTAATATTAAGGGAGTTGTGTTTGTAGAAAGAAGTTTTTATTTTAATTTCTCTGTGTATATAGAAATAATCTCTCTGTTGAATAAACATAAATTTATACAAGCAGACATATGAACATAACTTTTACGCTTTTGGTAGTTATTAAAATATGCTGTTTTAATCAGCATTCTAGTAATAAGCTTCATGCATTAATATTCAGAGAGTAACTGACAGATACACTTTTGTTCTGTACTCTAAAATTATTATCTTTAGTGTTTGAGAACAGATTCATTTAACAGCTGTTAAAGAGTGAGAAAATATACAGCTTTACCCTACACTGAGAGGTTAAAAATAGAAATTCCAGCAAATATATTTAAATATATGTATCACCAGACACATATTTCAGGCAAACCCCTCCCTCCTTCCTTTAAAAAAAAATGAGAGAAACTATTGCATGCAATTTGATGTTTTAGTTTTGATTTTTAAGGATCATTTACTTCCTTTACTTTCCTACATGTCAAAAGTTGATTAATATTTATGTGAATTTTGCAGTAGAGCTCTTCCTCCACATATATTTCTCTTTTCAATTATAATTTAGTGATCCCACCTGCATTCTGCACCTCTCTCTGAAAGCTGTGACGGTGCAGAGCAGTTACCTATTGGGATAAGACAATGGATAGAAGGGCATTTCTCCCACTATACTGAGCATAATACGGACATTCAGTGCCAGGATGGAGCCCATTCAGAGAAGGTAGCTCCTCAAGTTTTTATGTGTTGGGGATAGTAGGAAACTTGCCCAGCCACCTAATAAGAACTATTCCAGGTTATTTTATTTTAGGTAGTGGCTGGTAATGAGGACCACACTCTTTCAGGTTGGACTGCTTGCCTTGTTCATTTTCACATATGCCACCACCATCCACACTTAAGACCTGAGTACTAGGCAAGAAGGGCACTACCACAACCTTTCCATAGCAGGCTGGGCATGTTCACAGCAGGTTGGGCAGAGAATAACAGGGATAAGGTTTGTCTTTGTGGTCATAGAGATTCCAAATAGTCTACTCTAGTCTGAGGTGAGAAAACGTTTGTTTCAGGAGTGTTCCCCAGCACTCAGTATTATTAGAGACACTGCTGGAAGGTGGGATTTTTAATATTAAGATGTTTAATATGCTTTTTACCATAATGCATATGCCTCAAAGGAAACTCAACCCTTGTGTTTGAGAGGCTAACAGGTCATACTTCTTGGTTTTATAAGCCATCACAGACAGATATGATCCTCCAGTCCACTCACCATCACTTCATCCTGTCCAAATGATAATGCTATTTAAAATCCAAGCCTGCACTTGCATCCTCATACCAAAACAGTATATATTTTGGAGTCTAGACATTTTTATTATTTTCCCAAGAAATTGATGGTGACAAAGAAAGGTGAGTCTTAAAAATCTAGCAAACCAGGCCCAGGAAAAATTGTAGGCATGTAATTTGCTCTGGCCCTTTTCTGGACAGTATTTTTATTTGCTTGATTGTTCATTTGAACATAATGCAGTTCTCCATTCTCTTTAATGTCAAACTAACCATCCTCCACAGAAGGCAGACCTTGCCTCTATTTCCTGAGGGGTATGGGATCAGCAAGAGAGGACAGGATTTAGTGGAGTTGGTCTTAATTAAACGTGCACAATACAGTTCTAGAAAAACATGCTATTTTTTCTTATCACCATTACTTAGATAAGAATTTTAATATTAAGCACAGAATCAGATATAACTTCTTATCTATGTAATTAAATGTGACATTAACATTTGAGATAAATGTAAGGTCATATTTTTAGCATTTTTTTAAAATGAAGAAATGGCTGATAAAAAAGATAAGCTTCACGGGTATCAAGTAGGTCATAATAACATTCTGGAATGAACAGACTACTTAACATTTTCTTTTAAAATCTTTCTTTCATAGTGGAATCTACAGTTTTTTTCAATTCCCAGTTTTGTTGTTGCTTCTTGGCATTATTAAATACGTCAATGCAGTAAACTCTTCTACAGTTACACAAACTCTGTACAATGAGGTTTGCAAAAAGTATGCAAAGACTTGCTTCCAGTCATAAGAAAGTTAACCACTGTGTGAAATAAGGATTAGAAAGTCGATTTTGTGAGATATTTGTACAGGATATTTATTTCCTAGCTGGGCATCTTTTTATTTATCTTATCTTTCAAAATATGAGGTTTTTTCACCATTAGTAGAAAAAAATTTAAGAAGATCATTATATGAGAGGAAAATGTTATCAATGGTTAAGAGATTTTAATGGCAAACACAGATTTTAAAGGGTGACGTAGATATACTTCATACAATTACAAACAACTACAAATGTAGTTAGCATTTGTTTATCTATTGCTGTGTAAGAAATCACCCCCCAAATCTTAGTTACTTTTATTTCTCACAGTAGGTGGCTTGGGCTCAGATCTCTCATAAAGCTGCAGTAAGATGGTAGCTGCAGCAAGTCATCTTAAAAAACTAATGAGGGGCTGGATGCAGTGGCTCACGCCTGTAATCTTAGCACTTTGGGAGGCTGAGGAGGGCTGATCACTTGAGGTTAGGTGTTCGAGACCAGCCTGACCAGTATGGTGGAACTGTACCTCTATTAAAAATAAAAAAATTAGCTAGGGTAGTGGCAAGCATCTGTAATCCAGTTACTTGGGAGGCTGAGGCAGGAGAATCACTTCAAGCTGGGAGGCAGAGGTTGCAGTGAGCCAAAATCCATGGCAGCACTGTACTCCCGCCTGGGCAACAAAGTCTCAAAAACAGACAAAACAAAATAAGATAAAACAAAACACTAAACAAGTTAAGATGGATATTCACGACGGTGTCTTCATTCTCAAGATTGGTCCTCAACTGATACAGCTGAAAGAACTGGAAGTTAGCTGTCTTTTGATTTATATATTGTGAAGAGGCCCAAGCCTTCAACATGATAAGCTTGGACCTCTTCACAACATGGTAGTCTCATTGTAGGTAGTAAAACTACTTACATGGTGGCTGACTTCCACAGAGAGAGTGTTTTCATATACCCAGATGGAAGCTATGATTTCTTATTATCTGACCTTGGAGGTCACACATCATTATTCCTATCACATTCTATTATTAAAAGCTACTAAAAGCAGGTGATGGGAAGATATAGTTCAAAAGTGAGTGTGTATCTTTGGAGAGGTAGTAAAGATGATACTCTGGTAAGAACAATGAAGTTTCAACAAAATGTCTCATGTATTTCATATCAATTGATTATTGATTTTTAGAACATAGAAAGACCTTAAGTATCTTGGAAAAAATCTAATGTGCCCGCAAAACCGATGCTCAGATAAGCACTTGGTGTTTATAAAAATAAAAATCAGATATCTTGATATTTTTAGGCTATTAGGAAGTCATAATATTTTGTTAATTTAAATAAAAACTGATATGTAGAAAAAATTAATATGTCTCATCTAAAACAGAAATCTTCCAAAATGTGCTTAAGCTAAACAATGGCTTTTAAATTTTGTATTTAAAATTAAAAAAAAAAAAATTGGTGTCTGAAAAATACCAAAAAATAGGTTTTGGTTTCTCATTATATTTCTTTTTAACTTAAAAATTCAACTTCTCCATGTTAATTTTTAACAGGTAATTTTAAAGAAATTTATTTATTACACTTTAAGTTCTGGGGCACATGTACAGATCATGCAAGTTTGTTACACAGGTATACATGTGCCATGGTGGTGGTTTGCCGGATCTTCATCCAGTCATCTACATTAGGTATTTCTCCTAATGCTATCCTCACCAATCCTCCCATCCCCTGCTATACTTTCCAACCTCCTGCTATAGCCCCCCAACCCCCAGGCCCTGACGTGTGATACTCCCCTCCCTGTATCCATTTGTTCTCATTGTTCAACACCCACTTAGTAACAACATTCAGTGTTTGGTTTTCTGTTCTTGTATCAGTTTGCCGAGAATGATGGTTTCCAGTTTCATCCATGTCCCTGCAAAGGACATGAACTAAATTTAAGAAAAAGCAAAGAGCCTAGACTAGCCCAAGTGACTTATATTTTGTTTATTTATTTTTGTTCTTTAAAATGTTTTAAACAAAACAAAAACAGATATTTAAAGTATAGAGCATGATGTTATAAGATATATACATACAGTTGGTCTTTGGTGTTTGTGGGTTCTGCATCTGCAGATTTTACCAACTGTGGATTAAAAATATTTGAAAATAAAAATTAAAAAAGCAACACAACAATAAAAATACAAATAAAATACAGTATCAATGTTATACATTGCATTTATATTGTATGAGGTATTATAATAATCTAGAGATGATTTAAAGTATATGGAAGAACACGTGCAGGTTATATGCAAACACTATGCCATTTTATATATAGGACCTTGAGTAATCTATCTGTAAATTTTGCTATTCACAAAATGTCCTGGAACCAATCCCCTGTGGATATATAGAAACAACTATATAGGAAAATAGTTACTGTGGTTCACAAATTAACATATCTATCATCTCAAATAGTTACCCATTTTATTCCCTCTGTGGCAGTAGAAGCTGTATTCATTTATTAACAATCCTGAATACAATATACTATTATTAACTATAGTTCTTATGTGGTACATCTTTTGGCTCATTCATGTTTGCTACTTTGTATCTTTTGATCAACATCTCCCATTTCTTGCCCTTAGTCTGTCCCTGATAACCCATTTTATTTTCTATTTCTGTATATTTATCCCTTTTATTTCTAGATTCCACATATAAGTAAATCATGCAATTTTTTTTCTGTGTCTGGCTTATTTTATTTAGTACAGTGTATTCTAAATCCATCAATGTTGTGGCAAATGGCAGAATCTCATTTTTGAGGCTGAATAGTATTCCATTTTAAATATGCAAATATACATACATATATGCATGTATATATGTATACTTATACATATAAAATGGATTATATTCCATACATAAATACATATATGTATATGTACACATATATAAATACAACATATATGTATTTGTATGTATGTTTTTGTATTTATATATGTTTTGCAGTGTGAGAACTCCCATCTGAAAACAAATATATATATTTATATATGTTGTATATGACATATACAACGATATACATATACAATGACCAATAGTTTTGCAGTGTGAGAACTCCCATCTGAAAACAAATATATGTATTTATATATGTTGTATTTATATTTGTATATACACACAAATGTATATACCCAAATAAAAATATTAAATAAGTATGTATTTACTTTTATATATAAACATTTATTTTTATGAATTTTTTCACAGTTTATTTATTCACTTATCCATTGATCAATATCTACTTTGTTTCCATATCTTGGCTATTGTGAGTAATGTTGCAATGATTATGACAGTGCAATCATCTCGTTGGGTTGCTGATTTTATTTTTTTGGGGTAACTATTAGGAGATTGCTGGATCATATGGTAGTTCTAGTTTTAACTTTTGAGGAACCTCCATACTGTTGACTATCACGGCTGTACCAATCCACATTTCCACCACCATGTGCAAGGGCTCCATGTTCTGTACACCCCTGCTAACACTATCTCTGGTCTTTTTGATAATGGCTATTCTGACAGGTGTGAGGTGGTATCTCACTGTGGTTTTAATTTGTATTTTCCTGGTGATTAGTGATTTTGAACATCTTTCATGTACCTGTTTGCCATTTTTAGGTCACTTTTTGAGAAATGTCTATTCAAGTCCTTTGCCCATCGTTTAATTGGGTTACATGTTTTTATGTTTTCTTACTGTTGAGTTGCGTGGAATATTAACCTCTTATTTGATATGTGATTTGCAATTTTTTTCTTCGCTTGTTGGTTGCTTTTTTGTTTTGTTTAATTTTTTTTTTTGCTGTGAGAAGTTACTGTTTGTTTTGTTCTGTTATTTCATTTAACATGAGTGCATACGTTTGTGTCAAGGTGACATACTTCATCATTAACTTAGTAAGAATGTTTTCATTTGAAATATTTTAAAAATTGTTGTTAGGTACAGATGATATGAGTGTAGTATTTTAATGAAGCTAAAGTTTCATAAGTAAAAAGCAAATATTAATAACCCACCTGGAATTTCCCACAGATTACTCTAGGAAATGTACATATGAGAAAAAAAATTCAAAACTATATATTAGCTCTTAGTTGTTTCTGCTCTGTGAATTCTTTAGCAAAAGACTTGCTATTACTAGGTGGAAACTGAATATTTCATTGTTGTTAAATGTGTAGTGCATAAATGGATAGGGTCTGTGGACATACTAGTTTGATTTGACCGATAGTTTTGCAGTGTGAGAACTCCCATCTGAAAACTCAGCGCACATGGAGAGAAAGAATGCTTTATTTTCTAATATAACATTGAAATATGTCGAGCACATGAACTGAGACTTGCTCAGCTGATATGTGTTCTGAGAATAAAAGAAACATAAATTGCTAAGACTCAGGAACATGCCCATTCTATGAATAGAGATTGACTTTGCTGCCAAGGGAGGCGAGTTGCTTGGGCTTTAGGTGACACATTCTCACTCCTTACTTTACCAAGAAAAAGGTTTGGAAAGCAAACTACTTGAAATGTTTTCCCAAAGGTTTCCAATGACTGTCAAACCCATCAAGCATCACATTTATTTTAGACACAAACTCTCTATGCCACAGGAAACTCTTTCAGCTCTAATGTCATTGGAAGCACCTGTCGTCTTCCTTCACTTTACTGTCAGGCCATCCGTGCCTTTAAGGTAGGTCACCTTTCTTTGATATACTGCTTCTTTATGGGTTTGGAAGCTAAAGTTTTTTTTGCTAAGCTACATTTGGAATTTGAGGTCTTTTGCTTGTCCAACATTTCCCATTATGTGGTGCTACTCTCATTCACATATTTATTCAACAAAATATTTCTATATTACACTATACAAATATTATTTATGTAAATATTCTAAAGTAACATTTTACTAAACCATTTTTTTTAACTCCACGCTGAAGAAGAGTGTTAAGGATAAAGAAATGAAGGACGTAAACATGTCTTTGCCAACACCGAGTAGGACAGGGAGAGAAAAATACCAGGATAAAGGTGAAGGGGTTTCTGCATAAAAAGAATAAAATCAATGTCTAGAAATACTCTTTAAGAAACAGCTCTGGTGGAGGGTTTTTCATGACATACATGGAAACACTGCTTTCTACTATCTCAGACAATTTGAGCATAACTCCTCTATAAGGAAAATAATATGTTGTTTCCATTAACAAGGAAAAAGAATATTTCCTAATTTTTTTCCAAATGTTCCCTACCTGAGTTAGGAGAAAATGAGCTCCTTGGATTCAGTATGCAAGGTTGAACACTGGCCGATATGTTTTTGTTTTATTATTCTAGAGACATTTCCTAAAGCCTCTCAAGGTTAATCAAGTATACCAGAGGCATCTATGGGGTTGCAAAATCTCATTATTATTCCTTGTGGTTACCACACTAGTTTCCTCAACCCACTTTTAGAACTGCTTCTAAGACAATGAACAAGTTCCACAGCCATGTACATATGAATAGAGTTATTTTCTGACTCTTACTGAATTCTGAAGGGCAGGATGAGGAGAGGAAGAAACCACTTTGGTTTCAATGACTGATCAGAACTGAGCTTTCCCTTATTCTAATTTAGGTTTTGTCACTAATGAAAAAGAAAATGGTTTAATAAGCACATCATAAATAAGAAGCCCAGATGAAACAGGAATAATTTTGTTTTGAAGAAGTGAGAGATGGAAGGAAAACCATTACCACCTGCTTTATCTTGAGAGCAGGCATAGAAATTTACCTTGATTCAAATCATCTTTATTCAGTGAAGAATGAGTAGGGAGTCATCATTAAGTTTGTATTTATAGACAAAGTGGTATAGGAGATAATTTTATAATATAACCTTCTGTTCTCTGACTTAGTTTAAAAAAATACAGGCCAATGAGGCTCCTGTAATAAAATAATCCTGGAAAAGATAAGATAGGCTACTGACTTTGTCTTACAAAGAGGGTCAAAGAATTTTTGGTGAGAAATGATTACTTAACATGATCAGGCTGATGCTTCAATCTCCATAAAATGATTTTTGTTTGTTTGTTTGTTTTTGTTAATAATGGCTCAGACCAAAAGGTACAACTAAAAACCAACTTATAACTTCATATTTCAAATAAGACTTGGGAAGGGACTTGGGCCAGTAAAGTCACCTTGCTATAATTGTTTAAACAAAAAATAGAATCATGTGAGAATCTGAATCAATAGCAGCAGCTGTGAGATCTGAGGTTACATTATGAGGGAGACATAACAAACTTTCTGTAGTTAAGATGTAGCAGACTTTATTGGTGGGTTATTCCAAAGCCACTTCTTACTCCTTTATCACTTACAGCCTTCCCATCTTATAAGCTGTAAAGTTAGGTCTCCTTCACCGTGGGTGGGGGCCTATAATCTAATTCTGGACACAGATGTGTGAAAAGAAATGTAATAGGAAAATTCCTGAAAAAGATGGCTTCTAGATGGAATGGTAAGGTATAAAAAGAGAGCTGGATATCTTCCCCTAGCCAATGCCTGCCTTCCCATCCTTATAAGTGTACATGATGCTTCTCTGGAGCTTAGAAAGTCATTTTATTACTGGGAAAAGGGAGGTGGTAACATGCAAGTAGGTGAAAAAATCCTTAAGAAAAATTCAGAACAGAAAGAAACCTTTATTGGGCCCATGCCTCAATTTTAGCTGAAACTAAATGCCCCTATAGTATAAGCAATTGTTTTTTGGATATTGACACTTATAGTTAAAAGCATTTCTTACTGATAAAGTATGTGGGTTTTCAAGGTACTGAACGACTACATATAAACAAAATTATTTCAGATTTGGGAAGTAGATAATATTTTTTTCCTGTACCTTCTCGAAGCCCTTTCACACAAATGATTTTATTTGGTTACTACATTAATCCTCAGAAGTAGACAGGGTTAGTGTTTTGATTACAGTTTTATAAGTGAAGAAACTCAAATGCAAAAGTAAAGAGACTTTATCTAGAGCAACACAGTAGAGTTGAAATACAAACTAAGATCTTTGACTCCTCTAAAAGCCTCTTTTGGATCATACACCAAGTTAAAAGTAATAATAATAAAATGACTTTCCATCAAAGGCACTAGATGATGAGATATGCTGATTTTCTCTTTTGTTTCAAATGAGGGACCAGCAATATTCCAAAGAAAACCTTTTCAAAATCAAGGCTTTCTCCTTGTTTTTCATAGTAGGGAGTGTATGCAATTGCCACCCCCACACACCCCAACCCCTGAGAAACCTACCTTTCTACAACAACAATCTGCATCCTGGCTGTAATAATGTATTTACTGTGGTTAGAAATCTAAAACTGAGCAGTTAATAAAAGGAGCTAGAGAATATTGTAGCAGAAACGTTATAGGTCTTGCTGTTTCTTTCAATTCAGACTCTGCCACAGAGTCACACTCCCTGCTGGGATGCATGGTTTGCAAAGAAAAAGAGTAAAACATCTAATTTTATACTACTCTGCTGAAATGTAGCAAATGAATGGTTTATACCTCAATATAACCATGTAATCCTTAGAGGTTAATCAGTCTTTATAGAAGTCTGTTTATCACTATACAGATGGAAGAATCAAATATAGTGTTTCTTCAAATGCCCTTTAAAAATAACTGAAATTGAATTGTTTGTCTCTTACCCTGGTAATCCAGTTTATTTGGAATTGTCCTTTTCTAATGGAGAAAAGAATATTAAATGTTAAATTCAAGCCACATCCTATTTATTGGAATACAGTTATGCTTATTTAGGTATTGTCTGTGGCTGATACTTTCCACTACATCAGAATTGACTAGTTGCTACAGAAAACTTGTGGCCTACAAAACTGTTTATTATCTGCACCTTTCAACAAAAGGTTTTATAACACCTCTCTTAGGAAATAAGAAGTGAGAGCTTTAAGCTGGAAGGCATGATAATAGGAATCATGATGTATAGGACATCCAGTGTGAAATGATAGACATTGGAGACTCAGATGGGTGGAAGGGTGGGATGAGGGTGGTGATGAGAATTTACCTAACGGGTACAATGTACATTATTTAGGGGATGGATACACTGGAAGCCACTACACAATATATCAGTGTAACAAAACTGCACTTGTACCCGTTAAATTTATACAAAAAAGCACCCTCTAGAATCATGATATGAAAAAATCATTCTCTAGTCAGCTCAGTTTTCATCAGCTTTTTTTCACATGTGTATGTGTAGATGTATATATTTTTGTTTTGCTGTACTGACACTCTCTCCAAGAAGACAGTGTCAATTGAATTGAATTAGAGGACTCCCAGCCGGTGTCCACCGTGGAATTGCTTGGTTGGTGCATGGGAAGAAAACTCCACACATTTGTTCTTAGAAATTTTAAGTGGTTAGGAAAAACATTTTGGGTTTTTCTTATCTATAATAATTCTAAAAGGGGAATTTTACCTTGCATAATATATTTTACTTCTGTTTTCTTTTCAGCCACAGTTCTCTGGTCCTGGTAGATCTTAATATAAATATAGCAGTTGCTACCAATGACTAAATGGGTGATGCCATGGGATACATCTAAAATTCATCAAGAATTAGGGTTTGATGTGAGATGTTTCTGACTAAAACATGCATACGCCATATGGCTTCCCACATAGTATAGTTAGTTGTCTATGTCATGACTTGGAATTGGTTGACTTTCCAATCTTCTTTTTATCTGCTTTATACTAGATAAAAACAGTATATTTGGAGAGTAAGTTAATTGCTGAGGTGGGCTAAACACAGCTTAATAATGCATAATGTCTGCTAGAAAGTGAGCTGGAATCATTGCACCAATTTCACGTATAAAATTCAAACTGGCAAGAGACTTTACAACACTAATGATAGCCAGTTGCCTAATTAGCTCTGCAACACAGTCTTTTCAATTTATTAAAGCAGAATGAGTCATAAGTTGTGAACCTGGGGCAGCAGATAGATTCCTGTTAAAACTCTGGGTAAGGGTTTAATGATAGAAGTAGTCTAGTACATATAAATTTCTTCTGCAGAAGAAAACATGGAAGGGATACCTGAAAATTTAATTGTATTAAACAGATAAATATCTGTGACTTTACCTAAAACAATGAACTCAATAATAATGTGAACATGTTTTAAAACACACTAAAATATTATTAAAAATAATCTGTATGTATGTGTTTATGAGTAAGAGACGCACACACACACACACACACACACAGAGAGAGAGAGAGAGAGAGAGAGAGAGAGAGAGAGAGAGAAAGAGACAGAGAGAGAGAGAGAGAGAGAGAAAGAGAGAGGTCTCTGTCACCCAGGCTGGAGTGCAGTAGCATGATCTTGGCTTATTGCAGCCTCAACCTCTAAGGCTTAGGCAATCCTCTCACCTCAGCCTCCCAAATAGTTGAAACCACAGGTGCACACCACCATGCCCAGCTAATCTGTATATTTTTAGTAGAGAAGGAGTTTTGCCATGTGGCAGAGGCTGACCTCAAGCGACCTTCCAGCCTCAGTCTCCCAAAGTGCTGGGATTACAGGTGTGTGCCACCATGCCTGGACTCTTTTTTACTTGGGTTTGGTTTTTAAAAAGTTTATTATATTATTTAGTTATTTATTTTTGTTTAATATTTTATCCAAATTCTTTACTAGATTTATTTATTTTTTGCTTGGGAAATGAAAAAATATGAAATTTCTTCTAACAAAGCAATTACTGAGATTTTTTTTATCATCACTTTATCTGATTTTCTATCTAGGTAATATTCAGTATTAATTTGGAGGATAACCCAAATTATAAGTGACATGATTGTGTTGCTTATTTTAAACGTTAATATGCAAATATTTAGTTAATACCCATGGGGATCTGTCTTGAAGAGGTAGGTAGGTGGAAATAGGGCCAGAGTCATTTCTTCTACTTTTATAGGTATTTTGTCATGCTTTGAAAATGTGAAACTGTTCAGAGAAAAAAGGGAAAGAGGCTGAGAGGAGAAACCAATAGTATGTGAGGTGAATGTGATAACCGCTACACCATGAAAACATACCCAAAACAACAGTATGGATGGAGTGGAGTTTTCAAGACTAATTGTTCTTGGAATAGGTGACACCATAATATGGCATATCAAGGGCACACTTCTAGAAATTTCTCACAACTCTGAGCCACAAAGCCAGGTCATGCAGTTGACTGAACACTACCAGCATGAATATTGTGATTGGGAGAGTCCAAAGATCTCTTTTCAGCATAGAGTGGCTGTAAGTCTCATGCACATGTAGATGTTAAACATCAAATAAACATTTGAGTATTGTTTGTGAATGCATGGAGAAAGATATAGTTCTTTAACTGAGCTCTTAACTCAGGAGTATAAAGTAAGATTGTATTTATATATTGGCTTTGAAGCCCATTACAATGAATACTCTTAAAAATGACAGGATTGCACAGGGGTTGCCACCGGTGGGAGTGTGGCACCTTGTAGTTCATTCATGGGTTCTGGCTATTAAACTTAACTTACGGAAGAAAAATTCATAAATGTTTTTCTGTATTTCATAACTATCTCAGCATCCCCATATATCTTATGATCAATAAAGGAACTCTAGCAAGGCAAAGAACTCTCAAGGCATCAGCAGATTTTTCCTGGTTGCCTAGGAGAATAAGATATTCTTAACAGAAGTGGGGTATCCCGTGGTTTTCCAATTGAATGAATCACACTACCTTGATTCTTCGACCAGAAGGGCAGGCTTCCTTTTCAGAGAAACAAATAAGTTACATGTTTCTTAATAGATTGATCCTATGGAAATAAATCTACTTCATTATTATTAAAGAACCGTGGGAACCACTGGTTTTGGGAACCATATATTTTTAAGAGTAGAATTATACCATATATTTGGAAGAGTAGAATTATACCAGAATTTTAAGTAACTATACTATTCAGGAATTAATCTAATAACACCACTGCTGTTTCAGAGATTCAGCTATCAAGATGAAATTTTAAAATAAATAAAAACAATTTTTCTCTAGATGAGTATTTGAATTAACTACTGAAAAGCACAAATCATATTTACCTGGGTCATACCATACCTGCTAAGACAGTGATTGGACTGTGTTTGTTTAGAGAGAAAATGAACAAAAGAAACTGTTTTTTCTTTTAATATACAGTTTTTAGATTTCTAGAAACATCTTACATGCCATTTTTGAACTTTTCAACCTGTCTTTGTGGCAGGTTGCTCAGTGGGAAATTGCAAGCTTTCAATTGCTATAGACGTCATTGTCAGTTACTAGTTTTGTGGTCTGAGGATGATTACTGAATCACTACAGGCCTTGCTTTCTCCATCTCTGAAATGGGGATTAAGTGCCTAAATTATGGACTGCTGTGAATAACAATGGAGATAAATATGCAAAGGTCTTATAGCACAGTAGTTACATAAAATTATCTAGTAATTTTACAAAATAACTTTGCTCTTGCATACAATATACATTTGAATATGTTATAATATTAATATTAATAATATACTTATAATAAAATTAAAAATATACAACAATTTATAAAATAGTTTATTAAACAACACTTACTTCCATTCCTTTGGCATTGTTGATTCTTTCTATCATTGGTAACTCAGTAGAAATGTCCTCTATACATAGCTTAGTTCTGCAAAACACACGTATACACAGACATGCATGCGCGCATGTGCATGTGTGCACACACACACACAGAGTATCTTTTATAAAAGTTAGGTGTATTTTACAAAGCACGAAACAATTTTATTCCTGTTCATAGAAAAATCTATTCCATGTCTGTCATTATGCTTTTTACCATCATCTTTTAACAAAATTTACCCTAAGTATACCTTTATTTTTTAGGTCAGCCACCCTACACACATTTTCTGTGCTTTCATATAGTGGCTTTGAAAGTTCCTTTTTTTTTTTTCTTTTGAGACCGAGTTTTGCTCCTGTTACCCAGGCTAGAGTGCAATGGCATGATCTCAGCTCACTGCATCCTCCACCTCCTGGGTTCAGGCAATTCTCCTGCCTCAGCCTACTGAGTAGCTGGGATTACAGGCACGTGCTACTGTGCCCAGCTAATTTTTTGTATTTTTAGTAGAGACAGGGTTTCACCATGTTGATCAGGATGGTCTCGATCTCTTGACCTCGTGATCCACCTGGCTCAGCCTCCCAAAGTGCTGGGATTGCAGGTGTGAGCCACCGCGCCCGGCCTGAAAGTTCCTTTCTTTTTAGCAATCAAAACCCTGTCCCCCTTTCAAGCACACTCTTACACAGACCCTCAAACTATAAAACTGATGTAAGTTGACCTTTATTAAAGCTGAAATAATGAATTGGCACTTTTCTTATTCACTTTTCCCTCTTCCCTGCTTGCCCACCTGTCCCCAGCCATCCCTGAGTCACTCTAAACAAACTGGGCACAGCAAACGACAATTAAAAACTACCATTTTCATCAACCCATTTTGCGCTCTTCAGCTATGTTGTGCTTTCATAGTAGTATAAACTGTACCTAACATAGTAATACCACGTTGAGAAAATGAAATCACTAAATACCGCTTTTCTTATTAGTGCACTCAAAGTGTCCACATTATCTATTCATGTTCATCGCTGGATGAAGCATGACTCTAGGTATCTTTCTGCTCGATTACTTGTCTGAATAGTTATCCTGCCCATCAAATGTACAATTTTAACTTCCTTTGTTAATCTTTACCATATTTCTGTAAACCTGCTTCTCTAATCTCCTGTGATCATTTTAAATATCAGCTCTACATTGTTCTGCAACATTGCCCCACAGACAGACTTGCTGCCTTTTTGTGGGCCTCGGGTTGAATTTAATGTGATGTCACTGACCACTAAAACTAGTGAAAAACATTAGGTTAATTTTTTAAACAACTATTGTTTTTGTATGTTTTTGGTGTGCTTTAAATTTCACTGTGACATTCATCTGCAAATAACTCAAGACCCTCCTTTCTATCCGGCTATGAATACAGCTCTCAAATGAGAGAAAGCCTGCCTCCATTCTTCTCTGCCCATTCACCTTAAAACCATACAGAGTCTAGGAACTTGCCATCTACTGAGTGAGAGGAAAAGCATTAGCATTCATACAGTGTTTAAAATAAAAACAAACACACATTGCCATCAATTTGCTCTATCATTTTTGATCACTCAAATGTCCTCCTTGGGAAACTTTAATTGCAAATTTTGCATTTTGAAAAGTCACAAGGCGTTGCTGGTACTTCCAGTAGTGACAAATATAAAGTTGCTTCAAATGAGCAAAATTTAGGTTTCTGTCTCTAAATCTCATTAGCATTAGCAACTTCCAGTCTCGTAGCAACCCAGATCTGATGATGAACACCTGCCAGCCCAGATGGTTTGGGGAGAAAATTCCTAGCTAAATAGAATAAAGTTCTGTTGTTGGGCCGTCCAAGCCATTATTTAACAGGGATGTTGCAAAAACTCTGAAAAGCTATTATTGTAGAATCTGAACAAAGAAACATCTCCAAAGTTGTTATATGCAATTTCCATCACTTCTAATATCTAATGTCCCAACATTTTTAGTTTGTGCAAATAATATATGGTTATTCTATCTTTAGTCGTACTACAAATGGTATTTCATGTCCACTGGCATGAATACAGCAGTGCGACAAAATTAATAGCATCTGCAAAATTATAAAACAAATGTTTGTATTTTCAAATTTGCTTTTAAATAAATCCGGTCCTGTTCCTTCTAATGAATTGGCTGATTTACAAAAAACAAAATCTTCTGAGAAAGACTTTAAGTAAATATTGAATCTCAATTTCAGCCCACAGTACTTTCTCCCTCATTCAAACTGTTAGAACTTTACTGTTTATGTTGTTTTGTTGTGGAGGAAAGCAGGTGGCAGGGGAGATACGGCTGGATGTGAAGTGAAGCGTGCTGGGATATTGCTTACCCTTGATCAGTTGGTATCTATTTTTGTAACCTGATTGAACCCATTAAACTAAGTTTTCCTACCTGTAAGATAATTTTGTAGTAAATGAATAGATTTTTTTTTAGTGTCGAGATATACCATATCATATATTTTTAGATGTGCATAGTTTCTTTACACAAAGATGAACTTCTCGGGATGAAGACTGTATCATGCACTTCTAACATGTGGTGCAGAGCTTTGTACACATCCGATGCCTAAGGACTATCAGTTCCATCATTGCTTTCACCTTCATGGTGGAAATTATCAAAATCTTGGACTTGAGTGGAGACTTTCTGTTTTGTAGCACTATAATCTTGGGCAAATTACTTGAGTGTACTGAGTCTCTATTTCTTCATTTGTATATACTTCATAGGGTTGATGAGAGTGTTAGAAAGTTGGTACCTACAGTTTACATTTTGAAAACATGATTTCCTGTGCCTCCCTGACCTGGGTTGCTACCATAGAACTTTGCAAAGAGTCGATACTGGGGTCAATTCATTGTAATAATTAAGAGAGCCAGAAGATCAAGGTTCGAGTCTGACTTTGCCACTTCCTAGCTGTGTGACTTTGTGCAAGTTTTTTAATTCTTCTGTTTCTCAGTTTCGTCACCTCCAATGAAGAGAATGTAATATTCACTTCATACTCTTATGAAAAATAAATGAATTTAATATCTATTAATTACTTAAAAAGTACCTGACACATACCAAGTGCTACCTAAGTTTAGGTGTTAGTTTTAACTTTACAAATATTTATTATTCAGGGTTACAAGGAAAATGTGGATTTTTAAAAACTTCTATATTTGATTATGATTATGTTCAAGATGAACAAAATTATTCTGAAATTTGGTACATTGTATAAGATATATATTCTATAAAATAACAGATTAATATATGCTTTTTAAACAAATTATAATTTACTGCTTTTAATTATATACTAATCAATATTGTAAAATAATGCAAATAAATTTCCCCTTTACTTACTGCTTATATGCTTATTTCCTATCTTTTTAATATGTCTATATAGTATTTATTTGTTCATAAACTAGTAACAGTCTAACATTTTTAATGCCATCAGACTGGCATATTTATTTATTTTATGAGAAATGAAATTTATAAATATAGTCTTTATGTGCTTTTTAATCTGTTTAGTTCTCACATTTTTACAAATTATCTCAATTGAGGGGGGGAGAAGTGAGCAAGTTGTTCAACACTACAGTCTTACAGCTGGAGGACTATGTCTTGTAATATTATTTAATGTATTTTTTCTTGTACTTGGTATGTGTCGTTTTTTCCTGTAGATTTCAAATAAAACAATACAAAAAACAAACTTTAGTAGAATAAGTGTTATAAATATGTTTTAGGATGAAAATTCATAATTAACATAAACTAGAGTTATAAAAAGGAAATAGTAACTAAAATTATATTCGATTGGTTCTTCTAAATCAGAGTGTTTCAAGTCAATTTCAGACTACTAACTTTCTAATAAAAGAACATCAAGCAATGATCTGTTAAATATCTCATTCATAGCCTTTACCCATATACATATCATGGAATATAAAGAGATAACAATGTGATTGATATGTGAAGAGTCAATGAAAAACATACTCTACCAGAGGCCTATTGGATCCACAATGAGAGCAGTGAGGACATGCTTTTAATAGTAAACTAAAAATGTGGAAATTAGGCTAACAGGGAAGAGGTTTCCTTTAAAACTATAGTTGTGGTAATTCTTTTTTTTTTCTTGAGGTGATGTCATGTCTCGCTCTGTTGCCCAGGCTGAAGTGCAGTGGCACAATCTTGGCTCACTGCAATCTCTGCCTCCCAGGTTCAAGTGATTCTCCGACCTCAACCTCCCCAGTAGCTGGAATTACAGGAATGTACTACCATAACTGGCTTTTAAAAAATTTTTCTTTTATTTTTAGTAGAGATGGGGTTTCACCATGTTGGCCAGGTTGGTCTTGAATTCCTGACCTCAGGTGATCTGCTGGCCTCAGCCTCCCAAAGTGCTGGGATTACAGGCGTAAGACACTGGGCCTGTTGGCCAGGTTGGTCTTGAACTCCTGAGCTCTGGTGATCCACTGGTCTCAGCCCCGCAGAGTGCTGGGATTACAGGTGCAAGCCACTGTGCCTGGCCACAGTTGTGGTAATTCTTAATTTTAGCTACCTTTTAAAAATAAATGGAGCAAATGTTTTCAAGATTTTAATTTGCTTCATATTTCAAATGTTAATGAGTTTTATGGTTCCACCTATTGGTAAAAGTACTATCAGGCTGCTTTGTTGTTAATATTCCTCTCGTATCAGTCAAGCTTCTCCAGAAAAGCAGTATCAATAGGATGCAACCAATAGGATGTATCTATGTGTGTGTTTATATATATTTTATGGAATTAGCTTATGAGACTGTGGGGGCTGGCATGTCTGAAATTTGCAGGACAGGCCTGCAGGCTAGGAATTCCAGTGGGAGTTGACGTTGCAGTGTTGGGTCTGAAAACAGTCTAGAGGCAGAACTCCTTTCTCTCTGGGATACCTCTTGTCTTTTCTTGTGAAAGTTTTCAGCTGATTGGATGAAGCCAACCTACATCATGGAGGGTGATCTACTTTCTTTAAACTCTACTGATTCACATGATGGTTGATCACATCCAGAAAAATACCTTCATAGCAACTTCTACACTGATGTTTGACCTTAGTCTAGCCAAGTTGACACATAAAATTAGAGATCCCACTTCCCCACACACTTTTCTACATAGCACCATTCGCAGATCTTAATCCATAGATCTCTAAGATTTCACTCTTGCTACTGTTTCGTCATTGCTTCTACAAAATTGACTTGCATGTAACTATTTTTCATTTTCATAGCCAATTATATTCCTCTGTCTTCTTTCTTCATTTCATAGTTCTTTTTTTTTTTTTTTTTTTTTTTGAGACGGAGTTTCGCTCTTGTTACCCAGGCTGGAGTGCAATGGCGCGATCTTGGCTCACCGCAGCCTCCGCCCCCTGGGTTCAGGCAATTCTCCTGCCTCAGCCTCCTGAGTGGATGGGATTATAGGCACGTGCCACCGTGCCCAGCTAATTTTTTGTAATTTTTAGTAGAGATGGGGTTTCACCATGTTGACCAGGATGGTCTCGATCTCTTGACCTCGTGATCCACTCGCCTCGGCTTCCCAAAGTGCTGGGATTACAGGCTTGAGCCACCGCGCCCGGCCCATAGTTCATATTTTTTTTCTGAAACTCTCTCACTTCTACTATCTTCTTCCTTTTAAGCTCTTTTAGTTTCTGTTGCTACTTATTTCTCATCCTCTTAATTTTTTTTCTTTCCACTTCTGAATGCCACTTTCATCCATCTCTATTTGTATGAAGTTTTAACTGCCTCCTTTCTCCTTTCTATATCTATTTAAGGTGCCTACAAGTTGGCTAATTTCTTCAAGCTTCTTTCCTCTTATTTACTTGAAATTTATTTTAGTGTGATTTCAAGTTAATAAGTTTCCCTTCAAAGCTGTGTGCTTAACACATTTCTGTATTAGCTGAAGCACTTTACACCTTATTTCTTATTATTTGTCTCTGCTGCTGAATACAGGCACTAGCTCTTCATCTTAGTTAATACTGACATTGGGGTCTCCTTCTCCCCATTTGCTCAGCCTCAGCCTCTCTGTGTTCCCAGCATAGTCCTCCTTTTTCCTTGAAAGTTAATCTTACTACACTGATGTTATCATCACTTTACTCTAACTGGATTTCAACACTCTGATTCTCTTCTGTTTCTTCTTTCTCACTTTTCCATTTCCTCAATGTTAAAAACAGCCCTATTCTCCACTGTGCTTATGACCAGGTGAAACCACATGTAGTTTTTCTCTTTTTCCCATTTTCTCTAAAATTTAATAATGCTTTTTACCAGTCTTTTAGAAATGTTTTTCATTTACGATATTCTGATCCTCAGTTCCCTGGGCATTCACTTGGCAATCTTCTCATGCTGGTCCATGTACTGTCCTGTTGCCAAATAGGATTTTTTAAAGTGATGCATTAAATTACCTTACTCTTCACTTGTTCTCAAAAAAGTTTTTTGAAAGTACAATTTTTGAGAAATGAATCTTATTTGGGCATAAACCCTGTTCCTATTTCATCTATGAGTATTCTGATCAATGATTAATAACTGAAGGATTTCTATTCTTCCTATCTATAAGTTGACATTTAAAAAAATTTTCTTCACCAATGTAATTTCTTTGTCATCTAAATTACTTAATTCACACCCTTTTTTGGAACGCTCACATTTCCTTTGTTATTTTTTGCCCTGCTGAGGTTTGGAAGTTGATTTTCTATACCTATTTGGCCTAATGAGTTATGTAAAAGTATCAAGAATAAAAATTAAGAATCTGAAAATAAATGTTTTATATAATTTGGAGGTTTCATAACAATGTAGAAGCAAATTGAGACATAAAATGATATTACCTGTGTATTTCTATGATGTGTTCTCCGAAAATAATACATGCATCATTAATATGTTATCAACGGCTACCGTGATGTTTCATAAAGGAGCCATTATAAGTGTTATAAGTAAAGTCCATACAAGAGTGTCACCAATATTGTTCTACACTGCTTTTGAGATGCCAGATTGAATTATTAGGCAAGAAAAGGAAATAAAGCATCAGAAATGTTTATAAGACATTATTATTGCATATGATATAATTGTATGCTTGAAGTACTTAAAAATTATTAAAATATGGCTGAGTAAGATAAATATATGGAAATGAATAAGAAAACAGGCCTAATTTACAACAGTAATCTCACACTTTTCCACCAACTCCTTCCAAAATGCCTGGAAATTTATTTAGTAATATAATAAATAACAAATTTATTTAGTAATATAATAAAAAGGGGGAAAGAAGGGCATACAATGTTCTTTACTAGGAATACCTGATATCTTTAAAATGACATTTAGGTATAATTAGCTACATGTCTCATGTTCTCAATAAAAAGATCAAATGGACATCTTGGAACTAGCTAGGCTAATTCTAGTTTATAAAACTAGAAAATAAACAACAGTTAGGGAAACTCTAAAAAATAAATATGAATAAGAGGAATTATACTCCTGGACAACAGATCTCTGAATTATAGAAACATAGAAATCAATCAAAATACTATCATCTGAATGGTAGGCCCAAAATTCATATGTTGAAACCTAATCTCAGTAGCATTAAGAGAGGGACATTTCTAAGAAAATTAAATCATGGGGGCTCCACACTGATGACAGGACTAATGCTGTTATAAAAGAGGTCCTGGGGGAGCATTGCATAACCAGTGATGTGAGACACACAGAAGGTCCCGTCTATGAGGAATGGGCCTCACCAGATGGTATGGTTTGGCTGTGTCCCTGCTCAAATCTTATCTTGCAGTTCCCATAATGCCCACGTGTCCTGGGAGGGACTTGGTGTGAGGTAATTGAATTATGGGGGCTGTTTTTCCCCATGCCATTCTCATGGTGGTAAGTTCTCATGAGATCTGGTGGTTTTATATGGGGCTGCCCCCACCCACTTGGCTTTTCTCCTTACTGCTGCCTTGTGAAAAAGAATTTGTTTTCTTCCCCTTCCACTATAATTTTAAGTTTCATAAATCCTCCCAGCCATGCTGAACTGTGAATCAATTAAACCTCTTTTCTTTATATATTACCTAGTCTTAGATATGTCTTGATTAGTAGCATGAGAATGGACTAATACACCAAACCCCAAACTTTCTGGCACCTTGGCCTTAGACTTCTCAGCTTCCAGTACTGTCAGCAATAAATTTCTGCTGTTTGTACATTATTCAGTCGAAGATATTTTGTTATAATAGCGTGAATGAACTAGGACAAACACATGCAGTAATTTGAGAACATTTAAAATAAGTATCTCATTGGGATCAAGGATAGATGTAAGGTAAACATTGTTATTTTTGGTGGTTATGGAGCTTATATGATATAAGTGCAGTAATAATTTTTTAAAAGGTGGAGTATTTTTGTTTATTTTAAATTTAAATTCAGGTTCTAATTTAAATTTTAATTAGAAATGTTGCCAAATAAAAATGGAAGCCAACTGCTAATTCAATAAGCCAGAAATCTTCTATTGCAGCTTTTAAGGAAACATCCAACTTCAGTAGTCCCCAGGAAAAAGGCTGAAAAATTAAGCCCAAGATATAGTTACAAGGGTGGCAAAGCTGCAGAGGAGATGGACTGCCCAATCTCAATTACTTCTAATGTCAAAATCAGGACTCTGATAGGAAAATAGAATTCTGAAACCTGGGATAGATCCATATATGTGGATGATCCTGAACTAACTGTGTGTCAAAATCTGCCCTCTCTTTCATTTATAGGACAGAAAGCTCTTTATTCTTGGTTACTAGTGGCTTGGCTTATACCTTGCAAGGTAACACTTATCCTACCCTGAATCTTCCCCTGCTGTCTTCATTGGTTTATGTTGCTGTGATAGAATACTTAAGAATGAGTAGTTATAAAAAACAAATGTGTTCTTTTTTTTCTCATTCTGGAGGCTAGAACATCCAACATCAAGGTGCTGACATGGTATTTGATAAGGCCCTGATTTCTACTTCCAAGAGGCTGCTTTCAGTGCTGCATGCTCTGGCAGGGTGAAACACCGTCCTCACGTTGAAGAAGACCAGAATAGAGTGAACTCATTTCTGTCTTTTTTTTGAGACAGAGTTTCGCTCTTGTTACCCAGGCTGGAGTGCAATGGCGCCATCTCAGCTCACCGCAACCTCCGCCTCCTGGGTTCAGGCAATTCTCCTGCCTCAGCCTCCTGAGTAGCTGGGATTACAGGCATGCGCTAACATGCCCAGCTAATTTTTTGTATTTTTAGTAGAGACAGGGTTTCACCATGTTGACCAGGATGGTCTCGATCTCTTGACCTCATGATTCACCTGTCTTGGCCTCCCTTTTTATAGCAGCATGAATCCCTTCATGAGGACAGAGCTGGCATAGCCTAAACACCTCCTATTAAACACCACCTCTCAACACTGTTGCATTGGGAATTTCCAATACGTGATTTTTTTTCAGGAGATGCATTTATTCATACCATCTGCAAAGTTTCATTGACTTCATGACTTCAGGGTGATAATTAGTCAGGTATCAGCACAATCCTAGAAAAAATGCCTTAAAGCTGAATAAATAGCAATACTTGGTTAATACTTTCTGTTAGAAACAATGGAAGATTTTGAAGTGGGTTTTCAAAAATTTGAAACTAGGAACAGAGCATATGACTAGTTTGGTAGGAATCTGTCGACATGAGCAATTCGTCCATCACTTGCTGTTCAATGTTTTGGCAAGGCCATCCGACCAGTATCTGTTGTGATGGCTCCCTGAAGGTTGGATGTGATGAGGGCCTTTGCTGAATTTTGGATAAATGACAAAACATTTCTCACATAGTATTGAGGAAGAGGCAGAAGGTCAGGCAGGTAGAAATGTTAGGATAGAATGATAATATAAGGCCTGAGAATCAATCACTTTACTATGTTTCATTAGAGGGGCCAAAGAAAACCTCTTTCACTAAGCCAACTGCTAATTTAATAAGCCAGAAATCTTCTATTGAGCTTTTAAGGAAATATCCAACTTCAGTAGTCCCAAGGAAAAAGGCTGAAAACTTAAGCCCAAGATATAGTCACAAGGGTGGCAAAACTGCAGAGAAAGGTACTGGTAAAGCTTACACAACAGTATTTGATAAACTTGGGGTAGTCGTCTTTTGTTAGCTGGAGTTCACGGTAGGATTTTTTGCTGTGGAATTGAGCTCCCAAGTATCAGTGGAATGAAAAAATTAAAAAATGGTAGAGACCAAACTGAACACTTAAATGTGGGAGGCAAACTGGTTATACTTACCGTAGTAGGCAAAAAGGCCAGAGGGGCAATCAGGAAACCTTGACCATGAGGAATCTTTGGCATTGACTAATAAGATGGTATCCCTTAAGAAAGATGGACCACTAATAAGGGTGGTATTGGGTAACTAAAACTCAAGAACTGTTGAAAAAAAGACTATACAAGCTTCTACAACAAAAAATTGTGGTCCCTTGCTCAGATTATTTCAAAGTACATTCACAAACCCAAAGCCCATTGAATGAAGAAGTCTGGAGGTCTTGAAGAAAGACCCTTCAGCACTTCTGAAAAAATATATATGACAAAACTTTCCAATTCTTTCCCTATGGAAAATAACCTGTGGCTGTTTTCCAACTGTATTTGATTTAACATTAATATCTGAGAAACCGAACACAATTATGGGCTTACCAAAGTAAGAAATTATGAGGATCAGGTGAAAATAATTTGGGGCAAATCTATCTCTTAGCATATCTAAGAGTATCCAGGGATACATTTTGTGATTTTGACCCTGAATTGTATATTTAAAATGGATATACTAGCAGTTGTCAGAATCACACTGGTTTCTTGATTAGAGAAACAAGAGACATTACAGTGTGAAACGCCAGGTGGAAGTCTGAGAAACTACTGGAAACTATTCTGTTCCTGCCAAGATATAAATCAGAAGCAACAATGTCTTCTGGGAGGAAATGCCAGGGGTTTTATATTATTATTTAATTAACTGTTTTAGTCCTTCCAAAAATGATGGAAAATAGTCTGTGAAAATTGGCGACCATAAATTTAACCAACTGATAGCTTCAATTTCAGTTGCCATGTTGGATTTGTATTTCAGCAGATCATTAAAGCCTCTGGCACTTTGTATGTGGTCATTGATCTGGCAAGTGTTATCTTCTTGTTCTCCATCAATAGGGAAAATCAAAAGCCTTTTGCCTTTTTATGAATAGATAGTTGTACTCAGTCCCTGTCCTTCCCTGGGGGACAGGCTAACTCTTTCTCTCTGTCCACTGGGATGTCAATTACATTAATTTTCCACACAGATTGTACCGGTTCACTATCTTGGACGCAGCATACTATTTGAACATGGTGAAAAGGAGAGACACATATTCTACATGCATAAATAAAACATACATGCCAGAAGGTAGAATTTAAGCCCATGAAGATTCAAGGATCTGCTACCTCAGTGAAGTCAGGGCTCAGTCTAGATTTTATTAGCCTATTCAAGGGGAAAACAAATTGTTTATATGTTACTACTTCTTTTTTCCATTGCAAAAAAAAAAGTGCAACTGTCATTGGGTACATTGAGATTTTTGAGGTTATCTATTTATCTATCTTTATCCATCCATCCAGTGGGTTCTAGGATCCTCAGTAGATAATGATCCTGCTTCATCTTTAGCAAGACATGCTGAAATATTGGCTGATAAAAGATTCTGTGACTCTAAAAATAAAAAAGTCTTAAAACTAAGGAATAAAAGTAGGATTGCCCTCCGCCTCCTCAATTTCAGAGGTCCATTTGAAAGTTTTTTGTTTTCTATCCTTACATAACGTTAGTCTTAAAGTTATTGATCCAAATTCTTATGTCTTTTATCAAAGCCTTTTTAACCAAAGAATAGTTCACTGAGGTGGTAGATCCTTAAATCTTCATGGGCTTAAATTCTACCCTCTCATATGTATGTTTTATTTATGCATGTAGAATCCCACTGATCCTTGTCATTCTCTCACTTATCCAGTAGACCAGCAGAAAAACAACAGAGTGATTTTAATGACAGATATAATAGACTCTTATCACTGTGAGAAACTTGAGTTGCTGACACATAATGGGGACAGAGAAAACTATGTTTGCAATCCAGTGATAGTTTTAATATCTCTTTAAGCTCTCGTACCCAGTGATAAGTTTTGCCAGACAATTGCCACAACCACAGCTCAACAAGGACAAAGCAACTACAGACTCATGAGAAGCAAGAGTCAGCATAACTCTACCAAGCCAGCAAAACAGACCAGTTGAAGTGTTGGCTGAGGTGAGTGTATTCTGAGATTGGTGTTCGAGGAGTGGTTGATGACTTACACTTATGGCCTGAGGATCAATTTCAGCAGTGAGGGCTGAACTCTTGCTGTAAGTATTTAATTGCTTGAAGCTGGCTACTAATTTGAACTCATTGTACATTTTGTGACTCAGTGGGCTTGAATCTCCCCTCTTATGTCCTCACAAAAATGCAGGCTTCCTATTGCAAAGTGGGATCTGGATATAAAGAAGGGCATAGATAATCTGAGTGATGCAAAGATTTGACTGTATCAAACATTTATTATGCATCTATTCAGATCATCTCTTACTCACTTGTCCCTTCTTACAGTTGTCACTACAGCAATTAGATCTGTAAGGACTCTGATTGACCTCACATACTCACCATCTAATGCAGACAACTCTGCTCAAACTTTCTGCCTTTTGGCTCCATTTTGAAGCTTCTTTGTTGATGGTGCCGTTGTGGAAACTCATCACTGCTCAACTATGTGCAACTTGGAACTGCAGTGAATTGATTACTCATGTGACAAAACTTTGACTAGTAGGAGATGGAATCTGATTAATATACTTCTCCTTTCTCAGATGGAAGTCCTTAGACATATTTTATGTGGATTTTCAGGGAGATCCTAATCAAGCAACCAATTGCATGACCAGGCTGATCCTGACTTCTTTTATTGTCTTTCTCGTCTTCCCTACTCTACTCAGATTCCTCATTGCTACTGTCTGGAATTTTACTCCCTGAGCAAAAGAAATAAGCCATCTGGCTTAGGCTCTGCTTTCTCAGAAATTCATGCTAAGAAAGATAGTAACAGATTTCATGAAAAAGTTAACACAAAACAGATCTTCAATATATGAAAATATGCTCAGTCTCATGCTAAAATTAGAAAGCTTTCATAGAGATGAGTTCAAGCATTCTGAAAATACATCATATGACCAAGAGTGTAGACAGGGAATCTTACATTTATACATTGCAAGGAGAAATGCATATTGACACAACTGCTATATTAGTTGGCTATTGCTGCTATCATTCTCCCCACCTTCCAGTGTTAGTGGTTTGCAACAATAAATATTCATTTTATTCTCATTGGTATGCAGGTCATCTATGATTTTGTTAAAGTTAGTCGAATTTGGCAGATACTTCAGTGGGCCAGTTCAGCATATGGAGCTGACCTGAAACAGACATAAAGTCTAGATTTTAAGGCTCTCTTAGTGCTAGGGTTCTGGCTCCAAGGGCACCAGTTTCCTGAAGCATTTTATTCTTATGGTAGATTAGAAGAGTGCAAAGGAATCGTGCCATAGTTTTAAAGCCTCAGCTCAGAAACTACACACTGTAACTTCTGATCACATCTCATTAGTTCAAGCAAGTCATGTGTAGTGTAATTGATGCCCCATTAGGCTTAAGGGTGTATGTCTGCTGGCTGAACCTTGAAGGCTGGGCAGTGAGTTAAGGCCATGTTGCCCAGCGAAGAAGCAGGTATCCCTGAGAACCCAAAAATCCCAGGGGTATCTGAGAACCTACCAAAAAAAAAAAACAAACAAACAAAAAAAACCCAAACCTGTCTCAGTTGGCTGTTGCTGCTATCATGCTTCCCACCTCCCAGAGTTGCTGGTTTGTATCAACAAACATTTATTTTATCTTCATTGGGATGCACATCAGCTGTGATTTTGTTAACGTTGGCAGGATTTGGCAGAGACTTTGGTGGGCCCAAGTCATCATATGGAGTTGAACTAAAACTGACCTACATGAACACGGGAGGCAAAGAGGCAGAAAATTAGCTTACAAGCGGTTTAGAGATGTAAGGCAGTGCAGATCTCTAGAGCTGTCCTGCTGCCATCTAAGAGGGCTCTGTATGTAAGTCCTAACAAGAGCCCTAGAGACCCATGTGGAGGGGGAGAGCCTGATGAATAGCTTTGAATATGCTTTCAAAGCCCTCGTTCTCTAGCGCAAATAAAGTGCAGTCCTCTTTTGATCACAAGTATAGTTAAGACCTGCTTGCCAGGGTGGACTTGTCTGAGTCATTCTTTGGTCTCTTAGTTCCTTTCCAGTTTTGGGGTAGAGGAAGGTAACAATCCCAAGTGTTTTTTGTAACAACACAGTTAAGACCAAAGTCAGTGGGGTGGTATAAAATATACAACCACAGAGGCTTGGGAATTGGAATGAATATTTGTCAAATAATAATCCAATCCACTATAACTTCTATAAAATATGACAGCACTATCTATCAACAGAGATTCCGAAGTTCCACATCCAGGATTTTATAGTATAGAGATATGGCACAAGTGTGAAGCCATATGCCTACATTTTAATCAATAGATGATTTGTAAAGTAAATCAAGTTACACCAATTCAACAGAACATATGCAGCCCATTCAAAACAATGAGGCAACATGAAACATACATTTGTAGAAGGATCACCAAGATATATAGTAAAGTGTAAACGCAAGGTACAGAAAAGTCTATATAGTTGCTATAATTGTGAGAAAAAAAATATTTGAATATATACACTATATCTGAAAGGAGTTATAAGAATCTGACAACAGCAATTACTCCACTAAGAAAAAATTAGTAGCTGGAAAAAGAAGCAGAAGGGAGACTTTCTTTTTTTCTGTATGTTTATTACCTTAAACTTGTTACAAGGCATATTTATACTCATTTAAAGCAAGATACAAGTTAGACATACAGAATTCTTCTCATTTGTCATTGGCTTGTAATTGTTGATAGTCCAGAATTTTCTGTGTCTCAACATTTATCTTCTCCTCTCTCTCCTAGGTGAAGTGATGGTACTTTAGAAAAAGTCAACTCTCTTTGTAAACTATTGCATCAGGGAAATCGTCTGATTCTGCCTCAAAACCTGCTTTATACAACTTGTTCCTCCTTGCATTCACACACTTCTCTACTATTCAGAACTTACAAAAACTGTAAATTCCTGAAACTACTTTCATTGCTTTTTTAAACTATTCAAAATTATAGTAAGTATTTTATTCTTAAAGATTTTTGGACATTTCATTACAGTTGAGTTTTAGAGACCTCACCTAGGTTCAGACTCATACCATTTTCTGATTCCCCTATTGATCTTCCTTCTTTTTTGTTCTGTTCTTTCCCGAATTTCTGCAAGGCTCCCATAATATTCTCTGTTATGCAGAGAAAAGTCCCTCCAGTTCCATCCTTAGACCTCGTGCAACAAACCTGGTCCCTGCAATTTAGAGGGATCAGTTCTAGTCTCTCTGGCTATACCTCTTCTCAGACATCAAGGAGTCAAAGGACCAAGAGGTCGATCCACTTTGAGTCCAGGCCTCGTTCTCTTCTGGAGTATGTTCTGGGTATTAGAAATTCCAGAATTCTCTGTCTAAATTACCCTGAGCCAGGTTTAAGCACCCATGCCCCAGGGCTCACTGTGTTCATACCACCGCGGAAATCCAAATCCTCTGAAAATGAAGTTCAAACTGGGCATTCTAGGTTGTTATAAAGATATATTGATCAAGGTAGGAGGATAGGACATGTCTAATGTAATGGTTAGTTAGCTTGATTTATAACTTTACTTGTATGATTCTCTATTTGTACTCTTGCACTGGGCCCTGAAATCTTTTGGCAAGGGCTAGCCAAAAACATCAAAACCTATGATTAACTGGGCAAAATGTGGGCTCTCCTTCTCTATGGGAGGTCTGGTCACATTTTTCATGATGTCTTATTTAAGAAGAATGGTGCATTAAAATATTCCCTAAGAAGAGCCCTAGAGACCCATGTGGAGGGGGAGAGCCTGATGAATAGCTTCAAAAGAGTGTGAACACGCTTTCAAAGCCCTCATTCTCCAGCTCAAATAAAGCACAATCCTCTTTTGATCACAAGTATAGTTAAGACTATTTATTGGGTACTCAGATTAAAAAAATACATTCTAAAGGGAAGGGTATGATCCCGAGATGGAACTAGGAAAAATTCTCTCAAGCAATGGCATAAAGTATGTGACTGCCTTTTGCAGGACAACTCTGGTTCTACCAAATGGAGCTTTGGTTGATACATCAACAAGGTGTTAAACATGTTTTCTTAAAATTCTACTTGTAAAAATAATCCAGTTAGCTTCCAACACAGCTTATATCCCTGTGTCACAGTGGAGAAAGGGGATAGTGTAATCAAATGAATTCTCATAGCCCTGCACCTCACTAGATAGTATGATGTTTCTTCTCCACTTTGAAAATTCAAAAGGATTCTCAGGAGTGAAATACTATTTTTGGTTATGGAATTCAAAGGTAGGTAATTAAAGGATAAGTGGTGAACATTAGCTCTAGGGAGGTAAGTAACTCTCCCTCTCAGTTCCCATTGATATGCCGAGCTAATCGCAGGGGAGAAATTAACATTCAAACAAAAGAAAAACTCCAAACAAATATAAACAAGTGTTTAGACCATTTGCCATTGGGAGTCAGGAAATAAAGAACATATTCATTTCTTTTTTTGAGATTCAACTAAAGTTTCATAGCAAGAAAAGACAAGTCATCAAAAGAAAATCTGTGATTGAGACTATAGCTACCATAAACCTGACAAACCTGGAATAGGGGGTATCTTTCAAGAATAAGAATTAAGAGAATACATAATGCAATGAGCCATAAACCATAATAAACCTTGGATTAAACCCTTACCCAAGTGTAACACAGAAAGGGAGGAATCATGCACCTTCAAAGAATGTTAATAGCTGGGAAATTGATCACTAAGCCATATGTATTTTGCAAGAACAGCAGAGACACAGACACAAACACTTCTTGGGTGCAGAGCATGATGATGCGTGAGCAACTGGCTTCTCAAATGTTAGAATGTGCCTAGGTTTACTGAAGTGGGGAAATCCTCAAAAGGAATTTTGAACTTCTTGCTCTCCTGAACATATGATGATTCAAGCAATTAATCTGAATATTGCCTTAGTCCATTCAGGCAGCCATAACAAAATACCATACACTGGGTGGCTAATTAACAGCAGAATTTTGTTCCTCATAGTTATGGAACCTGAGAAGTCCAAAAGAAAGGCATCAACAGATCTGATGTCTTGTTGGGGGACTCTTTCTGTTTCATAGATGACACCTTATCATTTTGTCTGCACATGTTAGAAAGAACCAGCTTTGTGGTCTCTTGTATAAGGGCATGAAGCCCATTCATGAGGGCTTCATCATCATGATTTAATCACCTCCCAAAGATCCTGCTTTCTAATACTGTCACTGTGAGGGTTATAATTTTAAAATATGCATTTTGGGAACCACAAACACAGCAAATAGAGTCTTATATATGTCATAAGCTCATAAAGTGAATACAGAATGCATTCTGTTATTACTCAAATTTTTCCATTTGCAAGAAATATTTCAGACCTCATGTTACATCTGTAACACTTATATTACAATATCTATAAATTCTTTCTTTCTTTTTTTTAAAGATGGGATCTCACGATGTTGCCCAGGCTGGTGCTGAACCCATGAGCTTAAATAGTCCTCCAATTTTACCCTCCTGAGTAGCTGTGATTATAGGCATGCACCACTGTACCTGGCAATATCAGTAAATTCCATAGTTTTTAATTCATTTTTGTTAAGTCATTAAAGTATTTTGTTAAAGTGCAAGTGTTATCTAAATTATTGGTTGAAACTAAGACAGTTAAATAAATGAATACGATAGACAGAATAAGATAGCAGAATTCTAATATAGTCAATTGATCACAAAAAGAAACAAGTTATATTTATCTTAAGCATAAAGTAGAAACAAGTTTTTAAAGTCCATTATTGAACCGATAACAAATACAGGGTATAGTAATCAAGGCTGAGAAATTCAGAGAAATAATTTTTCTAGTCTAGTCTCTATCTTTTGTATTAATATACTTGTCCCCAGAAGGATTTTTTTTTTTTTTGAGAATTGTATTATGGAGCAAATATACTGAGAATAAAAAACAAAAAAGAAAGCCTCTGGTCATAAATGGGGTCATACTATACAGTCCCAGATTCTGTGGAAAATGATTGGGAATGCCAGCTACTCGGGAGGTTGAGGCACGAGAATCATTTGAGTTCCCTGAGAACCTGGGAAGTCAAGATCACAAGAAGCCAAGATCCTGCCACTGCATTCTAGCCACAGCACAGAGTGAGACTCTGTCTCAAAAAAAGAAAAGTATTAAGAATGTGGCTCAGTGGTGTAGTGTTTTAGATGGACAGAAAGACTAAAAGGAGGAAAATGTGCAGAAAATCAATGGATAATATAATATTTTCTTTCTGGCATCTTTGCCCAATCAGTGACCACAACACAACTTTCTTTTCTCAGATACCATGGCGGAAGAATACCTGCACTTTCTGTGTCTATTCAATCATCACAAAATATTGTTTATCCAAATAGTTCAGATTTTAGTAAAACTGGTGGCCACAATTTAAAAATATGTGAAAAATAACAGCTTATTTCATCAAAACCGTCTATTTGATTAAATTGGCTTTCTAAACAACTTCTGAGTTTTCAAACCTCTGAGACAGAAAGACGTTATTAATGGGAGCACAACTGGGAGTAGATCTTGGTCACTTTCACCACCTGCCTATACTTTGAAAAAGTAGAGCTTTTAAAAAGTACTGGTGCCTGAGCCCCATTCTAGATAAAGTAAAAGCAAATCTTCAGGGAAAAAACCTGTGCCTTGGTGTTGAAACGAACACTATCTCCCCAACAGGTGATCTATAATGATAATCACTGATCTGAAGAGCATTGTGGCCTGCATCCGTTTTAAAATTACATACTTGTATTTTCACGGTGACGTATAGCTGATTTTTCAAGTTTCTGTTTCCCTGAGATCTGATGGGATTGTTTCAAGGTGTGATGGGTCATATTATTTTACCACAATTCTCCCCTTATCATCACTACATCCCCGTGCCATAGCTTCCCTGTTGGCAGAGTATACTTTTCCACACAATTGATTTCTGCCATGGCCATATGACTTAGTTTAATGGAATGTAGAAGTGATAAATTGTGCCAGTTTTGACCGAGGGCCTTTAAAGGTGTGGCACTGTCCACCAAGACTTGGGGAGCTTACTCTCTCCATGTTTGTTTGTTTGTTTTAAGACAAAATTTCACTCTTGTCTCCCAGGCTAGAGTGCAATGGGGTGATCTCGGCTCACTGCAACCTCTGCCTCCCAGGTTCAAGCCATTCTCCAGCCTCAGCCTCCCAAGTAGCTGGGATTACAGGCACCTGCCACCACTCCCAGCTGATTTTTGTATTTTTAATAGAGACGCTGTTCTGCCATGTTGGCTAGGTTGGTCTCAAACTCCTGACCTCAGGTGATCCACACACCTCAGCTTCCCGAAGTGCTGGTATTACGAGCGTCAGCCACCACGCTCCGCCACTCTCTCCATGTAAAGAGCAGCCCCAGGTAGGCATTGATCTTTCATCCTGAATATAGGAATGAAGCTATACGGGGGAAAAACATAACCCAAAATTAGTAGTCCAGCCTGGTCCAGCTAAGTCAATCCGAGTCTTACTGCCAGCTGCAGAACTGCAGCTCACCTACAATTCTATAAATCTGAAATAAGCTTAATTTCTTAAATTCTTTGAAATTTTGCAGTTTTGTTTTTAATTCGGCATTATTGCCAGGGGAAAAATAACCAACACACAAGTATTTGTAAATAATCTGCGTCAAGTAATATCTAACAAATAATAGGTGCTAGTGTTTGTGAAGTTAATTTGCTTTCATGGAAGGTTGCTTTACATTTACTGATTTCAAAGTGTTGAGATGAAATTTAGTTTCAATGATACTAAAAATAATGCAGCAACCATTAGAATTTAAGTGGATTAAATGCATTGTATGGCCTGTTATTATGTTCATTTATGAAAAGGATATTAGTGTATGCTTAAAATTGCTTTTTCCGGTAGCCAAATGGATCAGATTTTCATCCAGGTGATTTTATGGGAAGCATCTGTCTGCTTAGCTAATGCCTGTATATGAGGATCAAACTTTTGTACTGATTTGGAAATATTACTTGTACTACTAGGATATTGTTAAAAATTTTGGCTAAGATTAAGAGAATTAATTTTGTCATATAGAAATCTGTGTGTTTTATTACTGAAATATATTTTATCATAAATCCTCAAAAATTATTGATGGCAATAAACAGCTAACACTTCCTGAGCAGCAACTGAGTCAAGATGCAGAGTTATGAGCAGAAATCTTTGACAACTCATTTGAAATGCTAACCCTTTGTGATGTATAAGGAACAGAGAATTGGATAAGCAATCACGGTGATCTTTGTAAGAAATAAAATCCTAGTTAGAAAGCAAGATGTCTTAATCGCAATTAAACTATCTTTTTGAAGTTTTCTTTGCCTTGATAAAACACTGTAGTTCACTTTATAAAGTGTTTTAGTTATCTTCAATGTAACCCCTTTTTGTTTTTAAAGGTGTTTTCTTAACTTCTTCCTACAATAATGAGACATTATTTTTATATTGCTTTTCGATGATCCATCAGTGACTACTAAGGGATATATATATAAAGTAGAGGTACTAAAGAAATGATCTTTACATTATGGGTAAAGCAAGATGTAATTATGTTGTCACTTCCTTATATTTTGAGACTTGTAAGAATGCATTAGATAAATAGAGCGAAAACCTGTTTTTAAACTCTGAAACTGACATTCATTAGTGATGCTATTTATAGCAAAGACAAAAATAACACAGCAGAATAATATATGAAATGCAACGCTCACACACATTAGCTTCAGTGTCCAGTGTAAAAGTATTAATTTTACAGTATCTTGGGGACCAGGTTGATGCTCCACACATAATCCACAGTGTCACAAATGTCCTTAGTAAACCACACTCCCAAATGCAAACCCATCACACCTAATACAGCCGAATGTCACTCCGTGCTCACTGGGTTGCCAAAAAGTGCTAGCGGGGTTACCACTATATCACCTATCTTCCCCTGAGATGGGAGAGAGTAGACAATTCAAATTAGGTGTAAATGAAAGCAGGTAGTATATAGTGCATTTTTATTCCAGGTATTTGTTTAAATCTATGGACATATTGACTAAAATCTCATTCCATGCATTAATGTGGTCCTGCTGTTGTTTACTGTGAGACTTTCAAACCACATTCATTAGGATGCTAAGATTATCCCGTAGTCAATAAGTGGTGGCCTATGACTAAATGTTACATTGCAATCATTTACTCAAATTTCCATATTTTCTTCACTCAAATCCATAAGTGAAATACATATTTATGGAAAATATGTGCCTGGTTTAAATTTCCACAAATACTATAACACCAGGAAAATTATCTGTCTGTAAGAAATGTAGGTTTAATGAGAAAAAACCCTAAGTCCAAGGGGGGAAGGCAAAGCCAGTTCTCAATTGTAGGCAGCCCAGAGGCAACAAGACCCAAGGAAATATTACTGATAAGATGTACCTTTTAAGAAAGTACAGTCAGACTTCTCTGTCATTTTTGGGAGATGGAAACTCTTAAAATATTTGAATCACGGGTTAGCTCAATAAAGAGACAATCTCAGAATTCCTAATGTAGTAAATATAAGATATGAGGCTAAAAGAAAAGTTGTAGCACCAAAGGAAGGTTTATGGAAACCAGTTGCGCCACTAAGAAAGGAAAGAACCCAAGGCGGTAACTCACATCTAGTCAAAGACATCGCCCACATTTAAAAGAAGAGTGGTGAGTAGAAGAAAGGGGTGCTTAAGGAAAAAGTGGACAAGTATAATACTATTTATAGAACATATATTACTTGTAGGGCACTTACATGTATGTTATAAGGTAACTTTTACAGTTTGAATTTCCATTTTTTCAATGATGTAGTGCCTCATAAATATCGTTTCCAAAAGGGATATGACAGCAGAAATGAGTGGTTCACTTTTTATTTGCCCAGCAGGGGGCATGTTTAAAAGCCTGGACACATAAGATTGCAGATACAATCTTGATACTGATAAAAGATGTAGGATAAAATTGCTAAAGTGAGACAACTCTCCCTTTTACCTTCCTCCATCCCACTACAACCCATCTCTCTAAGACTATATCTGGGGCAGGAAATAAAGTACGTAGATGGTAAAAGATAAGATATTAGAAACTTTTTACTTCTAGATAAAGGGTTATACTCTCAGCACCATGGACTGTAATCCCAGCACTTTGGGAGGCCAAGGCAGGAGGATAACTTGAGCCCATGAGTTCGAGACCAGCCTGGGTAACAAAGCGAGACCCTGTCTCATAAAAACAATAAATATAAAAATAAATTAGTCACAGTGGCACATACCTGTAGTCCCAGTTACTTGGAAGGCTGAGGTGGGAGAATCCTTTGAGTCCAGGAGTTCAAGGTTGCACTGAGCTATGATTGTATAATTGCACCACTGCACTCCAGCCTGAGTGACGTTCTGTTTAAAAAAAGAGAGAGAGAAGAAACTTGTGTTTCCTTTTTATAAAGTTTTAGGGAGACGATATCTCTATCTAAATTTATATTTATATCTATATTACTAGACATAGATATAATACAAAATTAATGAATGATGTATTTAAGTGATGGTTCATAACGGGGCCTCAGATGGCCCTAATACACCAGCAGTATAATAATTTACATTAATCAAATGAGTAGAATAGTAAGAGCAATGCAATCTAAGAGCAGAAGAGACATCAAAGACAATTAAGGACCTGATGTTAGGTTGATGCAAAAGTAACTTCAGGATTAGTAATTACCATTAATACCAAAAACTGCAATCACTTTTGCACCAGCCTAATAGAATCCTGATTTATGACTTCATACTGTATAAATCCCTGGAAAATTAAACAGGATCTTGGGAAAAGGCTAGACATAAACTGAGATTATCATTTTAGTGGAATGAATTCACTTTTGTACATTGGAGTTTGTAACTGAAGTTCATACTATGTGTGTATCATCTGATTTAACTCTCATACAGCTACGAAGTGTCTCATTTAACAGATGGGAAAAATAGATGAGAAATGAAGTTAATCATTCAAATTCATACAGTTAAGATGTGACAGACCCAGGATACAAAACGAGATTTGTCTTACCTAAAGTTAGTCATATTTTCTGTTGTTTGGTTTCTATCCACTGGTAAAATTATCTGTATGTCAAAAATGTACAAAGGTAGGTTGATGCGATGCTTTTATTTCTCAGATTGCATGTTTTTATTCTTTGAAAAATTACATGTTTTTATTCTTTGAAAAACCCTGGGGAATATATATATATATATGCATAGTAAGATATATGTACTATATATATTTATATATATATGCATAGTAAGGTATATGTATTATATATGTATATATATGCATAGTAACATATATGTATTACATATATATATTTATATATATATTCATAGTAAGAGCTATGCAATCTAAGAGCAGAGGAGACATCAAGGACAATTAAGGACCTGATAATATGTCGGTGCAAAAGTAATTGTGGGGTTAGTAGTCACTATAGCAAAAACCACAATTACTTTTGCACCAACATAACATCAGGTCCTTAATTGTCCTTGATGTCTCTTCAAGACATATATTTATATATTAGATATTAGAAATGAAATTCAATATATGATGTGATTTTAAGGAAACCTACTTTTCTAAACTCAAAATGTACATAGTTTAATTTGGAGTGTGAATCTTATTTATAATATACATTTAATTAAAGCATGTTGATTCTTTCTAGATGTAATTTTTAAATAAAAATGTTATAAAAGAGTGGCACAACTTTCAGTTCTCAGGTTGTTCATCCATAAAAGAGACAGGTAGGGCTAGATAAATTTTAAGTTCTGTTTAGTACGACATTGTATGATAGTTAAATGAATATATAAGAAAATTAATTAATGATTAAAGCATAGTAAGGCCATGCCACTCTATGGTCTCAACCCTTAGTAATTAGTCTCACTTCTCAGGGTCTCAAAAGACTATCTAAATGATATTCTGATAGAAACTAATATTTTGCATTTTTCTTGGTTATATTGCAAGTAGATGAACCAGAGTGGTTTGGCAGAAAAAATTGTGAGAAAAATATGCTACAGGTTGCTCCATTTATGTATGTGGAAATGTTTCTTATCCCTTTTAACCATAGCTGGTATTCCCATATGTTAATATATTATCATTCATTCAACCTGTCTTGCCACACTGAGAGACTTTTAGGTTGCTTTCAGTCTTCTCCTATCACAAATAATGGCACAAGGATAAGCCTCACACGAATGTCGATTTGTATTTTTGCCAGTTGCATAGTTTGAATACATTCCCAGTAGTTAGATTACTGGAATAAAGGTTTAAAAACATACTTTTTATACGACTGGGTTCAGAAAAATTTGTAGCTATGTTGTAATTGATTCATTTACAGCAATAGATGTAAATATTTTATACATCTGTTATTTTGTTGCATATCTGTTATTTTGTTACCTGGTATGAAAAATAAGTCCTTTTTTTTAACCCTTTTTTCTCCCAAACTTCAAATTAATAGTGATATAACTATACTTTCATTGAAAACCTACATAACTAGTCAGCAAGCTTATTCTAGTTTCCAAATACTGTTCTCTATCTTCCCTCTCTCCCACCCCTTAAGGCTGTTATTTATACCATACACAGTTAAAAACAGTAACAAACGTTTCTATACAACTTAAGTGGAGTAATCTATAGCACATTTTATTAGGTAGAAATAGCAGGTCATCAATATTGTTTCTAGTGTTCTACCTTTTGAGTAATAAAAGGGGATTTGAAATGCTTATGTATCTGAAAATGATGGAACAGTAAACAAAAAAATCATTAATAATTGATCCTTCAGTGTGAAAGGTACAGAGTAAAAACAAAGCTTCTGTGAATGTAAATTGTTTCAGAGTTTTCATTTTAAGTTTATGTAAATAATTTTGTACATTAGGAAGAAATAAAGTTAAATGAAAGTGGTGGGAAAAGTAATTCATAAAAAGCCATCAGTATCAAATGAATCTTACTGTTTATAAAGTTGATGGTATTTCAACTAAACGGAAACACATTATTTCAAGTGATTCTAATACATAGTATTTTAAAAATAGCTTTGATGTATAATTTACCTACAATAAAACCCATCCATTTTAAAATTAAATGTAGATTTTTATCATTTTTGGCTTATGTACATAGTCATGTAACCCCACCACAGTGAATACATATACTACTGCCAACTCAAATAATTCTGCTGAGCTTTTTTAACAAGCCTCAATTCTTCCACTTTGTCTTTCACAGATTTTTATGTAAATATAGCAGTCAGTATATCGTTTTTGTTCTTTTTCATTTAGCATGATGTTTTAGTTTTATGAAGTTTAATTTTTACTTTTTTTTTGGTCTAGGTCATGCTTTTTGCATCCTATCTATTCAATATTTATCTAAGTTATAATCAAGATTTTCTTGTATGCTTTCTTTTAAGAATTTTATTATATACATTAAATATATGTCAAAATATATTTAATATGTCAAAATAAATATATGTCAAATTTTCCCTGTTGTCTCTTCAAGACATATATATATATCTAATATATATGTATATGACACATTGGACCCCAGTGTGTGATGCTCCCCTCTCTGTGTCCATGTGTTCTCATTGTTTAACACCCGCCTATGAGTGAAAACATGCAGTGTTTGATTTTCACTTCTTGTGTCAGTTTGCTGAGAATTATGATTTCCAGGTTCATCCATGTCCCTACAAAGGACACAAACTCATCATTTTTTTGGCTACATAGTATTCCATGGTGTGTATGTGCCACGTTTTCTTTGTCCAGTCTATCACTGATGGGCATTTGGGTTTGTTCCAGGTCTTTGCTATTGTAAACAGTGCCACAATGAACATACCTGTGCATGTGTCTTTATAATAGGCTGATTTATAGTCCTTTGGGTATATACCCAGTAATGGGATTGCTGGGTCAAATGGAATTTCTATTTGTAGATCCTTGAGAAATTGCCACACTGTCTTCCACAATGGTTGAACTAATTTGGTCCTTAATTGTCCTTGATGTCTCTTCAAGACATATATAACAGATATCTATCTATCTATATATATACATATATACACATATAAAACAGATATATATATATATAACATATATATATAACATATATATATAAAACAGATATATATATATAAAAGATATATATATATATATATATGTCTTGAAGAGACATCAAGGACAATAATTAAGGACCTGATGTTATGTTGGTGTCAGTCTATACATTCAGGTATATGATACATTTTTTTAGTTTTTGTATTGTGTGAGGTACAGATTGACATTACTTATTTTTGACATGTAGATTTAATTGTTGTGTAACTATTTATTGGGTAGGCTAATTTTTCCCCATTTAAATACTTTTGTCATCTTTGTTGAAAATCATTTGCACTTGTATGTATGATTCTATTTCTGGGCTCTATTTTGTTCTACTGATTTATTTACCTATCATTGTGTAAATACCAAACTCTTGATTTCTGAAACTTTAGAATATGTCTTGAAATAAGGCTGTATTAATTCTCCAAATTGTTGCTCTTTTTCAAAATTGTTTTGGCTATTCTAGGTCCTTTGCATTTCTTTTTTTTTTTTTTTTTTTTTTTTTTTTTTTTTTGAGACGGAGTTTCGCTCTTGTTACCCAGGCTGGAGTGCAATGGCGCCATCTTGGCTCGCCGCAACCTCCGCCTCCTGAGTTCAGGCAATTCTCCTGCCTCAGCCTCCTGAGTAGCCGGGATTACAGGCACGCACCACCATGCCCAGCTAATTTTTTGTATTTTAGTAGAGACGGGGTTTCACCATGTTGACCAGGTTGGTCTCGATCTCTCGACCTCGTGATCCACCCGAGTACTCTATTTCTATGAAAAGGCCTGCTGTATTTTTCATTGAGATTACATTGACTCTGTTAATCAATATTGGCACACTGGTTATATTGACAATATTAATTCTTTTTAATGAACATTTTATATAATTCCAACTCTTCATATTGTTTTAATATTTTATAGTTTTCATTGTAAAACTCTGGTACACCTTGTATTAAATGTAATCTTATCTTGGGAGTTCATCATTCTTTTTTTTTTTTAATTGTACTTTAGGTTCTGGGGTACATGTGCAGATCATGCAAGATTGTTGCATCAATACATTCATCGCAAGGTGGTTTGCTGCCTCCATCCCCCCATCACCTATACCTGAAATTTCTCTCCCCCTTTATCCCTCCTCACATTCCCTCACACTATCCCTCCCCTAGCCCCTGCCAACGGACCCCCTGTCTGTGTCCATGTGTTCTCATTGCTCAACAACTGCCTATGAGTGAGAACATGCAGTGTTTGATTTTCTGTTCTTGTGTCAGTTTGCTGAGAGTGATGGTTTCCAGGTTCATCCATGTCCCTGCAAAAGACACAAACACATCATTTTTTATGGCTGCATAGTATTCCATGGTGTATATGTGCCACGTTTTCTTTGTCCAGTCTATCATTGATGGGCATTTGGGTTTGTTCCAGGTCTTTGCTATTGTAAACAGTGCCACAATGAACATGTGTGTGCATGTGTCCTTATGATAGAATGATTTATAGTCCTTTGGGTATATCCCCAGTAATGGGATTGCTGGGTCAAATGGAATTTCTATTTCTAGTTCCTGGAGGAATCGCCACACTGTCTTCCACAATGGTTGAACTAATTTACACTCCCACTAACAGTGTAAAAGTGTTTCTATTTCTCCACATTTTCTCCAGCATCTCTTGTCTCCAGGTTTTTTAATGAGCACCTTTCTAACTGGCATGAGATGGTATCTCAATGTAGTTTTGATTTGTATTGCTTTAATGACCACTTATGATGAGTATTTTCTTCATATGTTTGTTGGCTTCATATATGTTTTCATTTTAAAGTGTCTGTTTATATCCTTCACCCACTTTTGGATGGGTTCGTTTGTTTGTTTTTTTCATGTAAATCTGTTTTAGTTCTTTGTAGATTCTGGATATTAGCCCTTTGTCAGATGGGTAGATTGCAAAAACTTTTTCCCATTCTGTTGGCGCTGGTTCACTCTAATGATTGTTTCTTTTGCTGTGCAGAAGCTGTGGAGTTTAATGAGATCACATTTGTCTACTTTGCCTTTTGTTGCCAATGCTTTTGGTGTTTTAGTCATGAAGTCCTTGCCTATGCCTATGTCCCGGATGGTTTTGCCTAGGTTTTCTTCTAGGGTTTTTATGGTGTTAGGTCTTATGTTTAAGTCCTTAATCCATCTAGAGTTAATTTTAGTATAAGGTGTCAGGAAGGGGTCCAGTTTCTGCTTTGTGCACATAACTAGCCAGTTTTCCCAACACCATTTATTAAACAGGGGATCCTTTCCCCATTGCTTGTTTTTGTCATGTTTGTCAAAGATTAGATGGTTGTAGATGTGTGATGTTGCTCTGGATGCCTCTGTTCTGTTCCATTGGTCTATGTCTCTGTTTTGATGCCAGTATTATGCTGTTTTGATTACTATTGCCTTGAAGTATAGTTTGAAGTCTGGCAGCATGATGCTGCAAGCTTTGTTCTTTTTGCTTAGGATTGTCTTGGTTTTGCAGGCACTTTTTTTGTTCCATATGAAGTTTAACGTGGTTTTTTCCAGTTTGGTGAAGAAGGTCATTGGTAGTTTGATGGGGATAGCATTAACTCTATAAATTACTTTGGGCAGTATGGCCATTTTCACGATATTGATAATCATAATCATTGAATGTTTTTCCATCTGTTTGTGTCCTCTCTTATTTCCTTGAGTAGTGGTTTGTAGTTCTCCTTGAACAGGTCCTTTACATTCTTTGTTAGTTGCATTTTTAGGTATTTTGTTCTTATTTTAGCAATTGTGAATGGGAGTTCACTCTTGATTTGGCTCTCTGTTTGTTATTGGTGTGTAGGAATGCTTGTGATTTCTGCACATTGCTTTTGTATCCTGAGACTTTGCTGAAGTTGCTTATCAGCTTAAGGAGAGTTTGGGCTGAGATGATGGGGTCTTCTAAATGCAATCAAGTCAGGTGCAAGTAGAGACAATTTGACTTCCTCCTACCTAATTGAATACGCTTTATTTCTTTTTCTTGCCTGTTTACTTTGGCTAAAACTTCCAATACTATATTGAATAAAAGTGAGAGAGGGCATCCTTTTCTAGTGCCTGATTTCAAAGGGAATGCTTCCTGTTTTTGCCCATTCAGTATGATATTGGCAGTGGGTTTGTCATAAATAGCTTTTATTATTTTGTGATACATTTCATTGATACCTAGTTTATTGAGAGTTTTTAGCATAAAGGGCTGTTGAATTTTGTCAAAGCCCTTCTCTTTATCTATTGAGATAATCATGTGGTTTTTGTCTTTGGTTCTGTTTATGTGGTGGATTATGTTTATGGACTTGTATATGTTGAACCAGCCTTGCATCCCCAGGATAAAGCCTACTTGATTGTCATGGATAAGCTTTTTGTTGTGCTGTTGCAATCGGTTTGCTAATATTTTATTGAAGATTTTTGCATCAGTGTTCATCATGGATATTGGCCTGAAGTTTTCTTTCCTTGTTGAGTCTCTGCCTGGTTTTAGTATCAGAATGATGTTGGTCTCATAAAGTTAGTTGGGGAGGATTCCCTCTTTTTGTATTGTTTGGAATAGTTTCAGGATTGGTACCAGCTCCTCCTTGTATGTCTGGTAGAATTCGGCTGTGAATCCATCTGGAGCTGGGCTTTTTTTTTGGTTGGTAGGCTATTAATTGCTGCCTCAACTTCAGCCCTTTTTATTGGTCTATTCAGGGTTTCAACTTCTTCCTGGTTTAGTCTTGGGAGGGTACAAGTGTCTAGCAATTTATCCATTTCTTCCAGGTTTACTGGTTTATGTGCATAGAATTGTTTGTAGTAATCTTGGATGGTAGCTTATATTTCTGTGGGATTGGTGGTGATATCCCATTTATCATTTTTTATTGCATCTATTTGATTATTCTCTCTTTTCTTTTTTATTAATCTGGCTAGTGGTCTGTTTTGTTGATCTTTTCAAAAAACCAGCTCCTGGATTTATTGATTTTTTTTGAAGGGTTTTTTTGTGACTCTATCTCCTTCAGTTCTGCTCTGATCTTAGTTATTTTTTGTGTTCTGCTAGTTTTTGAGTTTTTTTGGTCTTGCTCCTTTAGCTCTTTCAATTTTTTGACAACAGGGTGTCAATTTTAGATATTTTCTTGCTTCTTATGTGAGAATTTATTGCTGTAAATTTCCCTCTAGACACTGCTTTGAATGTGTCCCAGAGATTCTGATACATTGTGCTCTCATTCTCATTGGTTTTGAAGAACATCTTTATTTCTGCCCTCATATCATTATCCAGTTGACATTCAGGAGACAGTTGTTCAGTTTCCATGAAGTTGTGCAGTTTTGAGTTAGTTGCTTTATCCTGAGATCTAATTTGATTGCACTGTGGTCTCAAAGACTGTTTGTTATGATTTTCATTCTTTTGCATTTGCTGAGGAGTGATTTACTTCCTATTATGTGGTCAATTTTAGAATAAGTGCAATGTGGTGCTGAGAAGAATGTATATTCTTTGGCTTTGGGGTGGAGAATTCCGTAGATGTCTATTAGGTCTGCTTGTTCCAGTTCTGCATTCAACTCCTAAAGATATCCTTTTGATTTTCTGTCTTGTTCATCTGTCTTATGTTGACAGTGGAGTGTTAAAATCTCCCATTATTTTTGTGCAGGAGTCTAAGTCTCTTTGTAGGTCATTAAGAACTTGCTTTTTGTATCTGGGTGCTATTGTATTGGGTGCATATATAGTTAGGATAGTTAGCTCTTCTTGTTGTATTGATTATTTCACCATTAGTTAATATCCTTCTTTGTCTCTTTTGATCTTTGTTGGCCTAAAGTCCATCTTATCAGAGACTGGAATTGCAACCCTTGCTTTTTTTTGCTCTCCATTTGCTTGGTAGATCTTCTTCCATCCCTTTATTTCAAGTCTATATGTGTCTCTGGGTGTGAGATGGGTCTCCTGAATATAGCACACCAATGGGTCTTGCCATTTTACCCAGTTTGCTAGTCTGTGTCTTTTGATTGGGGCATTTAGGCCATTTACATTTAATGTTAATATTGTTATGTGTGAATTTGATCCTGCCATTTTGTTACTGGTTGTTTGTTTTGCCCATTGGTCGATGAAGTTTCCTCATTACGTCATTGGTCTTTACCATTGATTCATTTTTGCAGTGGCTAGTACTGGATGATTTTTTCTGTGTTTAGTGCTTCCTTCAGGAGCTCTTGTAAGGCAGGTCTGGTGGTGACAAAGTCTCTCAGGAATTGCTTGTCCATAAAGGATTTTCTTTTTTCTTCACTTATGAAGCTTAGTCTGGCTAAATATGAGATTCTGGGTTGAAAATTCTTTTCTTTAAGGATGTTAAATACTGGACCCCACTCCCTTCTGGCTTGTAGGATTTCTGCTTAGAGATCTGCTGTGAGTCTGATGGGCTTTCCTTTGTGGTGGTCCAACTTTTCTCTCTAGCTGCCCTAAGCATTTTTTCCCTTCATTTCAACCCTGGTGAATCTGATGATTATGTGCCTTGGGGTTGCTCTTCTTAAGGAGTATCTCTGTGGTGTTCTTTGTATTTCCTGTATTTGAAGGTTGGCTTGCTTTGCTAGGTTGGTGAAGTTCTCCTTGATAATATCTTGAAGAGTGTTTTCCAGATTGGATTCATATTCCCCATCCTCTTCAGGTAGACTGATCTAGTGTAGATTAGGTCTTTTCACATAATCCCATATTTCTTGGAGGCTTTGTTAATTTCTTTTTACTCTTTTTCTCTTTTCTTGCCTTTTCTTTTTATTTGGTTGAGTTGATCTTCAATCTCTGATATTCTTTCTTCTGCTTGAGATTCAGCTATTGAAACGTGTATGCTTCATGAAGTTCTCGCACTGTGTGTTTCAGCTGTATCAAGTCATTTGTGTTCTTTTCTAGGCTGGTTATTCTAGTTAGCATGTCATCTAATCTTTTTTCAAAGTTCTCAGTTTCTTTGCATTGGGTTAAAACATGTTCTTTTAGCTCAGAGAAGTTTGTTATTACCCATCTTCTGAAGCCTGCTTCTGTCAGCTAGTCAAAGTCATTTTCTGACCTGTTTTGTTCCCTTGCTAGTGAGTCATGATCTCTCTGGGGAGGAGAGGCATTCTGGACTTTCATATTTTCTTCCTTTTTGCCTTGGTTTCTTCCCATTTTCTCTGAGTGGATGTCCTTTCTGTTAAAGTTGGGGTTATTTATCCTGCATGAGGCTTTTGTTTTTATTTTTTTAATGCAGGTGTCAGTGTGCTGCTTGAGACAGTCTATTCATTGCCTGCCTGTAGAGGCACTGCTGGGCTACCTTGGACTTAGCCAGGCTGCTGTTTATTCTTCGCCTGGTTTCCACTTATGTCAGTCAGCTTAGCCCTGACTTCCCAATGGCAGGCTTCTTTCTTTCTGCCTAGCCTGCTGCTCCCAGATGGAGCTCCATCTGATGCGTTAATTGAGAAACTCTCCCCGGAGAGGGATTGTGATTGTTGGATCTTGTGGGGGTGGGGCCTATCTGGCTGTATCCTCTTCCTTGCTTTCAACTCTCCCTTCTTTGGGACAGGCGGTTCCTTTTTGCAAGCTTTGTCGGTGTTACTCCAAGTCTCTATCCTGGTCTGCACTGACAAGGCACGGATCTGGCTTTGGCTGCTGGCCTGGGCTGTTGCCCAGGTTTGCAATTCCAGACGGTTCTCAGGCAGGCAATGTTTTCATGGTCTGTGTGCTGCCGAAGTCTTGAAGTGAATTGCTGTATCTGATTTGCAGTACCAAGGGGGGTGATCCTCCCCCTGATCCTCTGTGCCAGATATACTTTCCAGGTGGGGCAGTGCCCTACCTTGCCTCAGCTCATCCCCTTTGGGCTGCTTTTGCCACCTTTTTTGGGGGGTTAATTCCACTGTTCAACTAGTGTTTTTGGGATGAACCGCTACCTTGCTCTGAGATGTGGATGTTGCTCTGGTTCTGTGTCTCAGTGGGAGCTGTACTCCGAAGAATCTTTCTTTAGGCCATCTTGGTTCTGAGTCCTAAATGTAATCTTATGTGTCTTATGTTTTCCATGTTATTGCACATTTTATTTATTTAAGTCTTATTTCCCAATTTTTTGCAGCTAACATTTTGACTTTGTATCTTGTGACCTTGCTTAATTGACTATTTAGTTCTAGTACCTATCTTATAGTTTGAACATTCTAAGTTAACGGTTATGCTATCTGTGAGTAAAAGTTTACTTTTCAAATCTATAGACTTATTACTTTTTATTATTTAATTGGCTAAGTCTTCCTATACAATGTTGAATAGAACTGGTGATCTTATTTTTATCTTAAATAGAAAGCATTCAGTCAGACACAATTAAGTATAATGTTAGCTGTATGCTCTTTATGGACGCCCTCTGTTAGATGGAGCAAGTACTCTTCTTTTCCTAGTTTGCTGAAAGTTTATGATCATGGATGAGTCAATGTGTTTTTGTATCTAGTTAAATGATTATATAATTTCTTTCTCTTTGTTATTCTGGTAAGCTACTTTGAATTCATTGGATTAGTCCCATTTGTTCATGATGTATGATTATTTTATACCTTCCTAGATTATATTTGCTAATATTGTTGAAGAATGTTTACACATAGGCTATGAAGTACATTGGGCTTCTTGATATTATACTACAGGTCCCTGGAGTTTCAGTATCTTTCTTATTCTCTTCTTCTGTTTTGATATTGGATATTTTTATGGGTCTATTAATTTCCTTGATTCTTTCTTCTGCTCACCTTGAACTGCTTTTGAGTCTGTCTAGGAAATTTTTTATATTAGATACTATATTCTTCAGCTCTGGAATCTCCATTTAGTTTTTTAATATAATTTCTATTTTCTACTTAAATTCCCTGTTTATTAATAATATCTTTTAAATTTAAAATATATTTATATTATATACCATGAGCTCTTTGATAAATCCAATACATGGGGCCCATGTCTGTTGACTGCCTTCTCCCCCACCCCACTCCCAAAGATGTATTATAATTTTGTTTTATTACATGTCCTATTTGCACACTGGACATTGGAATTATATATTATAACTTTGGAATTAATGTGTGTGTGTGTTTGTGTGTATATAACTTTGGAATTAGTGTGTGTGTGTGTATATATATATATATATATATATATATATATATATATATAAAATTTTTGTATCTCCTGGCAGTCTCTCACAGCTAATATCTCTGCCAATTATTTGGCTTTCTGTTGCTATTTTTCTTACCTGACCCCTGAACTCTTCCTTATGCCTATGTAGTTGAGAAATTCATCAATTATTTAGATAGAATTTGTACTCTGGGGTTAATGTAACTGTATCCATGATTCCCTTATTTCCAGAGTCCCTTTGCTTAATTTTCTGTTACTCTTCCACCTCCAATTTCTGGTCTTTATCACCTCAAGACATCTAAGTTTCCATATTTTTCAATTCAAATATAATAATAATTGGGATCATGTTCTCTGCAGTTGGGGGGAAAAGCTCAGTCCAGCATTCAGCCAATTCACAAATCTCATAGAGGCCAGCAACTTTACTTCTCACCCTCAGAAGCAAATTAGCTTTGCTTGAGTTGGGTCAAGAAGCTTTCCTACCCTTTCTCAAGTAGCTTAACCTTGTTGTTTCCTATAAAAAAAGGAATTGTGAAGTGGGAGTGGTTTTGTGCTTGTGTACCAATGAGGGTACTTTCTCATTAGTGCAGACTGTCTTTGATACTTCTCTGAATCATCTGATGGAGGTCTGCAGAAAATGACTGTAATCGTAGACTCCTCTTGTATCTAAGGTTTCCGGGGATTATAAATTCATGTTGGCTCACATTCAAGAATCCATCGACATTTATGGTTGTGTTTTTCTTTATCTACTTATATGATTGCCAGAATTCCTTCCTATTCTCTGGAAAAATTAATACTGTTCCTGTGCCACCTTTCCTTTAAATGGTAAATTACACTTTTGAATTTAGTTTACTTGGTTGCCTTGGGACTTCAGCTCTTTGATGGATTCCAAAGAAGTTAAGCTTTGTACATCATCCAGACTTTCCCTGTACAGTGAAAGCACTAATCTTTTTTTATATACTTAAGCAGAAGCAGACTGCAATTGTCTTTTTAAAAAACTTTGTTTACCAAATTTTCTATGTCAGCTGTGGAAGAAATTACCCAATTTCTTCAAATCACTAATGCCAAAATTCTTGCCTGACAAATACAGGATTTTGACCATAATCCTTAAAATTAAGAGAAAAAGAAAGAGACATATATTATAAACTATATTCAGTAGTCTTACTATTGGTAATAATATTGATATGGCTATGTTGAACCTAATAGAGGAATATTGTATAATAAAGCAAATATGTCAATGCTGATAGTGGTAGGAGGCAAGTGAATTCCTAGGCAGGCAGGAAAGTGTTCCTAGTGAAACACCACCATTAAGCCAAGGACAATCTAAGACCTGAAAACCAAGCTGTCAATTCCAGATAGAATCAATGGACTGGAATGAGGACTCTCACTCCCATTTGGTGTACTTCCTCCCAATTGGTCCTTACCTTTCACCTATTTTACATATACCTACCTTTCTGTTATTGGCCATAGACCAAGTCTTCATTTGTATAGAGTGAAATGTCCCTCCAATCCCTTATGGGTTGTAGGCCAAGCCTTCACTTCTGCTTCCAACTTATTCTTTACTGTGTCTCTTTTTGAGTTGTGCTTTTTTCAAAATGGCCTGCAGACCAATCAGTGCACTTCTCCTTCCCAGTTCATAAAAACCCTGAACTTAGCCCCATAGCTGAAAACACTTTTTAGGATCCCCTCTCTGCTGAGAGATTTTTCTGTTGCTTAATAACTCCTACTCTGCCTCACTCACTCTCTGGTGTTTGCCTGCCTTATTCTTCTTGGTTGTGGGACAAGAACTTGGAATTTGCCAAACTGTGGGAGCATAGGAATTGCCGTGCTCCAGCTTGCCAAGCTTTTGATGGTGGAGTAAAAGGGTTTTATACTTTCTTGCCCTCACCAAACTGTGGGAGTGAAGAAGTTGCTGGGCATCACTCCTTCCAGCTTACCAAACATCAGAAGTAGGAAAGTCACAACAATGCTTCTATGAACCAATACTTCTAGCCAAAACAAACAAACAAACAAACAAAAACACCCAACAGAAAAAAAGCAATTAACTGAAAACACCATAATGTAACATCTGAATGAGAGTAATAGCATGGCACTTTGGTTTGTTTACAAAATACGTATTTACTAGCTCTATGCACTGAAGAGTCCTTGGAACAATGTTAATATTGCAGCAATAAACCCATAACACCCAAATTTTGATCTCTAAACACATTTCTCAGGGCTCCATTGAGAATTACTAATTTCAAATTTTGTTGTAACAAGAATGCTAAATGAGCCTGGAAAATTCTGTTCTGCCAGAAAGCAAGGAGGATTTCAGACTGTTTGGTTATGACCTGATTTGATGGCTTAAAATAGGATGATTTGACCATTAAAAGGAATGACAATTGGCTGGGTGTGGTGGCTCATGCCTATAATCCCAGCACTTTGGGAGGCTGAGGCGGGTGGATCACAAAGTCAAGAGATCGAGACCATCCTGGTCAACAAGGTGAAACCCCATCTCTACTAAAAATACAAAAATTAGCTGGGCATGGTGGCGCATGCCTGTATTCCCAGCTACTCGGGAGGCTGAGGTAGGAGAATTGCTTGAACTCAGGAGGCGGAGGTTGTGGTGAGCCGAGATCACACCATTGCACTCCAGCCTGGGTAACAAGAGTGAACTCCATCGCAAAAAAAAAAAAAAGGAATGATAATTGAAATGCACAGAAACATATCAAACACATAAAAATCCACAAGTTTACAATATACAAATATTTACAATAAAAATATTAAAAACTTTATTATTGGAGGTTTCTAGAGCACAATTTAAACCACTACGGTGATGTCTCTTCTGTAATTTCGTTGAAATTCTATCATTTTTTACATAGTCTTGTATTATAATTATATATCTGCAAAAGTATTTTCTTATTAAATTGTGAGGCTCTGCAAAAAGGCAGCATGACTTAGTTATTATTGTGTACCCAGTGCCTGCTATAGTGCCTAATAAAATAAGCTCCCAAAGATATGATGATTGAAGCCAGTACACGATTGATAAAAAGGGCACAATTCAGTCATTATAGAAAGCAGTTTGATGATTCCTCAGTGCTAAAAACAGAATTAGCATTTGACCCAGCAATCCCATTACTGGGTGTATACTCAGAGGAATATGCATCATTCTACCATAAAGACACACATACGTTAATGTTTATTGTAGCACCATTCACAATAGCAATGAAATGGAACCAATCAGTGACAGATTAGATAAAGAAAATGTGGTACAGATACACTGTGGAATACTGTGCAGCCATAAAAAAGAATGAGATCATGTCTTTTGTGGGAAGGTGTTTGAGCTGGAGGCTATTATCTTTAGCAAAGTAGCACATGAACAAAAAGCTGAATAATGCATAAGTGGGAGCTAAATAATGAGAACACATGAATACAAAGAGGAGAAAGACACTGGGACCTTCTTGAGAGTGCAGGCTTCCCTTTGTGGGTAACCTGACATTTCTCTCTGGCTGCCCTTAGTATTTTCTCCTTCATTTCAACCCTGGTGAATCTAACAATTATGTGCCTTGGGGTTGCTCTTCTTGAGGAATATCTTTGTGGTGTTCTCTGTATTACCTGGGGTTGAATATTAGCCTGCTTTGCTAGTTTAGGAAAATTTTCCTGAATAATATCCTGAAGTGTATTTTCCAGCTTGGATTCATTCTCTCCGTCGCATTCAGGTACACCTGTCAAACGTAAATTTTGTCTTTTCACATAGTCCCATATTTCTTGGAGACTTTGCTCATTTCTTTTTATCCTTTTTTCTCTGATCTTTTCTTCACATTTTATTTCATTAAGTTGGACTTTGACCTCTGATATCCCTTCTTCTGCTTGAACAGTTCGAGTGTTTAAAGCTGTGCATACTTCTCGGAGTTCCTGTATTGTATTCTTCAGTTCCATTAATTCACTCATACTCCTCTCTAAGTTGTCTATTCTCAATAGGATTTCATCAAACCTTTTTTCAAAGTTCCTAGTTTCTTTACGTTGGGCTACAACATGTTTTTTTAACTCACCAAAGTTTGTTATTATCCATTCCTTGAAGAGTACTTCTGTCATTGGGATGCGCTCGTTCTCCATCAAGCCTTGTTCCATTGTTGATGTGGAACTGTGATCATCTTTAGAGGGAGAGGCGTTCTGACTTTGAGTATTCTCAGCTTTTTTACACTGGTTTCTTCCCGTCATTGTAAATTTATCCTCCTGTTGTCTTTGAATTTACCAACTTTCAGATTAGGTCTCTTGAGTGGGCGTCCAGGTTGTTAGTCCCAGGGCAAGAGCAGTGGCCTTAAAACTGATGGTGCTTTTCTTCTAGGATTCTCCTGTCTGGCTTCCTTCTTGTGTTCATAGTAGGTGACTCTGCCTTCCCGGGGCTCCAAACCTCGGTCAGAAGAAGAACCAGTCCCGTTTACTCTGCACCAAGTGCTGCCATGCCGAGGTGCCATCACAGCCACTGCACCGGGCTCTGGTGTTGTGCTGGGGCCCTTGTGGGTCCTCCAAACCTGTTTACTCTGCTCCGAGAGCTGCCGCGCCGAGGTGCCAGCAGAACCGCTGCGCCGGCCACGAGAGTCGTGCTGGTGACCCGTGTGTTTCCTCCAATGGGGATCTTCTGCTCCATGAGTGACCAGAATTTGTTTGAAAGTGTGGTGTCCTCTAGTTCTCCGTGTCTTCACTGAGAGCTGCAATCTCGGGATGTTAGCGATCGGCCATCTTGGATCATTCGTCCTAGCTTTAGCAGCTTTTTGAACATACTGATGTTGGCCCAACTTCTCATGACTTTTGAAACATGTATTAAAAATTGGACCCAAAGAGTAGTCCTGGAATAAATCTAAGAAAGCAAGTGGAATAGCTCTGAATTCTATAGTGAATGGACTTGTGTAACAAATAAAAATTGTATCATTTACTGATCTCTGACTTGGAGTGGAATACATTTCTCAAGGATCATGCACTTAGAGGTTCATGTTGATTTGTTTGAATGCATTGTAGATACTGTATATTATTCCTTTATCAGATGTATAGATTGCACATTTTTTTTCCTACTCTGTGGCTTTTCTGTTTATTTTGCTGACTGTTCTTTTGTCATGCAAAAATTATTTAGTTTAATTAAGTCCCAGCAATTTATCTTTGTTTTTATTGCACTTGCTTTCAGGTTCTTGTCATAAAATCCTTCCCTAGCTCAATTTCTAGAAGGGTTTTTTCAATGTTATGTTCTAGAATTTTTATAGTTTTATGTCTTAGATCTAAGTCTTTAATCCATCTTGAGTTGATTTTTGTATAAGGTGAGAGACAAGGATCCAGTTTCATTCTCCTACACATGGTTAGCCAATTATCCCAGCACCATTTGTTGAAAAGGGTGTCCTTTCCTTGTTTTACATTTTTGTTTGCTTTGTCAAAGATCGGTTGGCTGTAAGTATTTGGGTTTATTTCTGGGTTCTCTATTCTGTTCCATTGGTTTGTGTGCCTATTTTTGTACCAATACCATGCTGTTTTGGTGACTATGACCTTATAGTTTGAAATCAGGTAATGTGATGCCTCCAGATTTGTTCTTTTTGGTTAGTCTTGTTTTGGCTATGTGGGCTCTTTTTTTTGGTTTTATATGAATTTTATAATTGTTAATTCTAATTCTGTGAAGAATGATGGTGGTATTTTGAGATGAATTGGATTGATTTTGTAGATTGCTTTTGGCAGTATGGTCTTTTTCCCAATATTGATTCTTCCCATCTATAAGCATAGGATGTGTTTCCATTAGTTTGTGTTGTCTATAATTTCTTTCAGCAGTGTTTTGTAGTTTCCCTTGTAAAGATCTTTCACCTTCTTGGTTAGGTGTACTCCTAAATATATATTTTTTTCACAGCTCTTGTAAAAGAGGTTCCGTTCCTGATTTGATTTTCAGCTTGGTCACTGTTGGTATATAGCGAAGCTACTGATTGGACTCAAACAAATAACAAGAAAAAAACAATCTTATCCAAAAGTGGGCTAAGGATATGAACAGACAATTCTCAAAAGTAGATGTATGTGCTCATTGGGACTATCCAAGGCTAAGAAAAAAAAGCAGATATGTGAATGGCCAACAAACATATGAAAAAACATTCAACATCACTAATAATCAGGGAAATGCACATCCAAACCACGATGCTATACTACCTTATTCCTGTGAGAATGGTCATAATACAAAAATTAAAAAAAAAAAAAAGATGTTGCCTTGACTTCAGTGTTAAGGGAACACTTTTATACTGCTGTTGGGAATGTAAACTAGTACGGCCATTATGAAAACAGTATGGAGATTCCTTAAAGTAATAAAAGTAGAACGACCATTTGATGGAGCAATCTTACTACTGGGCGTCTACCCAGAGTCATTATATGAAATAAGTCATTACATGAAAAAGATTCTTGTACACACATGTTTATAGCAGCACAATTTGCAATCACAAAAATGTGGAAGCAACCCAAATGCCCATCAGTTAACAAATGGATAAAGAAACTGTGATATATATATATGATGGAATACTACTAAGCCATAAAAAGGAATGAATTAATGACATTCACTGCAACCTGGATGAGATGGGAATGAAAAACCAAATATTGTATGTTTTTACTCTTAAGTGGGAGCTAAGCTATGAGAATAAAAAGGTGTAAGAATGATACAATGGACCTTGGGGACTCAGGGGGAAAGAGTGGGAAGGGGGTGGGAGATAAAAGACTTCAAATAGGGTGTAGTGTACACTGCTCAGGTGATGAGTGCACCAATACCTTACAAATCATCAATAGGGAACTTATTCATGTAACTGAACACCACCTGTTCTCCAATAACCTATGGGGAGAAAAATAACTTAAAAAAGAGCAACGGCTCAGATAAAAGAAATTCTTGCTCTTAGTACAGCTCTGTTGTTTGTTAACTTTGTGATTCTTAGCAAGTTCTTATAACCTTACTGAGCCTCAGTTTCCCCATCCATAAATGTGGAGAGTGACCAAATAATACATGTAAAGTGCCTTACCCAAGGCCTGAATGCTGGCAAATATCCAATAAATGTGTATATATATTGTAAGTTAAATTTTAAATAAGAGTAAAATACTGCATTTAGTTATCTAAATAAATTGCTTAGACAGCAAGTATAAGACTGCTTCTTACCTTGTATTTGATGAGTATAATATTGCAAAGAATAAGTGAAGTGAAACCTAAAAAGGACCCAATCCTAAACTAGTACTTAACATTGTATATGGTATGACTTATTAATCCTACTAATACTTAGATCTCCTTAAATAACACAAAGAATGTAGTATGTACATAATTCAGAATTAATTTACTTTATTCTTGTTATTTTTGCCTATGGTCCATTAAGAGAATGCAAAACTTGTTAAATAAAGGCTGTGGAGTCAGCCTCATAGCATTCTTTCTGTTTAGATGCCAACAACTTCACAACTGCAATATTATTTTGATCAGTAAAAACAATTTATTGAAAATGAAAAAAATCATAAATGACTCCTGTAAAGAAATTAAATTAATGTTAGGTACTAGAACACAGATGTTTTGTGTGCCATACCTATGCAACCATGTCATTAAATTCAAATTTCTAATTAACAGACATCTGTTTCTTGTTCAAATTTGAAATGATTCATTAAAACCATTTGCAGAAACAAGTATAACTTGTGAAGAAAGAAAATGTTCCTGACCTTTTCTCTCCTTTCACTTTTTTCTCTTTTGTTATTATTTTTAAAAATGTACTGGCTTACTGACTCAATGATTCAGAATTGAGACATATCTGACACTTCAAATCCTGTCTCTCTTACTCATTAGCTTCACATCCTGTATCTCAGTCTTTTGTTGACATAACCTTACTGAAAATCAGAAACTCTAAATAATATTAAGTCATGAAAACAGGTTGCCAAAACTTGGGGAAAGTAATATAATTAATTTTTGAAGAAAAGCATATGAATTAAGTTTAGATTTGCCTTGTTGTTCAGCTTCTACTTATAAAGATTAACTTTTTAATTTAATTAAGCAATATTGTTGAACATCTATCTAATAGGGAGGTAACTGTATTTTAGTAGACCAAAAAAATAAAAAGCTTCAAATAAGATAGAATTTATTCAATTTCTAATTCTGACACTAACTTTGTAACTTTGGTAGTTAGCTTTTCTGAATTCCATTTTGCTTATCCATGATTATAGTTGTATTAAGACCAACATCAAGGAACAAGGTAGCTGAACAGAATTCTCTAGGAATCATCCTGTCTGCAGGAACACCAAATTGAACAATGATCCACACAAGAAAGCACCTTCATAAGAACCAAAAATCAGCTGAGTGATCACAATACCTGGTTTTAACATCATACCATGAAGAGAGACAGTGAATAAGTATAGAAAGTCTTGAATCACCTATACTACTCCCCCATCTAATGGCAGCTCTGTGAAGTGGTGGGGTGGAACCAGGAGAGAATCTGTGGGCTTGGGGGAGTGGGAGTAAAGTGATTATGAGATCTTGCATTGCAACTCAGGGGTTCCCTTTCACAGCAAATAATAATACAATGCAGAATTCAGCCAGTGGCCACAGGGGAGCATTTAGAGGAGCCCTTGTTGGAGAGGAATTGCCCATTCCAGCATTCAGAACCTGAGTACTAGCTAGTGCCATCAACTAAGACTAAAGTGTTCTGAGGTTCTAAATAATCTTGAAAGGCAGTCTAGGGCACAAGGATAGCAACTCCTGGGCAACTCCTAATGCTCAGCTAGGCTTGGAGCCAGTAGGCTTGGAGTGTATGTAAACCAGTAAGACACTATCTAGAGTAGCCAAGAGAGTAATTTTATAACACCTATCCCAACCCTAGGCAATGAAGCTTGCAGTTCTGGGGGAGACCCTAGGCAATGAAACTTGTAGTTTCTCTGCTTGAGGAAAATGGAAGGAACCATAAAAAGGATTTTGCCTTGGAAGTTGGATACCAGCTCAGCCACACCAAAATAAAGCACCAAGCAGAATCCTGAATCCCCCACTTCAGACCCTAGCTACTGGATGACATTTCTAGACCCACCCTGGGTCAGAAGGAAAAATATTGCCCTAAAGGGAAGGACTCACTCCTGGTAGGCTTCAACATCTGCTGACTAAGGAGCCATGGGCCTTGAATAAACATCAGTGGTAGCCTGGCAGCAGTCACCACAGGACTTGAGTGAGATCCAGTACTATGGTGGCTTCACGGGTGACCCAACAGCATTGCCAGCTGTGTTGGCAATGGGGAAAGACTTCTTCAACTTGAGAATAGGAGCAGAAAGAGTAAAAAGGACTTTGTCTTGCAACCTGGGTACCAGCTGACCCACAGTAAAATAAAGCATCACACAGACTCCTAAAATCCCTGGCTGCAGGCCATAGTTCCTGGATGGTATTTCTGGGCCTGCCCTGGCCCAGAAAGGAACCTGTTACTCTGAAAGGAGAGACTGGCAGGATTCATGACCTGCTGCTCAAAGAATGCTTGAGCCTTGAATAAACATCAGTTTTAGCTGGTCAGTAGTCACCATGTGCCTCGGTTGATAGTGACTGTGAGGGGGACTTCTTATTAAGATAAGGAGAGAGAAGAGTAAAAAGGACTTTGTCTTGCAACTTGGGTACCAGCTTTACCACAGTAAACTAAATTATCAAGTAGGTTCCTACTTGATAATTACAGGAACTAGTTCCAAGATGGTATTTCTAGATGTACTCTAGGCCAGAAGAGAAACCAATGCCCTGAAAGGAAAGACATGGGTCTGGCTAGATTCACCATCTGCTGAATAAAGAACTCTTAAGCCTTCAATAACCATCAGCAGTAGCTAAGTAATGGTTGTCACAGGCCTTGGACAAGAACCAGTACTGCGCTGGCTTCAGGTGTGACCCAGGACATTCCCAGTGGTGGTAGTCATAGAAGTGCTTGTGCCACTCTTCTCCCAGTTCCAGGCAGCTCAGGATGAGAGAGAGATGCTGGTTGATTGGGGGAAAGAAAGGAAAAGGAACAGGAGTCTCTGCTGGATGATTAGGGAATTATCCTTATATCTCACCCAAGACTACAAAGGCAGTACATTTATGAGTCTGCAAGAGTCACCCAGTTACTGAGCTTGGGGTGTCACCTAATGCAGATACAGCTATAGTTATCAAGGACTGAGTTTACAACACTCAATTACCTTTGAATACTTGGAAAGCCTTCTCAAAAAAGATGGGTACACACAAGCCTTGCAAAGATTAGAATGAACACCTAACTCTTCAATGCCCAGACATTGGTGCACACCAGAAGCTCAGGACCATTCAGGAAAATATGACCACACCAAATGAGCTAAATAAGGCACCAGTGACCAATCCTGGAGTGACAGAGATATGTGACTTTTCACAAAGAAAATTCAAAATAGCTGCTTTTAGGAAGATCAGAAAGGATAACACAGAGAAGAGATGAAGATTCCTTTCAGATAGATTTAACAGAGATTGAAATAATTTAAAAGATTAAGCAGAAATTTTGAAACTGAAAAATTTGATTGACAAGAATACATCAGAGTCTGTAGAAAGCAGGAAAGATCAAGCAGAAAAAATAGTGAGCTTGAAGACAGAATATATTAAAAATATACAGTTGGAGATAAAAGTGAACAAATAAATGATGCCTGCCTACAAGATCTAGAAAATAGCCTCAAAAGGACCAGTCTAAAAGTTACTGGGCTTAAAGAGGAGATAGAGACAAACATGTGATTAGAAAACTTATTCAAAGGGATAAATAACAAAAAATGTAAAAACTTGAAGAAAGATATCTAAATTTAAGTAAAGTTGTGAAACGTCCAGCATATTTCACAAAAATAAGATTACCTCAAGCCATTTTATAATCAAACTCTCAAAGTTCAAAATAAATAAAGTTTTATAAAAGTAGGAAGAGAAAAGAAACAAATAACACAAGGAATCTCCAATGCATCAGCAGCAGACTTCTCAGTGGAAACTTTACAGGCCAGAAGACAGTGGCATGACACATTTAAAGTGCTGGAAAAAAGAATCCTTTTATCATAGAATATTATATCCACTAAAAATACCCTTCAAACATGAAGAAGAAATGAAAGACTTTCCCAGACATACAAAATATGAGGAATTTTGTCAACTTCAGATGTGGCCTAAAATAAATTCTAAAGAAACTTCTTCAATAATAAAGAAAAGACTTTAATGAGCAATAACAAATTATCTCAAAGTACAAGACCCATTGGGAATAGTAAGTACATAGACAAACACAGAATATTATAACACTAATTGTGGTGTATAAACTACTTGCATCTTGAGTAGAAGGACTAAAAGATAAACCTAACAAAAATAGTGACTACAGTAATTTTCAGGATATAGACAGTATAATAATAAAAAAAAAGAAACAACAAAAAGTTCAAAAGCAGGAGAAATAAGGTTAAAATGGAATTTTTATTAATTTTCTTTGTTTTTGGAATCTAAGTTTAGCTATCAGTATAAAATAATAAATTATATAATGTTATTTGCAATTCCCATGGTAAGCTGAAATCAAAAACCTATAATAAATTCACAAAATATAAAAAGCAAGAAATGAAAACATCTCACCAGAGAAAATTTCTTTCACAAAAAGAAACACAGGAAGAAAGAAAGAAATGAAGGAAGGAAGGAAAGAAGGAAGAAAAGGCCAGGCAAAAAGCAGAAAACAAATAATAAAATTGCAATAGTGAGTTTTAACTTATCAATAATAGCATTTAATGTGAATAGTCTAAACTCTTCAGTCAAAATACATAGGGTGGATTAAACAACAAAACACAAGACCCAATTATCTGCTGCCTACAAGAAACATACTTCACCTATAATGAAACAAATACACTAAACATAAGGAATGGAAAAAGATTTTCCTTCGAAATAGAAACCAAAAAAAGCAGGAGAAGTTATAGTTTTATAAGATAGAATAGATTTGAAGACAAAAACTATAAGAAAAGACAAAAAGCATGAATGTGTAATGATAAAGGGGTCAATTCATCAAGAATATATAAGAATTGTAAATATAAAAGTACCCAACACTGGAATGTTCAGATATATAAGGAAAGTATTATTAAAGCTAAAAGAGAGACCCCAAAGCTATAATAGCTGGACACCTCAACAACCCATTTTCATCATTGGGCATATCATCCAAAGAGAAAATCAACAAAGAAACATCAGAACTAAACTGCACTATAGACTTAATGGAGAAAACAGATATTTAATGTGAATAGTCTAAACTCTTCAGTCAAAATACATAGGGTGGATTAAACAACAAAACACAAGACCCAATTATCTGCTGCCTAATGTCATTGACTAAAATGTCCTGTAATATCTCCTCAGTACAAAGATTGTTTCTAAGAATAGACCATATGTTAGGAAACAAAGCAAGTCTTAAAAATGTAAAAAAAAAAAAAAAAAAAAAAATCATTTCAAATATCTTCTCTGATCACAGGGGAATAAAACTAGAAATCAAGAATGAGGAACTTTGGAAACAATACAACACATGGAAATTACATCATGTACTCCCAAAAAAATAGAAAACACAATGTTTCAAAACCCATGGAACAGAGCAATATTAAGAGGAAAGTTTATAGCAATAATTGCCTACATCAAAATAGTAGGAAACTTTAAATAAACAACCTAACAACACATCTTAAAGAACTAGAAAAGCAAGAGCAAACCAAACCCAAAGTGAGTAGATGGAAAGAAATAATAAAGACCAGAGCAGAAATAAATTGGAATAAAAAAATAAAAGGTCAACAAAATACATTTTTTTAAAAAAGATAAAGCTGACAAGCCTTTAGCCAGACCCCCCCCAAAAAAAGAAGAAAAAAGAGAGAAGATTCAAGTAAAATCATAGAAGCAAAAGGATACATTAAAATTGATACTGCAGAAATTTGAAGGATCATTAGAGACTGCTATTAGCAACTGTATGCCTATAAATTAGAAAACCTAATTAGAAATATATAAATTTTTGGACACATTGAACCAACCAAGATTAACCACAAGGAAACTGAAAACCTAAATAGACCAATATAAGTAATGAGATTGAAGCCTTAATAAAAAGTCTCTCAGCAAATATAAGCTTGATATCTGATGACTTTACTGCTGAATTTTGCAAAACGTTTAAAGAAGAACCAATACCAATTCTATTCAAACTATTCTGAAAAATAGAGCAGGGAAAATGTCCGAATTCATTTTATGAGGCGAGTATTACCCTGTTGTCAAAACCAGACAAAGACACACCAAAAAAGGTAACTAAAGGCCAATGTCTCTGATAAACATTAATGAAAAAGTTCTACTAGTCAACTGAATTCAATACATTAAAAAGTCATTGATCATGATCAAATGGGACTTAGCCCAAAGATACAAAGATGGTTTCACATATATAAATCAGTCAATGTGATACAATATATCAACAGAATGAAGGACAGAAACCATATAATCAGTTAAATTGAAGTGAAAAAGCATTTGATCAAATTTGACATATCTTTGTAATAAAAACCCTCAAAAACTTGGGTATAGAAGCCACATACCCCAACATAATAAAGCCATGTACAGCACACACACACCTAGTATGAAAGTGAATGAGGAAAACCTAAAAGCTTTTCCTCCAAAATCTGAAACATGATAAGGATGTTCACTTTCACCAGTGTTATCCAACATAGTATGGAAGGTCCTAGCTAGAGAAATTAGACAACATAAGTAAATAAAAGGCACACAAGTTGGAAAGGAAGAAGTTAAATTATCCTTGTTTATAGATAAGACCTTATATTTAAAAAAACCTAAACTCCACCAGAACATTATTAGAACTGATAAACCAATTTAGTAAAGTTACAGGATACAAAATCAATAAAATCAGTAGCATTTCTATGTGCCAACACTAAACAATGTGAAAAAGTAACCAATAAAGTAATCTTATTTACAAGAGCTAAAAGTAAAATAAAACACCCAGGAGTAAACTTAAGCAAAGAAGTGAATTATCTCTACAATGAAAACTATAAAATATTAATGTTAAGAATTGAAAAAGACATTTAATAAAGGAAAGATAGTTCATGTTCAGGGATTGAAATAATCAAGATTGTTAAACCGTTCATACTACCCAAGGAAATCTACAGTCAACATAATCCCTATCAAAAAACCAATATCATTCTTCGCAGACATAGAAAAATAATTATAAAATTTAAATGGAATTACAAAAGATCCAGTGTAGCCAAAATCATCCTGGGCAAAATGACCAAAACTCAAGGAATCATGTTATCTGAGTTCAAATTATATTACAAAAAACACCATGGTACTGGGATAACATCAGACACATAGTCCAGTGAAACAGAAGAGCGAGCCCAGGACCAAATCCACACATCTACAGTGAACTCATTTTGACCAATGTTGCCAAGAACATACATTGAGGAAAGTACAGTCTCATCAATAAAATAGTACTGGGAGAACTGGATATCCATATGCAGAAGAATAAAACTAGATCCCTATCTCTTGTCATATACAAAAGTCGAATCAAAATGAATTAAAGACTGAAATCTAAGACCTCAAACTATGTGACTACTAAAAAAATTGGGAAAAGTCTCTAGGACATTGGTCTAGTCAAGGATTTCTTGAGTAATATCCCACAAGCACAGGCAACCAAATCAAAAATGAACAAATGAGATCACATCAATTTAAAAACCTGCACAGCAAAGGAAACAACAAACAATCCACAGACTGGGTGAAAATATTTATAAACTACTCATCTGACAAGGGATTAATAACTAGAGTATGTAAGGAGCTCAAATAGCTCAATAGGATAAAATTTGATAACCTGATTAAAAATGGGCAAAAGATTTGCATAGACATTTCTCAAAAGAAGATAGACAAATGTAAAATGGGTATACAGATACACTCAACATCATTGATCATTAAAGAATTGTAAGTCAAACCTACAATGACATTATGTCACTCCATCTGAAATGGCTTTTATCCAAAAGACAAGCAATAATAAATGTTGGCAAGGATGTGTAGAAAGAAAACCCTCGTACATTGCTGATAGTAAGGTAAATTACTATGGCCACTATGGAGAACAGTATGGAGGTTTCTCAGAAAACTAAAAATAGTGGTTGAATGTGGTGGGTTTTGCCTATAATTCCAGCACTTTGGGAGGCTGAGGCAGGTGGATCACAAGGTCGAGAAATAAAGACTATCCTGACCAACATGGTGAAACACAGTCTCTACTAAAAATACAAAAATTAGCTGGGTGTAATTTGTGCATATCTGTAGTCCCAGCTACTCAGGAGGCTGAGGGAGAAGAATTGCTTGATCCTGAGAGGCAGAGGTGCACTGAGCCAAGATTATGCCAGTGTACTCCAGCCTGGAGATAGAGCAAGACTCTTTCTCAAAAAAAAAAAAAAAAAAAAAAAAGGAATTACCATATCATCTAGCAATTTGACTGCTAGGTAGATAACCAAAAGAAAGAAAATTAGTATATCAAACAGTTATATTCATTACCATGTTTATTGTAGCATTATTCACAATAGCCAATATTTAAAAAAGATGAATGGGCAAATATGGTACATATACACAGGTGAGTACTGTTCTGCCATAAGAAAAAATGAAATCTTGTCATTTGCAGCAACATAGATGGAACTGGAGGACGCTATGTTAAGTGAAACAAGCCAGGCATAGGAAGACAAACTTCACATGCTCTTACTCATCCATGGGAGCTAAAAATTAAAATATGATCTCATGGACATAGAGAATAAAATGATGGTCATCAGAGGTTGAAAGGGCAGTGGTGGGTGTGATTGTTAATGGTTACAAAAGTATGGTTAGATAGAGGAACTGTAATCCCCTGTAGAGGGAGAGGCGTTCTGATTTTGGGTATTATTATCAGCAACAGAACAAGGCCTGATGGAGAAGGACTGTGTTCCATTAACAGAAGTAGGCTTCAGAAGGTGGATGGTAAGAAACTTCTGGGAGTTAAAAGAACTTGTTCTAACCCAATGTAAAGAAACTAAGAACTTTGAAAAAAGGTTTGATGAAATGCTAACAAGAATAAACAATATAGAGAGGAATATAAATGAATTAACAGAGTTGAACAACACAACACGAGAACTTAGTGAAATATGCACAAGTTTGAATAGCCAAATTGATCAAGCAGAAGAAAGGATATCAGAGGTCAAAGACCAACTTAATGAAATAAAATGAGGAGACAAGAATAGAGAAGAAAGGATAAAAAGGAATGAGCAAAGTCTCCAAGAAATATGGGACTATGTGAAAAGACCTAATCTATGTTTGATAGGTCTACCTGTATATGACAAAGAGAATGAATCCAAGCTGGAATGTACTCTTCAGGATATTATTCAGGAAAACTTCCCAACCTAGCAAAGCAGGACAATATTCAACCCCAGGTAATACAGAGAACACCACAAAGATATTCCTCAAGAAGAGCAACCCCAAGGCACATAATCGTTAGATTCACCAGGGTTGAAATGAAGGAGAAAATACTAAGGGCAGCCAGAGAGAAAGGTCAGGTTACCCACAAAGTGAAGCCTATTAGACTTATAGCAGATCTCCTAGCAGAAACTCTACAAGCCAGAAGAGAGTGGGGGCCAATATTCAACATTCTTAAAGAATGGAACTTTCAGCCCAGAATTCCATATCCAGCTAAACCAAGCTTCACAACTGAAGGAAAAATAAAATCTTTTATGAACAAGCAAGTGCTCAGAGATTTTATTACCACCAGGCTGTCTTTACAAGAGCTTCTGAAAGAAGCATTATACATAGAAGGGAACAACCAGTATTAGCCTTTCTAAAAATATACAAAAAAGTAAAGAGCATCAACATAAAGAAGTATTTACATAAACAGCCAGTTAACATCAAATTGCAGTAATCCTAAATTTAAATCGATTAAATCCCCCAATCAAAAGATACAGCCAAAACCCAATGATATGCTACATCCAGACCCATTTCACATGCAAGGATACACAAAGACTCAAAACGAAGGGATGGAGAAACATTTACCAACCAAATGGAGAGCAAAAATAAATAAAAAGCAGGAGTTGCAATTCTCCCATCCGATAAAGTAGATTTCAAAGCAACAAAGATATAGTGGTAAAAGGATCAATGCAACAATAAGAGCTAACGATCCTAACACTCAGATACATAAGACCTATAAAGAGACTTAGACTCCCTAGACTCCCACACAATAATAGTGGGAGACTTCAACATCAATATTAGATAGATCAACAAGACAGAAAATTAATAAGGATATCCAGGACTTGAACTCAGATCTGGAACAAGTAAACTTAATAAACATTTATAGAACTCTCCACTTTAAATACACAAAATATACATTCTTGTCAGTACCACATCACACCTACTCATAGGTTTAAATGAAATATTGATCGGCCATTATTAAGCACAATTATTGGCATAAAAGAGGTTTTCAATACCCATTTTTAGAATAAAGCAACATTCCCGTTCTCACTCCCTCTTTTTCTTCCTCTTTCTTCCTCTCCTTCACTCCTTTTTTTTTCTTTCCTTCTCTCCTTTCTTAAAAAAAAAGAAAAAAAAGTATGGTTAGATAGAATGAGTAAGAGCAGTACCTGATAACAGAGTGACTACAGTCATTAAAATTTATTATACATTTAAAAGCAACTAGAAAAGTATAACTAGAATGTTTATACAAAAAAGAAAGGGTAAATGCTTGAGGTGATGAATATTACATTTACCCTGATGTGATTATTATACATTGTCCCTTATCAAAATATCTCATGTACCCCCTACATATACACAAATACTATGTCTCCATAAAACTTAAAAAAATAGGGCAAACTAGAACAAAACTAGAAAATGCCATCTTTAAAGCACTGAAAGAAAAAAAAACTATTATCAATCTAGAATTCTCTGTATGGTATAGACATACTTAATATATGAAGGAAAGGAAAACTTTTATGTTTAAAAAAATGTTGAGTAATCTTTTCATCAATAGAACTCTATAGAAAATGTTAAAAAAAATTTAGACTGAAGGAAAATGATACCAGAGAAAAAGTTAGATCTACACAAACCATTAAAGAGAAGCATAAATAGAAAATATATGGTTAAATATAAAGTGACTTTTTCTTCTTTCTTAACAAAGAAGCCTCTTAAATAAAGATAGTAGTATGTTGTGGCTTTTATAAGCAATGTAGAAATAAAATGTGTGACAAAATTAGCTCAAAATGTGGGAACAGTGTAAGTGGAAGAATACTATTTTAGTTTCTTACATTATACAAGATGTACATAACAATGATCAGTTCACTGTTATAAATTAAAGACACATACTATAAATTCTTAGAATAGCTTATAATAGACAGTTATAAATAAATGTTAATAGATAAAATGAAATAAAAATATTTTTAAAATCACTTAATGCAAAAAAAGTTAAGCAGAGGAGATAAACAAAACAAACCAGACAATCTAATAAATAATTCATATGAAATAAATAAAGATCAAATCACAGTTTTTTTATCTTTAATTATAGAAATAAGGCACAACTCTTTGTGACACCTGTATCTGTGATAAGGACTAGACTCAAGCACAAAGAGTTTATTCTAATCTCCTTACAAAAAAGCCCTTTGTAGTATAATAACATTAAAATTTATTCATCATACCTCTGATATCAGCCTGGTGATTGTTTTCCTTTTTACCAAAATACCACGTTTCATCACCTGGTCTCTGGTTTCTGAAAAGGTAAAATTTCTGTCTGCAAAATGGATTCCTGTAGGACAACTTCTAGGTTCCAATCCAGAACAAATAAACCAGAGGGATTTTGTCAAACTATAGTTTTAGTTCCTTCCCATTATTCTGATACTTATAAAAGTTTTTTATAGACCAGCTGTGGTGGCTCACCCTTGTCATCCCAACACTTTGTGAGGTCAAGGTGGGCAGATGGCTCTTGATCCCAGAAGTTCAAGATCACCCTGGGCAACATGGTAAAACTGCATCTCTACAAAAATTAGCCAAGCAGGGTGGCACATGTCCAATGTCTCAGCTACTCCAGAGACTGAGGTGACAGGATTGCTTGAGCCTGGGAAACAAAGGCTGCAATGAGTTGTGATTACACCACTATACTCCAACCTGGCTGGGCAACATAGAGAGACCTTGTCTCAAAAAAAAAAGTTTTTAATGCCAAGAATTACATTTGGGTATAAAAGTAACCATTTGGTATTTTTGGGGATCCAAGGTGGCCGACTAGGAACAGCTTAGGATTGCCCCTCCCAGCGAAAGTGAGCTGGTGAGTGGATACCACATTTCCAGATGGATTTTTATTGCCCACAGTCCAGGAGATTCCAGGGCAGAGGGGTCCCACGAGTTGCCAGTGTGGCTGTTTTGGCCACCATGGCTGTTTCGGCTGGTATGGCTATTTTGGCCAGCACCCCAGTGCGGCAGTTCTCTGTACAAAATACACGGTTCCAGGCACAATTTTAGCTGGCAATTGGAGCTCCAGGAAGACAGAGTCAACTGATAGAAAAGGGGACTGAAACAGGGAGCCAGGACAGGAGATTCCCAGGCAAAAAAGTGCCACAAACCTCAGCGCAGCTATTTCAGCCGGCACAGTGAGTCACCACATGGGAAATCACACTGATCCAAGTGCCTTTTCAACAGGCAACTGGAACACCCTGGAGACAGTTGACTGTTCAAAAAAATAATAATAAAATAAAGGCTCTGAGGCAGGGAGCCAGGTGATCAGGCTTGGCTGATCGCACCCTGACAAAAAAAACACAGCAATCTGAAATGCTCTGGATTGAGAGTTTCACAGCAAGCACAGCTGAACCTGGGATGGTCCAGCTCTGTTGGGGAGGGTTGTCTGCCATTACTGAGGCACTCCACCACTATGTAGGTAGTCCGCCATTGGGAACGCAGCCCACCATTACAGAGAGAGGCCGCCATTACAGAGGTGGGCCATCATTGCTGAGGCAGTTCTAAGTACACTGGTATAAACAGGACAGCAGGGAAGTTCACATGGCAGCTGGGCAGGTCCCACAGCAGCTCAGCAAAGCCTCTGCAGACAGACTATTACTAGGCTTCCTCCTCACTGGGCAGGGCAGCCCTGAAGAAAGGCAGCAGCATGACAGAAACTTAGAAGCCCTACCTTCCTGGGACAGAGCACCTGGAGAAAAAAACGGGGGTTTATGAGTTCTGCTGCAGCAGACTTAAACATACATGCCTAGCAGCTCTGAATGAACAACAGAGCTCACAGCTCAGCACTTGAGCTCCTATAAAAGACAGACTGTATCCTCAAGCAACTCCCTGACCCCTGTATATCCAAAGAGTCACATCATAAAGGAGAGCTCAGACTGACATCAGGTGGATATCCTTCAGGGACAAAGATAGCAGAAGAAGAAACTGGCAGCAACCCTTACTGTTCTGCAGCCACTGCAGGTGATCCCCAGGCAAGCAGGGCCTGGAGTGGACCTCAGCAGTCCTACAGCAGAGGGGCCTGACTGGTAGAAGAAAAACTAAGAAACAGAAAGAAATAACTTCATCATCAGTAAACTGGATGTCCACTCAGAGACCCAATCTGAAAGTCAACAACTACAAAGATGGGAAGAAACCAGGGCAAAAAGGATAAAAACATCTCAAACCAGAACAGCTCTCCTCCTACAAGGGAACACAACTCACCAGCAAGGGAACAAGGCTGGATGGAGAATGAGTGTGATGAATTGACAGAATCAGGCTTCAGAAGGTGGGTAATAAGAAACTTCTGTGAGCTAAAAGAACATGTTCTAACCAAATGCAAAGAAACTAAGAACCTTGAAAAAAGATTTGATGGAATGCTAACAAGAATAAATAACTTAGATAGGAATATAAGTGAATTGATGGAGGTGAAAAACACAACACAATAACTTTACAAAGCATACACAAGTTTCAAGAGCCGAATTGACAAAGCAGAAGAAAGGATATCAGAGGTTGAAGATCAACTCAATGAAATAAACCAGAAGGCAAGATTAGAGAAAAAGGGTAAAAAGGAATGACCAAAGTCTCCAAGAAATATGGGACTACTTGAAAAGATGGAATCTACATTTGAGAGGTGTACCTGAATGTGACAGAGAGAATGAAACCAAGCTGGAAAATACTCTTCAGCTATTATCCAGGAAAACTTTCCCAAACTAGTGAGGCAGGCCAATATTCAAGTCCAGGAAATACAGAGAACACCACAAAGATATTCCTCAAGAAGAGCAACCCCAAGGCATTTACTCATCAGATTTACCAGGACTGAAATGAAGGAGAATATGCTAAGGGCAGCCAGAGAGAAAGGTTGGGTTACCCACAAAGGGAAGCCCATCAGACTCACAGCAGATCTCTCAGCAGAAACCCTACAAGCCAGAAGAGAGTTGGGGCCAATATACAACATCCTTAAAGGAAAGAACTTTCGATCCAGAATTTCATATCCAGCCAAAGTAAGCTTCATAAGTGAAGGAAAAATAAAATCCTTTACAAACAAGCAAGTACTCAGAGATTTCATTACCACCAGGCCTGCTTCACAAGAGCTCCTGAAAGAGGCACTAAACATAGAAAGGAAAAACCAGTACCAGCCACTCCAAAAACATACCAAAGGGTAAAGGGCATCAACATGATGAAGAAACTGCATCAACTAACAGGCAAAACAGTCAGCTAGCATCAAAATGGCAGGATCAAATTCACATATAACAATATTAACCCTAAATGTAAATGGACTAAATGCACCAATCAAAAGACACAGACTGGCAAATTGGATAAAAAGCCAAAACCCATCGGTGTGCTGTATCCAGGAAACCCATCTTACATGAAAGGATACAAAAAGACTCAACATGAAGGGATGGAGGAAGATTTACCAAGCAAATGGAGAGCAAAAACAAGCAGAAGTTGCAATTCTCGTCTCAGATAAAATAGACTTTAAACCAACAAAGATAAAAAGAGACAAGAAGGATATTACATAATGGTAAAAGGATCAATGCATCAAGAAGAGCTATGGATCCAAAATATATATGGACCCAATACAGAAGAACCCAGACACATAAAGCAAGTTCTTAATGACTTACAAAGAGACTTAGACTCCCACACAATAATAGTGGGAGACTGTAACACCCCATTGTCAATATTAAATCAATCTGACAGAAAATTAACAAGGATATCCAGCACTTGAACTCAGACCTCGACCAAACAAATCTAATAGACATTTTTACAACTCTCCACCCCAAATCCACAGAATATACATTCTTCTCAGCACCACATCACACCTACTCTAAAGTTGACCATGTAATTGGAAGTAAATCACTCTTCAGCAAATGCAAAAGAATGGAAATCATAACAGTCTTTCAGACCACAGTGCAATCAAGTTAGGACTCAGAATTGAGAAACTAACTCAGAACTGTACCGCTTCATAGAAACTGAACAACTGGCTCTTGAATGTTGACTGGATAAACAATGGAATGAAGCAGAAATAAGGATGTTCTTTGAAACCAATGACAATGAAGACACAACATACCAGAATCTCTGGGACACATTTAAAGCAGTCTCTAGAGGAAAATATATAGCAATAAGTGCCCACATGAATAGTAAGGAAAAATCTAAAATCGACACCCTATCATCAAAATTAAAAGAGCTAGAGGAGCAAGACAAGAAAAACTCAAAACCTAGCAGAAGACAAGAAATAACTAAAATCAGAGCAGAACAGAAGGAGATAGAGACACAGAAAACCCTTCAAAAAAGCAATAAATCCAGGAGCTGGTTTTTCAAAAAGATCAACAAAATAGACCACTAGCCAGATTAATAAAAAAGAAAACAGAATAATCAAATAGATCCAATAAAAACAATAAAGGGGATATCACCACAGATACCACAGAAATACAAGCCATCATCAGAGACTTTTACAAATATCTCTATGCACATAAACTAGTAAACCTGGAAGAAATGGATAAATTCCTGAACACTTGCATCCTCCCAAACCTAAACCAGGATGAAGTCGAAACCCTGAATAGACCAATAACAAGGGCTGAAGTTGAGGCAGAAATAAGAGCCCACCACTCAAAAAAAGCCCAGGTCCAGATGAATTCACAGCCAAATTCTACCAGACACAGGGAGCTGGTACCATTTCTTCTGAAACTATTCCAAACAATCCAAAAAGAGGGAATCCTTCCCAAATCATTTTATGAGACGAACATCATCCTGATACCAAAACCTGGCAGAGACTCAGCAAGAAAAGAAAACTTCAGGCCAATATCCATGAAGAACATGGATGCAAAAATCTTCAATAAAATACTGGCAAACTGATTGCAACAGCACATCAAAAACTTATCCACCATGATCATGTAGGCTTCATCCTGGGGATGCAAGGCTGGTTCAACATACACAAGTCTATAAACATAATTTACCACATAAACAGGACCAAATACAAAAATCACATAATTATCTCAATTGGTGCAGAGAAGGCCTTTGAGAAAATTTAACAGCCCTTTATGCTAAAAACCCTCAATAAACTAGGTACTGGTGAAATGTGCCTCAAAATAATAAAAGATATTTGTGACAAACCAACAGCCAATATCATACTGAATGGGCAAAAACTGGAAGCATTCCCTTTGAAATCTGGCACTAGACAAGGATGCCATCTCTCACTACTCCTATTCAATGTAGTATTGGAAATTCTAGCCAGAGCAATCAGGCAAGAAAAAGAAATAAAGCGTATTCAAATAGGAAAGGAGCAACTCAAATTGTCACTATTTGCAGACAACATGATTGTATATCTAGAAGACCCCATCGTCTCAGCCCAAAATCTCCTGAAACTGATAAGCAACTTCAGCAGTCTCAGAATACATCATCATTGTGCAAATATCACCAGCATTTCTATACACCAATAACAGACTTAAAGAGTTCCACATCAAGAAGGAAATGCCATTCACAATTGCTACAAAGAGAATAAAATAGCTAGAAATACAACTAACAAAGGATATGAAGAACCTCTTCAAGGAAAAGTACAAACCACTGCTCGATGAAATAAAAGAGGACAAAAACAGATGGAGAAACATTCTATGTTCATGGTTAGGAAGAATCAATATCGTGAAAAAGGCCATACTGCCCAAAGTAATTTATAGATTCAACATTTTCTCCATCAAGCTACCAATGACATTCTTCACCGAACTGGAAAAAAACACCTGAAATTTCATATGGAACTAAAAAAGAGCCTGCATAACCAAGTCAATTCTAAGCAAAAAAAAATCAAAGTGGTAAGCATCACACTACCAGACTTCAAACTATACTACAAGGCTATAGTAATCAAAACTGCATGATACTGGTACCAAACCAGAGATAATAGACCAATGAAACAGAACAGAGGCCTTGGAGGCAACACTACACATCTACAACCATCCAGTCTTTGACAAGTCTGACAAAAACAAGCAATGGGGAAATGAGTCTCTCTTTAATAAATTGTGTTGGGAAAACTGGCTAGCCATGTGCAGAAAGCAGAAACTAGACCCCTTCCTGACGCCTTACATTAAAATTAACTCCAGATGGATTAAAGACTTAAACATAATACCTAACACCATTAAAAACCCTAGAAGAAAACCTAGGCAAAACCATTCAGGACATAGGCATAGGCAAGGACTTCATGACCAAACCACCAAAAGCATTGGCAACAAAAGCCAAAATAGACAAATGGGACCTAATCAAACTCCACAGCTTCTGCAAAGCAAAAGAAACAGTCATAAGAGTGAATCGGCAACCAACACAATGGGAAAAAATTTTTGCAGTTTACCCATCTGACAAAGGGCTGATATCCTGAATCTACAAAGAACTAAAACAGATTTACAAGAAAAAAAACAAGCCCATTCAAAAGTGGGCAAAGGATATGAACAGACACTTTACAAAAGAAGACATACATGATGCCAACAAACATATGAAAAAATGTTCATCATCACTGGTCATTAGAGAAATGCAAATCAAAAGTACATTGAGATGCCACCTCATGCCAGTTAGACTGGTGATCATTAAAAATCTGGAGACAACCGATGCTGGAGAGGATGTGGAGAAATAGGAACACTTTTACACTGCTGGTGGGAGTGTAAATTAGTTCAACCATTGTGGAAGACAGTGTGGTGATTCCTCAAGGACCTAGAAATAGATATTCCATTTGACCCAGCACTCCCATTACTGGGTATATATCCAAAGGATTATAAATCATTCTACTGCAAGGACACATGCACACGAATGTTCATTGCAGCATTGTTTACAATAGAAAAGACCTGGAACCAACCCAAATGCCCATCTATGATAGACTGGACAGGGAAAATGTGGCACATATACACCATGGAATGCTATGCAGCCACCAAAAACGATGAGTTTGTGTCCTTTGTAGGGACATGGGTGAACCTGGAAACCATCATTCTCAGCAAACTGACACAAGAACAGAAAATCGAACACTGCATGTTCTCACTCATAGGTGGGTGCTGAACAATGAGAACACATGGAGACAGGGAGGGGAGCATCACACACTGGGGTCTGTCAGGGGGAAATAGGGGAAGGACAGTGGCTGGTGGGGAGTCTGGGAGAGATGGCATGGGGAGAAATGCCAGGTATAGGTGTTGGGGAGGAAGGCAGCACATCACACTGCCATGTGTGTACTTATGCAACAATCTTGCATGCTCTTCACATGTACCCCAAAACCTAAAATGCAATTTAAAGAAAAGTACCCATTTGGACCACGTAACATAGATAGACTAAACTCCACCACTGCCACAAGTTTTCAGACTTTCTAAGACCCAGCTCACAGATAAGCTTAAAACACTGGAGACAGTGGTGCTGTATTCAAGTGGAAAAATGAAACAGGATGCCATGCAAGAAGGCCAAATACCTGGCTATATCCCTGAGATTGTTTTTGATATTTTCCTTTTAAAGTAGGTGACATCTCTTGTTGCCCTGATAGGAACTTTGGCATGTGTTTAAGGCCTCATCACTGCTTTTGAATATATTGAATCTAAGGAGCCCCTAATCCTGTAACATGCAGTGATTGGAACATAAAAATTACCAAAGTGAGAAATCCCACTTTGTCCCAGAGAGTGGCCCAAGTTATTACGTGCTTGTTTTTTTTTGTTTGTTTTTCTGCTTTGATTCAATTAAGAAGATTATATATTTCTGAACATAAAGAGTAAGACTTTTATTGAGGCCTGAGATTTCCAAACTCACTTATTCTTGACTACGTTTTCTTTCCCTAGTCTTGGTCTTTCTGATTCTTTGTCCTTCTAAGATTGTCATATGTTCTTTTGGCCTAGTCCAATTTGGAAACCAATTAGTTTGATTCCTGTTTTCCTCTTGGTTTTTATATCTACATGATACTTCATTTTTACTTTCTCTGAAAATTTTTCATTTTTTTCTTAGAAATCTAAATGTGGTATGGAATACTATTTTTAGGACTGGAAAGAATACAACCAAGTAGAAATAAAGCTATTAGACAAAAATTTAGATGGAGATTGAAGTAGGAGCTATTACAAGGAGAAAGGACTGGGTAGATTTGGTGCTATCAGTCAGCCAAGTTGGTTTTCCTCCGTGTACACACTAATTATTGTGTTATACCGCCCCCCTCAGCTGTGTAGGCATGAGCAAAAAGTGAGTGGTTTCTTTCTGAGCAAGAAAAGATTGCTTATTGAGTTAATGGAATTCTTCAGGAAGAGAATTGTTGCTGAAAGGGTTAATATTGAAGAAAGACGGAACATATGGTGTTCACTGCATTAGTTTGTGTTTTATCTCTGTTTCTCCAACCCGAATTGCTCATGCATGAGAATGAATGCTTAAGACATTATATTTTAAAACATGCTCTTAGGGACACTATTTCTACAGAATGTTAACAGGCATAAAAAAGAGTTTGTAGGTCAGCATACATGAAGGAAACTCTGAGCATAACCAGGTTAGGATCTATGTGTACAAGAATGGAGACAGGGCAGGTAGGTTCATTTTTCAGAATGGACAAAGCCTTTAATAACTGAAGAAACTCTCAGATGTCTTAATGAATATTTCAGTATAAATCTCCTAAGATGATTATGATTTGAAGTGTTTCTTCAACTACTTGAGCAGGGATTTCAAAAATACTGAAGACATTTATTTGTTTACATATGTTTATGTGCATGTGCATTTACATTTGTGTGTATTACTAGATTATTTGCTAGGTATGCAACTTTTGTGATAAGATGTACATTATAAAACACTGGTCTATAAGAAGGATATTATTAACTAGCTTAAACTGTATGAATCAATCCTCCAGTCCGCTATTGGGCCATTACTGAAGATCCTGAATCTTTATACTTTGCTACTTACCTTTGCTTGTGGACACAGGAGGCCATGCTGCAAGACCTGCTCCCTTGGATAAGTGGTACTTACATGCCAATGTAATCTTATCTTTGAGTCTTTGGAAATGATTTGAACTTTTAACAATAGCATACAGACAATCATTCTGCTGACTACGGTACCTGAAAATTTCATTGCATGGTATTTTTGCATTTTTGACTTTAAACAAGTCAGTTGATTATTCTGCGGCTTAATTTGTCCTTCTGTAAATGAAAATCTGAACTAGAATAGCCTTAACATCTCTTTTACATATATAATTCTCATATTTTACCCCAAAGTTTAGAAAGATTCTAAACTGTACCAGATCAACAGTCTGTTTGGTAGCCTCAGGATTTTCTTTTCAACAAATTAGCCTCCACGGTAAATTTCTTCAAATATTTCAGAAAAGCTTGTTTGTACTTCTTTGCAACTAAGTAAAAATATGAAAATATAATAAAGAGAACAGCTGGCAAGGTGCCCAAATCCCCACATTTAATTAACCCCAACTCTTTTTAAGGAAATAATACATGAAGATTTTAAAATGCCACTATTTTTGAAATACATACTTTTTTTTCTCTTGGTCTAGAAATGCAGAATTACTCTCTCTCTTCCCCACTCTCTCCTCTTTCAATACTCATTCTCCAGAGAATGGAAGACATCTTGCATTAGACCTGTGACCATTGCCACATGATATTTTCTTGAGGTCATGTTTTTCTCTTTGTGCACACATTTACTAATTTATGAAAGCATATTTCTTGAAAAGAATATCTAAAAGGGAACATAGGGATGAGGATCGATAGGAACCATGACTTTAGAAGGAGACTAGTGGGAAACCACAGAAAAATGTCAATATGAAAACTCTTATCAGCTATACACAGTGCTGTTTATGAACTAAGCTTTGCCTTGGGGTGCTCTAACCCAGTTATTCATTAACTGACAAGAAATGCCTGACCCAAGGGATATTATTATTTCTAACTTTGTGCTTTCCTTTTCTTCCCAGTCTCCAACATCTTTATTTCACTGAATGCTTCCATTAAAATCTTTTTTTGGTGACTATACATTTTCTAGAAAATGATAAATTGTTTCCAGCAGGAAAAATGGAATTGTTGTAAATGTTGTCTGAAGGTTACAATATTGTTAGAAGTCCATGACTTCGAAAAACCATGTGATGTTGACAGCTTTGCATTATGCAGCACATCGACATCACATTAGCTAGTGCCACTCTCTGCAAATATTTGTATTCAGAAAATCCACCAAATGAAATTTTATTTACCTAACACATAATTATTGTTCCTAAAATATTTTATATATTTTTTGGTTCATAATTTAGTAGTTTTCATTAAAGATCAATTGATGACTGAAAACATATGAACTGATGAAAGGTAATATTCAATTTTATGACATTTTTTCTTTACTTTTTCTTTTTGCTAAAAGTTGTGTCTTACATCACTTGAATGCTATATATCATCTCTGTATTTAATATTCTATTCACCAGATTACAAATGATAGTATTTTGAAACTGGTCTCCAACCTGAAAATGTTTTAGGATCATCCAGGGTTTTATATGAGAAAAGTTTACAGCAATAGCTATAGCTGATAAAAGTGTCCTGAATAACTCTACTGTGCATTTAACTCTTGAGCTTTGTTCCCATAATTACAAACTTGAGCAATGGACTTTGGGATGAATTATTAACAAAAGGAAGTACACGTACACTCCAAATTGTAATGGCAAATGATCTTCAGTATTTTCGTTCATGTGGTAAAATGAAATCCAGGGTAAATAACTGTTAAGTAGTATGTTCTATATTTCACAACTACTTAGCACATTATGTTGTTAGGAGAGTGGCGAGTATCTTACATAACAATTAGTGCCTGCCTATATGATACCTGTTACGTATATGTAAGTGCTCTTCTGCTTTTCTCTTTAGAATATTTTAAAGATTCCCTGGTACTGCCTGGGTGACATCAGGAAGCTAAACAGTGTTTAGATTCTGGCTAAATGGTAGACAAGAATACTTGATAGTATCCAAAAGAACAAAATATGATCATTTAAGCTGTGTTATGAAAAAGTAGCAACTAGCTTCATAGGTCCCATTTATGGGTTAGGAGAAGAAATGAGACTTGGTCAAAGTTTTTCCAAGGATTTCATTCCCAAATATCAGTATTCTAAAAATAGTTCGAAACAGAAAGAAGCAGATTACCCCTTATTGTGTACTTATTTGCCCTTCTCACATTGTGGGCTAAGTAGATTGGCTTGTCTCCTGTGGTTCATATAGTTATGAAAGAGTTATCTCTAAAATGTTTATTAGTATAAGTGAATTACAAGAAAATATTTTAGTATCATTAATGAGGTCTAAGCACATTAAATACTTAACATTCCAATTAGGTTTATATGAAGTGGTGAGGTAATAAGAGACCATATGACACCATGGCTACTTTGAAGGCGGAAGGATGAAATATATAGTCAAGGGAATTTAAAACAATATGCAAAATGTCATGAAAACTTGGGAGCATAGGCAAGAATAACTTGTAGGTATGTAGTAATTAGATGAAATGGATTGTGCAAACTAATATTTATTATATATGATCTGGAATGATCATCAGCAATCTAAGAGAGGCTATATACAACCAACATTGAAAATCTACAGCTGATTTAAATGTTTCATTTAAAAAATTTCTGTAAAGCTGTAGGTTAACACAAACCAGAAAGGCAATTACCGCAATTACTGTTTGTATGTTTCTAGCCAATGACTTTTATAGGCTCCTGATAAATCAGATTTCCAAGTGGTACCCTAAGTTGTATTAATAAAATTTTTTTGCAAAATATCTTTAATATGAAAGAGTTTGGGAGAAATGGCAGAAAAATTGCTAGTTTTTCAATCTTATGCAAATTGAAAAACTCATTTATTGTCGCATTCAAGTCTCTTTGGAATTAGAGGGCTCTGCAATTGGAGAATAAAATATTTGCATTTTTAAATTTGAACACTCTAGAGTGCCAGAGTGTTTGTATTCATAACCTTAATGAGTAAAATAAATTTTAACATTAAATGTTTAAAAATATATCTGAGAAATAAGAAAACAGAATTATCTATCCTTTCATTAATTTAATATTTTAATTCAATGTTTTGCATATTCTACAAACAGAATTTTGAAAGAGTTAACACAATCTTAGACACAGGGTATGCAGAAATGAGTAACATACAGGGATGCTTAGTTTGTAATTGAGAGGATTGTTGGTAAGCATTCAAATCCAATTCAAGTGCAGTGTTGTTTGATAAAGATGCAATGTGCTTTGGTTTAGCCTAGAGCATAACTCCTGTGGCTTATCCTGTAGTTTATTCTGTAGTTTACTCAGGTGGAAATGTCCAATAGGCAAGGCATACATTCAAGGAGAATGATTTGGGAGTCATAAGCATCCTTTAGGGCTCACTTTCTACCCTGCCTGTTTCTCCACCAGTGCCTTCTACACCTTCTTCACTTGGAATTAACTGTATCCTTGTGGTCTCACAAAGCTTCCCATCAGAAGTATTACTAATTCCCCAGATCACCTGCCAAGGACTATATTCAAGGTGCAACTTAGTAGAACAACAGCTAATCTACATCTTCACTATTTTTCTTTTCTTTGGCTGAAAAAGGAAGGTAATTTCTGGAGTGCTTCACACCTCCCAACTTCCTTTTGTTTCCAAGTGATTGATGGAGTTCTCCTGGCAGACTAGCCCAGGACAGAATGCCAGAAGAATCCTGACTCCGTTGACTTGGGCAGATAACAGGCTTCTGGGCACAGGCCACTGGATGTATAGTGCCTACAGTGTGTAAAAGCTAGAGGTGTTCTCACGATGAATCTTCCATACTCCATATGACAAAGATTCATATCTGTGGACCTTTTGTTCTCTTCATATTCTGCAAGCCCTGCCTTCTAACTGACATTTTATTATACCAGGCCCCATCCTTAGAGGGCTTGTAGCTTCTATCCTCAAATTTCAAACCAGATCACCACATTTTCTTTAGCAGTCTTATTTTGGGCAAAGAACACAAAAATGATAAGCTAACATAAAAATGTAATTTTTTAAAAATTTGATTTCCTGACCATTATATTGGAGCAAAATAGTTGTGAAATCTCAAGGGAGGGCTTTATTTGTATATTTACGTGGGCCAGGTAGCCATTATTCCTGGTTGGGTATTATATTTATAGATCTCTCTCAAGCCTCATAAGCTTCAGCAGCACTAGGCTCTGAATTTACAGTTTATGGGTCTCTATAAGGTTTGACAGGCAATATGGACCATATACAGATGTCGTGTTTTACATAACCAGACATATCAGAGACAGCTGTAATCATCAGTATCTGTCACAAATTCTAATCTACATCTAACAATGACAAAAGCTGCAGAGCTTATTGACTGTCTTTTACTGTGTATTTCATGTGTCAGCATTTGATGTGTTTCATCTGTAACACAGAATGGAATTTTGTGCTACTTTGATTTTCTGGGTCTTTTTATTTTGTAATGCAGAATGTCTCAAAGACTGACATTCACACTTGACTCATTATTTTCTTGTTTATGAAAATATCAGAAGGATGACACCTAGGGTAAGTTTTTAATATCAGTATAGGCAAACAATAGCAGTAAAAAAGCAAAGATACTTCCTTAAATCTTTTTACTTAAATAGTATGATATTGTATTGGGGCAATAAAGTCATACTTGGGATTTTTAGATGTTTAATTTCTCAACAGATATTTCTTAATAGTTCCTGAGGCAAGAGATGATCATCATAATTAATGTCGATCAAATTATTATTGTGTGGCATCAACTCTATGAGGCAAGTTTTATTTTTCTCTCTTAAAGGGTAGAAAACTGAAGCTTAGAGCACTGTACTTGGCATGTATGACACAGCCCTATTATATGACAGAACATACATTAAGCCATGTAGGATTTAATACTTCTGTACACAAGCAAACAAAAAGTAAAAGTCATTTTCCAAACAATGCTGAAGAGACAAGGACCAGTAATTGTAAATAATTATATTAAATGAGAAGTTCATTTCTCAATAATGGGTCAATTTTTCTTAGCTACTAATAATATTTTATAAAATATGTATTTATTTGTTCTTTTAATAGAATATCTGGGATAGGTGAAACAAACAATCTTTTCAATTTTAGATGGGTAAAAATTTATTATACTTTAAGTTCTGGGGTACATGTGCAGATTGTGCAGTTTTGTTACATAGGTATACAGGTGCCATGGCAGTGGTTTGCTACATCCATCACCCCCATCATCTACATTAGATATTTCTCCTAATGCTATTCCTCCCCAATCCCCCAATCCCCTGCTGTTTTTTCCCTAGCACCCCATTCCCCAGGCCCCAGGGTGTGACATTCCCCTCCCTGTGTCCGTGTGTTCTCATCGTTCAACACCCACTTATGAGTGAAAATATGTGGTGTTTGGTTTTCTGTTCTTGTGTTAGTTTGCTGAGAATGATGGTTTCCAGTTTCACTCATGTGCTTGCAAAGGACATGAACTCATCCTATTTTTATGGCTGCATGGTATTCCATGGTGTAGATGTGCCACATCTTCTTTATGCAGTATATCATTGATGGGCATTTGGTTTCATTCCAAATCTTTGCTGTGGTGAAAAGTGCCACAATAAACATACGTGTTCATGTGCCTTTATAATAGAATGCTTTATAATCCTTTGGGCATATATGTAGTAATGGGATTGCTGGGTCAAATGGTATTTCTAGTTCTAGATCTTTGAGAAATCACCACACTGTCTTTCACAATGGTTGAATTAATTTACACACCCACCAACAGTGAAAAAGTGTTCTTATTCCTCTACATCCTCTCCAGCATCTGTTGTCTCTTGATTTTTTAATAATTGCCATTGTAACTGGTGTGAGGTGGTATCTCAATGTGGTTTTGATTTGCATCTCTCTAATGACCAGTGATGATGAGCTTTTTTCATGTGTTTGTCGGCTGTGTAAATATCTTCTTTTGAAAAGTGTCTGTTCATATCCTTAGCACACTTTTTGATGGGATGGGGCTTTTTTCCTTGTAAATTTGTTTATGTTTTCCATAGATTCTGGATATTAGCCCTTTGTCAGATAGGTAGATCGCAAAAGTTTTTCCCCATTCTGTTCGTTGCTGGTTCACTCTATTGACAGTTTATTTTGCTGTTCAGAAGCTCTTAAGTTTAATTAGATCCCATTTGTCTATTTTGGCTTTTGTTGCCAATGCTTTTCGTGTTTTGGTCATGAAGTCCTTCCCTACGCCTATGTCCTGAATGGTTTTGCCTAGATTTTCTTCTAGGGTTTTATGGTGTTAGGTCTTATGTTTAAATTTTTAATCCATATGTTTAAGTCTTTAATCCATCTGGAGTTAATTTTAGTGTAAGGTGTCAGGAAGGGGTCCAGTTTCTGCTTTCTGCATATGGCTAGCCAGTTTTCCCAGCACCATTTATTAAACAGGTACTCCTTTCCTCATTGCTTGTTTTTGTCAGGTTTATCAAAGATTGTATGGTTGTAGATATGTTGTGTTGAATCCGGTGCCTCTGTTCTGTTCCATTGGTCTATATCTCTGGTTTGGTACCAATATCTTGCTATTTTGATTACTGTAGACTTGCAGTATAGTTTGAAGTCTGGTAGTGTGATGCCTCCTGCTTTGTTCTTTTTCCCTAGAATTGACTTGGCTATGGGGGCTCTCTTTTGGTTCCATATGAAGTTTAAGGTAGTTTTTTCTAGTTCTGTAAAAAAGGTCATTGGTAGCTTGATGGGGATAGTGTTGAATCTATAAATTACTTTGGGCAGTATGGCCATTTTCACGATATTGATTCTTCCTAACCATGAACATGGAATGTTTCTCCATATGTTTGTGTCCTCTCTTATTTCGTTGAGCAGTGGTTTGTTGTTCTACTTGAAGAAGTCCTTTACATTCCTTGTTAGTTTTATTCCTAGGTATTTTATTCTCTTTGTAGCAATTGTGAATGGCAGTTCATTCTTGATTTGGCTCTCTTTAAGTCTGTCATTGGTATATAGGAATGCTTGTGATTTTTTCACATTGATTTTGTATCCTGAGACTTTGCTGAAGTTGCTTATCAGTTTCAGGAGATTTTGGGCTGAGAAGACAGGGTCCTCTAGATATACAATCATGTGGTCTGCAAATAGGGACAATTTGACTTCCTTCTTTCCTATTTGAATACCCTTTATTTCTTTTTCTTGCCTGATTACTCTGGCTAGAACCTCTAATACTATATTGAATAGGAGTGGAGAGAGAGGGCATCCTTGTCAAGTGCCAGATTTTAAAGGGAATGCTTCCAGTTTTTGCCCATTTAGTATAATATTAGCTGTTGGTTTGTCGTAAATAGCTTTTATTATTTTGAGATATGTTCCATCAATACATAGTTTACTCAGGTGTTTTTTTAGCATAAAGAAAGGGCTGTTGAATTTTGTCAAAGACCTTCTTGGCATCAATTGAGATAATCATGTGGTTTTTGTCTTTGGTTTTGTTTATGTGGTGAATTACGTTTATAGTCTTGAATATGCTGAACCAGTCTTGCATCCCCGGGATGAATCCTACTTGATCATGATGGATAAGCTTTTTGATGTGCTGTTGCAGTCGGTTTGCCAGAATTTTATTGAAGATTTTTGCATCTATGTTCATCATGGATATTGGCCTGAAGTTTTTTTTTTCTTGATGAGTCTCTGCCAGGTTTTAGTATCAGGATGATGTTGGTCTCACAGAATGATTTGGGAAGGATTCCCTTTTTTGGATTGTTTCGAATAGTTTCAGAAGAAATGGTACCAGCTCCTCTGTGTCTGGTAGAATTCGGCAGTGAATTCGTCTGGACCTGGACTTTTTTTGGGTGGTGGCTCTTAATTGCTGCCTCAACTTCATCCATTGTTATTGGTCTATTTTGGGTTTGGACTTCTTCCTGGTTTAGGCTTGGGAGGATGCAAGTATCTGGGAATTTATCAATTTCTTCCATGTTTACTAGTTTATGTGCATAGAGTTGTTTGTAATAATCTCTGATGATGATTTATATTTCTGTGGAATCTGTGGTGATATCCCCTTTATTGTTTTTATTGCATCTATTTGATTATTTTCTCTTTTCATTTTATCAATCTGGCTAGTGGTCTGTCTGTTTTGTTGATCATTTTGAAAAACCACCTCCTGCAATTACTGATTTTTTGAAGGTTTTTTTTTTGTGTGTGTGTCTGTATCTCCTTCAGTTCTGCTCTGATCTTAGTTATTTCTTGTATTCTGCTAGGTTTTGAGTTTTTTAAATCTTGCTCCTCTAGCTCTTTCAATTTTGATGATATGGTGTCAATTTTAGATCTCTCCTTGCTTCTTGTGTGGGCACTTATTGCTATATATTTTCCTCTAGAGACTGCTTTAAATGTGTCCCAGAGATTCTGGTATGTTGTGTCTTCATTGTAGTTGGTTTCAAAGATCATCTTTATTTCTGCCTTCATTTTATTGTTTATCCAGTCAACATTCAAGAGCCAGTTTTTCAGTTTCTATGAAGTGGTGCCGTTCTGAGTTAGTTTCTCAATTCTGAGTTCTAAGTTGATTGCACTGTGGTCTTAGAGACTGTTTGTTATGATTCCTGTCTTTTGTATTTGCTAAGTAGTGATTTACTTTCAATTATGTGGTCAATTTTAGAGTAGGTGCGATGTGCTGAGAAGAATGTATATTCTGTGGATTTGGGGTGGAGAGTTGTAAAAATGTCTATTAGATTTGTTTGGTCCAGGTCTGAGTTCGAGTCCTGGATATACTTGTTAAATTTCAGTCTTGTTGATCTGTCTAATACTGACAATGGAATGTTCAACTCTCCCACTATTATTGTGTGGGAATCTAAGTCTCTTTGTAAGTCATTAAGAACTTGCCTTATGTATCTGGGTGCTCCTGTATTGTGCATGTATATATTTAGGATCCTTAGCTCTTCTTGTTGTATTCATCCTTTTACCACTATGTAATTTCCTTCTTCATCTCTTTTGACCTTTGTTGGTTTAAAGTCTATTTTATCAGAGACGAGAATTGCAACTCTTGCTTTTTTTTTTTGCTCTCCATTTTCCTGGTAAATAATCCTCCATCTCTTTATTTTGAGCCTTTATGTATCCTTGCATGTGAGATGCATTTCCAGGATACAGCACACTGATGTGTTTTGGCTTTTTATCCAATTTGCCAATCTGTGTCTTTTGATTGGGGTATTAGCCCATTTACATTTAGGGTTAATATTGTTATGTGTGAATTTGATCCTGCCATTTTGATGCTAGCTGGCTGTTTTGCCCATTAGTTGATGCAGTTTCTTCATTGTGTTGATGCTCTTTACCATTTGGTATGGTTTTGGAGTGGCTGGTCCTGGATGTTCCTTTCTATGTTTAGTGCCTCTTTCAGGAGCTCTTGTGAAGCAGGCCTGGTGCTGATGAAATATCTGAGTACTTGCTTGTTTGCAAAGGATTTTATTTTTCCTTCACTTATGAAGCTTACTTTGGCTGGGTATGAAGTACTGGGTTGAGAATTCTTTTCTTTAAGGATGTTGTATATTGGCCCCCACTCTCTTCTGGCTTGTAGGGTTTCTGCTGAGAGATCTGCTGTGAGTTTGATGGGGTTCCCTTTGTGGGTAACCTGACATTTCTCTCTGGCTGCTGTTTGCATTTTCTCCTTCATTTCAACCCTGGTGAATCTGATTATGTGCTTTGGGATTGCTGTTCTTGAGGAATATCTTTGTGGTGTTCTCTGTATCTCCCGGACTTGAATATTGGCCTGCCTTGCTAGTTTGGGGAAGTTTTCCTGGATAATAACCTGAAGAGTATTTTCCAGCTTGGTTTCATTCTCTCTGTCACATCAGGTACACCTATCCAACATAGATTAGGTTTTTCACATAGTCCCATATTTCTTGGAGATTTTGTTCATTCCTTTTTACCCTTTTTTCTCTAATCTTGCCTTCTCGTTTATTTCATTGAGTTGACCTTCAACCTCTGATATCCTTTCTTCTGCTTTGTCAATTCAGCTGTTGAAACTTGTGTTTGCTTCGCAAAGTTATTGTGTTGTTTTTCAGCTCCATCAATTCACTTATATTCCTCTCTAAGTTATTTATTCTTGTTAGCATTCCATCAAATCTTTTCTCAAGGTTCTTAGTTTCTTTGCATTGGTTTAGAACATGTTCTTTTAGCTCGCAGAAGTTTCTTATTACCCACCTTCTGAGGCCTGATTCTGTCAATTTCATCACACTCATTCTCCATTCAGCCTTGTTCCCTTGCTGGTGAGTTGTGTTCCCTTGTAGGAGGAGAGGCATTCTGGTTTCAGATGTTTTCATCCTTTTTGTGCTGGTTTCTTCACATCTTTGTGGATTTATCCACCTGTCGTCTTCGTATTTGTTGACTTTCAGATTGGGTCTCTGAGTGGACGTCCAGTTTGTTGATGATGAAGTTATTTCTTTCTGTTTCTTAGTTTTCCTTCTATCAGTCAGGCCCCTCTGCTGTAGGACTGCTGAGGTCTACTCCAGGCCCTGCTTACCTGGGGATCACCTGCAGTGGCTGCAGAACAGTAAGGGTTGCTGCCAGTTTCTTCTTCTGCTATCTTTGTCCCTAAAGGATATCTGCCTGTTATCAGTCTGAGCTCTCCTTTATGATGTGACTCTTTGGATATACAGGGGTCAGGGAGCTGCTTGAGGAGCCCACAGCAGCTCAGCAAAGTCTGTGCAGGCAGACAGTGACTAGGCTGCCTCCTCACTGGGCAGGGCAGCCCTGAAAAAAGGCAGAAACACCACAGAACCTCATAAATAAAGCCCTTACTGCCCAGTACTGTGTATCTGGGGAAAAAAATGGGTTTATGAGTTCTGCTGCGGCAGACTTAAGCAAACCTGCTCAGCAGCTCTGAATGAACAATGGAGCTCACAGCTCAGCACTTGAGCTCCTATAAAGGCCACACTGTCTCCTTAAGCTTTTGGTGTTTTACTCATGAAGTCCTTGTCCTTGCCTATGTGCTGAATGGTATTACCTAGGTTTTCTTCTAGGATTTTTATGGTGCTAGGTCTCATGTTTCAATCTTTCATCCATCTAAAGTTAATTTTTTTATAAGTTGTAAGAAAGGATCCAGTTTCAGCTTTCTGCATATGACTTGCCAGTTTTCCCAGCATCATTTGAGAGCCTCAGAAAGAATGTCACACAACTACAAACATCTGATCTTTGACAAACCTAACAAAACAAGCAATGGGGAAAGGATTCCCTATTTAGCAAATTAGATATTTAATAGATTTTTTCTATAATTAGAGTTCTTATAAAATTCCTTTCTACCAAAAGAATTCATTTGGTAGGCAAGAATGAATACCATCTTGGGTGACTTTTAGAATTTTTTTTTAGCTATAATGGCCAAGAATAATTAAGGTCTAGATAATTCTGGAATTTCTTTTTCTTTTACTTCTTGGGTTATCTCTACATGAGCTGCAGATGTAGAAACCTTGCAAAGATTTCTACCATAGCTGATCTGTATTTTATGGCATTTACATCATTTGCATGACTGATATCCTTATGTGTAAAAATGGCATTCTGTTGAAAATTTCTAGGAAGTTGCCTAAATGCAAAACATAGTATTCTGAAAGGAGAAAAGTGACATCCATATTTTTATAAGGGCAGCTACAATCACAAAATAAGACTGACTTTTTAAATATGTGTTTTGTTGTAGAATAGTTTTAGATTTACAGAAATGTTGCAGAGAGAATACACAGGAACCCCACATCCAGTTTCCATTATTATCAAAAGCTGATATTAGTATGGCACATTTGTCACTACTCTGAAGTGATATTAATATGTGATTGTTAACTAAAGTCTGTGCTGTATTCAGATTTTCTTAGTTTTTACCTAACACCCTTTTTACCTAACAACATTACATTTAGTCTTCATGTTTCCTTAGACTCCTAACTGTGAGAGCTTCTCAGAATCTCATTCTATTTCAAGACCTCAGAAGCTGAGAAGTACTGAATAGGTGTTTTGTAGCATGGACTCCAACTGGAATTTGTATGATGTTTTACTCATGGTTAGCCTGGGTACCTGGGTTATTGTGAGGAAGACCACAAATACAAGGTACCATCATACATCATATCAAGGGTATATACCGTCAACATGATTTATCACTGTTGTTGACTTTAATTGTCTGGCTGAGGTAACTTGTCAGGTCTCTCTACCATAAATTTCTTCTCTCTCTTTCCATAGTTTTCCAAATCTATTCTAACATCACATTTAAATTGTAAGAAAGTTGATTTTAGAGATTGTCTGTGGCCATACAGTTTATGTAGTTTTTTTTTTTGACCAGAGACCCTTTCAATTGATCAACAAATATTAACTTAAAAAATTGGCACTTTTCCCCATTATTTTGGTGGAAACCATCCAAATGCCTCAATACGACATACAGTGGTTATTGAAAAGTGTTAATTTATTTATTCTGTTTGTCTGAAAATATTTACATGTAGAGAAAAATAGATGTTGTCCCACCAAATGGATCCATTCTTTGGATACAATGGACTAAAGCAGTCAAGAAATTTATGTTTCTTCATTATGTGTTATCCCAGAAATGGTGTTATTATCAGGATGTTCTGCCCTGTTGAAACTGATAAGCATGCTTTTTATTTTTTGCTTAAGCAAATACAAAGCAAAAATAATAGGAGAGAATATAACTAGGACAGATAATGTTTTAAAAATATAAAAGGGATAGCGAGTGTGATGGCTCATGCGTGTAATCCTAGCATTTTGAGAGGCCACGACAGGAGGATTGCTTGAGGCCAGGAGTTCCAGATAACCCTGGACAACATAGCAAGACCCCATATCTAAGAAAATTTTGAAAATTAGCATAGTATGGTGGCACATGCTTGCAGTCTTAGCTACTGAGGAGGCTGAGGCAGGAAAATGGTTTGAGACTGGGAGGTCAAGGCTGCAGAGGGCTGTGGTTGTGCCACTAACTGCACTCCAGTCTCAGCAACAGAGTGAGACTTTGTCTCTAAAAGAAAGAAAATGTGTAAGAGGATAAAAATGACATTTAATATGAATAATAAACCCATTGTTATAAAAAGTGTTACATCAGGGAAAGGGAGTTTTCAGCCAGCAAAGAAACAAATTTCAGTGCCCCACATTGTTTCATATGTTATTAACAAAGATGGAGGCAGATGCCATACTTGTCCTTTTTGCATACCTAGAATAATGACTACATTTCCCTCCTTGTACTTTCATGAGATACATAGGTTACTCTGCAAATGGTAAATGCTTACTTTGCTATGCTCCTTTTTAGAAAAATATTGAGTTTTTGCCTCCTACTTGAAAGTCTATGATAATGGCCTAATAACCTATAACACATAGTATGTGACAATTGTCAGAGATGAAGTAATTTGTAATTTGAAAGAGTGGAAATTTCAATTTACAAACTGTATCAGTTTTATTCTCTAATCATATTACAACATCAGACATACCATTAGACAGTCATTACTGTGTCAGCTATTAGGCAAAAATTTACATGTTTATTTTCTTTTATATTATTTCTATGTGTGCTTATTTATACCTCTAAGTTTTGTCTAATATTGATTGTCTATTACAAAGTGCTAGAATTGCTACAGTCACACCAAGCAGATTTAGGCAATGTACTCAGAATAAGCCGAAAGTATATGCTGAATACCATAGTGACAAAGACACCACATGTGTGCTGAGTGCTTACTGTATAACTGGCTGTGTTCATTTAATGCTTCTGATTTATTCTGAGGCAGTAAATTATTATCCCTACTTTATGGATGAGAAAGCTAAATCAATTGCTTGCTTGGGTTCAAATTCCAGCTCTGTCACTTATTTTACAGGAATTTGAATCCTAACAGTTGGTTTCTAGATTCTGACTTCAACTATTATGAACTTATATTGCATTACAATGTCCAAAAATAAGGTAAAAAGAAATTTTAAAAAATAAGAAAGGAATTCTGAAGTCAGTGATTCTCTATTATTTGTGCTCTCTTGTTGTTGCTGGCCTGAAATGTGAAAATCACTGGAAGAAACACTCTTGCTTCAAAGAAACAAAATGAATAGACAAACTCTACAGTGATAGAAGTTGATATAAATGTGTAATTACCTCTGATTATATTTAACAGTATTTTTACTGTACATTTTATTAATTTTATATCTGAGTTATACTTTGTCCTGTGTATTCCATTTATTTAAAAATAGAGATAATTCCACCCTCTAAGCTCTTTCACTTTGAAATTAGAAATGAAATCAGAGCTCAACAAATCAGTATTGTCATCCATTCAATGTCATTAATCTTTTACATTAAAAACAATAATTGAATCTATTTCTCTAAATATTTGAACTGGTAATCTAAACTCCCTGCATACAGAGATTCTATGCAAGTGACTCTCTCCTGCCCTTTAAGTCTGCACATGAACTTCTAAGTGAACTACTTAACAAATGAAGTTTTCTTGAAGCTGTTTTTAAATTATAAATTCCTTCAGTAAATAACCACAGAACAAAGGTGAAAAGCTTCATGACATTAGTCTAGGCAGTGGTTTTTCATATGAGTCTGTAAGCACAGGCAACAAAAGCAAAAATAGACAAATGGGATTACATCAAACTAAAAAGCTTCTGCACACCAAGAAAACAAGCAACACATTGAAGAGAAAAATTGTGTAGTGAGAGAAAGTATTTGCTAACCACACATCCGATAAAGGGTTAATATCCAAAGTATATAAGGGACTCAAACAATTCAGTAATAAGAAAATAAATAACCTGATTTACAAATGAGCAAAGAATCTGAATAGACATTTCTCAAACAAAGACATAGAAATGGCTATCAGGCATATGAAAAAATGCTTACTGTTGCAAATTATCAGAGAAACTCAAATTAAAACTATAATGAAATATCACTTTACACTTGTTAAATTGGCCGTTTTTCAAAAGGATGAACAATAATAAGTGTTGTAGAGGATGTGGAGAAAGAGGAACTCTTGTGTAATGTTGTTGGAAATATAAATTAGTAGAGGAATTATGGAAACTATACGGAAAATAAAAATAAAAGTATCAAGAACTACCATTTGACCAGCAGTACTACTAACTGGGTATATATAGAAAAAATGAAATCAATATACAAAGAGTTTCTGCACTCCTGTGCTTATTGCAGCACTATTCACAATAGCCAAGATATGGATTCTACCTATGTGTCCATCAACAAATGGATAGATAAAAAATATGTATATATATCCACGGTGGTATGCTATTCAAAATTAAAAAAGAAGGAAATCCTGTCATTTGTAACAACATAGATGAACCTGGAGGACATTATGTTAACTAAAATAAACATGTCACGGAAAGACAAATACCATGTGATTTCAGTGATATGTGGAATCTGTAAAAGCAGAACGAGTAGAATAGTTGTTGCCAGAATCTGGGGATGGGAGAAGGGCTGGAGAGATATGATCAAAGGGTACAAAGTTTCAGTTAGATAAAAGGAATAAGTTCCAGAAATCTGTTGTACAACATAGTGACTGTAGTTAACAACAATGTATTGTATTCTTGAAAATTACTAAGTGAATAAATTGTACATTTTCTTACTTCAAAATATAAGCATGTGGGGTAATACATATGTTAATTAGCCTGATTTAGGCATTCAACAATGTACACACATTTCAAAACAGGTTGTACATAATATATACAATTTTTATTTGTCAATTTAATTTAAAAAAGATTTGGTCTGGCAAAGGGAATAGATCCCAGAATATGAGTCGATGGCCTATTCAGAAAACAAGTAACTGTCCTGTGTGTCTGGAAGTAAAATGGTAGACATCCAGAAAGGTGAGTTAGACAGAAGCCACCTTGATAATATCCAATTAAAATATTTTATTAAAATTCTAAACATTTAAAATTTATTTTAGGAATCTCAGAATATTTTTTTAACAATACTAATTGTACTATCATAATAACTATAGATTTCTGAGAAGCAAGTAGCCAATCAGCCCTTGTGGTTTAGTTCTGAGTTCTAAAAAAACATCCTTTATCCTGTTAGAATAAAGAAGGCAGGGGCTGGGTCCAGTGGCTCACGCCTATAATCCCAACACTTTGGAAGGTCAAAGTGAGCAGATCATGAGGTCAGGATATGGAGACCATTCTGGCCAACATGGTGAAACATAGTCTCTACTAAAAACGGAAAACCATTAGCAGGGCATGGTGGTGGCATCTGTAGTCCCAGCTACTTGGGAGGCTGATGCAGGAGAATTGCTTCAACCCAGGAGGTAGAGGTTGCAGTGAGACAAGATCACATCACTGCACTCAACCTGGCAACAGAGTGAGGCTGTCTCAAAAAAAAAAATAAATAAATAAATAAAATTAAAAAAAGGTGGTGACATGATGAATCTGCTGTGACATGGGTCTGATTCCCTTTTCAAGATCTTGAATATCCATCCCAGGCACTCTTTTCCTGTATGAAAACTTTGTACAGGCATCTTTGCATGATGCCTGTAGAAAGGCAGTTTTATATAAGAAAATCACACTTTTAAATCTTTTCCATTTAAAGAAAAGCCCTCAACTCCCTCTACTAATCCAGATGCTGTCTTTCTTGTTGCTTTTCATAACAGCTTCTTAAGGAGCATTCTAAAATGTTTGTCAATTTTTCACTTTCCACTCACTTTACAATCCATTCCATTTTAATCTTTATCACTCCACTCTGAGTGCAAAAGCACCAATGTTCTTTTTGTCACTGAATAAAAAGACATTTCTTAAGACATTATCTTGTATGACCTTTCAGCATAATTTTACCTAACCTCTTTCTCCCTGAAGCAATCTATTTCTGTTAAACATTCTCGTGGTTTCTATCTATTCTCCTCTTCTATCTTTTCTACCTTCCTTTAGATGCTGATGTTGCCCAGGATTCTCTGAGTCTGTTATTTCTGCTCCTCCACATTCTTCTATCACAATCCCATTCATTCCCAAGGCTTCCTTTACCATCTACATACCAATGATTTATATGTTGCTATGTCTAGTCCAAATCCCTTTCTCAGCTTCAGATTTCCATTTCTGCTTATCTGACATCTTCAGTTATGTATCAAAATAAGCCCCATCTAATTGTTTAAACTCGAAATCTGTAAATCACTTTACTCTGTAGTATCTTAATCCCAATTTTAAATAAAAACTAAAAGCTAGTTTAAAAATATTCCTAGTAACTTATTGTGCCTTTTGGACCTATATTGTATTTTTTGTTGATGTTTTACTGTGGTAATATACCAGTAACATAACATTATCCTTTGAACAATTTTTAAATATGCAGTTAAACAGCATTAAGTACATTCACATGGTTACAAAACCACCCCACTATCCAACTCCAGAAATTTTTCATTCACTTAAATAAAAGCTATTGTTTTAATTGAGAATATTTCTTGATAATCCACTGATTTTCTTCCATGACTATTGCTTCTACACCATATTATTGCTGTTGATTCCTAAATAGTATTTCTACATATATACTTTCTATCCTAATCCAATCCTCATATTTTAGGCTCATGTTTTTTAAAGTTTTAGACTGTCCAAGGTTCTGTTGTGTTTAGGAAAACAAGTTAATGCATAAAGCAAGACTTTTCTAGCTTCATTTTCTGTCGCATTTTTTCTTAATGTGCTTTAATGGTTCTATTTTAAAGTTTTAACTTTTAAAATGAGCTCTGCTTGCTCATTTTAAAGCACCCTTTGCAAGTGCTAGGCCTTCTCCTTGAAAATCTCTTGTCTTGCCATCTAAGTCATACTCATGCTCAATTTAGGAGACTTTCCAAGATATTCCAATGTAGGTTAGGGTCACCTGTTACATGCTACCATACCACCATGCATGTCTTCATTTATGTTACTCAGTGCTCTTACAATTAGCTTGGTCAAAGTTTTTGATTTTTTTTAACACTAGATTGAAATCTTTCAGAAGATGGTATCTATAACCTTTCTGATACTTAATAAGTATTTGTTGAATGTGTAAATGTCTCAAATATTTATGGTGTCTACTATTCCAGGTACTATTTTAGGCACTAAAGTTATAGCAATGATCCAAATTGGAGTCATTGCTCTCTTGGAATTGCCATTCTAGTGATACAATGTTGACAATGAAACAAAACAAATAAATTTATATCAGTTGATAATGTGCTAAGAAGAAAAAGCAGGATAATGGAAAAGTAATTAGTACAATATTTTAAATAGGTTGAAGGCAAGTTTTTTTTTTATAAGGTTCTATTTGGTTAAATACTTAAATGAGGTACTGTGGTGGATATCTAACATGAAAGCAATCTAGAAAGAGGGATTCTCAAAGGGCATGAGCCACTGTGGGCTGGGCTTGGTCAAGGAGGGAGCCAGTGCTCCTGAGAGGGGGCAAGTGAGAAAGTGATAAGAGAACAGCAGATGAACCATCTTCTAGGGTTTAAGACCATAGTTAGGACTTTGAGTGAAATAGTGAGATATTTCACGTTTGTGAGTGCAAAAGTGATGCGATCTGGCTTTCTTTTTCAAAAGATCAAGATGACCACTTTGCAAAGAATAGGCTTTAGAGAGAGTGAGTATGGAATTAGAGAGACCTCATAGGAGACTACTTACATGGTCCTGGTGAGTGATAATAGGTTAGAGCAAAGTGATCAAAGTCGAAATGTTTAGACCGGTTTGATTCAGGATGAGTAAGGCAGAACTAAGAATATTTGCTTATGAATTTGCTGTGGGATAACAAACATGCAGTAGCTTACTATTTCACTTGAAGTCCTAACCATGGTCTTAAAGCCCTACATGATCACTCATTTGCTGTTCTCTTATCAAGTTCTCACTTGGCCCACCCAGGAGCACTAGCTTCTTCCTTGACCAAGCCAAGCCCACATTGCCCCATGGCCTTGGAAAATCTGTTTCTGGATTGGCTTCCTGTACCTTACTTTATTTAAGTATTTGAAAAAGTAAACTATAATATATATAATTCTAAGAGTTTTGGTCAAGAAATTAGGAGATGAAGTTGCCATTTTCTGAGATGAAAACCTTGAGGAGCAGATTTGATAGTGGAGATAAACAACTCAGTTCTGGATGTATAAAGCTGAGATAACTCAAACATAGTCAAGTGAAATAGTGAGTAGAGAGCTAAATATATGAATAAATAAATTTCAGTTACTGTGTAGTCTTGAGTCAAACACTCTTTAAACCTTGATTTCTTGATCTATCAATTTTCCCAGTTACATTGTTTTTGTGATTAAAAGTGATATAAATTCAAGTATTAAAATATGTCAACACAAAATAAACATTCCATAAATTTTAGGATATTATCTCCCATTAAAATTAAGCTGACTTTATATTTTTTGTGAGATACAAATGAGGGATAGGGACATTTCTATAAACTCAGAAACATCAAAATATAAAGTATAGATACTATTACCATTGGCAATATAATTAATAAGATCTCAGTACATTACATTTGTTTTTATGCTAGTATGGCTTTTGGAGTATAAAGCAACAAATTAAATATGTATAGAAAATATAAGGTCTATTGCTTTTGCTTTTGTGTAATAGAAATCTCAAGAAAAAGTAGCTGTTTTATTTTATTGACCTTTATATAATCTTCAAGTCAATGGAAAATTGTAGCTCTTAATCATTAGTTGGACAAGTCATATTAGTACCTAATATTATTTATGGTGTTAATTTCCTAGAAGATATATTACAAGTGGGATACTTTTCCCTGTGAAGAAAAAGACACAATTAACTAGGAATCATGACCACTTTTCAGGGTATAGGAATGGATGATGTCCAGTGCCACAAATACAATTTATCCTGCTATAATTTGGTTTCAGTTTAATTATATGTCAGATAAATGGAGTAACACAAGCAGAATAACTTCCCTAATAAAACCAAGCTTTTATTATAAACCCATCAGTAGTGTTCTTCATTCTTTAATCTTTGCCAATGTCAGCTACTCTAAGTCCTGAATACTCATGAGACACTGAATTTTGTATAAAGACAGTATTACCTTTTTGCCCTCTTTACAGCATATTGTAGAAAATGAGAAAAGGATCTCATTCTGATATCTATAATATCAATGGTCATGAAAGTAAGATAGAAAAATGACATATTCATTTATTTAATGTAATAGATTTTGATCCGACAGTCAGATCAGATCCAGAGTGAGATAGTCATTTCTGAGTTACAGAAACTGTGACTGTGGTCTTATAGAAACTCACTGGTAAGCGTTAACAACTTCTTTGATGGGGATCAAAAAGAACAATTCAAAAGAGATTTTCATCCAATAGTTGAGTAAGTTTTTATATACATATATTTCCTTTGTGAAAGTTACATTGCCTAAGAATGTAGTTCTGAAAACCAAAAAAAAAAAAAAAAACAAAAAATGGAAGAATAAAGCTAACAAATAGTAAAATGTTGAAAGTGACAACTTGAAGATTAGTGTGAAATTCGTACAGTAGGTAAGCAGACTGACAATAGTATATTAAACTTTGAGAAAGAGTCAGGCAGAAAAGGAGGAGTCATCACCAGTAACTGCTAGATATAAATGCATCAAAGTATGCTCCTTCAATTCAGTAACTGGTTTTTCTGTCCTTATTTTGTTGTATTTAACTTAGAAGTCTGAGCTGTGATATGCATCTTATCCTTATGTCTGTTTTAATGACCTTGAACATGAAAACCTGTCTTTAACTCCATATTCTAGGTTTGCATACTGATTATGATTTCCATTATCTTTGCTTTCAATCACTAGGTTTTGCTTAGCTTACACCACGAATTTCACTGCCTTTTCCTGACACACAAGTTTTTATTGCCTCCTTTCCTTGATGACTTTGCTTGTGTATCTAATCCTTACCATCCTCTAACTCTGATTAACTCAACTATGCTGGCCTGTATAAAGAACTAGACACACACTGGTAATGAAGATGATTTAGTTTAGATAAGAGGTTAAGCAATAATCGAATGTGTTCTGCTGTCCCTTTTACACTCAGAAGGTGCTAACAATATTCCTCTCACCTCTCAGAGTCCAAGAGCTGAGATACATCCATGTTATCTTTGGTCAGACTTCTTCCATAATGAAGAGAGAATTCCCTGATTTCAGCATGTTCTTGAGTGGAGAAAAAGAAAAGCTGTTGCTGTTTGCAAAGCTTTCAGCTTTCCTGCGGAATACATTGCTTTATTCATTAAATCAATAAATAGTTCCGGAATGGGCAGAGCACTATGGTAAACACTATGAGAGATCTAAAGCAAGGTAAGGCTCAGACCCAAAACCCCAAAGCTTATCACTGCTAGACACCTGGACCAAAAGGTCATCTCTGAATCTTGATAGCAATACCTCATGTATGTAGGTGGCAACTCTCTTAGGGTCCTTATAAAAGCATATAATGACAACTAAGTGTCTTGCACTGTGGCGTGTTTTAGTCTATGTCCTCTTAATGGAGATACTCAGAGAATGTAGAATTAAGGAGGAAAGAAAGAAGATGAATATACTTTCAATGTATGCATTTTTAGAAATTTGCACAGGCTTAATAAATGCTCTAATAAGATTCAGCAAGATTAAAAGGCTTTTACTGATCTGTATAGATTTGTATTTGGACAAAAATTATTTCCTTAGAATCAGTACCAAGTGAACTATCTTAGTAAATGAAATGTTTATAAAAATAATTTTTATGGAGGTCCTTGCAATATGTCAGACCTGAGTGCATCTATGTGTCATGATTTCCTATCCTATTTTTTATGGATCCAAACAAATTGGTTGCTTCTATACCAGTATCTGAAATATGTTATATTCAAAATGCAATATTATAACTTTTACTCTCAGTGACTTTCTTTCTTTTTTTTTTTTTTTTTTTTGAGACGGAGTTTCGCTCTTGTTACCCAGACTGGAGAGCAATAGCATGATCTCGGCTCACTGCAACCTCCGCCTCCTGGATTCAGGCAATTCTCCTGCCTCAGCCTCCTGAGTAGCTGGGATTACAGGCACACACCACCATGCCCAGCTAATTTTCTTGTATTTTTACTAGAGACAGGGTTTCACCATGTTGACTAGGATGGTCTCAATCTCTTGACCTCGTGATCCGCCTGCCTCGGCCTCCCAAAGTGCTGGGATTACAGGCTTGAGCCACCGCGCCCGGCCAACTTTTAACATTCTGATTAATTTGTCCACTGAATGAGTTTTCCAAATGGTTTCATTAGTTATACATTATTCTTTTCATTTATTTTACAAATCTTTCCAAGAGAAATGTAAGAAATGTTTCCATTTCCAGATGAAAGTTTAAGTTTCACAAGCAAATACATGTCCAGATTCTGAGTGGACTGTCTCAAAAAATCTTCACTATCAGAGGGGCAGTTATTGATTATTAGGTAAACTATTTTCAGGAATGAAGACCCTGTGATTTATGTCAAGTTGTTTCTTTTCAAATTAGGCAGTATAGCATAATGCTTACCTGTCAAGGCATTTGAAAAAACTCATAGGGTTTCCATTCCAGCTGTGTCTCTTTCTAAAAAGTCAGATATTTTCTCAGTTATCATCATTATTATCTGTTAAATTAGAATAATAACATTTCATACCACAAAGGGTTATTTTTAGGATTCCATGTGATCCTGCCTATAAAGCACCTAGTAGGGGACCTAATAATATTCTCTCTCAGTTTGACTCTAATTAGGGATTGCCCAAGTAGAAAGGTGAGAATAATTATTCACAGGCTTGTCTTTAAGAATGCATAAGAGACATCTAGATTTAACACAAAGGAGGAAGAGATAACAAATATGTATGTTGGGAGTGGTTTGGGAATACGGAGATGGCGGGTAAAAAGGAATTTACACCTTGCTAAAATCAGTTCCATGAAATATATTTAATGATGTATGCTGTGTCTCCAGGGGAATATGAAAGTGAAATGGAATCTGTGAGTAAAACAACCCATAGAGGGTTGCAGACTGGGTAGCGATAATGGCAAGTTTTGACTGACCACATAACCAAACATTAAATAAGTTAAGAATTAAACTCAGGCTTCCTGATTCTTAATTTAGAGCCATTTCATCTTTCTCTCATACACCCCTGGGATGAGATTCATTGGCTTTTCATTTCTTTCTCTTTTTTTTTTTTGCTTTAATTTAATGCAAAGATTGATGCCATTGTAAATTATTATTTAATTTAGAATTACTCCGGATTTGCCTAGTCCAAATTTGAATTTACTTTGGACCAAACCAGTAGTCACATTCCCAGGATATGCAACTTGCGTTCCTGAAAGATGTTTCACTTACAAAATGACAAATTTCAGAGCAAATTATTTTGCCCATTTCTGTAGCAATCTTGTTTTATTTTCTTGTTCACTCACTGAGGTATAAGAGATGACAAGCTTCCTTTGACAAGGTTTTAATTAGTTTCCATATGTGATATTTTTATACCATGTGGTCCTGGAATTTTCTTTTTGTATGGGAAAAAAGGCCACTTAAACTGCTTTAATTATTTACCTGCATCAGTTCTGATAATCCCTAAACAGATGGCTTTGCCACTTTTTGCTTATTTGTGCTTCTGATTTTTTCAAGCTTTGCTTTCCATTCCAGGAAGTCAGATGGACTAGTTTACTTTCTGAGCAATTGTGTTAGAGAAAAAGTAAAAGATCAACTGTAGGTCAGCTGAAGGATTTTCCTCAGTTAAACTCAATTACAGGCAAAGACTGAAATGAATTTAAAATTGTCTTTCCTGAAGAGTGAATGGATGTTGTCCTCTGGCTTCTGACAGGACAGTGCTCATAGGGCTTTTTCAAAATGGACAAGATTTTGACTTTTTAAACATTTTTTTGGTCGTGGGAGTTGGGTGGCAGAGAAGAAAGTCATTTGGTTTGAGCTTCATTCCATTTTCACAGCTGCATTAAACTAACAGCCAGTTTTGGCAAGAATAAATAATTTTGTATAAGCAAATGAGGCATGCATTTGACAGGAGTTACTTACTTGTAACATAGATGAATCTTTCCCATCCTTGCAAAGGAAGGTGCTAGCTATGCTGCCTTTTGGGAGTCAAGGGGGAACACTCATCCCATTCTCTTCCTCTTTCTTTCTTCTTGACTTTGGTTAGTCTTGTGCCTGGCAGAGAGCTGCAAAGGGGAGTCTGCAGGAAGGCTGGAAGCTTACCCTCTATCAGAACTTGGAAAATTCTTTCTAATCTCAGAGGGTCCCTTTATACCTCTGCCAGCCTAAAAATATTCTTTGGCCACTGAATCTCCTCTTTTCAAATCTGCTTTAAGTTTGCCTCTTTCAAGAACTTCTCCTCTTCAAGCTCATCCACACTAATTATTCCCCAAAGCATTTTGTTTGGCATTTACAGAATGAACATTTATTCTTATTTATACATTTTACTTGAACTATTCTTTTAATATAAGTAGGTAAGTCCTGTGTTCTTTTTTAAAAATCTATTTTTTTTATTGCATTTTAGGTTTTGGGGAACATATGAAGAACATGTAAGATTGTTGCATAAGTACACACATGGGAGTTTGGTTTGCTGCTGTCCTCCCCATCACCTATATCTGGCATTTCTCCCCATGTTATCCCTCTCCAGCTCCCCACCCCCTGCTGTCCCTCCCCTATTTCCCCCCGACAGACAACAGTGTGTGATGCCCCACTCCCTGTGTCCATGTGTTCTCATTGTTCAACACCCACCTATGAGTGAGAACATGTGGTGTTTGATTTTCTGTTCTGTGTCAGTTTGCTGAGAATGATGGTTTCCAGGCTCTTCCATGTCCCTCCAAAGGACACAAACTCATTGTTTTTTATGGCTGCATAGTATTCCATGGTGTATATGTGCCATTTTCCCTGTCCAGTCTATCATCAATGGGCATTTGGGTTGCTTCCAGGTCTTTGCTATTGTAAACAATCCCATAATAAACATTCATGTGCATGTGTCCTTGTAATAGAACGCTTTATGATCCTTTGGATATATACCCAGTAATGGGATTGCTGGGTCAAATGGAATTTCTATTTCTAGGTCCTTGAGGAATCGCCACACTGTCTTCCACAATGATTGCATTAATTTACACTCCCACCAACAGTGTAAAAGTGTTTCTTTTTCTCCACATCCTCTCCAACATCTGTTGTCTCGATTTTTTTAATGATCGCCATTCTAACTGGCGTGAGCTGGTATCTCAATGTGGTTTTGATTTGCATTTCTCTAATGACCAGTGATGATGAGCATTTTTTCACGTTTGTTGCCTCATATATGTCTTCTTTTGTAAAGTATCTGTTCATATCCTTCGCCCACTTTTGAGTGGGTTTGTTTTTTTCTTGTAAATCTGCTTTAGTTCTTTGTAAATTCTGGATATCAGCCCTTTGTCAGATGGGTAAATTGCAAAAATTTTTTCCCATTTTGTTGGTTGCCAGTTCACTCTAATGACTGTTTCTTTTGCTGTGCAGAAGTTCTGAAGTTTGATTAGTCCCATTTATCTATTTTGGTTTTTGTTACCAATGCTTTTGGTGTTTTAGTCATGAAGTCCTTGCCTATGCCTATGTCCTGAATGGTTTTGCCTAGGTTTTCTTCTAAGGTTTTTAAGGTGTTAGGTCTTATGTTTAAGTCTTTAATCCATCTGGAGTTAATTTTAGTGTAAGGTGTCAGGAAAGTTTCTGCTTTCTGTACATGGCTAGCCAGTTTTCCCAACACGATTTATTAAAGAGAGACTCATTTCCCCATTGCTTGTTTTTGTCAGGCTTGTCAAAGACTGGATGGTTGTAGGTGTGTAGTGTTGCCTCCGAGGCCTCTGTCCTGTTACATTGGTCTATATCTCTGTTTTGGTAACAGTACCATGCTGTTTTGATTACTGTAGCCTTGCAGTATTGTTTGAAGTCCAGTAGTGTGATACCTCCCACTTTGTTCTTTCTGCTTAGAATTGACTTGGCTATGCAGGCTCTCTTTCGGTTCCATATGAAGTTTAAGGTGGTATTTTCCAGTTCTGTGAAGAAGGTCATTGGTAGCTTCATGGGGAAAGCACTGATTCTATAAATTACTTTGGGCAGTATGGCCATTTTCATGATATTGATTGTTCCTAACCATGAACATGGAATGTTTCTCCATCTGTTTGTATCCTCTCTTATTTCACTGAGCAGTGGTTTGTAGTTCTCCTTGCAGAGATCCTTTACATTGTTAGTTGTATTCCTAGGTATTCTATTCTCTTTGTAGCAATTGTGAATGGCAGCTCATTCTTGATTTGGCTCTCTTTAAGTCTGTTACTGGTGTATAGGAATGCTTGTGATTTTTGCATATTGAATTTGTATTCTGAGACTGTTGAAGTTGCTTATCAGTTTCAGGAGATTTTGGGCTGAGATGATGGGGTCTTCTAAATATACAATCATGTTGTCTGCAAATAGAGATAATTTGACTTCCTCCTTTCCTAATTGAATACTCTTTATTTCTTTTTCTTGCCTGATTGCTCTGGCTAGAACTTCCAATACTATATTGAATAGGAGTGGTGAGAGAGAGCATCCTTGTCGAGTGCCAGATTTCAAAGGGAATACTTCCAGTTTTTGCCCATTCAGTATGATATTGGCTGTTGGTTTGTCATAAATAGCTTTTATTATTTTGAGATACGTTCCATCAATACCTAGTTTATTGAGAGTTTTTAGTATAAAGGGCTGTTGAATTTCGTCAAAGGTCTTCTCTGCATTGATTGAGATAATCATGTGGTTTTTGTCTTTGGTTCTGTTTATGTGGTGAATTACGTTTACAGACTTTGTATGTTGAACCAGCCTTGCATCCCCGGGATGAATCCTACTTGATCATGGTGTGTAAGCTTTTTGATGTGCTATTGCAATTGGCTTGCCAGTATTTTATTGAAGATTTTTGTGTCTATGTTCATCATGGATATTGGCCTGAAGTTTTCTTTTCTTGCTGAGTCTCTGCTGGGTTTTGGTATCAGGATGATGTTGGTCTCATAAAATAATTTGGGAAGGACTCCCTCTTTTTGGATAGTTTGGAATAGTTTCAGAAGGAATGGTACCAGCTGCTCTTCATATGTCTGATAGAATTCGGCTGTGAACCCATCTGGACCTGGGTGTTTTTTGGTTGGTAGGATATTAATTGGTACCTCAACTTCAGTCCTTGTTATTGGTCTATTCAGGGTTTCGGCTTCTTTCTGGTTTAGGCTTGGAAGGATGCAAGTATCTAGGAATTTATCCATTTCTTCCAGGTTTACTAGTTTATGTGCATGGTGTTGTTTGTCATAATCTCTGATGATGGCGTGTATTTCTGTGGAATCTGTGGTGATATCCCCTTTATTGTTTTTTATCGCATCTATTTGGTTATTCTCTCTTTTCTTTTTTATTAATCTGGCTAGTTGTCTATTTTGTTGATCTTTTCAAAAAACCAGCTCCTGGATTTATTGATTTTTGAAAGTTTTTTTTTTTTTTTTTTTTTTTGTCTCTATCTCCTTCAGTTCTGCTCTGATCTTAGTTATTTCTTGTCTTCTGCTAGCTTTTGAGATTTTTTATCTTGCTTCTCTAGCTCTTTTAATTTTGATGATCGCATGTCAATTTAAGATCTTTGCTTGCTTCTTGTGTGGGCATTTATTGCTATAAATTTTTCTCTAGACACTGCTTTAAATGTGTACCAGAGATTTCTTTATATTGTGTCTTCATTTTCATTGGTTTCAAAGAACATCTTTATTTCTGCCTTCATTTTATTTTTTATCCAGTCAACATTCAAGAGCCAGTTGTTCAGTTTCCATGAAGCTGTGCGGTTCTCAGAGAGTTTCTCAATTCTGAGTTCTACCTTCATTGCAGTGTGATCTGAGAGACTGTTTGTTATGATTTCTGTTCTTTTGCATTTGCTGAGGAGTGATTTACTACCAATTATGTGATCATTTTTAGAGTAGGTGTAATGTGGTGCTGAGAAGAATTATATTTTGTGTATTTGGGGTGGAGAGTTCTATAAATGTCTATTAGGTTTGCTTGGTCAAGGTCTGAGTTCAAATCTTGGATATTCTTGTTAATTTTTTGTCTCGTTGATCTGTCTACTGTTGACAGTGGAGTGTTAAAGTCTCCCACTATTATTGTATGGGAGTCTAAGTCATTGTGTTGTTGCTCTGTACCACTTGATATGTATTTGGAGTGACGGGTACTGGTTGCTCCTTTCTATGTTTAGTGCTTCTTTCAGAAGCTCTTGTAAAGCAGCCCTGGTGGTGATGAAATCTCTGAGTAATTGCTTGTTCATAAAGGATTTTATTTCTTCTTTGCTTATGAACCTTAGTTTGACTGGATATGAAATTCTGGGTTGCAAGTTTTTTTCTTTAAGGATATTGAATATTGGCCCCCACTCTCTTCTGGCTTGTAGGGTTTCTGCTGAGAGATCTGCTGTGAGTCTGATGAGCTTCCCTTTATGGGTAACCTGTCCTTTCTCTCCGGCTGCCCTTAGTATTTTCTCCTTCATTTCAGCCCTGGTGAATCTGATGATTATGTGTCTTGGTACTGCTATTCTTCAGGAATATCTTTGTTGGTTCTCTGTATTTCCTAGACTTGAATATTGGCCTGCCTTGCTAGGTTGGGGAAGTTTTCCTGGGTAATAGCCTGAAGAATATTTTCTGGCTTGGATTCATTCTCTCCATCACATTCAGGTACACCTATCAAACGTAGATTAGGTCTGTTCACATAGTCCCATATTTCTTGGATACTTTGTTCTTTCCTTTTACCCTTTTTTCTCTAACCTTGCCTTCTCGTTTTATTTCATTGAGTTGATCTTTGACCTCTGATATCCTTTTTTCTGCTTGGTCACTGTGGCTATTGAAACTTGTGTATGCTTTGCAAATTTCTCATGTTGTGTTTTTCAGCTCCATCAGTTCATTTATATTCCTCTCTAAGCTTTTTATTCTTGTTAGCATTTCATCAAACCTTTTCTCCATGTTCTTAGTTTCTTTGCACTGGGTTAGAACATGTTCTTTTAACTCAGAGAGGTTTCCTATTACCCACCTTCTGAAGCCTGCTCTGTCAATTCATCAGACTCATTCTCCATCCAGCCTTATTCCCTTGCTGGTGAGGAGTTGTGATCCCTTGGAGGAGGAGAGGTGTTCTGGTTTTGGGTGTTTTTATCCTTTTTGAGCTGGTTTCTTCCCATCTTTGTGGATTTATTTACCTGTGGTTTTTGTAGTTGTTGACTTTCAAATGGGGTCTCTGAGTGGACATCCAGTTTGTTGATGATGAAGTTATTTCTTTCTGTTTCTTAGTTTTCCTTCTAACAGTCTGGCCCCTCTGCTGTAGGACAGCTGGAGGTCCACTCCAGGCCCTTCTCGCCTGGGGATCACCAGTAGCGGCTGCTGAGCAGTAAGGGTTGCTGCCAGTTTCTTCTTCTGCTATCTTTGTCCCAGAAGGATACCTGCCAGATATCAGTCTGAGCTCTACTTTATGAGGTGACTCTTTGGATATACAGAGATCGGGGAGCTGCTTGAGGGGAGAGTCTGTCCTTTATAGGAGCTCAAGTACTAAGCTGTGAACTCTATTGTTCCATTCAGAGCTGCTGAGCAGGTACATTTAAGTGTACTGCCACAGAACTTATAAATGCCTTTTTTTCCCCAGGTACTCTGTCCCAGGAAGGTAGGGCTTCTAAGTTTCTGTCGTGCTGCTGCCTTTTTTTCAGGGCTTCCCTGCCCAGCAAGGAGGCAGCCTAGTTACAGTCTGCCTGCAGAGGCTTTGCTCAGCTGCTGTGGGCTCTGCCCAGCTGTTGTGTGAACTTTCCTGCTATCCTGTTTATAGGGGGATAGTTAGAACTGCCTCGGCAATGGCGGCCCCTTCTGTAATGCAGACTGCTTGGCAACAGTGGGCCACCTCAGCAATGGCAGGTTCCCTCAGTAGTGGTGGACCACCTCAGTATTGGCAGACGCCCCTCCCCCACAGAGCTGGACCATCCCCGGTTCACCTCTGTTTGCTGTGAAACTCTCAATCCAGAGCATTTCAGATTGCTATTTTTTGTGGGGGTGGGACTGACTGAGCCTGATCACCTGGCTCCCTGCCTCAGACCCTGTTGTTTTTTTTCAGCTGAACGGGCAACTTTGTCTCCCAGGTGTCCCAGTCACCAGTTGAAATGGTGCCTGGATTTGTGTGATTTCTTGTGCATAGACCCGTTGCGCCAACTGAAACAGCCGCTGGAGACTTGTGGCACTTTTTTGCCAGGGAATCTCCTCACCTGACTCCCTGTTTCAGTCCCCTTTTTAACAGTTGAATGGGTGACTCTGTCTCCCAGGCGTTCCAGTTGCCTGTTGAAAAGGTGCTGGGATCTGTGTGATTTCCTGTGTGGCAACCCACCGTGCTGGCCAAAATCAGCTGCACTGGTGACCCGTGGGGCTCCTCTGCCTGGGAATCTCCTGGTCTGTGGGCAAGAAAAATCTGAAAATGTGGCATCCACTCACCCTCTGTGCTCTTACTGGGAGCTGCAATCCAGAGCTGCTCCTAATTGGCCATCTTGAATTGCAAGAAGCAAGTCCTGTGTTCTTAATTGGATGTTTAAATCCTTCAAAAGCCAGATATATTATTATTTCATTTTATGCTGTATAGTATATGTGTTTAATACTCTCCCTCCATACAGCATTCCAGAAACTTTGAAATTTCCTCTCCTCCCATCTCTCTGCCTTTCACTGATTTTTGAACTGGTATCTTGAGTCTCTTTCCTTCTGTTGATTTTCTTGGTTCACAGTTCTTCAGATTTAACAGTTATGACTATTTATCCTCAGCTGATAACATGATTCTCATTATTCACTAAACTTTTTATTTACTTCTACTTAATAATATATCCTATTTGCCATAGTATTTTTTTTTAATTTTCACCAGGCTTCTCAGTGTGCTTAGCCTTATAACTACTCTTGACTCCAGCAAATGACATAGCATCCACCTTGCTGCAAAGTTTGAGGCTCTTCATGTCCTTTCTCTCTGCCTCTATTTTCTCTGTGTATTAGTCATTTTCATACTACTATAAAGAACCACTGGAGACTGGGTAATTTATAAAGCAAAGAGGTTTAGTTGACTCACAGTTTAGCATGGCTAAGGAGGCCTCAGGAAACTTACAATCATGGTGGAAGGCAAAGGGGAAGCAAGGTAATTTCTTCATGAGGTGACAGGAAAGAGAATTGCCCAGTGAAGATAGAAGAGCCCCTTATAACACCATTCCATGAGAACTCACTTACTATCACAGGACGAGATTTAGATGAGGTCACAAAGTCTAACCATATCACTCTGTATCTTCCCATCTGTCTCCTTATATTTGCTGTTCCTGAAGAGGTGTCCTTCTTCCCTCCCAGCACTTGCTGCTTATTCTTCCCATGACTTACTGTCCTCTCAGAAATGCTGACCCATGGATTACTTACTACTGCTTCCATCTCTACTCCCCTTACTAAACAATGTGCTTGAATCTGTCTCTGACACATTGTAGTTTCCCAAGAGCATTCTTGAATGAATGAATGATTGTTCTTTTCTAGTGTAAAATCTAGCTACTCTTTTTCTATACTTTTAATATCCAAGCTCTGTATATGCTAGGCAACATTTGGTGTCTTTACTTTTGAATCACAGATGAATTGCATAATTCTGGAAATCACATTCCTGTGTTTATCGCATCACAGAAATTCCTTCCAGCAGCAGACAGGAGGCTCCCCCATGTTGCTTTCTAACATCTCTCATCTCTTGTCTTTCTTTATATTTTTCTCTTGGCTTCACATGTCATTCACTTAGTTTTGAGATTTTCAAACCTGGTTCACTTTTAATTGCACCTTCTTTTTTCCCTTTACATTTAAGTATCTTCCCAAGTTCATTTTTTTTTCTTTTTACCTACTCATTTTTCCCCTTGAAAATCTTACATAATCAGGTGGTTTCAATAATAATCTTTTTCCTAAATTGTCTCATAGACATGTATTTTGAACTAACATGTATCCTATAGGAATTTTTATACAGAATTTCAGCAAACTGCCTGATCAGTCTTGGGTATCCCATTGACACTGCAACTTAAATTCAGCATGCTGTCTTCCTAATGTGTCCATGTAACATTACAAACAAATCCCTAAATGTATTTTTATTATTTGCAATAATATCCAAACTATTCAGTCAATCAGTTATTTTTGACTCATCTACAATATGTATCATATGTTTTATCTTATTTCTCATCTGGCTGCTGCCTCACCTGCTTAGGCTACTACACCTGTTCATGCCTCTATTATTTCTTGTAGTTGGTTCTTAGCAATTACCATGACTCCAATATTTACTCCACTAATCCTCTGCACTCTCCTATGCCAGCTTAACTTTTCTCTATTGATGAAGCTGACAGTAGCTATTATAATAAATAAACAATTAGATATCAGCAGATAAATGCAACAAACTTTTAATTATAGCTCACATAAGGGTTCAAGATCATCCCAGGTAGGCAAGGAAGGTTGCGAATTTGCCCCATGTAGTTATTCAGAAGCTTAAACTGGCAGAGGGTTAGACAGCCAAAATACATGGCTCCCAGTATTGCCCTGGGCCTCAGCATCCAACTGATTGTGTGGGATCTGACAGCATGGAATGCCCTGTGGGAGGTAATTATATGTACCAAGATAGGAAATGAAGGCAGTAACTTGTGCATCCATTTCACAGGTTAGAATTTATGGCCATATGGCCACATGTCACTTAAACAATTCTAGAACGTATCATCTCTTGCTGTTCAGGTACTTCTCAGTAACAATTTCATAGCATGGAGGATTACAGCACAATAAAAATATTTCAGTAGTAAAGCCATGTGTGTACAGTTTGCTTTGCAATTTTTTTCTTGTAATAATTCAATTCCTTTAACAAATATAAAAGTGTCTCACTGCATGTGTACATACGTTAGGAATCAGAAGTGGAAAATTACACATAGAATAACAGACGCAATTTTATGCAGTTCTATATTGTCCAAGTTTGACCATGATTTTTTACCTCCTTGGTAGCTCTGAATGCCACTATTTGTCTTTCCAGCGAAGTGAGGCTGCCAGAAGGTTTTGGATGCTACTTTCCTATTGGCTTTTATACCTTATGAATAGAATCAGCAAATGATCTTAAGTGAAAACAAAAGTTATGGTCAACACAGGACTTACTACAACATAATTACTGTTTCTTAGAAATACTGTTTTTGTTATCAATTGAAAGGTCAGTCTAAGGCAAAACTGCTCAATTTAACTGTAAGCAAAAACCCCAAAAGATGATTTTGAGCAGATTAGAAATGTAAGATTTGACTTAAATTTTAGAATATCACTGTGAGTACTGGGTAACAATAGACTACAAGGGAGGAAGGGTAAAATTGGGAAGAAGAATTAGGTAGTGATTAAAATAATGCAGGTGAGAGATGAACATTAAGAAAACATTGATAGTGCTATACATTTCCTCTATGTGAGGTCATTCTGCTATGCAGGACTGAAGAGACCTGGCAATTTCCCTTTAGGTGTCACCTTCCCGTGGCCCCAGTTTAACTTCTTTTAAAACATCATCTACCAGTCAAAATAATAAATGTGAGGTTGCCCTCTAGCAGCACTGTAAATAGTTATAAGAATTTAATTAACCCTCCCTCTACTATGTATTTTCATTCTCATAGAAGATCATATGGATATTTTCTTTCAAGTGTTAGTGATATAAATGAGCAAGATTAAATGTCAGAAATGATTTGCTTCACTTTGACAAATATTTTTTCTCGCTCCAAAAAAAAAAATCTGATTGATTGATTTATGTGGGATAAAACAAATCAATTCTCTTGTGTATCAAATATTTATTATTAATGAGGTAAACACATATTTGTCCTCACTTGTTTATGCATTTAAAGATACATTAATATGATATTATTGATTAAATTATAGTACACTGATTTATAAGAACCATTCAGAATACTTAAACCATGGGTACTGATTAGGCTTTCTTTAACTATTTAGCTGTTCAGGCTGGTCATGGTGCCAAACGCCTGCAATCCCAGCTCTGTGGGAGGTGGAGGCGGGTGGATCACCTGAGGTAGAAGTTCAAGACCATCTTGGCCAACATGGTGAAACCCTGCTGCCTCTACTAAAAATACAAAAATTAGCTCAGCATTGTGGCAGGCCCCTTTACACCCAGCTAATTGGAAGACTGAGGCAGGAGAATTGCTTGAACCGGGGAGGTAGAGGTTGCAGTGAGCTGAGATCCTGCCATTGCACTCCAGCCTGGGCAACAAGATTAAAACTCTGTCTCAAAATATATATGTGTGTGGGTGTATATGTATATATATGTGTGTGTGGGTGTGAGTGTACATATATATATATATATATATATATATATATATATATATATATATGTAATGTATTAGCTCTTCAAAAAGCGGTATTGTAGAGAGGTTGAATACATGTGCCTTGGAATAAATTTGCTGGGTATAAAGCCTAGCTATGCTCAATGCTAATACTATTAACCTGAGCATATATACTTATGGTATAAAGGAATTGTGAAATCTAAGTAAAATAATCATGGAAAATCCTTAGGACTAAGGATTTATGCCGGGATCACAATAAATTATTCAAATGTATAAATTGAATGAAAAGGACACCTTCATTTATGGAGGCAAAATTTAAGGCCTCTGAAATATACTTTACTGTTATCTTTTTCAAATTTAGATGCCCTATTTCTTCCACCCCATTATCACTAAATATCTAAGGTGAAATGAATAGAATACTAAGAGTTACCTGAAGCATATTGTATTAATGACAGTAATAAAAACATAATTGGCAAAGACTGACAAACCAAAAAGTGCTGAAGTTCAAGTTTTTTTCTCTCCTGTTTCTGTAGTTTTACAGAAGTAGTAACTGAGAAAACATATTTCATTTTTCCTTTGGCTATTGAGAAATAAAAATTGGTAAATATAAATCTACTTGTAATTCTGAAGGTATTGCATACTTTACTAAGAAATTGGATGCCTCATAATCTGGCTCAATTGCAATTGGATTGTTGATATGCCAAAGTGAGCTCCAAATACACAAAATAATTTTGACTGATATATTTTAACATGAGCAAAGTGATACCTCAAACCTATATCTTAGCATATGAGATAAAACATGAGTGGCAGACATTGCTAGAACTATTCTTTTATGGATGATTCCTGCAGTATATTGAATAAAACACATTTTTTAAAATTGTGCTTTAGGTTCTGGGGTACACGTGCAGATCATGCAGGATTGTCGCATAGGTACACACATGGCGATGTGGTTTGCTGCCTCTATCCCCCTGTCACCTGCATCTGGCATTTCTCCCCATGTTATCTGTCCCCTACCTCTCCACCCACTGGCTATCCCTCCCTTGGCCACCCCCAACAGACCCCAGTGTGTGATGCTCCCCTCCCTGTCTCCATGTGTTCTCATTGTTCAATGTCTCACATGTTCTCACCCGCCTATGAGTGAGAACATGTGGGGAAAACACATTATTAATAGGCTATACTTAGGACATAAAGTTTAGTCACGAAGGGAAGAACAGCTTTAGTTAATAAAGATGAACAATAACTATTGACTCAGTAAAACAATTCTATATTTTTAACTGTGTTTCATTGGTAGAAAAAAATTCTGTGTCAATTATGGTATATTTTTCTTACGCCTTTTCACTTTTCATGATTTATTTTAAAATGTTTTTGAGTACTTTTTATAAGAAGTCACAGTGGGAAATGCAAAGATAAATAGGCATGGCCCCTAACATTTTGATATAAGTTAGAATGTTATAAGTGGTAAGAAAACCACAAATATAAAATATAATACTTGAAATAAAAGTCCACTCTGGCCAGAGAGATACAGTAAGACTGCAAAAATAGCAGCATCTGATGTTGACCCTAACCGATAGACATGTTATAGTCACACCTTTGAAAATAGAGGAAAGGCATTTTAAAGAAACAAAACATAGAAAATTGGAAATGGAGAAAATAAAAGTTATGTATAAGAACCAAACACACACACACACACACACACACACACACACACAACAAAATGTACCTGGGATTAGAAAAGTTAGGTTCGGTCCAAGTTGTTGAATAATAGAGTTTATTTCTTTACACCTGGGACATTTTAGGACTACTGCAATTTTTTGAGCTGACAAATTTTGGGGTGTATATTAAAGAATTATTTCTATCTCAGGACTTTATTAGATTGTTTAGAGAGGGAAAATAATTGGGACAGACAGATCCATTAAAAGCTTATGAAACTAGACCAGCTAAACTGATTTTAGAGCCTGAGCCTGAATAGGAATGGAACTAAGATAAGGCATTTTTAATTTTTACTTATTGATCTTCCTAAATTATTGCCTCTGTGAGTTTAAATTCCGATTTAATTTATTGAAAAGTAAAATTAGAAAGTGCAAGTGAAGCTTTAAGTATGATGGCTTATCGTGTTTCATTCAACTTGAAATAATACTTAGGCCACAGTTTCCAGGTTCCAGTTGCTGAAACCCCAAACTGGAGGAGTGAGAGTCGCCATCAGTCCACGTTGCTTAAAGTATCACTCCAGGAAATTTGATGTCCCTGAGTAGCAGTGTCTGAGAAAGAAATTTGCATTCAGGAAATTTGCTAGTGAGTGGTGTGAGATCAACACCTGTCTGGAGCTGGACAGAATGAGGGAAAATTGAAATCCAAAGGCCTCAACCAATCCTGTGTGGAGATCTAGAACTGAGATAACCTTTCAGAAGTGTCCTGGTTTGGGAAAAGGAAACAACGCTGGAGTGGGGTTTGCCAAAGAGAATTCAGCTATCAGTACTTCCAGCAGTGAGGGAATAAGTGCTTCAGTCCAGTAAGTGGTGGTATAGCAATCTGGACAACATACTACAATAAAATATAGCAGGGAGTAGAGATGGGAAGTCATGTGTACTCTGGGTTCTTTAAGAAGATGATGTCAGCATTGTGGGGTGAGAAGCAATTTTCATTTAAAGAGTTAAATCATTATTGTGTCACATGTTTAATTAATTAAATTAATTATTCCCTATTTTTGAATATTTCCTAAATATTTTTTATTATATTAAGCATCTCATCAGGCATAGTTTTCCATTAGAATATTTTTTAGGATATTGACTTTTGATATATTCAACTCTCCATGCTTTCAAGGTAAATATAAATACTGATTCTATAAGTAATAAAATCTGTCAGTTTCTGAAAATCTTCTACTAGATTAATGCATGGCTTCATTCATTCAAAGTTCATTCAAGTTCTTAATCTAACAGAGATTAATTTACTGCCTAAATGCCTGCAAGTTAACCACTAACGGTGACTCATCAGTCAAAAATTTGCATTTAACCTGCCTATATCAGAGCTTCATCCTTCTCAATTAACATTACCCAGTGAATCACACAGTTTCACAGTAAACTCTCTTCCTCTGAATTTACCAAGCACTGACATGATCGGGTCATACTATTCTTTATTGGCTGGTGCAATCATAGATGCTAAACAAGCCAGGCAGGAATCAGGGGGAAGGAATCACACAGTTACTACTGAAGGATGATTCCACAGCTTGTGGTTAAAAATAATTATGGAATGGTGCACAATAACTGTGATTAACTGTGCACCATAACAGGGATAGCAGCCTTTCACTATTGGGCCATTGCCTGTTCTTTACTGGCAGTAAATGCCCACAAAACGTGGCAGAGTTGTATGCGGTGGCAGACAGCAAGAGAAAGCAGAGGGTCTAACTGATTTCCTTAGGGCTCTGAAAAGAGACACACTTTCATTCTTGTTAATCAAGAAGGATCTATATCTGTATCTAAGCTATATTTATGTCTGTATTTCTATCTCTAGCTAATCTATATTTGTATAATAGGTATTTGTATTGTGTGTAGTATAATCAGGGCACTTTTATATTTATTACTTCTGGCAATGCTTTGAAACAGGAGTTAATGCTATCAATTTTCAAATATATAATGTAACATAGAAATGGCACACCAAGAATTGAATCACGCAACAGTCTATTTCAAGACCACAATCAGAGGTTCTCAATCCAGGCCTCATAGAAGAAACACATTGGAGCTTAAAACAAATTACAGAGGCTAGACCACATACCTGGGAATTCTGATTCAATAGGTCTGAGATAGCATCTCTAAAACCTACGCTTTAAAAATGCATAGGTGGTTCTGACAAAAAAACTAAGATTGAGAACTACCGCCTATGATGATTCCACTCTATTTTTCTGCATTTTATGTCAAAAAGAGGTAGCCACCATGTTTCTCAGATTGCTTATTATTGAGAGCACTTAGTATTGAGAGTATATATACTATGCCTGACGGTTATACATTGTGGATGTCTGGTGGAAAACGTTTCTTTTCCTGTTTAACATCACAGCCATCTGGAATGCTCATAAACTTGTAAAAATGTTTTATAAGTTATGTATAAACATACTAATATTATAGATAAATAGGACATATGGAGTTCATAGTAAAATTGTTGCATCAATAATGCAAATAAGTAAAATTCTTTAGTAGAAATATTATTTTCCCTACAGAATTTTTCCTGTTGTAAATACTTCTTGCCATTCTTGATTATTTTCTATTCATAAAATTGTATTTGCATTTTCACTAATGACCATTTAAGTTATACATTTTTAATGGTACACACATTGTATCAAGATGCTGAATGTTGCTGTGAATGGAGACTTTCAGTCTGAACCCATATAAAAGAACAAACATAGTGAATACCTATGAAGTTAAAAGCACCAAACCAGGAACATTAAATTGTTTTAAATTCAGCACTTCTGTGTCAGACATTATGCTAGACATATTATATTTATTTAATTATCAGAACAACCTAGGGATTGGAGAAGCATTCTTGCTTTCCAGATACAGATGATGTAGCCAAGGCTCAGAGAGGGTAGTCTAGTTGTCCCAGACCGCACAGCATCCAAACTACAGTCAAATTCAATGCTGGCCAGTTCTCTGCATTGACCTGCTTTCCATTTTGTTTTTGATGTTAGGATAGTGAATATTCCTCTTATTGGTTTGAGCACTGTTCTAATTTCTGCTGTGACATGTATTCAGTCATTCATTTGCTGTTTCTTAAATTCAGATTTATATAAATATGTGAATCTCTATCCCATTTTCTCTTTTCTTTAGATGTATGATGCACTATATTTGGGCCACCTTTCTTTACTATATATTGTAGTAAAGAAAACATCTGCCATATTGGGGATATGTAAATCCAGGAAACGCTATCATTTTCTCAGATATGGCTGTTGATATTAACCTTGTTAATTGTTTTAGCATGTTTTAGCATAATATAACACTGTCAGGGTTTCCAAAGAAATAAAAATATTTTTGCTATTTTTTATATTTTCTATGTTTAGCTGGTTTCTAAAAGGGGTTGGTATATTAGTTGTCTTTTTTTTTTCTTTTGAGACAGAGTCTCGCTCTGTCACCAGTCTGGAGTGCAGTGGTGCAATCTCTGCTCACCACAACCTCCACATCCCGGGTTGAAGTGATTCTCCTACCTCAGCCTCCTGAGTAGCTGGGACTACAGGTGTGCGCCATCATGCCCAACTAATTTTTGTATTTGTAATAGAGATGGGGTTTCACCATGTTGACCAGGATGGTCACTATCTCCTGACGTCATGATCCACCTGCCTCAGCCTCCCAAAGTGCTGGGGTCACAGACATAAGCCATCCCGCCCAGCCATTAGTTGTCATCTTTTTGATAAATGTGGAAAGAATTGCCTAAGCCTGTGGTATTCCCAGAACATCACTCTCATAATTCTTACATTTTGTAAAAGGTACCCAGATGTGCCTGCTTTCCAGATTATTCTGTTTATCTTGATATAGACTATTAAGTTCAAAGTCTGCAGTCTCCACCATATAAAAAACACAGACAATTTAACCCTCATGCCTCCAATAATTTCCCAGGCATAGTTCTCATGTATTGCATCATTTTATTCAGAATGTACAATTAAAATATTCATTTGGATCTCTAGAATAGCTATGTTTGTTGGCATAGGTCTGGGAAATGTCACTTAAAGACTAATAACTTGAGTTCTTTGCATTAGGAGGTACCTTTTTGACCCCAAAATGTCTATTTTGAAATTGGAAGCACTGGAAAATGGTAACTTTATTGATATTTAAGCAGTTCGTTTTGGTCATCTGTGCACATTTCTCTCCACTCAAATTCCCTAGGTACATTGTTTGTCTCAAATGAAGGACACATGATAGATGATTATATTCCAGGTTTTTGATGCAAAGAAGAAAGTACCTAAATTCTCTTGTCTCGATTTCATTCTCCTCCTTTTTAACTCTTGCTCACATTCTTCCTTAGTTTCTTCTTTTTCCAACAGCTGCAATTTTAGTATTATAATAAGATTTGGAAATGAGAGTGACCTGAGATTAGAAGGTACTGTCTTTGGCTTTGGGGAACAAAGGGACAAGAAATAAATCAGAATGAAAGAAACATATCTTGCCTTTCTAGTAAAGAAGGGAGTTCTTCAGGTGTTCAACCTACCTCACTATGGGGAATAACAGGCAGAAATTCAAGGAAGAAGCATTGCTGAAGAATACAGAGTGTATTCATACTTGAATCATCTGAGTGATCTTTTATGTTTTAATTCTTTTTTTATACTTCAGTATGTTAGTAGTGGGTAGGCTTTAGTATATATCTGTCATTCTCAATTCAGAAAGTATAGGGAGATTTTAAGAGCTACAAATGCTAAACAATCAGCTCTGAGCTTAAATTTTCGGTGTTTAGTTTTGAATCCAGAATCTATATACTTGGTGTTAATTTCTAGACCAGTTCTTTGAGATTTATTTTGCAGTATTAGCTTAGTAGCGTTTTCTGCAATATCATCCTTTAGATATTACAGGTTTCAAATTCAGAGGACTGAGCTTGTAGCACTCCAAAGCAAAGCAGTGACTAGAGGATGCTGATCTGAGAAATTCAGTTTTTAGGAGCAGCCCTGAATTGCACATGACCAAGGAGTGATTAAGTTGACATGTCAGTGTCACAGAGAGTGATGGCCGGGCATGGTACAGGGAAGGCAATCACTGACTAGAAGTTCCCGTGAAACTGAAAGAGTGAATGAAGGGAAAAGAGGGTTTTGAGAGATGATCGAGCTTGGGATCTTAGATCCGAATTTCAATCCAAATACTTATTTTTGGTCATAGTTCAGCCAGAAGATTTTCTTATAATTTTCTCTAGTCAGGAATCATGCTCAAAGGCAGACAACTCATATCATCAGGTGAGTCTAGGTAAAGAATTTTATTTGATCAGAAGTCTGAAGATGTGGAAGCTAACGGAAATATCAGTAACAAAAAGTCAGAAAAAAAGGAACATCACTGTATTTAGCATTGTTCTATTTAATCTTAACTGCAATACTCTGTGATATTCTGAAAACATAAAAATGAATTCACATTGAGAATAGGAATTTTTCAAGTTATTTACTCTGGAATTAAGGTAATGCCTGACAAGAGATATATTATCCTTTTCATACAGTACTATAGAATCTCATTGGAAATTTCTTCTTTGTAATAGGAAACCACATAACAAATTATTATTTATTCTTTCTCTTGTCAAAATCAGGACTCAGTCAGCAGTGTAGCAGACCAAACCTGGAGACTAAGAAGGTTTGTGGAAGAACCAGTAATGTTCAAATGTAGGCAGTGACCCTGTAGAAGGTGAAAACACATCTGAGACTCCAAAGCAACCAGGAGAGAGCAAACTTAGACGTGGTTGGTCACTGTTAGGTCATTTAGAGAAAGGAATCTACCCTCTTGAAAGAATGTCAGAGGAAGTGATTAGAAACATGCAACTTTTGTAGCTAAAGTAGTTTTATCATCACAAAAATGGGACACTTCTTACTGGGAATGAGATAAAAGTGAGAGTATATTCAGAGTAAACACAAGGTCAAAAATCGGGAAGAAGGCATGAAACTGTGGAGAAGACTAAATTAAAGATAAAACACCTGATCTGACCAGCGATAGTAGCTCATGCCTGTAATCCCAGCACTTTGGGAGGTCGAAGTGGGAGGATCACTTAAGCTCAGGAGTTCAAGATCAGCTTGGGCAACATAGTGAGACTGTCTCTACCAAAACATTAAATAATTAGCCAGGCATGGTGCACATGCTTATAGTCCCAGCTACTCAGGAGGCTGAGGCAGGAGGATTGATTGAGCCCAAGAGTTCAAAGCTGCTGTGAGCTATGGCACAGTCATAGCTCTGAACTTTAGCCGGGGCTACAGAGCAGAAAAACATTCAACTTGCTTCTGAGTAGTCTTTTACATCCCCGTAGGTGGAACAAGGTAGTGGCGAAATTCTTATTCAGTAGCACCGGTTAACAAAATTTGAATAATGTATCTCAAAGCAGTAAAAACTAAGCACAAATCCTAGTATAAAAATCACATTACAGCATGCACTCTTTAGTTTGTATTTAGAAGTTAAATTTAGTAGTGTATTTTAACCTTGAACTTACCATGCAAAGTAAAATAAATGCAAAAATTTGAACTGTGCTTTATAATTTTCTTCAAATGGGGTGAACCCTGTAATAACATAAATATATGTGAAACTTTGTTGTATCACTTTATTTTGCGACAGATATTTTCTTTAAAAAAAAGCTTTATTGAGGTAGGATTGACATACAATAAGCTGCACGTATTTATAGTGCACACTTGGATGTTTTGAATATACATATGTATATGTATACACAAACTCATGAAATCACCACCAAAATTAACTTAATGGACATATCAATCACTCTAAAAAATTTTCTTCTGCCCCTCCATAATCCCTTCGCCCTTGTCTCACTGCCCACATCTAAGCAATCACTGGTCTGGTTTTGTAACTATGAACTTCTTGGTATTTTGTAGTTTTATATAAATGGAATAATATATTATGTACTATTTTTGCCTCAACTTTTTTTTCTCATTCAACATAGTTATTTTGAGTTATATGTTTCAAACTTATTCCTCTCTTCTGATTTTCTTTTCTGAGTAGTATGACACCATAGGGTATATCACAATTTGTTTATCTATTCATCTACTGATGGACGTTTGTGCTAATTTGATTTTTTAATAAAATAAAGCTGCTAAGGAGTACATGTACCATTTTACCAGGTCTGTAATCTTTGTGGTTTCATAAACATGGGTGTGATAGATATGTCTATTATGTTAACTTTAGTGGTGATTTAATGAGATTCAAAATGTATCCAATTGTGCACTATAAATACATGCAGTGTTTTGTATGTCAATTCTACCTCAATAAAGCTTTTTTTTTTTTTTTAAGAAAAGAAATTATCTGTGGTAAAGTAAAATAATACAACAAAAGTTTTAAATATACTTATGTCATCACGGGGTTCATCCCATTTGAGGAAAAATTTAAAGCACAGTTTAAATTTTTGCATTTATTTTACTTTGCATGGTAAGTTCAAAGTTTAAAATACATTATTGAATATGTCAGAAGAACATTAATGAAAAATAATGCTTCAGAGATGTTTTAGAGTGTGTCAACAGAAGGAACACTGACACCTCTTCCCCTCCGTGACATTTTGTTGTGTTATGCCAAGGCAAGTACCTGATGTTTCTTACTGACTCAGGATGAAAATATACATAAATGAGATTCTTTTGTATATTAAAGTATATTGAAGCTAAATTCTCTGTTAGTTTGAATGTCAAATACCATCATTGCATTTTATTATTCTCAGAGTGCTTTTCTATGAAATTGTAATGAACATGTCCAAGCTTCATAATTGTAAAGTGTTCAATATTATCATTTTCAAATTATTTCTTATTACATGTTAAAGCTTTCAAACAAATGATATTCATAACCACATTCTTAGATTTCTAAAATGTTCTAAAAGGCAGACTTGAAATTCACTAGATTTGAAAGCATTTAAGACTCATTGTAAACTGTTCTGCAAAACAATGATAATGGGAAATAAATAGGAATATTAAACAACATCCTCTCAGTCAGCAAATACTTTGCTCAAGTTAAAATCACAGAGTGTACAAATTAGGTTGAAAGCTTAGATGTCACTCAGTCTTGGTTATTCATTAGATACTCATGGAGGTCAAATAATTTGCTAAAGCCACACAAGAATAGTTGGTAGTGACTGAGTAGATTTTCAAACCATTTGCCTCTGATGCAATTTTATTTTTCTTACTATTCCTTACTATCTCCTGCTATTCCTGTTGTCTCCTCAGTTTTTAAAATGAATTCTCAAATTTGGGGAGATATACAACATTTTTATGCTAATTTTTAAAATAAAAATAGATACGAGTTTTCTTAGCCAGAAGGTGTCATTTTAACAAGACAAGCTGTCATCACTTTGAAAGCTACCAACTTTTGTCCATGGAGACATTCAAAATCATACTTTTGTTCTTTCTCTAAGTCAAATGTTATCCTTATTTATTTAGCTTAGGGCTGCTCTTGCTAGTAGAAATGGCAACAGTTTGCTTTCGACGGAATGTTCTTTTAAAATGTCATATCTCTTTTCTTCTACTCAACTACCACATTCCCATCTAAGGAATTTTCTGCATACAAAGTGTATTCTGCATTTTTAATGATAAACAATAACAAAAAAGTTTATTTACGTTGCATAGTAGATACAGTAGGTGCTTTGAGGTCAGAATATTAGGACACTTGGTAGTTGTACAACTTGTGCATGTGAATTCAGCTCCTAAAGTTTATGTTTTGTTAGAAATTATGTATAAGATGTTCTACTGTGCCTAATTCAAAAGGTTTTTATGGGAAGAACATTAGGTATTGTATAGGAAAGCGCTTTATAAATTATCACAGGATATAGACAATATAATTGTGGTTTTATCAGTTCTTTGAGTTTGGATAAAGCCAATATGAAAAATTTTGTCAAAATGCCGAGTCGAATCTATCTGAATTCCTACACGGCAAAGTAAAGTGCTACAAATTTTAGAAATGCAGATTCACTGTGTAAAGACATTAAAATGGTTTTAATAACATATACTAATTCTGTGCCTGAAGTGCACTGAACACATGATGAAGGGTGTTCTCATGGCAGCTAAAGCACCACTGGGGGGCAAACAGGATGCAGAAGTTTCCTAAGACCCAAAGACTTCTATGTTCAAGTATGGATTCTCGTTGCTTCATTTGTATATCGGATTTGAATTGTATAATTGAGCCATGGTAAACTGAGGGAATCACATTTCAATTTAGACATGTACATTAACATTTATGTACATTAATAATTTTCTGTAAATCAGGCATTGCTAATTCTTGGATATATAATAATGGACGAGATCAACATGGGTTCTAATTTCAGTACCTTATAACTGTGTACATAAACTTTCAATTGTTTGACACGAGCTTGTAGGTGAGTGAAGCTATAGGTTGATTTATGAAACTTATCAGGATTTTAGAAGTAAAAGAACTAGTTACAATAAAGGAAATACTTCTCTGTATCTTCATTTTGTCTCCATGCATTTAATTCCAGTATGTACATTTATTGCTGCTAAGGTCCAAATGTTTGTGAATCTCCCACGCCCCAATAAATTCATATGTTGATACAGTGTGATGGTGGTAGTTGGGGCCTTAGGAAGGTTTTAAAATAGTGAAGGTGGAACCCTTATGGGATTAGGGCCCCATGAAATAAGCCCTGGAGAGCTGTCCTTCCCCTTTCACTATGTGAGGACTCGGTGAGAAGGTACTATCTATGAATTGGGAAGAGGGCCCTTTCAGGACACAGAATCTACCAGTGCCTTGTTCATGGACTTCCCAGCCTCCAGAACTGTGAGAACTAAGTATCTGTTGTTTAAAAGTTACCCAGTGTACCTTTTGTTATGGCAGCTTGAATGGAATAAGACAGTTGTTTATTGATGTTAGTCATTGTCTATTTTCATAACTTCATTTACTTCACATTTTCAACAGTGAGTGGTGTAAAAATACATAGGTAACATCTTGGACACATTGCCAATGTTTTGTGATAAATATATTATGAAAATTTATACATAATAAGTACCTCCTCCAGAAAATGATATTGGTTGTTAATGAGAATTCTAAAAACCTTGTGCTTAAAATATTGTAGAATTTATGATATATGTAAATACAACCTTGCAGTATGATCAACTTTCAGATTTCATATTCTAAATGGTTCTGAATCTCTGTTACTTTATGGAGAATAATTCTAATTTTAGTTTGTGTTTGAATTTTTAAGATATGTCTGAACTTCAGTTTTTTCTTGAATAGAGATCTCTGGTTTTCTCCACAAAGTCTGGCTCAAGTAAAAACAGTAATTTTAATTTTGAATATTTAGAAAGTAGATGAAAGTTTGCCTGCTTTCACAAATTATCTTTCCAAGTTAAATGTCACATAAATCTTGAGTAAATTCTTATTTAATTTTCTTTTATTTATAAAGAAAATTATTTCTTTATATATTCATAAAATATATATGAATTATTTCATTCATATATATTTTAATTGTTAAAACTAAAATTTAACAATTGGAAGGAAGATTCTGACTCAATTTCACTTTTGCTGTGATTGTTTTAGATATTAAGAGAAGTTCCTAATGTAGATGACAGGGGATGGATGCAGCAAACCACCATGGCATGTGTATACCTATGTAACAGTCCTGCACGATCTGCGCATGTACCCCAGAACTTAATATAAAAATTAAAAAATATACAGAAAATGAAAAGTTTAAGCATTGCCTTTTATGGAGCAGCTGTGGAAGCATGGATAGAAGTTGGGCACTAGCACCACAGCAAGGGCTCTCTCCCACCAAGCTTGATCTAGCTGCTTCTGAATTCCTGAACCAGAAAACAAGACACAAATGCTGGACCCCAGATATAGTAACATTTCTCAAGGAATCTAGGTTGCTACTTGGAAGCCAATTAATGATATCAGAGCCCTTTTATTATGAAGGTGACAAAGTTTTGGTCTTAGTGGAATATTTATCTATTCTGGATATGGGTTTGCCTTCACTATCTAAAATACTTATGCCAGGTTAACTGTGTGATTGCTTATAGGAAATTTGATTTACTGACATAGGATTTTGGATCTACCTTGGATCGAGGGACATGTCATAGATGACAGACTATAGGCTTGGGATCCTGTTTTCCAGGAAACAGTATAGCTATTGGACAAAAACTTGTCCACACTTGCACAATAGCTAGAATGAATAATCCCCAAACCAAGAGTAGTAGTAGGATTTGCTCCTCTCACCATCACTCTCAGATTGGAAAATGTGAGCTTTGTGCCTACGCAACTCTAGGCTTTGCTGGATTGAAGGTCTTGGTCAGCAGGGGTACACCTCTATCACATACTGGGAGTCTTTAATACCTCACTGACAATATTAGGCAGAACATCAAGACACTAAATTAACAAAGATACTCAGGACCTAAACTCAACTTGGATCAAGTGGACCTGATAGGTATTTGCAGAGCTGTCCACTTCAAAACAATTGCATATACCGTATTCCCTTTGCCACATGGCACTTACTTTAAAATTGATGACATAATTGGAACTAAAACACCCCTCAGCAAATACAAAAGAACCAAAATTATAACAGTCTCTCAGACTGCAGCTCAATCATATTAGAACCCAAGGCCTGGAATGGTGGCTTACACCTGTAATCCAAGCATTTTGGAAGGCCGAGGTGAGCAGAGCACTTGATAGGAGTTCAAGACCAGCATGGTGGTGGACGCCTGTAATCCCAACTACTCAGGATGTGAAACAAGAGAATCAATTAAACCTGGGGGGGTGGAAGTTGTAGATAGCCGAGATTGTGTCACTGCCCTCCAGCCTGGGCAACAGAGTAAGACTCTGGTTTTTTTTTTTTTTTTAATTAGAACTCAAAATTAAGAGTTCTAATTAAAAGAACTCTAAACTACATGACTACATGGGAATAGAATACCCTGTTCCTGAATGATTCCTGGGTAAATAATAAAATTAAGGCAGAAATCAAGAAGTTCTTTGAAACTAATGAGAACAAAGAGACAGCATAGAAGAATTCCTATGATGCAGCTAAAGCAGTGTTAAGAGGAAAACTTATAGCACTATAATGTTCACATCAAAAAGCTGAAAAGACCTTAAGTTAGCAACCTAACATCACAACTAAAAAACTAGAGAACCAAGAGCAAACAAAGCCCAAAGCTAGCAGAAGACAAGAAGCAACCAAGATCAGAGCTGAACTGAAGGAAATAGAGACACAAAAAAACTCTTCAAAAATCAACAAATCCAGAAACTGGGTTTTTGGGAAAATAATAAAATAGACAGCTAGCCAGACTAATAAGTAAAGAGAGAAGAACCAAATAAAAGCAATCAGAAATGATAAGGGGGATATTACTACTGACCCCACAGAAATACAACCATCAAATAATACTATAAACACCTCTATGTACATAAACTAAAAGATCTAGAAGAAATGGATAAATTCCTGGACTATACACCCTCCTAAGACTAAACCAGGAAGAAACTAAATTCCTGAATAGACCAGTGAACTGAATAATGAGTTCTGAAATTGAGGCAGTAATAAATAGTCTACCATCCAAAAAAGCTCAAGACCAGATGGATTTACAGCCGAATTCTACCAGAGATACAAAGAAGAGCTGGTGCCATTTCTACTGAAACTATTCCAAAAATTTGAAAAGGAGAGACCCCTCCCTAACTCATTTTATGAGGCCAGCATCATCCTGCAATCAAAACCGTGCAGAGATACAGCAAAAAAGAACTTCAGGCTAATGTTCTTGATGAACATCAATGCCAAAATCTTCAATAAAATACTGGCAAATGAATCCAGCAGCATATCAAAAAGCTTATCCACTGTGATCAAGTCAGCTTCATCCCCAGGATTCAAGGTTGGCTCAATGTATGCAAATCAATAAATGTGATTCATCACATAAGCAGACCTAAAGTCATAAACCACCTGACTATCTCAATAGATGCAGAAAAGGCTTTCAATAAAATTTAACATCTCTTTATGTTAAAGATTTTCAAAAAAGGAAGTATTGAATAAACATACCTCAAAATAATTATATATATGACAAACTCACAGCCCATATCATACTGAAAGGGCAAAAGTTGGAAGTGTTTACCCTGAAAACAGGCACAAGAAAAGGATGCCTTCTTTCATCACTCCTGTTCAACATAGTGTTGGAAATTCTGGTCAGGACAATCAGGCAAGAGAACAAAATAAGTATTCAAATAGGAAAAGGGAAAGTCAAATTATCTTTGTTTGCAGATGACATGATTGTATATCTAGTAAATCCCATTGCCTTAGCCTAAAAGCTTCTTAAACTGAGAAGCAACTTCAGCAAAGTCTCAGGATACAAAATTAATGGGCAAAAGTTGCTGACATTCCTATACCAACAACAGGCAAGCACAGAACCATATCATGAGTGACCTCCGATTCACAATTGCTACAAAAAGAATAAAATATCTAGGAATACAGCTAACAAGGGAAGTGAAGGAGTACCACAAACCACTCCTCAAAGAAATCAGAGAGGACACAAAGAAATGGAGAAACATTCCATGCTCATGGAATCAATATCATGAAAAAGACCACACTGCCCAAAACAGAATTAGAAAAAAACTATTTAAAAAATTGTATGGAACCAAAAAAATAGCTTGCTTGTATAATCAAGACAATCTTAAGCAAAAGATCAAAGCTGGAGGCATTACACTACCTGACTTCAAACTATACTACGAGGCTACAGTAACCAAAGTAGAATGGTACTGGTACAAGAACAGATACAGACCAATGGAACAGAGTAGAGATATCAGAAATAAGACCATAAACATACAACCATCTGATCTTTGACAAACTTGACAAAAACAAGCAATTGGGAAAGACTTGCTGTTTAGTAAATGGTGCTGGGAGTGCTGACTAGCCATATGCAGAACATTAAAACTGGACCCCTTTCCTTACACCCGATACAAAAATTAACTCAAGATGGATTAAAGACTTATATTTAAATCTTGAAACTATAAAAATAGTAGAAGAAAATCTAGGCAATACCATTCAGGACATAGGCACCAGAAAAGATTTCATGACCAAAACTCAAAAAAGCAATTGCAAGAAAAGCAAAAATTGACAAATGGGATGTAAATAAACTAAAGACCTTCTGTGCAGCAAAAGAAACTATCATCAGAGTGAAAAGATAACCTCTGAATGGGAGAAAATTTTTGCAATCTATCTATACAACAAAGGTCTAATATCCAGAGTCTATAAGGAACATAAACAAATTTACAAGAGGAAAACAACCCTATTAAAAAGTGTGTAAAGGGCATAAACAGACACTTCTCAGAAGCAGACATACATGTGGCTAAAAAACATAAAAAAACTCAACATCACTGATTATTATAGAAGTGCAAATCAAAATCACAGTGAGATACCATCTCACGCCAGTTAGAACAGCTATTATTAAAAAGTCAGAAACCAACAGATGCTGGCAAGGTTTTGAGAAAAGCGAACACTTCTACACTGTTGGTGGGAGTGTAAATTAGTTCATCTGGTGATTTCACAAGGACCTGGAGGCAGAAATACCATTTGACCCAGCAATCCACTTACTGGGTATAAACCCAAAGAAGTATAAATTATTCTATTATAAAGATACATGCAAGCGAATGTTCCTTGTAGCACCCTTCACAATAGCAAAGACATGGAATCAATCTAAATGCCCATCAATGAGAGACTGGATAAAGAAAATGTACATATACACCATGGATCCTTGCATTGATACTATGAAGCCATAAAAGGAAACAAGATCATGTCCTTTACAGGGACATGGATGGAGTTGGAATACATTATCTTCAGCAAACTAATGCAAGAACAGAAAACCAAACACCACATGTTCTTACTTACAAGTGGAAGCTGAGGGATAAGAACACATGGATACATTGAAGGGAACAACACACAATGGGGCCTGTCAGGGGTGTGGAGGGAGGAAGAGCATCAAAAAGTATAGCTAACAAATGCTGGCCCTAATACATAGGTGACTGGATGATCTGTGCAGCAAAGCACCATGGCACACATTTACCTACGTAACAAATCTGCACATATACCTCAAACTTATTAAAGTTGAAGAAAAAAAAGGGTCTCACTAAACATATAACTATTCCTTTTGTGTGGTCACTTTGGAGTCTTCGTGCCAGTGGATGAAAAGGTGAAGAAAGGACTTTCTATATTAATGTAAATTATCAGCTCTACCTTGGGAAGAGTTGGTTATGGCTATGTAATTGTTTCAGAGATGAGTGATTGAAACTTACAGGTTTTGCTGAGTATCTCTTAGAACTTTCATGACCAGTGAAAATAATTCATAGACAATGTCTGAAACCAAACCTGACAAGACCAAGGGTACCCAAAACACAGATACCCCAGAGATGAACATCTAGCTGACCCCACCAGACAAACAAATGGACCAGCTGAATTACTGGCCAAGAGTGAAAAAAATCTTGAGTTGGCAGATGAAGATGATGGATATCAATTATGACTGTATGCCAGCTACAAATGGGAACTGTAGGTGTATTTCTTACCTCTGCTGTAAACAAATATTATCTTTAGAGATTGCAGCAAGTATCACCTTGAAGAGTCAGCAACACAGTGTACTAAATATGAGACATTAGTGGATTCGAGTGGTATAACTGATGATCTATGCTTGTGATGTGCTGTGCAAAATCTTGGCCAGCCTGGATTCAGCACAGATATTGTGAACTGTTAATATACCTGATCTTACTGCCACATCACATATATGGAGCACAATCTCTTTTCTGTATTGCTGTGTAGCTTTCTTCTCAGCTTCAAAAGACTGCTTAGTATTGTGCTGCTGCAATCTGAAGTTTTAAGATAGTTACAGTCCCTGGGAAATTCCTCAACAAATAAGGAACAGGAATTGGTGAATAGTTTGGTCAGTCCCCTTGTTCTCTGGGGAAAAAGGCCAATTTGGAGGTACATTCCGCATTGTTTCTCATTTTTACCCAGTGGAATTAAGCCCTAATTTTTTGCAGAGACAAACAGTTAGTTAACACATAGTTTATTGGTTTTTCTGCTCTCCATATCTCATGTTCTCTCCTTTATTTAAGTCTTAAGAGGTATTAAAATATATGGTATAAGAGAACCAAGGGGAGATTGTCTCGGTAACTTTTATAGCCTCTCTATGCTGTAAGTGGCCACATGTAAATGTATAGTTGAAGGATATCCTGTAGGAATATTTACCTAACACATTTCATTTCATCTGATTTTGTTTTGAGTGGTTAAACAACCACTGAGTTCTATACAGATTTCAGATTTCTAAACCCAGAACACGTCTGCATTTCAGTATAGTTTCTATTACCAGACAACTATTTTTATAAAGTGGCTTTTTGGTTTGGTTACTTTATCGTAACTTACATTTCTTCCCTTCATCTCCAGATCGTGGTGACGCTTAAAATGCCACAAATGCTGCAGCAAAATAAACTGACACCGCGGAGTATGGGAAGGAATGTATGTCTACCTAAGGGGATCTTTTCAATCTCAATCTGAAATATTAAACAATGTTTGTGCCATCGAAGAAAGCTGAATCCAGGGATATCAAATGAGGAGCCATCTTATTTAGAGCTGGCAATTTTATTCCTAATAGACTAGCAAATATCAAATCGCTAATATCAATTTGCTATTCTTTAGCTTGGTTTATGGTCAGTGGATTTTATACTCATTTATCTAGAGATGTTCTCTGTAATAAGATTAAACAAATTTATGACGTGTTTAACAATTCCACTTCTGGTATTAGGAGACTCCAGGGACAGTAAATTTGAGTATGTTTCTGATTATTATTTCTAAATACCATCCAGGAAGGCATCTCCAACAATACAATAATTTTAATTTCTTTTCAGTCTTGAAGCTAGACAATATTTTACCAATATTAGGTAAGAGAGGATATATAAATATTAAAATTTTATTCATCTAAAGGTTTCATATTGTCTATTTAATAGCAAAAAAGTATTTAAATGATGACCTTGAAGACGCTTAGTGCCCAGGTTGGAGTTCAGTGGCACAAGCTCAGCTTACTACAATATCTGCCTCTTGGGCTTAAGTGATCCTCCCACCTCAGCCTCCTGAGTAGCTGGGTTTATAGGCTAATTTTAGTATTTTTTGTAGAGATGGATGTCACTATGTTGCCCACTCTGGTCTGAAATTCCTGGCCCAAGTGATTGATCCACCTAGGCCTTCCACATGCTGGGATTACTGGCATAGCCACCCTGCCTGGTCAATCTAGGAAATTAACCAAAGGATGGAAAAGGATAATTCTATCCAATATATTTATTGAATGCTCAGTAAGTGCCTGACCCTGAAGCAAATCTTAATGCAATGGATAAATTGATACAATGTGAGCCTAGCCTTGCTATTTCCTAATAATATAATTTGGATTATTATTACTAACTTATCTGCCAATTTATCATTTAAAGGAAAATATGAATGCTTGTACAGCAAGGTTGCTGTTAGGGTTTTATGTAATAGTACACACAAAATGTCAAGCAGTGCCTAGGGCAAAGTATTCAACAGATGTTAGTTATTTTTGGACTCCAGAAGTCGAGGAATGAACAACTGAGACATGTAGCACAGAGACAGTTTATTATGTAATTGAGATACAGTGTGATAGAAGTAAGTGACAAAGAGAATGTGTCATAAGACAAAAGCAAACAGACATCTAGATGAAAGTAATATTTAAGTCCAGATCTGAAGAAAAAGAGAAAGTTAGCAGGAAAAACCAAAAGAATGACATTTCAGAACAAATTAGGAGGCCAAAAGAATGAAAGAGTATTCTGACTTTGAGGAACTGAAATAACTTAAGTGTAGCTGAATAGGTAGCATGATTGATATTGTAGCAAGAGACAACATGAAGAGCTCAGCAAGCTTAAATCAGTGGCTCTCAAACCTTTTGGTCACAGGACCCCTACTCACTCTTAGATACTACCAAGAACCTCAAATGACTTTACTTTGTATGGGTTATATCAATCAATCAATAGTTACCATATTAGAATTTAAATAAAAAGTTTTCAAGTATTTATTAGTTCATTAAAAAATAGCAACAACAAACCCATTGTGTGTTAGCAAATATTTTTACAATAAATATTTTCTAAAACAAAAAATTGTTAAATGATTGGCATTGTTCTTGGACAAATCTGACAAAAACAAGCAATGGGGAAAGGATTTCCTGTTTAATAAATGGTGTTGGGAAAACTGGTTAGCCATATGCAGAAAGCTGAAACTGGATCTCTTCCTTACACCTTATACAAAAATTAACTCCCGATGAATTAAAAATTTAGACAAGAGACCTAACACCATAAAACCTCTAGAAGAAAACCGAGACAATACCATTCAGGACATAGGCACAGGCAAGGACTTCATGACTAAAACACCATAAGCAATGGCAACAAAAGCCAAAATAGACAAATGGGATCTAATTAAACTTAAGAGCTTCTGCACAGGAAAAGACACTATCAAAAGAGTGAACTGGCAACCGACAGAATGGGAAAATATATTTGCAATCTACCCATCTGACAGAGGGCTAATATCCAGAATCTATGGAGAACTTAAACAAATTTACAAGAAAAAAACAACCCCATCAAAAAGTGAGCAAAGGACATGAACAGACACTTCTCAAGAGAAGACATTTATGCAGCCAACAAACATAAGAAAAAAAGCTCATTATCACTGGTCATTAAAGAAATTTAAATCAAAACCATATTGAGATTCACCTCATACCAGTTAGAATGGCAATCATTAAAAAATCAGGAGACAACAGATGCTGGAGAGATGTGGAAAAATAGGGATGCTTTTAGACTGTTGGTGAGAATGTAAATTAATTCAACCATTGTGGAAAACAGTGTGGCAATTCCTCAAAGATCTAGAAATAAAAATACCATTTGAGCCAGCAATCCCATTACTGGGTATATACCCAAAGGATTATAAAGACACATGCACATGTATGTTCATTGTGGCACTATTCACAATAGCAATGACTTGGAACCAACCTGAATACCCATCAATGATAGACTGAATAAAGAAAATGTGGCACATATACAGCATCATGGAATACTATGCAGCCATGAAAAGGATGAGTTAATGTCCTTTGCAGGGACATGGATGAAACTGGAAACCATCATTCTCAGCAAACTAACACAAGAACAGACAACCAAACACTGCATGTTTTCACTCATAAGTGGGTGTTGAATGATGAGAACACATGGACACAGGGAGGAGAACATCACACACTGGGGCCTGGGGGGTAGGAGGCTAGGAGAGGAATAGGAAAGTGTGGGGGTATTAGGGAGGGATAAAATTAGAATAAATACCTAATCTAGATGATGGGGCAATAGATGCAGCAAACCACCACCATGGTATGTGTATACCTATGTAACAAACCTGCATGATCTGCACATGTACCCCAGAACTTAAAGTATAATTAAAAGATTGGCATTGTTATATATTTTGAAAATCTCTTTAAAATCAGTCTGAATGGAAGCTAGCTGGATTATTGTATTTTCTACTGAATTCAAGCTTTTGTGGTAAATTATTTTTGTTGACATGTATGAAGCAAACAATCTCACAGATATAAAGTAGGAAAATAGAGTATTTTAATAGCCTTCTCAGGATCTATAGTTTTGTATAGATAATTTTATGTAGTCTTCTATCCACAATTATCTACAAAAAAATCAACATGGAGTAGTTTCTCAAAGATAAGTTGCATATGGGCATGACCACATGTCAATTAACTTTTAATATGCTGTTATATTAAAATTTATTTGTTGATTTTGGACCTTGAAATTTTTACCCATGTATAATTTTGCATCATCAGACATTTGGTCATTTGTAAAGTATTGACTCACTGGGCTATATCCCACAGTTGTCTCTTCAGAAAAAATGTTTACATATTGGGAGGAAACAGGTTAATGTTGTTTCATTTGTTTCTAATTTTAACTGGGAAGCAGAAATTTTCTGATTGGCAACACATACTGTATCATTTTGGAAATAGCCTTGTTTTATGCATTTTTGAGAAAATGTCAGGCAAATTCTGAATAACCACGGTTTGTCTTTCAGTTGTTCTTTCAAGTCGGAATGATGCTCCATTGTGAAAGTCTGTAGTTTAACTTGCAAATCAAACAATTGCCAATTGCTTCAGAAGTACTTTATCTAGACTTCTCATTCCTTCACACAAAATATTAAAAAGACATGTCCACAGGGGTGAGACATGGCAACATTAATGAGTCTCACTTCTTTGTTGAGGTCATTTTTAAATAAAAGTGGCTTTTAAAAGTGCTGAGAGTGTATGAAAATGAATAATTTAATGACAGGTAGTTTGATGCCACTGTCTTGATTTGTGATTAGATGACAGTCCACCTTTGTTTTTGCACTATCAGTACAAAAGGACAAAATATGTTGCAGTATTGTTAAGAAACATTATGATCATGAAGACCTCTGCTAGGGTTTCAGGAATCCAGCCATTTTAGACCACACTTGTTCTAAGAGCCATTAAATTATAAAATCAGAAATATCCAAGAAAAGGAAACTGTTGACAATTTTAAGTGTTACATAGTTTACGTTATTTAATTGTGTGTGTTCATCATAGAAAGGTCTCTTTAAGTGTGTAGGGAGCCGTTAGGTAAATAGAAATTAGATATGTCTTGTGTTTGGTTTCTATGGTTAGAACTAAAACCAGTAAATATAAATGTCAATCAGATAGATTAAGGGGCAGCATAAACATGAGTTGCCTAAACATCATCGACATTTTTACATGGTAATGTTATTTGGTGTTAACTTTCTAGGAAGTGAGCCCAGGCAGGAAAGTCATCAATGCTCTTGAATTAGGTTTAAGTGCTAGAGAGGACATTGGACAAAATCACCTACAAATGTTCCTCACATGTTGAGATTCTGTGATTTTTTTTATTAATGAGATCTTGTGAAACATAAAACAATACGAAATGTATGGAAAATGACAGCCAAAGCCTTTGTAAATTTAGTTTTTCGTGTTTTTTTTTTCTTTTCAATTTTGCTATTTAATACAGGTCCACTGATTTCCATAGAGCAACTGCTTTTGGAAGGAAATTCTAATGCTATGTCATTTGGTGAAAGCATCTACCAAAACACAATCTGCTCAGGCCTAAATAATGTTAAAAGCTGTGCATGGAATTGTGTTAAATCCAATATAAATTATTTGTAATTTTGCTTAGTGCCAATTAATTTGCTCTTTGAAATTATTATTTTTTAATGAGCTGTATGGTTTTGTCTGGTTATCATAATTACTTTTTGCTTTGTTAATTTTTTTTCAGTTTTCATGTGTGCAATGGAATTTTTATATCAATTCAGAAGGGGTAGAGCAACTGTACATGTTGAGGAACTACATATATTAAGGAATAACATAATGAGTAGGCAACAAATTTATTAACTGTTTTAATAAAATTTCACCTCATGGTAAATTTATGTGACACCTACACAACCATTTAATTCAGCTAATTTGGAGAGAAAGAAGTGCACTGGTGTTGGATGATCATTAGGCTTTCTGTATGTTTCAGTAAATTATACTGATAATTTTTGATGCTGTGTATGTTTAACAAAATATAATTTGATTTAAAATAATACATTTTGTATTTTTTCAACTAATTAACATAATACATAAAAAGGCAGAGAAATCTCCCTCTCTCCTTTTCTCTCTTTTTCTTCCTCCCTCTCTCTTTCTCTCTATCAGTAAAAGAAAAAGTTGTAGAGAGACATAAGAAATTAAGAGAGAAGAAGATACGCATCTGTGAAATACATGGAGGTGAAATCATCAGAGATTTTAAAAACAAATGTAAAAAGAAATCCATGGGCCTCTTTCATTCTTCATTCTCACTATCTTGTCACTAATATTTAAGAACATTCCAATCACATCATTTCCCATCTGAAGTGGCTATTGTCTGCTTCCTTGCTCTTCAATGTCTTCTCTTTTGCATGGTAGCTTCCTTCATCTTTAGCTGTTAAAAGTTAACTCTATTTTGGCTTTTGTTGCCAATGCTCTTGGTGTTTTGTTCATGAAGTCCTTGCCTACTCCTATGTCCTGGATAGTTTTGCCTAGATTTCCTTCTAGGGTTTTTATGGTGCCAGGTCTTATGTTTAAGTCTTTAATCCATCTGGAGTTAATTTTAGTGTAAGGTGTCAGGAAGGGGTCCAGTTTCTGCTTTCTGCACATGGCTAGCCAGTTTTCCCAACACCATTTGTTAAACATGGAATCCTTGCCCCATTGCTTGTTTTTGTCAGGTTTATCAAAGATTGAATAGTTGTATGTATGTTGTGTTGCCTCCGGTGCCTCTGTTTTGTTCCATTGGTCTATATCTCTGTTTTGGTACCAGTACCATGCTGTTTTGATTACTGTAGCCTTGTAGTATAGTTTGAAATCCGGTAGTGTGATGCCCCCCGCTGTGTTCTTTTTGCTTAGAATTGACTTGGCTATGCGGGCTCTCTTTTGGTTCCATATGAAGTTCATGGTGGTTTTTTCCATTTCTGTGAAGAAAGTCAATGGTAGCTTGATGGGGATAGCGTTGATTCTGTAAATTACTTTGGGCAGTATAGCCATTTTCACGATATTAATTCTTCCTAACCATGAACATGGAATGTTTCTCCATCTGTTTGTGTCCTCTCTGATTTCGTTGAGCAGTGGTTTGTAGTTCTCCTTGAAGAGGTCCCTTACGTTCCTTGTGAGTTGTATTCCAAGGTATTTTATTCTTTTTGTAGCAATTGCGAATGGCAGTTCGCTCTTGATTTGGCTTTCTTTAAGTCTGTTATTGGTGTAGACGAATGCTTGTGATTTTTGCACATTGATTTTATATCCTGAGACTTTGCTGAAGTTGTTTATCAGTTTCAGGAGTTTTTGGGCTGAGGTGATGGGGTCTTCTAGGTATACTATCATGTCGTCTGCAAATAGAGACAATTTGGCTTCCACCTTTCCTATTTGAATACCCTTTATTTCTTTTTCTTGCCTGATTGCTCTGGCTAGAACTTCCAGTACTATATTGAATAGGAGTGGTGAGAGAGGGCATCCTTGTCTAGTACCAGATTTCAAAGGGAATGCTTCCAGTTTTTGCCCATTCAGTATGATATTGGCTGTTGGTTTGTCATAAATAGCTTTTATTACTTTGAGATACGTTCCATCGATACCGAGTTTATTGAGGGTTTTTAGCATAAAGGGCTGTTGAATTTTGTCAAATGCCTTCTCTGCATCAATTGAGATAATCATGTGGTTTTTGTTTTTGGTTCTGTTTATGTGGTGAATTACGTTGATAGACTTGCGTATGTTGAACCAGCCTTGCATCCCTGGGATGAATCCTACTTGATCATGATGAATAAGTTTTTTGATTTGCTGTTGCAATCGGCTTGCCAATATTTTATTGAAGATTTTTGCATCTATGTTCATCATGGATATTGGCCTGAAGTTTTCTTTTCTCGTTGGGTCTCTGCCGGGTTTTGGTATCAGGATGATGTTGGTCTCATAAAATGATTTGGGAAGGATTCCCTCTTTTTGGATTGTTTGAAATAGTTTTAGAAGGAATGGTACCAGCTCCTCCTTGTGTGTCTGGTAGAATTCGGCTGTGAACCCATCTGGACCTGGGCTTTTTTTGTGAGGTAGGCTCTTAATTGCTGCCTCAACTTCAGACCTTGTTATTGGTCTATTCATAGTTTCAGCTTCCTCCTGGTTTAGGCTTGGGAGGACACAGGAGTCCAGGAATTTATCCATTTCTTCCAGGTTTACTAGTTTATGCGCATAGAGTTGTTTGTAATATTCTCTGATGATGGTTTGAATTTCTGTGGAATCTGTGGTGATTTCCCCTTTATCATTTTTTATTGCATCTATTTGGTTGTTCTCTCTTTTATTTTTAATCAATCTGGCTAGTGGTCTGTCTATTTTGTTGATCTTTTCAAAAAACCAGCTCTTGGATTTATTGATTTTTTGAAGGGTTTTTCGTGTCTCAATCTCCAAATGCCCATTGATAATAGACTGGATTGGAAAAATGTGGCACATATACACCATGGAATATTATGCAGCAATCAGAAATGATGAGTTCGTGTCGTTTGTAGGGACATGGATGAATCTGGAAAACATCATCCTCAGCAAACTGACACAAGAACAGAAAATGAAACACCGCATATTCTCACTCATGGGTGGGTGATGAAAAATGAGAACACATGGACACAGAAAGGGGAGTACTAAACACTGGGGTCTATTGGGGGGAAAAGGGGAGGGCCAATGGGAGGGGGAGGTGGGGAGGGATAGCCTGGGGAGAAATGCCAAATGTGGGTGAAGGGGAGAAGAAAAGCAAAGCACACTGCCATGTGTGTACCTACGCAACTGTCTTGCATGCTCTGCTCATGTACCCCAAAACCTATAATCCAATAAAAAATTAAAAAAAAAAAAAAAAAAAAAAAGTTAACTCTAACCATTGTCTAAAGAACAAGTAACCTGAAGTGAAGTTCAAAATACACGAAAGAGTGTTACATTTATTGAATTGTACTTAAGATCAATGCATTATGAATTTTCTATTAGAGAGCTTCACTATCTTCTGGACACATTCTCCTGTTCTTTGTTACATGTATAATGCACTGAACCTGTAGGTAAGCAACATTCAGCTTCACCTTCAGACTTGTCTCGGTTTTCTCATATGGGCTTTCCGTAATTCTCTCTAAATCAATATTTGTTTTTTTCTATTAAAACACTAGCTCTTATGAGCAAGATACCATTTAGTGTGGATACTAAATTGGCAGAATATAAGCTCAGAATTGTGATAATTCTAATGCCTGAGACTTCAATACAAGGAAAAATCATTTAACAATAATGTGAAATTTGTCTCAAACAGAAGTTAATTAAGAATTATTTATTTATTGTAAGCCTAGCTGAGCAGCTTATAAGGATAAGATTTAAGTAAGTAAGTTACAGCACATTCTGAATATCATGATTATGCTTTTTTTTAGAGTTGATTTTTATAAGCCTCTAATTAAACAAATTTGGTACAACTTTTCTTTACTCACTGTGGTTCTCATATGTCAAGGCAAAACTTGTACCTGACAAAATTAAACGGGCAAGTAACCTGTTATTTAGGCTACTGCAGTAGGAGAGAGTGAACTTAACTCTGATGAAACAGAGGGCTGGAGAGTTTTTAAGAGCCAAGGTTAGGAAGATTCTAGGCCATCTGTATTTGCTAATTGGCTTTATCCAAAAGAAAAGTAAACTTTTTTGTATTTTTATGACAGGAGATAGTTCTACAACTTGGAGCAAGACATCCATGGAAGTTATGCTATTACTCTCCTATAGAAACTGAGGGATAGGGGTGCTATCTTCCTCATTGTTTAACATTTCAAAAGAAGGGTTTCCAGGTCCTTGAGACAGATATTCCTGTCTGTCCATAATCATGATATTGATACCATAATCATGATATTAAGAACGTGCTGTAACTTACTTAAATCTTATAAGCTGTTCAGCTGGGCTTACTTTGTAACAAATATTTTAAGTAATTTTTAATTACTTCTATCACAGACAGATTCCACGTTGTACTTAAATGATTTTTCTTTGTCTTGAAGTCTCGAGCATTAGAATTAACACAGGTTGTAAAACTGGCAAACAGCTTGTAGAACATTTCCATAAATTTCATAGAGACAGAGAAAGAATTGACATTTGCCAATTTTCTAAAGTAGGTTTTCTAAGCAAAGGGAAGTTGAGTTTAGGGGCAGGAGAAGCTTGTCTGATGTTTGTCAGATAGAGGGAAAGAAGAAAACTGTCCTGCTCACATGCACATTTTTTTTCTTTTTGAGGTGGAGTCTTGCACTATTGCTCAGGCTGGAATGCAGTGGTATGATCTTGAGTCACTGAAACCCCTGCCTCCCAGGTTCAAGCAATTATCCTGCCTCAGCCTCCTGAGTAGCTGGGATTGCAGGTGCCTGCTACCATGCCAGTATGATTTTTTGTATTTAGTAGAAATGGGGTTTCACCATGTTGTCCAGGCTGAGCTAGAACTCCTGACCTCAGATGATCAGCCTGCTTTAGCCTCCCAAAGGGCTGGGATTACAGGTGTGAGTCACCGTGCCCAGCCTGTACGTTTTCTTTTAGTGAGATCTGCTGTCTATTCCTTTTTCATCAAATTAGGTAATTCTAATTTTTGACAGACAAAATAATTATATATCACCAAATTTGAAGGGGGTGATAATTGTTTTATGGACTTTTGTAATAAAAAGATCTGTAAATATTTTTCATTAGTTGTTGAGAGCCCAGACATATAAATTACTTTTGAGTACTACAGAGAAACAAAACCTATAGGGTATTTTCTAATGTTGAATATCTATAATGATGTATTTGTCATACTAATTGGTGATTATGACATTTCTAGTATTTACAAGATGGGAATGTATTAGGGTTCTCTCGAGGGACAGAACTAATAGGAGATATGTATATTAAAAAAGGAGTTTATTAAGGAGACTTGACTCACATGATCACAAGGTGAAGTCCCACCATAGGCCATCTGCAAGGTGAGGAGCAAGGAAGCCAATAGTGGTTCGGTTTGAGTCCCAAAACCTCAAAAGTAGAAGTGCAGGCTTCAGTCTGTGGCTGAAGGCCCAAGAGCTCCTCACAAACTGTTGATGTAAGTCCAAGAATCCAAAAGTTGAAGAACCTGGAGTCTGATGTTTAAGGGCAGGAAGCATCCAGCACAGGAGTAAGATGAGGGTCAGAAGACTGGGCAAGTCAGCTTCTTCTACCTTCTTCTGCCTGTTTTTTCTAGCCATGCTGGCAGCTGACTGGTTGGTGCCTACCCAGATTGAGAGTGGGTCTGCCTCTCCCAGTCCACTAACTCAAATGTTAATCTCTTCTGTCAGTGCCCTCACAGACACACCCAGGAACAATTATTTGCATCCTTGAAACCAATCAAGTTGTATTATCTATCATAGAAGATAGTAAAACAATTGGTTTTTCTTTCTAAAATCTTGACAAAGGTTATATATAAAACATGAAAATCACTTGGTTTTAACCAATATACCTTGAATAAATGCTTATTTCAATCATTTGAACATTATTTATTTTGTGGAAGTCTTTAAGGATCTCAATAGACAAATATCTCATGATCTCACTGGCATGTGAAATTTTAAAAATTTGAATTCACAGAAGTGGAGAGTAGAATGGTGAGTACCAGGGGCTTGGGGTTGGGACTGGGAAAATGTTGGTCAAAGAATATAAAATTTCAGTTAGAAGGAATAAATTCAAAAGTTCTATTATATAACATTGTAAGCACTGTAGCTATAGTTAATTATAATATATTGCATACATGAAAATTGCTGAGAGAAGATTTTAAGTGTCCTCATCACACACAAAAAGTGATAAGTATGTGAGGTAATACATATATTTACTACTTTAGCCATTCTACAATGTATATGTTTCAGAATATCCTGATATACACCATATATATAATTTGTGTTTGTCAATTAAAAACAAATAAGAAAGAGAAAGAAACTTATAAGCATATATGAATATAGTTAAATGCAATGTTAGATAATGTCCTGTTCTGCCACATCATTTAACAGGTGAGGAAAAGGATGCAAATGAAAATGAGACAGTCCAGAGTCACAGTGATCATCTGAAGGACTTTAGCCCCGTCACTAAGTTCTTAAATGTTTCTTCAAAGGCAGAAAGTATATATGGTTTGAATTTGTCTAGAGAGTTGCTAAATACCTGATTAAAAAACATTTCTTAGGAAACTATGGATGTGAATGAAATGAAGATTAAAGAAATACTAGCACATTCATAAAATAAATATTGAATGCATGGTCAAGACAGTTCCAAGTAGGGATCACTTTATAATTGTTAAAATTCTACTTTGAACATATTGTTATGAATATTACATTTTATCAGATACTTTAAAGGGTAATTTGACTATGTCCTATAATTATTTATTGACTCTGACCAAATGTGTGTATAAAGAAAACTTTAATCTTATATGTTGAGGAAGAGTAGTTTTTAGTACCATTTTAGAGAAAGAAGTTAGTTTGAGTGACCCGTTTATAAATAGGTCTTGACTGCTCTTAATTTCAATTGAATGGATAATTAGCAGGCAGAATTACCTAGCGAAACAAGTTATTTTGAGTTCTCCAGCAGGAATTAGCTAGTAGGGATTCAGCCTAGTGTGCAGAACATCTCATTCGAATTATTGTAACTTGAAACTCTTATGTATGGCCATGAAATGGTGCTGTTTAAAGACTTTTCCGAGGGTATAAATTAAATAGAGCATTTTGTAATAAAACAAGAGAACGAGATGGAGTGATATGGATGCATACCTAAGAAATACCCTTGCCATGAACATGCTTTTGTTGTTTCTTATTGGTAGCTTAGCCTTCGCCTTTCTTTTTCAGTATGGTACATAGATACCAGTAATAGAACTAAAGCTGAATGGAATGTTGTTTTAACCGAGCCAAAGGCAAAGTACTTTCTCAAGTAAACTTCAAATGCAACCCGGGAAATTAATTCCACATTGACTCAAATGACAACAATAATTTTCGTTTTAAGGCAGAGTAGTGTGGAGGGGGACAAGAATGCCATTTCTCTATCATCACTGTGTGTGCGATGACAGGGTTCAAGCTGCATAATTAAATAATAATGGGAAGAAAATGTTCCAGGAATTTAGATACTGAGAAGAGGTGGTTGCGAGTGTAATGCCTCTGTCGGAAGGTGTCAAGTACACTTTTCACCCTGGACATTTTCAAAAAGATTCATGGATAAAAGAAAATAACTATTTTTATACAATGCCTTTAGTATGACTGTTTCCTTAAATGGTCTGTAATAGATATAGTAAAAGATATTCTGAGTGCTGACTCACATATTATTAGTTTAAAGGGGGTATTGAATGTGATTATAGTATCTATCTTTGAGGATATAGTTTTCAAACCCTCAGCCTACATATAAATATATAATATCATATGATATATTTATATGTGACTGCTCTATATTTGAATAGAATGTATAAGTAACAGGCAAAAAGGCAGAAATCCCTAGAGAAAATGTTATTTTCAGTTATCTAATGAGAATTAGCTAGTAGATAATCAACCTATTGTGTTGGTTTACATATACAGCAAGTCCCTAGTTCTGTGCCTAGCACATCTCTGACCATAATAGTAGCTTGTTTTTTATTATTGCTTATGTTAATACTACAACTGTGGAAAACCCTGATACTTATAATTGGCTTAGACATATAGTCCTTGCTTACTATACAACTAATATATGAATATATTTTATGGTATAAGAGTCAAGTGCAAACAAATATAAAGAGGAAAATGCAAGTTCTCTTTATTCCCTCTCCTCAGGGCTGCTTTCAGCCTTAGTAATCACCACTCTTAGAATATGGTGTGTATTATTTGGCTTTGCATTTATAAGCATTTACACACAAATAAAGAACTTATGGACATCTTTTTTTGAACCTACATAGTGACAAAGGGAACTTTCCTTCCTCCCCATCCTGAAGGTTAGATAATGTGAATTTATAAAACAAATTGATCTAGTTTGGGCAATATGGTGAAACCTTGCCTCTACAAAAAATACAAAAATTAGCTGGGTGTGGTGGCATAGATCTTTAGTCCTAGCTACTCAGGAGGCTGAGGTGGGAGGATCACTTGAGCTTAGGAGGCCAAAATTGTAGTGATCTGAGATAATGCCACTGCACTCCAGGCTGAGCAACAGAGAGAAATCCTGTCTCAAACAACAATAACGACAACAACAACAACAGCAACAACAACAAAAACTGACCGTAGAGAGGTTGACAGGAATTAGAGGCGTATATATTTATTAATGTGCGTAAACACAGAGTCATACAAAGTAGGAAGCTTGAAAAAGAGCCAGATTACTAAAACTTTTATACCATCCTGAGGTTACAGAAATATTAGGAGCTTGGGCTTATCACAGGTTATGGGAGAGGAGATCCTGATAAGCAAAGACTTTCTTGTTATGCAGATAAAAGTCTCTCAGGTAATCCCAGAGCTGCCTTGTAAAAAAAATAGATGGTAGCCTGCGGAAAAAGTTTCTCCATCAGACCTTTAAAAATGTCAGATTTTTAGTCTTCATTTTCTCTGAGTTAATCTTTCCTAGATCCAGGTAAGTCAGGTAAGTGAGTCTCAGAGGTAGCTTATTGGCATCTGCTGTTTATTTCACTAATGTAGATTTCCTCTACAGATACACATCTCCCCAACAAAAGACAGCTTTTCAGAGCCTTCACTGTGTTTGAAGCCCCTATTAATGGTCATCTTGAAATATATCAAAGAAGTATATTTTGGCATAAGCATATTTTGACTTCCTTCATTCCCCCATTTGAAACTTTATTTTCAGAAAGGTTTATATATTAAAGTAGGTTTTGTAACTATGGAGAGATTTGAGTTAGAAGTTTTGGGATAAGACACTAACACATGGGAAGAAAACAGATTGGATCAAGCCGAAAAATAACAATTTTGAGCACATTTTCCCATGTTTTCTTGAATCAGTCTCTTAGTTCTCAGAATAGGTAAGTTAAGTTAAAAGGTTGTGTCTCATTTCAGGAAGTAGAATCGCAGATGGGCTCCCAAAAAGGTTAGTTCTCAATATGGTGTAAGCATCTCTGTATGGTAGAAGCACATAGGCATTCAATAAGAGATTTTCTATTAAAACAAAGGAAAACAGTAGTTAATGCCTGGAGTTATAAGCTAGTCTCTGAGTCTGAAGGGCAATCAGTTGAGAAGATTCTGCACTTGGTCTTGAAGTATTTTCATTTGGAGTGGGTGCAGGCAGTGACACCCGATGCAACAGATTGTCCTGGATTGTGTTTTGCATGTCACAAAGTTTGTCCAAGTATAAGCTGTTATGGTGATTTTTCTTTAAAGCCAAGTTGACTAGCTTCTGATTTTAGAGCCTCAGGTAAAAGGCAGTTTTAATTTCTAGAGATTCCAAATAAGACAGGTAGGAAAAAAATGGGAATGTTCATTTGGAGACTTGCAGCCAGGAAATAATTCAGAATTTATTCCAAATTGCAGGTAAATAATATAATTTCTAAAACCAATAAGCTGGAATCTAACAAGATAATAGGTGTACTATAGAATTATTTTCTGAGACAGATTTTTTCTCTATATATTGATCTCCATTTCTTCCAAACCTATTTATGGTAAGATTAATTTGTTTGCAAAATAAGTTGCCCAGGATGGTCTTGAACTCCTGAGCTCAAGTGACTCCCCTGCCTAGGCCTCCCAATGTGCTAGGATTACATGCATGAATCACCATGCTTGGCCTATAAGGAATCTTGAATTAGGCTTAAAAGCCTCTGAAGGCTAGAGAGTGAACATAGAATTGACTCACTCTCAAATTGTGCCTGTAATGGTGTTTAGGCCTGCCGGAAAGTAACATTCTTTTCCTATCTGCAAAGAAACCATGTGGACTATGCATTTAAATTACAAGGCCAGTTTTTTCCAAGGGGTTTTACTGGTTCCATAAAGCCCCTTTGTCTTATCATTTCTAAAAATATGACATTCTAGTCAAACCTTCAGTAAAATAACCATTGTTTCTAATTGTGTCCTATTACAAAAGAACACAGATTCTTACTGAATTTATGCAAATGTTATATTTCCTAAAATAACAACACTCACAAATAGGTTCCTAATTCTGAAAGGATTGATAGAGACAAATATTTCAGTTCTGTTTATAAAATTATACTCATTCAAATTACTGTAAGCTGTAAATGACTTAAAAGTAAAAAAAATTTCCTTACATGTGAAAAACAAAAGGAATCAGCAGTATTCCAAACAAAATGTCATAAAAAGACATTTTATTCTAATGTAATGAATTTTTTTTTGGAATTGAGTTGGCGGTTTCATGAACTCATGTTTCTCTTTTTGTTAATGTCTTATTGGCATTTATTTTATTTTATTTTTTAACATATATTTTAGGTTTAGGAGTACATGTGCAGGTTTGTTATATAAGTAAACTTGTGCCATGGGGATTCGTTGTGTAAATTATTTTGTCACCTAGTACTAAGCCTAGTACTCAATAGATATTTTTTCTGTTCCTCCTCCTCCTCCTACCCTTTATCCTCAAGTTGGCCCCAGTGTCTGTTGTTTCATTCTTTGTGTTCGTGAGTTCTCATCATTTAGCTCCCACTTATAAGTGAGAACATGTGGTGTTTGGTTTACTGTTCCTGAGTTAGGTTGCTAAGGATAATGTAGCTCCATCCATATTCCTGCAAAAGATACTATCTTACTGTTATTTTATGATCACATAGTTTTCTATGGTGTACACATACCATATTTCCTTTATCCAAAATCTGTCACTGATGGGCATTTAGGTTGAATTTAGGTTGGTTCCATGTCTTTGCTACTGTATATAGTGTTGCAGTGAACATTAGTGTGCATGTGTCTTTATGATAGAATGATTTATGGTACTCTGGGTATATACTCAATAATGGGATTCCTGAGTCAAATTGTGGTTCTGTTTTTAGCTGTTTGGATTCACCATACTGCTCTTTCCAGTGGTTGAACTGATTTGCACTCCCACCAACAGTGTAGAAGCTTTCCTTTTTTTCTACAACCTTGCCAGCATCTGTTATTTTTTGGCTTTATAACAATAGTCATTCTGACTGGCATGAGATGGTATCTCATTGTGGTTTTGATTTGCATTTCTCTAATTATAAGTGATATTGAGTTTTTTTAAATATACTTGTTGGCCACATGTCTGTTTTCTTTAGAAAAGTGTCTATTTACGTCCTTTGCCCACTTTTTAATGGGGTTGTTTTTCTCTTGTACGTTTGTTTAAGCTCTGTATAAATGTTAGATATTAGACCTGTGTCAGATACATAGTTTGCAAATATTTTCTCGCACTTTGTCAGTTGTCTGTTTACTCAGTTGATAGTCTCTTTTGCCATTCAGGAGCTCTTAAGTTTAATTAGATCCTATTTGTCAATTTTCCCCTTTGTTGCAATTGCTTTTGGTGTCTTTGTCATAAAATCTTTGCCTGTCTCTGTGTCTGGGATGGTATTGCCTAGGTTGTCTTCCAGGATTTTTATAGTTCTGGGGTTTACATTTAAATCTTTAATCCATCTTGAATTGATTTTTTTCTACATTGTGTAAAGGAAGAGTTTTAGTCTTCTGCATATGGCTAGCCATTTATCACAACATGATTTATTGAATAGAGAGTTCTTTCCCCATTGCTTTTTGTCAGTTTTGTTGAAAATCAGATGGTTGTAGGTGTGTGGCCTTATTTCTGAACTCTGTGTTCCTTTGGTCTATGTGTGTGTCTTTGTATGCATACCATGCTGTTTTGGTTACTGTAGCCCTGTAGTATAGTTTAAAGTTGAATACCATGATGCCTCCAGCTTTGTTCTTTTTGCTTAGGATTGCCTTGACTATTCAGGCTCTTTTGTGGTTTCATATGAATTTTAAAATAGTTTTCTATAGTTCTGTGAATAATGTCAATGGTAGTTTGATAGGAGTAACATTGAATCTGTAAATTGCTTAGGGCAGTGTGGCCATTTTAATAATATTGTTTCTTCCTATCTATGAGCATGGGATATTTTTCTATTTGTTTTTGTCATATCTGGTTTCTTGGAGCAGTGTTTTGTAATTCTCCTTGTACCATTCTTTCACTTCCTTGGTTATCTGTATTCCTAGATATATTATGCTTTTTGTGGCAGTTGTGAATGGGACTGTATGCCTGATTTGGCTCTCAGCTTAGCTGCTGTTGGTGTATAAGAATGCTAGTGATTTTTGTACATTGAGTTTGTTTCCTGAAACTTTGCTAAAGTTGTTTATCAACTGGAGTAGCTTTTGAACCCAAACTGTGGGGTTTTCTAGATATAGAATTGTGTCATCTGCACACAAGGATAGTTTAACTTTCTCTCTTCCTATTTGAATGCCCCTTATTTCTCTCTCTTGCCTGATTGCATTGGCCAGGACTTCCAATACACTGTTGAGTAGGAGTGGTGAGAGAGGGTATCCTTGTTTTATGCTGGTTTTCAAAGGGAATACTTCCAGCCTTTCCCCATTCAGTATGATGTTGGCTATGAGTTTGTCATATATGGTTCTTATTATTTTGAGAGAACCTATGTTTCTTTATTAGATGTTTGGAAGTTCTTACCCAGTCCAATGAGAAGAATACCAGTATAAAGCAATTAACTGTGGAAAACAAGACTTAAAATAGTCATGGTTAATGATCTTGTTGGAGTTCATACAACTTAACAATTGATGAAGAAATTTGGCTATTTCTATGGCTTTTAATATTTTAATGTAACAACCAAAATTGTGACATTTAATTATGACATATTAGATTTTTAATAATCCCATACAATTATGTAATACATATGTCAACATATCCATACAAACATAAAGTTGAAAATTATTTCTTATTTGAAAATGCTTTTGTATAATTTTAAAATATCAAATAAACCTAATTGTTCTAACTTTTTTAAAAACTGGAAAGTCCTTCTTAAATGTCCAAAAGTTAATTTGAGGTCAAACATACTTAATTTATAATTTGAAATTGGATTTTAGTAATGCTGTCAAATATGTGAAAGGTTTAAATTACTTGATCTAAATAAGATTGCAGGTCACTATGAAATAATAATCATTCATTTAAGTAAAAGACCTAATAAAGACAGCACAAGGCCCACAGGATCTGTTTCTCTCTCTCCTTTTACTCCTTTATTTGTTTTTGCAGTTTGTTCAAAAGGTGAACAAAATATTGTATATCTTAATATTACACAAAAATCTTATTTAAAAGAGAGTGTAAACTTGTAGTTCTGTATTAAATTACTTTGAGAATTCAGCCTCAATTTTTTTTTTTAAAAAGCCCTTACATAGATTCATTCAGTTTTAGTCAGTTTGATAGCATTAAATTTTTTAATAAGATTTATATTTTGTAACCCTCTTACAACTTCCCTGGTCAGTTATATGTGTGTGTGTGTGTGTGTGTATGTATATATATATATGTATATATATATATATACATACACACACACACACACACACATATACATATATAAGTATATGTATATTTATTGAGATAGGATCTCACTCTGTCATACATGCTAGAATAATTGTTTGATCATAGTTTACTGTAGCCTTGAAGTTCTGGGCTTAAGCAGTGCTCCTACATCATCCTACCAAGTTGCTAGGACTATAGGTGCACACCATGGCACCAGGCTAATTAAAAAAAATTTTTTTTATAGAGATAGGCGGTCATGCTATATTGCTTGGGTTGAACTCAAACTCCTCGCCTTGAAAAATCCTCTTGCCTTGGCATCCCAAAGTGCTGGCATTATAGACATGACCCACCATGCTTGGCTGAATCAATTTTAAATAACCTCTAAACTATGCAAAATGACTTTTCCTTCCACAAAAAAACACATCCTTCTGTCTTCCTTAAAACTTTCATCACCAAATTCATAATAGTCTCTTCTTCCTGTGAAATAATCCTTCCTAGATCCAGATAAGGCAGGTAAGGAAGTCTCCAGGAAATTGTTTGGATGGAGTATTTACTTCACTAATGTAGATTTCCTCCACCATTGCAAGTCTCCCCTACTAAAGACAGCTTTTCAAAGCTATCACCATGCTTGAAGCCTTTCAGAAAAGCCATCTCAAAATATGCCAGAGAAGTATATTTTGAGGTGGCACACTTAGGTTTCCTTTATTCACATGAGATTGTAGGATATTATGGCAATTTGTGTATTTCAGTTGCTAGATTGTGGTGATATTTTCATATTTGTAAACTTTTTCTTAATGGCTACAGTGTTGATGTATCATGTGTTATGCAGTTCTTCTCTTGATCAACAAGTGATTTGCAATTGCAAAAACATTCTGCAATGAACTTCCTTTAGAACCTTTATATTTCTATATATAAACTTGTATATTTCTTAGGTTTATACATGTAATATATATGAACTTGTTTATTTCTTAGGTTTAGATTTTTAGATGTAGAATTTTCCTGTCAAATGCCTTAAAATCTGTTAGGCCTTTCAACAGCTCCTTTCAAAAAATCGTTATGGATTTCCATTCTAACCACCAGTGTAATTGTGCTCACTTCCTTACATTTTGCTCCTTGCATAACTATTTTATATGTTTTGTTACCATACCGTGTACATAAAAGAAGAAGGCCTGTGTGATTCTTGACTTGGAATTTAAAGTATTTCATATATTTTGACAGATTCTACAGTAAGCCCTTCTGCACTCTTCTCAGCAGGCCAGGACATTACATAATGACCAGTGGCATTAATTCCCTCTGAACAAACATTTTGTTGAAAACACCGCCTCAGAACCTTTAAAAGCTTGAGAGCTTACAGAGTTTTGTAAATACCTTTTGGAATCTTCCTGTGAAAGCTGCCCTTGAAAAACTAAGTCCTATAATTTTATTATCTTGTGTTTGCTTTTCAGAATTTATTATAGGCATTTCCCCTACAATTTTGGCTTTACTAACTTGTCTTTATTCTCATATAAAAATGTCAAAAATACAAAGTAGGAGAATGTTGATGACACATATTGCAAATAATTGCTTTCACATATTTTCTAGGTCAAATGTAACACTTGCATAACATTATTATTAATGTCATGAGGATTTTCTATATAAAAATCAGATGAAACAAATGAAGCAACTTAGATTTCCTTCATACAATATCCTTTCAATTATTTTGATTGTTTATGTTATTGACTATTATTTCTCATCACACTTAAGAAAATCATTATATTGATAGATGGACTGTAAGAAATAGGAGATAATTTGTTCTTGGTGATGTCATTTTCATTCAGGCGATAATTCTCTATGTCCCTTAAAATATATTAATATTGATGTTAAAATGGAAGGAGTACATATTTCCTTGTCAGATACCTCATGTGAAAAACGACTGGAAGAAAATGTGAACAATGAAGGCAACAGAGCATTTATTGAGGATCTACTGTTCGCTTAGTATGATGATTTATAAATCTATCATTCCTCATATATGTATAAGAGTATTAGCTGACAATATATTTAATGTTATATAAATATAGAGAGTTGCATATACTCGTAAAATCTTTTAAAATGTGCTAGAGAAACCAAGAATATCTAGTTCCTTAGCAGATAAATATTTACTAATTAAAAATAAAATTTTCTGTATTGATTTTTAAAATGACTAATTGTAGCAAAGAGCTCAGAGAATACATATTTTAACTAGATTTTTAATGAATGCCTTGATGGTCAAGAAAGACAGATTTCTGCTCTCTCATTTTTATACATGCTTGGCCCATCCTAAATTACAGCAATGTTTAATTGCCACCAAAATTCTCAAGATAAATTTCTTACCACAGCTGCTTGCTAAGTAAGCAAAATGAAAAACATAAATTTTATCTGTGCTGAGCAAATGCATTTGGAACTGACTTTTATTTGGCTTGCAGCTTCTTTTGCAGAACAGTTTCTGCTGATTCTGTGGAGGATTTGGTTAAGGTTGAGCGGATAATCTGTTTGACAATCAACTGGTCTACAGGACAGGTATTCCAAAAAACATGTTTTCTGTATTGTAAACAGCACTGATTTCTTTATGATTCCTTTAGCTTCGCCAGCTTTGATCTGGAAAACCTAATAGCTCACATCAATTATTTTTATAAAATCGTTTTTTTTCACTGTTTATAGGAAACCTGACATTCCAACTTTAATTTTTTGTTTCAATTTTTTAAAGGTATTTTTACTTCTAGGAAAATGATCACATAGAACAAAACATATGCCCATTTCAGTCTATCCAAAGAAACTCATTTAAATCACTGCTATGTTCCTTGTATTCTCAAATAATGTATTTTCTGTTTCTCCGTGTATGGGTTGCCTAAAATTTGTAAGAAGTCAAGTAACATACATTTATTTTCATGCACTTCCATTCCCATCATTAATTTTTTCATATGGTGATTACTAGTTCAAGCAAATAGATTTTTTTGCATGATTCCACTGGTTTCTCCAACACACATTTTATTTATTCAGTATGCTAATTCCTAAGCCCTGCTGTAAATTACATTGTTTCTACTGTTGCCAGAGAGAGGAAATCAGACCAGATACTACATGGCTTCTTTTACATACATTGGATTCCCCATTTCTTTTTTTTTTTTTTGAACATGTTTCCTAAAAACCTTTTTGTGTTTATTCTCGTGCATATTTGCCTTTTCTTTTTAATTTGAAAGGAAAGGGTTGAAAACCAATAGTCAATGCAAAATTTGGCAGCTAGTCATGTAATATTTAGTTCCTAGGGATAAGTGTGTTTATTTTCTGAATCGATATAATTTTTTTCTGAATGCAATACAAACTGATTTTAACATGTAGGATTGAACATGTATTCACTTCCAGTCTTTCCTAAAACTCTAGTGAAATATAAATAAAGAGATTTTAAGAGGCATAAAATGTCAAGGATAAATAGGACAGAAGTGACAAAGACGGCAATGATATTTTGAGGCTGGAAAGCAAAAATAGTTACACACACACACACACACACACACACACAAAATTCCCTTTCTTGCTCTTTCTCCTTAGCACTTACCAGTGGGCCCTAATGCCTGAGTCTCAGCTAGAACAGGATCTACATTAAGAATATGGACATGATTCCCAGTTGAAGGTGGAACATGTTACCATGTCCTGGAATCTGAGTCACCATCTTTCTCAACTGATGTTACAGTTGATGGACGTTCAATGTAATATTAGTTTACAGTGTTCTTTTTCATATAGTTTATAAAATCCATAATAATGTTCCTATTATTCTGTATCTTCACAGATAGTGATAATGTAAAGCCTAGAGCTCTTTTAGTTCATGCCGTTTAACCAGGAAGACACTACTGTTTTTTCTTCTCACATAGTTTTTATTCTGTGCTTAAACTTTGTATAAACTTTCATACTAGATAAGTTTAGAGAAAAAATATTTCTTCCAACTTTCATAGAATCAGTCTTGGCCAATGAAACATGATTATACCTAACGTATGAAATTTTGGGTAGAACATTTAAAGGGAACTATTGTTCTGACACCTTCTTCTTCCCTTCATGCTGGGTGAAATACAGATAGAATCTTGCTATGGCTCCAATCTAGTCAATATATTCTATAGCTATTGGAGAAATAAGGGAAAGAAACTTGAATCAATAATTATTTTGCAAACACACATTATGCTAGGGAAATACAAAGCTCTATCTTATTTTAGCTATGTTATTTTGTTTTTCTGTTATAATTTGTTAGTGATTGAACTGTGTCTCCGTATCTTTCATTCCCCATTTCATACATTGAAGTCGTAATCCCCACATGTGACAATATTTAAAGATAGGGCCTGTAAAGAGGTAATAAAAGTTAAGTGTGATCAAAAGGTGGGGCTTAAATTTGATAAGACTATTTTTATTAGAAGAGGAGACACCAGAGCTCTCTCTCCACCCCACCTTGCCTCTGACTGTGCACAGAGGAAAGCCTGGATGAGGACACAGCCTTTAATTCTGGGCTATACAGGAAATAGCCCAGAATTAAAGATATGGTTGAAATTGTTGACTTCTCATTTGAGCCTATTGTTTTAAGACGATCTCAAAGGATCATATATTAAGTTGTGGGGTGGGGGTTAGTAATCATAGAGAGGCTGGAAAATAGAATAATACAAATTTTAGGAATGAAGTTTCTGCCTGTAGAGATCATTGTGTGTGGTTACTTGTTAAGAAAGCTAACCGAAAACAAGTAGAACTGAAATCATCTCAATTTTGAGGCTATAATATTGTCAAATAAATAAGACGGCTCTACCAATGTATACATTTTTTTTTTTCAAATTCGATGTCTGAACTAGTGAAGTTTAAATCTGCACTTGTAAAAATATTTTTACATCTCCATGTAAAGGCATGACATCCAATGATCCCTCTAGATAGGTCCCCATAAAAACCTGGAAAAGAAAGCACCACATAGAGGGACAGGCCAGAGGCCATGGGGAAGAATATTGGGCTAGGGAGTTTTTCTAATGAACCCAAATCAAGGGCTTCCAAAAGGACTATACAAGAACTTTACTATACCATAAAGGCGGGAACTCCTATACAAATCCAGTTTGAAAAATTGAGTAATTGCAAAAAACAAATGAAGTGGTATGTTTCATACCACTTCAGAATGTTTGTTTCTTTAATGCAGTTATTCTATTCCTTTTCCATTATTCTACATTGGTGGCAAAGAGGGAAAATAAGTTGTTTTTTATAAGTTTAGTCTGTAGGTGGATGGACTATGAAGAGCCATGAGGCCTTTTGAAAAAACTTTGCATTTCTCTGAACACCTTAACTTTGTGCTAAACTAGGAACAGGATATAACTCTACATGGAAGGTAGCATATATGCACGTTTGGATGTGTCAAGTTATACACTGTATCAGGAACTGCCAATAGCCCTTTAATATCTATTTTCAGTTCATTATGTCGTAACAGAAATATTTATCTTTAACAGAGCACATGGCTAAATGGGTGACCAGAATAAACCTAAATTTCCAGAACAACTTGAATCTAACTATAACCATTCTTTAAGTTCTGGTCAACTCTTGAGTGTGAAATTAAAAGGGATTTTTGTATAGGGTTAATATACATATCCAAACATGATGAACACAGCATAGCACTTCTCGCTAGTCAGTGGTTCACATACATATTGTCCAGTAGAGAAGATACTTGATAGATGGGGCTTTTGAGATTTAAAGTGTGGCAAGAGTAATAAAGAAACTGAATTTAAAATTTTCTCTAATTTGAATGCTTGGACACTGATATTTAACTCAGTTATTGAAAAACATTTAAATATGTTTAGAAAGACTTTTGGATATGTACATCTACTCTTTCAGTTGTCAATTTTATAAAATCTAAACATAATTCTTTTCAATAAAAATTTAGTACACTTTGAGACATGCTATAGATATAAAACACACACAATTTTAAAGACAGTACAAAAATGTAAAATATTTATTAAAATTTTTATATTGATGATAAATTAATTTTAGATAATTTAGATCAAATAAAATGTTACTAAACTAATCTTCTTGATTTCTATTTATATAATGTGGCAACTAGAATGTTTTAAATTGTACATGTGGTTTCTATTCTATTTCTATTGATCATCACTGCTCTATAACTAAAATGAGATCTACCTGACCTCATTGTTGCAGCATAGGGGTCTTAACTACACCTCCATTACTCTCCGTATTTCTTCCCACTACCTGAAATGAGGAAATGAAGGGTATCAGTTGACAAGATTAACATCCTAAATGTGGCAGAGCAACCAGAGAGAATCTAGATTCATCACACATTTTAGAGCTGAGCTGCCAGATGTCTACAGGACAGAGACCCAAATTTCTATCCAGTTTAAAACATTGTTTTTCAGATCTCTATCATATGAAGCAAATATAAATCTTAACCAAAATAAATAAGACAGAGAGTGAAATAGATAGATCCCAGTATCCCCAAACCCTATGATTATTAAGACACTTTAGAACACAAAAAATTACCCAACAATAATATGCATTATTTTGGATTATTAAATGCAAATCCAGCAATTTAGTTTAGAGGGATACATTAAAGGTTGTGCACATAAATGGCTCTCTAACTTTATTAATCATAGTTAGAAGATTAAATGCACCCAGTATCAGAAAAATGTCAAATATATATTCTGTTATTCAGACTGCATTTTGTTGAGGTATCAAAGGAGTGCAGAACAGGCTGGTTCCTGTGCGAGAAGATAGAAAGGGGAAAGAAAAGCACTTAGCTGACCTATCTGGCAAAGCCAGCAGGTAGGTTTAGAAATGCATTTATCTAAGTATATTTCTCAGAAATTAGCCCAGTGAGGTCATTCAAGAAAAAAGCTTTCTTGGTTAAATCTTTTTGAAACATTATGTGTTACATCCTTTTATTAAATATTTAAAATGAACATTAACTTTTTAATGTTTTAGGAAGATTTACAGGAAACTCATTTAGCTTTATTAATTTAATAGTTTCTAATTTTATTTGAACATCAAACACTATCTTCTCTCTTTTTGCACATAGTAACTACATATTTCTGGTGGAATAGGGACTTACTAGAACATGTATTGGGAAATACTAGTCAAGAAATTAAGAACTGGACATCTAATGTTTCACTAAATCTGCTAAAGAAGGCCTAAATTCTTGTTGCATTACAATAATTTATTTTGTTCTTTGTGTTTGTAGTTGATGCTTATCAAATCAGGATTTCTCCATCAGTTGATGTCAATGGCTTCTAATTTCTCTCTGAGAATCCATTTAGTCTCGACTCCATAGTCAGCCACGATGACTTATCTATATTCTTCAGAACTAATTGTTGTAAGTGGTTGTTGTCTATTTCATATAACATCTAATTAATTAATTATTGGGTCATTAACCTTGATGTAAGCTGTGGCCTTTTGTTCTTTGGAAATATAGGTAAATTTAACTAAAAAACCCTCAATTCTATGGCCTAAAAGATTTAAATTCCTTCCTAGGATGTCTGTGAATTACTGTGGGCTCATTTGCTCATCAGTCTGCCTTTGTTTGTTTATTTATTTATTTGCATCCATAACTTCAGTTTCTCCTTATTTAATGTCATTATTGATGTGAAATCAGTTGCTTACAAGTTTCTATATACAAAGGATGTATAAGTCTGGGGTCATGGGTTAACATCTTTGAACTTACTACTTCCTGACATTTCTCTTACTTCCTACTTTTAACTCATCTTTTGATATTCTTTTTCTTTTCTTCCCTTATTCTTTTGAGAACAATTTTTCCCCATCGTACATGGCAGTATAGTTACCCATCTCTATTGATAACAAGAACACTCATTTCAAGTAGCTTCTCAAAGTAATTCTTTGTTGTCATTTACTATTCTTTCAAAACACAATCCTAAGAAGTAGGATTTTCTTCACTGTTTGCAAGAAGAGCAGAGGCAAGCCAGAAGGTAGATTATATATTTATTCATATCTATCTGTGTGACAGAACTCACAAAGGAAGTTAAAGTATGGAACAGTCAATGTTAGTAAGGAGAATTTTTAGTAAAATCCATATGAGTAAAATGTGCTTCAAAAATAATATTTTGGTGCCACTCTCAGATATAAAGAGCTTGAAATAGCTCAATAGAACCTCAAAACATCAATTTCATGACTTTTCTTGAACCCATTAAAGTGCAAAGTATATAAGGCAATTAACGCTGTAACCCAAGAAGAGTTAGATTCCTGCAAATACAGATAAGATGTGAATATGCACTCCCTGGGCAAGACGCATGTGGACTTTGATAATAGGTGTTCATCTAGGATAATTGGTGAGCAGTAAAGATCAGCTGAGTGTCCCCAGGGGGAGAGCTGGGAACCCTGGGGCCATAAAAAGACTAGAAATATGTACGTTTTTCAGGATTATTTTTCTTCCAGTAAGCTCTAGCAATTATTCACAGAAAATATCAAAAGAGCTCTAAAAATTTCTCCATTCTTGTTCAGAACCAGGATTGAGGAAAAGCAGCAGCTGTGAAAGAAGCAGAAAACTCTTCTAGACCCTTTTCTCTTTTCACCCCTATAGAACAAAAGCCTTAATTGGTGGTAAAAGAAAAAAAAAAAGACTGTTCTTAGGGCACTGGTGAAAAGTCATTGCATTTAGGGGAAGAGAAAAGGTGGGGAAAAATAACTCTACACTGCTTGGAGGAGGGCAGGAATAAGTTTGGGACTCAGATGAATATTAGGGAGGAAGTTGAGTAAATATTTTTTAACATTAGATGAAGTAAGTGAAGGTAAAATATCTTTTTTCTAATTTTCAATTTCTCTAAAAGATTGTTCTCTAAGAAATTACTGCAATGTATTTTACATTTTTAGCATGTATAAAGAGAAAATAATATGATAATAGAATATAAAATGAGAGAAAGGATTTGGGAATATATTTTCATAATTGGAAATATACAAGTGAATCAATGAATATACATGTGTGTCAAATATAAAGGCATATGTGGATTACAAATAAAAGTCTAGAAAAAGATATACTCTGTGAACACCATTCCACAGGAAGATGAGGTAAAAATAGTTAATTAGAGATGGTTCCATGTTAATTAAAATGTATATTAAAACTATAGATAATCACTAATTTTTGAAGTATTTAACTATTAGGTCAATAGGTAAGTTAAAATAAAATTATAAAAAGTCTCAGTTACTCAAGACAAGGCAAAACATAAACAAAAATCCTATTACAAATAGAAAATGGCTAGCAATAAAATAAATACAATTATATCAATGGCATTAATGTCAATAGTCTAAACACAACAGTTAAAATACAGAGAAATTCAAATGATGAAAAGGCAGGATCTAACTATGCTATCTACAAAAAACCCACTTTAAATATAGATAAATATATAGGTTAAAGATAAAAGGCTACAAATAGACAAACTATATAAACACTATCTCAAAGAAAGTTAACGTAATTATAGCGAGGTTTGGACAAAGTAGAATTCAGATCAAGAAATATTATCAGGGATAATGATGGGCAATACATAATGCCAATGTGAAAAATTTTCTAGGAAGGCATTACATTATTAAATGTGTATGTCCCTAACACCAGAACTTCAAATCGTGAGGAGAAAATGTATATAGCAGAAAGGATAAATAGACAAATAGAAAACAAAGTATGAAGACTTTAGCAAGGAAAATGAATGAACTGTATCATTAATATTAATTTTCTCTTTTTGTTTTCTCTTCTGAAAGGTATCTATAATGTAACTCTGCCTGTAGGAAAAAAAAATCATAAATTTAGTTGATGAACTCCAGAATGTTGTTCAAAAGCAAATAGTTGAGTGGTAACATTAGGGAAATGGAAGACTAGGCAGACCCAAGGGCTTGTCTTTTCAGGCACAAACACTAAGCAAAAACTGTGAGAATCAACTTTGTGAGATTTTTGGGAAAAGTCGAAGGATAAATGATTTTACAAAAAATAGTTTATAAAAGGCAATAAACCAAGCAACCAGGCAAACATAGAATCAAGGAAAAGACAACTTAAAATTGCTTTGAGTTGGTACAAAAGTTTTGGGCAACTTTTACTTGAACATTATATTTACTACTGTACACCACCAAACCCTTACCTCTGGCTGATCTTGAGTTTAGCACAAGCAGGATGTAAATCTAAGGCAGAGATGCAAACAGCTTGGATAAGTGTTAAAGGAGTGTGCCAACACAGAAGCAATCCACAAAGACTAGAATTGCTTGTGTCTTCCTTTCCTTCCTTCCCCTCCTCTTTCCTCCTCCCCCGTCCCCTCCCCTGCCCTCCTTCCCCCTCCCCTCCTCTCCTCCCCTCTCCTTCCCTTCCCTCTTCTTCCCTTCCCTTCTTTCCTGTCTTCCTTCCTTCTTTCCTCAACGTCCCTCCCTTCCCCATCTCTCTCTCTTTCTCCTTCTTTCTCTTTCCTTCCTTCTTTTTTTCTTTTTCCCTTTCTCTCTCTCTCTCCCCCCTTTCTCTTTTTATTTATTTATTCTTAAAAGCATTGAAGGAAATCTCTGTCAGAACACTAAGTTAACACAAGCTAAAGGAACAGAGACTTCAGAGACTACGCACAACAATAAATGCAGATTTTACAAAAAAATAGTTTATAAAAGGCAATAAACAAACAACTGCAACTGATAAGCACACAGCAGACAATCCTGAGAGGAGAAAAGGAAGAAATCTTCCTTTCTAATTTCTACAGTTGTTACATATAATATTCAGAATGTCCAGTATTTACCAAAATATTATGTATTATGTAAAGAAAAATAAATTATGGCCCATTGTTAGCAGAAAGTAACAGACACTGGGTCGGAGGAAGCACAGACGTACTTACAAGACAAAGACTTAAAATTTATCTTGAATAAGTTCACAAAGCCCATGAAACTATGAACAAAGAGCTGGAGGACTATGAGAACAATAAATAGAGTATATCAGTAAAGAAACAGAAATTATACAAAGTGACCAAACAGTAATTGTGAAGGTGCTAAGTACACCGACATAAATGAAAAACTAATTTGGGAGTATCTAAAGCAGATTTGAGCAAAAAGAATAAGTAGAAAATTTTACATTAGTTTATTTGAAATTATAGTCTGAAGGCAAAATTAAGAAGAATATAGAAAAAAATGAAAGAACCCAAGAGCATCGTGGGATACCATAAAGCTTATCAACATATGTATAAAGTAACCTTAGAAGGAGAGCAACGACAAAAAGAGGCAGAATATTTAAGGAAATAATGACTGAAAACTTCCCAAATTTGACAAATGACACAAATGTATACGTGGAAGAAGCTCCACAGACTCCAAGAGGGATAAAACACAGGTATTTATACCAAGATACATTTATAAGCAAAGAGCTGAAAGTGAAAAAGAAAGAGAAAACTCTTTGAACTAGGAAGAGAGAAGGCCAACATCACATGCAAGTGATCCTCAATAAGATTAACGGCCTCAGTTAATGATTTCTTATAGAAACTTTGGCAGCAAGAGAGCAGTGGAATTACTTATTTAAATTACTGAAGAAACCCCTGTTAATCAAGTATTCTAGATTCACCAAAACTCTTCTTCAAAAATAAGGAAAAAATAATACATTTCCAAGTAAATAAAATTGGGGGGGGTTATTCATAGTAAATCCTTCCTACAAGCACTGCTAAGGCAGTCTACCTGGCAGAAATAAAAGGACACCTGACAGTAACTTGGAACCATACAAAGGAAAAAAAGAACACCGGGACAGGTAACTACCTAAGTAAATGTTAAGAGTCAGGGTTATTCTATTTTTGGTAATATTTTTCTCATTATTTAAAAGACACATGCATAAGATAATAATTATAAATCAATGTTAATCTGCACACAATGTAAAGATGTAGCATTAAGTAAAAGGACAAAACTAGATATTTTTCTATTAATTCAATCTAGATTCATATGAATTTAAGATGTTAACTAACCCACATTAAGAAAAAAAGTAAAAAATATATAAGGTAAAAGAAATGAAGAGTAAATTTAAAAGGTTCAGTAGAAAAAAAAAATCAATCAAAACCATCTCAATCATGTAGCGTCTCCCTCTCTGTTCTAAGTCACCTAAAGCCGGGAGTGAAATGACACTAGCACCCTGTGACCACCACCACTGTGATTGTGCTGGGTCAGACCTGAACCCAGCACAGCATCGGGTCTTGCTGAGACCTGCTGCAATCATTCCCTGACAATTGCCTATGGGTCCATGTTCATTCAAGGCCCTGGGCTTTACAATTAGTAGGTTGCAAAGCCAGCCAGGCCTACATCCTTCCCTTCAAGGTGGTGAAGTACCCCAGGCTGGGTCCAGGAGTGCTGTACAGGACTAAGGGTCTAGAGTCAAAAACCTCACAAATATACCCAGTATTCTGTTGAATTGTGGCTAAGCTGGCACTCAAACCACAATATGCAGTCCTTCCTACTCCTCCTTCCTCTTACCAAAGGCAGAGAAGCCTCATACTAGAACCACTACCATCCCTGGTCATGAGGAGTACTGCTGGATTACTCCCAGTGTTTCTTTAAAGCCCTAGATCTCTTAAATCAGCTTGTGGCAAATACTGCCTGGCCTAGAACTCACTCTTCAGAGCAACTGACGCCCCTCTGGCCCAGGACAGGTCCAGAAATACCATCCAAGAGACAAGTCCTAAACTTGGGGACCCCAAGTGCCCAAGTGATGCTCTGCCCCACTATGTGGTATTTCCCTTTTACTATTCCCTGTTTTTCTTAAGAAGTAGTTTTGCCCTATGGCCACCACACTTGGTGAGGTGCTGAGTTTCCCCTAAAGCCTTCTAGTCTTAGAGACTCACCAAGAGCCTGGTAGTATCTGGGCTTCACTGCTGGTTCTTCAGGACCCAAAGGCTCTTCAGTTAGCAGGTGATAGTTTCTGGGAGGACTGGGTCTTTTCCTTTAAAGCTGCAGGTTCCCATCTTTCCCAGGGTGTCTCTAGAAATGCAGCCTGGCACCTAGTGCTTAGAATGGGGACCTCATGACTCTGACCAGCACCCTAACCTGCTGTGGTTGAGCTGATATCTAAGATGCAAGACAAAGTCCTTCCCTGTGTTCTCTCTCCTCTCCTCAAACAAAAGAAAGGTATCTCTTTTGGAGCCAGCAACTGTGCGGACAGTTAGAAGAGGGGTGATGCCAACACTCCCTTGAATGTTCCAGCTGGTGTCTCAAAATGTCATGTGCCCCCTAGTTTGTCTCTGGGTCTAGTTTAGCCCTAGGATTCACCTGCAAGTTGGAGTCCTTATGGCCTAGACTTCCTTCCAAGTTTACTTGGAGATCAAGGGCACTTTGGTTCTTGGTGGCAAGGTTTGCAAGTGCTCGAGTTTGGATCACTGGTATGGACAATTCCCCTCTGGGTAGTGCTGGCTTAAATGCTCCCTCTGTGGGAAAGCATTAGCTAAGTTTGGTGTGGTTTTCTTTTTGCTCTACCAGGAAAGTACTGAGTTCAAAGCCTCTCAATTGCTGTGTTCTCACTCCTCCAGTGCCCGGAGAAATTCTTCACACCGTCCCACCCCTACTTGGGGTGAGGGGGAAGTGGTGTCAGTGATTCAGGACTGTTTCTTCTATCGCTTCAATGCCTCTTTCAGTGATATGATGTATATGAGTGCTCATCTGATTTTTGGTTCTTATTAAGGTGTTTTGTTCTGTGTCAATAGTGGTAATGTGGTGTCCTTGTTGGCAGGCAGTGATTGGTGAAATTTTTTATCTGTCATCTTTCTCTGCCTCTACCTATGCAAAAATTCTTAATAAAACACTGGCAGACAAAATCCAGTAGTATATCAAAGTGAATATACACTATGACCAAATGGGATTTATCCCAAGAATGTAAGAGTTATCCAACATATAAAAATCAACCAATGTAATACACATGAATAGAATGAAGAGAAAAGCAAACATGATCAGTTTAATATGGTCATGGATGAAGATGCAGGGAAACAGTTAATAAAATTGAACAACTTTTTCTGATAAAAATACTTATGCTAGTAATAAAAGAAAATCTACTCAAATTGATAAGGGGTACTTGTGAAAATCCCACAGCTAACATCATATTAAATGTTGAAAGACTGAAAACCTTTCCCCTAAAATTGCAAACAAAACAAGGATGTCTGTTTTGCTACATTTACTCAATGATCTAACTGGAGCAATTAGGGACAACAAGAAATAAAATTCTTCCTTTCCAAATAGGAAAGGAAGAATCAAAACTTTTTCTATTCACAGATGACATGTTTAAAAAGCTAAAAGTACACACACATACACACACACTCAACAATTACAGCTAATAAACAAATTCATCAAAATAGAAAGATACAGATTAAACACACAAACATCATTTGTTCACTAGCAATAAACAATCTGATAGAAAATTGGTTTAAAAATCTACTCTTGATGGCATACAAAAGAATGAAAATCCCAGGAATAAATTTTGTCAAGGTGTGCAAAGACTTGCACACTGAAAACTTCAGAATATTACTGAAATAAACTAAAGAGGACCTAAATAATATAATAAAAACTGCAAAGATCATTATTTGAAAAGATAAAATTTTAAAATCTTCAAGTAGATTGACGAAGAAAAATACACATACAGATGACTTACAGTTTTCCATTTCAAAACTTACTAAAAAAACTGTGCTCAAAATAAGGTGGAACTGAAATGAAGACAGATATATGGAATAATAGAATATAATTGAAATCCAGATGTAAATTCATATGTCTGAATAATTTATTTTCATCAGGAATGCCAAGGCCGTTTAATAGGGAAATAAGTAGTCTCTTCACAAATAATACTGGACATCTGAACATCCACACACAAAAGAATACAGTTGGAACCTAACAACATATATTAAAATTAACTCAGAATGCACCAGTGACCTAAGGTGTCACTTATGGATAGAGCTAAAATCATATAACTCTTGGAAGAAAACATAGTTAAATCTTTGTAACCTTGGATTTGTGAGTAGATTCTTTTTGATTATTGTTATACTTTAAGTTCTGGAGCACATATGTAGAATGTGCATGTTTGTTACACAGTTATACAAGTGCCATGGTGGTTTGCTGCATCCATCAACCCATCATCTACATTAGGTATTTCTTCTAATGCTATCTCTCCCCAACCCCCACCCACCAACAGGCCCCAGTGTGTTATGTTCCCCTCCCTGTGTCCATGTGTTCTCATTGTTCAACTCCCAGTTCTCATTGTTCGACTCCAGCTTATGAGTGAGAAAATGAGGTGTTTAGTTTTCTGTTTTTGTGTCAGTTGCTGAGAATGATGGTTTCCAGCTTCATCCCTGTCCCTGCAAAGGACATGAACCCATCCTTTTTTTCAGCTGCATAATATTCCATGGTGTATATGTGCCACATTTTCTTTATCCAGTCTATCATTGATGGGCATATGGGTTGGTTCCAATTCTTTGCTATTGTGAATAGTGTAATAGTAAATGTACATGTGCATGTGTTTTTATAATAGAATAATTTATAATCCTTTGGGTACATACCCAGTAATGGGATTGCTAGGCCAAATAGTATTTCTAGTTCTAGATCCTTGAGGAATAGCCACACTGTCTTTCACAATGGTTGAAATAATTTACACTCCCACCAACAGTGTAAAAGCAATTCTATTTCTCCACGTTTTCTCCATCATCTATTGTCTCCTGACTTTTTAATGATCGCCATTCTAACTGGCATGAGATAGTATCTCAATGTAGTTTTGATTTGCATTTGTCTAATGACCAGTGATGATGAGCTTTTTTTCATATGTTTGTTGGCTGCATAAATGTCTCATTTTGAGAAGCATCTGTTCATATCCTTCACCCACTTTTTGATGGGATTGCTTTTTTTTTCTTGTCAGTTTGTTTTAGTTCTTTGCAGATTCTGGATATTAGCCCTTTGTTAGATGGGTAGATTGCAAAAAATTTTCTCTCATTTTGTAGGTTCCCTGTTCACTCTGATGTTAGTTTCTTTTTCTGTGCAGAAACTCTTTAGTTTAATTAGATCCCATTTGTCTATTTTGGATTTTGTTGCTATTGCTTTTGGTGTTTTACTCATGAAGTTTTTGCCCATACCTATCCCCTGAATGGTATTGCCTAGATTTTCTTCTAGGATTTTTATGGTATTAGGTCTTATGTTTAAATCTTTAATCCATCTGAAGTTAATTTTTGTATACGGTGTAAGGAAGAAATCCAGTTTCAGCTTTCTGCATATGACTAGCCAGTTTTCCCAACATCATTTATTAAAAATGAAATCCTTTCCCCATTTCTTGCTTTTGTCAGGTTTGTCAAAGATTAGATGGTTTTAGATGTGTGGCAGTATTTCTGAGGTCTCTTTTCTGTTCCATTGGTGTATATATCTGTTTTGGTACCAGTTCCATGCTGTTTTTTGTAGACTTATAATATAGTTTGAAGTCGGGTAGCGTGATGCCTACAGCTTTGGTTTTTGTTTTGTTTTGTTTTGTTTTTTTTGGTTTAGGATTGCCTTGGCTATGTGGGCTCTTTTTTGGTTCCATATGAAATGTAAGGTGGTTTTTTTCCAGTTCTGTCAAGAAAGTAATTGGTAGTTTGCTGGGGATGGCATTGAATGTATAATTTGCTCCAGGCAGTATGGCCATTTTCATGATATTGATTCTTCCTAACCATGGAATGTTTTTCCATTTGTCTGTGTCCTCTCCTATTTACTTGAGTTTAAAAATGATACTAAAAGTAAAAGCAACAGAAGAAAAAATAGATAAATTAGACTTCTTAGAAATGAAAAATTTGAAAGCATCTAAAACATTTAAAAAAGTGAAAGGAGCACCTATAAGATGTGAGAAAATATTTGTGAATTATATTTGCATTTGTAATGGCATAGTATCCAGAAGATATAAAAACATAACTCAAAAACAAAAAGACAAACACCCTAATTAAAAATATTCAAAGTACTTCAATAGACATATCTCTAAAGGGGGTGTCCAAATGACCAACAAGCGCATTATAAAATGTGTAAAATTATTAGTTACTAGGGAAATGCAAATCAAAACCACAATGAGATACTGCTTCACACTTACTTGGATGAATATAATAATATAAAATAAAAAGTGGTGGTGAGTATGAGGGAAATAGAGACTCTTGTACATTGCTACTGGGAACATAAGATGGTGCAACTGCTGTGGAAAGTATGTTCAGAGTTCAAGAAGTGAAACATAGAATTACCACTTGACTCAGCAATTCCTCTCCTACACGTATACCCAAAAGAATAAAAACCAGGTATCAAACAAATTCTTACTTATGAATATTTGTAACAACAGTACTCTTTTTAAATAGCCAAAAGATAGAAACAACTAAAATGTCCATCAAACATGAATGGGTAAATTAAATGTGATATACATACAATGAAATATTTTCAACTATAAAAATGAATAAAGTACCACTAATTCATGCTACAATATCAGTGAACTTTGAAGACACGATGCTAAGAGAAATAAGCAAAGCACAAAAGGAAAACATTGCATAATTCTGTGTGTATGAAATATCCAGAATATATGTCTGTCAACAGAGACACAAAGCAGATTGCTAATTGCCAGGGTCAGGATGTAGGAGGAAATGGCAATGACTGCTTAATGGATAGTAGGCTTTCTTTTGGGGTGATGAAAATGTTTTGGAACTTGACATGAGAATAATTGCTATTAAATACCACTTTAAAATGGCATTTAAAATCTGAAAGCAAACAGTTAATTTTATGTTATGTAAATTTTATCTTATTTTAAAAACCCCATAAAGTATGTGAAGCCACAAATCATCAAATTGTTGATTACTTAATAATATGGAGGAAATGTCCATGATATAAAGTTAAATATACATGGAGATACACTAACCTATTCATTCAGTATGGTCAAGAATAATTATAGCATAGATATTCTTATATATTCATTTTGAATAGCAGAAATGCATCCAAATGTTAATAAATATCTCTGGTTAGTACTAGGATTTGGGTAATTTTTATTTTCATCTTCTTAATTTTTTTGAACTTTCTGATTTTTCTGTATTAAACATGTATTGTTTTCTGTAAAAGAAGACAATAATCCTTACTTAAAGAGAAAAAGCGTAATGGGACTTCAGTTTTCAGCTCAGATGCGTAATAATCTTCCAAGTTGTCACTGCTCTCCTTAAGACAAGAAAAAGCTGAATAGACTGAAAATTCAGTGTTTTATCTTGGCTGCATCAGAGAGCTATGATAGCAAGATAATCCGCCACCCTAAAATCTGGAGAAGTGGACAAATTCATAGTCACAGAGGAAACTTGCTTTTCAAGAGCAAAAGCCACTGGAACCATAAATGGGAAGGATCAACTAATTGATATTTTTAACAATTTAATGGAGACTTCCTCGTGACTAGTAGGAAAGTGAGAAACTCCTGTTTTCTGCAGACATAAGAGGGCCATGCTTGCATGTGCCTTCCCTGTGGAACCCAACCAGATCATCACAGGGAGGACTGGAGAAATATGCCTCTGATGGTTCTTGCAGCAGGAGAATGAGTGTAAACCTTGTGAAATAAGCCAGGAAAAGAGAAAGAGCAATTCTCCCATTCCAGCTGCTTTTAACCTCCCTGTCTCACTCAAGGGGAAACAAAAGTTAAACATGTGGACAGTCACAGGCCTACTCAAAAACAAATTTAATGATGAGATTATAGGGTCCATCCTCTCCACATCTTACCTCACACAAGGCTCCAGGAAAGGCATGGTGCATTACAATGAGGAATCTGGCTTTAGCTCAAAGATAGGCAATTATAAAGCAAAGACTAAAAATCAAAACCACTGTAACAGAAAATAGGAATGCCTATTATGGGCTTGTCAATAGACTGGGCATAGTTGACTAAAGAATCTTTGGGTTTAAAGATTTGTTAGCAAACTTCTCAAACTGAAATGCAAAGAGAAAAGAAAATTAAAACAAGCAAGCAAACAAGAAGAAAATCATCAAAGGCTTATGTAACAATTTTTTAAAGTAGATCATACACGTAAATGGATTATCAAAAGAAGCAAAAGTGGAAAAAACAGTTGTAAGAAGCATCTGAAAAAACGGCCAAGCATTTTTGAAAATTAATGACAGACACCAAACCCACAGATCCAGCAATCCCAGTTAATACTGTTTTGATGCATTTAATTTTTATGTCATAATGTATATTTGTGTTAGTAGGATAGGGAAGGGAGTGGTCTCAGAAATAAAGCAAACAAGTAAAATAATAACTCTTCAATCAAATGCTGAATATTTACAAAAAGAAAATAAAGCAATTTAGTTTTATTAGTAATTCAATTAGTAGGGTGTCAGGATTTGAGGGTGCCTTACATTGGGTGGGCAGGGTAACCTCTCTTACAGAGTAATTTTTTTTTTAGCTGAAATTTGAAGAAGAAGGAGATGAAGAACTGAGAAATATATATTCTAGGTGATGACAACTGAGAGAAGGCCCTAAGGTTGTAAATATGTTCATGTTTTTAAGAAGTTACAGACAGGATAACTGAAGAATGCTGAATGAGGAAGAGAGAGACAGGAGATTAGGCAAGAAATATGGTTACATACCCAGACTAGAGAGTCAATGCAATGAGAAGTCTTTCAAGGGTCTGATTAGCTCTGAAAAGATATCTCTGACTGCTATGTCGAAAATGAATTACACACAAGAGTAGACAAAGGAAACTTATTGCAATAGAGGTAATAGTGACTTGTACTAAGAAGAAAGTAATGAAAAAGCAGGAAGTAGCCAGATTCCGGATATATATTTTTGGTAAAACTGGAAAGATTTGTTGATGAGGTTGATGTGAGAGGAAGGATAAAAGCAAATATAAAGAGTAGGTTTTTGGCTTGTGCATTGAGTGGCATGATTGTGTCATTTTCGAAGGTAGGAAAGTCTCAGGGAGGAACATATTTGAGGGCAGAAATCGAAAGTTCTACGTGGAGTATTTTACAGGTAAAATGCTTGTATATATGCACACATATTTAATTAAAAGGATAAAGTAGGAAAATTATAGGACTTTCATGGATGGTTGAGTAAATCTATTTGTGACTTTTAGGCATAAACTTAAAAAATACTATTCTTCATGTTTACATGATATTTTCCAGCAGTGTTCAGATGCTAAGGGAGTCACAAAAAAGTGTGATATATATTTTCCCCTATCAACTTATGTTTTATCCAGGCACATAATGGAGAAAGAATAGAGCAAGGAAATTAAAAAAGCTTGCATCAGACAGAGTTGTAATGATAAACCAAGCACCATATATAATTATTAGGCATTAAATTTTGCCCAAACAATCTTTAATTCACTTTCAATGCAACTTTTCATACCTTAGACACTCAAAGTATGTCATTCTTAGCATTTTAAGCCCCTGGAAAACTTTCTATTAGATTGGTGCAAATGATGTAATTGCTGTTTTTGCCATTACTTTCTTTTTTTTTTTTTTTTTTTTTGAGACAGAGTCTTGCTCTGTCATCTTATTCCTGTTGGAGTGCAGTCTCAGCTCACTGCAACCTTTTGCTTCCCTAGTTCAAGCAATTCTCCTGCCTCAGCCTCCTGAGTTGCTGGGATTATAGGTATGCATCACCATGCCCGGCTAATTTTTGTATTTTTAGTAGAGACGGGGTTTCACCATGTTGTCAGACTGGTCTCGAACTCCCGACCTCATGATCTACCTGCCTTGGCCTCCCAAGGTGCTGGGATTACAGTGTAAGCCACCGTGCCAGGCCTTTGCCATTACTTTCAATGGCAAAAGACACAACGACTTTTGCACCAAGCTAATACAAAGTTTTAATTTCTCTGTATACCTACTCAATGTACAGAAAGCATAAGATTCTTGCCATCCACCACCATCTTGCTTTTATAAAACAGTTGCATATTTTTAAAACATAAGTATGTATTAGACTTGGAACATTTGAAGTCTTCCAGTATGGGTTGGTTTGATTGGGGTAATAAAGGCCAGAGGTAATCAGGTTATCCCACTGTGTTAGAAGGGGAACTCTAGGCTAAGAAATATCTAGATTCTGCTGATTCTGTGTTGTCATGGTCAAATTCAATCTCCTCATCTACGTAACTGTCTATATTATAATGGAAATTATGTGAAATATGCTAATATTGGAGCTCAGAAAATGATAACCCAATGTATGGTGTTTTGGCATACTAGACACTTTGAATTGAAGGAAGCTGGAAAGTCTTAGAAGTTGCCTGAGAAACAAGGTTTCTGGCTTTCCATTGTTTCTCTACCCCCCTCCTGCCCACCAGGCACTGAGAGGGACTCTCTCTGAAGATGCCTTATCTGAATGAAGAACTTTCTTCCAAAGGATTGAAATTGTCTTGACACCTCTTCTTAGGAATCTCATCAACTCATCAAACAACCAGGGAAGATTAATCACCTCTGGTGATTAGGAGATTAAATGTCCTCTCTAGGAGATTAAATGTCATCATAGTATCCATATAGGCAATCGACTCTTCTGGAGACTGCTCTGAAATAATTTTGATTACATGAGAGACTTTATCTGCATAATGAAACAACATTTTTTTTTATCATGTGGTTCCACTGCTTTCTCTCAGGTAACTTGTCACCACCTCCCGCAAAAGCCTCAAGCCCCCCTTCCCTTACAGAATAAAAACATCAACTATGTGGCCCCTCCTATGAGTCTTGTGTTTTTTTGTGAGGCTCCTGTGAACCTGAATGAAATTAAATTTTTTTTCTCTTGTTAATCTGTCTATTGTCAGTTTATTTCAACAGACCCAATCATTTGAACTTTAGAGGAAATATTTAAACTTCTGTATAATATGCATCACACATAACATGTAACCTGACAGAATAAGTTTAGCTTAATGCATGTTAGCTATCATTTTTATCAACAAAGTCAGAAAAGTCTGCAGCATGTATCCTGATGAAACATGTTCAGTTTGCTGTAATCTGATCTAAATAGATTAATCTGATAGAGTGTTTGAAAGCCAGATTTAGTACAGTTATTAGAAGGACTTTCTTGCCAAGTTAAGGAGTTTAAATTCGATTCTAAAGTAACAAGAAGTAATTAAAAACTTTTCAAATTCAAGTGATCAAAAAAATGACACTAAGGATAGGCATTTGGCATCAGAAATAGACTGCATCGAAAATGTCTAAAATCAATAGATCTGTTAAGAATCTCTACTTCATGTTGAATTAAAGAATTACCCTCAGATTAGTGACATATGTCAAATTCAAAGAAAAGAAAGGAAAAATTAGAGGTGGAATCAACAAAATATCAACTGAAAGCAAGAATATATAAGCTAGAAGTGGTTCTACAATTTCAAGTACCTTCAGACCAAAATATTGGTCTAACCACAAAGAAACAGGGTACTTTCTCAGTTTATGTGTTATACAGAGATATTGAATGGAATTCCTGCAGGAAGCTAGTGACCTTAAAGTTATGTACTACCCCTAGAAAGAAACCTAAACATTGTCTCTCAACTCAAGAGTTTTGAAATAAAGCCTGTGTACTGCCTTATGAGAGGTTAAAAAAAAAGTCATTGATGAGAAACTGAATCCTTAAGCTGGCACCCAACATTGAAAAATCATCCTAATATAATATTTTACTGTAATTTGGAAAATTTCAGCTCGAAAAATTAAGATGAAAGTTGGTTTCAGAACCATAAAATCCTAGGACCCCGACATAAACACACAGCTTCTTCATTGAAAAATATCCTTAAACCAGGGACAATTAGACTCCCACAAATAGAATAATATTAACTAACTTAATAGAAAATAATAGTAATAATAGCAAATTATAATATAAACCCATGAACTATGCATCATTACAATGCATTCTCAACAGTTACAAGTGAAAGGTAGAAAACATATTTTTCTAAAACTGAAGTAATGGAATAACCAGAAAGTTTTATAATATAAACTTCATTTAAAGGGAAATACATAGTTTAAAATATTAAGCAAGTTAAAAACAAATGAAAAGAAACGAAACTGAAAAAAAAGTGTAATGGATGATTAAAGTGTGGAATGGTTCATAAGGTGGTGGGGAATGGGAGCGCAGAATTCAAAAAGGGGTTCACGTTTGTTGATAAGGATTTGACAGCCACCCATGAGATATGAATGACATTGCATTCTCAAGCTGTGAATCTTGTGGTTGGCTGTCCAGTGTTTCTTACAGCTAAAACAAAACACAAAACATAGCTAAGGATCTCTCTGCAGGAAATATTTATATCAGAAGGCAAAATGTGGAAAACAATGTCAAAATAAAGATGTATACCAAGGACAATACTCAACTGAATTTCCAGTGTTTTGAGAACATCTAGTGTTTCACATAAAGAATTAGGCCAGGCATGTCCAGGCATTCAGTCACAGGACACAGAATATCTCTCTCCTCTTTCTCTTTCTCTCTCTCTCTTTCTTGGTTTCTCTTCTTTATCTACATATCGAATCACAAATAATGTGATTGACAGAGGGCAAATAGAACTTATGCCTTTTGACTAGGCCAGGGGCTCACACCTATAATCACTGCACTTTGGGAGGGGTAGGTGGGTGAATCATTAGAAGTCGAGTTGGAGACAAGTCTGGTCAACATGGAGAAACCCTGTATCTACAAAAATATGAAAATTAGCCAGGCATGGTGGTGGGCCCCTGTGATTTCAGCTATTCCGGTAGCTGAGGCAGGAGTATTGCTTGAACCCAGGAGGCGGAGTTTGCCATGAGCTGAGATCCTGTCACTGCACTCCAACCTAGCTACAGAGTGAGAATCTGTCTCAACAAACAAACAAAAAGCCTTAAGCGTTTTGATCTGAATTCCTGATGCTGATAAAAAGTGAACTTTTAAAATTTGTTTATTTTAAGGTGCCATCATCAGAACATTTTGACAATGAAATATGTATCTTGAGTACTGTTGGATTCCAGAATGAATATATGATGTGGCATGTTGGATTTTACTAATGTATTTAAAATAATATGAGAGGAAGATCTGATTTTTGTCAGAAAGCATGAACTGAATAATCTCTTTTATAATAATAAAAATTCAATCCATTGAATCAATGTGTAGTGTTTAGCCACTTTTTCTGTTTAGTTTCCAGTCATGCCATCATTTTAATGAATTTTTTTAAAGCAAATAGGTTATAAATTGTGAATTCATATGAATGAAAATACACGTTGCATGTGACAAACTCGTGAGATGAAATATGTAGTAAAATATTTATTAAGGGATACTTGTGAACCTATTGATTTCTTTGAAATGTAAATGTGGAATTATTAATACTTTAACTCTCAATGAAGGTGTATTTTAGAATAATCTAGTTTTACTATTTTAAATACGTATGTGTGCAAATTATGGACATATAGATGTTGTATGTATAGACTACAGGTCAAAGCATTTCTAGATATGTATTATGCAAGTTTTGTGTCTAAATTAACAAATTCCAAGGTAATTTTAACTCATACCATACATGATAATGTATTCTTTTAAATAATTCAAGGCACGTTCACATTGATATAAAATTTTTAAAAATTTGCAATTCGACAAAATCATAGTTAAAATCCTAGACTCAAACCGTACTAGTACCTATTAAAATACATTATTTAAAAAATATATTAAAAACATTGTCATCCTTCAGTCTTTCCATAGGCTTCACAAATTATTTTGGATACCTGCTACCTCCCCTTTTTAATAACTGTAGACTAGAATTAATATGAAAAAGATATAAAGTTTTGGATACATTGATGCATTTTAAATCCATAGTGTGATATGGCTGCTATAGGGCAAATATAAATTTAAAGCTTTTAAATGAGTTTATGGTATCTAAAATGAGACCTGCATAGATTTGTTCTATTTTACTCAAGTCTGACCATATGGTAATATTAGATTCAATTCTGTGCTCCACAATTTGAAAGATATTGATCAAATTTAATGCATTCAGTGACAAACAAAAAAGGTGATAAAAATAAAAAGCAATTAAAGGAACAGGAGACATTTACAATAGAGAAAAGAGGATTGCCAGCAATATGCCACTTATTTCCAAAATTTAAAGACCTGTCATATGGAAGAAAGATTGGATTTGTGTTCTGTGGTTCTAAATAGCAGAACTAAAGACAGTATGGTGACTCCAGGGGAGAACTATTTTAGTTCAATACATGGCAATACTGCCTCTGCTTTATAATGATGCACTTGAAAAACGAAAGACAACGAAAATCTACTGCGATTTCTTTGAGTGGCTGCAAGTTTCATGTGATGTTGATTTCTTCAAAATATAATGAGCTCTACTATATATTTATATCCTATATGTATGAATATTAATTAATGCTAACATATCACACTTAAAAACTAACTTTGAGATGAGGAGAGGCACCATGAAATGGTGGAAAGAGTAAGGTGTTTGGATTAAAAAAGATTTGGCTCTTGAATTTAATCTTTGCCCCTTATGAGCCCTTACTTCACAAGCCCTTTCCTGTATCTCTTAAATTAATAATTTCTTCTCATTTTTTGGCTTTTGAATATTGTGCTCTAGTCTTCTGGTCACTCAAAGCCTAAATTTTAGTGTCAGAAGAGTAGTGTAAAAACTAATTCTAAAAGTCAACTTCCTGGGTTTAAATTCTAGCTTGGCCATTTAAGAGCCATGAGACCTAGAGAAAATCACTTCACTTCCATGAGTCTCAATTTCTTCATCTATAAAATGCAGATAACTAGAGCAGTTTTTTAATAGGTTTGTTATAGGGTTACATGAATAAGTATGAAAAAATTTCTTAGAAAGCAATGACACATGGTAAAAGTTTAGTAACTATTTCATCTTATTAGTTTATTTTTATTTTTTTATTTTTGAGACAGTGTCTCACTCTGTCACCTAGGCTGCAGTACAGTGGTGCAATCTCTGCTCACTACAATCTCCCGCTCCCAGGCTCAAGCAAATCTCCTGCCTCAGCCTCCTGAGAACCTGTGATTATGGAGACCCAGCACTATGCTTGGCTAATTTTTGTATTATTAGTAAAGATGGGATTTCCCCATGTTGGCCCAGTTGGTCTTCAACTCCTGACCTCGAGTGATCCACCCATTCTGGCCTCCTAAAGTGCTGAGATTACAGGCATGAGCCACTGCATGTGGCCAGTCTATTCTTTATAACTCACTGTTTACACAACCCATGTCCAATTGATCTTCCAATTCTTCTATTTTCCTATTTTTTTCCATTCCTTCTATAATTGTTTTTTTTAAGGTTATTTTTTACCTTTTATAGGATGTGTCATACTACTCTTCTAACTGGCCTACTTCCTCCTTTTCACCCTTCCAGCCCAGGTTTGAAATTGCTGTCAAGTCATTTCAGAAACACTATTCATTATTCTTCTTTTTTCCATATACTTTGAAAACGTCTCTAAAACGGAGACTTCAAAATCTGGCCTGAACCTACAACTGCCAAATATCTTGAACTATTTCTGCAGAACCCTCTATCTCAGCCTTCTTTTGTATTTTTTTCTAAATTTGCATCTTTATTCATCCACCAACACTTTAGCTAGAAGGATTTGACCTAATAACATTTTGGCAGTCCTTTAAACTTCTGCCTGAACTTGATTCCATATTAACACACACCTAGGCTTTTACCAATCTCTCCCTACACTGAAATTTCATTATGCCAGGTTATTCATCATATTATTTTCATACTGTATACCTTCTGCATTAAAACTTCTTTGGAGATATCTTGTAACTTTTTATCATATTTAGCATAGTTTCACCAAACAAAAATATTGACTACTATGTATGGAGTCCTTTAATAAATTTGAAGTCTTTTGTCAATTAGATTATTAATTATACCCTCTAATGTTAATTAGATTATTATTATTGACTACACCTGGATTCGCTTTGCACATGCTAAGCAAATACATGCACATTCTCAAATATATGCAGATTGGGGACCAATATAACTCTAAGTATGTGGATTAGTCTGTTCTCACACTGCTAATAAAGACACGTGAGAATGGGTAATTTATAAACAAAAAAAAAGAAAGAGGTATTATAGACCCACAGTTCCACATGGCTGAAGAGGCCTCACAATCACAGCAGAAGGCAAAGGAGGAGCAAAGGCAGGTCTTAGGTGGTGTCAGGAAAGAGTGCATGTGCATGAGGGCTCCCCTTGATAAAACTTATTTAGTGTCACAAAAACAGCATCAGAAAAAAATGCACCCATGATTCAAAAACCTCCCACCAGGTCCCTTCCATGACATGTAGGGATTATGGGAGCTAAAATTCAAGATAAAATTTTGTTAGGGACACAGCAAAATCATATCATTTGGCCCCGACCCCTCACAAATCTCATATCTGCACATTTCAAAACCAATTATGCCTTCCCAACAGCACCCCAAATCTAAACTCCTTTCAGCATTAACTCAAAAATCCACAGCCCAAAGTCTCATCTGAGATAAGACAAGTCCCTTCTGCCTATGAGCCTATGAAATCAAAAGTAAGTTAGTTACTTCCTAGATATAATATGAGTAAAGACATTGGGTAAATTCACTGATTCCAAATATGAGAAATTGGCCAAAAGAAAGAGGTTACAGGCCCCATGCAAGTCTGAATCTAATAAGGCAGTCATTAAAACTTAAAGTTTCAAAACAATCTCATTTGACTCCATGTCTCACATCCAGGGCATGCTGATATAAGAGATGGGTTTCCATGGCCTTGGTCTGCTGCACCCCTGTGTCTTTGCAGGGTACATTACCCATTCTGGCTGCTTTCATGGGCTAGTGTTGAGTGTTTGTGGCTTTTTCATGGTAAAGCTGTAGGTGGATCTACCATTCTGGGATCTGGAGGATGGTGGCTTTCTATTCACAGCTCCACTAGTGCTGACTCTATATGGGGGCTCTAACCCCACATTTCCCTTCAGCACTGCCCTAGCAGAGGTTCTCCATAAGGGCTTCACCCATGCAGCAAATTTCTGCCTAGACATCCAGGAATTTCCATACATTCTCAGAAATCTTGGTGGAAGTTCCTAAACTTCAATTCTTGACTTCTGTGTGCCTGCAGGCTCAACACCACATGTAAACTGCCAAGGCTTAGGGCTTTCACCCTCTGAAGCAATGGGCTGAGCCTGGCCATGACTGAAGCTGAGGCAGCTGGGATGTAGGGCACCATGTCCTGAGGATGCATAGAGCAAAGTTGTTCTGGGCCCAGCCCACAAGACTTGTTTTCTCTCCTAGGCCTCCAGACCTGTGATGGAAGGGGCTACCATGAATGTTTCTAACATGCCCTGGTGATATTTTCCACATTGTCTTTATGATTGACATTTGGCTCCTTGTTACTTATGTAAATTTCTGCAGCAGACTTGACTTTCTCCCCAGAAAATGGGACAATTACCTTCCAATGGGTTCCTTCCATGACATATGGGGATTGTGGGAGCTACAATTCAAGATGAGATTTGGGTGGGGGAGAGCCAAACCATATCTATATGGCTTCACTTCTTAAGAACGTTGTGATATTTTATATAATTCCCCCTCTCACAATAGTTTTGCAATTAGTGAAAGTTACAGTAAAGAGCTATAAATTATATTTTCTGAATTAGTTTCTATTTGCATAGCAGTTTGGAAATTCAAGTGAATTTTTTGTTTTGTTTTGCACTGATGGTAGATAGTTTTAGGAACAGAAATTATAGTTCTGAATTAAAAGACCTAGGTTTTAGTCTTGGTTTTGCCATTTCCAAAGTGTTAGCAAATAACTTTGTCTCCAAGTCTCTTTCTCCTTGTGTAGAAAGTATGTGATAATTCTGACAATCCATAAGCTCCCCATGGGGTGTTTGTCTGTTTTGTTCACTATTATATTTCAAATATTCAGAACAACACCTGGTACGGAAGAAATCCTTAATATATTTGTAGGCTAAGCACCTCCTCCAAAAAGAGTACTTGTCAAAATAAAAAGCATTAATGCTTGTGAATGTGTTTTGATGAGGAGCTCCTTACTTTTATGCTGAATTTTATGCAAGTTCCTTAAGGAAATAGCAATCATTTAATCACTCTTTCTTACTTTCTGACATGTGGAAAGTATACTATTGACTCATGACATTCCTGAAGGTGGAAGTAGAGGCTGACAATAGTAATTAGCCATATGTAAGTATATGATTTTTAGAGATATATTAAAATATATAAAGACATTCAGGGAAAATAGTCAAATTAATACATCCTGGCCTGTTAGGGAAACTAAATTATTAACTACACTTCCAATCTGAAAAAATATATTGCCTTTGTACTATATAAAGAGAGATGAACATAATGCATTTACATTCTATTTGTTCTTTTAGGAAAATTATGTTAGCTTCATTTAACAAATTAATTCTTAGCCCCATCCATACAAATGCATTAAATGCAATTTATAGTGAAAAAGGAAACAAAATGAAAAGACAAGAACTTATGCAATTAATTTCTAGACAATGTCAAGCCATACTATACAGTTTGGATGTTTGTTCTTCAAACATCATGTTGAAATGTGATATCTAACATTGGAGCTGAGGCCTAAGTGGAGATGTCTGGGTAAGGAAGTGGATTCCTTTTGAATTGATTAATGTGCTCACTGGGGGAGAATAACTGAGCAAGTTCTTGTTCTATAAGTTATGGTGAGAGCTAGTTGTTAAAGAAAGGTTGTTACCTCCCCTCTCTCTCTTGCTTCTGCTCTTACAATGTGATCTCTGCATACACCGGCTCCCCTCCCCCTTCTGCCATGAGTGGGAGAAGCTTGAGGCCCTCATCAGATGCAAATGCCAGAACCATGCTTTTTTTTTTTTTTACAGCCCTCAGAGCCATGAGCCAAATAAACCTCTTTGCTTTATAAATTGCCCAGCCTCAGGTATTCCTTGATAGCACACAAATGCACTAAGACAAGCCATAATTGTAGTAATATGATTAGCATTTGTTTTAAAACTATTGTGTGTCCTATGAAGCTAGAACTCACCTGTTCTCTTCATTACTACACCCCCCTTGCCTATATTTTGTTGAATGAATACATAAGTAAATAAATGACATATTAGAAATTCAAACAAGATTCCAGGGAAAACCAAAAGAAAACATTTATTTTTGATGGGAGAACTTGAAAAAGCTTTCAGAAGATACAGAATTGTGTTGGGATTTAGTGGAAGAGTGGGAATCCTGTTACATAAAAAGATATAACAAATACTTTCAGAGTTGTGTTTTACGCAAAAGACTGGGCATAATCCTATTTCTTAAAGTAAAGAAAGGAACAATATTCAACAACCAGAGATTTCATAATGACAGAGAGAAAGACATAGATTAGAAGGTGCTCAACAGGAGTATACCTAGTTCCCTGAGACATTAGGCTTTGGAGTTTGGATTTAAGTTTACATTAAAGATGTTGTCTGCACTTTGGAATTATTATTCTTATAAAATTGTGTGGACAATGATTGCAGAGAAGATGGAGCCTACGAGTTTGTTAGAATAATAAAAAATAGCTCAGTAGAGAAATAATGTGTTTGAAATGCAGTATGAGAGTGGAAAGGAAAGACTGCATGCAACTATTCTGTAGAAAGCCTTTTCTGAAATGGTATCTCCATCCAGTTTTGAGGTATTGGCTAGAGGCTGGTCAGTTTCCCTTCTTGAGCAGCCAATGAAATCTACACCAAGACCAATTATCAAACTGTTAAACTCCAAGTACCTGTGCACCTGTCCTAATTGACTCAAAGCCAATTACAAGGCAACTAAGGGGAGCCACTCTGCCCTGAACCCAATACACTATTCAAATTAGCCAATCTTCAAGAAGCCCACTAAACATATAGCTAAACCCATCTTGCTTGCCATGCATAAATTGCCGCTCAGCTCCAGTTTACTGTTACTCTGCTCCCAGTTGTAATTCTTTGTGGGCCCTGCCTGGCAGCCTTCTTTCTTTAGGAGCTATAATAAAAATTGGTGTCTTTTATGTATCCTAGTAGTATTGTGTTGTATCTTGCCATCTAAAGGAGCTTTAAATCTTTTAAAAACACATCCCCAGTCAGATTTATGATTATCTGGTAGCTCAATGGAGGGAGTAGAGTGAAATATTTAGTGGAGTAGAGGGCATAAAAATTCAAGAAATCATCAAAGTAAAATATGCAGCAAAAATAAATCCAAGGACTGAAGTCTGGGGAATGCCTATATGTATGGAACAGACTGAGGAGGGTTTAAGCAAGAAGTTGGCATAAATGATCGAAGCCATAGCAGAAAAACTGGAAAAAAACAGTCCAAGGATCATTATGGGGTCTGCATCCATGAAGATTTTAAGAACCATTGTAATTGCTAGGAAATACAAATGAATAATCTACAGGTATAAATGCTATAGCAAGGGAGAAGAGGAACATGACTTAAAAGAATTTAATAGCTACTTAAATTACAAATCTCTGTGACAGCTTCTTTAAGCAATGGGTGGTTTTCTATGTTGTGGTCTCAGCCATTAGTGCATTCTCCTTATTACGGCATTTAAATGTGGTACTGTCATAATTTGTCTGTTTCATGCATTACAATATAAGCATTCTGAAGATAGAAATCATGGACTTATTCAGACGTCTGAATGTAATTCTAATATCAGTTTTGGTCACTGAAATAGAGCTGTTACTTGGTGAGTCTTTGTTGAATAAAATAAATAAAACAAATATTTATTTTATTCCATTGTTGACTTTTTAGGACTTTTCTTAATATTCAAGAGGTTAACTGCCTGATGGCCTGGAATTCATCCCTTGAAGATTTCCTGACTTTCTTTATATAGCCCTGATAATTTACAGAAGTTCAGCTCTGCAATGACTTGAAAATTTGTGCTGCCATGCATGTTTAATATGTTCTCCCCAATATTTTTTCAATAAGAGGTAGAGAAACTAGACAATTTGGTATCAGAGGTTCAAAATCAAAGTACTCCTTAATTTTATCCTGTTCCCATAGCAATGGCCACATCTCCTTCTACAGGAGATTTCATACAAAGATGTTCTGTATGTGACACAGAATCATGAGTCTTTCCATTGGTAAGTCAGTAGGTTATAATATTGTGCTTACAAGAACAGTGCTAGGGGCCAATTAATTTCATTTTGCCTTCCAAATACTGAGTATCTTCTTTACCCTAATAAATCATCTTATAAGCTTATATTCCTGGTCATGGAGAAATTAAATTAAAAAATGTATACCTGAATTTTAAAAAGTGAAAACATACAGCAAAATAGTATAACACATATATGTTAATTTGCTCTTCTGTGTCAGGTAATTGGATACTGGATCTCTGTCCTAGGCAAAAAGAGGATGGATGGAGAATGTGTTATCTTAGAGGAAAGAATGCTTGTAGTGGGCACTTTGACTACTTAGTACTCCTCACTCCCAGAGAAGGTAAAAAATAGGCATGAGAATTAAATCAATCACTTCTTAAAAGACCAACAGAATATTATAGTTAAAAAGAGAAAAGGAAACTTCTAAGATATTTATAAATCAACTAAGTAGCAAACCTACAACAGTTGCTCTACTTCTGCCAGCATGTTAATATCACCTGAAGAACATGAAACAAACAATGCCCTCTCCCAAAGATGTTGACTTAATTTTTCTGTGTTTGGCACACATTTATTATGGCATCATGAAAAGACTAGTATTTTCCTAATTCTGGGAGAATGAAGTAAGATCATATCTGAATGATATGAATATCCAGAGATTACAATAATACCTTTAAACAGCCAATATTCCTCCATTAGGCAAGACAGAATCTGCTTTTCAAAAACTAAAGGAGCAGTAACATAAAGGGAAAAAACCCTCCCAATTTCCAAATGAAAAGTGACAATGGACCTTAGGTAAAAATGAGCAAATATTTGTTTTTATTATGTTGTTGTTATCAACAACACAAGTACAAATTTCATTGTTTAATTTCATTGAAGTTCTTTGTATTGTTTTCACTTTAGAAACTGAACTTGTGTGCTGGCTTGTATTCATAGATGCATGTTTGTTTACCAAAAAATAGAAAATAAATGAAAAATTTAAATCATGCCTAAACTAAAACAACAACAACAACAACAAAAACTAATTACAAATTTAGTTGTTGAGCAGCAAATGATTTGTAGGACAGGAATTCAAATGAGCCTCAATTAAGGTTTAATGTGCAGCCAAATTTGGGAATGCAGCCAGGCTTTAGAACACTATCCTTCAAATCCAACTTGAGAAAGTGATAAAGATTTTGTTCACAATAGAAATAAATATATACTAGGAGTAAACTGAACAAAAATGTGCAAAAATGAATAAATGAAAAGGCATCAAGAAATACACTAGGGATCTTGGTGAAGAATGAATAAATGGAGAGAGAGGCCATAATCCTGAATGAGAAAAGTCAACATTTAAAGATGCTTATAAAATTAAATTTACAAGCTTAATATAATTCCAATAAAGCATCTAATCGGTCATATTAGTTTTAGGAGGGAAAGTGATTTCACAAAAGCATTCTAATTTGCTAATACTTTTCTACTGAAGGATTTTGTTTAGGATTTTGATGAGCATAAAGTAGAATCTTAATAAATATTTGCCAATTTATTTTTTGGTGTTTCAGTAAGTAGTCAAGGCTCAGTTTTAAATGATACTTTAGTATTAAACAGTATAACAAATAAGTTACACTAGTGGTTTTTAAAAGTGTTTCTTATTAGGAAATGTTCTGCGTTTTATTTATTGAAAATTCAACCTACCTGTGGTTTTCAATAGACCAAATATTTAACCTTAACAATGTTTAAATGCAGACTCAGAGTTCTCACTTCATGAATGGGAGTATGTTTTGAGGAGCCCCATATGGACGGCATCTAATAAGTATTTCACTCAGTCTCTTGGTGATAAAACTTAAGTCCATTCTGGGTCCACTGGAAGCAAGTCCTTAGCAGAGTCAGACTTACTGCTAATTAATGCTATTCCTGGGCCAAAAGCCTCATGTGAGTGAAGCCACTTGTCAAACACTATTAAAAATGTCAAATGAGCAAAACACAGCTTCCCACCATTTTTCTTTTGTTTTGCACTTTACTTCTTTGAGACTTCCATATTTTTCCCTGACATTGTAGCTTCTATCATCTTCCACTGACTTGTAAAATATGGTGACATGAGGATATTAAGAAGAATTTTAATTAATTTACACAAGAAAAATAAGTTATTGCCTCTAATAAAAAAATTTACCAATATTCATTGCAGTAAAATGATATATTGAGTTTTCAATAATAGAATATGTTCAACAATTATCTGTTAGTGGGTTATAATAGTTTTCACTAGAAATATATTCAAAAACTTTAAAAAGATAATCCAGAAGATGGAGACATTATGATATCTAAAATCATGAGAAACTGTAAGTATATATGCATCTAGATATTATGTAGAATGAAAACTCATTTTTTCCATCTGTGAATGAAAATTTGAACTATATGTCATAGAAATAACTTTTTTAAGTGCTAAGAACTAATTAAGAAATAAAAGTATGTAAAAGATTTGTGTTTTAATTCAAAAGATACATTTACATGTGTTATAAGAAAATAAAACTTCATGCATGACATATACTCAAGTAACTAAGTCAATTCCTTTTTGGTCAAGAATCCCAAATCCTCAAATCACGTTTTCTAAATTGGGTTCTCAAAACAGATCTGGCCACGAGCGGTGCCTCATGCCTGTAGTCCCAGCACTTTGGGAGGCTAAGGCAAATGGATCATTTGAGGTCAGGAGTTCCAGACCAGCCTGGCCAACATGGGGATACTCCACCTTTACTAAAAATACAAAAATTATTTAGGCATGGTGGTGCATGCCTGTAATTCCACCTTCTCGGGAGGCTGAGGCATGAGAATCACTTGAACTGGGGAGGTAGAGGTGGCAGTGAGCTGAGATCTTGATGCTGCACTCCAGCCTCGGTGGTAGAGCGAGACTCAGTCTTAAAAAAAAATTAGATCTATATGAACCTACCTCCCCTCTTCTCTCCTGAAAAAAATGGGTGGGGTGGGGGAAGAAAGACACACACACACATGCACATAGACAGAGAGAATAAAAGGAAGGAGGGAGGGAGGGAGGGAAGAAAGGAAGGAAGGGAGGAAGAAAGAAAGGAAGGAAAGGAGGGAGGGAGGGGGTAGGGAGGGAAGAACCAGAAAGGAAAGGAAGGAAGAAAGAAGAAAGGCAGGCAGGCAGGAAGGAAGGAAGGAAGGAAGGAAGGAAGGAAGGAAGGAAGGAAGGAAGGAAGGGAAAGGAAAGAAAAGGAAGGAAGGAAAAAGAAAAGAAAGAAGGAAATGAAAAGAAAGAGGAAGGAAGGAAAAGAAAGGAAAGAAGGAAGCAGGGAAGAAGGAATGGAGGAAAGGAAGGAGAAAAACAGAAAGAGAAGAAAAAAATTGTTTCATTGCAAACAAGCTCATGCTGGTTTAGGCAGTTTATTTTGCAAGACGTTTTGGTGCCATTAGTATGATACTGTGCACTGATAATCTGCAAACAGAATAGAATATGTATCATGTCCTAAATTTATTTGGCCACAAAAGCCTTTTTATTGCTAAATATCTGTTAATGTACAATAAGGTTCATTTAGAAAATAATCTCCTAAATAATTAGAGGTTCTTACAGAAAGCAGTTAAGATGACATTATATTTTTACTCGTTCCAAATCTGTGATGTCATATTTTTCAAATATTAAGCTAGATCATTTCTCAATTGCTTCTGATAATGAGACAGAGGAAATAACTTTTTTATTCTTAGACAATATGTGGCATTATTATGGCAGTGCTGTGCTTGTTATGATGTTTGTCAATATCATGTAATTATCTAATTTACTGCTTAGTAATATAATATTTTGATTATTATTGCTCAATTATCTATCATTTTTATTGCTATTCCTCTTCATTATATTATCAATGGGAGCTTAAGATGACTTTTTAGAGGAATTAACTGTTAAATTTATAGCTAGATATATGCCACTTTCATTTCTTAATGTGGTTCTAATAAAATAGAACAGAGCTGTCACGGGCTGATTTATTTCCATGCAGAGCCATTTAAACTCTCTAGAGAAACTTGTGTTTAAATAAGGCATGCTTGACCAAGAAAGGTTGTCATGTATTAACTGTCTCTGTGGGGAGTTGGTGTTAAAAGTATAATTTGTTTAGTGGAGAGAAGAGAAAATAAGCTCTACTATGCTCAGTCGGAAAAGCAGCTCCTCGTCTTCTCTGCATGTGTATGTGTTGCCACTTCTAACTAACAAAGTAACACCATACACGATTAGCAGTGGGAAGATTTCTGCATTTCAAATATTCAGGATTTTTGTTTTTACCCTGAGGATAAAAACTTTCTTAACATGCATTCTCTGATTGGCATTTATCTATGAGTATGTGAAGAGTCATACGGCAACTTCCTTTTTCTCCTATCAGAGAATCGGCTTTTCTCTTAGTATTCCCCTCTTATTTCTTTTCTCAATTTTTTTCATGATACTGTATTTCTCCTTATATTTCATATTTTCTTCTAATACAGACAGCACATTTATGCCTTGGGATTTCAAGGTTATTCTTATGTTATATAAGCATAAATATTCTTTAATGCTACAAAAACAAAACAATTTTTTAAAGGGGTAGGAAAAGATAAAAGACAATCTCAGTTACAAGAAGAATAAAAATCCTTTTTGGATTTTTAATTCATATTTCAAACAAGGTTCTGATTTCTTAAACATGGTATGGAAAGACTAATGCAACCAGTAGCAAAAACTGTTTATCCCGTTTCTCTCTAAATACCTCTATTCAGCCATAGTTTCAACCAGGATAAAGTACTTTATACAGTTCTTCAGTGTGTTTATCCATGGTTGATACTGCAAACTACAAAGGCACTTGCAACCTAAATCTTAGTTTATTTTAGAAAATGTTTCATTTTCCCTTGGCAACACAATGTATTGTTTCTATTGTCTTTCCAACAGCATTAGGCCTGACTAACTTTCTGAGCTTTCAGAAGTGGTAGCTTAATACTACTTGTATTCTCTCTCACAAAAGAAAAAAGTGCAAAATGTAGTGGCTGATTTGATTTCTAACTGTTTTGTGGTCAGAGAACATGAATTATATATTAATTTTTTGAAATGTTAGGCTTAGTAGTGGCCTAATATATAATTAATATTTATAATAGTTTAATATATATTTAATACTTTATAATTTCTATTAGTTGGTAGTAGTACCAATAATGAAGCAAAATAATTAATTTTGTTTTTTAAATATTTATATCCTTGTTAAAATTTTTGATCTACATGATCTCAATTTTCTGAGAGTTTAATAAATATTTCCCACTGAAATTGATGGGTTTGTTAAGCTCTCCATATAAATTTCACAAGTTTTGCTTCATATCTTGCTTATTATTAAATGCCAACACATTCATTATTTTAGCATTTTTTTGTTCAATAGTTTCTTCTATTAAATAATGCTAATATTTATCTCTACCTAAATTCTATTGTATTTAATGCCAATATTGCTAAGGATAATTATTCTTTCTTTAGCCTGTGGGTCATATATATTTTCCATAGCTTTATTATTTGACTGTTCATTTTGCTTTCTTTAAAAGTTGTTGTTTCTCAATTAGCATGTAATATTTATGCATACTTATGAGGTACCATGTATTATTTCGATACAATGTGTAATGATTAACCAGGGTCATTAGCATATCTACCATCTCAAGAATTTATAATTTCTTTGTGTTAGGGACATTCAAAATTCATTTTTCCAGCTAAATCACTTTTAACTATAGTCACCCTACAGTGCTATATGTTATAGAATACTAGAAGTTATTCCTCCTATACAGATGTAATATTATATCCCCTAATGGATGTTTTTCTAGTCTCCACCCCACCCCTGTTCCTGTATACTTCCCAACCACTAGAAACCACTATTCTGCTCTCTACTTTTTATAGCTTACTCATATGAGATAGAATGTATTATTTGTCTTCCTGTGTGTGGCTTATTTCTTTTATCATAATGTCCTCTAGCCTCATGTTGCTAGGAAAGAGAGAATTTTATTTTTTTTCTGGAGAAATATTATTCCATTGTGCATATGTACCACATTTTCTTTATCAATTTATCTGCTGATTGACATGAGTTGATTTCATATCTTGGCTGTTGCAAATAATTCTTCAATAAACATTGGCATGAAGATATCAGATATGTCTTTCACATACTCATTTCTTTTCTTTTGGATATATACTCCAAAGTGGGATCACTGGATTATACGGTACCTTTTTTTTTTTTTGAGAATGCATCATAGGATTGTTCACAATGTTTATATGAATTTACATTCCCACCAACAATGTATAATTGTTTCTCTTTTTTCCTATCCTCACCAGTGTTTGTTATTCTTGTGTTTTGATAACAGCCATTCTAACTGGAGTGTGATGGTAAAAGTCATTGTGATTTTGGTTTGTATTTCCATGATGTTTAGTGGTGTTGAGTATTTTTTTTTATGTACTTGCTGGTCATTTTTAGTCTTTTGAGAAATGTTGATTAAGATCATTTAACCTAGTTTAAATATGGGCCATTTTGGTTTTTGCTATTGAGTTTCTCACATAGTTTGAATATGAATCCCTTGTAGAATTAAAGGTTTGCAAATATTTACTTCCATGCTGCAGGTGGTCCCTTTATCCTGTTGTTTCTTTTGATGTGTAGGAGCTTTTTAATTCAATATGATCTTGTTTGCTTATTTTTGGTTTTATTGCCTGTACTTTTGAGGTCTTGTCCTTAAAATTTTGTTCAGTCCAAAATCATGAATTTTTTTCCCTACGTATTTTTGCAGGTTTTGGACAGATTTGATATTATTTTTATGTCTTCAGTTCATTTTTATTTGATTTTTGTGTATGGTAAGAGATATGGGACCTAATTTCATTCTTCTGTATATAAATATCTAGTTTTCCCTGTATCGTTTCTGAAAGAGAGCCTAATGAATGTTCTTGGTGCCTTTGTCAAGAATCAGCTGTCTACATGTGGCTTTAATCTGGGTTTTCTATTCTACTTAATTACTCTACATATCTGCCGTAATGTCAGTACTATGTGTTTTGATTATTCCAGGTTTTGGAAGTCAGGTAGTGTGATGCCTTACTCTTGGTTCTTTTTGCTCGAGATTGCTTTAGCTATTTAGAGTTCTGTGATTCCACCTAAATTTTAACATGGCTTTTTCTATGTCTATGAAAACTGGCATTGGAATTTTGATTGAGATCACATTGACTCTCAATCTTATAGTTAACTTTGAATAATATGGACGTTTTTATAATGTGAATTATTCTAATCTATGAACATGGATATCCTTTGATTTATTTATATCTTCTATTTCTTTCATCAATGTTTTATAGTTTCAGTGTACAAGATTTTCACATCCTCGGTTAAATGAATTCCTATTTTATTGTATATTTTTGTAGTTATTGCAAATAGGATTGTTTTTATTTCTTTTGTGTATAGTCTATTGTTAACATATAGAAACGGTAGTAATTTTCTTTAGTGGTATGCTTTGATTCCTTACTTTGTATTCAACTTGCATCTACAATAGGTTTTTATTTTGAGGCTTATGTCAAATATCTTGTTACAATGCATTATTTTAAGCTAATTTCATTTAACTTCACATACAGAAACTCTACACTTTTAATCCATCATTTCCTATCCCACATTTTAAATTGCTGAAGTAAAGAGTTACACCTTTTTATATTGTATGTTTCTTAACAAAATATTTTAGCTATTATAGTTTATAGTAGTTTGGTCTTTTGACCTTTACACTAAAGATGTAAATGATTTTTACACTAACTTTACAATATAAGTGCATTCTTAATTTGACTCTGTAGTTGCTTTTTTCAGTGAGTTTTATACATTCATATGTTTTCTGTTCCTTATTAGCATTATTTTCCTAAAGCTTTAATAACATCTTTTAGAACTTCCTGAAACCCAGCACAGGCCTTTCCTGTACAGTGTTTTACTCTGTGGACTTGGTATTGGTGTCTGAGGCAAAGTTTAGTGTTTAAAATTCAAAGTTCATCTCTCCTTCCCCTCTATGCTGGGGTGGAAAAAGGTGTGATAAGAGTAATGTAAAAATGTCCTTCTTATCCTCTTCAATGTACATCTTTTTACTTATGTGCTACACCCAGGCACTATGATCTCTTACCTAGTTTCCTTGGCTTTTGTGAAGGTATTTTTATGGAAAACTGTTCAAATTGATTTTCTGCAAGTGGATAAACATTGAAAAGTTCTGTTTTTCCATCTTGCTGATGCTGACCCTCTAAAATATTATCTATGCCTTAGTAGTCTATTCTTGAATGTAAGTATTCACTTGAAGAAAATCTTTCTCACTCCCAGGAATCCTTGTGAACCCAACTGACGTGGTTTGGATTTGTGTCTCTACCCAAATATCATGTCAGATTGTAATTCTCAATGTTGGAGGAGAGGCCCAGTGGGATATGATTGAATCATGAGGGTGGATTTCCCCTTGCTGTTCTTATGATAGTGAGTTTTCATGAGATCTGGCTGTTTAAAAGTATGTAGTGTTTCTTCCACCTTCACTCTCTTCCTCCTGCTCCAGCCATGTAAGATGCACCTCTTCTTCTTCATCTTTTTCCATGACTGTACATTTCCTGAGGCCTCCCCAGGCTTGCTTCCTGTACAGGCTGCAGAACCATGAGCCAATTAAGACTTGTTTCTTTATAAATTATCCAGTTTCAGGTATTGCTTTATGGCAGTGTGAGAGTGGACTCATACACCAACTTTTATGCTTTATATCTATCTATTAAATTGCCTTTTAAAGTAAGGTTATGTGGCATGGAAGTGAGTTGATGTGTAACATCATGATATTCCCTAATTAACATGGAAAGAAAACTAACAAAACCACTTGCCTTTAAATGCTTTTCCAATGTTATATATTTTTTGTATGCTATGGAAAATATGAAAGTTTTTTAACTCATTGAATCAAAATACATAGAGTAGTCTGCAAAGTAATTCTGAGATAATGCCCATCTTCTCACTTTATAATATACACTGTGTGTAGGTGAACTTTGCATACTCATTTTACATTTTGCTTTTCCTAGAAAGACTTAGAATTAGTGGCTTGGCAAATAGAATCACTTTTAGTTGTTCATATTTTCCTATTTGGTTTGGAAAGGTAATCTTCAGTATGTCTGAGTACAGAGAAAAGAGAATGATCTTTGATCCTCACCACCTTTCATCTAATTTTTGTTCCTCATTTTGAACAAGGGAGAAAAGATTTATACATTAAGAGATATATATAACCGCCAAGAGACAAATGTTGATAACTGGCTTCAAAGTTGATTTAGACAATTTTACTAAAAATTCTGTTGATCACTACTAAATGATAATGAATGACTAATTTATACCTAGGTGGCATCTCTAATCTTGGTTTCCTCCTAAATTAGGTATGCAAATGATGATAATGTTTCAAATAAACCCATCCTTATGAAATGAAAGACTAACTTTCATTATGGTTGTAAGGAAAACACTCCACCTTTTTCTGGTGCAGAGTAAATATTTTTCTGGTAAAAGTAAATGCAGAAGTTGAGACTTAAGTTTGTTGAATAATCAAGGTATAAGAAGCTAATATTTTGTTAACTTTCCTAGATTTATAAATTCATGATGTCTGTGTACACGACATCCTCTGTAGTTATAGTAAAGTACATCACTACTATACATAGAAAAATAATTTAATTTACTTGATGTAGAAAAGTACCTATTAACAAAAAACCAAATAAAAATATTAGAAAGTTTCCAAATACTAGTGCCTGACAATATATCTTAGTATAAGATCTGCATTCTCTTTTGAAAAGGAAGATTGTGCTGGAGAGAGATTAATTATATGCTAGCATCAAAATGAGTGCTTTCCTTGCCAAAATGAGAGACACCGAGAATGAGAGAGAGAAAGAGAGAGAGAGAGAGAAAGAGAAAGAGAGAAAGAACTTGAAAAAGACTGTATTATTGGTGGTTCAGTGTAATGTAAAGCTATTTTCTCATATACCTAAATTTGCCCTTCTTTATATCAGAGGTAACAGACCCATTCTTTGGATACTCTAGTGTCACAGAATCTGTTGTCCAACTATGACCCATAGAACAATCATTCTACCTTGACCAGCTGAATGGAAGTACTATTTTGTGATGTGGTCTAACTCATTCCTTATATAATGACATTTAAGAAATGGGAGTGTTAACATTTCTCACTTATATTTACAAAACAAAATTTAAGTGCTTTAAAGACAAATGATAAAATATGAAAATTATAATATTTGATGAAGGAGTATCAAGCAATAGAAAAATCATCCTAATTTAGCAACTATTTTTGAAGATTTTTTGGAAAATGCCCAAATAAAATACATAAAAAATGTATGTAAGTTAAGTGTATACAGGTAGTCATATATTTACATGAAGAGAAGAAAAAATGAAGAAAATGCATCACAGTGCTCAGCATAGATTTCTATTGCCTTATTCAAGGATGATAAGTTATTTTCTGTATTTACCAACCTGTCTTGTAAAAGGAATATATGACTTGCATATTTTAAAACTAGGCATAATTTATAAATAGATGTGGAAAACAGGCACAGATACTTAGAATCAAGATCTAAAATACCTTCAGAATTTGAAGATAGAGCCAGGAAAATCTAATAATTAAAAAGAGGAAGGTAAAATTTGAGATAAAGGCGGCTGATATGGTCCATAACAGATTATTCTTCTGAAAGATGTTTTGAAATAAATTTTGGAGACCCCAAATAAGCTAATGCGAAATAGCAATTAGTATTTCACTAGTAAACTATATGGACACAAATTTTACTTAATTAATTTGAAGTCAAATCGTCCCAAGTAATAATGTGATGACAGAGGAGAATGACCTGAAATAAAATATAAGTATAAATTAAAAAAAATATGAATGTCATAAAAATGATCACTCATATATTTACTGCTCATAATGGTGACTTTTTTTACTTAAAAATATCTCAATGCCTTTGATTGATTGTATAATTTCTCATACATAAGTGTAAGAAATGAAGAAAAAATAGTAAGTTTTTAAGAACAAGTTTTATCATAATGATTTTCTAAAATGGATGGATTTTATTATAGTAAAATAAGATTTGAAGTTATTATTTGTATAACTTTTTGAATTCTTAGTAATAATACACATGTCTCTTTCATTCTGGCTGTAAAGGAAACCATATTCATATACTAGATTTAAATGACCAGAAGTTGGAAAAACTGTTTGTAAAGTTAGAAAAAGTATATAATGTTATGTTTATTCTTTTTCTTAATCTTTTAAGTTTAGTCTCAGTTTTCAATTTTTAAACCAATTCTCTAAAATAAATGTATTTCTTTATAGGATTACAAATTATCTGATTAAATGTTCAAAAGAGTTTTTTTCAGATATTAACTGTCAAAGGAGATTAAATAAAATGAAGAGCAATGTTCATTGACAAATTTAAGGATAATTTTATTGCAGAAATGGTATATCAAACGTGGCATTTAAACTGCTAAAGATAAAGAGAGATAATTTTAGCTTAAAAAGAATATTTAATGCAACGAACCTAAGTACATCAAAGCTATATAAATCTAGAATTCATAATGCTACTCAAATAAATCTTATGCACCATCTAGTACACCAACTCTTTATTCTGAAAAGTGGTAAATAATGAGAAAAGAAAAAGAAACATTGTTTTTTTCTGTTTTATTGTTGGGTAGTCAATAAGAAGAGAGAATCTTCTGTATAAATAAAAATCACAGGTAATATACATAGGATGAATGATATAATTTTTAGATTTTGATTTTGCAATCTCTAATGAAAGAACGGATTTAGGCAATGATCAATAGTGAGCGCTAAAAGTGTTTGGTGAAAGGTTGATGGGGAAGTTTATGAAAGAGGAATAAGTCTGATACATTTGATTTCTATTGCTGTCGTCGGAAATTACCAAAAGTGAGTGACTTAACACAAATTTATTACCTTAAAGTTTTGTAGGTTAGAAGTCCAAGCACAAGATGTGGCTTGTGTGGTTTTCTTGCCAGGGTTTCACTATGCAGAAATCAAATCAGTAGGACTGTGTTTCCAGAGTCTCTCGCGATAAATCTATTTTCAACTTCATCCATGTTATCAGCGTAATTCATTTCCATGGGATGGTGAGACTGAGATCTCATTGACTTGTTTGTTTTTGGCTAGAGGGAATTCTCAGCCACTAAAGGCATTGTCCCCTTCCTCCATCTTTACAGTCAGTGAAGGAAGTCTAGTCATTCTCATGCTGTGACTATCCCTGACCTCTCCTTTCTATCTCATCACTTCTGCTTTCTCTTCCCTCTGACTCCAGCCTGAGAAATTTATCTGCTTTTAAAGGGTCAAGTGATTAGATTGGGTCCACCCAGATCATCGAAGATAATCTCCCTATCGTAACTGCGTCCACAAAGACCCTTCATAACACTACCTAGATTATTGTTTAAATAACCGGGTGTTGGGAATCTTGAGTGGACATCTTTGTAATTCTGCCTCAAAGAGCTGACAATACTTAGACCCACTGTTTAATCCCAATTGTAATTTTGATGAAAAACAAGTGATGATGGGGTGACATATTAAAGGAGATCGGCAAAGTGTTAACTGCTGGAGGCAGGTGATGGGTACATGGGGTTTTATGATGTTATTACAAAATTCTATCTTTTTGTGTATATGCTTCCATAATAAAAAGGACAAATAAATACCCAACCACCTCAGAGTTTCCAAGATTAATGCCTCAACTGCATTCAAGAATGCATCCATAGTTGGTTTTGCATGCAGCCTTCTATCTTCTTCTCTCTTCTCCAGAACCATAAAATTACTATTTTTCTTGACAGAGTCTTAGTTGGTGATTGCAATTAGTGAAACCAGTCCTGCCTTGAGAGTAAGGAGACAGGAACCCGTCTAATAACTAAACAGCCATTGCTGGCTATCTTCACCCTTTGTAACTGAATTTATAAATGGAAATGCCCAGTCATATCATGAAGCCTCCATTACTAGTGTACTGGTTACAACATGCTAAAGAATCTGGCCACCTCTCTATTAATGAATTTGCTGCAGCAGGGGAAAAGCATATGCTCTATGCTGTGCTGCTTCCTGACCTGTTGCAATTTTTTTCCTAAAGGATCTTATTACCATTTCTATAAAGATTTTGTCTCCTCCACACCTCAAAGTTTGCCCCTTAAGTCAGTTTTAAAGAAACGTCTAGATAGATGATAAGTTTAAAAATATACAAAATAAAAGTTAAGTAATATTAAAATTTATCTAAGTTTCTGCATTTTTGGAATTATAAGGCTTCCTCAGTTCCTGCTGCAAGATAAACTTTCTCAGGTTGATGAATAAGGACAAAATCAATTTCCACTGCATATGTCAGGTTGCAGTCTTTTCGTAACGTCAATTATACCCAGTTACAATTATTAAAATAAAATATTTGAGTTTTTTTGGAAAGCTGAATAATTCAGTCTTATCTATGATCACCTTGCTTCCTGAGGATACACATGGATCTTACTTAACAATCATCAAAACATAAGGAAATTCTAGCAACTATACCTTGCACCTCTCTCAGAGCCTGCATATTGCTCACATGCTTCTTTCTGAGTGTCTTTCCTACCCTTTTCTTATAAAATGACCTATTGCTTCTAAATGTTCTAGAAGAAATCGGTCATGAGGATCTTGCAAATTAGAATGACCTATATTGGTAAATTCATGGCCTAGCTAGCTGGTTCTTTACATCAAGCAACCTCAGGGGTTACCAGCTAGTCTAAAAATAATCTTCAGTTTAGTTACTTTTCTGATCATAGTTCAATAAACTGTCAAGCTTGAGCAAAGTGTGGTCTAAAATGTTCATGAATAAAGACTGTGTTTGGGTAATTACATCTTTCAGAGTTTGAACCTGTGATGTACCCTGAATGACATGCCCAGTATACAGTGAAGCAAGTGATTTAAGCTGAGTGACAAATATAGTAGTCAGAATGAAAGACGAAAGAAAAAAAATAAATTAGAAATGTCTGGAGTCTATAATCAGCAGAAAAACATTTTGAAATGAATTGCTTAGAAAGTGGAGGAAGAATAGTGAAGGAAGAAATTAGAGTTCTAGTAAAGCTTTAGTTTATTTATTAATTTTTGTTTGTCTCTACCACTCAAACAAAAGCAGAACTGTGTATATTTGAAGACATGACTTGAAGGATATAGGGAAAAAAGGTTAATACTTTTGGAAAAAGAGGGAATGTTTGATCCACTTAAGAGTTACGAACAAAGGTACAATGTTAGCCTATTTCAGGTGGAAATGGCAATAAACAATTTGAAGCTTTGTGAAAATATGCAAGTCTGATCTAACCAGAAGTATTGTATTATTACAAACTTTTGAAGAAATACAACATATAAACAGAGCTCTTCTGGAGGAATAGAGTTGGCATTGATGTCATAGTATCTATGTTTAGTCAACAGGGTAGGAAAAGACAGATTATTTTTAGTTTAAATAGTACCTTATTGGTTTGGTTCTTATTCTCTTGCTTGAAAAGATAATATGTGCTGACTTTAAAAAGAGCACTAGATTTTACATAAAAGTAGCTACTAATCATGAAAGTAAAAGGTATTTAAAATTTATTTTTTTGGAATGTATGTAGCCTACTATGGCCTTATATCATTAAATTGTGTCTCTACAATTAAAAATATAATCTAAGGCTGTAATTTGTTTCCTCTATGAACTGATCCAGGGAGCCTGGTTTTCAAGAGGTCAAGAAAGTACAAGTCATCAGATTAGGTCTGTGCAGATGGGGGCACAGAAGGGACCAGACAGGTGAAAGGATGCTGGTGACAGTCTTTTGTAAGTCTCATCACTTTGACTTGTGAAGAAGAAAAGGAAACCATCTGTGCTGTCATTCTTGTTAACCTTCTGCTTTGAATAGGAAAGATAAACCAAACATTCAGAATAGGTAAATGAATACAAAACGATATTTGCATCAGGGTTATTGAAAATCAAACTAAGGATGAATAACCTTGCCTCTGTCTGTCACACACATTTTCCATGGTTTTGCAGATACTTATGTTTGTGGTTGAGAAGCTATTTGGCTTAGGAGAAAATCTTAAACATTAATTCTGATTTATATTTGAAGCCAGTCTATATATTAACCCACTAAAATGTATTTATATTCATTAACTATTCATTAAGTAATAATGACTTTTATTTTTAATGTCTAAGTAATTCTTAATTACTAGTCAGAGACAGAAAGTAATTTTGATTTTTACACGTCATTTAGAGAAAAGAAACAGTAAAAATTTTAATGTTAATTAAGTCCATACATGTTTTATTTTGTTTGACTAATAATATTATCTTTTGCAACTGCTAATCTTCCAGTTTAATTGCTATATGATTGGTTTAAGTTTTAAGATCCTTAAGACCTTCCTTTTTTTCTTTCTATCACATTCTGTTTCAGGAAAGATAACTAATACCATTCACATACTCAAGAGTCTACTATATACATTATCATCACAATAGGTCCTTATTTCTCTGAGTGTCTAGGATTTGGTATTAAATCATCTATTTGACTAATCTATATTTTCATAATTTCTATATCTTATGTGAACTAGATATCTGTCTGATATGGTTTGGCTGTATTCCCACCTAAATCTCATCTTGAATTTTAGTTCCCATAATTCCCACATGTCATGGGAGGGACTTGGTAGGAAGTAATTTAATCATGGGGGAGGTACCCTTATGTTGTTCTCATGATAGTGAGTGGGTTCTCAGAACTGATGCTTTTATAAGGGCCTTTTCCCTTTTGCTCCTTTTTCTCCTTCCTGCTGCCATAGAAGAAAAGCATATTTCTTTTCCTTCCACCATGACTGTAAGTTTCTTGAGGCCTTCCCAGCTATGCTGAACCTCTTCCCTTGATAAATTATGCAGTTCTCAGGTATGTCCTTATAGTGGCATGAGAATGGACTAACACTGTAAATTGGTACTTGGAGTGGGGCACTATTTTAAAGATACCCAAAAATGTGAAAGTGACTGTGGAACTAGGTAACAGACAGAGGCTGAAACAGTACAGAGGATTCAGAAGAAGACAGGAAAATGTGGGAAAGTGTGGAACTTCCTAGAGACTTGGAGGACTCAGAAGTCAGGAAGAGACGAGAAAGTTTGGAACTTCCTAGAAACTTGTTGAAAGGTTTTGACCAAAATGCTCATAGTGATATGAACAATGAAGTCCAGGTTAAGGTGTTCTCAGATGGAGATGAGAAACTGGAGTAAAGTTCACTCTTGCTATGCCTGATGTCAACCCAGAAGTTTGCTGCAGGGGCAGAGCCCCCATAGAGGACTTCTGCTAGGGCACTGTGGAAGGGAAATGTGGGGTTGGAGAAAATCTTAAACATTAATTTTTAAGATTTAAAAGAAGAAGCCCCACTGGAGCAATGCCTAGTCTAGCTGTGAGAAAAGGACCATCATATTCCAAACCCTAAGGATGGCAGATTCACTAACAGCTTACACTGTGTACCTGGAAAAGCCACACACACTCAACACCAGCCCAGTAAAGCATCCAGGAGGGGAGCTGTACCCTGTAAAGCCACATGGGAAGAGCTGTGCAAGGCAATGGGAACACACCCCTTGCATCAGTGTGCCCTGGATGTAAGACATGGAATCAAAGGAGATCATTCTGGAACTTTAAGGCTTAATGACTGCCATATTAGATTTAAGACTTGCATAGGGCCTTTAGCCCCTTCAATTTGGCCAATTTCTACCATTTGGAATGGATGTATTTATCCATTTCCTATACCCTTCATAGGTAGAAGGGACTAGCCTAGTCTGAGATGAGACTTTGGAAATGGACTTTTGAATTAATGCTGGAATGAGTTAAGACTTTGGGGACTGTTGAAAGGGCGTGATTGTGTTTTGAAATGTGAGGACATGAGATTTGATAGGGGCCAGAGGTGGAATTATATGGTTTGGCTCTGTTGCCACCCAAAGCTCATCTTGAATTGTAGTTCCTATAATCCGCACATGTTGTAGGAGGGACATGGTGGGAGATAATTTAATCATAGAGGTTACCCCCATACTTTTCTCATGATAGTGAGTGAGTTCTCATGAGATCTGATGGTTTTATAGGGGGATTTTCCATTTTTACACCTTCCTTTCCTTCCTTCCACTATGTGAAGAAGGATGTGTTTGCTGTCCCTTCTGCCATGATTGTAAATTTCCTGAGGTCTCCCTAACCATGCTGAACTGTGAGTCAATTAAACGTCTTTCCTTTATAAATTATGGAATCTCAGGTATGTCCTTATAGCAACATGAGAACAGACTAATACACTGTTATTTGTATTATTTAACTTAAATCTCTGCCCAATTTTCTGCTTAAAATCTCTTGCTTCATCTCTAAAACATACCATATTTTTATTAAACATATGCTTTCATTTTCTGTTTCATTACTCATACATAAAATCCAAACCCCTTGCTTGGTACAGCATGAAAGCTACTTTACAATTTGTCTGAAACTAGCATCCAGAGCCTCATCTCCTTTGGCTCCACCTCAGATACAAGTCAGCTGAGGCTCTAGTCTTGCAGTTCCTTCCTTATACACTGGTTTCTTCTCTAGAACATACACATCTCACCTCTCCATTTTCCCCAGGCCAAGCTTCAAAAACTAGTCCTGTGTAGCCCATGTAAATCCTTACATTTTTTCCATAATAATGACTCTCTTATAAAGAACATTCTTTTTGTTAGACCTTCTCCTCATTTTCTCAAAAAGAGAAATGGGAAATAAACTTGACTCTGTAAAAATGTGGAAAACATCTACCTTATATTCATATTTGATTGTTATCAATAATAGATTCTGATAATTGTGAAGAAAATATTTATTTCAGAGATGATTTTTCTCAAATTTATTATAGATTTGGTGTAATTACAATTAAATTCTAAAATATAGAAAGAAGAATAAGGGCCAATATACATTATTTTGTAGCATATGTGTATTCCAAAGCAAATGCTCTGATTTTTTTAATTGCAATATGTTGTAAAATAATTTATTATATAAAAAATATCACTTGTTTTTAGAACATTAATTTAGTATATGTCTGCCTATGCATTCTACACTGGAGCATACATGGTAATAAATACTGTTTCCTATGATATTTTTTCTAAACACAAAGCATCACTATAAAGAAATGATTCAAATGATACTGAAAGTAATGAGAATTAATATTATTTTGACGTGCTAAATATGATCTCATGGCCATATTCTCTTAATGTAGGTAAATAAGTTAACTGAACAGATAAACATCCCCTGAGAGCTTAAATCATCAGCTAAGACATAATTAAAAGTTTAGAAAATTTGGTAGTAGTTTCATCTCCGATTCTGAGCATAGTCTTATTATTTGCAGACTATAACAATATCATTTCTAAATAACTATTATGTATTATTTTCTGAGACCTGGAAACAACAGGTACTTTGTGTGAGTGTGTTGAAGATAATAATAAAAAATTTATCACCTAGCCCTTAAGAAGAAGAAAAGATCCTATCTTTTGAGATTCCTAATGAAGACCAAATGGTGAGATGGAGTGGGTTATGATGTTTGACTACACATAAGAATAAAAAGTCAGGGAGACATGCCTTTTCAAGAACCAAGGTTTAGATGGGTGTCCCATTTTGGCAATTTCAAGTTTTGAATTAGGAAAGCATATTACTATGTAGCATCCAGGCATGTGGAAACAATTTTCTTATTATTAAGTTTATATAAATATCTGTATAGACTTGCTATGGATCAGGCTACAAGACCAGCATACAAAGCAACTCAGCACTCAGTGACAACGTTAGCTAGAAGTTGAACAATTTGCCCATGTGCAGCAGAGAGCTAGCTACTACAAAAGGGTTCAAGAGCAGTGTTCAGGAAGTGTAGTCCTTAAGTGCAGTGCTTGCATAACTATCAAAGCAAGGGAACACGTAAACACTGGCAGGTACATAGTCTATGACTTCTTGATTTTATTTCTCATCCATATGATTATTTTATGAGGAGTTAGAAGGAGAGCTGGAAGATAACTTAATAACACTTTTTTCTCATCGTCACATACAGGACCGGAGGGAAAATCAATGTATTTGATCATCTGTCTATTTTCCAAATGTACTTTATTGTCATGGTCTTGGTTATAATCTTCCCTTTTTCCCAAATCCTATTTTTAGCCCTCTCAATGTACTTGTCTCTGGGTAAAATTCTATCAAAAATTATTAATATATGGTCAAATTTCTGCTTCTATATTTTTCCTGCTGGAATTCATTTGGCAGTGTCATAGAGATTAAGGGAAATTTAGAACTCCAAATGATTGCCATGATATAAATGCCGAGTAGAACATGATAAATAGTGCCCATTTATTCAAAATATCTACTTCAATTCTTAGCGAAATAAAATATAAGTACAAGGTTTTCTTAGACATTTATAGAGCATTTAATGTGCACACATAGGCATTATTTGATGTAATTCTTTTAAACCTGGCTTCCAGTAGTATAAAGCAAATCCATTATACACACATGAATATTAAGGCACATTAAAATTTAATTAATCTGAATAAGCTGCAGTATCAATTTTCTAATTATATTGTTAAAATGCTCGATATAAAACCTCAGGAAATTATTAAATATGTTTATATATATTAAATTGACATTTAAAAATCTTCAGCTTCTATGCTCATCAATAAAATTTTTTCTTTATTATGCTACCATTCAATAAATTATACATTAAACCTTTGTATACAACTGAAATGTGAACACCCACAAAGAATATGCTGAGAAAAGCATTCATAAGTTTGTACTTTATCCTTTTCATTTTGGAATTCAGATATTTAATGAAAATAATTTTTTGATATTATTAACTATTGAGTATTACATATTTATTCAGCTAGTTTTAGTTTACTGTCTGCTGAAGGAGATTTAAGAAAAGGGCATAGTGTGAAGCTTTTAAAGATTTATTGCCTCATGATGAAACAAGGCAAAAAAAGTGTTTCCTCACTGCCTTAAATATAATGTCTCAGTCTTATGATTATGACATGGTGCCTAAACCTCTTTGCTATAGATATTATAGTTGAAAGTGCAAATTCCAAGCTTATCTGGAGTACAGATTTGTTATGAATTCCAGAGAGTAAAGAATGAGAAACAAGGCGAGGAAGATAGAGTAGGACTAGGTTGTGCAGAACCTTAAATTTCACTGTTTTATTGTGTACTATGACAACAAAGACCTTTTAGACTTTTAGTAGGAAGTAGCAATGACAAACAGTGATTTTATAAAGGTTAATCTGGTAATAGGTTCTGAAATTTTATACGAAGTTTACAAAATGTACTGCTTCTTTACCGTGACATAGTCTTCTATTATCAATGTGTCTGGCCTTAAGCCATTAGCTTGGATATTACACAGAAGAAGAACTTTAGAAGAGAGGAAGACTACCAAATAATTTAATGAGGATTTTAAAATAGTTACACTGTGTCAGCTAGCTATGGCTACAATATGATTTGCCATGGGTCCATTTGTCAGATTAGTATACATAAGTCACTTAATAGATTTGGGGAAGTATACTAAGCAGGAACATCTGAAATAGTGTTAAGGAACTGTGTTGGCTATCAGTTCCGCTTATAGAAGGCCAAGTGTACTCAGTTCATTTCTACTCCATCAAAAAGGTAGGGCATTGAAGCAACATGCACTAAGTTAAAAGATAATTTCTTTTTGGGAAAAATATTCTTAATGATAAAATAAAAATATTAATATTTGATCATGTTAATATTGCTTATCCATTAGTAAATGAAAGAAAGACATTCTGATTTTTGAATATTCAAATAGTATTAAGTTATTTCACAGAAAAAGAAATAACAACTGGTCGGCAAAATATGTAAAGAAATTTAACCTCACAATTAAATAGCGTGTTTCAAGTTAATACATTTAGTTGTATGTTTTTCTCAATAAAATGGGACCAGATTGATAATATACACATTGATAAATTTGAGAGTGAATCTAAATTTTAATGTGAAACCATTCACACTCAGTATGGGTTCTCAGTGTACCTGGTATATTTTGAAGCATAATGTGTTGGTTGCATAAGAAAAATGTCTAGTTTCAGGAATCTAATCTAGAGAACAATTAGCACAAAGATGTTCCCTGGAGCATTTTACAGTAGTGAAAACCTTAATGCTAAACTATGATGCAGCAGTTAAAACAGTAAGATGGAACTATAGGATTAGCATGGAAAAATATTAATGCTAAGTGAAAGGTTGGTGGTAGAATATATACAATGTGATTCCATTTCTACTCTCAAAAACCCAAAGGAAAAAATGTGTGTATGTGTGTACACATGTATAACTGTGAGTGCATAGATATGCACAGGTATACATATATTATGACATCACCTATTTATGTACACATAATAAAGAGTTTTGGAAGAAATGTGCTAAAATGAAAACAGTCCATAACAGTTCTTGCCATCAAGAAGGAATGTGGCATGGAGGTAACAGCAAGCAGTCCTTTACACTAGCTGTGTACTGTTTGAAGTTTTCAGATGAATGGTTCAAGTGTCACTTGTACAATAAAACAAATAAATTCTTGTGAGGTTATATGATCTTGAGAATAACTGACAGAGATTGAATATAGAACAGATTGAATACTCTGTAAATTCAAGTGTATTGGAAGTAATTTTAAAAATGATTTACAAACTTTGAAAATTATAAATATTTGGTTAGATGTAAGAGTAAATTGTATTTTTGCAGCTCTTGGAACAAGAAGAGTCGCTGAGGAAGAATAATATTTTCTGTAGCCATGAATTAATATGTCAAGTGTTGAGCACTGCATGATTCCATTTATATAAAACATCTAAAATAGTCAAATTCATAGAAGCAATAGTGGTTACAGTAGTGCTTTCCAGAGACTAAGGGGTGGGGAAATGGGGAGTGATTATTCAAAGATATAAAATTTCAGTTACACTAGATGAAAACATTTACCTGTAGTTAAACCATAGGATATTGTTCAAATATATTAAGAGGGTATGTCTCATATTAGATGTTCTTGCTCCAAGAAGAAAACAAAAACAAAATGAAGAAACAAAAGAAAATTCTGGGAGGGAAGAATGTCTGTTACCTGGATTCTGGTGATACTGTCATAGATGTCTGCATATGTCCAAGCCCATCAAATTGTACACATTCAATATATGTAGTTCTTTGTACCTCAATTACTCTTTAATAAAGCTGTTAAAAACCAATTTAAATACATTTTAAGTATAAAATTAGTTTCCATCAATCTTCTTTGCCATTCTTAACTTTTTAAAGTTGTAAATGTAGCCATAGATAGAGAACATGAACATGATGAATGACCTTCACCATGTAGCTGTACTGCACCACAGCATGCATCTAATGTGACATGCAGGTGTTTTTAGAGGAGCTTCACGTTCAGGTGATTATATGACTCTGACCTTTCTTGGTTTAGGGCACATATCTATGGAACTTCTAGTCTATCTGGTATCACTTTTAGTCTCCATAAAGTCAGTATCTGTACATTTTGTTATTGGTTTTAACATCTTAGTCCAATATATGATGATGATTCTAGTCCGGCTCTGCCCTTTGCCAAACCTCTAATATTGGAAAACTCCTTTATGTCTCTGAACATGAGCTTTCCCAATTGTAAAAACAGGGTTCTTTACCATTTTTATAGGAACTTGTGTGGATTGTATAAAATAATTAAAGCACCTAACAATGTACCTTATTTATTTTAATAATTCAATTAATAAATAATCCACTTTCTCAACCTACTTCATTCTTGCTACTTATATTTTCTGTCAGATCCTCCATACGTATTCACTTTTAATTGAAAAGACTCTCACTTTTATAAAATTTTAAACCAGTCAGTCAGTCCACTTCTTTCCATCCATGTCATGGAGGAACAATGTATACTATGTCATATACCAAAAGAGCTCTTTGGTTTTTCAAAGCTGTGTTGTCATGGCTATTCCTTCACCATCAGACAACTAAGTCTTGGCTGTTTTCATAAATGTAGCCCCCTGAAAAGTCAGCATGATCTAATTTTTAGACATTTAAGTTTCCTTTATAAATAATAAAGCATGCTAACATAATTACAGATTTGTGGACTATGTCTGAAATATACACATATACATAGCTTCAGTTTTATGTCATATAATTTTTTCTTCTTTCCCTTAAAATCTAAGAAGCTCATTCATAAAAAATGAATTCATAAGAATAACTAAAATTTCCAAATAAGAAGTCAGAAAAATGCAAATGTTATTTTTCATCATATTATCTAAAAGTACACATACTGCATAATCAACAGTTCATTTAGCAGCCTAACAATTTATAATAATATTTATATGCTGTTTGAATATATTTATTACATTTATACTTATATCCAATTTTAAACCATCTAATTCTATCATTAGTTTTTCCCCTTTCACTAGTTAATACAACTTCATTTTATTCCCAGTGAAAGTGATGTAAATAAATTATATACTTCTCTGTTTCATATAGTTATTTTATTTAATTTTAAAATGCAGTCAGCAGAGGTTTTTCTATTTAGCAATATTACATGCTGACTAGCATCTAACTTTCTCCTTTTTCTTCTGACTCTCTTCATTCAAAATTCCATTGTCAAACTGTTAAAAAAAAAAGCCATCAAATGTGTCTTTAATGACAGCAAGTTTCCTTCCTATTTTCTTTCTGTGACTGGAGTATTCATGTTGGATAAAATTTAATATGCTAGCCCCAGCTGACAATATTAAGTTTCTCTGCAAGTGTTATGACTTGATCCACAGGTGCAGACAGTACAATGGACTCTGGAGAGTTTCAGAATATAATTTGTTCTTTGCTGGTATTGTCATTATGCCCATATATATATATACAGCAGCAAGGCAATATTTCAGTCAAGATTAGAGGCTCTGTATTATCAGCCATTCCTTTAAAATGGAGTAGCACCAAGTTCTGTCCAGCAAAATAATTCCTTCAACAAATCTACTCCAGTCACAGGATATTTCTAGGCATAACATTTATGTGAAAACTTATCATGAAGGCCCTGTTGTGTTTTTGGATGGCTGGTTTTCCAAACCACTGGAGAGGTGGATAAGCAAATACGGCTATAGCATAAACTCAGGCTTCACTTCTATGAGATGTGATTTGAAGTAATTACTCAAGCTCACACTGACTTTATCCTACTCTGAATTTCTCATTTATTCTGGGGAAGAGAGATATTTTCTGTGTTTTCCTGGAATTCCACCACACCTCATAAAATAGAGGCTAATCATCTTCAATCCTGTTCTAGGAGTAACCATAATCATAATGTTGATAGCATTTATGCCTTTATTATGAATCACATGCTGTTCTACGTCTGTACGTTAATCCATTTAATTCCCCCAACAGCCCTAGGAAGTAAGTTCCTTATTATTATCTTTCTACAGATGAAGAAACTGAAGCAACAGATAGTTTGCTCAAAGTCATAGAGATAAAAGGGTCAGAACCGAGATCCTAAACAAGGCATTAAGGCTGCAGAGTCCAGTTCTTTACTGCTACTATGTTATACAGAAGAACTGAAAAGCTCTCTTCTGCCAGTGATTCTACCACCTTGTTCTTTGTTCCTCATAACATCCTATTTCTCTGCTCCTGCTGGGCTGTGCTCAGAGCACCTGAGCCAGGGTTTAGTGGCCACCTAGGGGTATATATCAGTCAAGTTGTAATCAACAGAAGCTAACTCTTGCTAATGTAAACAGAAAAGTATTTTACTAAAAATATATTGTATAGTTCGCAGGATTTCTGAAGATGTTTTGACAGGAAAGTTAAAAAAATAAAAAGCAACAAAACAAATAAGAACAAGCATGTGTTTCCCGACATTACTAGTATCAAGCTTTGTAGTGAGACTTGCTTTGAACAATGAAAGGTAAGCAGAAATTTTAAACACCTACTTCCAAGAAGCTGTAGGAGACGAATGATTCTAACATCTCTCTTTTTTTCTATCGCACAGCTCACTACATCCCACATAGGGACTGTTCTTAAGCTGTGAGTCCCGAAGGGAAAAAATGCTTATTATCCTTGATCTGAGTTTTTGCTTTGTTTGGTAAACACCGTAATCTAGTTTAAACTAATTCGTAAAAGAGACAACCAGTAGCAAACATTACCATATACACAATGAGGTAACAATGTCAGTTCAAGGAGGAAAGTGTTGCTTTTACGAAGGAAAACTGTGTTAGTTGGCATTGCTGCCACTGTTGGTACTAACATTGAATCCCAATCTTGCCGTCATAGGCAGCATTACTCCAGAAACAGGGTTTGCTGTTGCCATAGTCACTGCCATCATGGATTTTGCATTGCTCATGTTATTTTAGTTCCTGATTCAGTGATTCAGATGTGATTTGAAGTAATTACTCAAACTTACATTGGCATCATCCTACTCTGAATTCCTAATTTATTCTGGGGAAGAGAGCTATATTCAGTGTCTGGGAGAGAGGGATCTAATTATTGAAGTCTAGGACTAGTACTTATGTGTGCCTCAATTGGAAGGGTGTCTAGAAAAGCAAATATCTGAATTATTCAGGGTTTACGGTAGTAAAAAGACACGTCTCATCCACACTCACTATGAAGAATCGTTTAAATAATAAAGGGGAATCTCATCAAAGTCATTAGAACCTTCAAGACCTCAAATCTCCCAATTAAGGTAGGTTGGGTTTTCTCTCCAACCCCTCTCTCTCAACCCATCACTTCATCTCTCAATCTCCCCCCGTGTCTATCTCTGCCTCTCTCTAGTCTTAACTATATCTCTTTCATTCAACTGAGTTCTAAAACAGCTATGATCCTCCATAAATGAGTGAATTATAAATAAAGAAATAGGATAAAGACTAAAATTTAGTCTCTGATGAAAGTTACATTGTTTAGTCCAAATTCACTATTAACAAAGCTGATCCAAATATCTTCATTTGAAAGCTCTATTTCTCATTTTGTTCAGAACCTATAAGAAGGAAAGTGTAATGACTATTAGTCCACTTCAAAACCCAATACACTTACTCTACAGACAAAGAAGTAGAGAAGTCTAGCTTCCTTCCTCAGGAAAAGATACACAGAGGCAGCTTTTAATTAGGACTGCTATTCCTTATAATGGTGCTTGGTCCTGCAGTCCAGAAATTGGATTTTCTTTGTTTATATTAGGTCATTTTTATGAGGGACATAAATTTACATAAATAGAATTTAGATAAGAAATATATATAAAATATATGGCCATAGTATTAATTGAAAGATCTTCTAGGAATGGGCATATTCTCTCTGTTATAACCATTTCTTAAGAAAAATTAGTGATCAGAGATTTCTTGATGTGATTTATCCCATTGCTGAGTAACACAACTTCCCTTTGCAATGCAGTCACTCTTACTAATTTCAACTATAATGACTTTCTTTCCTTATCTTGAATTAAAAATGGCCATGTGTCTCAGCTGTAGCCAATTAATTATAATCAGAAGCCTGAGGCCCATGGGATTCTGAAGAAGCTTTTGCTTTATTGACAAAAGAGACAAGCTAGCATTGCTTCTTCCATTTTATTATTGCCGTCAATGAACCTGTGGAGTGGTGGTCACCATTTGGCAAGTTTGATGAGACAGCACAAGGAAGAAAAATCAACATGATGAGGATGGTAGGGCGGTAATATACAAAGTCCCAGTTATTTAAATACACCTTTTTAACAACTGTATACATGCCATCTATGCCACAGTTGTTAATTTAACAATAAATGTTTTTATATTTTAAGCCACTATTAGTCAATTATTTATTAACTGAAACCAAAAGTATTTTCTACAAATACACCTGATGAACATGAAGCCATGTGAAAGATAATAAAATGTTTTAGGAGAAAGGGTATTTAACACAAACACTGGGAAACCTAGTAAAATATTTTCCCCACACAAAATAGGGGAAATTTATTTAGAGAAAAAATTGCTTCTATAGCTTTATTTCCAGTGTATTTCTTGAGTAGACAGTATTTAATGTACTGTGGCTTTTGTCTATAAAAGCTTATTTTCCATAATTTTAGGCTAGCCACAATTGCCTGAAAAAATTTGCATTTCTAACTCAGATTGTCTATTTTTTCTAGTAGTAATTTTGTCTTTTATCTTCAAGGGTTGACATGCATCAGTCCCTTGATTATAATGGCATCTTAGAGTTACTGCTTTGAAAGTTGAAGTCTGATTTTGCAACTAATTAGCTGTTGATCTTAGGCAAATTATTTAACTGGAGCTTTATGAATCTATGTCCTAAATTATATCTTGGAATTTAATTTCTATAAATATATACTAAAGCTTTTACTAGAATTGAAATACCCTAGGCTGTTCTCAAAATAAAATAAAAACATCCTATTTGATACACTTTACAGTTTTTAAAGTTGCTGATACATTTTTAAACGCTTCCCTCTGTGATTTTCTCTTTAGAAACAAGCAAAACATTTACGACAGTGATCTGGTTTGGCTCTGGGTCCCCACCCTAATCTCACCTTAAAGTGTAATAATCTCCACTTGTCAAGGGTGAAACCAGGTGGAAATAATTGAATCGTTGTGCAGTTTCCTCCATGCTGTTCCCATCACAGTGAGTTCTCACGAGATCGGATTGTTTCTAAGGGGCTTCCCCCTTTGCTCCGCACTGGTTCTCTCTTCTGCCTAGCTGTGAAGAGGTGCCTTCCGCCGTAATTGTACGCTTTCTGAGGCCTACCCAGCCATGCAGAGCTGTGAGTCAATGAAAATTCTTTTCTTCAGATACTACCCAGTCTCAGGTATTTCTTCATAGCAGCATGAGAACGGACTAATACAAACAGTATTTGCTAAAGAAGAAAATCGCAAAAACAAAGCTAGTGAATATTGCCAAAATTCATTTATTTTAAAATTATATGTAAAAGTCAGCGTAAGTATCAGTTGAAAAGACATTATAGAATTTAGGTTACATATCAGATTTTCCTTTCACTGTGTCCAGTATGTCCTCTAGTAGACTTTGGTATAAAAATATTGAATCAACTTTGACACTTTCGTCTGAAAAAAGAGGGAAATCTGTAATGCATTCCTTAAGAGAATATCATCTTCGGTAAATGGCATTTAAATTATAAGGTTGTTGGTAACAAAGTTATGAAAGGTCACATTATTTAAACTATTCAGTACAAAGTATGAACATGGACATCTGAGATATTTAGAAGGACTATTGGGCTGCTTATGAAACTTACCTCTGAATCTTAGGGATATTAAAAATACATTTCTGCTTCTATCTTGAATATTACCATTTTGATCAATGTAGAATTTGCAGGGTATTTAGAAATTCAGCCAGCTTTAATTTCTTGGTGGTGAAATAAATAGCTACTTTTTTTCTGCCTTAAAGTTTATACATATTCAATACTAAATTATTTAAATTCAATTTTAATGCTTGATAATTTAAGCAGATGAATTAGGCTATTCAAAATTAAATCTGATTACATGATTATTGAAAGGTAATATCATATACAGTTTGAAACACCCCCATAAAATATTCTTTATAAATGAGCTGAAACTTTAATTACCTGTGTATATCATTTTATATTATTATCCAAATTATTTTGCTCTCCCTCACATAAAATTCTAACTTAGTTACCATGTTATGTAATGTTCCCTACATTCGTTTTTTAATGTTTCTCAATTTTAAATTTGGTCTTCTTATCATATGTTAGTACATATGTTAGTATTAATATTATATAAGCATATATTTATTTTTACCCATTTTATTCTCAAAAGGTATTTAATATCATTATACTTTTCTTTCACAAAGTAATTGAATAATAAACAGAGACTAGAGGAAGCATTTGGACTCTAATAAAGGATGACTCCTTCCTAATATTTGATTCCTGGTAAAATTCAAGCTTCATTTCTCCCCCTCTACTTTCTGCTCCATATTTGGGCAAAGTCGATAAGAAATCTTTGTTCTCTTTCTTTTCATCCTGGTGGGAAGTTGAAAGCATGAAAACCCCGCTTCATGCATAAGAACCCTCACCTCAGTCACATCCCCTAACTACCACAAAAGCAGAGCCAGTCTCTTTTTAGATTGTCATGGGAAGTTACATGCCAGAAAGCCTCAATGTGTGAGGAATGAACTTTTGTATACTTTCTTTGTGTCTGTGTGTGCAGCATCATTAGTCTCATCCAGAACCAATGCTCAGGGGGCTTTTCACCTTATTTCTGAATTGGTTACAATTGGCACTTTGAGCAGTTTGTCCAGGCAGTGATCACCACCACTAGACATCATTATTCTCTCTTGATTTGACCTGCTAAGTGGTTTTGCTGCCTGCTGGTAAGCATGCCCTAAAGCTGTGCTTCTCTGTACTGTGGTTGTTAAATCCTACTGAGCCTTTTATAGATGTATAAATATAAGTCAGAAGTTTTAATAGTTGCCATTCAAGGACAGAAGTATGGGACTGGGCCTTTCTTAAAGTGACCCTGGGTCACCTGTCTTTCTCCAGACCTATCTCTATATCTTAGCTTGAATCATGTGTCTCAATTTTAGCGTAAGCCACAACTGATGTTGGACTCAAGGCAATGACTCTTACCTTGTGACTGCTGGCTGTATATCCAAACAGAGGCCTAGGGCCCATTCTATGGAGTACTCAGAGAAAAAACTGATATCCCTTGCAATATATGGCCCATTGGCTGGCTGTATGGGGGAAGAATAGTTACCATATGGCATCAAAAGGTAACACCGCTAAAAGCAGGTGACTTACTAAAATGCTGCAAAATGCTTCTGCTCTTGCTACTGACTGTATCTTTGTGGCTGCAGGTAAAAAATCCTGATCCATTGGGTTCCCGGGAAAAATGCCCATGTGTCACTGTGGCACAACCACAGGGTTATTCCAACCTGATTCGAACCTAATTACTTAACACATATAGAGCATCCACCAGCATGAGCGAAGTCCCCAACCATGGCAATACCCGTTTAAGGGATCTCTAAAGGAAGAAACTTACAAAAATAGGTAAGTCAAACAGGATACACCTCTGGAGTGGAGACAGTATTCAAAGAAGAAGGGGAGGAAGAGCTTCCTTTTGGATATAGAGGAAAAATGCAAATATCTAAAATAGAGGTCCATAAATTTACTTATTTGGAAATTCAAAATTTACTAAAACAATTTTTACAAAAAAAAAAGGATAAAAGAGTACTAGTTAGCCATTGTGCCTCCACAATGTAAATTCTGAATTGAACATCTGAAATGCATCAATTGGCAAACTTTGATTGCTTTAATACAAGGGCTCACTCAAGTGACAGTTATGTCTGTGATTCTACTAAATTTAAATAATGTATCCCCTGTACTCGTTTGGTAATTTCTAAATGCAGGACAGTGTCACTTTAGCTATTGGAACTACTGCCTTGCTTAAGCCATAGCACTTATGCCCTAAAATATCCCGTAGCAGGCATGGACATTCCAGTTCAACAAGTAATACATGAAAATTACACTAAGTCTTTGGGACTTATAATTGGCTTGACAAATGAGATTTGTAATGGACCTCCTCCTGCCCCTTCACTCCAGTTAAAGTAGTTAAATATAGTTCAGTATAAATGAAAACAGATCTTCAAGGATTGAAATACATTATATAAAACCTGTTTTGAAAAGGGGCGATTTTCCCTTTGGTTTCCCCATGACAGCATAATTTGGCCAGATTTTACACTTGGAAATAATGAATGAAGACTTTTTGTAGATTTCGTCACCCTTAGTGATGTGGATTTACTCGTTAAGGCACTCATATCCAATATTATTAACATTGCTGACTTCATTCAATTAGACTTTAATAAACACTTTGTAGTTACATATTTGCTTCCTGTGTATGTTCAGAGCTTATTTCAATAGGCTCACAGCTGAAGTTTGCTTTCAAGGTCAAAGGAACATAATGCACTTTGATCTGGCTACCCATAGAGTGCTTCAACAGTCCAGCTATCTCACATAATCATTGGAGGAAGGATCTTAATTCTATCCAACTTTCTCCAGGTATGTAAGTATGACATTGCATTGATGACTCCTTCTTCAATGAGATTCACTTGATCTACTTACTCAGGGTATATAAAAACTCACAAAGGAGCTTTACAAAAAGGGGGTGGGCCATTGACTCAAGGAACTATCACGTTGGTTAAATTCCTGAAAATATTTGGTTAGTCAAGGGCTTCTTTATCACTGACACTGTCAAGAAACATGCTCAATACTGAGCACGTCAATGCTGTTTCTTGACACAAGCCAGACATCTTTTAGGCTATTTTGTGTTTCAAAGGCAACAACTTTGTCATTTATAAAGTTTACTTGAACGTAGTTATCCTGTTACTTACAAATCAGCCCACACTGAATGTGTTCCCTTATGATAATAGCTCTAAAATCCATTTGAGTTGCAATACAACAGGCATTCCCCTTAATGTCTCTGAGATATTCAGCCAGTGTAGAGGCTGCAGCTACTTCCTCCCATACCTTCTATAATCTCTAAATCAAATCAACCAGGATGTCCATAAATTTCCCATGAGCTGCTAGAGCACAAAACTGCCCTTCCTGAACATTTGCACTCCTTGTAGTACATACCATTAGAACAGCAGTTGCTGGTTGCATGCTGGACCCACACAGGCTCTGAGCCTATCACCCTTCATACCCAGCTGCTTTTTATGCCGACAGTCATGAAAGCAGCATTATGAAAGCTTGGTATAGTCAAAGTCTCCTCACTTAAATGAAAAATATAGCTGCAGGATTGAGCTAAATCTGGGTCCTCTGGCATATCCCAGCTGCAGGGGGAGTGGCCTCCCCTATTGCAAGTGTGTTGTCAGATTCCATGGTGATGTAGAAGTTTCCTATCTCTTCCACCCCTACACCTCAGCTAGAGAACCTCTTGAAGTCATCTGAATGAATATAAAAGTGAAGGTAGTTTATATAATTTACAGTGGCAGCAACACTATCGTATGTGATAGAGCTTACTGGAGACATGCTGCTTTTCATCTCTTAATGAGAACATCCCTGATCAAGGAGGGAACCCAAGGTCTAGCACAATTGATTGAACTTAGGTTTTTTGCAATACTGCCCACTTTGTAATGAAGAATTCTGGGAAGCTCTTGGCTCAAGGTCACATATGTCTCACCCATACTAAAGCCACCATAAAAGGCCTTATCAATATACTCCACATGCCTTTCTGAGTTCTAGATACTATTGGTAGTGACCAGGCAACATATCAGTTTTCAAAATACATAACATTGGGCTCTTAACCAAGACATTCAATGGAATTTTTATCTCCATTTTTAGCATTGAGTTGCAGATATTGTAAAGCACAATAATGACTTACTAAAGCAAGTTCGAATTCCGTTGAATAAAGCCTGGAATGTTTCAGCCAAACAACACTGGGATTAATTGCAATGAGTCTAATTCCATTTGTGATTTTTGATGACTGAGGGCTTTTCAACCCCACCATTCTCCTTTAACCTTCTGATTCACATCTAGGCAACACTGTGAGAAAGCCTGGGTGTTCTCTTCTTTGGCACCAGTGGAAATTAAATCATGGAAGCCCCAGCTGGCATGTGGAAAATCTGTTTCCAGCCTTACTACATAATCACCATAAAAGATGAGCTCAGACTGGCCTGGGAAGCTATCCCATCCTACTTTCCCTAGAAAGACTTATGATGTCAGTAACAATACTTTTTATACCCTCTTGGTGCGTATGTGGCATCATTACTCCTGGCATCTATACTGAACTTGATTGGGGTAATCCATCCTGCTTCTTTAGAGTTTCTAAACCAGAAGGATGGTACATCAAATTTCATTCTTTTTCTTATAATAGAACACAGAGAAAAAAATATTCAGTGTTCTCAAAATATCCAAGGCAAAAACCATAATAGTTTTTGACCATTTTAACAATCACAAATTCCCACATTACTAAAAAACTAATTGATCTTATTAGAATTCTGTTAAGATATTTAACAACAATGATAGGGCTATTGCTCTTTTACAGACCACAAAAAAATATGTTTGGAAGAGGGGAAACAGTTTGTAGGTCTCTGTTTCTACATTATTAAAATGGTTGATTGTTTTTGCTTTGTGTTTAGACAAAGAAGTTTGGAAGCATTTTTATCTTTTCAATTGTGGTAGTGAGTACAAATATGGTGCTTCCACAATAATCGCATCTATTAGTAAATTTCTGACCCTTGGAAATAAGCATAACTTGCATGTCTATCTTTAGAATAATTTGCATTCAGCAATTAATTGCTAATCAACTAGTACCCATGGGAAATCAAAAGCAAAAAAGAAGAAAAAAAAAACAGAAAAAAATAAGTCAAAGAAAATTTGTTTTTAATAATGGTGAAAGTACAATGTACAATGTCGGTTATAAAGTCTAAATCATGCTTTAATAGTAACTTAAGATATATTAATTCACAGATCAAAATGAAAATAATGCCATTATTTCACCCAAGGAATTTCAAAGTGTAGCAATGAATGTGATTTTACAGTTTTAATATCCCTTTCCCTACTATATCCAGGAATGAATGGGTGCTTAATAGTGTCCCAAAATGCAGCTCAGTTGTTTTTTACCTCACCATGATGAAAAAGGAATTCAGATGAACTAAGAGGAATCCTCCAGTTTTTTCTAGAAGCAGCTTGCTATGATATGAGCCCCCTCTTCAAAGAGTCATTGAACTTCTTTTGCTACAGCCAAGTTCTAGACAACTGCATACAAATTTAAGAAATTAGCTTGCTGCATCACTGTTGCCCATGTTCTTACATTGCAGCATCAGTTAGAACTATACCTATTCACACAGGATGAAGTCCTGGGCCAGGCTTCCAGTTGAGGCCATTTCCGCCTGCTCTAGTATGAAATGCTGCTCAGACTACAGGAGTTCTTCAAAATGGGAAGCAATATGGCATCTCTCCCTTCAATATGATGTGGAGCCAGGTGGCACCCATGCCTAAACTTACTTATTTTCCTAATATTAAAGAAAATTGCTGGATTTATTCATTGCCACGTTTTCAGGGTAAAGTCTGTCTACCATGTGGATTAGATGAGGTCTCCAGCCCAAAGTAATCATTCTTTTTCTACTTAGTGCACTAGTAGTACTGTTTGTCCTGTCTTTTTCTTCTCTGAGATTGATTGATTTTTTAATTACATGGGTCTATATTTCTTCCCACTACAATCCACTGCAAGAGATTTTTAACAACCTCAATCTCAGGAAGAAGTGGTTAGAATATATGGTCTTTTTCACTGATAAAAGTTTATTTACTGTTCAAAATTTCTCTCATTTTACTCAGAATATTTCAATCTCAATCAAAAATATGTAGAAATAATACAGTACTTAACTCTATAAAAAATTGAAACAACATTAATTCAATTGCATTCTACTTTCTAACAACATTTTAGGATGACTTAAAAAATTATACATTAAAATTATTTTCATGGATTTTTGACTTTTGAAGTTTTTAAATTTTTCAGTCAATGATATCATTTATCAAGTTAAAAAACAAATATTTGTTTTTTCTTATTATTTGTGGATACTTTTTATTTTAATTTTTAATTCTTATGGGTTCATAACAGTTATATGCATTTACAAGATACTTGTGATATTTTGGTACAAGCATACAGTGTGTAATGATTAAAGCAGGATAATAGGAATATCTATGGCCTCAAACTATTATTATTTGTTTGCATTGGAAACATTCCAAATTCATTCCTCTAGTTATTTTGAAATATACAACAAATTGTTTTTACATGTAGTCACTCTGTCGTGCCACTGTATCCTAGATCTTATTCCTACCTAAGTGAATTGCGTGCACATTAACCAATCCCTGTTTATTCCCCCAACTTCACACTACTTTTGCAAACCTCTATTAGCAATCACTTTACTTTCTACCTCCATGAGATGAAATTTTTAGCTCCCACATATAAATAAGAACATTCAGTATTTGTCTTTCTGTGCCTGGCTTGTATCCATGTTATTGGAAATGCCAGAATTTTATTTTTATTTTACGGCTAATAATACTCCATTGTGCATTTGTACCACATTTTCTTTATTCATCTGCTGATGGACACTTAGGTTGTTTCCATATTTGGGTCGTTGTGAATAGTGGTGCAATAAACTTGAGACTGCAGATATTTCTTTGATGTACTGATTTCCTTCCAATCCAGTAGTTGGAATACTGAATCATATTGTAGTTCTATTTTTAGATTCTTGAGAAACTATCATACTGTTTTCAATAGTGGTTTTACTAATTTATGTTCCTACCAACAATGCATGAAGGCTCCCCTTTCTCTGCATTCTTGCCAGCATTTTTCATTGTCTGTCTTTTGGATATAAGCCATTTTAACTGGGGTGAGTTGATATATCATTGTAGTTTTGATTTATATTTGTATGATGATTACTGACACTTCTGAGCATTATCTCATATATATGGTGGCCATTTATATATCTTCTTGTTAGACATGCCTATTCAGATATTTTGTCCATTTAAAATTTATTTCTTTCAGTAGCTGTTGAAGGGCAAGAATTTTTTTCCCCCTTAACATGGGTGAATTGTTCATTAGTAAAGGATTTTAGTGCACCAGTTACCCAAGTGATGTATTTTGTATCCAATAGGTAGTTTTTCATCCCTCATCCTCCTCTTCCCTATCCCGTTCTGAGTCTCCAATGTTTATTATACCACTATGTATACTATTGCATAGCCATAGTTTAGCTCCCAGTTTTAAGTGAGGACTGCAGCATTTGGTTTTTGATTCTTGAGTTACTTTTCTTGGAATAATGGCCTCCAGTTCCATCCAAGATGCTGCAGAATACATTATTATTATTTTTTTTATGGCTGAGTAGTACTCCATGGCATGTATATATACTACATTTTCTTTATCCACTCATTGATGGGTACTAAGGTTGACTTTGTTATTAATATCTTTGCTATTGTTATTTGTGCTGCAATAAACCTACATATACAGATGTCTTTTTGACATAATGACTTTTTTTCTTTGGGGTAAATACCCAGTAGTGGTATTGCTGGATCAAAGGGTAAATATACTTTTAGTTCTTTGAAAATCTCCTTAGTGTTTTCAATAGAGGTCATAATAATTTACATTTCTATCAGCAGTGCACAAATATTTCTTTTTCACCACATCTATGCCAATGTCGGTTGTTTTCTGACTTTTTAATAATGGTCACTCTGGCTGGGGTAAAGTGATACCTCATTGTGGGTTTAATTTTCATTTCCCTCATGACTAGTAATGTTGAACGTGTTTTTCCACATTTGTTGGCCATTAGTGTATCTTCTTTCAGAAATGTCTATTCATGTCCTTTGGCTTTTTTTCTAGTAGAATTATTTTTGTTTTACTGATATGTTTGCATTCCTTGCAGATTCTGGATATTAGTCCTTTGTTATGTACGTAAGTTGCAAATATTTTCTCACATTCTGAAGGTTGTCTGTTTTCTCTAATGATTTTTTTTTTTCTGTAGAGAAGGTTTTTAAGTAGGTCCCATTTATTTATTTTTATTTTTGTTGTATTTGCTTTTGGGATCTTAATCACAAATTCTTTGTCCAGGTCAATTTCCAGAAGCATTTTTCTTAGGTTTTCTTCTAGAATTTTTATAATTTCAGGTTTTAGATTTAATTATTTAATCCATATTGAGTTAATTTTTGTATATGGTAAGAGATAAAGATGCATTTTCATTCTTCTACATTTGGCTATCCAATTTCCCCAGCACCGTCTATAGAGTGTCTTTTCCCAATTAATGGTTTTCTATGTTTTTTCAAAGATCTGCTGGTTGTAAGTGTTTGGCTTTATTTTTGGGTTCTCTATTCTGTTTCATTTGTTTATGTATTTATTCTTATGCCAGTACCATACTGTTTTGGTTACTATAGTCTTATACCATAATTTGAAATTGGGTAATGTGATGCCTCCAGATTTATTCTTTTTGTTTAGGATTGCTTTGGCTATGTTTTTGGTTCCATATGAATTTTAGGATTGCTTTTTCTAATTCTTTGAAAAATGATGTTGGTATTTTAATGAGAATTGCATTGAATAGGTAGATTCCTTTAGGAAGTATGATCATTTTCATGATGTTGTTTCTTCTAATATATGAGCATGGGATATATCTTCATTTGTTTGTGTCATATATTATTTCTTTCATCACTGTTTGTTAGTTCTTCACGTAGACATCTTTAACCTCCTTCATTAAATATAGTCATACACACACACACAGATACACACACACACACACACACACACATCCAGTATGTGTGTGTGTGTATATATATATATATATACACATACACATATACCATATATATGGTACATATATATGGTATATGTGTATGTATATATACACACACACATATACCATACATGTGTATATATATACATACATATACCATATATGTGTTTGTATATATATATACATATACCATATATATGTATATGTACACACATATATATACATGTGTATATATATACACATATATGCCATATGTGTGTGTGTGTGTGTGTATATATATATACACACACATGTATATATATATGTGAGTATATATATATATATATATATGGTAGCTATTGTAAAAGGAATTGAGTTCTTGATTGGATTTTCAGTTTGGTCATTGGTGTATAGCAGTACTATGGATTTATGTACATTGATTTTATAACCTGAGACTTTACTGACTTCATTTATAAGATCTAGTGGTCTTTTGGAGGAATCTTTAGGGTATTCAAGGTATAAGATCATACCATCAACAGAGAT